>NC_141678.1:91493535-92693535 GCF_028749965.1 Puma concolor
TTATGGGCAGGTGGAGTCTCCTACCTTTGGTCACCTGCCTGTTTTCTGCTCCCTTTGCTGGGCTGGGCTGGGCAGGGCTGACTCCTGGTGACTCGGGAGGAAGTCAGCCAGGAGGCCTTTCTCCGCCCTCTCCTTTTAAAACATCCTCGAGGATCTAACTGCAAAACGACATCACCGAGGAGGGCACCGCGATGGAGCCCTGAATCTCCGCTCCTGGGAACATGGGCCATGTGAGGCGCATAGTAAAACCCTGGAATTCTAACCACTTGTACGCTTGCCCACGAGCTACTATGGCACCATCATTAAGAAGATGAACGGATGATCCTGAGGAAAAGGCTCACGGATTATTGACCAGAACAATCGTGTTGCTGGTCTCTAGCACTTTGTCACCTTTGGCCCCATCCTCATTGGTGTCTGATTGTGGCCACTTTCCGGCACAGGATTATGACGCGCTATCAATGCGCGCCCTAGCGGAGTGTCTGAAAGGTGCACCAGGTCTCTCCAAATGGTCCATGGCCGGGGCTTCCCCAGGGCCTGGGGGACGCGGGCGGGAGGTCGGTGCAGAGGTCATCTGCGTGGCCGTGACCCTGGAGCCGGGCTGCCGGGCCTCCCGAACAAGCCCAGCTTGCAGCCATCCATTCGTTGAGGCCACTCTGCACCGGGCAGGAGGCCGCGTTTCCTTAAGCGCAGAGCCGGCGTCCCCTTAGAGATGGAAACACTTGATGCCTGGCGGCACGCACGGATGCGCAGGAGAGTGGGACGGGGAGGCGGGGAGAGCCCGGCGCGAGCAGGGAAGAGGGAGCTGGGGCTGGTGTCAGGCTCTGCTGCTTCCTTCCAGGTGTCGTGGCAGGCATGATTTCATCCGTGAACCATAATCAACTTCCTTAATGAAATACGTAATTAACATATTATAATTGTGGTAAAGATGATTTTGACAGAAATCATTTTCCATATCTGATACTATGCTAATTTAATCTGTTCCTCACTCCCCGACATGACCTTTAGTGATTACGTTTCATGGCAGAATTGTTTTTTATCTTTTTCTTTTTTTTTTTTTTTTTTGATGGATTGATTTACCCACAGTGGTTGAGACCCCTCTCTTGGCATGGCTGTCATTTCTTTCTCCCTTTAAAAATGTCCTATAGACATGCATGTGCACACACATACAGGCGCACAGACAAGGACAGCTCAGGAAAACGTGTGCATGTGAGAGAAGGAAGAGCTGTCTTTCTTCCTGTGACTTTTCGAAAGCTCATTATCGGCTCATAGCTACTTGGAAGGTAATGGTTAGATGGGCCAGGATAAATCTTCTATTTCCCCTAAACACCTGAGTTCTTTTATTTTGAGTCATGTGGGGGTGGCGGATGTGATTAGTGGAGTCAAAGTAAATTTATCAAACTATTTGGTTATCCAAGGTAGGAATAAAAAGGTAGAGATACAAATAATGTATTAGCGTTTGACCAGAGTTTTTAAATTCATACCACATTTATTTTTGTGCCTTTTCAACATACTTAAATGGTCTCAAAACAGTCTTACTGAAACATTTTATAATGATATAGAATACACATGCATAATTAAGCAGAAGTGGCAGAACTTTCTTCCTTATTTTTGACATCATGAAATAGAATTGGATCTTAAAGGTATATAAATGGTTTAATGATGATATGGAATAAGCAGAAAACATGAGACGAATGCTACTTTAGGCAAGTGTTTCTCAAACATTTTCATTTCAACTCTTCAACTCATATATATATATATATATACACACACATATACATATATATGTATGTATATGAATTCCATGAAGAAATTCTTAACAGATAGCACACACTCTGATCTAACCTATCCTGTCCTATCCATTCTCCTATTGCTCTCTTGTCCTAATCTGTTCTATCCCATTCCATTAAAAAAAAGTCTGGTCCAAGCAAGTAAGTGGATTTCACCACTTTAAAAGTCATTCCAGATTACAATCAAAAGTCACCCGCTGAGGCGGGAAATTTCCATCATTACCTTCTTTTGGCTTTTACACACGATTCTGTTACACATGACTCTGTTCTAGCTGGTTCCTCCAATGTTGACTGAAGGCAGCATGTAACTGATTTTGTCACACTTAGCGGGTTATTCTCAGAATGGGTGGATGAGGAGCTTTGTTTTTTTAATTTTTTAATGTGTATTTATTTTTGAGAGAGAGAGAGCAGGGGAGGGACAGAGAGAGAGGGAGACACAGAATCCAAAGCAGGCTCCAGGCTCTGAGCTGTCAGCACAGAGCCCAATGTGGGGCTCGAACCCATGAACCGTGAGATCAGGACCGGGGCCGAAGTCAGACGCTGAACTGACTGAGCCGCCCAGGCACCCCTGGATGAGGGTCTTTTAATCCTGGTTCACCTCTGTCAGTGTTCACATGTCTGGAAGGTGACAAGTCACCCACATTACTTCCCGTCTTACTTCAGTCTTGTGCGAAATGGACTTAAAATTATAAATTTTAAAGAAAATTATTATGAAAAGAAAGTTGGGTATGTTCAATATAGAAAAGAAAAACACTTGGAAATACTTAAAGCTGATAACAGCTGCCAAACTTGGTTCATGTACACCATAGTTTGGGGGACCGTGAAGTAGTAATTTATTGAGACAGTTGTGTTGAATGTTCATCGCATTGGCTTTTGCTTGTAGTGATTGTACATGAGTAACATTCAGTACCTGAGCTGACTGGTCTATACATACTTAAGATAATCAGAAATTTGTTCCGACATTTTTAGCTCATCAATGTAACCATCCTGAAAATAGAAAACCATATGCATTTTGATTTTAGACAAAAGGTGCTATCTCTGCAAGTACCTTAAAAAGTGTATGATTTTGTCTTCTGACTCACTTTCAGATAAATTAGTGATGCTTGGCGGTTCCAAGAACTTGAACTCTCTGACTTCCATGTAAAGAGAAGGAAGTAGAAACGACCATGAAAATTGGCAATTATAAAGGGGGGGATTATACAATCCCATGAGGCTCCATCAAGGCAGTAAGTTTCCCTTTGGTATACAGGGTTGTCAGCTTACAAGTGCTTAACAGATTTACAGTAAAATTCTACCCTTCTAGAACTGTAGCTTCATGTTCTGACCACTTATGAATGCACATCACTTTCTGCTTCCATATTTATTTTAAAAAGAAGTCGTTTGGATTTAAACAGCATCAAGTTGGAAGAATTTTTTTTTCTCTCTGATCTGTCAATCTCAGCCTCCCCCCCGCCCACCGTAGTTTTGTTGAGAAATAACTGACATAACTCACATACTTACAATAAAAAGAAAAGAAAAATACTCTCCTTGAGATAAGAGCTCTTAGGATCTACTGTTTCAGCAACTTTCCTGGACATTGCACAGCGGTGTTACTATAGTCATCATGCTCTATATCACATCCCTAGGACTTAATTATCCTATAACTAGAAGTTTGTATTTTTTGACCATCATCGTGCAATTCCCCTGCCACTCACCTCCTGCCTCAACCACAAATCTGGGATGTTTTTCTAATTTTTTTAATGTTTATTTATTTTTGAGACAGAGAGAGACAGAGCATGAATGGGGGAGGGTCAGAGAGAAAGGGAGACACAGAATCTGAAACAGGCTCCAGGCTCTGAGTGGTCAGCACAGAGCCCGATGTGGCGCTCAAACTCACGGACCGCGAGATCGTGACCTGAGCCGAAGTCGGACGCTTAACCAACTGAGCCACCCAGGCGCCCCTGTATTTTTCTGATTTTTTAAAAAATTACATTCCATGTCTAAGTGGCATCATAGAGTATTTGTCTTTCTCTGATTGGTTTCACTTAGTATAATGCCTTCAGGTTCCATCCGTGTTGTGGCAAATAGTAGGATGACCTCATTACATTTTTTATGGCTGAATAAGGTTCCATTGTACATATGCAACACAACTTCTTTATCCATTCACCACCCAGAATTAGGTTATTTCCATGTCTTGGCTATTGTAAATCATTCTTCTATGAACATGAGGGTGTGGATTTCTTTCCAGGTTATTGTTTTCACTTCTTTGAATATATTCTCTCCGAAGTGGAATGCTGGATCATAGGATAGCTCTATTTTTAATTTGTTGAGGAACTTCTGTACTCTGTAGTGGTTGAATCAGTTTGCATTCCCACCAACAGTGCTCAAGGACTCCCCTTTCTCTACATCCCCACCAGTATTTGTTATCTCTTGTCTTTTTGATGATGGCCATTCTAACAGGGGTGTGGGGGATACCTCACTGTGGTTTTAATTTGCATTCCTAATGACTAGTGATGTTAAGCATCTTTTCATGTACCTGTTGGCCATTCATACATTTTCTTCACAGAAACATCTATTCAGATCTTTTGCCCATTTTTTTAAATTGGGTCGTTTTTAAGCTATTGAGTTGTTTGAATTCTTTATATATTTTTAATATTAACCACTTATCATGTATATGGTTGGCAAATATTTAATGTTTTAATTACTATAGCTTTATAGTATAGCATGGCATCAGAAAGTATGATGCCTCCTGATTTGTTCTTCTTCTACTGATTTTCAATATTTCTTTGGCTTTTTTTTTGTTACTCCATATAAATTTTAGAAGTGTTTTTATTTCTATTTCTGTAAAAAATGCCATTGGAATCTTGATAGAGATTCTGTTGAATCTGTGGATGGCTTTTGGTAGTATTGACATTTTAATATTATTTCTTTCAACTAATGATCATTACGTATCTTTCTATTTATTTGTGTTTTTGTTGATTTCTCTCATCAGTGTCTTGTAGTTTTCAGAGTAGATCTATCATCCCCTTGGTTAAATTCATTCCTAAGTATTTTATTATTTTTGATGCTATTGTAAATGGATCCATGTCTTTATTTTTTCAGAAAATTCACTGTTAGTATATAGAAATGCTAATAACTTCTGTATGTTAATTTTGTGTCCTGCAACATTATGGAATTGGTTGATTAGATTTAACAGTTTTTTGGTGGAACATTTGTGATTTTCTATCTATATAAAATACCATTTGCTAACAAAGAAAATTTTATTATTTTCTTTCCCTTTCTAATGTCGTTTATTTCTTTTTCTTGCCTGATTGCTCTAGACAGGACTTCTAGTACTACAAGAGCAGTAAGAGTGGGCACCCTTGTCTTGCTCCTGATATCCAATCAAAGCTTTCAATCTTTTCCCAATGAGTATGATGTTACCTATGGGCTTGTTTTATGTGTCTTATGTATTATGTTGATGTGTATTCTTTCTATGCCCAATTAGTTAAGATTTTTTTTTTATCATGAACAGATGTTGAATTTTGTTAAGTGCTTTTTCTGTCTTGATTGAAATTATATGATTCTTTTCTTTCATTCTATTAATGTAACCTATCATATTGATTGATTTGCATATGTTGAACCATGCTTGCACTCCTAGGATTAATTCCATTCAATCATGGTGAGTGATCCTTTTAATGTACTGTTGAATTCTGTGTGCTAGTATTTTATTGAGAACTTTTGTCTCTATATTAATCAGGAATATTGACTTGTTCTGGTACAGAACAATTTTCTGTTCTGGTAATGTCTTTATCTGGCTTTGGTATCAGGATGATGCTGGCCTCATATAATGAGTTTGGAAGCGTTCCCCCATGTTGGATTTTTTGGAAGAGTTTGAGAAAGGTTGGGGTTCATTCTTCTTTATATGTTTGGTAAAATTCACCAGTAAAGCCATCTGGTCCTGGGCTTTTCTTCACTGGGAGATTTTTAAGAAGTTTTTATTTACTTATTTTGAGAGAGAGAAAGAAAGAGAGAACACAAGTGAAGGAGGGACATAGAAAGAGGGAGAAAGCAAGAATCCCAACCAGGCTCCACACTGTCAGCGTAGAGCCCAATGTGGGGCTCCAGCCCACGAACTGTGAGATCATGACCTGAGCCGAAACCAAGAGTCAGGTGCTTAACCAACTGAGCCACCCAGGTGCCCCAGGAGATTTTTGATTACTGATTCAATCTCCTGACTAGTAATTGGTCTATTCGGATTTTCTATCTCTCCCTGGTTTAGGCTTTATAAGTTATATGTTAGAATTTTCTTATGCAGCTTAACTTGTCACAGTCTACTCAAAGTTAACACTAACTCAATTCTGATAAAATATATATAACAACTTTACCCCAATATAGCTCCGTTTTGTCCCCCCTTCTTTGTATTATTATTTTCATATACATTATATCTATATATGTTATACACCCAATAGTACAGTTATTACAGTATGGCTTTATGCAGCCTTATGTTTTTAAAGAAATTTTTCAACAGAGAAAAATAGATACACTATCTTTTATACTTATCCCCATTTTTATTGTTTCTTGTGTTCTTCATTTTCTCCTAAGGACTGAAGTCACTATCTTGTGCCATTTCCTTGCAGTCTGAATGACTCCTATAACATTTTTTGAAGGGGGGTTTGTTAGCAATAAATGCTCTCAATTTTTGTTTATCTGAGAAGGTCTCTATTTGGCCTTCTTTTTTAAAATAGAATTCTGGTTTGACAGGTTTTTCTGTCACCATTTGGAATATTCCAGCGCTTTTTGGTTTTCATTGTTTGGGATCATATGTTAGTTACTGATCTTATTGTTTTTCTGCATATAATGAGTCTTTTTTGTTTTCTTGCTCCTGTCAGGATTATTTTATCTTTGTTTTTGTGTCTCAGCAGTTTGATTATGATGTATCTAGGTGTGGATTTCTCTCTATTTATCTTATAGTGATTTGTGGGGCTTCTTGGATCTGCAGATTCATGTTTTTCATTAAATTTGGGATGTTTCCCATCATTATTTCTTCAAATATTTTTCCTGCTCCTTTCTCTCACTCTTCTTCTTATGGAACTCCCAGTACGCGTATAAAAGTATAGTTGAGGGGCGCCTGGGTGGCGCAGTCGGTTAAGCGTCCGACTTCAGCCAGGTCACGATCTCGCGGTCCGTGAGTTCGAGCCCCGCGTCAGGCTCTGGGCTGATGGCTCGGAGCCTGGAGCCTGTTTCCGATTCTGTGTCTCCCTCTCTCTCTGCCCCTCCCCCGTTCATGCTCTGTCTCTCTCTGTCCCAAAAATAAAAATAAACGTTGAAAAAAAAATTAAAAAAAAAAAAAAAAAAAAAGTATAGTTGATGTTCCAAGGTCTCTGAGGCTCTGGTCACTTTTCTTAAACGTTTGTTCTTTCCATTCTGTGGATTGCATAATTTCTATTTACTTACCTTAATGTTCATTGTGTCTTTCTTCTACCATATCAACTCTACTGCTGAGACAATTAGTGAATTTTCCATTTTAATTATTGTGTATTTTGACTGTAGAATTGTCATTTGGTTCTTTAAAAAAACATTTTATTCTTTGTTGATATTTCCTATTTGTTGAGCCTTCATTACCATATTTTTTCTTTAACTCTTTAAAGATAGTTTTCTTTAACTCATTGGATATGCTCATAATACATACTGAGGTGTGTCTGCCAAACCCAATGTTTGGACCCACTCAAATCAGTTTTTACTGGTTTCATTTTTTCCCTGAGTATGGATCACACTTAACTTGTCTCTTAACAGGTCTTGTATAGTTTTCTCAAATAGTAAAGATTTTAGAAAGTAGATTTTAGCTAATCTGGATTCTGTGTGCTCTTTATTCCCTGAGGTTTTTTTTTCCTTTTTAATAGTTGTGTGGTCTTAAACTGAAGTCTGTCTCCCCTGTGGTGTGTGTACTGAGTTTTTATTTTCTATAGTCATTATTTTTTAGCCTGACCTTGTGGGATTACTCTTGTGCCTGCATAGCTTAGTGATCAGCCAATGGTTTGGACAGAAATTTTGCTCAAATACCTTGTATCTGTATTGCTGTCACCCTTGCCACTTGATCTGTGTGTGACTTGGGGAGCACATTCAGAGTTCAACCCCTTCTCCAGTACATCCAAGCTTTTATGTTCTTCTTGGCCCTCTCAGGTGCCCTCACACATGGCATAGTTTATAATTAGCCAGAGATGTGTGGAATGCTCATCTCTCTCCCTTTGTGGACTTCTCATTTCTAGGATCTACCCATTAAATTTCTGCTTATTTGATCTTTGTGCCAACTGGGACTGAAACCTGGACCTAGAAAAGCTGTGTGTTTCCTCCATTCATTTTTGTAAACAAGTTTGTTGCAAACACTGACAATGCCACCTTGAACGTTCAGCCTGTGTTCCAAGTTGATGCCCTCTTTCCCCATGGAGGCAAGGCTACTGGTTTTCAAAGTTTTCCCCATTCTGGTAAAAGTACTACATCATGAACTGGGTGGGAGTGGGGAAATGGAACCAGTCCCAGATGAGAGGTCCAGATATTAATATAGCTTTTACCTAATCTTAGTAGTTTTTCATGATTAAATACTTCTCAATTTATTGTTTAAATTTGGTCAATCTTCAGAGCCCTAAATAATTGTTTTATATGTGTTCATACTTATTTATGTGGAAGATGATTTGCCAGCCTCTTCACATTGCCATTGCCAGAATTCCCTCTATAAAAATTGGATTTAAAGAAGATTTTTTATTTCATCAAAGAAGGAAGGAACAAAACATATTTACCTAGTTCTACTAAACCTCCTTTCTCAGGGTTCTCTTTCAGGTCACATATCTGCACAACAGCTTAATTGTTTGCTTTGTGTGTCAAAATATCACGGTGTCCTAATACCTTTCTAGCTTTATAGGAATTCATTCTTTGACTGGGAAAAATCATTTTTCACTTCCCATCAGCATGCCTGGAGAGATTGAAACTGCCTTTCATTCAGCCCCACCCATTACACAGGAAGATAAAATAGGTCAATATTTTTTTCTTTCTTATAAGTATAGAGAAACCATAAAGTATGTTATCTTAAGAAACTCCATTACCTACTATCTGACATAAAGGTTTTATTTTCTCCTTTCATGTTTTTAAAAAAAAACCAGTTGAGATACAAGAGGGATTAAAAAGTGCTTTATAGAGTATACATCATCATGCTTATTTGGTGTTGATCTGGCAGGAGAGAAAGGGAGGATGCCAGGGGAGATTTGTATTCTAAACCATGAAGAAATGCTACTGTAGGGAAACCAACCATATATCACACAATTTTATTTATTGTTAAATTAGATCTCAGTAAGTATAACCTGTCTGCTCAAAATTAAAAACAACTAAACTTTTCTAGCTCTCCATATTAGACTTTTCATATAAGCAAACTGACAAATGAAAAAATATGCTTTGTTAGACCATGTATCTTGATTTGGGGTATTCAGATACACGGTAAATATAACTGTAGATAACACACCGGAAGGAAAAGAACTTGGAGAAATTGAGAGTGGAGATTGCAGGATCTGTTTTTTTTTTTTTTTTTCCTTCCCTGGAATGTCAAAATAAGATAAGAATAATGGTACTTTTCCAAATGTATAAAACAAATGGATTTCAGTCAAAGCAAAGAGGGAATGGCAATGACCGAGTAGATTCTTGGTTTTATGCAAATGTATTTACATCTTACTTGGTTGTTCGGGGTCCTCTGATTCTATAGTATGTTCATCAGTAACTTCTCACTCCCTTAAATGTAAGTTTACTTATAATACAATAATAGTATAAATATTGGTAAGATTTCCTGTTATAATTACTTTGTAAAAAATAATCCCTTTTATTTTGATCCTTTCTTCCATTAAAACTGACTTATATTTTCTCATAAGACTAAGATATACTCTCTTTGAAGGGAGAGTACAAAAAGATCCAATAAAACTAAACTCAGTCTCTTGGCTTTTGGTTCTAAATTAGGTCTTGAAAGCCTTGGCTTTCGATTCCATAAGCGACCACTTGGAGGAATAAGGTTTTGTTTCTTTGTTTTCATCTTCTTCCTTTCTTTAAAAGTTTTTGAAATTTCAAGAGTAAAGTATGTATACAGTGGCTACATGTGGATGATGTAGGAGCCACTTGGTGAAGGGATGAGAAATTTCCCTGGATCGTAGAGGAGACTTTGAAAGTGAGATGTCCAGAAGAGACCTTGAACAGTACTTGCCCCTTCAGAGGGTTGGAGACCACAGCAGGGTGTGAGGTACAGGAGAGGTGGAGAAAGAATCTAGAAAGCTCACTCACTCGAGCCTCTTCTTAACATAAGAGCCAACCCTAAAAGCATTGACCGGGCCAAGTTCATTGTCTTTAAATATGCAAATATCATCCCTTCCACCCTGGTGAGAATCATCCTGCAAGGAAGGGAGAGTTAGCTACTTAATAAAGCCACTCATGGTGCAGGCTGCTCTCTGGAGTAGTCCCACCAGTAGGGTGAGAAATTCTCCCTGCATTTGCATTTGTGTAACTGAGGGAAGCCATGCATGAGGCTCTTCCCACAAATGAAGACTTACTTCTGATGGCTTGAGAATCTGAAATCTGGAGATAGATTCAGATGTCCATCTCTAGTCATAAAAGACACTAGCGTTTTAATTTTTGCATTGAGGCAGACACACTATTATATACTTGGAAGTTCAGAATTTAACGTTCCTAAGTCATCTTGCTTTATTTACTGTAGGTAAGAGAACATACGATGTTAAGTCATGCAGATATAACATTAACTCATCAGCTGGATGTTCCCTAGAATTGAACAATATAAATGATGAAAAACAATATATGAAAAACTAGTTAACAGTTTCTAGAAAGGAAAATGCACGGGCTCTGTATTTCTCGGTTATAAAACATATCATGGAAATTGTGTTTATAAGTGCCAACTAGTGTGGCTTAATAGCGAGAGCCTGAAGTTTCTCTCTTTTTTAAATAGCTGATAGACGAGGCAAGGGAGATTTATCACTTTTTAATTAAGCTCACGTCAACTCGTGAAGTTTATTTCAGTACAAATCTGTTGACCAAAGTCCTTTTTGAAGAAACTGCCCCTTGTTGAAGCTTAAGTATTCATGGGAAATCTCACAGTGAGCATGGACTGCTCCTTGGGCCTAGCTGCCACATTTCAACCAGAATGACTGTGCATTCTAGTGCTTCCTATGTGCCCAGCATATTTATGGAAATGAACTTAAGATCAATCTTTGTTATTTTAAAATCTAGAGCAGCAGGTCTCACTGCCCAGAGGGAAGAAGATAAATGCTGAAATAAATCTTCGAGACTCTGCGCTGAACCCCAAACCAGCGTGTGCTGCCCCCCATGATTCTTGCTGCTCCAGACTTGGAATTCGGAGGTCTCTAAACACAACCAGCAGCGTCGTTGATGGTGTGAAAATAAGACTAAAAGGCAGACTGTGGTCCTTATTTCCGAGGTTCTCCTTGTAATAACAATCCAGACTTTTACGAAGCTTCGGGGAGGAATCTCGATGTGTCTCTGCTACGTTGAAGGTATTTGGAACAAAAGACTGCAGCCAAGTAGTCGCCCGGTTTCAACAGTTGGGGAAGTGATGAAGAATATGTATTAAAGTCAGATCAGAGTTAAGCTCACCCAGATCTAAGCAACTCCCACTTGCTTTTCAGATGCTACTCGCCATTTAGAAGGCTGACTCAATGACTGTGAAGGTCCAAATGACAACCACAATTTAATGAGCTTGAGCTGGGAGGTCAGCAGTAAACGCATGGGTACATTTGGAGCTAGTGGAAGAGGTCTGGGCCCGGTATGAGAGACTGGGAAGCCTCGACATGCCATATTTGACAACCAAGGCCATGCAGGCGAACTCAGAGAATCACGGTGGCTGTAAGACATCCCATGGCGCCGACGGCATTTCTAATTTTGACTTCCACTAGCCTCTTCCCTCCAAGTTCTGCCATTCCTTCCCCCTTGAATGGCCTCCTTTTTCAATGGCTCTGTGTTTTTACCTTCAGTTCCTTCCTCACGGGAGCTCTGAGCCCATAACCATTTTCATCTGTCAAAACCCAATGCATCTTTCAGTGCCCTTTCCACTAGGGAACCTGGCCCCAACCCCCCCGCCAGCACCGGATGAAGCTCCTATTACATCCGGGGTTCCCATGACGCCGTGTGCCTTTCCTGCCGACAGGAGGCGGGTGTTTTGGAGTCCGTTAGGGGCTGGAGCACGGAGAGGCAGGGGAGAAAGGCTAAAGACAGGGGTTGGCAGGACGGGGATCCTGCAAAGACTCGCGTGACCCAGGTTTCTCTCCTCTTATGGACTGAATGTTTCCGACTCCCAATCCCCAAAATCTTTTGTGAAAACCTAACCCCCAAAGTGATGGCATTAGGAGGTGGGGCCTTTGGGAGGTGATTAGGTCACAAGGGTGGAGCCCTCCTGGATGGGATCAGTGCCCTTACATGAGACCCCATAGCACTACCTTGCCCCATCTGCCCTGGGAGGACACAGTGAGAAGACAGCAGCCGATGAGTCCAGAAGAGGGTCCTCTCCACACACCGAATTTGGTGGTGCTGGCATCTTGGACTGCCAGCCTCCAGAGCTGCGAGAAGCAAATAGTATCTGTGGCCGGAGTCCGCAGTCTTCGTTGCTCTGGGACAGCTCCGGGGCTGAATGAGACACTCAGAGGGGGTGCCGTCTGGAATGTTCTTCCTTGTGCTCTCTCTTGGTGAAACGACCCAGGGAGACACCTGGACACCCTGCCCCATGTCCCCTTAAGCAAGTAAGTGACAGGCTCTATGGCATCTTCCCAACAGTCCTCATTTCTCTCTGTACACCTCCACTTTTTTTAAGTTTATCTTATTTTGAGAGAGAGAGAGGGAAGGAGAGAGCAGGGAAGGGGCAGAGACAAAGGGGAGAGAATCCCAAGCAGGCTCCGTGCTGTCAGCACAAAGCCTGATGCAGGGCTCAATCCCGCCAACCGTGCGATCACGACGTGAGCAGAAACCAAGAGCTGGACACTCAGTTGACTGAGCCACCCTGGGTCCACTTTTGACTTTGTCCCCAAAGCCTCTGTGTCACCTTTGCCATTTCCTGTGGGACTGCTCCATGGCCCCTCTCTCATCTCTGCCCCTGGTCCTGTGTGTATGAGCCTCTGGGTTGTTACCAGAAGCTACTTTCTAACACGGATGTCAGTGCACAGAAACCCTCTTGCGATGTGCCCGTGAGCTGCATCCATTACTCCCTCTGTCCTCGCTTCTGGGACGTGGAAGGCCCCGTCCTTGTTGCCACATCTCTCAGGACCCACAACAGTGTCACTTCTGGGTTGAGTGCTGAGCATTTGTGTTGTACCTGGACAGCAGGGTGAGGACAGGGAGGTAGAGATGGGACAGCATGGGGCAGTGTCACTGGCCAAAGGGGCAGAAAGCCCCAGGATCTTAAGGGTCAGCCTCACGGAGGGATGACGTCAAGAGAGTGTTGGGTGAAAGCATTTGAGATTAGTGACTAGGAGGCTCTTGGTAATCTTCACAAAGGAGTTGATGGGGGCGCCTGGATGGCTCAGTTGGTTGACCATCTGAGTCTTGATTTCAGCTTAGGTTGTGATCCCATGGTCGTAATCCAAGCTTAGTTGGGCTCCAAGCTGAGTGTAGAGCCTGCTTGGGATTCCCTCTCTCTCTTTCTCTCTCTCTCTCTCTCTCTCTGTCTCTCTCTCTCTCTCTCTCCTTCTGCTCCTCCCCCACTCTCTCCCTCTCCTCACCCCCCTCAAATGAAAAAAAAAAAAAAAGAAATCGATGGGACCCACTGATTTCAGAAGTGGGATGGGGCCGTGAGGCTCAGGGGCGAAGCAGCAGGTGTAAACTCCTCTCTCAAGAAGCGGGAAGGAAAGGTGAAAGGCAGGATGTAGCTGGAGGGTAAAACAGAGTCGAGGGAAGATTCTAAAATGATTTTTATTAATAATTAAAAAACGGTGACTTCCAAACCCACAAGCTGAAGTAACCCTCCCTCCCGTGGTCTTCGCGGGGTCCGTAGGGGGCTCCGGCCTCTGAGGTCAGCACATCCCTGGGAAGCTTGTTATGACCTTATCTAATCATGATATACAAACCAGGATTTTACAGAAAAACAGCATAATTAAAAATGTCACTATTATTGCACTATGTTTTCTTTTTATAGGAGCAGGTGGAGGCTGGGACCTGGGGGCAAATAAGATCCCTTTGTTGTTGTGATATGAAACAGGGTTGTTGTTTTTTTTTTTTTTTTAAATTATTATTATGACTTAGGGCATTTCATTAAAATTGATCAGTCGGGTTTAGTGCAGGATTGACTGCTGTGAATTTGTAAATTTACCTTAAAGAAAAACCAATTTGTGTCAAAAAAATCTACAAACAAATCACTCAAGTAACTATTAGAACGTGAATTTGTGTACCAGGTGAGTTGTGCAGCGGGATAATATTTATACGCCGTGTGTCTACAACTGGAGACCTGTCAGTTGCAATGGGGACAGAAAGGTGTGGGGACAAGTGGCTGCCTCAGTCAACTATGATTCTCGGTCCTTTTCACTGAAAATGCCATTCATGTCCGTTTGCTCACCGGCGTCTGTTCAGTGAATAACAGACACTGAGTGGTATGTAATTTAAAGATTAATAGCCTTCATCTACCTGCTAACTCTTAAAGTCCGTGGCAGAAGGTAACACCAGACTGAAACCAAAAACAAAATGGTTATCCCAAGATGGCAATTCTGCTTTCGTTGATCACACTGAGAAATGTGCTCCTGCAGATATTACTGACATTGCAAATGCAGAAAATGTAAATAAATGCAGAGAGCCAATGCACTCATTATTTGCATATGGCTTTTATCTTAAAGCCTACTTCATTTTCATTTCTAGTTTTCAATCTGGACCCTTTTCTCATTCTTGAAACCTACAATTATTTGGGGGCTTGTCATAGGAAGGGAGAACGCGATCTAAAAAAAAGGAGCATGTATCTTGTACAAAAATATTAGCACGAGCTTTGTGTTTTAAAGCGTATTCCTAAGACAGGAATTTATCACACATTCTTATATTTTCCAACACATGCTTCTGAGACCTGAAACATATATGAGCAGTTTGTTAAAATCTATTACGAACTTCGCATTTTGTATAGTAATGACATAGATGTTTGGTTGATCATTATTTCTGTACCAGTCTAAGTCATTTTCTCCTATTTGAGATTTGAATTTCTAAAAATTCTTAACATGTTCCTCTTTGGTATTTATCAAGAAAACTGTAAACCATGGGGATTTCTGATTATCTAAAATAAATTGTGAGGTGAATCTCTTTCCATGAATGTAAATAAAAACCTTGGAGCATAAACAAAGCCAGTATAAAGACTTTGAGAAATGCTAATATATAAGCCCCATGAGGGTGGAGACTATTCCTTCTTTACCAAATGTTCCCAGCGGTGCTCGAGCATTTATTAAGACACTCAAAAAATAGTCTGTTTTTGCATGAGATGCCTCAGTGCCATTTTATATGCATTCATTTTATTCCTGTTAAACTAATCTGAATTTGATTTTAATATATATAAGTATAGATTTTATTATATGTATATTATGTGTAATATATTAATCATACATATACTTATCTATTGTGCAATATATGATACAACATATAATTCAATATATTAGCATATATAATTAAATTACATATTAAATTATATATGAGCATATATAAATGTATACAATTAATATATAATTTGTATATTATCACCTTCTTATGTTATATTATTATTTATATATTACTAACTCATACATAAGCAGTTATAAATGTATATATACATATGCAGCTGTAAAGGTACACTTTTGAGTTTTAAGGCCATTTGTATCTAAAATTATGTAACTACTGGGGCGCCTGGGTGGCTCAGCCGGTTGGGCGTCTGACTTCGGCTCAGGTCATGATCTCAGTTTGTGAGTTCAAGCCCCGCATCGGGCTCTGTGCTGACAGCTCAGAGCCTGGACCCTGCTTTGGATTCTGTCTCTCCCTCTCTCTCTGCCCTTCCCCCACTTGTGCTCTGTCTCTGTCACAAATAAATAGCTGGAGGTGTTGTGGGCGGGAGGATGGGCTAAATGGGTAAGGGGCATTAAGGCATCTACTCCTGAAATCATTGTTTCACTATATGCTAACTAATTTGGATGTAAATTTTAAGAAATAAAAAATAAAATCAAAAGATAAAAATAAAAATAAATAAATAAAAGAAACATATCTATAGATGATTTAGTAAAAGCCCAAGGGGGGGGGAATAAATTAATTAATTAAAAAAATTTTTTCATAAAAATAAAAAAAAAATAAAACTATGTAATTACTAAGATGTAGTCTGTCTTTAACTTGATATACATATAGATATAGCCAAGTGGTGAACCTGATCCGATTCCCTCCACATAGCCATCTTCGGTCTGACCATTAAAAAGAAATATTACTGTCACTATGCCATTAATGGGTCAACAGTGGCAGACCCACGCTGCACGCTCGCTCGCTCCTGTCCCGCCTTACTCCTTCTTCAGCGGACGTGACAAAGCTCTTCTGAGTTTTGGGGGAAGCACCCCCCATTGCAACCCTAGGGGTAAATCTTGATCTGTCTGTGCCAATCCTGGGACCCACACTGCCTTGGGGTCGGTTTAGAAATTGTCACGACATCTGTGTCTGGCTAGAGAAACCTCTGATGGGGGTTTTGAGGTTTCCCTGCTCCTGAGTTAACAAAAGATAAAACAATTGCTTTGTTTTCCTGGATGCGATCTTGTCCTGGGTGTGGCTCTGCACTGCTCTGGCCGGAACAGGTGAGGCTGAGGACAAGGCCAGGGTGTTGAACCTGGGGAGCTAGGAGAGGAAATGAACCTGGCTCATCATTACTTTGCCAGGAGCAGAATCACGAGCACCGGGGCCCCTGAAGCTTCTTGTCATAGGAGAAAAGAAATCATTTTATTGTCTTCGGATCAGGGTTTTCCTTCTTGAGGGGTTGAAATATCCTGACACGTTACCTGCTGATAACGATCGCCAACAAGAACACAAACTCTGGCACCCAGTTGGGGCTGGTACTACTTACCAGGATGGAAATATATTGATTACCATGACCGATGACGTCACTCTGTGAAGAAAATCAGTGCCCTGGATGGTAGGCTTAAATTGCATCAAGAGCTTGGGTTAGGGATAAAAAATTATAATATGGAAAACTATAATAAGCCATACGTGGCGGCATCTGCGTGGAAGGAGCTGAAAGCTACCAATGAACATGAGTTAATGCTGGCGAAAACTCACGACATGCTGAGTACCATTGCAACTGCTTTCAACCCAAGTAAGACAAGATCAAGGAAGTAGAGAGCCGCGGCCCCACAGCAAATAAGGGACAGAGCTGAAATTCATACCCTGAGAGCGGATTCCAGAGGGTGTACTTCTAACCATTGCACAAAGAGCCCCACGAACGGTAGGTCAAGGATTAATGGGTCCACCCACTGGCCGTGGAACATTGGCACTTGGTTCATAAGCAATGCTCACATGAGGTCATTTGCATAAGATTCGGGCATCCCTTTATGAAAAGCATTGGAATGCGTCCAAAATAATATGATCAAACGAACTTGAAGAGATTAAACGTTAAGGGTCACTTATTATAAAAAATAAGTTGAGAAAACACAAGGGGTTAAATTTATTTGGACCAGAAGAGGTACATTACGAGTTTTCAAATATTTCAAATTTTGTTGTCAGAAAAATAGTGATCGAATATTCTCCATAATAAGATAAAAACCATTTTTTGAGCTCTTGCGATAGGCCAGGCACATATTCTTTATGTGATCATTGGTTCCCCACTGGGAGTCACACAGTGGCTTTATCCCTGCTCATTTTGTTTTCGTTTCTGTTTCATTTTTGGTCACAGTATTATTTCTTTTATTTTTATACTAGTTATGACATATTCATTTTAATATTAACACCCATACATATATATTTTTAAAATATAAATATGCTTTCTTGAAAGGTGGATTAAAACCAGAATTTATTGTGCCATATTTAAAAGAAACTGACGAGAAAAAAAAAAAAAGAAAAGAAACTGACGGACTGGTTGTTATAAGTAAAAATACTTTTTTTTATTTATAAAAGTACTTATTATAATAAATAAATATTTTAATAAAAATATTTATATTATAATAAATATTTTTATTAAAATATTTATAAAAGTATTTATTATTTATAAAAATACTTTATTTATTGTTAAGGAAAAATGTATGAGCCTATTTAAGTAACAAAATAATCATTGTCAATAACATATACTGATTCAAAAATATAAGCACGTGTATATTTAAGTACCACGAGATGGACTTGTTCTTACATGGTGTTTCGTAACCTGCTTTTTTACTTCTCCAAATTGTAAAAATCTTATATATTTCAGCAAAGCTATTTATAATATATGTTGTGCTTCCTGCAAGCAAGGTTTGCATCATTTATTGTATTCAATCTTAAAATATTGGACATTTGCGTGTTCCTAATTTTCAGTCTTACTGAAATGTAAATTTACTAAATAATCTACTAAACTGTTACCTGGTGAGTAAATCTTTGGAATATTCTTAATGAACTCCCAGCTACAAATTACTCAGAGACGAATTATGAGGTCAAATTGAATCTGTTTTTAAAACTTTTCATAATTATAGGCTTATAGGGCATTGGTTTTTCTTTCTTTTGTACTGTCAGTTGATAAATTGTGTCCACTTTTAAAATTAAAGACCTTATATTTTGTATTAATTTATAAAATGTCTTTATGTATGACAGCTAGCAATTCTTTGTCCTCCATTATGAATATTTTACCCATGTAGCCTCTTGATAGTGAATTTTGTTCACTGTGCCTTTTGGCAGAATCAAATCTTTTGAACATTTCATTGATTATTTCACTCATTCCTTTTTTTTTTTTAATTTTTTTAACGTTTATTCATTTTTGAGAGACAGAGAGACAGATCATGAGCGGGGAAGGGGCAGAGAGAGGGAGACACAGAATCTGAAGCAGGCTCCAGGCTCCGAGCAGTCAGTACAGAGCCTGACGCGGGGCTGGAACTCATGAACTGCGAGATCATGACCTGAGCCGAAGTCGGACACTCAACCGACTGAGCCACCCAGGCGCCCCTCTTTCCTTTTTTTAAATAAAAGCTCACCAATTCCGAGTGTCCCTGGCGGGAACACACTGCGTGTTTGGGAACAATGTTTCTCCTGGGTGGCTGTGGCTGTGTCCAAGTGAGCGAGGGGTACGTGGAGGAGACGGGGTAAAGTAAGGATCGTTTACAGCAGCAGATCAGGCTCTGCCTGGCAGGCCAGGGTCAAGACTGCCTTTACTCTCGGAGACAGGGAGCTGCCACAGTAGTGTGAGTGCCGGAGTGCTGACCACATGGGCAGCTGTGCTGAGAGTGAGCATCGTGGGTACAGGTGGCCTATTCAGAGCATCCCAAGCATCCGCGGGGAGAGACGTGGCTCAGAGCATCAGAGCGGGGGAATAATAGATGTGAAGTTCAGAAAGTGACCAGAGTCAACGGGATTTTCTTCTAGGTCGGATACAGGATGTGAGGGAGGGAAGAGCCAGGACAGTTCTGAGGGTTTTGTTGACTGACAGACAGTAAGGGGAAGCTAAGCATTTACTGGGGGTGTGGCATGGGGCCTGAAGCCAGGGCCATGGTGTTGGGGGCCGTGGGCGGGCTGGGGCCTGAAGCCAGGGCCATGGTGTTGGGGGTCATGGGCAGGCTGGGGCCTGAAGCCAGGGCCATGGTGTTGGGGGTCATGGGCGGGCTGGGGCCTGAAGCCAGGGCCATGGTGTTGGGGGTCATGGGCGGGCTGGGGCCTGAAGCCAGGGCCATGGTGTTGGGGGTCATGGGCGGGCTGGGGCCTGAAGCCAGGGCCATGGTGTTGGGGGTCATGGGCGGGCTGGGGCCTGAAGCCAGGGCCATGGTGTTGGGGGTCATGGGCGGGCTGAGGCCTGAAGCCAGGGCCATGGTGTTGGGGGTCGTGGGCGGGCTGGGGCCTGAAGCCAGGGCCATGGTGTTGGGGGTCGTGGGCGGGCTGGGGCCTGAAGCCAGGGCCATGTGTGTGGGGGGGGCATGGGCAGGAATGTACCAGGGGGGTGGACAGGTCAGCCTTCACTGGGGAGTTGAGGCAGTGAGGGGACCAGGGGAATGCGACATGACCATCGCTCTGTATGAAAGACCCCCCGGGATGAGTCAACATAGGATTCAAATGAAACCACGAGTAGGTTCTGCGTTTTCCCCAATGTCTGTTGTCAGCGTGGTGTCACAGCAGGTGAGGCAGAGGGCTGGATTGAAGCGGGTTGGGTTTTCCAGGAAAGAGTAATAAAACAGCAGTGTGGCCGAAGTTTCTTGAGTGTGACAGCATATTGCAGTGACGGCTCAGGGCACCATGATGGACAAAGAGGGCAGTGAGTGTGTGCGAGAGGCGAGTGTGAAAATAAACACGCCCACAGCGCAGTCAGGGACCCGCGCCCAACAGGGGTCAGGAGGCAGCGACATGGGTACACAGGGGCAGCGAGGGAACTTTTGTCCACCTCTGCCCCCTCTCTGTTTCTGACGAGGTTGCTGTGTTCACTTTTAAATTCATCTTTCTCTTTGTCTCATGAGGGTACAAGGGGATCACTGGGCATATTCTGTGTTTTATGTTGCCTTCTTGACCTCGCCATCGCACCCATCCTGGGCTCCACATGCCGCTGGCGCCATTTACCGCGACAGAATAGGGTCCCAGTGCCCTGCACCCTGGGGCGCCGTTTGCTCACTCTGCGTCCAGGCCAGAGTGGGAGGTACTCCGCCATGGCCTCCTGACCTTGTGGGTTTTCAGGAGGGAGAATCACTTAGCATCTTTGCTTGTGTCTTCCCTTCTGTCGAGTTAGCTCCATTTTACTCTGAATATCTCAGATCCCTCTTTTGTTAAGGCAGAGAAATGGTTTCTTGTCTGGTTTTCAGAGTCAATGGTGGTCCCTTTGGTCCCGTTCTGAGACTGGGTTAGACACTTGCGCTTCTGTCACCAGAAACTTCGTGGTTAAAGTTCTTGGAAAAAATAGTCCATACTCACTGCCCATCCTCAATCCAACATAAATCCTTTTTCCCCCCTGTGGTTTCACTGGAACTCTTCTCCGGAAGGACCCATGTCTACCTCGTTAGTTATGTTTGCGGCAGGATCCAGAATACAGAAGTCACCTCCAGTTACCAACCATATTTCCTAAAGACCAAACACGATATCGTACATACTTACCCCCTTGTTCAGGCTTAGCACCCCAATTCTCCACCTCCTTTGAAAGCCAGGGATACGGAACTGAGCATTTATTTCCGAGTTCCTTTTCACGCTCCGATTTTGAGACGTAGGCTGAAGTAGACCTTCATGCATCCTTTCTATACATGGCACCAAAATAACTGATTTCACAAATATGGCATAAACAGTGCATGAGAGAAAGCATCTGAGAAGTTTGGATTTCTCTCTTAGTGGTCCAGCGAGGACAGCTGTAGCTAAACCAGCGGACAGAACTGACCTCAACATGGAATGACTTCAAGAGTACGGACACTTCTTCTCACACACAATTCCAAAGAGGGAAATTGGGGTTAACCAGGCAAGTCCGCCCTCCAAGGTCACTCAAGGACCCAGGTTCCAACCTCTTGCTTTCTGCTCTGTCATCTCCAACACCACCGCCATTTTCTGCATGGTGGGAGCCCAGACACTGCTTCTGGATTCCCATCTGCAGGGAGGAGGAGGATGGAGACAGTTCTGAAGTCCGGATTCCCCGAATCCAGAGATGACGTTCCCCACCTGTGTTTCCAGTCCCTTCGTGAAGACGTAGGCGTACCGCCACACCTCACTGCGAGACAAGTGGAGAAATGCAGTCCAGCCAAGCAATTATGTATTATAAGGCTAAGATTATATTACCACTGAAAAGGGGAGAAGGAATTTCAGAGATAGCTACCAGTCCTCCCCTCAACGACCCTCTTCTGCAATACTATGTTTTTAGAAACGAGAGGAAAACAACCAACTCCACTTTAGATAGAATTAATGGAATAAAATTCTTCAGGTCCTGGAAAATAATGGCCTCACCATCCTCTGCAAAGGTCTGCCTCTTCTATTTTATACTGGTTTAAATTCTGGTGCTCTTTTTTAAAGATGTGCTCAGATTTTCCAATTTAGTGAAAGCAGAATTATTTACTATTTAAAAATGATATCGCACTCAAAACAGTGAAAGGGACGTTTAGGCTAAGGGCAAACCTTGTTACTCTCACAAAGTTGTAAAAATCTAGCACGTAGAAGAGAAATCAAGTTAGAAAAACATGCGACGATTGCAAAGTTGACCTAATACTTCCAAGGTCTCTTCTGAAATGACGTTTATATGAAAAATAATAATTCTTCCAACATATTCTTAACCAACACTGATTTACCTTTACCAGAGACCACACCCCTTGCAAGGTGCTGGGCATACAGTGGCCGGTCGCGACTCTACCCTCGAGATTGCTTCCGGTCCCATCATGAAGTGCGGATTTTCAACTACACTTTCTACGCGCTTTAATAATTGGATCCCCTTAATTGGAGAGCATTTCAGATTTTGTTTCTTTATACTGGCTTAGTGAACTGTTGGCATTTAGCCATTTAGTGAGTGAATCATCACAGAGTAGTCTAAAATAGAAACTCTCTCTCTCTCTCTTTTTTCTTTTTTCTTTTGCAAAAGTATATCTGAGCCTTAGAAATTATCTTTGAAAAATACACAGTTAATTATATATTTTTTAAATTTTTTAAATGTTTATTTATTTTATTTTTTCAACGTTTTTTAATTTATTTTTGGGACAGAGAGAGACAGCATAAACAGGGGAGGGGCAGAGAGAGAGAGAGACACAGAATCGGAAACAGGCTCCAGGCTCCGAGCCATCAGCCCAGAGCCTGACGCGGGGCTCGAACTCACGGACCGCGAGATCGTGACCTGGCTGAAGTCGGACGCTTAACCGACTGCGCCACCCAGGCGCCCCAATGTTTATTTATTTTAATTTTTTTTTTTTTTTTTTTTAGTTTTTATTCATTTTTTGATAGAGAAAGAGCACTAGTTGGGGAGGGGTAGAGAGAGAAGGAGACACAGAATCCAAAGCAATCTCCAGGCTCTGAACTATCAGCACAGAGACTGACGTGGGACTCGAACTCACGGACCCTGAAATCATGACCTGAGCCGAAGTCGGACGCTCAACTGACTGAGCCACCCAGGCACCCCTGTTTATTTATTTTTGAAAGAGAGAGACAGAGTGCGAGTTGGGGAGGGGCAGAGAGAGAGAGGGAGACACAGAATCCGAAGCAGGCTCCAGGCTCTGAGCTGTCAGCACACAGCCCTACGCGGGGCTCAAAGTCGGGAATGGCGAGATCATGACCTGAGCCAAATCGGATGTTTGATCGACTGCGCCACCCAGGCACCCCAGGAAATCATGTTTTTAATGCCCAATTAAGGAATGCAATCTCGAATCGGGTGGTAAAGTTAGAAATCCAAAGGAGTTGGATAATTTAGTGAATCTCCTTCCATCTTGATCTATAGGGCTCCAGGGGACTGAAAAATGCCTTAAATATGCACATAGTATAGAGAGTATGACTTTTATGTGAAATGCACTCTTCAAATCCGTGCTTCTTTCCCGGCTTTCTACCAATGTTTGGCATTTGCCAGATCATCGTCACTATTCTCCACAGCAAGACAAAAGAAAGGAAAACAGAGAACTTCCAAATCATGAAATACCCTGATTTTAGTTGCAATCATTTACAGAGCTAAAGAAAAACTACAGTGAGAGAAACGTTGTGTGAGAAATCCAAAGCTCCTACTTAGACATTCAAAGCAAGGGAACTATAAATTCTTTTTGTTCTTTTTTATTTTACACACTTTCAGGAAGAAATGGGCATAGTGGGTAAATAAATAAAACATTTTGAAATTTTATTCTCTTAATAAACAGGGTGTATTTTGAAATTGTTGTTTTGTATCATTTTATATCAAAATGCACTATTGATGAAAATCGATGGTAATTTTTAAAGACACTCCAGGAATTCAGAGGCATTTCATACGAAGACTTTCTGGAAAAGTTTGCGGAACAAGAACCTGGGGTGTGTTCATTTAGCAATTGAACGGAAACCTCCAAACTTAAAAATGCCAACCCACCAGTCTGCCCGTGGAAACGGGAAACTCGTCCAGCTCATCACTAAACTCACTTTTAGTATAACCTCCTGAGGGCAGAGGCATCTGTCTGCCTCATTCACCACTGGGTGCTTGAGGTCAGCCACAGCTATTGGCACATAATAAACTCTCAATAAATATTTGCTGAGTGAACCCATGAATTACGCGTTTAGAAAAGACCTCGAGCCTCATTAGAAGAGACCTCCCCAGGATGGATGTTCCTGGAAGGACTGCGTGGGCGCAGGGCCCCCTGCAGAAGCACAGGACTGGTGCCTGGCAGGAGCCGGCAAACTTTCCTTCGGAGCAGATGCGGCCGTTGGCAACATCGTGAGGTGACTTTTATGCGTGTCTTTTGCCTTTTCTTAAATTAAGGTGTAATTTCCATATAACGAAAGGTACTGGTCTCGTGTGTTCAGTTCGCCAAATTTTGACAATCACACCCACTTGCGTAACAAGGGATAGATTACCTCCGTCATGTCAGATAATGCCTTTGTGGTCCTTTTCAGGAACTGCCCGAGCCCACGCCGCAGCCCCCCCCCCCCCCACGCAGCCACTTTCACAGCGCCCCCTCTGTCGCCAAAGACTAAGAGCGTGTCTTCTTGGTACACAGGGAAACAAGCGGCTTGTATACTCCGTGCTGGTTCCTGTTCCTCAGGGTAGTATTTTTGAGTTTCAGCCACGTTTTTGCATGTATCAATGGCTCGTTCCTTTTTATTAGTGAACGGTGTTCCAAGATATGAACACACCATGGTTTTTTTCTCTCTTCTCTTCTCGATAGACGTGTTGCTCCCAACGTGGGGCTACTTTGGACGGGACTACTGCGGATATTCTCGTACCAGGCTCTTTTAAAGGATTTCCAGACCTAATTCCAACATCAGGGACAGGGGGGTCTCCCCCTCCACAATAACAAGAAATTCTTGGACACTAGCAGGCCGTCTGAGAATTCAACTCAATTCTGACACTATCTATCCGGAGCCAGCATCAAATCCCACAGGTTAAGGACTCAGTCCGACAAGACTGCCCCTCCACACCCTGCTTCAGATGCCCGTCACAGACCCCAGGCTGTGACCGATGCCTGCGACTGCTTCCTTAGGTTTGATTTCTTTGCTACAATAGCTCACAGAACTCAGGGAAACACTTACTTATGTTTACCAGTTTGTTAACGGGTACGATAAAGGCTGTGGATCAATAGCATATGGAGAGACACGAAGAACAAGGTCTCGGACAAAGGAGCTCTGTCCTCATGGAGCTTGGGGCCGGATCAATGGCACATGGAAGCATGTGTGGAGGCTCTCTGAGAAACAGGACCAAAGAGCTGTCCTCTGGGCTTTTTATGGAGGCTTCACTGCATAGTCATGACTGGCTAAGTCATTGGCCGCTGGCTGGTTCACCCCCTGAACCCTGCTCCCTGAAAGTTCATACCCTCCAAACACCTGGCTGGTCCTCCTGGCAACCAGGCCACCATTTGCTTGGGTCCAAAAGTCACCTTCATTAATAACAAGACACACATTTCACCTTAATGGCTCCGAAGTGTTTTTCAAAAACAATGGGGGAAGACCAAATATATGAGAAATGTTTTGCTGATCTGAATGACTTCATATATATTTCTTGCAAACCATTATAATGTAAAGTTTGATTGCGGCACGTGTTTTCATTTATTTGGGGTAGATTCTTAGGAAGAAGATCACAAGAGGGTACAGATCTGTTTACTGTTGTAGGAACTGGGAAGCACGATGATCACCCCCTCAACACTCCCTCCAGAAGCATGTGACACCGCGTTCCACACCCTGCTCACATTGGGTATCACCAATCTTTTATTATCGTAACCACTCCTGTGGGTGTGATACGGTATTTCACTGTGGTATTCACCTGTCTCTCTCTGACGGTCAACCGTGTAATATTTTAATGCACGAGCAATTGATGTATCTTCTATTAAGTGTCTTGCTCAGGTCTGATTTTTATTGGATTGCCTTCTTATTATTGATGTGTAGGAGTTCTTTGTATATTCTGGGTGCAAGTAGTTTGTCAGTTACTGGTACCACAGTAGTTTTTCCCTTGTAGGCAGCAGCCACACAGCCAAATCATGGGCTTTGAGGGATGACATTCTCATTTTTGTCATCTTAGACGATGGTTTCCAAATCTCAGTGACTATGGCAAAGCTTTCACCATACCAAAATGCCAAGAGTAATAACACCAATTGTAATTCTTCAGGAGGCTAGCTTTAATCACTTGAAAGGACTAATTCCGGGCCGATGTCTTTCCTATTGCGGTTGTTGTTAAAGTGCCCTTCCTGTAATGACATATTGGTTATAGTAGAAGGTAGGTTTGTTTGGTATCATTTTAATATTACTATTTTCCATTCTTGCTTTGCATATGTTACTAAATAATACGTTTTGCAAACGTCACTGTTTCCCCAGTCAGGGAACCGCAGCTCTAACCCAAGTAGTGACTAAAAGTGGACATTTCGGATAAAATTAGGGACAATGGCAGTGCTATTGAGCCCCCTGAGGGAGGCATCTGGAGCCACGCAGAGATTTTCTCCCCCCCTTAAATCTACATGTTTGAAACGGGGTCTCATAGTTGCATTCTACTAAAGAAATGAAGTCACACAGTTACGATCTGTTTGACACTTTACCTTTTGCTAACATATGTGTCCTGCCCAAAACCAAAGTCCTGCTAAGTCAAAATAACAACATCTATTTTGCTTCCATCCATTTTCTCAGGCACGTGAGTTTGATACAGAAGGAAATCTGATTAGTCTAATGGTTTACTCACCACGTAAAAGAGACCACTTATTTTCCAGGACCATGCTAATTTCTAGGAGGTTATAATGAGATTTTTGTTATTAAGAAATAATCAATTCTTTTAATAAAGTCTAAAAAGCATACAAAATAGGGCACTTGCCAAAAATAGAAGCACACATTTGTTTAACTTTCCAGGTTTTATGATTTTAGGACATAAGGAGGCTTTGCATTATTATGACAAATTTCTCAATAAAAACCACCTAGTTTGGGACATCAATTGATCGAGAAAAATTTGGTTCAATGAGATGTTTAACACTAAGTATATAGAAAGTGTATATATTTAGTAAAATCCCTTCCCATGAGTTAAAATACAGAAAGATCCCTCAATGTATCTCGCTTGCTTTTGTGAGGTAAACTAATCGTTTCAGGAGTCATTTGATGTAATTCGGATCCCACTTTTAGAATCTAGCTAATGTGATAGTTATTGTGGTCACAGGGTTCTAGTTGATCAAAATGAGCCATGAAAGTGCCCCCATGGAGCTGGGCTGCAGTGACCACCCTTCCCTCATGTCTCCATCTTCCCTAGCTCCCCATGGCTTTCTTCTGCACTGACAAAGATACCGGAACCTGGAAATGCCGTGAGCCACAATGGACTGTTTTACAATGAAAGAATAATTTAGATCAAATTATCTGAGAATTTCTTTCACGACGATGGGGATGATGATGATGGTGATGGTAATGGTGATGATGGTAATGATGGTGATGGCAATGGTAGTTATCCTTCTGGAGCATGTACTCTGAGCCAGGCACTGTTGTAAGTACCTTACACACTTTAATTCACTTAATCCCCACGACACCGCTGTGAGCTTTTGAGAATGGAAGGTGACAATTCATATGGAACTGGGTGAATAGCCTGAGAACTTCCGTCTGCCGGTGCAGCCTGGATGCGTGTTGTCTCATCAGGGAAACTTTGAAAAAAATGTAGGTGCCTGAGCCCAACCCCTGGCGGTTCCAAAGGAATTGATCTTGGGTGGGACCTTGGCATTGGTATTTATTTTTGAAAGCACCTAGTTGACCTCTCGCACTGCCAAAGTTGAGACTACTGCTCTGGAGTTGGTCTTTCACTCAGTGATTGTGCGTCTCAGGGAGATCACTTGCCTCTCTGAGCATCATCTAGAAAATAGAAACAATAACTGCCTTTCCTAACTCGCATGTCAGGTGTGTTTTGAGAAAGCAATAGATTATCATTTGCTAATGTCCTTAAAAAACCTGAATGGCATTATATGAAGTATTGTCATTGACTGTGAACAACACCAAGTGAAACGAGGAAGAAATCACGTTATGTTATCATCAACCTCACCCTGTAGAATGCAGGGAAAAACAATCTCTGTAGTTACTTTTATTCTACATGATGGACTTCACTAGAAATACTGCAGAAGGTAGGACCCTGCGTTTTGACACATCTACCAAGAGAGGAACACTTCATTCGTTTCTTGGATCTCAGAGATCCATGCAAAACTTTTCCTTCCTTTGTCCTGCTCTCAGCAACCTATCCAGTTCTGGGAAGGAACCCAGAAGACATAAATTTAAATACAGAAGAATATATCCATAAGATAATGGATCAGTTGCCAACTGATACTTTTCCAGAACAGAGCTCCAACCACATGCACGATTATATGGTGCAAAATCATTATAGTAAGGTTGATAATCAGAGTGGGAAAAAGTAACCGCAAAAAGATAGTCTCTTATTTGTATGAGGCACATTACATTTCAGTGACATTTGATCGAAGGATACATATGTTGACAGTCCGTTATGAGTCTGATTGTTTGGAATAACGAATATTTGAAAACAGGGGCTTATGGAGATCATGCTGACTACACACTAGTCCTTCAGTACTCCAAAATTTAGAGTAGGCTTTGGAATGCTTGGGAGAGGAATCTGGCTTTTCAGGAGCTTCAAGGGACACCAAGCAACAAACAAATTCAGCATCGCCGAGGTAGCGATTCTTCTGAGGAAGAATTTTGAATTGATGGGAAGGTTTGTGCCTTTGGACCTTTTCAGAATTCCACAGGTCCCGTGGATATTAGATATTTGTATTTACTGCAAGTATTTATTATATGATTCTATAAAAAATATATGCACTATGTAAACACATATATTTTTTTATTATATGTCATTATTATATTTTGTTCCTTATAGAAATCTAAAATCTATGCATTTTTTAAGCCCACATTTTAATCCATGTGCATTAGTATTTCGACTTGGTGTGTAATACAATATCAGAACTTGTATATAAAAAGAAAACATAAAAAGTTCTTGCTTCGATAAGCCTAGAAAGAAGGGACGCCTGGTCAGTGAGGGCTATTCCCTGCGATGGGTTACTTCCTGACTTCTGAATTCAGACGCAAATACATTCATGATGCAGAATACAAGTAAAACATTTTCTTTTCATTGAAATGTGTTTGTCAATTGCACGGAATGATTCAAGCTTGTAACATTCCTTTGGCAAACATTGGCAGATACAGACTTTTGTCATATAAATCAGTGGCAGCCTGAGCCAAAGACTCTCTCTCTCTCTCTCTCTCCCTCTCAAATATTCGACAGCAGTATACACAAGAGCTAAACAATGCCAAGACTAATATTGTTTTAAATAGATATATGCTACATTTTAAAAGGAAAGGAAATAAATGTCAAATCAGGCCTGTTGGATCACAAATAAGTTATGCTGCACTCAAGAAACAGAACGTGATGCTGTTTTTCCAATCCATTTACACTCCCTGATTGATAACTATTGACTTTCTGATTAGCCTTTCAGATGGGTCCAACTAAATCCAGGGGCCCCTCTTTCCCCAAGAGTCCTCGTTCCCAGGGTCGCTTGAGCTGTCTGCATGGCCTGCCACTCTCTGCCGCTTTCCCGCTCCTCTGATGGGATCCCCCACCCTGCGTGTGCTCCCCACACCTGCTCTGTGCCTGCTGATTCTCCCCCTACCTGCACTCTCACTGGAGGGCCTCTCTGATTTTCACAATTCCTGTTACCATCTGTGTTTCTTTCCTAGGGCTGGAAGCGGATCATCTCACCCTTCCAGAGAGCAGGAGTCCTAAGCTATGGTGCCCACGGGGCCTCCGGAACCCCCGAGGGAGGACCCCTCTGCTCCTGTGCCTTCCAGCTTCTGCTCAGGGATCCTTGGTCGCCCCACTCGGGCTGCCGCCTTGTCATCACATGGACTTCTATCTCTGTGCCTCTGACTTCCCGTAAGGACACCAGAACTGTATTGCTCGTACTGGGCACCCTTGATGTTTTGGAAATGGTGGGAGAAGTTGAAGAGTAACGGAAGCTTGGTAAGAAAAGAGGAAGACCTCCTCAGCAACTTACAGAGGGGCCCCTATGTCCTGTAGCCAGTGGGCAGGCTGCTGAGGGCCATGTTCAGGACTTGATCACAAGGGTAGAGGGTTCTGGAGAAGGTGGATCTCTTGACCTAGGCAAGCCTGCTGGCTGAGCTCAGGGCCCTGGGAGAGAGGGAATGGAGCTCTGAGGTCAGATCAGAAAATCTACACTGAGGGGCACCTGGGTGGCTCAGTTGGTTGAGCATTTAACTCTTGAATTCAGCTCAGGTGGTGATCTCATGGTCATGAGACTGAGCCCTGTATTGGGTTCAATACAGGTTCTGTGCTGAGTGTGGAGCCTGCTTAAGTTTCTCTCTCTCTCTCTCTCTCTCTCTCTCTTTCTCTGTCTCTCTCTTTTTCTCTGTCCTTCTCCTGGTTACATGCTCTCTCTCTCTCCAAAAGAAAGAAAAGAAAAGAGAAGAGAAAAGAAGAGAAGAATAAAAGAAAAGAAAAAAGAAAGAAAAGAGAAAAGAAGAGAAAAGAAAAGAATAGAAAAGAGAAGAGAAGAGAAGAAGAAAAGAAAAGAAAAGAAAAGAAAAGAAAAGAAAAGAAAAGAAAAAAGAGGAAATCTTCGCTGATGCACTAGGCAGTCTTGGATTCCCAGAGCCCTCTGGCCCCCAAGTGCAGAAATACTGACTGTCACCTGTTAGAGGCCAGTGCTCCCCCATCAACTAAAGACATGAGGGCCTGAGAGATGTGACCCGCAGGGCCCTGGACAACAGCACTCTCTGGGGATGGGTCATGTCTCAGCTTGGCTGGGGAACACTGATCTGCTAATGGAAGAGAGGGACGTGACAGCAGAGAAGGGTAGAGCCCAGAAAACATGTCCCTAGGGAGCGAGTGAGTGTGTGAGTGAGTGGGTCTTGAGGCTGGTGGTTCAAGACCTGGGAAGGTGGGCAGCACACAGAGTAACAAAGGAGAGAGTTCACCCATGTGGGGACCTGTCCTCAGATACAGGATTTAAACCTTGGCAAGACCTGGGAGTCGGTGCTACCAAGGTGCAAAAAAGAATGCTTTTCAGAAGGCTGGAGAAAGCCATGGCCCACACTCAGTGAGGCAGACGTGCTGGGATTGTACGAAGTTGGTGAACAAAGGGATTGAAAGGCTCCAAGAAGTTGGCACATAGGGGTTAATATGCAAGGTGACATCAGTCCCTTCCGAGCGTGTGTGGTGTGTTCGTGAGAGAGTGTGTGTGTATGAGTGTGTGGTGTATGTGTGTGTGTGTGTGTGAAAGGGTGTGTGCGCATGTGTGTGCAGGGTGTGTGATCTAGTTCGAAGTCTCCACGGTCTTGTGCTCTGTGTGCCTTGCGATCTGTCTGAAGTATCACGCGTGCGTGTTTGCTTTGCGGGCTGGAGGTGAGGCCACGGGACTACGAAGCACTCCATCCTGCTCGGTCGCCAGAAGGGGCTTTGCGAGGGGGGTGCACGTGGCTGGAGCCCAAACACCCAAAACCGGGATAAAAGGAGACTTCCTATCTTCTCTGAAACTCACCCCGGCCGAATTGAGAGGCTAACGCAGAGAGTTCCCATCGCCTTCTGCCCCCACGTGTGCACGTTCCTCCCTACTAACCACGTCCCCCACAGGTGAGGTACATTTGTCACAATCGATGAATCTGCACCGACACATCATTATCCCCCAAAGTCCACACTTGACACTGGGATTCACTCTTGGTGTTGTGCTTCTGTGGGTTTTGAACAACGTGCGGTGACGTGCCCACCGTTACCGCCTCGTGCAGAATAGCTGCTCTGTGCCCCGCTGCCTCGTCTTGCCTTTCCTCTAAACCCTGGCAACCACTTCTCCTTGTATTGCCTCCACAGCTCTGCCTTTTCTAGACTGTGGGAAACACACAGCACGGAGCCTTTTCAGACTGGCTTCTTTTGCTACGTGATATCTGCATACCTTTTTCATCTTTCCCGTTGCTAATACGCTCTGCTTCACAATTTAAACTTCAGCGGTTTAAAATGTGTGCAGTTTTTTGGCTCATCCTGCCTCCTTGGCTTGAGATGTCCTTCTCCTCTCTTCTCTCATCCCGGTGAACTCTTCCTCTGGGTTCATCTTGGAGACAGTGTCCCTTCCTAGGAGTCATTTCTGGCCGTCCCCCGTCTCTTGGAGCTATTATTTCCCCCTTCAACCTGCTCATGATGCTCTATGCACATTTTTTTCATCGTATTGAGCACCGTTGGTTGTGGCTACGTGTTCACATTTTGTCATCATTCTGTGTGATTTTATGTCCTATATGCTGGGACCCACCTTCACATTCCAAGACGGTATCTGATGCCCAGGAGGAAAAATAAGCCACATTTCTGCCATGAACTCAAAGGTTGTGAGCACCAGCAGGGAAAGAGTGACAAGGACTCACGGCCGGTCATCCGGAGGTGACGTAGGAAGAGTCGATGCCATCCAACGTGTGGCTTGATGGGAGTTTTCATGAACTGGCTATCATTTCCCAAATCGGAAGGAGACGTGAAGACTCATTAAGAAGCAAGGACGCACATAGTCTTTCTTCTTGGTTGGCTTGAGGGAGAGTGAAACACGGCAGCCTGAAGCAGAACCCGTCACTGAAGGGGCTGGGGCTCAGAAGTGGTCGCTGGGCAGTGATCCCTGGGAGGCAAGACGTGAACAGCAGGAGAGACAGCGGCAGATGTGGTGACTGGCAGATGTTTGGGGAGCATCTGGTTCAATGCTTAGAGAGGGAAAGGCTAGGAGTCTTCCCACTGGGTCGGTGGCTCCATGGTCGGTTAACGTGGTCAACGAAAGGCTCAGATGAATGGAGACATTTCCCCATGTCGTTAGGCATTCTTTAGAAACATAGTTGTAATGACTGCTTAATATTTTGTATCTGACTTGGTCATTTGTTACTTAGTCCTTTCTTTCCTATTGAACAGTTATGTCTAGTTTGGTAGTGTTGCTAAAAGAGTACCACAAAGAGCTCGTGTTATATATACATGCCTTTGTTTTCGCATTTCCGTAAATTTGATGAGTAGCAGTCGAATGACGAGGCCAAAAAAGGAAAGACACTTTTTGTAACCTCTTTTAAGGTTTGGAGCGTGTAAAACACTTACATGATCCCTAAATCAAAAAATATATAAAAGGATACATTCAGAGCATGCTCGCTGTATTTCCATGCCCTCTACCTGTCCCCATCCACCTCGTAGGCAACCATTGTATTTAATTTGTGAATTTCTCTTTCTTTCGCTTCTTTTTATAAAAACATGAAATATGTACCTGCATATTACATGTGTAATGGTAGAAGATATATAATAACATATATTATATATTTTTTTAATTGCTTCCTCTTTCTCACACAAAAGGTGGTATGATCTATATACTATTCTTTACCTTGGTTTTTCATTTATCTTTTCAGAAGGACCTTCCTCATTTTTTAAAGTCTGAGTCCCATTCTATTATGTAGTCGTATCATAATTTATTCAACTGTTATTTCCCTCTTGATGCTCATTTGGATTGAGTCAGTCTTTTGCCTTTATAAATAAACATGCGCTAAACACCCTTGTTATTATGCTGCTTTGCATTTGACGGGGAACCATCTGAGTAGGTTCGTAGATTCCTGAGAAGAAGGCTATGAGGTCAAAAGATAAATGCACGTGTAATTTTGTTAGCTTCTCAAACCCTCTTTCGTGAAGTTGATACGATTTTTTTTTTTCCTGTGAGAGCTCCGGTTTTCCCAAAGCTTCACCAACACAACGCGTTGTTAAAACCACACGAACATTTGCAATCCGCGAACCAAACTCGTTGCCCCAAATCTTGTATCCTAATGGCCTAGAGGGTGAGAACTGCTTCTGTATCTCACTAACCCACTTCCCGGATGTCTTCTGAAGAGAGCAGCCAAGAGAATGAAGATCCTTGTCACCCGAAGAAGATGGGTTTCTCTCGGCATTTTGGGGCGGGACCATTTTTCATCTCCACAAGAAGTTTAGAGCCTTTGGAACCTTCCCAGTAAATACTAATCATTAAGACCACCAAGAACCCCTGCTCACTTCCTGACACTCCTTACAACTCTGGGTGGGAACCACTGGAAGAAAAGAGATTTCAAGATCAGGGAAAACACAAGAAACTTAAACACGTGGTCACCATCTAAGAATAGCTATTTATTTATTTATTTATTTATTTATTTGTATGTTGATTTTTGAGAGCGAGAGAGACAGAGTACAAGCAGGGGAGGGGCAGAGAAAGAGGGAGACACAGAAGCTGAAGCAGGCTCCAAGCTCCAAGCTGTCAGCACAGAGCCCGACGTGGGGCTCGAACCCACGAACCGTGACATCATGACCTGAGCCAAAGTTGGACGCTCAGCCGACTGAGCCATGCAGTGGCCCTTGCTGTCTGAAAATATTTAAAACTGGTCAGGCACCAAATGCAAGAAGAGTTGGCAAGTCCTGGGGTTATGTAGGTTTTTAGCTCAACATAATAATAATTTTCCAAAACCAAGACTTGCCAACATTGGTGGGATCTTTCTGACAGAACGGTGCTCTCTGTCTCGGGAGGTCTAAGTGGGAGCCCGCTGGCCATCCTGCTGGAGAGCAGGGATAGGAATTGCCACCTGAAAGGACAGGTTGGACTGGCTGACTCTATTGCTAGTATGCTGTCTCATAAAACAATTCCTTGTTTCTTCAAAGCCGCTCTCTGATGCTTTGCATCCTGAGCGGTCTCTACCCTCACCACCTTCCTGAGGCTATCTGGCACGTGCAACAATCCACATCTTGTCTACGCTTAAGCCTCTCTGGTTAAAACCAGCTCAGTGCTTCCCAAGACTCTTCTATTAAGAGAAAAGAAAATTTGGAGTTTGTCTAAATATTGAATTTTCTAAGAATGAATTTGAATTTTCACACAAACAAGAAAAAATTGTATGGGGATATCTCTAGTGACTAAAGCCACAAATCGAACAGCATTGTTTTGCTGTCTTCTATGTGAAAAGCATGCAGACAGGCTCTCTGAGAATGCAGCTAACTTACGGTGGAACTTTCTGGTCAAAGTGAAGCTGGTCTCATCTCTCCTAGACCTAGATTCTATGTATGCCACTGAATTTGACCTGGTGATGTGTATAGCAAATAGCGTTACTGCTCTAAAACTTGAAATGCAAGCCTCAATCTGCTGCTCAGGTGGATTAAGTTCTATATTTAAACGGACTCAGGTGTTGTTCCCCTACAGTTGGGCACTTTCTTCCTTTACTAATCAAAGTAAACAATGGAGCAATTAAAAAGAAAGCAAAATATTGCAAACACTGAGTCCTTTGTATGTGAGGGGGGCTTTTTAATTTTCTCTTATTACTTTTTATTCCAAATGTGACATAAACCAAAAATTCATTGCAACAATTGCATCAATTATTTGAAAATACATAATTCCGGCAACTTCAGTGATTGTGTATTTAACGAATCCATATTGTGCACATATTCTCTGCCAGCCAGTAAACGGGGGGAGGGGAGCCAATAAAAGCCACTGGAATAGAATGAGCATCTGCTCAGGCGTCTAGCCAGTTACCATGAACCCTAAGGTCTGGAAGATTCCCTACCTGTGCTAACACAGTGTACTGGGCAACCAAGTACTGGAAAACCAGTCTCCCAAAACACCTGGCTATAGAAAAGTCAGACATCAACAAAAACAAAGCAAACAAACAAACAAAAAATCAGTGGAAGCTGAGAAATGCAGAAAACACCCCACCCCCATCCTCATTCCAGAACTGTGAGACCCTAGACCATCACTTTCCCTCTTCAGGCCCATAATGATTTCTTTCTCTAAAATGGGGAGGCCTCTTCCAGATCCGTGCTTCTGTAATTTACTCTATGCTTTTGTGATTTACCTGACTGCAGTACGTTTCTTCTCTTGTTCTGGAAGAATAAGATACTGCAGATACTGTTTGCAAGTTTCACAGGATCCATTTTACGCCCACATTCTTGGCTTTTCGTGGTAGATCCAGCCGAGGCATTAGACTCTGCTGGAGCCCGGCCTGATGGCGAGTCAAGGGGATGTGGGATCTTCTAGACTAGAGAGGAACCCACTCCCGGCAGGCCCAGTAGATGGGAGGCATGTCAGAGAGACCCAGAGGTACTCAAGAGAGGAGAAGAAAGTATTGAGGACAGTGGAAGGACATCTGTAGAATGAAGGGTAGAGGTGATGTGGGTGGAGGGGAACCAGTAGAAAACCACTCTTCAAAGTTTGATGGTTTCGGGATCATGGGAAAGCCAGGCATGTCACCCATAAGAACTCTGTGTAGACTCAGAATGACAGAAAGAGAGGGACTTGGCCCTACGCTCACCGCCATTTTTATTGACACAGCATTAACTGCGGTTAATTTCACAAACACTTTCTTTTTCACCAGGGTCTTGAAACATCAAGGTTGAGGAGGAGTAGAGGTCATAAGCTGGGCAAAATATCTCCTTCACACCTAACAACTTTCCTGAGAATCATAGAATTTAGGATCCTAAAGGAGACCCAGAAGTGATTCATCCAAACCCTCATTTTTAAGTTGAAGAAGAAAGCAAAGCCACACCGGGGTTTGATGCTTGTGTGGGGAAAAAAACCCAAGAACAGAGCTTGACTCTTTGCTTCAACGGGCCCTGGTTTCAAGTGCAAAGTCTCGCTTCATGGATGGGGCTTGTATCTTTTGCAAGGATTCCTGATGGGGGGGATGTGTCCCACCCTGTTTAATTATGGTCACCTTTAGAAGTAGACTCTTTTTAGAAATAGACTCTTTTGTCTGTTTTTAAGGCTATTTTAATCTCTTGCACAAAACTGTGAGATTCACAGGGAGAAAGAGAACTCAATCACTGTTTATGTTGAAAAAGATCTCAAAGTGAATATCAATTGTTCACACTAAATACATAACCACCATGCCTTAAATAAACAACTTTTAGCTCCATTTAGAATCATGTAAGTTATATAACTGACCCCCCCTCCAGACCAAGAGAGTATAGTAGTCTAAGTAGGTTGCTACAGGATTACTTTACTGATGTTAATTTTCTAAGAAAATTTGTCTAAAAGGATGTCTATTGCCAGAGAAGATGGAAGGATTAAAATTTAAAAAGGAACACTTTTGATAATTCTAACATCGGGCAGACATTCATTCATCCATTCAGTTGTCACATAGCCAACCAGGAAAGCTTTATAATGTAAGGTATCCAGTGCATTCAGTGATTGCCAAGGCATTTTTCTACAAGTGCTTTTTTGTCTTTTTTTAAAGCTGAGTTTCCATCTTATGAGTTACCTGTATCCTTGGTGACAAAGACCATCCCAAAGATAGTTGGCGTCCTCTAACTCTTGATCTTTAGTTTCCAAATATGCAAGTCAATAGTTAGGGTGAGACTTTCAGTACCAAACCTGAATAATAACTTAAAAACATGTGATCGTGTGTTCCTCCAGGTACCAAGGGTTGACTTAGGAATCAGTGTATACTTTTTCATTGACAGACCTATGTACCAGTGATCTTCTAGGTTTACAGGTCATTAGCTCTACACTTCACGTCCCCTCAATGGTGTAAGAAGCTGAGCTCCAAGAAATGACTTAGAAATATTGGGACTCGACGTCCCTTTGACTTTCTCCGTGCTGTGCCTTTGCAACAGCCCGTTCTCCTTCCCTAGCTGACAAGTGGTCGTATTTCTCTACTCAGGGCAGCCCTTTGACAAGACCTGCAGTGCAACTGACACCAGTCCTCCTTTGTGTCTCAGGCCACCATGAACTGTTAGTCGATGTGTGTTTCATACAAATATGGATGATGGTTTATGGGGTGCTGATTCATAAAGGACCAGAGCTAACAGAATCAAGCCCTTTTCATGATTTGCATTCCCGATCGCTTAGTAAATAATAGGATGTATCTACAAAGAAAATCTAAAATTTAAATGAAGAAACAATGAGCTCTTGGGTAGTCGATCAAGCATTAAAATTGAACACAACTGTAAAGAGATTTACGTCATCTTAAAGATCCTAGTCTAAGTAGAAGAAAGAAGGAGAGAAGTCTACGCACAGAGGTAGGAAGTTTGTGCCTGTTGGAAAGCCATGCGTTGATTGACAGGCTCCTCAGGACAGCATCCGCTGTTCAGAGAAACTTCAAGAATTATATGGGTTTTCTGTGGGTCAAACGTAAATTAGAGAAACAAATCCTATAATAGTGTCCTTTAAATTAGATTTGTAGCTACCAAGGGAACTTATGGGTAAATATCTTTAAATGTAAACAAAGTGACACAAGTCAGAGGAGAGGGGGGCAGGCTCTCAAGTGTCCTTTCCATTCTACCTTAACTTCGGGACCCTAAGTTTGGTTTCTTTTCTCTCATCTCCCCACTTCCCACCCAAGTTAACGAAATGAAACCTTCCATCTTAAAGGCTGTATATTTTTTAAGTGAACATAACAAAATTGCCAGGTACTCAGCGGCCAGTGAAGACAGAAGCTCGTGGGTAGTAGGAGGCCTTATGTTATTGATACTTGTGTTCGTTCCTTTACAAATAAGACAATGGCGTCTTATTTGGCATCAAATTCAGGAAGGACAAAAATGAAGATAATGACAAGAACAACAACAAAACTACACGAAGTGCACAATCCTGGTGTCTGCTGACGTACAGCCTAAGAAATAACAAATCACACCCGGATAGAAATAGAACATCATCTCTGAATAAGAGAGCAACCTTTAGTTTCCAGAGATACATGATTCAATGGGCATACGGGCCAAGAAAGAAGGAAGGGGGATTATGTAATGGGTGTAGGCAAAGTGACTCACGATTAAACAAAAGCGAAGTGTGGGTAAAATTCAGGAAGGTATTGTTCTTGCCCAGGTATTGCCATATTTGTGGAGTGGAGTTATTGATTTTGTTTTACAACATGTGTGGATATCTGGATGCTCTCTAAAGACTTTCATTCACCCCCTGACAAGATGTTCTGACAGCTGTTTCCTCGGGTGGACTCTGTTCTCTGTGTATTTGCCTCAGAAGTGAAATCGCCCCGTTTTGATAGGCATTCAGCATTTTGTTTTAATGCTAATTTGCTGCTTGACCTTTTGCTTCATAAACTAAGAGTACTTAGTGCTCACAAACATTTGGGAATAAAGCGTTTCAGAGGTAGAGCATAGCCCATCCTAAGACCGTCTTTTCGGCTAATAAAAATGATTTCCTCACAAGCTGGCAATGGAAACTCCATCGACGTTTCAGTTACCTAAAAACCTGAACTGGTGACAGAAGGTGGTCCATTAAACAGGAAGAGAGATGTATTCAGATATGAAGCAGAGTTTTCCTTAGATAACAGTAACATCAAATGCAATTTTGCATGACTGCATTTTTCAGTAAGTATCATACTATTGCATTTGGATTTTTTCCTACCGTAAGAATTGCGTGATAATCATTTTTGTTATTTTTTTTTTTTTGAAATCATGTTAGTCTAGGCACGCATCTGGATGGAAAAATTGTGTCACTTGGAAAGCAGTGATGTTTATGAGAAAAGGGAATCCACAAGTTAAATTCCCAAATATTGTAAATGGACACAACAGGGCGAGAAAATGAACTGGGCATTCATAAGCAAACGCAACAATTGGAGATTTAGTGAGAATTTCAGTGTTCAGTTTTTCTGTTCCCAAGAAATATAGGGGTTTACACCTAGTATATCAGGTTAAAGTGGGACTTTCTGATGAAAAAGTCACTTAACCTCAGTCCGCTTAACTGCAAAGTCAGTTTACTGAATTCTAAAATTGGGATTTGGCCAGATGGTCTCTGAAGTCTGCTCAACTGTGACAAATCGGAGGCTGTAACGGGCAAGAGCCAGAAAACTCAGAGGGTCCACGTGGAACCAGGGCTGGAGGGAACTGTCCAGAAGCAAGAAAGCAAATCCTTCCCCCAGGGGGAGGCCATGGGTGACCCGGGACGCCACATCGAACAGAGTCACTTCCCAAAAAACTCCAGACTCACTCTGAAACCCCAAGAGGCTTGCTAAAGTCACACACCCAGGAAGCAGAGAGTCTGGAGTTGGCTTCAAATCCAAACGGTCTCACTCTGGACTTAACTAGTCTTAACCCACCTCCTGAGGTCTTAGCTCAGATACGCCCCAAGACGGCACCCCCTCTCCAGGCAGAGGTCATGATTGGCAGAGTGAGAGATGCCTTACCCAGGGTTTCTCCATGTTTACCCAGGCTTTCAAACCCTGCCCGTTACTCTAATGATCGAGAGAAAATGGCCTTTCTGCCAGAAGTCTGAAAGTAGGTCCCTCAATTCTTATCTTCACTTTGATGCTGAAAACGCGATGCCATCGACTCCCCAGCAAGAGAGGCTGTGGCGAGGCCGAGGCTTTGGGGGCCCCCAGCAACACCACCAGCACCCTTTCCTTCCACTTCAGGCAGAGGCCTGAGACTTGTCTGTGGACACAACTGTGTGGGCTGAAACAAAACTCTTCCTCTTTATAAAGTAGAACAGTGGAGCATCTTAAGGAATACAGCAGAACAGGAGAGAAAAGCCAAGTATTTACCCTCTTATGTCATGTATATGGTAAGTAAGCCTCAGTTTTGTTTCATTTTCCGTATAAATATAGACTCCTCCCTGACAGTAAGTGTAGTTCTCACTACAGGTTAAGTTAGAGAACCCGGCTGAGAGAAATTCAAAGTGATGTCTCTTTGATACGGGGTAAAAGAGAATAATGGATGTGCAAAAGAACAAAAGACCGATACTGATAATAGGTTCACGTTTGTGCTCAGGAAAACATCTAGAATGAGTAGCGATAACGCTGGGGCTAAGAAGAACCAAGAACCACATCAAGCGAAATAATGGATTTTATGTGTATGGAACCATATATAAATGCCATGGAGATTCTCTCGATCTGTGTAGACCCATAGTCAAATAAGCCAAGTTTTTAGGAGTGAAATATTTGTATGTAAACTAAGTTGGGTCTTCAGAATTTGCTCCGCTTTTAACCCATGTTGCCCCTGGAGTATGAGATTGCTCAAGGATGATGGTAGGCTCCCCCGCGATCCTCAAATGAAGAACCGTTTCTATCTGGGCAGCAGGAGCAAACACACCACTCTCCCTCCACCCTGCTCTCAGTCATCAGCGCCTGGAATAAACCCGATGGCTGCTGGGAAGGGCTGCACCTGGGGTCACAGCCCAAGGTCGGGGTGCGGGACGTAGAAGGAAGTATTCACTCGTGCGTTCCCGGGGCACGGTCTCCACGAGAAGGACACACACGTGGACAGTGAGAGGAAAGCGGGTCTGTGGTTTCCTTCCCACGCGCCCGGTCTCGGATTTCATCCCCGAGTGGCATGGGTCTCTCGGCCCCGGATCTCACTGGGTAACTCGGCCGGTTTACGTGGGCGCACCCTGCAAGGCCTGGGTCAGCCATATGCCGGTAGGAAGGAACGGGGGAGAGAGAAAGACAGGACAAGAGCTCGTCTTCTCGTGGCGGTCATGGATGTAAAATCCCGGCAGCACAGTGGGATTCCTGGTAATCAGTGTGACACAATGAATGTTGACAAGACAGACTGTTGATATGTTCATTTGCATACAGATGTGCACCCTTCCTTCAGGTTATACACGGTGGGCCCGGCGGGAAGGCCCAGGATACTCCTACGGAGTATGGCTCGATCCCTTCAGCGAGGCCTCCAAAATTCTCTATGCAGAGAAAGTGGCATTTTGTTGTCGAAAGAAGAATTTATAAAAGAGAGAGGATCTGAAGATCAACAAGGGACCAGATCACGCGTAGTTGCATGCTTCCTTGCAGCGAGCGGGGCGATCTTACAAGGCCATCCGCAAGTGACCTTGCAATCCACGAGTGACCTTGGAGGCAGGACACTGGAGTGCCATGAGGAGATACGCAGGAAATCATTTGAGAACGACATCTAACCAGTAAGAATTGATTTCGCTCATCAAGTCCTAGCAGCGAGCAGGTCTTTGTTAGCAGATCCACAGGCATCGTGGATGGAAGGATCAAGAAAGATCCATCGCTCTTGGCCTAAGGTACCCTTGTTTTCCAAGATGTGTGTTTCACCGTGTTGTTCTTGCCACATTGGTATTTTCTTTTTCAAAGAAATGGACATTCCAATGAATTACAACATTCTAGGAGGGGTGGAAACCGACACCTCTGTCTTCTGCAAGGAGAACTGCAAATTTGAGACCCGTCTGTTGGTTTCCGGATTCTGTTTTAAACTCATCAGGAGGAAACTGAGTGGAAGCATTTAGGCATATTACCCGAAAAAAAAAAAATTGACAAGGACAATAAACGTCACAACCATTAACTCAGGAAGAACATGATGGATACGAGTGGGTGTGTGGTTTGTAAGGAAGGAAATAATAACAGTTAGGATCTGTTCTCTTCCCTAGACTTCGACGTGCGCTCCGTCAGTATTAGATAAATATTAGTCACTGGTAATAAAACCAGTGTCCGCTCTTGGTCTATAAGAATCTGAAAGCTCACTTTTGGCAAGGCAGCAGCTACATTTATAATATCGGACTTTCCTCTGATACTTAGCATTGCTAATGTGCAGAGCAGTGGGCAGGCTTGTGGTCACCCCCCACACTGTGCTGACCCCCCCCCCCCCGGATGGCTCTGGCTGTGTGCCCGCCCACCTGGGATCCAGGCTCCTGCCTTTGGGTGTCCTGCCCTGGTCTCCTTCGGTCTCCACGGGGCTCTGGAAAGCTCCCCGGAAGTGCGTTTTCCTCACAACATGCAGCCATTACCTATTTATTAAAAACAGTATTGTGTTTATAGGATTCTTTATTTCTGACTGAAGCATTTTCTAGAACATCTGGTTGGTTACGCTTTACATAAATTAACAGACTGTCATCCCCTCTTGACAGTTACCTGTTTACTTTCACTTCATTAAATGCCATTTTTCAGAAATAACACAAGATATATGAAACACAACATGTAATTAAGCAAAACAATACAAATAAACAGAACTAATCATAATGAGAAAGGGAAGGAGGAAATGCATTGGAGCACGGAGCCAGGGAGGTGACGACTGCCTGGCTTTGGAAGGGAAACGAAGGGCGCAGCAATGTGCTGGGAAAGTCTGTTAACCAGTCCGCTTGTAATGTATATGGTGCTTTATTGAAACCAGATGAAAAGTCTTGCCTTGGAAATATATTCTGCAGGTGGAGCCAAGTCCCCCACTTTTAATGCAGGGAAATGCAGGTCAGAGGAAGCAAAATGGTAGGGACGCCCCTGAAGATCCAAGGGAGGAGGACACGGCGTGGGCCCAGCGCAGCAGTGACGGATGGGCTGCGAGGTCTCGAGGCGCACTGACAAGGCCTGCAGCCACCGCGCACGGCACCTTTGGAGGACCGACTCCAGGTCCGCACTGGAGGCCCACGGGTCGTCTCAGCAGAGGTGCTGGCAGGTGCCTTTCTCAGTCCTGGGTCTTTTCTCTTCACGGAGGCTGCTGCTATCTCCAGGCTTATCTCAACTAACTGTCTACGGAAAAGATTGATTTGTATCCGTTGCTGTACCATGTACACGGGAGAGCAAACCCTCATCCGGCCACCAGTTTAGAGGGAGGGTTTTTTTTATCAATTTCTCTTTTCTTTATGCTTTTCATTCTTTTAAATCTCTATCTATGTATCATCTAACCATCTATCCATCTATTACCTATCTATCTATCCATTACCTACTATCTATCTATCTATCTATCTATCTATCTCTTTCTCTCTCTCTCCCTCTGTCTCTCTCTCTCTCTCTCGGTCCATCTGTCTATCCATCATTATCTCCACCAACTTTCACCGTGATCCCTGGGCCAATGGAGAAGGAAATAAAATAATCCTATTTTCTCTTCTATAATTAGCAATAGTTATAAATCTCCTGTTACTATTCATACCCAAATCATGTTTAAATAATTTAATTCTATCAGTGCTGAATACACATTACTCTCAACAGAATCCAACGTTTTTTTCTCGCGATGTACATAATGCATCTCCTTTTCCCCCTCAACATAGTGTCACTCTTTTGCTAAGTGTGTCAGTCACAATTTCTTTCAAGTGCTCATACTTCGGGGCCAGTGCCTCTGAAGTGAGCGGCAGGAAGAGAAAAGGAATGTATTTCTGCCGGGTTGGGGAGAGATGGGGCTCCACAGGCTCGCTAACATTTTATTCCACAAACAAAAGTAAAGTGTTAGGCAAATACACCCGAACTTAAAATTATTTAACTCACGGAGAAAGTGCAAAATTTACACTCTGTATTTTCTGGTCTATTTTCACTTTCCAGATGAACTTTTTTCCCCCAATAACAGTGCTAATAGACTTGCCAGATTTGATACATAAAGGCTGTTAAATGAGAGAAGGAAAAAAACAAGACCAACTAAAATAGATGAGACTATTCCCCAACAGTGTGGATCTATGCAAGACTTTTCCAGGAGAATGACAACTTTATGGCCTTTAAAATACCAGGAAGCCTTTGGCAAACTGAGTTGGCCAGAAAAGGCATGTAAATTAAATACTTAATGTGTGTGAAAGAGAAAACTAGGCATTTTCAACCGTGCAGATATTGAACATTTTTGTGTGGCCAAGAATGATAAATGGAAATCAAGAGGATCAGAAGGCTGGGGGATATTTACGGCACATGTAATGAAAGATTGCCACTCCCCCCCCATGTACAAGCATCTCCTAAAATTGACCTAAACATTATCAGAAATCTGAGAAAATTGTTAATATGAGCAGGTAATTCATAAGGACCAATAAACATGCAGAAAGATGTTCAATTTTCCGAGAGTCATGGGAATGGGGATGAAAGCAATAATGAAATCAGGCCGGCCCAGCAGTGGGAAGACACATGCCTGCCGAGGGCCAGGAAGGAGGGGCTCAGAGACTTCCAGGGGATCAGGAAGTGGTGCAGACTTCTTGAAGAGAAGCACGGAAACATTTCTTAAAATGAAACATAGAGCAACTCTTGAAATCAGCAATTCTCCTATAGGAATGTATCCTAGAGAGAGAACAAAACAAAAAGAAAAGAAAACCACAGCACCATTAGATAAGAACGCATTCTCAGGATGGAGTCCACGCTGCTCAGGGTGGGTGACAAGAGACCCGAATCAGAAGAGCGGTGGGTGAGTCACAGTTTGTCAGTGCGCAACAAGGTGTACCGTGCAGGAGTCGGAAGCTCCACAGAGTGTGGTGCCGTGAGTCCCGCTGCGCCAACTCGGGTATTTTAAAGCGGGAACAGAGTCTGACGTGGGAGGTTATCCCACCTTTTTTTGGAGATGATGACATGTTGGCACCAAGAGGGTTGAAAGAGGCCAGGGGCCAGATGTTGACACAGTCCGTGCCGGGGCAAAGGGTTTGGAGAAGGAACAGAGCAGTGCAGGGACTATTCCGTTTTGAATTCTTTCATTGGTATAAGCAGCGGTACGGGCCACACGTATCTTCTGTAATTCAGAGAATAAAGAACACAGATAAACGAGCGGTGTCTAAGAGACAGAGCATGGGGAGGGAGACCAAAAAGCAGGTGGCTTAATGTAATGATCTGCCACCTTTCTTGGGGACAGGAAGGTGACACAGCACAGCACAAAGAACCAGGGATCCACGTGCCCGTCTCCCTGCCAATGCAAGCGACGGTTGGAGAATCCCGGAGCATGACTTTAGATGGAAGCCCGAGAGGGGTCAGGCTGAAGATGTAAATCCATCTGGGAGGTCAGGCCTGCGAGGGGCTTTCACAGCACGGCCAGATCACCGCCTGGGAGAAGAGTAGGCTGAGGACAATGTGGCAGGTGGACCGAGGGGTTCTGGTGAAGGAGAGGGGTTGCCCCTGGACGTGTATAGAGAGTCTGCCCCCCGCGGCTCCCCTAGACCGAGGCCTGGGTGTCTGGGCGAGGACTGAGCCACAGTCCTCGGCAAGTGAGCAGAAGGAGAGAATGCCCCTGTCCCTGGGCATCGGCTGCCTTCCCGGGCTGACCTCAGGGTGTTGGTACCAGTAATAGTTGAGGACCGCGATGGTAACAGGGGTAGCCCCACGTGGAGCTGAGCAGTGGAGGGACCGTTGATGGATTCCATGGGTCATTATTGCCAAATGGCAGACTTGGGAACAGCGTGCTCTGCCCTGGGAGCTGGCATTGCCCTGGGCTTCGTGTGCCTGGGCACCGGGGTGGCGGGGATGTAGTATCTGTGGGCCACCCCTTCATTCCCAGGCTGGATATTCCTCTGTAGGGCCTGATTGGTCTTGCTTCCAAATCACTGTCAATAGGGGCGCCTGGGTGGCACAGTCGGTTAAGCGTCCGACTTCAGCCAGGTCACCATCTCGCGGTCCGTGAGTTCGAGCCCCGCGTCAGGCTCTGGGCTGATGGCTCAGAGCCTGGAGCCTGTTTCCGATTCTGTGTCTCCCTCTCTCTCTGCCCCTCCCCCGTTCATGCTCTGTCTCTCTCTGTCCCAAAAATAAATAAATGTTGAAAAAAAAAAAATTAAAAAAAAAAATCACTGTCAATAAAGGAAACGCACTAGGCATTACAAGTAAAAGGCCAAGGGGCGCCTGGGTGGCTCAGTCGGTTAAGCGTCCGACTTTGGCTCAGGTCACGATTTCGCCATCCGTGGGTTCGAGCCCCGCATTGGGCTCTGCGCTCACAGCTGGGAGCCTGGAGCCCGCTTCCGATTCTGTGTCTCCCTCTCTCTCTGCCCCTCCCCTGCTTGCGCTCTGTCTGTTCCTCAAAAATAAATAAACATTAAAAAAAAAAAAAAAAAAGTAAAAGGCCAGAAGGGAGAAGAAAGTGAGAAATTGCATGTAGTTCAAGATTCAAGTTAAGCCTTGCTTGGGTCACATTTCTTTGAGCCTAAATCCCTTCAAGGCAATCGCTGTGTCCTTGTTTTGGTCGTTCAGCAGGAAAGGCATCATAAACCCCCTAGGAACAGGAGCGGTGGTGAGTCCCACACACCCCCCTGTGCACAAACACCTTCTGAGAGGGTGCATCCCTGCTTGAGACACACGGGCCGCCAGACATGGACCGTCCACTGGACAGGGGAGATTGTGTCCTCTCTTTAACAGAGAACAGGTACACATCCTCTGGCTTGTTTCTTAGTCCTTTGATTTATTTTATTATTTTTTAACGTTTATTTATTTTTGAGAGACAGAGAGACAGAGTTTGAGTGTGGGGGGGGGGGTGGGCAGACAGAGAGGGAGACACAGAATCCCAAGCAGGCTCCAGGCTCTGAGCTGTCAGCACACAGCTGGATGCGGGGCTTGAACCCACCCCACCAACCATGAGATCATGACCTGAGCCAAAGTCGGATGCTTAACCGACTGAGCCACCCAGATGCCCCTCTTTAGTCCTTCTAAATTTACCACTTTCTCTTGGGTCAACTCTAGCTCAGGACTTACGGTGTCCATTTGCCGGGGTGCGATCCCACGCTGTGGACCACACAGAGGCTGTGTTTCCTGGCTCCTACAGGAGGCTCTGGCTGCACCTATCTCCACCCCTATTTTTGGCCTGTCCGATGCACTTCATCTTTGTGTCCCTTGCATAATGCCCCAGTGTTTGGCTTTCTTTGGACAGTGCTGTCTGCTCCAAAACTCCCCTGTGCTCTCTCTCCCCCGTTCCCGTGCGGTCCCTTCAGAGCTCAGCCCTGCACAAGCATGCGTTCGTGGATGTGGGGACGACCATCACTGGATACTGATGGCCATGTTGCAACAGAATAAGGTTTGCATTTCCACGCACTCTTGAGCTCCTGAGTGACAACACAGAGCAAGAAGGGTGGCCAGCAGGAGGGCTTGCTGAAGTGAGGGGGCACCCCCATGCTGTCCAAGTGGCTGACGTAGATTGGGGACCCGCACCTTTGTCCAGCCCCGTTGGGAAGTGAGTGAGTCTGCGGGGTCCCCGGTGATTTGGTCTACAAGTCCTACGCGTTTGACTGAGATTTTACAGGGCTGCTTAAACTAGAGCGCTTTCCTGGAATTGACTGGTGGTTTTGGAATTGTGCACAGCAAACCACAATCACATCCTGTGTGCTGGTCCCTATGTTCCTGCTGACGCCGACCTCAGCTCATGCCAGTGAGGTCTGGCATTTGGAGCAGTGGATGAGCCAGAAAACAGAGCGGGAGAGTGGAGAGGGCAGGTAAATAAGGCAAGAATCAAGCCTCCAAGGGAACAGAAAACAAGAAAATAGGGTATGAGGATTCAGCACCATTGTCGAGGGATCGTGGTAAAGGTGAGACCAGAGCTGTGAACTAGCACATCGAGAGTCTGAAGGTGAGTTCACAGGAGCAGGAGAGAGTCTGAAGGTGAGTTCACAGGAGCAGAAGATACTTCTTTGATGATTTGTTCATTCAAAAAATATTCTTGAGCACCCATATTATGCTAACTCTATAAGGTAAAATGTATTAACAATGTGACTGAAATATATTGAACTAACACCTGGTTTTCCAGAAAAGAAAACTCAAAGACTTACAATGGCATAAAAAAAAGTGACAATAGTGGTAATGGGGAAGGTAAATACATGATAGTGTGTCAGTCTCCACACTTGGCATAAGTTATTTAAATTACTTTTTAAAAATGGCGCCAATATTTTTAGTGGAAAACAATTGTCCTCCACTAGGAAAAGCATTTTCATGGTGGGTAAGCATGATATTATTGGCATGCCTGATTAGAATCTGGAAGCATTTGTTTATAGAAACAAGGTTAAAAGGATGGCTAAATACGCTACAATAATGTTATCGGTAATGAACTTTAAGTTTATTATAATTTAATTCTATTTAGTCCCAGAAGCCAAGCATTTTGTCAATGGGAAGAGGGATGTATGCATTCAGCAAAGATTTATTGAATGTCCTAACAAAACACCATGGGAATTAGAATTCATTTACCAGCCAAGCTACAAGTGAAATTTTGAGCCAAATCTTCCATCAGTTGGAGACTGATTTGCATCTCTGCAAATGGATGTTGAAATATTTGCTGTAACTGAGGGTTGAACTGAAGACTGAGTCCCACCGTTTACTTTATGCTTGACCTTGGACAAATAACCTCACTTTTGCGGACGTCCGTTTCTTCAGCTGCTAAGTGAAGCAGATGATAGGAGTACCTACCTCATGGGATTGTTAGGAGGATTAACTGAATTGAACGCAAAGGGTTTTCCATGACTTCCTGGAACAGCAGAGTGAACGTTATTAGTATCATTACTTTATCAGATGCTTTTCCTGCATCTTTGGGGATGGTCCTGTAGGTTGTCTCCTTTGAGATTGCGAATACGGTAAATTCCTTCCTAGGTTCCCTAGTAGTAAAGAATCCAGCATTTCTAGAAGAAACTCAATTTGAGAATAATACGTTATTTTATGCCTGCTGCATTAGATTGGCTGAAATCCTACTGAGAATATTTGCAAGTGGAATAAAATTGGCCGAACGTTTTTGGTTCTTTTTATCGCGCTTACCTAGTTGGACATTTGGATACTACTGCCCACAAACGGGAAGTGTTTGCTCTTTGTTGGCCAGTGTCTTTGTTTATTTTGCACCCAGCGGAATTTAAAGTAGTGATTTGAATGTTAAAAATATTATCGAAATACCATTTTTTATTCCCTCTTGAGTTATTTATATTTTTGTGGTAAATCGTTCATTTTGTCTAAGCTTTCGAATGTATTGGCATAAAGTGTTCATAATATACTCTGGTTTTTAAATATCTACTGTATTTGTAGTTGTGACACTCTTTTTGCACCTAATCTTGCTTGTTAGTGTCTTCTATGCCCTTATGAGTCTTGAAGATTTTGTGCAGTGAAGCTAACTTTTGGCTTTGTTAGCTCATTCCATTCTGTTGACTTTTTTCCTTTATCAATTGTTGCTTTTGATTATTTCATCCTTTTATTGGATTTATCTTGTTAGTATTTTAATCTTTTAAAAATAAATTAATTAATAGTCCCCTCTCTTCTTGTATAACAAAACCTTTTAAGATTATAAATTTCTCTAAGTATGGTGTTAACCAAAATTGTACATTTGAAATGTGGTATTTTTGTTATCTTTTGTTTGTAAGTCTTTTATAATTACCACTTCGATTATTCTTGATTCTTTTAAAGAATTCTAAGTGTAAGTTTTAAAAAAATTAGTTTTTTTTTTTTTTTTACTTTTAACTTGTAACTTAATTGCTGATAATTTACCAATATGGTCTATATATTACTCTTTCTGTAAAATTTGTTAAGATTTGCGTAATGGCCCTTAAAAGATTCAGTTTTCGTAGAACTCCCATATATATTTGAGAAAACTATATATTATCGACATGTTGAGTGAAGCAGTCTGCATATTCATTAACTCATATTTGTTAATTACATGTTTCTACTCTTCTATATCTTTACCAATTTTTCTTGCTTTATCAATAATTGGATAGGCTGTAATAAATCTTTCTACTATGATTATGGACTTGTCAATTCCTTCTTTAAAATCTGAAAAGTTTTCTTTGTGGGATTCAATACTTTTCATCAGACTTATATGTATGTAGAATTGGGTGTTCTCGTTGAATTTATTTTTTATCATTAAGTTGTAATTTCCACTATTTTAAATTATGTCTTTATCTTAAGATGCTATTTTCTCTTACTCCAACTCCTCATCGTTTAAGATAGTTTTCCATCTTTTTGCTGTCGACATTTCCACGTCCTCATGTTTTAGATGTGTACTTAGTAAACACGCACACATACCCCCCGTATAATATTGGTCATAACTGAAGGTTTATGTAGGTTTAAACTGTAGATTTAGATCATTTACAATTATTGTATTATGGATGTATTTCTACCACTTTAATTTGTGGTTTCTGCTCGTTTTATTTTTCAATGTAATGCGTCTTCCCTTTTGCTTTGTAGCTCACCCTGATTTATACATTTGGGCCCCATTATCTTTCCCAGTTCAGTGCATGTCTTTCCTGGCTGGGTTTGTAAAATACTGCTTTCTGTTGAAAAAATTCTGCCATTGATAGATACTGCGTGGTGCACCTGCCTATTCCTGTAGACGGTCACTGTATTAAAAATGTTGTCTTTAAAATATTCTTTTGTTCCGATGGGGTAAGTATCCTTGTTATTGTTTTTCAAATGGTTTTGAGCATTTGTGGGTTTATATCCCCCCAGAACAACATAATAATTAGCTTTTAAGTTTAATTAAAAACTTATGGGAGTTTTAAGTATTGCATTGAACTTAAAGAGTAATTATGGGAAAGAATACCATCTTTAAAATATTTAAGAACAAATGTGATATAGCTACCCATGTTTTTCAGGTATTTTGAATGTCTCTTAAGAATGTGTATAGTTTTTTCATAAATATCTTGCAAATATATAAATTGAGATCTGTTAGTTTACTTATGTTGATTAAAGTTTACCTTCACATTTTAAATACTATTATTATATATTTATTTTTTTAAATTCACCACTGTAGACATCTGAATCTATCCGAAGGGACACATGTTTAGTCTTCATTTAATTTCTTCTACAGTTTTCTGTTCCAGATTTCCACTACATCTTTGCCAAACTTGGTATTACATCTTTTAAGAGTAATTTTTATAGATAGATGTATACATGATAGATTGACTTAGAATTGAGAACCATTTTGTTTTAATGTTTACTTATTTATTTTGAGAGAGAGCACACACACTTGCAAGAAGTGGGGGACAAAGAGACAGGGAAAGAGAGGGAGAGAGAACGAGCCTCAGCAGTCTCCCATTGCGGGGCTCAACCTCAAGAACCATGAGATCATGACCTGAGCCAAAATCGACCGAGACACTAAAGTGACTGAGCCACCCAGGTGCTCAGCTGTGCTGACAGCTCAGAGCCTGGAGGCTGCTTGGGATTCTGTGTCTCCCTCTTCCTCTGCCCCTCCCCTGCTCACACTCTGTCTCTCTCTGTCTCTCAAAAAATAAATAAATGTTACAAAAAAAATTTTTTTTAAGGCGGTTCATTTATCTTCTTAATTTAGTGACTTACGGCAATGTATTTTCCCCCATGTCTGGATTTTTTTGCCTTTCATAGGTCTTAACAGACAGGGGCATCCTTATTATTCATTTCTAAATTATGATTTCTCTCATAATTTTTGTAACCCAAGAATCATTTTGAAATGAATATTTTAATTTCCAGGCAATTGCATTTCGATGGCAAGTCTTTTGCTATTAGTTTTTAACTTATTCGGCCTTGTGCTTTTGTTCCCTCAACTTTGTGTTCTAATGTTTTGAATGTGTACTTCCTTTTTACGTTGGCTTTTGCTAATGTCTGGTGATTTTCTGTGTACTCTTCTTTGCATTTGAGGTTAATTAGTTTTAAAATGTTCTTCAAGTGTTTGCATGGAGAGCATCTGGACAGAAGCAGGGCATATAACCTTTACTGCAGCCTGTCCAGTGTGAGGACGCCAGATGAGGCAGCCAGGCGAGTAGGCTGCTGTCATGAACAGACTAACTTCCGATGTCCAGGGGCTACCTTTCCAACAAACCAAGAGCCAACGTGCACTGCTTTCTTCCGGGGGAAGGGAGAAGGGATAGCGACAGGTCAAACTGACCGGCTAGTTCCCTTTTGATATCTCTTTAGTTGCCTTGGTCTGTGTCTGCTGGTCTCAGGTGTAGAACACCCTTGGGAATCTCCCATTTTATATAACAGTCCTAACTCATCGTGGGCTGTATGTTATTTATCTCAATGAGAAATCTAACTGCTATCTGTTTTTCTGATTTTTTTAGGGCTTCTGATCCTCTGGGGATTCCACATCTTAGTTTCTTATTTCTTAGCAATTATGGATCTGTATGTATCTTCTGTAGGTATTTGACCAAGAAAGAAAAGCTGCCTATGGTCCTGATCAGCCATCTTGAATTAGAACGATGGATTCTTTAAAACCTTAACATATTGCCTAAAGGCTTAAACAGAAGTGAGGGAAGTTTTCAAATCATTAATCGAAATCTCCACTTAGGTATGCAGCAAAAATAAGAGCATAATAAACCCAAAGGAAGTAGAAGGAAGGAAATAACAAAGACCTGCGTAGAATTCAATGAAATTTACAAACGAAAAACAATAGAGAGCATCAATGAAGCAAAAACTGGTTCTGGAAAAAAGTCAATGCAATTGATAAACCTCTAAAAAGACTGACAAAAATAAAGGAAAAGATATAGATTACCAATATCAAGAATGAGTTTCCGAATCTCACTACAGATCCTGCAGCCACTAAAACGGCCACAAGGGAATATTCGAACAACTGAAGCTCATAATTCAAAATTTAAAAGAAATGGACCAATTCCTTGAAAATCAAAAAGCACCAGAACTCTAGCAATAGGAGATAAATAACCTGACCTATAACCTCAGTCAGATCATCAGAGTCAGTGTCAATAGTGATGGGTCATATTGCCAGTATGTACCCTTAATGTGTAATAACTGGAATAAAAAGAAATATGGGGGGGGGGCGGAGCAAATGCAGCGAAAGATTAATATTCCTATATACATTGGTTTAAAAAAAAAAAAAAAAAAACTTCCAGAAAAAAAACAAAAAAAATCTATGTCTTCTCCCAGCTTCCATGACCCTACCTGCCAACCTACGAAGAGAACAGCACTTGGGTGGTCTTGCTCCCCAAATGCACGTCCGCAGTCAAACCAGGAATCAAACATCAGACAAGCCCAGGCTGAGATGCTGACAGATAGGGTCCTTGAAGCTGGGTTGAGAAGATGTAGTCTTTTTGTCTGTCTGTTTGTTTTTCTGGAAGTTCCTTTTCTTTTTAAATCAACGTATATAGGAATATTAATCTTTTGTTACATTTCCTTTCCCCCCTATTTCTTTTTATTCCCGTTATTGATTTGGAGTCTGTAAACAAATTCTGCATCAAATTAGCTGTCCCATATGGGATATCAAACTTGTACCTTTTCCCCCATTAAGGGCTTACTTGAACTAAACCAGTCTGTAACGTAAGAGCTATAATATCAAATAAATAGATCTGCTGATGTCTCTCACTTCTATTTTCAGAGCTTCCGAGATCTTTGCAGCTTGTTAGAGTGCATCATTAACCACCAAGCCAAGCCATCAGAAACCTTCTGCTCCCTGTACATATTTAGCTGACTGTAGATTTTCTAGTTTATGGAAAGATACAGTGCAAATCCAGAAGTCCTTACTAGAACGCGTGTAATACAGTAAGTTGCAGTTTGGAATCAAATATCCACTTTTAAGTTTATTTCATTTTTTTTGTACAACAAATGGCTCAGCATTAGCATAGGGTGAATGATATTTCTTAGGTCATGTGTCTGTAGACCATTGTAGACCAATCGTTGATCACGATTCAACTTTCTTCCTGCGCCCAGCAATATAATATAAACTTCTGGGTAATCAGTTAATGTGGGAAATGTGAGATGTGAGGGACTAGTTATTAAGAGAGCAAACAACTCACTTTTATATACAGAACCCATACATAGTAGTTGAGGCTTGATCAATAAGCTCCCCCCACTGTTTCTGTAAGTGCTTCCTCCCCTACCCAGTCCCCGGGCAGGTGTGAGAGTGTGTTGTCCGTGACCTTTAACCAGCGGGCTTGCTTTGCGCCTTCCGTGTGCCCAACACCTAACCCCACGCACACACGTACTGCCTTCCCTTTCACGGCAACCCCAAGTCCTTCACTGTTCAGATCCTTCATAATATTTTCCCCTAATCTCCATGTCTCCTAATAAAAAGAAAAGGTGATTTTGTGATGTCCTCCATTGTTTTTACCACTTATGCCAATTCCTCATGATGCAACCTATTAAATCAAGAATGGAAACGATAAACCCTTTACCAGCTGTACATCAAAATCTCTGAGTGGCTGTGTCAATTCTATTCGCATGTGTGTTTTGGCCACACACTGTTATATAGACTCAGTTGTAATCTGTCTGCATTGATAAGCGTCTGACCTGGGTATTGGTCAGCCAAGAGATAAATACTCCACAGAGAAATCCCCACAAACTCCTGCCTAATGACTACTCAACAGCTTTTTATCGTTCAATATTCTATCTCGCTCCAAATATCTACATGGTGGGAATAGGCATCTAAACCAAATCCAAACTCCTGTTTTGTCTCCAAAACTGCTCCTTCCCCTGTAGTCTTCTGAATAAATTGCAAGACTTTTCCCTCAGCTGCTCAAGCCAAAATCCCGGGAATCAGACCCGACTCCTCTGTGTCATAGCCACGACTGATGTGCCAGCCAGTCCCACGGGTGCTGCTTTCTGTCCCGAGGATACCATCGCTCAGCCATAGCGCGAGCCTCCGTCATCTCCAGCCAAGGACGGTGACAGCATCCCTGCTTCCCGCTCTTGTCCCCTCTGTGGTCTGTCTAGTGTCTGTACAGAAGCCCTCGTGGTCCTTTGAGAAGTGAAGACATACCCTGCCACAGCACCCTGCACGTGCTTGTAAAGGCTCCAAGGTATTTTGAAGATAGCTTAGATGGCCAGAATCTTGTCCACATCACCACTGTCAGTCATAACGGGCATATCGCTGGCTCGTGCTGTTCCTGCCGCACCGACTGTCTCGCGACTCCTTCAACACAGCAAGTTGTTCCCACGCCGGGACAGAGACATGTGCCAGTAAACAAGGTCCCTACCTTCATGAGAACTCGCACAAATTGTCTGGCCATATGGAGATAACAGTTCCATAGAGTTGCTGTAAATGTTCATTTAATCAGTGTTGATAAAGCATCTAGCATAGTAATTAACACAGTATAGGAATTTTTTTTTCTTTGAATATTAGTTCTTTAATGCTCAGATAATTAATTTTAATTTTTCTTGGTAACAGAAGAAAAATAGTTTCACGGGATAGAATTACTGCTGAGTACAACTTTAGCAATATTCCATACTTTTAAAATAAATGCTTAATTGCTCTCTCTCTCTCTTATTTACTACATTTTGCCTTCGACTTTGATGCCAATAATTCTGTTTAACTTTATTGTTCTCATTCTTATCATCTACTCACCTGTGTCCCCATCTGATAAAATTTCAGCTTTTACCCCTGCCTGAATTTATGCCTGTTTTTTCATGTATGGATATACCTTTTTTCAATATTTTCTGCATTTCTTTTGATAGCCACAGTTGATAATAGGTAGAAATAATTAATTTTATACATTCGGTTTTTTCTAACAAATAATGTAAAATTAAACGGATTCCCTCTCATCGGTAATTACGACGTTCAATCGTTCTCTTTTTTCCCACGTTGTCATTCCTTTTATCTTATTGGCCATATTCACAAGTGGGCAGTCCTCATCAGATTCGACTTTTGGTGACGTGAAGTTTGGTTTTTATGAGAACATTTTGTCTTCTGTTTCTGTCACCAAGTTTCTGCTTCCCTGATTTTGTTTCCATTTCCCATTTATATCTGATTGCCTCTCTGCCCTCTCGTTTTCCTTTTTCTCTATGGAGTTTCATTCTTCTTTAATATTGCCACATATACATGCTTCTTTGAGGACGCTAATCACATGTCTTCTATGTTCTCACCTTCTTGTGTAGAACACCATTTTAAATAATACATTCCATATATTGCTGGAAATGACCAAGGTCGGGCATCACGGAATCGATGGGGAGAGTGGCCAGGGACAGAGGAGGATGCTGCATTTACTCAAAGACCCTGGTTTCCAAGAGTCTATGTGGTGGTGGCACCCTTGCACGTGGGGTCAGAATATGGCAGCAGGCCTGGTGAAATCTGACACTCTTCCAGGAAGGGGTCTTGGGTGCTGGTCAAAATGGTGGCAGGTACTAAGGAGCCAGCATTTTTGTTTGAGTTGGATATTCCAGTTGCTGGGAGCAAGTGGTACCAGACCCAGGGCAAGGATGGGTGGGTAGTCTGTAGTCAGTTTGGGGCAGTTATACTGGAAAAGTCTGGGACCAACTTGAAGTGCCTCCCTCCCATGCATTCGGTCATCTGGCCAAGTGCCCCTGTGTCTGTCTAAGGAAGGTTGCATTGTTGGAACTCTAGGTAGAGTCTTGTCATGAGTGGTATTTTCTAACAGGTAGCAACACTGGGGTTTTCTCTTCCTTCTGGGTCATCTTATCTCCAATCACCCCGAGAGCCCTAGTTAGGGTTTGCGGGTGACGTGGCTCAGCATCAGCCACCTGCCCCGTCTGTGAAGCAGGATGGCAGATGAAGCAGAGAAAAGGACTGCCTTGTAGATCTTCGAGCCTCTCCAGGTGTGCGAGGACGGAGGGCTTGAGCTCCCCTAGACCCAGGACCCCCAACTTCTCTGAGCATTTCCCCTCACCCTAAAGCTGGGATAGTCCCTCTTTTTCGCCCCCCCCCCACCCCACCCCACCCCACCCCCACAGCAGAATTTCAGCCTCCCAAGAGGATTGGTCCCTGCAACAACTGTTTGTAAACATGGCTCCGGATTGTTCCGATCTCTTCTCTGATTGGCTGATGACGACGTGGGAGTAACCAGAGTAGCAGACAAACTTCTCATTGTGACAGATGGGCCAAGGTTATTTCATTTTTAGTCTGTTTTGTTTAGAATTTATGTTGACAAAAAGAAAAAAAAGGGAAGGACAGACAAGATTTCCTGGAAACAGGGAGGTGTTTGTTGTGTTTCACAAGATGCCCGAAAGGCACAAGATTTCTTTCAGCTTCAATCCAGAAGAGATCCCACTGCCTGAGGCCTATCAACAAGGCAGTCTGGCATCTCAAAATGCAAATCAGGCCCGGAGACTGACAAAGAAAAGACATAAAATTGATATTCTGCTAGTTTCGAAAAAAGCCCAAAGTAATATTTACAAATAAGATTTTTGATGATGCCAGGAGAAAGCAATTTTTTTTTTTTAACAAAACAGAAAAGCATAAATTCTTGTCTAAGCAAATGGAAATGCAATCCCCAGGATACCACGGATTCTGTGGCAGCCTTTTTGGTGGACGCGCCTACTGCGCACGTGTGCGGGAAATCGCCATACCGGGCTTCTGGGTTACACTGTGATTGCCGACAGGAAAGTCATTTCCAGGTTCAGCGATTTAATTTTGGGTTGACACGATTAAGTTTATGCAATGCATGAGAGAGGAGATGGTGGGGAGGAAGAAGAAAAGGCGTGCACGTTAGCAAAGTGGCTAATTCAATGCTCAGTTATCTTTCAATTATCATTTGCAGTGATTATGTATATTGTAAATATAACTTGCTCTCCGTCGTTTATTCTGTTTTTTCTTGATGACCTGGGTCATTTATCACTGTTTTTGTCATTGACATCTGAATCTTTTTGGCAGACCCCATGCATTTCTTTTTTATAGATTGGGAGATGTTTATTAGAAAATTCTGATGTGGACCTTGTAAGGTTTAGGGTATAAATATGAAGATATTTAGCCTTTACATCCTGAGCTATTTTTAATTTACAGATTGCATCATCACTTGCTCGCGGGTTTCCCATCACTTCTGTTTCGCAACAATTGTTATTGTTTGCAGAACCCCATTCTCAGAAAAAGCCTCCCTCGTTATTTTTCCAGGATTTTTGTTTTTTTTTTCTCTTCCAGAGCAATACACAGCATAGTAGGTAAAATGTCTTTCTTTTTAGTGAAGTGAGATTTTTCATCGAGTGTCTGGACAGGTGGAGTCCCCTTCCGTTCCCACACCATCTACCTGCCAGATTTGCGTTCTGTCCTTGTTTTTAATTATTATCCATTTTCTCCTACTGGGGGAGGGGCTCACATTTTCCTTAGTCCTCTGTATTACAGAGGGCCGTCCAGCCTCTACTCATGCTTCGCCACTGCCAGGTTTTAATTTGTTCATTTGACTAGATTTTCTTAAAAATGTTTAAACCTTGGGGCATCTGGGTGGCTGAGTCAACTGAGCGTCTGACTTCGACTTAGCTCATGATCTCACGGTTCGTGAGTTCAAGCCCCGCTTCGGGCTCTCTGTTGTTAGTCTGTCGACGCACTTCCTGCTTCGGATCCTCTGTCCTCCCCCCTCCCCCACTCTGTCCCTCCCCCACTAGTGCTCTCCCAAAATTAAATATTAAAATAATAATAATAAATTTTTAAACCTTTTTAATTGTGAATTAATTACATAATTGCGTGTAATTTTAAGAAATCCTACCACGAGATCTTGTATACCTTTCCCCCAGGCCCCCCAGAGGTAACATCTTACAAAACTATAGCACAGTATCACAACCAGGAAACTGGCATGTGTGCAATCCGTCAGCCCATTCAGATTTCACGGGGTTTACATGCACTCCCTTGAGTGTGTGTGTGTGTGAGATGGTCCCATGTGCAGGCCTGTGTGACCAACACCACGGTGCAAATACACAAGTTTCATGACAAGGACCCCTATGTTCCCTTTGTAACCCCAGGGACGTCCCTCCCACCCTGTCCCAAAGCCCCGGCAACACAAGTGTCTACTCTAGCTCTATAATGTTGGCATTAAGGAAACTTTGAGTCCGACACCCTTTGAATCAGGCCATGTGGCCCTCCCGCACATGGGCACAACACCATTGTTCTAGAACCCACTTTCAGCTCTGACAGCATTCGCTCCTGCCCGGTTACAACTCTCCGTGGTAGCAAAAGTCGTATTTTGCACCTGGGACCCCAAGGTCTTGCTTTTAGCAATTTTCCTCTCTGCACACAGTTGTTTGGTAATTTCCCCCTCAGCTTGCTAACGACAGACACCTACCCCCTTAATAATCAATTTGAATACTTTGACCTCTGTGCTACAATAGAACACAGACTACTTTTCAGTTGCCAATGGGAGTTATATAATGAGGCCAGAGAAGTGGGCAGGACCATACCATGGGCTGAGAAGCTTAGATTACCTGGGGTCAGAAACGGCTCCAAGATCATAACACGCACAGCTGACATTTCGAGCTGTCTCAGAAGGGGCTGTTGCCATCTTGGGTACCTACGCCCTTCCGGGTGCCGTGCTAGATTCGTTCCCCTGGTTCACGAACTCAGTGCACCACATCTCCAGGTCAGGTACGTCAGGTACTGTGAACTCCTCACGGAGATTAAGTAACTCTTCTCTACTCATGTGGAGGGTGGACAAGGACTAGAATTTGCCATCAAGATGGGAGGTCCCTCTCAGAGTAACCCTACGCAGGGGTGCCATCAGTCCCCGTGTATCTAAAGTTTATGAGTTTCTGCAATGACATAGATAGAATATGCTCTTCTCTTTATTGGGATAATTTCTTTTTTTTTTTTTTAATTTTTTTTAAGTTTATTTACTTTTGAGAGGGAGAAAGAGGCAGAGAGACAGGGAGACACAGAATCCGAAGCAGGCTCCAGGCTCTGAGCTGTCAGCACAGAGCCCGATGCGGGGCTTGAACCCACGAACCTCGAGATCATGACCTGACTCGAAGTCGGATTCTTAACCGACCGAGCCACCCAGGCGCCCCGGGATAATTTCTTTTTAGTCTTCTTCTAATTATGAGTCCTTTAGCACAAATTTATGACAGATTTATAATACCATGTTGTGCTAAAATTTGTTTAATTTACACTTCATACTTACAAGTTTTTTAAATTCTTCCTTATCTCGGGGCACCTGGGTGGCTCAGTTGGTTAAGCGTCCGACTCTTGATATCGGCTCAGGTCATGATCTCGTGGTTCCTGGGATTGAGCCCTGCGTTGGGCTCTGTGCTGACAGCTGTCTCTCTCTCTCTCTCTCTCTGTCTCTCTGCTCCTCCCCTGCTCTCCCCGTCTCTCTCCCTCTCAAAATAAATAAACTACAAAAGAAAATTTATAAAATTCTTCCTTATCTGTTATTTTCCCCTTAGACTCTCTTCGATCATTCTTCTTCGTTTTACCCCACACCGATACATCATTTCCAACCCAGTATCCGGTTTCCTGCCACACTCCTCACATTCAGCTTAGAACCCTTCTGATCAAATCTTTCCTCTTTCCCCGTAAGTCTCTATAGATGTAGGTTCCCCGCTGTCCACCAACCCACCATTCAGACATCGTAAGCGGCAATCCAGTAAACTACATGCCCTTGCTTTTATGTTTAATCTAGCTACACATATCCCACACCCTTTTGTTCTCTTTCAAAGCCAATCAAAATGAGTTGCGGGATTTTTTTAAGGTCTCATTTATTCTCACATGAATCAGCACCAGTGAATAACAGTCATGCATTGGATGAAAACTGGCAGGGCCTTCCGTCATCCGTGGGAAGGGATGACCTCTTATCATCCATGGCGGGGAGGCGGGGACGGTGTACGGTGGCCTCTGGGAGGCGATCACCATGCCTCCTGCGCCTGGGGTACATACAAGACTCACTGAACTCCTGGGTGTCTGTGGGTTTTCCTTCCATGGCGGTGTGTGAGATGTTAGGGCTCGTCGTGAGGAACAGCTCTGTTCTTTGGGGGCATACACTTGACAGCCTGTTTTTGTTGAATCCCGAGCTTCCCTTGACTAATCTTTTTGGCATCATTGCCACATTTGAAACATGTTTTGGGGCTTGTTCCCGGACAATTTTCTCTATCCTAAATAGGAATTCTTCATTATTTCTAATAAAGACGGAGGGAGAGAGAGACAGAGAGAGAGAGAGAATTTCTCTGCTCTTCTCTAACTGGGTATCCAACTTGCTAGGACACCCCGTTGCTGTGCAGGAGGCATGCCCAAATTTCTGGTGATGGAGATGGGCTTTCAGTAGCCCGGTGTGGGATCTGGAATCTTCCTCCTTTCTAAGAACTTCAGTTCTGGTGCACCTGTTCGCCTCTGAGTTGCTGTTACGGTTTCTTCTGGCAAACCTGAGTTTGAGTTGGCCTGGAAGGCTCCTCTTGCTCTCAAACCAGTTTTGTTGCATTTCTGGCTATTAAACATTAGCCAAAAACAAACAAACAAACAAACAAACAAACAAACAAACACCACCACCTCGGCTGTGTGTGCAGCCTGCTGTCCACTTAAACCAGCACAGACCACAGCACAGAGAAGCCTCCTCCCTCCCAATCACCTCAGTGCTTTTCCCACTGGCCAGAGAGTCCTGGAAGTGTGAGGTTTAGCTTCTTCTTCTTCTTTTTTTTTTTTTTAATTTTTTAACGTTTATTTATTTTTGAGAGAGGGAAACAGAACATGAGCTGGAGGAGGGGCAGAGGGAGAGAGGGACACAGCATCCAAAGCAGGCTCCAGGCTCTGAGCTGTCAGCACAGAGCCCTATGAGGGGCTCGAACCCATGAACTGTGAGATCATGACCTGAGCCGAAGTCAGATGCTCAACCGACTGAGCCACCCGGGCGCCCCGGGGATTAGCTTCTTAATCAGTGATGTGATGTGATTACTGTGAGCAGTAGTAAATTTCCTAATCACTAGGCTTTCAACATTTGTCATTTCACAGGAAAACGGGGGGGAAAAAAGCGATGAAAGCTTTGGGAAAATACCTCCTCTAACTACTACCTACTAGAAATATGAAGGCTGGTTTCTGAAAATAATAAAAAGAGGGAAAAAAGCCCCAACAAGCCCTTGAGGTGTACAAAACAGAAAATCTAAGCTCATGAACCACACTGTAACTTTTAAAAGCCATTCTCTTGGTTGATCTAAATTTTATTCCATCCTCTGCATAATACCCAGTCAGAAACTCCCTCCGAGTCTAACATAAAATAATTAGATGGGCAGTATATCCTCCAAGTCTTGTAAGAAGAAAATGGAAAGCTTTGTTAGCTTCCCTTTTGTTGGTCTGATTTTTAAACCCTTGGGTGTGTCAAGAAGTAGGATTTAAGTAAGGACCCGCGAAACTTCTGAACAGCGCCCTTCAACTTGTCAATTACTTTCGGGCAGGGCCGGATGGATAGAAATGTATCCATTTGATTTTGCTCCTTCTCCTTCCCCGGGATTTTCTGAGTTTCCCGCTTATTCAACTGAGCGCAAATTGCTGTTCCTACAGATGCGGTGCCACGATTTCTGATTTGCTGGCTGTCGTGCCCATTAAGACCCAACTAGGCTGTCAGGCTGTCACTCCTTGGTGATGCAACGATTTGTCTCATACGAGGCACTTGATTCGAGAGGGAGAGCAGGGAGAAATAAAAACCCCTCGGTGGTCCTGTTTCTTACTTGGAAGTACACAGGGGTTGTGCAAAAGCATGAGCACGAAACACCGACGCCACGTTCAGGCTGAAGGAGCGATTGCCCCGCACGTGACTTGGCTACACTGTTGAAGCCGATGAGCCCCCCCTCCTGGGGCTTGGAATGTGGTGACCTCAGACCCGCTCTCAGGAACATTCCCATCCACAGCTTTCCGGGGGCTTCATCTGACACAGCCCTAAGCACAGCCTCCGAGCCGAGCAAAAGCCCTCGTTGCTCACCGTGCCATCATTAAGCACCCAAGGGTGCATGTCGGAAAGTGGCTCTGAGGAGGAAAGCCTGGCTCTCTGAGAGCCCGGGGCGCGGCACGGCAAGTGAGGGTTAACCGCGGGGTGCAGTGCCCGGCACAGGAAAGGCCACCAGCATCCCTCCCGCCCAGGCACCCAGTGCAGGTGCCTCTCCAGCCCTGTCCCGTCCTCTGCCTTGCGGGGATCTTCCTGTTCATGCCGGCTTCCTCGGGGGGAAGCAGTCCTGCTCGCAGCACAGATGGCTCTTGAAGGCCCCAGGGTCCTTGGTGGGGGGTCACCGGGCAGCACCTTCTCGGGGCTCTGCCCCTCGGCTCGCAGCCCTCTGTCTGGAAGCTTCCTCCTGCTCCTTCCTTCTGCCCGCCTCTCTCCACGTGGCCTCCGTCTCCCTTCCAATGGATAGCGGCTCCCTTTTGCTCCTTTCTTCCGCATCCCCAGTTGTCCTATAGTTTCTAGGCCCTTCTTCAAGAAAAGAGCCTGAGATACTGCCTTGGAGTCTTTGTTTCCACCCTGAGGAAGGAAAAGAAGAACCTCACCATGCAGGGATCCTTTCACCAAAATCCTTCACAGACTCATCCGTCCTGTGCTGCAGTCTCCGCGGGAGAGCGCCCCCCACCGCAGCGGCCGGGTCCACGGGTGGAGACCCCCAGGCCCTTCCTCATGGGAGCGTGAGCCCTGCCAACGGGGGCCTTATGAAGACTTCTGATGTCTTCTTTTAAACTTCTTGTACTACAGGCTGGACACCTGTACTTCTTCTCCTGCTTTTTTAAGTTTATTTACTTGAGAGAGAGACAGAGACAGTGCACACAGGGGAGGGGCAGAGAGAGAGGGAGACAGAGAATCCTAAGCAGCCTCCGTGCTCTCTCGGCTCAGAGCCCAACTCGAAGCGCCAACTCATGAAGCCGTGAGAGCATGACCTGAGCCAAAACCAGGAGTCGGACACTTAACCGACTGAGCCACCCGGGGCCCCTAGACACCCTCCCTTCTAAACTCTCCAATCATCTCTCCAGATCCTTTGTCAGATGAGATTTCCGGATCGCAAGCCGTATTCTGGACGTGATAGACTCAGCCCGGGATACGTGCCGAATCTCCTTCCTATGATCTCTACACTTTGTTCCATTTATACATCTAAGTTAGTTTCCTTTTGTCTTTCTTTCTTTTTTTCCCCCAGCCACAGCGTATCATTTTTATAGTCAACTTAGATGCACCGAATGTCTACTAGGAATGTAAAAAATTTAGTCACTGAGATGTTCGCCATCCAATATCATGCATTCAGACCTCACAGATGTTTGGGACTAATTTTCCATTTGATATGGAAATTTAGTCATGTTACTTGCCTCCATAGTTTGCAATAACTTAAAAGAATAAAAATTTAAAGATTGGTTTCTACAAGTCATTGAATATATGGTGAATTAGAAATGAAGCTTATACTCTAATAAAAAAAATTGCTAGGGACTTAGTAAAACAATGAAATTTCCAAACCTTCTAGAAGAGTAGCCTTAACTTTTGTATCACAGAGCATGTGACCAATCACAGGGCAAACACCCCTGCATGAAAACAGTGTTTTATGCAATCCAGGGGCTACCTGTGGTAAACATCACCCTTCTGCTTGGAATAAAAGGGTGTCAGCCACAACAAATGTGGTAAAGATAGACTGAAATCCTTGAGGGAGAAAAACAAAACTTCAAGAAGAAAACATAAAGAAATAAACACTTTTATTACTTTAAGGTAAGAAAAAAATCTCTTAAACAGGACAGACAAAGAAAGCTTTAACTATCAAAAAAAGGTTGACAAATTGCACTTCATTGACATTAAGAGCTCTTATGTAACAAAAGACACCATTAATAGAGTCAAAAGCCGTGGCGCAGACCGGGGCAACGTGTTGGTAATCCATCTATCCAACAAAGGCACTTCCGGAGAAAAACATCTCGATGAGCACACAGTCAGGTGTTCGCCGTCCTTCGTCATCTTGAAAATGCAAAGGAGCCCAGCGACGAGATGCTACCGTGGTAGCCAGCTCGGTGACGGTTGGCGCAGGCGACGTTCTCGTGCATTCTGGTGGGAGACGCGTTGTCACCAAAACTTTGGCAAAATGGTAGACAGTACAAACTAACACGAAACACTCACCTACTTTCAACTGAAGTAACCTGTTCCCGGGTGCGCATTCCAAGAGAAAGATGTGGTTATTCCACTGGGCACGTGGAAGTTTGTCCCCATCGGCTCTGATTATGGTAACCAGGAAGTGAAAGCAGCCCGACGTCTACCAACAGAAGAATGAAAAATAAATCATGATATATTTATGTGAGGAGATATTACACCATGCAAAAAGGAACAGGGACACCTGGGTGGCTCAGTTGGTTAAATGTCTGACTCTTGGTTTCAGCTCAGGGCATGATCTCACAGGTCATGGATTCGAGCCCCATGTCAGGCTCTGCACTGCCATTGTGGAGCCTGCTTGGGATTCTCTCTCTCCCTCTGTCTCTCTGCCGCTACCCTGCTGTGGCACGTGTGTGCTCTCTCTCTTTCTGTCTCTCTCAAAAATAAATAAACATTAAAAAAAAAAAAAGAACAAAACTACCGAAATCTGCAACAAACAGGTGAATCTCACAGACATGATGTGGGATGAAAGAATCTCGCTGCCAAAGCATATAAACTGGAGATGTCACTTATAAGGAGTCAGTAACAGACAAAGCTGGTATCTGACCTTTGAAATCTGAAGAGTGGGTATCTCGGGGGGGGGGGGGTGGTTATTGGCTGAGAAAGGGTAAAAGAGTGCTGGAAGGTTCTACGCCCTAATATCGGTGGGACCATGTAGATGTGCATACATATACCTATGTATACATATCAAGCTCTACACTTGAATTCACGCACCTTACTGCCTTGTGCCATAGTCTAATACACAAGTACAAAGAAGGGCTTATGGGAGGAGAAAGGTGTGGTGAGACTTAGAAGATAGAAAGCTGTGACCCTAGCAACAAGAGAAAGACAAACTATCAAATCATAACTTCTCTTGAAACCATCAGCGAGGTGAGGTCACGAGGAGACACTTGCGGCCTTCAATCCAAGGAAAGACAGGCGAGTGGGGTGCTTGCTCACCACCTGAGGCAGAACCAAGGAACAGGAGGTTCTAGGCGTCACACGAGTGGGTACGAAGAAGTCACTTAAAAGTGTAAAGTGTTTCTAGAGGCCTTGAGTGGGCTGGTGTGACAGGGAGTGGGAAGTCGGAGAGGCTGGGAGGCCTGTACCCGCTGGCAGGCGTCTTTTCTTAGATGCCCACCAGGTGCTCGTGAGGGGCACCCAGCAGAGCGGGGAGGGGACGATCAGCTCCCCAATGGTGTAGGCCCGGAGAAGAGGACTGAGCACCCTGGGAGAGGCATCGAGACCCACCCGATTCTTCCTCCTTAGGGGACGTGAGCCTCCTTCTCGGGGCAATGCAAAACGCATGCTGTCCCCAGGTACAGGTGAAGGCTCGCTGTGGCTCGTGGGGGTATGAAGGAAAAAAGCCACCTGCTCTGAGGGAGAGGCTGGAAACTGCTGGGTTCAGGATCCCATATCCAATACCAGGAGAAAGGCAGGAAACCCTCCCTCAAACGAGAACCACCAAAGGCTCAAAGCAGAGATGGACTGCAAGAGGGAGAAGGTCAGAACCAACAGACACGCCACCCCTCAGACTCAGGTGCACAGAGTCCGCTGAAGATGCACGGACCAGGCTATGCCAGCCAGAGGGCAATACCTGCCATTTTGAAGCACCGGGAGGAACCCGTAACTACACAAATGTAAATTGGTAGATTAGAGTCCCAACATATTAATAACTACACTAAATGTAAATGGACTGGGGCACCTGGGTGGCTCAGTCAGTTAAGCGTCCGACTTCGGCTCAGGTCATGATCTCACGGTTGGTGGGTTCGAGCCCCGTGTTGGACTCTATACTGAAGGCTCGGAGCCTGGAGCCTGCTTTGGATTCTGTGTCTCCTTTTCTCTCTGCTTCTCCCCTGCTCACGCTCTGTCTCTCTCTCTCCTTCAAAAATAAATAAACATTAAAAAAATTTTTTTAATGTAAATGGACTAAACATACTAATTAAAGACAGACATTCTCAGACTGAATAAAAAAGAAGTAGTCAACTCTGTGTTGTCTTCAGGTATCTACTTTAAATATAAGGCTATAGATAGGTTAAAGTAAAAAGACATGAAAAAGTCCTTCCATGTTGACACTAATAAAAAGAACGTGTGGTTATCTTAATATCCTATGAAGTAAACTTCAGCAAAAAGATTTCTGGGCATCAAGAAGGACAATACATAATGATAAAAGAGTCAATGTACCCAAAAGACATAATGATCCAAAATGCATATGCATCTGATAACAGGGTTAAAAAACACAAAAAGAATAGACCCAGAGACTGAAAGAAGAGATAGAAAATCCAAAATTATAATTAGATTTCTGGTTTCAGCCCCAGGTATAAGGCACTTGTTGTCATCTCCAACGTTACAATAAGAAAAACCTGAACAAACTGAAAATTCACAACTTTCACACGTTACCGGTGGGATTCTGTAGCCACTCTGGAAAACAGTTCAATGATTTCTTATGAAGTTAGGCGCAAAATTACCTTATAGTCCAGAAATCCCACCCCTAGAGCTTATCCCTAAGGAAAGGGAACTTAGGTTCACACAAATACCTGTCCATAAACGCCTAGAGCAGAATTATAATCACTTGAACAGATGATCCAAATATCTTTTAATTGATGAATGGATACCTAAACAGTGGAGCATCTATAAAATGAAATACGAGCCAGTAGTAAATAAGAACAAACTACTAATCTCTACAATATGGATGAGTCTTACATGCATTTGCTAAGTGAAAGGAGCCAGACCCAAGAGCCTACTTGTTCTATGCCATTCTGTAAAAATTAAATTATAGACATAGACCAGTGTTTCCCAAGGTTTTGGGGCTGCAGTAAAGGGTCACCACAAATGGACACAAGAAAACTTTTAGGAGTAAAGAAATGTTCTATATTGACTGTGGTGGTGGTTATGAGGTTATTTTCATTTTTTTAACATTTATTTTATTTTTGAGACAGAAAGAGACAGAGCATGAACAGGGGAGGGGCAGAGAGAGAGGGAGACACAGAATCGGAAGCAGGCTCCAGGCTCTGAGCCATCAGCCCGACGTGGGGCTTGAACTCACGGACCGTGAGATCATGACCTGAGCTGAAGTCGGACGCTTAACCGACTGAACCACCCAGGCGCCCCTATTTTCATTTTTTAAGAACTAATAAAACTGTACACGAAAGGAGAGCTTTACTTTTGTAAATTATAACTCCATACACTTGATTTTATAATGATTAATGTGAGCTGTACTGTCTAGTGTAGTTTAGATAAAACTTTGGCCCATTTCTACAGTTTAATTAAAAAGAGGGGGGAAAAAAAAGAGGGAAAAAATCTGATTTCTGGCTTAAAAAATTGGATGTACCAAATCAAAGGGATTACTACTAAGCTAATGTGAGGACACATACATATTTTATTAATGCTTCGTTGAAATGTATGTCCCTCCCAGTCACCAACTTGCACAGCGATAGGCCCCTTTGTTCGTTCTGATCGGATGAGGGTAATGAAGAGCGGACACATTACCCACTTGAATATCTGTGAGAAGAATGAATGTGTAGTTTTGTACACTCAGTGCTTGGGTCTCTCAAACTCCTTGCGGTATTCAGAAGCTACAGTTTTATGAAAGACCCTTGAATTGTAGCTTGGAGAAGTGTCAGTTCAAAAAAATGCATGTTTCCCTTCTGCATCCATCAGGCAGCCAACCTGTGGTCCATTAGAAAGGGGACCTTGGAAGAAAGGACACACCTCACTTTACCTTCCCTTGCCCCATCCGTTGTGGGCATCTCCCATCGGGTGACCCTAGTGTCTGGTAGGAGGACTAAGAGGCTTGTAGGTATAGTCCGTTAGGATCAGCCTCTCAGGACTGAGAGCTGGACGGAGTGAGTGAGAGTCCCAGGGGATGTGGAAGATAGCCAGCACAGGATTCTTCGCAAAGAAGAGCATTTCAGGATGATGTGTCAAAACCCAGCAATCGTACCCCGTATGGCTTACGTTTGGGAGTCTGGAGAATTCTTGGTCTGAATGCTTTCTAGGTTTGCTGGACACCAGTTTTTCAATGATGTGGGTTTAATTCTACTTTCTCTTGGATACCTGCATTGTCTTTCAGTCTGAACTGGAAAAGCAAGTCTGCAGGCTGTGTTAGGATTGCCTTTAAGTGATCCCTGGATTCATAGAGTCTCATTATTCTAATTAAGAATCCAGAAAACCTTAGTGAACTAGTGGAAATACCAATGTTCTTTGGTTCACAAGAAAAATGTAAAGCAACTTGAAACTGATGCGGGTGGGCTGGGTCCGAAGGCCCAGAGGGGTCCCCCAGAAACAGCTAAGAGGGTCCTTGGCTTCGTGCAGGATAGAATCAAACATGAGCCAGTAGGAAGTGAGAGCAGAGATTCTGGAAGACGTAGAGAGAGAGAGATACAGAAGGAGCATCTGGGAGACTCGGAAAGGAAAAAGAGCATGAATTTCACCTCTGTTTGAGGTCCTGATAAGTCACTTATTCCCTGGATCCCAGGAAGTCTCGGCGTCCATATGTCTAGCTCCGGTGCTGGTCTGGAGTAGCACGTGATGACCTCACCCGGTCACTCCTTAGATATTATCTATTAGGCTGAAGACTCCAAGCAAATCATCAACTCCTTGTCCCTTACAAGGGGGACATGAAGGCGTATGTAGGGCAGAAGTGCAGGTCCTGGCAAGAATAGAAGCAGGAAAGGAAGCAAAAAGCAGATTTTCAAGGAGCCTTCCAGCTTCCCTGTCTCCACACTCTACAAAAAGCCATTGAAAAAAGAATGGTCCTGATATTAGCATGATGGATAAAAGCTCAGACTTGAAAGCCAGTCGCAGGAATTCCAGCTCTAGGGGTTAGCTGTGTGATCTTAGATCAGTGACTTATCTTCTCTGTGTCTCTTGGTTTTTCATCTGTAAGACGGGGTTAATAACAGCCTTTCATGAGTTAACACATGTACAGTTCTTAGAACGGTGCTGATGTGTATTAAGTGCCATGGAGGTACTTTCCATAAAATGAAAAATGGCATGTCTTAAACAACTAATGACATGTAGGAAAAGAAATCAATTTGACCTTGATGTTTTAAACATTCTTTTTCAAGGGGCACAGATTTAGAGAAATAGGCTCATATTTTTTTCCACCAGTTCAAACCATCTGGTTTTGAAATAAACAAAACTATACAGTTCTAACTGTGAGGTCTGATGTTGCCTTCTTTAATTTTTTGTAAGAGTCCATGGGCAGATGAGAAGGCAATGGAAATTATAATAACTAAATAAAAACGTGAAGGAATAGCCCACTAACTTTGCAGGTGAAGGAATTAGGGACAGCTTAGAATTTCTAGATCCTGCCTCCAAACAGAGTCAACATTGGGGGTTAGGGATTTAACATAGAAATTGTGAGGGGGACACAGTGCATGACAGCATCTAATGTAAATTATGGTGTTAACCACCAGAATAATAAAGAATAAGATGTCAGTGTTATGAAGGAATCATATAAGTGGGAATTGGAAATAGAAAAAGAGGATGTTTATTTTTTAATGTAGTTACTTAACGTATTTTTGGAATTGCTTTTTTTTTTTTTTACTACATCTACATATTACTTTAAAAACAAAAAGAAATATACTTTAGAAAAAGCACCCCCTATATTGGTTGTTCATAACGTGCTAAGTAATGTCCTTATTCGAGGGTTATTTTTCTGGATTGACAGGAAGGCGAGGCAGAAACGTGGCCGAAATCATTGTCAAAGGACTTCATTCAGTGAGTCAAAGAGAAAAGAAATCCTCATGCATCTTTACAGGGAAATATAGTTTTAAATGTTATGTTTTTGATTTTTAGAAATACATTTTCCTCTTGAAGTTTTTAATAATTAGGTCTTTACAAAGGAAAGGAAATAAGATATTGCCATAATTGAGATGTAAGAAAACTTCAAACACAGAGGTTGTTTTTTATGATTCCTAAGGGGAAAATCTGATAGTTATTTAGACCAAGAATCTGAATAACAATGATGTGTGCATAGCTTTAAAAATAATTTGTGGGTGGCTGTTACAGTTTAAACCAGTAACTTCTTCCTTCTTTGTAAGGTAAATAGCTTTTTTGACTTCCAAATTGCAAGGACAACTTAGGGTCAAGATCAGGTGTCTGGCTGATATGAAATAAACAAGACTGTCAAAATGGCAGAAGAATGGCACACACCTGCCCCAGATACTGACACAACCACCTATTTCTGGAAGCATTTGGACTCCAGGGAGTACTCAGAGGGTCCAGAGGCTACTTAGTCAACCAGCCAGTTCTGGAGTTAGTTAATTTTGGAATTCATAATTCAATGCACATACAGCTGGTGTTTGAAGCCAGGAGATCTTTAAACTGTCTCTCTACCAGGAACTTTCAGTCCTAGCTCTTCTTGGGAAGACAGAAGCACTTCTTTTAAAAACAGAAGGAAAAGGAGGCCAAGGTTAAACAGTGTGCCGGGAAGGTAACGGCGATGAACAACGAGAGATAAAGTGAGCAGACTTTCTTTCTCAGGACTGCGTGTCCGTGGGGCCGGTGGGCGCCTATTTGAGTCACAGTGCTGAATATGGCCCTTTATTGTGGGCCCCACTATTCCTCCCTCTCATTCAGGCTGGTGGGGAACCAAAGAATAGAAGTCCCAGGGGTGCCTGGGTGGCTCAGTCGGTTAAGCACCCGACTCTAGATTTTGGCTCAGGTCATGATCTCATGGTCTTGAGATCGAGACCCGCATCCAGCTCCGCTCTGGGTGTGAAACCTGCTTAAAATTCTCCCTCACCCTCTCCCTCTGCCCCTCCTCTGCTCAGTCACTTGCATGCAAGCCCACGGTCCTCTCTCTGTGTCTCTCAAAAAAAAAAAAAAAACAAAAAAAACAAAGAATAGAAAACCCAAAGACTGTAATAATTACCAGTAAACCAGTAAAGGATGTTCCATATGAGCTGTTATTTACCCTCATATTTTAAAGAGACGGAATCGACTCAAAATTGCCTTCATTTAAAAAAAAAAAATGGTTTATTTATTTTGAGAGAGAAAGAGAGTGAGAGAGAGCAGGGGAGGGCCAGAGAGAGAGAGAGAGAGAGACAATCACAAGCAGACTCTACGCTGTCAGCGCAGACCCTGACTCGGAGCTCGAACTCGTGAACCCGTGAGATCATGACCTGAGCCGAAACCAAGAGTCTGATGCTAAGCCGACTGTGCCACCCAGGCACCCCAAAATTGCCTTCATTTTTAAGTCCCAACTTTAACCAACTTGAAGCGTTATCTCTGCCAACCATTTCTAGCAGCCTACCTTAAAATCTGCGGATCCCGTAGTATCTTCTAGCTCCATGTTCTATTAACGAATGCTACTGCAATAGGTTCTCCCTGGTGAAATTCCATCTCTACCGCGTTGGAGGAATCGTAAGTTTCCACAAGCACACATCCCCACACTTCGCTTGTCTCAAGAATATATATTAATTTTGGAGTTGCAGGGACACTTACAGCAGCCAACAGATACTCCAGCAGCTAATCAAAGTCATAGCCTGAAAGTTCCCAACTTCTCACGAGACGGCGTCATTGCCTCATCTGACGCAAACCCAACGGCACAATGGCCTCCAACGTGGTGATGCCGCCAGGCTAAATGAAGGTTTTAACTGAACCATCGCTTTGTAAAAGCGTTCTGAGTTTCGCTTAAGAGGACAGATAAAGAAGAGATTTCATTTAAAAATAAAGACATCTGTTGCCTCCTGTGTCTACATGTCTTAGATTGCCAGTTTCCTGTGGATAGCTTTTGGTCCACTCATATTTCTGGGACCAGCAGAAATCTTCCCAGTGATCTCTTTAGAGTGTGCACATCAGGACTTCAATAGCCATATTATGAGGTAATAGATATAATACCGATGTGGGTCATTTCTTGAAATACCTACCTTTCACCTGGTAAAACACTGCAGTGGCTTCAACCAAATCAAATAGGAAGGGAAGGGGGAAAAAACACGTATCTTCAAATAACAGCCAACAACGAAAGTTATTTCTTAGGGAAGAAAGGGACCAAATTGCTGGGATTCCCTCAGGTTTTGTTATGAGTGTCCATTTCTGGGTTTTGTTACACTTTATTGCCTCAAAACATGAATGCATCTGTCTCCAATGATGCCTATTTTTTCCAGTCATTTCCCACAGCATTAGTGACAAAAGCCCATCCAATGATGCCCATTCTATTTCAGCTTTATCACATCGCTAGATGCAGAGGGGCTGACTGCAATTTTTGAAAATAAAACAAAACAATGATTTTTGCCATCTGAAACCTGCAGTGAAGACTCTTGTGAAAATTTGGTGGTACGATGATGCGGGTACATGGAAGAATCAAAACACCGCCACTTGGAAAGATGTCTTTCTGGCGAAATATAAAGCACCACAAATTAAAAAGCCCCAGCCCACACAGTCCCAAAGGTTAAACAGAAATTTGGATTTACTACGTAACTTGCAGGTAATTTCTCCCCGAGTGCAACTTTATTCTCAGGCTCTCTTTATGGCATTCTTTGCAACGCAAAAGTTTTTAATTTTGAATGTTGATGAATTCAATCTACAGATTATTTTCTTTTATGTAACCTGTGTTAGGGGTCGGATGAAAACTCTTTGCCTACCCTATGGTTATAAAGAGTTTCTTTTATGTTTTATTTTGAAAGTGATATCGCTTTGTGCTCTGTAGTTAGACCTGTGATCCATTCTGAGATAATTTGTATGAAGTGTAAGATTCACGTTGAGTTTCATCTCTTTTTATGTGGATGTCCCATTGTCCCCGCACCATTGGGCGAAAGTATCCTATCTCCACTGACTTGTCTTGGTGCCATAGTCAAAATCAATAGAATATATTTAAGTGGGGCTATTTATACTCTCCATTCTTCTCCACGGGTCTATGTGTTGATGTTTTTACCAATTCTACGCTGCTTCGATGATTGCAGCTTTAGAGTACATCTGAATATCAGGTAATGCGAGCCTCCCATTTTGCTCTTTTTAAAAATGTTTTAGGGGCGCCTGGGTGGCTCAGTCGGTTAAGTGTCCGATTTCGGCTCAGGTCATGGTCTCACGGTTTGTGAGTTCAAGCCCGCGTCGGGCTCTGTGCTGACAGCTTGGAGCCTGGAACCTGCTTTGGATTCTGTGTCTCCCTCTCTCTCTCTGCCCCTCCCCTGCCCATGCTGTCTCTCACTCTCTCTCAAAAGTAAATTAACATTAAAATTTTTCAATAAAAAATAAATAAAATAAAGTAAAATAAAATAAAATGTTTTAGCCATTCTAGTTCCTTAACGTTTCCACCCTTGCTTTAGAATCAGCTTGTAAATATCTACGAAAAATCCACTTGGATTTTGATGGCAATTGCAATGAAGCCGCAGATCACTTTGCAGAGAGCTGACGCTCTGTGTCAAGTTTTCCCATGTGTGAACATGGCCTTTCCCTCCAGGTTCAAGGCCTTTGTTCCCTGACAATAGCATTTTTTTGTTTGTTTGTTTTAGTTTTCACAATACAGGTCCCACACATAATTTTTCTAGGCTTTTAACCTAAATACTCTGTGGAGTATTGGAGTGGAGCTATTGTAAATGGTACTCTAAATTAATATTCCCAGTTCTTCATTGATTGTTTATAGAAATAAAAGTGATTTTTGTATGCTGACCTTGTATTTTGTAACCGACCATCATTCTACATTCACTTAGTTCTAATTGTTGCTGTTTTTAGATTTTGTGTTTGTGCCCTTTTTCGAATTAAGGAATTTCTCCTCTGTTCTTTTTCTGAATGTTTTTATTGTAAGAGCATGTTAAATGCTTTTTTGTGCATCTATTGAGACAATCGTGACATCTTTCTTTTGGTCTGTTGATAAATTGTACACCGTTGGTGTGTTATATTGTTATTTCAGTGTTGCTAATATTTGGTAAGACTTAAATGTTGAAACAGTACTGCATTTCTAGGGTGAATCCCTTTAGTTATAAAGTATTATAACCTCTGTCTTTTAAAACAGGAGAGCTTTAAAAAATTATTTTATAATATTTATTTATTTATTTTGAGAGAGAGGAACAAGTGTATGCATGCGGGGGGGGAGGGGTGGGGAGAGGGGGGGGGAATGCCAAGAAGGCTGCGCACTGCCAGCACAGAGCCCGATGTGGGGCTCGAACTCACACACCATCAGATCACGACCTGAGCCAAAACCAGTAGTCGGACATTTAACTGACTGAGCCACCCAGGTGCCCCCAAGCTGGAGAGTTTTTTTTGCAAAACTGTAGTACAATCTCACAAAGTATTTACACTGATAGTGACACAATCTACTAATCTTATTCAGATTCTCCTAGTTTTATTGCACTCATTTTCCTGTGTGAAACATACACATACACACACACACACACACACACACACACACACACCTTATATGCAATTTTTGTTTGCATATTCCTTGTATGCGATTTTATCATGTGTAGTTTGTGTATCCACACCATCACATCACACACACACACACACACACACACACACACACACACACCCCTTGTATACATTTTTGTTTGCATACTCCTTGTATACAATTTTATCTTATGGGCAGTTTATATCACAGTGAAGACATCACAGTGAAGACACTGAACTATGCCGCATCTACAAGGATGCCTCTCATGTGCCCTTTTACAACCACACTCACATTTCTTCTGTTTTCCCACCCTGTCCCTAATCTTTGGCAACTGTTAATCTGGCCTCGTTTCCGGAATATTGTCATTTCAAGAAAGGTACATAAATGGAGTCACATGGCATTGTAGCCTTTCGAGGTTGGCTTTTTTTCAGTGAGTCTAATTCCTTCGAGGTCCATCAGGTTCGTCTACGTGGTGTGCCAATGGCTCATTCCACTCTCCTGCGGCGTGGTGGTCCAAGACACGATGCACATGCTGAAGTTTGTTTAGCTCTTCACCCATTGAATACATCTGGGTTCTTGTCGGTTCTTATCTGGTCTAACAAAGCTGCTATGAACATTCACGGACAAGTCTTTGTGGGAATGTAAGTTTTCATTTTTCTGGAATAAATCCCCAAGAGTGCAACTGCTGGGCTGTGTGGTAGTTTCGTGTTTTAAAAGCAACCGCCCAACGGTTTTCTTTCCTCGTTGTAGCACTTCACATACTCCCGGCGATGCACGAATGACCCAGTTTCTCTGCATCCTTGCCAGCATTCGCTGATGTCACTATTGTTTCTTTTATCCATTTCGATAGGTGTGTAGGGATCTCATCGTGTTTTCGTTTGCATTCCCTGATGGCTAATGATGCGGAGCATCTCTGCCTGTGCTTGTTTGACGTCTATACATCTTCTTCAGTAAAATGTCTCCTCACGTGTTTTGCCCATTTTCTAATTGGATTTTTGTGACTGCTGAGTTTTGAGAGTTCTTCATTTTGATAGTTCTCACTACAGATACTTTGCGGGATATGTGGCTCTCTACCAGTCTGCAGCTGTAGTTCCATTCTCTGCTGGGGTCTCTCAAGACTCCTACACAGCCCAGGGATAAATGACCCTATATGGATCCCTTCTATCATCAGCCTGGAGCTGGAGAATTCTGGGCATGGCCACTTCTTCTGTTATGTGTCTGGGGGGGGGGGTGTGGGGGTCCTAAGATACCTTGCTTCTCTGTCATCCCTACAGTCCTTGGGTCCTTAGCCCGACTGTTTTAACTTTTCCCTTTCTAGAACTTTCCTTTAGTTGCTTCTTGCACTATTTCCACGCTCTGGCAGGAAAGCATTGGGTAACGAGTCTATGTCATCTTGTGTAGACCAGAAGTAGGAAGAAGTTTTCTACTTCTTCCATGCTTCTTTGTTTACTTATTCCCAACCTTTCTTCCTTTTCTTGGGCTAATTGGAAAGTTTTTATGATTCCTTCTTATCTCCCCTATTGACTTATATATTATTTTTTAAAGATGGTTGTCAGTTCATCATAGTCTGCTCTTAAATACTATTTTACCACTTTTCATCTAGCGTAACAACCCTAAAATGGCATATTTCCAATTATTGTCTACATCCTTCATTGCTGCCAGTGTGTGATCACAACCATCCCAGGTAAGCAAGTTACAAATCCCTCTCTCTGAAGGTGTCAATCTCTCCTTCAATTTGGGGTGAGTTGTCTGCTCTGTATCTTCAGTTATCCAGTGTATTAAAGAGAAATTTATGAATTTGAACTTAGTTTGAAATTTTTTCTTTTCTTCTCCCAAGTTTGGGAGAAACATTCTTTCCCATTTATTGCATCACAGTGCAGAAATATTGGTTCTTAAATATTGAACTATTTCATGATGTATTTCTCTGTTTGTGTAATGTTGGATTCGACTGCTAAAATCTTATTAATGATTTTTGCATTTATATCCATCATGTATATTGAGATGTAGATTTCTTTCTTATAACTTTTTAAAAGTTTACGTATTTTGAGAAAAAGAGAGAGAGTGCATGTGAACAGGGGAAGGGCTGAGAGAGAGAGGGAGAGAGAGAATCCCAAGCAGGCTCTGCACTGTCAGCACAGAGCCCAACGTTGGGCTCGATTCCACAAACTGTGAGAACATGATCTCAGCTGAAACCAACAGCCGGACACTCAACCAATTGACCCACCCAGGTGCCTCTCTTATACATTTTTAAATTTGGTTTTAATATCAGCTTAATGCTGACCTCATAAAATGAGTGGGAGAGTATTCCTTACTCTTATATTTTCTGTAATATTTTTGAGGAACTGTTATTTTTTACCTTAATGTTGGTTGAATATACCAGGGAAACAATTTGGATATGGATTTGTTTTAAGGTAAATATGTTTAACTATAGATTAAATTTCTTTAGTATATATAGAATTATTGAGATCATCCATTTCTTCTTGAGTGAGTTTTGGTATTGTGTATATTTTGAAGTATTTACCCATTTCACCTAACTTGAAAATTTTATGAGCGTATAGTTTTTTCATAATTATTCCTATTATTCTTTTCATATTCTTATCCTATATGTAGGCTATCTAGCAGTGTCCTCTCTTGTATCTCTGATATGGGTCCTGTTATTGATGCTATTATTATTCTGTAATGTCTGTAGGGTTTGTAGTAATGCCCCTTTGTTCATTCCTGACATGATAATTTGTGTCTTATTTCCATTTTTTTCTTGTTTATTGTGATTGAATATATTTCAATTTTCTTTTCTTAGAGACAGCTTTGTATTTTATTGATTTATAGGTCCATTTTCTCATTTATTTCTGTTCTCTTTTTATAATTTGTCCCCTTCTATTTACATAAGGTTTAATTTGCTCTTCTTGTCTTTGAATTCTTCCCCCAGATTTCTTGAGTTATAATTGACATATAAATTTTTGAGGAATTTAAGTTTAAGGTATCCAAGCTGATGATTTGATACATGTATATACTGTGAAATAATCACCACAATAAGGGTAGTTAAGGTTCCTCTTAATGTGGAAGTTCAGATCATTGATTTGAGACTCTTCTTTTTATAACATGAAGCTTTTGTGCCGTAAATTTTTCTCAGAGCATTGTTTTGACTGAAAAGCACATTTTGGAATGCTGGTTTTTATTTAATTCAGTTTAAACTATTATCTAACTCAACTTGTGATTTCTTCTTTGGTCCATAAATTATTTTGATGTGTGGCCTTTAATCTGCAAATACTTAGGGATTTTCCACACATCTTTCTGTTACTTATATCTGGCTCAATTCTATTTTGATCAGAGAATATAATTTGTATCATTTCAGTATTTTAAACCTTACTTAGTCTTGCTTTTATTGCCAATATTAGCCATTTGTAATTGTGGAGATATAAAGCTTGGCTGGATTTCCAGGTGCTCCTGACACTCTTTATACACCCTGAGAGTTTCACCCGTAGTCATGTGTCTGCTTAACTGCTCTGATCCAAAAAGATAATAAACATTCTCTTACCTTTTTTTAATGTTTATTTATTTATTTTGAGAAAAAGAGAGAGCAGGGGAGGGGCAGAGAGAGAGAGGGACAGAGAAAATCCCAAGCAGGCTCCTCTGCCCTGTCAGCCCCAATGCAGGGCTCAATCGCAAGAATTGTGAGATCATGACCTGAGTCCAAATCAAGAGTCAGATGTTTAACTGACTGAGCCAGCCAGGTGCTCTGTCTCTGGGCCAAATAGTTAATGCCCAAAGGTCTCCAAGGGTAAATGGAGCTCAGGACACTGGAGACATCTCTAGGTGATAAAATCCTAGATACCTAGGGCTACTGGGCCTTGGAGAGATTTCTTTACACACCAAAGGACTGGAGTAAGGACAAGACCTTCCTGAAAGGCACAGGAATACTCATTGATACTCATTTATTCTTATTCTTCCCTGTACTGGTTTTCTAGAGCTGCTGCAATAAAATTGTGGCTATGAACATTAGGAACATTTTCTCATGATTCTAGGGGCTATAGGCTTGAAATCAAGGTAAGGCTGCACTCTTCCATCTGAAGGCTCTTGAGGAGAATATATTTCATGCCTCTGCTGAAATTCTTTGGTTTACTCCAACCACTGTCTCCATTGTCCCATGCCTTTTCATTTTTTCCTTCTGCCTCTGTGCACTTCACTTCTTCTTGTAATGACAGTAGTCACTTTGGATTAGGGCCCACCCTAATGACCTTATGTTAACTTGATTATCTCTGAAAAGGTCCTATTTCCAAATAAGATTACATGCACAGGTACCAGAGGTTGGGACTTTGATATGTCTGTTGGGAAAACAAAATCAAACCCACAACAGATGACTGCTAGAAATGTCACATTTAACATGTCCATACTGAAATTCTAATATTTCCAACTGAAATATCGACTGACAAACTTCCTCTTGTCATTTGATGTCAAGTTTACCTACCAGATACCCAGAGGGAACCTCTTGGAGTCATCTCTGATTGTTCTCTTTTTCTCACAACATGTGACCAATATCCAAGAAATTTTGATTATCTGACATTTTCTCACCATTTACGTTGTCACTACCTTGGTGCAAGGTATCATATTTATAATTGTTTTATAATATTACATGGTGTCCCAGCACTATAACTTACATGACAGTATCCTAATGATTCCTTTTTGCTTCAAATTTTCACTATTACATATGGCACTGTGATAATAATCCTCATGCAAACATCTTTCTGCTCTTAGGTAATTATCTCTTCTAAGTCAAACCCTCGAAGTTGCAGTCAACTTGCAACTCTCTCAATTGCCTTTCAAAAAATTGTATGAACTTATTTCTTTTAAATGATCTGTAACTCACATCTGTAATTCACATTCTGATAAGGGTGTTGGTTTTTGAGAAAAGGCAAGGTATTTGCTTCCTCTGTTTATTTTAAACAAGTATTTATTTTGTGCCCACCAGGCACCAGGCCCCGTTGTAGACACAGATCCCTGCCCTCATGGAGCTTAAATTCTAGTTGGGAAGACAGACTATACATAATGAGCATAGTAAGCAAATGAATTATATAGTATATTAGAAGGTGATGTCCACTGTGTCCAACATTCTGTCCTTAAATACATGTATTAATATATAAACATAATATAATTAATAAATATAAATATATTCTCCATAAAAACAGAAGCCATCTACATCATACCCCTTACTTTTTTCTGAACTCTCAGAAGAATTGCCTTTAACATCTGTGTTTCTGCCAACAGTCTTTTGAAGGCAATTTGGGCTTTACCTATTATGGCCCTCAAAATAATTTTTCCATCTGACAACTTTTATCCAATTCCACAGCCATTTCAGTATTTTTCATGTTTATTTTTGAGAGAGAGAGAGCGCGCGTGAGCAGGGGAGGGGCAGAGAGAGGGAGGGACAGAGGATCCAAAGCAGGCTCTCCTCTGACAGTAGAGAGCCCAATGTAGGGCTCAAACTCATGAATCATGAGATCATGACCTGAGCTGAAGTCAGATACTTAAATGACTGAACCACCCAGGCACCTGCCGTTTCAATATTTTTCAGTATTTGTTATAGCAGCACCCCACTCTTGGTACCAAAATGGGTCTCAGTCAGGATGCTACTAGAAAACCAGAACTAGCAGTGTGTGTGTGTGTGTGTGTGTGTGTGTGTGTGTGTAGAATATAAATAAAGAGACAGTATGAGACTTACATAATTGTAGGGACCACCTAGCCAATGAGGAACGTTTAAGTGAGGTTGCCGGCAGGTATCTCACACAGGGTGGAGGTTACAATGGAAGCAGAATTTCTTCCTCAAGGAAACCTTGTAAGTCCTTTCATCAGATCGGATGATGTCCACCTACATTATCAAGAGCAAACTCCTTTACTTAAAGCCAGTTGAAAACAACTTCACAGCCACACCTGGGTTAACATTCGATGAATAACTGGGCAGCACAGCTAGCCAGGTTGTCACGTAAAACCAACCACCACACTCACAGACTGGCAGTTTGTGTGGGAAGAATTCCCATCAGTTTTTATTGCGTTGCCTTAGAGGTAAAAATTAGGGGCAAAAAGGGGCCATCAGACTTCTTATTTACTGTGAGGCATTTAATCAGAAATCTGTCTCTGATCCAGAATGCCTCATGTGTGAATTCAAGATAAAATTAACAAAGATGAATATTAAAAACCCAACAGTAATCTAATAATAAAACTATAAATTTTAAGGGAAAGTTTTACTAGTTTAATTAAATGTTACAATTTTTGAGAACACCTTCCAAAACATGCATCAATAATTTATTGCTATGACTCAGTTCAATGTCTCAACATCTGTTGACTGTGGATAAAAGTCTTCTGTACTCACTAGATTGTTAATATAAAATTACACTGTATGATGTGTATTACCCGCTTATGAAAACCATCAGATGGACTATATGATATACTTTGGTTTCTTCATTCACGTCTTTTCTTTTATCAACTCATTTTTGGAGTTCTTTTTATTGAGTTCATAAATTTATTAAATTCTTCTATAGTGGAAAGCATGTAAAGAAGATCTGTGTTGCTATTTCTTGATTTTTTTTCCAACAGAGTTCTTTTTTTTTTTATAGCTTTTACACGTTTTTCTTTTCTTTCCTTTGATTTCTTTTACTTTTCTTTAATATATTTTTATTTTATTCTCACCTTGAGGATGTAGCATGAATACGTCAAACATGATCCTGCCCTTCTGGAACTTAAATCCTTGACCCTGAGAGACAGATGATCAACCCGAGAGTACATCCTACTGAATAGCTCTTAGAAGAGCCCCAGGAGTCGCTGCAAGGCCCAGTGAACGGCTCCTGAAAGCCCATAGCAGACTCAGAAGTCCTTCCTGCTCATGCTAATGTCCCGCGGTTGTGAAACAAACCTTTCTCTTGAGGGTTTTTCTCCCTTGGTGTTTCCCAGCGCCCCCTTTTCCAAACTATAGAATATTAGGAGAAGTCTAAGGATTTAATCAATGCGGATTTTGCACTCTGCTGTCCGGAGACAGGGATAGGATTAAAATGTTCACTTTGCCTGATTTGAATTTTTAAATTTGTATCTGCCACCATCCCATTGACTTGAATTGTTGATGATGGTGAATGTTTACCTAGCGTTTAATTTCACGTATCAATTTACATCTTTATGTTTAATCTGTATATATGTGTTTTGCACTTTTGTATCTTAGGTGTTGCGTGACCGTGTTTTATCCCACCCCCTTTACCTGAAAATCTAGCCTTTAACGTAAAATAGTTACCTTAATGCTTCCTGGAACAAAATTCCTTGCTATTCTTTAACGAATGGTCTTTTTTGTCTTCCTACAGTGTCCATCGGCATTCAAACAGATGATGCGATCTGTCAGCTTCACACAACCATATCTGTAGGCTCCAGATGAGTATCTGAAATCAATAGGGATGGAATCGTGGTAATTAAATTATAGCACTTACATATAATTACACTTATGTAAAAAATATCCACCCCTGCTCATAGCTGCTCCTGAATATGATAGACATAAATCTTTGCAAATGATCTCTTTGGGGGTGGGGAGGAGAAAGAGCGTTAATCTTTAAAATTATGCCGGGAAAAATTAGGATACTGGAACTCTTTCACTTCAGAGAAATCATTTGATTCAAAGTCTAGCTTTAAACCCGTTCATTTTCATAATTTTTATCTTGGAAAATTAATTTTGGTGCAGCCCTTTCTGCAAAGCTTCGCGATGAAGAAACTGATCTCCCGGCATGTTTTGCTTGAGGACTGAGAAAAGCAGGGCCCGTGGAGTCAGGGCGGTGGCCATGCAACCTGCACCATCAAGAGCGCACATCACGCTGGGCACCTTGCAAGCATTTAATCAATGAACTGGTGCTTGTTGCAATAAGTTGATTCATTAATTGACATTAAAGAAGACTACTGTTCTCCCAAGCATTCAGTAACATGGCCTAGATGATTACTTTGTGTTAGACCAGAGGTGGTATTAGCTACGTTCTCTCCTTTTGGGTACAAGAAATAAAGACATTTAAAGTTTTTGTTGTCACTCGTTTTTCACCGAATTCACTCTTTTGTTCAGCAAATGTTTGCTTCCTGTATTGCAATTTACTCTTTCTGCTTTTCACGTGGGCGACCAATCAAAAGTTTATTTGTGTGGGTCCCAAATAATCAATGATATGTATTCCCTGAATCATAAATAAAATATTTCCTACCACCTTTGTCCACATAGAGTATGAAGTGACAGGGGTGGGGGTGGGGGACAAAAACAGGCCTCGCTATCGATATGCGTTAGCAAGTCATCCGAACTGCAAAAACGTACCCATGGATAGACTGCCAGCCTCAACCAACCCAAACCGGTGAAAAATGGAAGATGCAAATCTACTAGCCCCTTTAAAATTTAGTAACTTAGCCCCGATTATGCCTTTTACCCCCCAGAAATATCTGGGAACTAGTCTCCATTTCCTTTCAAGAGTTACAAAAATAGTGATTTTGTTTATCAATATTTGCTTTGGAGTTACAAGTTTCAATAGCTACAGCATTGAAATAATATTAATCCTATCTATATTATGTCTATGGCAAGGGCAAAAAAGAGAATAGACACAAAAAAGTGTTTTAAAATGATATTTTTAGGGGCGCCTAGGTGGCTCAGTTGGTTAAGCGGCCGACTTTGGCTCAGGTCATGATCTCGTGGTCCGTGAGTTCGAGCCCCGCGTCGGGCTCTGTGCTGACAGCTCAGGGCCTGGAGCCTGTTTCAGATTCTGTGTCTCCCTCTCTCTGACCCTCCCCTGTTCATGCTCTGTCTCTCTCTGTCTCAAAAATAAAACGTTAAAAAATTTTTTTAATAAAATAAAATAAAATAAAATAAAATAAAATAAAATAAAATGATATTTTTAGGGGCGCCCGGGTGGCTCAGTCAGTTAAGCATCCAACTCTTGATTTTGGCTCAGGTCGTGATCTCACAGTTTCTGAGTTTGAGCCCCGTGTTGGGCTCTGCACTGAAAGTGTAGGACCTGCTTGGGATTCTCTCCCTCTCCTTTCATATTGGTTCCGGTCATGATCTCATGGTTCGTGGGATCGAGCCCCACGTTGGGCTTCTGTCAGCACAGAGCCTGCTTGGGCTTCTCTCTCTCTCTCCCTCTCTCTGTCCATTCCCCACTTGCACTGTCTCTGTGTTTCTCAAAATAAATAAAAATTAAGATTAAAAAATTAAAAGGTGGTAAGGTTTTAAATCAGTACATTAGTAAAACAGGTACGTAAAGTATTATTACTTTAGTTATTATCAGAACATCATCGTCAAAAGCATATTTTTCTAATTAATCTTCCTTTCCCATGGACAATTTATTAGTCAAAAATTGTAAGTTTATACGTAAAACATATACTAGAAAGGGAAAGGCATATATTTTCAAATATAAATAACAAACAACCATAAATAGACTAGGCTCAGTTTAGCGACTTTCTTCTCCTAGTTACAAGTGTGTCGCAGATGATGTCTGCGTCTACATGATCCCGAACAATGTGCAACTTTCAATTTTCTAGGTGTTTGGCATTATGTACAGAAAACACGAATTTCTCGTTCACTGCCTATGAAGATACACTCGGCTGTACGCTGTTGCCGTCAGAGTAGATGAGAAATATTAGTCGCTGCTTTGTAATCACTCTGGCTATTTGGAGAAAAGATGTGCAAAACCGTAGAACAATTACCTGGTCTGAGTTTCAAATTTCAGAAACCGTGGGTGTCGTAAAGAAAAAGAAGGAAGTGGGAAATGCAGCTGCTTAGTAAAAAGGGAAATGTCTCCATGTTGGCAGATCTATGTCACATGTGTCCCTCCCTAAGCCAGTTTCTCTGGGTCCCAGGAAAGTGTTCTCATGATCTAATACTGTCTCCTTCCCAGAGACAAAGGACCAGAAATCCCTTCTGGATGCACGATTATTAACAGCCTCCGCGGGTCTAGGTCACCTTCCCAGATGGGCAGAAGGGACGCGTGTTAGTCCTATGAAGAGCTACGTTTGCTTATTTGTTTCTCCCTATTGTAAGGAGTTTTGCTGTAAAATGGCGATAATTTAACCACAGGGGTATCCGGAGACGAACCCCAATGCCAACAACCCTGCCTAATTTTTTTTTCTTTGACCATAGAAATCTTTACCTGCTCTATGGGTTGTTATTAATCGTGCTCACTTTTAAAGATAATTTAGTTTTAATACATTGTCAATGCAATTCTCTAGGGTGCATGAGAAGCGATATATCTCGTGCGCATCCGTCTAGCGCCATTTCCTGATTCTGGAGCACCTTCCTAATATTTCTGCTTTTAGCTAAGGGAAGTGACCTAAAGTAAAGATGTGTAAAGTACACCCTGATCAGTGTTGTAACTCGCAAATGTCTTTGGGGTCACTGCATTAAAATGGTGCCACAGAGTAATGGCTGTGTATTATCAGCTTTAGGGCTCTTCCGTTGGCATCTTATTTAGTTCTTACCTGGCTTGTGCTGCCAGGGACGAGGCTCTCTTCTCTGGGGAAGGGCGGGGGGATGGATATTTCAGAGAACCAAATAGCCTCTCCGAGAGACTCATAAAGCTACAGCTGTAAAAAGGGTCTGCTATTTAAGGCACTTAACTGGTTGCCCACCACCTTCCTATTTGCTTAGGTGTGTGGAATAAAATTTATCGTGTCTAGAAAGCACCATTAATGCTTCCATATTAGATGAGTCACATGGAATGACTTTTTTGTAACAATGGGATCCAACATTAACAGTACTGTACGGTTCAGCATAATACCTGGGAATAGGTTACCTCCCTCCACCCCGCCAGTAATTTTTCCATAGAAATAGAGAGCAGCACTTGGGAACACAAAGGATATTACTGTTCTGATTTGCCCACACATTGGTAGAATGGCACGCTCCCGGTAAGAGGTTCTAGCTAGAAGCTGACTTCTGTAAGATGTCTTCAGATTAAGTGGGCCAGTTCACGAATAACCTTTAGTAACTAAAGCAAAATAAAAATTCTCCCCCTCACAAATTAGGAGCTTCAATAAAGTCTGACGGGTGAGTTATTCTATTTGCTCTCTCCTAAGATTTATCTGTTAAATGTAGACCTCTCTGTGCATATAAGAAAACAGTGAATGTGAGGGGGAATATGGACATAATGACAGCACATAGACATACATACATCAGAAGCATCTCAGTGTTAGAGCCACTAAGCTGATCCGATGAGAGTTTGGATGAGAACATTTGGACCAAGGGGAATCCCATCTAGCCTGTTTGCATTGGAGAATATTGGGAATTTGGGGGCATCGTTCAAACTACTGGTATGAATATGTGTATGACAGGTTCAAAGGCAGAAGGGAATCTGGAATAAAATTTAACAGGTCAAAGAGCCACACTGGTTGGTGTTTACGGACTTAGGGATATTTTGTCCTGTTCCACTTAAGACATTGTTTTCCTAGAAATGAAACACAGGTCTTGTTTTCAGAAATCATATGAATTTAAGCTACAATGAACTTTTATTATCCAGGATCTGAAGGAGTAAGGGTGAAGGTGTATGCAGAAAGTGCATGTGCTTTGAGAAAAGATGTAGCCAAAAGAAAAAAAGAAAAAAACACACACACACACCCCAAGAAACAAGCTAATTGAGGTTGATGTTGGCCTGCTACATACTTGTACTATGTGTACACAGCTAGTTCAAGGCTGAAGTAAAGCTCCCCTGGAAATAACTGGACACAGAGTGGAGGTGAAAATGGACATTATTGGCATGCTTCTCGATGCCTGGATTCCACGAGTGAGAGAAAATCGGCTAGACCTTTAAGGAAGGTCCAGTCAGGTAAAGCAGAGGTTGACTGGAACACTACACATGGTTCTAGATGACATCTATCATACGTAAGATAATTTCATCAGAAATAAATTATTTGGCTGACTTAGTTTGAATTTGTCCTTTTCCGATTAAATATATGAACGACAATACACGACTGATATGAGCTATAGATGCACTTCAGATCTCACTGAGCCTCTGTGTGAAGAAAGTCATAAAATTATTCTCCACTATTGCCAAATCCTGTGGCATCTACGCTAAACAGCTGGCGACTGCCACTCAGGGGTTGAGAAACAGGCCAAGGGCTTGCTTTATCCAACACGTTTTGCCTCCCTTGAGTAGACGGCCTGAAATCTGATCTGTACCCACCCTTCCGTTTCTGTACCTCTGGATCCAGGAGAGATGTTCTCATGATGGAGCATTACTCCTCCCAGAGACAAGAGGAGCCCGCCTTGCAGCCACTCTCTGGTGGAACTCCTACATTATCCTGGAATCCTCACAGTTCTTAAAGTGACTCTCCACACGATCAATCTTTCTGTGATGCAATGCAGGAAGAGCTTTGTGAACATTTTGTGAAGTTTCAGAGACATGGAAGCATGCCATTCTCATAAAATGATCATTTGGGTTTATTTTTGAAGCAATCATCACACGTGTTATTCACAAGCTGTTTCTGATGCATTAAAATATTTATTTAAAAGGTTCACTGTGAGCCAATGGCCCTCTCTCTAGAACAGTCTGCACTAATGGGGAAAATGTCCGCAGCTGTCTCAGGTATTGTCAGGAGTGGTTGATTATGTATTTCACCACAAAGTATGTTTATAAATTATGTTTATTGTGTTATAATTAGTAGTGCTAACAGTGCATAATATCAATAAGGCAATTAAATATGTAAATAATAAATAATGGCAATATTAATGCCACCAAGGAGCAGTGCTCAATAGCATCATGTCTACTCGGTCAGCTTAGGGCCACATTTCTCATTATTTCACTGGGAAGACATGGAACAGAGCCAGTCATTGGCTTAATGAACACACAGCCCAGTGCAAAGGTTGAACACAGCCTTGCGTAATGGCTGGAAAAGTGAGACTCGCAGGTTGTTTTCCCAGGAAATGGGGAAATGCTACACGGTCTATCTGGTTTCACAAAGCAGTGAATTTTCGGAAATTTGAAAAGTAGATTGAGGATGGGAAGGAGACCTCTTTAGCTTCTCACTTTAAATGATGCCTGTTAAAATTTCCCCACACAGCTGCCTCTATATTCTCACTAAAGGCCTATGGGAATGTAGAAAAGAATATAGAGATCCAAAAGCACCACAAAAATAAGGACTTTCAGATAATTTATAGACTGAATCTTGGAAAAATTTTCTGCTGGTTCCCTGCCAGTGAAGCTGGATTAAAGGACACAGTTGATGGGAGGACCTTACGAATCTCAGGTGGACTCATCCACTACCCTCCCAGACTGAAAACGGGGAGCCACATTCAATGAGGCCCGAGGGCGGGTCTGCATAGACCATTCCTTTGTCTGGAGGTAAAAATCTCTGCAAGAGGTGAGAAATGGAATATTCTGAATGTGAAAAGAAAAGGCAGCACACTAAAATATATTTCTAATGGGAAATAAAATTAATTTTAGAAAACTTTTAGACATCTTTTCAGTGGTACAGCCAGGCAATGGGAGTGGAGTGTCAAAGCTGGAAGATTAAATATACCAGGATGTGATGAATGGGAGACAAGGACGGGTGGAAGGGTTGTAAGAGGCCAAACACACACCAGAATGAACATTGATGCTGCAGGCAGCAAATTTCAGAAATATCAGAACCAGAAAATTGAATTGTTAGTATGGAGGGTAACTTTGAGAATCTGCTCAAGAGGGGAAAACAGCAATGTTAAGGGATAGAAAAGTCTTGGATGTGACAAGATGCCCAGACTAAAATAGTAGTTTTTTGAACAACAACAACAAAAAGAAATGAGGAGGAAATCTATCATAGGCACAGCTGAGGAAATATTTCTGGATTGAAATAAGAGCTGGTTGTGTAGATCACCATGTCACGAGGTCTCAACCATGTAAAGGGTCCATTATGAAAGGTCTGTTCCCTTTCATAAGGCTCCACTCTTCAATATGAGCCAAGGACAAACAGAAAATCAAAGAAAGCATTCAAAATGGGAGACAAAGACCAACATGTACAAACAATTAAAAAGAATCTTGGAGGAAAAAGAGATTGAGATTGAAGAAAATTGAAGAAAGAAATTACTGGTATCCTTAGGGAGGTATGAGAACGTATTCTATTCATGAAACAAGAGCAGGATGCAATAAAAACAGAACATTCCAAGGCCGGAAAACCTCTGTTGAAAATTAGAAATGTGATAAACAGTAGATAAGAACTTAGTGAGTGGATTAAAAAACAAACCTGAAAAGATATCAAAATACAGTACACACACACACACACACACACACACACACACACACACACTGAGACAAAGAATATGGGAAGATTAGCAGGCAGTCCAGGACCTGCCACATCAGAGTAAGTCTTCACTTCTACAATGAAGTTCCAAAGGGCAGGAAAAATATTTGGAAAGAAATAAACCAAGAAATATATATATATAGCTTTTAATTTCTTTGAATCAAAGATATGAGTTTCTAGTTTGGGCCACCAAGTGCCTAGCACTATGGATGAAAACAACCTCATGACAAGGCAAGGTATCAAGAAATTTGGGAAAATGGGGACAAAGAAAAGACCCTACACAATTACAGAAGGAGAAAAAAAAGGTGACTCATGCAGAATGCCGAGAATGAGAAAGGCATCGGACTTTTCAATAGCAACTTGAGATACTAAAATTAATGGACAATTACCTTAAATTACCAGGGAAAATGACTTCCAACCCAGGATTCTGTACTCATTAAACCACTAATCAAGTATGAGATAAGAATAAAGATATTTTAAACCACACAAGATCTCAAAAAGCAGCACAGTGGAGCCAAGAAATCTTTGGTCATTTCAATAAAGTAATGACAATGGTAAAAAATGAAAACATTAATTTTTTAAGATGCGAACTAAAAAACTAACTTAGATACACAGGCCAGGCACTCAATCTATTTTCTAAATCTGGCATATAACTTATATCAAAACCAGGGAAAAATACTACAAAAAGAAGAGAAAGAATTAAACTGACATCTCACTTGTAAATATGACTCAGAAATTCTAAAGTGACCCTTAAAAAGAAAATGTAACAATAGCTTCTAACAATAATCCTTCTGAACCAAGCAGGATTTATTCAAGGAGTGCAAACAAAGGTTAATTATTGGCAGTTTGTTAACATAACGATCGGATGTTTAGGCAGGTTGAAAATGCCATGGAGTTGTACTGAAGTTGCTAGAATTGTCATTGTGCCAGAAACCGCGCACCCACCTTGAAGACCCTTAGGGTCAAATGGAAAAGTGAAGCCCAGGTTTCCTTTTGCGAGTTTCCCAGGACACACCGGAAGCAAGGATGGAGGCGGTCCATCGGTGGCCTCACCAGCCTGCTGACCATCCCAGCTGCTGTGTCTCCACCCTCACGTCCTTCTCCCCGCCCTCAGCCTGGCCACCCTGTCCCCTAGCCCTTCCTTGGTCATGCCAAGGATGCTCCCACCCGGGGCCTTTGTCCTGGCACTCCCCCTGCTCTGAATGTCCTTTCCCCCCCACGAACCTGCTCCGATTTCCAATGGTGACCTCCACATTCACCCTGCCTGGGCGCTTCGACATCCACACACCCCTCAGATCCCGTCCATATCACCGAGTCTCTAATTATTCTTGGCTTCCTGGTTAGAACTCCTCACTCACCCTACTGCACACCTCCAGATATTCTGAATCAAGGCTTTTTCTTTGTTCTCCAATATGCACCCCAAATCTGTTTTACCTCCATTACAAAAAAAATCATTTCCTTATAGGTCTACAGAAGTACATTTGCTGTAGTATCCCCCTCTGTGTATTTGTTTTCTTGTTATTCGTTCTCCTATGAAATAGTCACCTGTTTCTCAAGAGAAAGAATGACTGATGAACTTCATGAGCTTCCCAGGGCCAGTGGGCACCCAGCTGCACTCATGATGGGCATGTTCACGGAAAGGGGTCTCTCCCTGCTGACTGCCTCTTCTGGAGCATTTGCTAGCATCTTACCTAAACTTTCCTTGGTTGTCTGAATCCCGGAGGGAACTCTTCCCCTGAAAAGAATGCTCACTGTCAGACCCTCAGCTACTTCTAATAGCTACTTGTATCATTTCTCTATTTTTGGACTGGGCTAAACTATCAAACAGCTCCCACATATAAACTGAAGAAACAGAACATTCAGTTACCTCGCTGTATTTTTCTAGATGTGTTAGCGATGCCAAAGGCCTAGACGCAGCTCTAAGCTCCCGCCTGGGGTACCCGTTGGGACCAGGAGGTGAACAAAACACTCCTGAGAAAGTACCTGTTTGGGACACAGGGCACACAGGGAGGCAGAGGTTGGGTTTAACTGAGGATGGTTACCTATAGCTGCCGTGTTGACTACTATTTGCTCAACGAGGAGCCACTTTTATTCCCACTCTACCCAATCTCAAAAGCCAGGGATGTGTGGGGCAGCAGATGGAAAGACCAACAGGAAAAAGTTAGTAACATACCCATCTGTCTTCTCCGATGATCTGATTTCCAGCCAGCCTACTCACTTTAAATGGGTCACTCTTAAACCCAAAGAGAAAATACTTGGTCCAAGTCTCAAGGGCTCCACGGGAAGGTTCTGGAGAGTAACGATGTAGGCACGTAAGGGTGTCCGTGGGTAAGTTCTGCATAGTGATGAGACAACGGAAGTAAGCCACTGATGAGGGTGGTCCTCGTTTCTGCTCATCTCCCCAGTCTCCTCTGCCAAAGCCCCCGGGGCTGAGTCCTGGTCCCCCTCTTTGGGCATCCAAACTCACACCCTGGGGATCATAGCCACCGTGTGGCTTTAAACCCCACCCACAGGCCACAATTCCTAACCGTGCGTCAACTGTCCCAACCTCTCTCCCTAACCCCAGATGTACACCCAGCTGCCAACTCAGAATCTCCACTTGCGGGTCTCAAAGCCGCCTCAAATGTGGCACACCCGCGACTGAATTTCTGATCCCTTCCTGAACAAGCCTCCGAAGCTGTCACCTTCCGCTTATGAGCCAGCAGCGAACTGTATTCCTCCAGGTGCCCAGGGCAGACTCCTCAGGGTCACTCTTGTCTCATTCCCTCCCCTAACCCTTCATATCAGCAAACCCTGTCCCCAGTGCAGCACGTGCGACATGTCACCAGCCACGACCACTTCTCACCTGAAATCAGATCCTCTTGCAAAGCACCAGCCACATCCTTACAGCAGAGGGCAGCGCCCTGTGTGCTCGTCCACCCCTTCTCTAGCGGGCTGCCCCTCCCCCTCTGCTCCTCACTCCTGCCTCCGTGCCCATTCCTCAGGGCCTCTGCATGGACGGCCCCCTCTGACTGGAGCTCCCTTCCCCAGAAACCTGCACCTCCCTCCCTTGTCCCTGCAAACATAGTCCCCCACCCACCCCACCCTGATCTGGCCTTCTTTTCCAAAGCGCTGGCCGCCTTCTAACATACGATGTCATTTTTCCACTTACCTTTTGGCTACTTATTCCTCGGTTGGGTCTCAGCACCCCGCAGAGTCTAAGCCCTGTGAGGACAGTGATTCCCACTCCTGTTTCCTCTGTCCCTGACGAATCCCAAGGCACCCACAACAGTGCTGGCTCATGGTAGGTGCTCTGTGTCTGCTTAATGAAGGAGTGTGGCTTCTGCAGCTAAGGTCTGTATTTCAAGCGACCGCATTTTAGTCATCAGAAGCACAACGACTCTAGGACGGGAGGATCTTAATACTAGAAAACAACCCGCTCGGTGTGCGTGAACTTGGGACTTGAAGAAAATGCTTCTGGTAGAAAAGAATGTTGTAGGGCCAGAATAAAAGGGTTTTGCAGCAGGCACCCTGCGGGCTCGGCCAACATGCTTCTGACAGTGATGTGGTGATGTCAGCACTCTGTCCAGTAACGGACCACCGCACATGTGTGGCGGGGCATGGTGCCACACTGTGTTGTCCGTGGGGCATGTTTAAGCTCTTGTGCCGCAGGATGTAGCTCCATTCTGGCTGCAGTTTCTAACCTCATCTGGATATTCCACTTTCCTCCCAAAGTCACTATCTTTTGTTTTGTTTTCCATCCCGTGTTTGCCTGTTTAGCTCTGACAAATGTGGAAGCAGAATGGTCCAGATTGCTCAGCCAGGGCTCCCGGCATTGACCTAGAGCCACTCATCCAACACGATAAAGGTTGTGCGAGCACCTGGTCAGGTGAGCTGCCGAGAACACTTAACTCCTAGGACGATGCCTTTTTATTCCTCATTCATTAGTCAGAAAACATCTTGACTTTTCTCCCACAGAGCAGACATGAGCTAATTGTTGGGGGCACACAGAGATAAAATTCTAGATTCTACCCTCTAAAATGTGGATCTTCTTGTTTCCAGATCACAACATATGAGGGACAGGAAATACTAGGCAGAGAGAAAGTGGACTAGTACCTTGAACTTAGTTAATTGTTTTTTAATGTTTATTTTTGAGAGGCAGAGAGACAGAGTGTGAGCGGGGGAGGGGCAGAGAGAGAGAGAGAGAGAGAGAGAGAGAGAGAGTCTGAAGCAGGCTCCAGGCTCTGAACTATCAGTACAAAGCCCGAATTGGTGCTCGAACTCACGAGCTGTGAGATCATGACCTGAGCCAAAGTCAGACGCTCAACCGACTGAGCCACCCAGGCACCCCTTGAGGACTATTATATAATATGAAATTTATAATTATAATTGTATGATATTTGTGCTTTACATAAGGCCTATAGTTATAATAAAACATAACAGATGAATCATAAAACAAAATCATAACTCATTATAATATTGTTTGGTGTTTGCATTGCACATTTTAACCTTTCAAAGCCCTTTACAACCATTATCCTGCTTTGTTCCTACAATAATCACCAATGAGAGGAATCAGGATCCTTTCACTTTTCCTTATTGTTTTTAAAAAAATTTAATGTTTATTATTTTGGAGAGAGAGGGAGACAGAGAGACAGAGTGCGAGCAGGGGAGGGGCAGAGAGAGAGGGAGACACAGAATCTGAAGCAGGATCCAGGCTCCGAGCTGTCAGCACAGAGCCCGATGCGGGGCTCAAAACCACAGCTCAGGAGGTGATGACATGAGCCAAAGTTGGACGCTCAACTGACTGATCCACAGAGGCACCCCTATTACCTCGACCTTCATAAGAAGTAAAAGAGAAAATCGCTTTAGAAGCAGACTAATAAATCCAAAATATCAGCTGCCTGGTGTTGTTTGGTATGGAGGCAAATAGGATAGTTTCCAGGGCATCACTGAATTTGATAATGTGGATAACCATAGTAATAAGTCTATGTTCTATGCTGTCTTTAGGAAGGCGGGAATTCATAGAATATATTTTACGAATAATTCCACCTAAAATTATTTTTAAACTTCAGCTATCTGGAAATTTCACAGTGTCACCACACCGGGAAGGAGCACATTGAATGTTGCTTGGAGGTTTAATATCTCGACATCAAAGTCTCTAAATTATTTTGTCTTTGAAAATCAAGTCTCCAAAGCTTCAAAAATTTCTATCTTTGTTAGAACTTTGGGAAAACGTTTAAGGGGCCCTTGTCATTAGATCTTTTTTTCCTTTCACAGAGACTCCTTTCTAATTCACAAGCATTGACCATGTAAATTCACGACAAGGCTAATACTCTTACGGTCATAAATGCAAAATGCTTTCGGCAGAACGGAGAGAGGTTACTACTTGATGCGTCACAACCTGTGGAATGTTCCGCCCCATATGTTTTGGATCTTTTTCTGAGACTCCACTAGAAATTTATCAGTTGAAAGGAAGTTGATCATAATAGCAAGATGGCTAGCTGTACGCGCGAGGACGCGTGTGCTCAGAGCTGTCGGGGCTCACGATCTCGGCTGACCTCACGGAAATCAGAGATGCGTGAAGTCAAACCCTCTGTCCTGCCGCAGTTTGCTAGGGGGTCGTGTCCCTCCTCCTGTCGCTGTGCTCCTGGCTGCAGAGTGCACGATGCAGGTACCTCCTTAGTGCCTATTGCTCACGATACGTCACCGTCTTCTGCCAGGAAACAAACACGCACATCTCCGAAGTTGTTTGAACCACCCGAGAAGGTCAAAGTTGGGATAATTACAGTCACCCGACCGATGTTCAGATGCTCACATTCCCAGATGAATCCATAACTAACTCTATGTGATGGCAGTTTCACATTATTCTTGTGTTTGCCAGCCTGCAATGTCATTCCAGATGGCAAACACAGAAATAGCATGAAAAATTTCCTCCTGAAATGCACTCTTTGAAAGTGTTCTGTTAGCCTGCTCACAGATCAAGATGTTCCAACATTTCAATCCTCATGAGCATAAGTGATATGCCCCCTCTCCTTAAAAAAAAAAAAAAAAAAGCCAGATACTAAAATGCTTCAGTACAGCAAATTGCTGGTTGTTATTAATGTCATTATTGGTGGTTCATGAAAGTTCTCTCTCCCACCCCTAAGGAAATCCCCCCTGCTTTATTCCTGGAAGCTGCATTCATCACGGTAGGAGGATCTCCAGAGCAATAGAAACGTAAAGGTGTCAGTTGTTAACACAAAAGTGAAAGTGCTTAAACTTGATTACCTTGTTTAATGAAGTGTCGCATTTATTTACAACATGACATGATGAATCGTGTTCCAGCTACCGTAAATCAGCTTATAAAAATGGACAAATGGTTCAATGGAGTGATGCATTTGCAAATTTGAAATGAGGAGATCTGAACCCATTCTGACATGTCCCACGTGAAAAAAACCCAAACAATGCCATTTTGAGATCGGCCCAGGAATTACACTTGATGAGTAGATTCTTAAAATCTTTTCTGTTCTTCAACCGCAGAGGCCCTGCCTTCTATCTCGGCCTCAGTTTGCATCTCGCTGTGGCTGGGAACCTCTTTCTCTTCAACCTTCTCAACGTCTGCAGCTCCCAGCCCAGCCCTGTGGCTCCACGGCTCCCCCAGGCGAGGCGGAAAGTCACCGCGGTGTCTGACAGCTGGACAGGATTGGCAGGGGCCCCGGCTACTCTTGTTCAGCTTTTCTTTTCTTTTCTTTTGTCACCTGCTGGATGGGAAACTAGGAGAAACCCCTGGGATCACAGGGCAAATGCCCTCAGCTGCCTGGAGTGAATTCAAATCTGTATTCATCATGGGCTTCTCCAGGGAAGAAGCCAAGTCTCTGATGTGCAGAAAGAACAGCGTGCAGTTGGAGGCTGGGACTGGGGGGGGGGGGTGGGCACCAGGGGTCCCCTTCTCCCTTCCCTCCCTCTGGGACGGACTCTGGGCCACAGCAGTGGTGCGGCAGGCGGAAGAGAGGTGGGGCTGGCTGGTGTGGACAGCCTTGTCCGTTACCAAATGCCGTGGTTCCTGAACCTCATTCTTTGAGGAGTGGGACTGGAGTGACAGAGGGAGAGCCTCTGACCTAAGCAGGTGGACGCATTCAAAGTGACAAGATACACTCCCAAGTTGACACTCAGTGAGTCACATATTTGCAAAACAGGATGTCTGCTTGGGGATCCATAAGGGAACGCGGCACAGAAGGGGAAGGAAGAACACTGGTAAAAATGTGTTTATTGGTTATTATTTGTCACAACCACCGGTGGGTGAGGAGCGATGGGTGCTTTTCAGAGTTTATTTCCCCGGGTAAACTAGACCTGACTCCGTCCGATGGAGGGAAATGGCTTGCCAGTTTGGGGTAGAAGTCTTGTTTTCATAATTCAGCCCTATCACTAATCGAGTGACCTGGACAAACGACCCGTTTTCTCATCTACAGATAAGGGACACTGACACCTGGCTTTCCAACATCATAGTGACAGTTCATGGAGAAAAGGAACTCCCATAGGGCTGGGCACAGCCAGTCATTCGTTAAACGGGACTTTCTTCCCTCCCTCCCTCCCTCCTTCCTTCCTCCCTCCTTCATCCCTCCCACCCTCCCTCCCTCCTTCCCACCCTCCTTCCCTCCTTCTTTCTTGCCTTCCTTCCCCCCTCCCCTGTCTTTTTTCTCCCCTGTTGGAATCTATAAGTCTCCTTTTTGCCAGCATGTCACTTGAACACATCACGCAGACATACAGTCACACAACCCACATTTTTGTGCTCTCTGTATACAGAAAAGTTCTCTCCATGGATTCTAATTGGCTCCCTTTTAATGTATTTCGAGTGTGACTCATAGGGGAAAAAAAAGCAAGATGCACTTAAATTTAAGCCTCTAGGAAGATAGTTTACAGAGCTCTTGATTTCGGTTACAAAAGGTAAATACAAGCTTCAGATCCTGTCTTTCTGGATTTTCTCACCAGGCAAACAGATAAGCTAACCCTTGGGTCCTTGAGGCCGGGGGGGGGGGGGGGGGGGGGAAGAAAAAGAAAGAAAGGGGGAATTTGAAGCCATTTTGGACTTTTAAACAGGAGCCACACCTCCATTTCAAGCAGGGAATTGGGGGAGAATCTGGTGGCGCGAATCCATGGGAAGAAGCAGCCAGAATGGGTTCTCAGGCTGAGAACCTAAGTGTCCTGGGTAGCTCGGTGATAACCCAACACCAAGAGGCCCCGTTTTGTTCCGGACTGGGGGGCCCTGGGCTGCTGAGCCGCGTGGCAGGGTGGGTGGGAGGCGGGGCAGGGTTTCCCGGGCGAGCAGCACCCACCGTGCCCCCCTCCCCCCACGCCGTCGTCCGCACTGGGGCACCAGGGCCCGGAAAAGACCACGACCCCAAGCCCCGGAGGCTCCGATTCCACGGCGGGGCTGCCCTGTACCAACCAGAAGCCCGGCTGGTTCGTCTCCTTGGTAACTTGGAGGAAACCCCTGCTCAGATCTGTTGCCCCATCCAAAATCGAAGACGCTGTTCCCCGAATTCAGAAACCCGTCCCCGGTCTTAGGCCTCACACAGTTGACTTTGGCTGGAAGGAAATCAGTGGCACCGGAGCGCCAGGGTCCTGGGGACGCGCCGCCCGCCTTGCCCTCTGCTCCCGGCCGCCCCGCAGAACGGCCAGCGCCCCCTGGCGGCACTGACACGCAGGCCCGTGACGTGTGGCCTCCGCGGCCGTGGCCGTGGAGGGCGGAGGGCGGCCGGGACGCCCGGGGTGTGTGTGTGTGTGTGTGTGTGTGTGTGTGTGCGCGCGCGCGCGCGCGGAGCGCCAGGTGGGGGTGGGGGCAGGGAGGGACCCCGCGCGTGAACCTGAGCCTGCCCGCCACATCTGCGCGAGGAGCCCTGAGTGACAGGTGTAGACGGGTGCCACATCGGCGGCCAATATGTTATGAGACCATGGTAACAATCGCGCATCTCCAGGGAGCGGGGCTGCTTCCTTCTTCACTATCAGACATGAAAGAAGTAATTTCAGGGGCCAGAAAAGGATCTCTGATAAAAGAAAACATCCCAGCTTCCATGGCACTGGAGTTTGCCCCAGAGCAATAGCTTTGATATGTTGTTCCCCCCCCACCCCAGTGTCTTTCTTTATGTTTACAATTAATCCATGATTATCTACAAAAAAATATTCTGGCCTATAGGGTGCTAGTAGAAAAGAATTGGTTCCTTTCTTTAAAAAACATTCTGTTTTTTTTTTTTATTGACTTGAATATCATCTATAATAACATTTACATAGTGGTTCACCGTTTGCAAAGAACTTTCACACACGGAACCTAATTTCGGTTCAGGTCCCTTAATCCTCGCACAAACATGTGAGGTATGAATTACAAGATTATCTCTGTTCTGTAATGAATAATATTAAGTTTCATTCAAAGGGACTGCCAAACATGGAATCATCCCCTGAAAATTTCTTGACACCCTTCTGGAGACATTCTCCGGCGCACCACCTACCCGTGGAAACCGGTGAAGAAATGGCAGGCTGGTTAGAAGCCGTTGAGCTGGGTGGCATTGTCTCTGGTTCTTCGGCGAAGGGCTGTTCACAGAAACACGAACGAGGGTGATAGTGGCGGTGGAAATCAGAGCTCTCCGCTCGGGTCCCCTCCTTCCTGGTCTCCCTGTGATTGGAATATTCTCGGTCTCTAAAAATCCGTGGCACAGGGAGCACAAATTTGCAGAAGGGAGGCATCAGCTTTGGTCACAATCGCCCATTCCGTTAGGTTTTGAAGGAGAAAGCCTCGCGAAGGGTTAAATCTGCACAAGCCCGTTTGCGTACCCAGACCGCTCTTCTGTAAGCCTCGCTCGTTCGTGATTCCTTAAAATTAAAAGCTTGAGACCGTGGTAGCAAAGAAAGAAAGGCAGAGTCCGCGCCCAGGAGCACCTTGGGTTCGGGACATGCTCCATCAGTTGGTACCGAGACCACAGGGCGGCAGGTGCCTCTCGGTCCGGCCTGCTTCCTGGTCTCTGATGAATGCGGGCAGATCTCACCGTGGGGCCTCCCTCTTTCCGCCCCACGATCACTCAGGAGCAGAGCTTGGCTCTCCCCGGGGGTAAGACGCTGGGAGTACGAACCCCATAGGGCGTCCTTACAAGGCATGTGATGATGCGGGTCATTAAGTGACCCCAGAGGAGTCCGCTTTCCTCTTAGGCTGAGCTGCTCTAGAGAGGAGGTCCTCGTCATTCTGCGAGTCTGGTCTAGAGAAACAGCAATTGAGGTGGGAAGGGTGGCAGGGATACCGTCTGGGAGGAGCCGGGGAGCAGGGCTCTGGCATGCTCTCTGTAGGACCGGCCCTGCGGGGACAGGCCTGCCCAGGACAACCCTCCGGGAGGACAGACACTTATCCTGAGATCCACTCCAGTGAGACCTCCCCTTTCGGCCTGCCCAGCGGTTCTAACTCGGGGCAGGGCCGGGGATGCCGAGGCCGCCGGGAGACAAGAGGAGGCCTGGGATGGGGAGGGGCTGGGCCCCTGTCAGGGGATGCCTCAGCAGAGCCTCTCCCAGAGATGCCTGGGACTGTCCCCTTGCTGGCCTCAAGGGAGGGGCGTGCGCACCTGTGCAGGTGCCCCCAGATTTCGTCTCCGGATCTCCCTTGGCATAGGCCCGGCTTCCTTCACTCCTGTCTGCCTGACTTGCCTCCCTCACCAGCCTCCCTGCTCCCTCCCGTCCTTCCTCACTATCACATCCTCCCGGGGACTGTCACCATGATCCTTCCGTTTCATTTTCAGCCAACTTTCACTTAACCTCCTGGCTCCTGGGACAAGAAAGTGTTTACGGGGCACCTGGGTGGCTCAGTCGGTTGGGCATCTGACCGGCTCAGGTCATGACCTCTCGAGTCTGTGACTCCGAGCCCCGCGTTGGGCTCTGTGCTGGCAGCTCAGCGCTTAAAACCTGCTTCGGATTCTGTGTCTCCTTCTCTCTAACCCTCCCCTGCTTGAGCTCTCTTTCTCTCTCAAAAATAAACATTAAAAACATAAATTAAAAAAGGAAGCGTTTGGAAAATTTAAGATAAGACAACTAATAATGTTTCAGAGGCACCGGGGTGGCTCAGTAGGCTGGGTGTCTGACTCCTGACCTCGGCTCAGGTCACGATCTCACAGTCCATGAGTTCAAGCCCCACGTCGGGCTCTGTGCTGACAGCGCGGAGCCTGCTTGGGATCCTCTCTCTCCCTCTCTCCCTCTGCCCCTCTCCTGTTCCCTCTCTCTCTCAAAATAGATAAATAAATATTTAAAAAATAATACTGTTTTTTATCTGTGTTGCTTGGAAAACATTGTCCAAGGGCGTCAGTACAGGGTGGGGGTGGAGGGCCGTCTGCATGGGAGCAGCTAGCTCCAGAGAGAGCCTCCCATGTGACCCCGGACCGGCGACCTCACTGGGTCCCAGTGTCTCCACTTGCAAGGTGGGGGCAACAGCGGTGCCCACCTCGTAGGGCTGACGGGCTCCTCGATTCCAGACCCGTGTAGACACCCACAGCAGGGCAGGTGCCTGGTCGGTGCTGCAGGCGTGCTCCCCTCACTTGGTGGGGTCCACCCTCCGGCTTGCACGGCGCCGAGGGAGATCCGAGATCCGAATGGCCGCGGACCCGGCCGGGGGGACCAGGCTCAGGCCCCGATGAGGAGGGAGCCCACCCGAGTGACCCAAGCCAGAGTCTGTAGGACGGATCGCGCGGGTTGTGTTGAGTGGACCGTGTATATTGCCCCGAAAGTGCGATCACCTCCAAGGCAGCGCACTATATTTAAGGGGAACATCATAGTGTCTAAATGACGTGCCCTTCATAGTTTTGGATCTCTGTGACTTGACATCACTCTCCCTTCAGGCTGAGTAATCTGGCAAACGCCCAGTTTTGCACCCCTTGTTGCTTTTATTTAATTAAAAGAAACCTACAAAGTGAAAGTGATCCTTCCTTCCTTCCTTTCTTTTCTTTTCTTTTCCTTTCTTTTCCTTTCTTTTCTTTTCTTTTCTTTTCTTTTCTTTTCTTTTCTTTTCTTTTCTTTTCTTTTTTTCTTGTTTCCTCCTGTTGGAAACTTCCTCTCACCAGGATCCACTTGGGAAATTTCCATTCCAGGAATTTTTTATGAAGTTGCAAGAGACAAATTGGGTGACTTGAATAAGTTACCATTGTATCTGCTGCTTTGAAGATCACAGTGCACAGGGTGAGTATTGCATGCTACTCGCCCTGTTCGGGAGGAGAAACTTCATTAGCTGAGACGTGGTGAAACATTTACAGACGCCCAGTTGAGAGGCCGTTCTAGACGCACAGGCCGTGTGGCAGGAAACACTTGGCTGACGCCCCGTTCGTCTGCGCGGTGACACCAGACCCTATGATGTGAACAGGAAAACGGGGCCCTACGTTAGAAGAGCAGATAGCATGACCTGCTGTACAGTTTGCAAACTTAGGCTTTTTCCCGAGTAGTTCAGTTAGATGCCAACAGGACATATTGAACAGATTTTCAAGTTTGAAAAAACTGTGCATCCCTTCCTGTTTGCAAAGCTGGCCACGCTGACCATTACTGATGACTGGGGAGGCCTTCTTCTTCCCGAGAACAAGGCATTAATTCAGCATCTTGGTAAATCTTCGTTTCGCCCATCTGTGCCTCCTTTCTGGTTTACAGCTGCCGTACTCATGCTCTTTGGGGGAGACCGGGGCCTTGCCTTGTTTAAGGGAGATTATTCTGGAGGAACGCGTTTCCCTCTGGGCTGTACCAACGGAACAAGGTTTCCTCCCTACACCGAGATCACTTACAAGCCCTAACCTGGCAAATCACCTCCTTTGATGCAGTTGTCCCACCATGGCCAGCAGCTCGGGAATGGATGGCAGTCAAGGACTCACAGACCCATGGAGCTGACCCCCCTCCCCTCTCCATCTAGCAGCATGGAGGTGACTTTGGTGCAGAGACGTCAGCCATCCTCAGTTACCAGCGTGGGACGGTGAGCCTTGTGGGAGCCCAGCCTGAGGTTTCTGTGCCAACCACGGAAGCCGCCGGGGGGAAGCGGGCTTCAACATCCCCGCTAACTGCCTCTCGGAACCTCCACGTTGACAAAAAGCTACAACAATGGAGGGGCCGTGAGAGGAAGAGAAGCACCAGGGGCTGGAAGACAGGGCCTGTTGAGCTCACGCAAACCAGAAGGGGACCCTGGGAGACTGCCATGTGCCACCTCTAGAAGAGCAGTGATACCTGCAGGGATGTGGGGCAGAAGATGAAATGACTACGGTGTGCAAACGTGCCGCGGACCGGACATCCACATCTGTTGACTAGAACCTGCGTCGTCAACGGGCCTGCCTTTCTCTTCTCTGGGGACCGTTGGCGTCTGGGTGCTTCCCTCGTGGAGAACGCACCTTCTGTTCCCACTCTGGCTGTTGGACGGGGTGCCTGCTCTTTCCCGGGGCCACTTAGCCGAGCACGTCCAGGCAATAGAAGAACCAGGGCAAAAGCAGGGGCAATTATCTTCCAACCCATGGGACAAGGTGAGGGGTTCCCTCCCCCCGCATCTGTTAGCTGTAGCCCCCTTAGCTCTTCTCACTCCCTTTCTCCCCATCTTGCCCGCCTATGACTGGGGCCACGGCTCGTTCTGTTTCGCGTCCCTCCCTCCCTCCCTCTGCTCAGCATCAACACGCCCCCCGTCCAGTTTTATGTTACTGTCTTCCAACTAACCAGGCAGCGATGCTTTTAAAGATGGGCTGATTTATGGAAAGAAATAAAAACAATCCGAGGGATAATAACAAACAGATTGGAGAGATGGGGGAATTATTAAGGACCAAAGCCCAGGCAGGGTCGTGTGCCATTACACACGGATCGCCCCTCCGCCTGGAAGTCTCCGTGCAAATGTTGGGCGCTTTTCTGCTCTCCCCACCCCCCCCCCGCACCCCCCCTTTTTTTTATCTTCTCAGAAGAAAAATAGGAAGAAAATAATCCACAAAACAGAGCTTTCGTGGCGATGTTTGTTCGTGTTTTCGAGAGAGAAAAAAAACCCAGGGCATTGTGTGGAAGAGGCTTCTCCGTGGCGAATCGACAAGGGTTTATTATTCCGAGCTGCATCAATCAAATGTGGCCCTATGAACAGAGAGTAATGTTGGCGAATCATCCTGGGGGCTTTTCTTCTGTGTGTGAGTGGTGTCCATCTGTCAGCTGTCAATGCCAGTGAGAGATATACGGGGCTGTCACTTCTCGTCAACCAGCATTTGTGAAGTCTTTCGCAGCTGCTAAACAGCACATCCTGTCCTCAGTGAAGGCCGGCGAGGGCTCAGAGACCGTCGTGCTGGCCGGGCTGAGGGGGAGACAGAGATGTTTGGGCTGCCCTGGGGTAACCGTGTCGACTCGTCAAAGACACGAGTACAAGCCTCATTTGTTTCCTTAAAGGAAAGGAAAAAAAAAAAAAAAAGAGGAATTGGAAAAAAAAATTGAAAAACCTCTCAAAGGTAATGGAAGTCGACTTTGTCTGCAGAGGGGTCCTGTGCAGTCTGGGGGCCTGTGAAACCCATAAGAGCAAACAAAATTTACATCCCCGTAAATGAATATGTTCGAGGTAGAGATTGGGATACATATTTTTTAAATCAGCAGAATAAAAAGAGGGCATAAGTTTTTTATGGCCTCCCCTAAATAAATTATATTACTACAAAGATGATGCATATGCATAAAAGTTTGCATAATGGAATATGTGCTTACTATGTGTTTGTAATGTGAAAATGAACATCGTGAGCCCTGGCATGGTCGTACTATACTAATGCAGATGTTAAAAACCGGGTTAATTTTTATATGGAAACACTCTATTAATCATGACTCTGGTACTCCAGTGGACATTTCAATATGTTTATTTATAGGGTGACTTCCACTTAATTGAATTATTTTAAAGTAAGCATGGTTTTGGTTTTGTGGTCTTCTGTCTGCAGGAAGTTCTTTGTACAACACCTACCTCAGCAAAACGGCCTCGACTCGCCATTAATTCACTCACTGGTACACAACAAGAAATAAAATGGGGAATTTCAAAGCACTCTTTTGTCGGCGTCTTATTTTAAGGCCCTGCAAAATTTGATTATGTTTTAGTTTTCCTGTGGGTTTGACACAGCTCTCGTTCAGAAAGAAGTCAGATATTTTGGGCTTCCGTACATCATAGATTCTGATTTTATTTTTTTATTTTATTTATTTTTAAGTTTATTTATTATTGAGAGACAGAGAGACACAGAGCATGAGCAGGGGAGGGGCCGAGAGATGGAGAGACACAGAATCTGAAGCAGGGAGAGAGAGGGAGACACAGAATCGGAAGCAGGCTTCAGGCTCCGAGCTGTCAGCACAGAGCCCGACGCGGGGCTCGAACCCACGAACTGCGAGGTCACGACCTGAGCTGAAGTTGGACGCTTAACCGACTGAGCCACCCAGGCGCCCCCCCACTTTTTTGTTTTTTTAATTTCATAGATTCTGATTTTAAAGCAGAGAGGGGTAAGGGATTTCTTGGGGGAAATGAAGGAGTCTGCTAACGGAGGAGTCTGCAATTGTGAAAAGAGGAAACGAGACAGAGTTCAATGTCCAGAGACTGCGTAAAAGGGGAGACGTTAAGGCTGCAGCCAGTGAACTCAGAATCATCAGGCACATTGGCTAACATATCTTGGGGTGAAAGCCTGGGATGTAAAACTTATATTTCTGTGATATAAACACGCAGTCTCCATGTACTGACCAGTGAGGATGTGACTCAGATTGAAGAGGAGAATTGATGGATCGTGCCTACTAAGGCCTTGGGTCTGATTCCAGGGCACGCGGGAAGATAAATTTGAGCCCACAGTGTCAGTATTCAAAGAAGCTATAATGGGGATGTGAAGACCATTTAAATAATAAAAGTTGAATAAACCAAGTACTTACAGAAGTGTTTGCATACAATTGAAGAGAGCCAGGGGAGCCTGGGTGGCTCAGTTGGCTGGGCATCTGACTCTCAATTTTGGCTCGGGTCATCAAGCCCTTTTTGCCAAATAAAGTCCTACTTGCAACCTTGCGGATTCAGAGGATTCGGACAGGGCAGTCTTTGGTTGGAAGCTAAGGGGTGGGAAGTAAGGTACCGAAAACATTGGGGTCAAATTATGGGGATTGTTGGGTTCCAGGCACAGAATGTGGAGACTTTCCAGAGGCAGATAGTTTTGTTTGAGAAATTTTTTCTAATAAAGACCATGGTGCAGGGATAGAAAGACGAATGAGTGCTCTGACATCAGAGAAGCAGAAGCAAATATGGGTGACAAGCCCGGATAGAATTTTAAGATTCTCCCAGTTGTGTGATTCTAAGGTACTTTTGTTGTCACAAAATCGAGACACCTTCAAGAGTAGGCTTAATTCAGAAGTATACATTTGCAGGACCAAGAGAGGTCTACTGGTCTCTCTTTATGTTCACGTCATTAGAATGATAAAACAGATCGTGAACAGTAACGTTGCACGGTATTCCTACTGTCAGAGAAGGAAAAGCAAGGATGTTTTGTTAGATTTAGAAGTGTCTGAGCAAACTTTGAAGAGGTGTGACAGCTGTTTGCTCTCAGGTTAAGTGAATCTCAAACAACACGTGGTACAACAGAAACGGGCCAGGGTCTCATCGACCATTTTGACCTTCTGGTATTTGGTTGTTACTCGATCATTTTTCAAACACAAATGACTCGAGAAAGAAAATTCAAAGGGGTGAATAAGGGGACCTGAATCTCGCACACACACACCGCACACGTATTGGTAAGCACTCCCACACAGAGCCGTAAACAAAAGCAGTCTGGGCTACAGGCATACGTGGGACGTGTGTTCTGCGAGAATACGTCCTTCGATGACCCTCGGAGGATATACTAGTGAGTGGCCTCAGTTCACGAAGGAAAATTGACGGGATTACAACAGATTGCCTTGTAAAAGTTATTCTTTCCTGGGGGGCACAGAAGAAATGGCTTCTGTGGAGGTGGAGAGCGGTAGGGAGGGGGGCCGATGCCGGTTACCATGATTAAGAAGCCCAGGAGGCAAGGGGATCTTTATAAACTTAGTTATTCTCAAGGATAGAAAGCACAAGCCCAAGCAAATTGGATCTAGAGAAGCCTGTTTTCCACCAGGTACCGAAGAGGGTATTCTTCGGCCCAGAGAAACAAAGAATGACACCTTCTGTCATACTATTTTGAAGCCATCAGATCGTATAGTGTTTAAACAACTCGTTGCCATTAACATTTTTCTTTCTCTTCCTCTCTCCCTCCCTCCTTCCTCTCACCCTACCCTTTATATTGCAGCTTTGTGGAAACAGACAGGCCCCTTAAATCCTATCTCTCCTTGTGTCTCTGTGGGTCATACATCCAGCTTGCTCAGATTCAAAAAGAATGCAATAAATGGTAAGAGGTGGGTCTAGAAACGGATGATAGTTATCAGGCAGTTCCCACTGACAGGCGACTGTGTTTTTAGAAGTGTTGACTTTTGTGTCATACGTGTGCACACGATGGACCTAGATTGATGGGCATCTGGACGCTGTTAAAATACATCGTGGGGAGAATATCAAGTCCTCCCTGCCTTTGACTTACGATAAACCGGAGTTTGTATGTTAGCAGAACACATATAACTGGATATTCTTTGAATCTTATGCATGAGGGGTGGATAGTCAGCGAGTTGCAAATCTTTGGCAGAAGAAAGTCATAAACTATGGTGAGATGCAAGTTTGGGTTGAAAAGAAAAAAGCAGCAAAATATGTTTTGTGTATTGACATTTTTATTAGAAAAATATAACTAAAAGAACAAAATTGACAGGGATAAAATTTTCCAACCAGCAGTGGTACAATTACTGCTTGGAGATCTTGTCAAACATCAGGAGACCATTAAGAAGCAGTCCTACTCATTACACACCAAGGAAAACAAATCCACAAAAAAATACCTTGTCAGGGTAAATTCCTTTCTGCTCCAGATACCAAGCATCTAACAATTTTCTCCCCAGGAGAGGTAATGAAGTGAATGCATTAGAATAGCAATAATAATAATTCCTATGCTTGTAAATTATTTAAGTCTTATCCAAATTTTCCAATTCCCAGTTAGGCTAGGGGAGCCACAAGAAATCCTAAGAGAGGATCAGAAAGGCCCTGGTCAGGATCATCCACACGTCGCTGACTTTTATGCTTTTCTTCTCCATGGAAATGCTTCTTTGGGAAGGGTAGTGTAGAAAAGGATTTTCTCAATTATCTTTGCCCATATCCTCTTCTGTGGCTTACCTAAATCCACCCTCTCCCCATCATGGTGTGTGTGTGTGTGTGTGTGTGTGCAACACAGATGAGCATGGAAACTATTTTGGCTATGACCTGATGTTCTCAGGGATTGTTAACACCTGACCACTGAAACCAAGGATCTGGAGACAGAAACCAAGTCTGGTAGGGATCAGGACTCCAGTGGCATCGCATTGCACTTCAGATAAGATCCTGTCGCCTAAGCTTGGGTTAGCAACCTGTCCATGTGCTTACCCTGCTTACCATCCCCTACCTCATCTTCTCTTCCAACATCAGCCTTGTGATCTGTTTCTAAAACATATCAAATGTGTGCCCACCAAGGGCCCTCACTCTGGCAGGGTCAGTCTTCCTGGACCACGGGTAGTTCCTTCTTGCCTTTCACATCTCAACTGTCAATTGAGCTTCATATAGCTTTACACCTTCCACCATTCATATCTTGGATGACATTCATAATGTCATCTCCATGATATGGCTCCCACATCTGGCCAAGATAGAGTCACAGGGACTGGTTTTAACTTCCCACCTGGAACAATAAATAATGCATTAAGTTAAAGAATAAAATTAAGTATATATTTAAGTATTTTTAAAGAAACTGGACATCAGGCAATGAAAGAGAAAGATTTTTGAGAGACAGGAAATAAGTGAACCTCAACTTCTGTTCTCTATTCTCTCCTGTCTAGAAAGAGTTTCAAGATGATTGTGCAGAGAGCAGGAATCCAGAAAGAGCCTGAGAGATGCCCCAAGTAGAGGAGAGAAGATGAAATCCAGGGGAGAATAAGGCAGTCAGACTCACAGAACAAAGTTTCAGAGAAGAGAACTTCACAGAGAGAACCAGAAGGTTGCTCCCCTGCCGTATTTATCAAAGTACTCATCAGCACATGTATGTGAAGAAACTAATTCAGCTTGAGAGATGAATCACCGAAAACTATTAGAGAGATGGATAAACTGGATCTCACCAAAGATTCAAAGTTTTGAGCTTCAGATGATACCATTAGGACAATGAAGGCAAGGAATAGACTGAGGGAAAATACTTGCAAAACATATCTGACAACAGGTTTGTGTCCAAACTACACACATATACACATACCCACGCACACACACAAACAACAAACACTCCTCGGGCCATCTGTGTAGCTCAGTCGGTTGAGCATCCGCCTTCGGCTCAGGTCATGATCTCACAACTTGTGGGTCCGAGCCCCGCATCGGGCTCTGTGCTGATGGCTCTGTGCTGAAGCCTGCCTCGGATTCTGTGTCTCCCTCTCTCTGCCCCTCCCCTGCTCATGCTCTGTCTCTCTCTGTCTCTCAAAAATGAATAAACATTTTTTAAAAATTAAAAAAAAACCTTTTCAATAATATGAAGACAACTCAATAAAAAAATGTGGGCACACTATTTCTATAGACATTTCACCAAAGAAGATGTATGAATGGCTAATAAGCATAAGAGCAACATTGCATTAGGGAAATGCAAATTAAAGATGCAATACAATACCATTTCACACCCACTAGAATGAATACAGTGAAGAGGACATACAATGAAAAATATTGGCAAGGATGTGGAGAAACAGGAACATTTATATATTACTTGTGAGAATTGCAGCCACCCTGGAAAACCATTTGGCAATTCCTTCAAAAGTTAAATATAAATCTGGGCTATGACTCAGCAATTCCATTCTTAAGTATCTTCTCAAGAGATGTGAAAATACACATCTACACAAAGGCTTACACATGAGTGTTCTTAGCAGCTGTCTATAGGAAAATAGATTAATAGTTGTCTGGGGCAGGGAACAAGGATTAACAGCAAAGGGGCATGAAGAATATTATTAGTATGATGAAAATATTCTAAAACTGACTTGTGGTGATGGTTTCACAACTTGGTAAATTAACTAAAAATCATTGAGTTGTACACATGACATGGGTAAACTATATAATATGTTAAAAATATATATTAGCGGGAACAGTACCATTATTCACACAGGGCCAAGTATAGTGCCTTTTCCCAGCCATAAGCCTGAACTGTCTCACAAATCATGGAGCACTGGATAGACTACTCAGAATAGTCTTTCCCCAGAAACTGGGAATAATAGGCCTATGTTAAGCACTTCTCTGATACCACCTAACAAATATTAAAAGTAAGACCTGAAAGGAGGAAGCTATTTGCATGTATCTTGATGAACTGCACCTCAGAACAAAGGCCAAATATATTTTTAGGAATAGAAAAATATACAGTGCCAAATTAGGTGAAATTCAATGTCTGGCTGGCATCCAATCAAAGATGAACAGGCATACAAAGAAAGAAGCAGGAAAATACAAATTATAGTAAGATTTTTTTAAAAAATCAATAAATCGAAACTTATCCAGAACATTAGATCCAGAAATGTTAGAATTGGCAAAGACGTTAAACAGCTATGATAACTTTATTCTGAATGTTTAAAAAAGTTAAGCAAAAAACATGGATGATATAAAAAATGATCCAAATCGAATTCTGAGAGATGAAAACTACAATGGATGAGCTGAAAATACAGCAGATGAGATCAATGGTAGATTAGCCATTGTGGAAGAAAAGATCATTGAATGTGAAGATAGAGTAATAAAACTATGAACATGAAACACATGAGGGAACAAAATTAAAGTGAAACTGTGAACATTGAACTGTGGAACAAATTTTTTTTAACATTTTTTTTTTAATTTAGTTTTGAGAGACAGAGACTGACAACAAGTGGGGGAGGACAGAGAGAGAAGGAGACACAGAATCCGAAGGGGGCTCCAGGCTCTGAACTGTCAGCACAGAGCCTGATGCAGGGCTTAAACCCATCAACCCTGAGATCACGACCTGAGCCCAAGTGAGACACTTAACTGACTGAGCTACCCAGGAGCCCCTGGAACAACCTTAATGGCTGAAAATATTCCAAATTTGATTTAAAAGAAAAAAAAACTACAAATCCACAAATTCATGAAGCTCAAAGAATCCCAGGCGTAAGAAACATGAAGAAAACTACACCAAGGTGCATCATAATAAAATTAGTCAAACCAGTTCTAAAAAGAGAATTCTATAAGCACCCAAAAGGAAAGGACATGTTAATTACAGAGGAACAAAAATAAGGACTCCACCAAAATTCTGGTCAGAGTCCATGCAAATTAGAAGTGAAACAGCATCCTTGAAGTATTGAAATGAAAACAAGACTATCAATCAAGATTTCTATAGCCAGTAAAAATATCCTTCAAAAAAATAGGAAAAAGGAAACAAAGAACAGATGGAACAAAATGAAAAAAAAATAATTGTAAGGCGATGGACTTAAGCTTAGCCATTTCTATAATAAAACTAAATGTAAATGGTACAAATATTTTTTTAAAAGGCAGATATTATCAGATTGAATTAAACTGCAAGATCCAACTACACACTGCTTACAGAAATGCACTTTTAAAAAATACAAATAAGTTAAAAGTAAAAGAGTGGGGAAAAAAGATCTACCAAAAGTTCAAAATATGGAGGAGCTTTATAATCAGAAAAAGTAAATATAAGCACAAAGAATATTACCCACCATAAAGGTTATTTTGTAATTATAAAGAATTCACTTTATCCAAAGGACAGACCATACTAAACCATACTAGACTATGGTACAGTAATACTATTTTTTTTTTTTTTTTTTTTTTTAATTTTTTTTTTCAACGTTTTTATTTATTTTTGGGACAGAGAGAGACAGAGCATGAACGGGGGAGGAGCAGAGAGAGAGGGAGACACAGAATCGGAAACAGGCTCCAGGCTCTGAGCCATCAGCCCAGAGCCCGACGCGGGGCTCGAACTCACGGACCGCGAGATCGTGACCTGGCTGAAGTCGGACGCTTAACCGACTGCGCCACCCAGGCGCCCCCAGTAATACTATTTTTATGTAATAACAAAACTTTAAATACATGAAGCAAAAACTGATAGAAATAGAAAGGGAAATACACAATATACAATCATAATCAGACATTTTAATACCCCTCTGTCAATAGCAGAACAATGAGACTAAAAATCCATAAGGATATAGAAGATTGAACAACACTGTCAATTAAGTTAATTCAACTACTCAATATCCCACTCATCAACAACAGAATACACATTAAATTTTTTTTCACACAGAATATTTACCGAGGTAGACCAATTTATGGTCCATAAAACCATAAAATAAATCTCAATATCTACACGAATTCAAGTTATACCAAGTATGTTATCTGACCAAATGGAATTAAATGAAAAATCAATAAGAAAATAGTTCTACAAAGTCCCCAAATGTTAAGAAAGTAAATAACACATTCCTAAGCAATATACGAGTTAAATAAGATGTAAAAATGGAAACTGGAAAGTAGTTTGCATGGAACAAAAATGAGACTGCATGGTGAAATGAAACATCACCTCCTAATCACTTAATCTAAAGTAGCTATTCATTCATTCTCTGTAACATCAGATAATTTTCATTCTCTGTATCCAATCTCCTTATGTCTGATATTTTGGTATTTATTTAATACTTTTACTTGATCGTTATATACCTTCCACCTTTAGAATCTAGGCTCCATGAGAGTAGAATATTTTCTGTCTTGTTCATCACTTTAGTCTCAGGATCGTATCTAATACCTTGTGGAGTTCAGTATAAATATCTGCTGAGTAAACAAATGAATAGATGGATAGATGAATGGTTGAATACAAACAAGGCACCAGGAAAGGTAAAATTAAGGCCTGGGAGCAAGAAATAAAAAGGACAACTTTGTTATGAACCAAATGAAAGGGTAGGATATTGCCCAACGAGCAGAGAGCTGGAGGGAGAGACCTCCAGAAAGTTCACGTAGCAAACAGATCTCCTGAGCTGCCTGACCATTCTCACAGCTGCTTTTATATTGCTTTGGCAAAGAGAACTTAAGTGTTGTTTTCCTAAAGTAACACACTCTAAGGACAACTGGGATTGAGAACCACCAACCGCGGTCTCTGTGGAACTGCTTCCGCATTGCGGGGAAGCCTCCTAGACCCTCTTTTGCACCTGGCACCTACCTTTTCTTTACTTCTATGGAGCAATGATTTCATTGCACTTTAGTTTCACTGACTAGGGTCTTGGAAATTCTTATCTGCATGGCATGCAGGTGCCGTGGTGATTAACACAGCATGGATAAAATTTAAACGTTGCAAACCAAATTTACGCATTGAGCCGTGAGTAAATTTCTCAAGGGTTTGTATAAGTCTCATGAACAAGTAGTAGGGGAACAAAGGGCTGAGAGTAATATGTTTACGTTAACCTCACACAAATCTCGATTCAAACTGGGTACAGGCACGATGGTCCAAAAAGACTTACTGTCAGTTCAAAATGCCCTTGACAATCTTCTGAAAGAACCACCGAGACTCTCAAACAGGAGCGAACACACGTACAGACGTGTGTGTGTTTGTAGACCTATAGATACGCATATACACAGTGCATAATTACTATGCAAAACAATTATGTTCTATAAAGTCACTGCCAACACTGAATTACTGAATACCGAACCCAATGCTCCAAGGGAAAAATATTTGTTTTATTTACATCTATTTAATATATAATATACATTTTATGTACCTATAATATAATATCCCATAATCTTACATGGAGAGTATACGCATATAATCTTTGTTTCTAAGAATTCTTTCTAACATTTCTCTTGTCTAACATCTAGTATCTCTTCCCAGAGCTGTTCCATTTCTTCTTTCTAGTCTTCCTTTCTAGAGGCAATTACAGTTACAATTTTTTTTAAAACATTGTGAAATATTTCTACGCAATTTTCACCTTATGTGAAAAATAATCATTTTCTAATCAATGACACTGACTTTACTTTAGTGATATTTATCTAATGCTAAATATTTTTTAACCATTCTTTTTCGTGGCTTTGTATGAGTGCTATGGCCGCCCAACTTTTAGTATTCATCATGGAAAAACCCTGGATTTTCCTTAAGCAGTTACGTGTAGGGGACTCCTCTGTGTGCAAAGCACAGGGGACCGGCCCGGATGGGTCCCTGCAGGGCAGCCCTCCAAGATTCATACCCCACAGCAGCCCCTGGCTTCCTCTGCCCCAGTCCCATGCCTGTTCGTACAAGCAGTGCTCCACTTTCTCTGCTTCTCTGAGTCCTGACACCCTTTGTTACCAACAAGGCACATGGGATGCTTTCAGCTTCAAGGTGAACTCTTCACCTTCAAGAAAGGTCCCTCCGCTGACGTTTCCTGAGACCTGCCTCCCAGGCCTGCTGTCCGGTCTCCACCGCCACGGGCCCTTCTGTCTCTCCTCTTCTCACTCAGCTGTTTCTGATAGACCTTTCACAGAAATCAGAGATGACATCATACTTGTCTCCTCGTTCACTGAAAATGGAGTTTGTGCAATTTGTCTTTTCTTTTCTTTTCTTTTTTTTTTTTTGTCCTTTTTCTTCCTTTAGTGTGATTTGTAGGAAAATGCAGCCGTGATCACGTACTTGCTACTTTGAATAATTATGTGAAAAAGTTTGTGTCCACAGATTCACCCCAGGCCTTGGGCCTCTGCAACTTACATTTTAGAGCTGGACTTTATTTTTCTTGAAGGTCACCGTAGTTAAGTCTCGGAATTCCTCTTCTCACCACGAGTCTGCCGCTGGTGGGCCTCAGGGTTAATTACAATCCTCTTTTTCTTCCTTTGTTCCTGGCTACCTTCTGGGTCTGCTCCTTGAAGAATGGCTAGATTTGTGTCCTCATGACATCACCCAGAAGTTTCTCACGGCCACATTGGTTCTCTGCTGGGCTAAGGAGGGCTCTGTCTTCCTGGTTCTAATACACTTCCTACTGCTTTCTTATTTCAAGATACAGGCAGTAGTGTAATCAGAATAATGGTCCCCACGGATGTCCACATCCTAATCCTTGAAATCTGTGAGTATGTGCCCTTGAACAGCAAAATAATTTCGCAGATGTGGTTAAATTAGGCTCTTGTGATGGAGAAATTATCTGGATTATCTGGGCAGGTCCAATGTAATCACAAGGGTCCTTATAAAAGGGAGGTAGGAAATCAGATTGCGAGGAAGGGGGAGAGGAATGTGAAGGTGCTGCTCGGCTGGCTTTGATGATGGAGGAAGGGGGCATGAGCCAAGGAATGCAGAGGGCTCCTAGAAAAAGGCAAGAAACAGATTCTTCCCTGGAGCCTCCAGAAGGAACAAAGCCTTGCCAACACCTAGCGGTTAGCCCAGTGAGAGTTCTGGCCCGCAGAACCTTAAGTTAATAGATATGTGTTGTGCAAACCAGTAAACGTGTGGCTAATTTGTTATGGCTGCAGCTGGAAACACAGACAAGCCACGTCCTGTCTTCGTGGAACGTAGCACCGTGGCGATCAGCGCTCTAGGTTGTCAAAATCCTTTTGCTTTCCTAAATCCTTCTCTCTTCTTGTATTATTTCATGTAACCTTTTTCACTCCCACCACAGCTAGAAGAACTCTCCTGAAGAGTTCAATAAAATTGTGAATGTTTACAACCACACCAAAAAAAAAAAAAAAAAAGCGTTATATTGGCAACTATACATTTTTTTTTAAAAAATAATCTTATGCTTCTTCACCAGCCATTTTCCTTATTCGGGATAAATATTCATGGTTCTTTTATCCATTCGTCATATGACAGTTTTCAGATGCTTTGTCAGTATCTTCTCGAAGTTTTTTAGCTTGTCGATGTCCCACTTGCAGCGTGGTCATGAGAACTAGACAGCAAAATATGACCTCCTTAGGTAGTAATAGTAATTATAATAGCTATATGACTTCTGAGTGTTTGCTCTGTGTGAGAAATTGTCCTAAGTTGTTCATTAGACAGATACACTGTTTTTAATGTCTCAGTGATCCGATAAGTATTGTCTTTAGCCTTATTCCAAAGACCTGGAAACAGAGGCACAGAGCATCAGGTAATCTGCTTATATGGCTGAAAGGTGGAACTTAAGTACAGATGGGTTTGCCCTAGAAATTATGTTCTTAAGAGCCCTTCTAGGACTACGTGCTGCCCCACTTTGGTTCTATTTAAACTAATATTGATAAAATATTTCATGAAAAACACCTCTGTCTTGCAAAAGACAGAACAAAAGAAGCAAAAGGCAAATGGAGCCAAATGGAAAGTGACAAATGAGAGAAGGAAGTTTTAAAGGAAATTTAATGAAGGGCCACAGAGAGAAAGGAAGAGATATTGTATCAATGAAAATATAGACAAGATGCTCTAAAAGGAGGATAATTAGTGGACATGAGCTCTTACGAATAAAAAAATTAATAACTGAAATAAAGATTAAGTTGGAAGGTTGAAACATAAATCAAGGATATCTCCCTAGAAGTAGAACAAAAACACAGAGATGGACAATAAGAGAAATAGAGGAGAATTAATCCACAAGGACTAATATCTACCTAACAGGACTTTAAAAAAATTCAGCACTGAAGAACATGAAAATTCAGATTAATGGGTTCCATGAATACAAAGCACAATGTTGGAATAAAGAAGAAAACAGCTGGCGTGAAGAGAAATTCCTAAATGCTTTTAAAAAGACACAGACAGACCAAACCTGCCAACATAGCAAGTGATGAGTCAAAGAAGCATCCTACTCCTCAACTTGAATATCTGTACCTGGTCAAAGAATTATTTAATTAAAGAATAAAATAAAGAAATTTTCAGACATGTGCAGCCTTATAAAATGTGCTTCCTATGTATTTGTTTTCAGGAAGCTATAGGAAAAAGTGTTCTGCCCAAACAGTGGGATAAACCAAGAAGCAGAATGGCATGGGAACCAGAACAGCAAAGGAATTAATAAAATAACTAGAAAATCCAGTCCCAAGATAAAAGGTGCACAACCAAGCCTAGAAAACATAGTCCAGACAGGAGAGGGGGGTGGATGGCTCAAGGTGGGTTGTCAAAGATGGATCCAGAGGGGCAGAAGTTCTGGCAAAAGAACACTGAGAGTTTGGAAAGAAAATTACGTCAAGAATTTTTAAGCAGCGATTCACAAAGAAGCTATGCAAATGAGAAAAAAGAAACAACGGTCAGCTCCAAGGAAAAACTAAAAGTTGCAGGAGACACATAGTGCAAGTATAGCACCCCGCTAGGCTCAGCAATAAATAGTATTTTCATAGTTGTGGTAATGAAAGTTCAGACAGGCTTACGGATTTAAACATAAAATTAGGATAGAATTCTATTTGGGTATATAGAGGAGAAGAAAGTTTTTAAGTTTGAATACCTTCATTTTCCATAATAGAAAGTCAACAAAGTGCAAAATTTATGCAGTGCACCGCATTATCTAGAAGCTTGGAGGTAACTGTCAGAGGAAAACGATCAAAGGCGTTGAGAGTAGATACGACTGAAGAGTGGAAAGAGACAAGATGGTGACCACCACAGGGGATGACTATGGCTGTAAATCTTGAAGACTAGTAGAGTTTTTTTTCCAGTTTGGTTGAGCAGACAGCCCTGCGCAAGTTTAAGGTGTGCAGCATAATGACTTGACCTACTTGTGAAGTGATGCCCACAGAAGTTTAGTTCACATCCACCATCTCATACAGATACAAAGTAAAAAAAGGGAAGAAGACAGAAAAATTGAGAATCTTGGGTTTGACCCTCTTAACAACTTCCAAACAGACCATGTGTCACTTTAAAAACTTTCATTTAAAAGAATTAGAAGCCTCATTAAACCAAGAAAGAAACTACCAAGGCATCTGACCATGGCAAGTTCCCTGTTGCACATTTGACCAAGTGTATTAGACACGGAATCATTTTACACTCCTGTGGACCGCAGTCATCACATTTGACACGCACTGGGAGCGTTACTGTATTTTTCGCACTTAATGGATGAGAAAGAGTAACTTTTAGAAATTCACGTTGTTGAGGTGCTGGTAAAAATGGACACTTTCTAAAATGCTTATTCACCAATTGATGTCTTTTTCTGTGAACTGTCTGTTCAACTCTTTTGCCTATCGGAGCCCTCAGTGTTTTTCACTGACCAAAAAGGGTCTTTTAGGCATTAAGATGAAGGGCTTACTGGCCAGTATTTTCAGCAGGTAATTTTCTTCGTTTTACATTTTCATAATTTAAAACAATTTTTTTTTATGTAGGCCAAACTTTTTCTTTGTAATTACTTCACTCGTTTGGTGTGCTGTATCCAGAAGGTAAATAAACATGCGCTGAAAAATGACAAGAAGAAAGAACAATTAAACACCGACGTCCTGAGAGTGTTCAAGCAGTGTTCCAGAAAGGACTCCAGCTTACTTCAAAAGTACGCTTTGAGGAAATCTGACTGTAAAGAATGCACATGACAGAATGAGGCAGAACTGAGAGTCGTGGGGTCCATTCACTGGAGTGAACCTTCACAGACCAACCACTAGGATCCAGGAACCAGGGTAATAGTCATAATTCATTAGCATTGATGGAGCACTCATTAAGCGCCAGGCACTAATCCAAGAGATTCACGTGCATTATCTCGTCAGGACAGAAGGGACTAGAGGTGGGATACTGAGTTCCATGCGCCCACAACCTATGTGCAGAGAGGTCAGGGTGGGGTTCGGGTCATGATGTGTGCATTCGAAATAAAAACATGAACTATTGATCATTCTACCTGCGATGAAAAGAATAATCGTTCAAATGACAGCATCAAAACAAAACATTGCATTTTTCATGACTTTTTTTTCCAAAAGGCAACCAACGTTTTTTTTTTTTTTAATTTTTAATTTTTTAAGGTTGATTTAGTTATTTTGAGAGAGACAAAGTTATTTAGTTATTTTGAGAGAGACAGCCTGAGCAGGGGGAGGGGCAGAGAGGGAGGGAGAGAGAGAATCCCAAGCAGGCTCCTCACTGCCAGTGCAGAGACCTGTGTGGGGCTGGAACTCGTGAACCATGAGATCTTGCCCTGAACTGAAATCAAGAGGCAGACGCTTAACCGACTGAGCCACCCAGGAGCCCAAGAGAGCCAACGTTTTTAAAGACATTGTCATTAAAAGGATGGAGATTGATACAGTCCTCAATCGTTCAGTTCTTTCTCACTTACCTTTATTTTCTTATCTGGAATTTGTTTTCTCACTCACAAAGTATAAAAGTCACACACGGCTCCCTCCACCCCGCCAACGGTAACAGAATCATCTTTTCTGGGTGTGAGATTCCTCTAGCTGTACCTCTGCTTTTTTGTTCATAATTAATAAATTTTAGGTCACACTTTGCTCAGTCATGACAAGACGAGAAAATAAGGGCAATCCTGGGTGCGAATGCACTTCTCTTTGAAAGTGAGTACGTGTGGGGGCGTCTGGGTGGCTCAGCCGGTTAAGCGTCCGACTTCGGCTCAGGTCATGATCTCACAGTTCGTGGGTCTGAGCCCCATGTTGGGCTCTGTTCTGACAGCTCAGAGCCTGGAGCCTGCTTCGGACTCTGTGTCTCCCTTCCTCTCGGCCCCTCCCCTGCTCGCACTGTCTCAGTCTCTCTCAAAATAAATAAATAAACTGAAGAAAAAAAAGACTGGAGCTGTCACCGTGGTCCCCCTCTCCCAGCTCCTTGGTGGCCTGCCAGCATTATTCTGTTCCTTTCCATGAAGGTCCTGCTCCTCTCTGCCCTTGGTTTCCCGCAGCTGAGTCCGGTACACTTCAGCCCCGTCTGTCCACCCAGGGTCACAAAGCTCTGTTTCCTGAATCCTTCAAGCCTCCAGCCCTTGCCTGCCCGGTCTCCATTAACCTTATTCCGGGAGGGCTCCTTTGGCAAACTAGCTCTCGTTAACCGTTAATGAGTGACAACGACTCAGTTGGTTACTTTCCGTCACACATCTGCATTTCAGCAGGTGTATTCAAAGCTTACCCCTAAGTGAAGCCAGGCCTTACATGGAAAGAACCAGCACATCGGCCTGATTTCCTCAAACTTAAGTGGAGGTCACACCCTCTCCACGGACACTCCACAGCCAGTCGTAGTCAGTGGCCAGAGGACGTGTCATTGTGCTGAAATAGTGCCGTTTTCAGGAGCTGCTGACAACCGTCACTTACGGAGATTTGCCTCTAACTGGTCACGGATGTGGACTGCTCACGCGGCTCTGTGGGGAGAAGCATTGTCTGCAAGGGGTGAAATTACGCAGGAAGATCACTTTTCACCACATAGGCCTCCAGAGTCCTGGGGATCCCGGTTCATGCCAGTTTCTGGATTTCTCTGAATTGGCTCATGCTTTGTGTCTCACTCAAGTTTTTCAACTAGAAAGCAATAGGCAAATGTTAATCTTTTAAAAATATTGCCTGGCACAGGGGTGCCCGGGTGGCTCAGTCAGTTAAACGTTTGACTCTTGATTTTGGTTCAGGTCATGAGCTTACGGTTCGTGAGTTCGAGCCCCACGTCAGGCTTCACGCTGGAAGTATGGAGCGTGCTTGGGATCCTCTCTGGCTTTCTCTGCCCCTCCCCTGCTCACTCACTCTCACTCTCTCAAAATAAATAAATAAATTTAAAAATATATATATATCGCTATTATAAACAATGACTTTAGGTTAATATATAATAATCGGTTAGTCATAATACAGTCCATATGTAAGTCAATATAGTCAATAATATTAATTAGTGTAACAATTATGTAGTAACATGGCTGTTAAATATAACTTTAAAAATTCTATTATTTATTTTTGTAATTTAATCACATAACTAATATTACATAATAATAATCATTGCATAATTAATTAATACGTTAGTTAATAATATGATTATAAGTATACATAATAAACCAACAAGTATCCTTTATTACAAAACTATCAACTATTAGCATAGACATAGCAATAGCGTTGGTAAATTTCCCCCGAATGAGGCTTAGCTCATTTAACATTTAAATTAAGCACATGATAAGAATTTCTTCGAAACACGCTTTTGTTGAAGGCTTTTGCCCACATACGTGATTAGATTCCTTTATTTCTCTTGACTGATCATTCTGGCGTGATCTCCAATGAGTCGTTTGACCGACTTTCAAAAATCAAATGGGGTGGTCACACTGATTAGAAACAAGCCAATTTTTATGTACAGCAGTGTTCTGAAGTTCAGAGACAGGCACGTGCGGATGGCGTTGGGTCTGGGCTGCCCATGACCTATGTATGTGACAGTGGATGACGGGACCTGACATCCCACACGGGCCTCTGGCTGGCTCCGCTTCGGTTGACCAGTTGACCCATCGCTACCCCAGATACACAGCGCAATCACACTGAGAGGTTGGGAAGCTTAGTTAATATTTAAAACATTTTGATGTTCAGATAAAAGGGGATTCAAGTTGTCACCAATTAGGAGGGAAAGACTAATTATTATACAGACCTATGATCTTTTATAAGTAGAAATATTAAGGGAATCTAAAAGCTATCACATTTCATAAAAGAGCAGATGGCCTGAATTAGACCCCCAAGATATAAGTGTGTGTGTATTTCTGTAGGTATAGATATGGAAATAGGTATAGGTATAGATCACGGAATGGGAATTTTTTTAAAGGGCTATTGAGGGGACTGGAGAGGATCTATCTAGCATCTTCTGTAGGAATTTCCCCAGAAACAAATATTGTCTTCCATTCTAGACTTTTAACTACTTGGGAACAGGTTTTTGTTAGCATATCTCAACAAAATTCATAGTGTAGGCAATGCATACTTCCTGAGTCGCTGCTCTGGACGAGGCCCTCAGAGAGTGTGATAAACCACAGCGCTGGTGCTCAAGGAGCACACCTCCCGGGGAGCAGGACAGACGCACGTGTGTGCCCATTTTCTGTCCGGTCACACCCACCACCAGCACAGTGATTCCTGGGCGTTCTTGGGAAGGAACACTCTGCCTCAGGTCGGCTCCTGCGTCTCTCCTGAGCAGGTGCTCCTTCCCAGGCCGCGGCAGCCTCCACTGAGGACCAGCCCGCGATTCCGGACAGGCTCCTGCACTACGGGCACCCTCACGCACCTCTTCCCACGGGAAGACTGCTTCTGGAGGACGTTGCTCGGCGCCCTCCTAGTGCACCCCACGCAGAAAGGCCCCCTTCCGCTGGCTGCCTGGGCCTCCCTGCTTCACAACCTTGTGCCATTTCACAGACTCTGCTAGACGTTTGGGATTAAACCAAAGGGATTTCGTGTAGGAGAAAATATGCCAGACTACGCGTGGCTCTTGCCAAAGGCCAAAGGAAACTTTCCGGAATAAAGTTCAACTCTTTGCAACCCTTGCAAGCACTTCTCCACGAAAGAAACCTGAAAGACACCTGTATCCTTCACAAGGGGCAAAGCAGCCTCAAGAGAGGATGCGTGTGATGGGCCCGGGGCACTTTCAGCTGACAGATTGGACGGGGCTTCTCCATTTCAGGCTGATCTCGGAGATGTCTGCGCCGGTGTGAGGGAATAATGCTCCCTCATCAGCCTCCCCGGTCTTCCGAGGAAACCATCCGTTCAAACATGTGCACACACACACACACACACACACACACATATACATGCACACACATGCGCACACACAGGCACACACACATGCACACAGAAGCATGTCCTTGCACACACAGAGAGGCATGCCTATATGCACACACACGGGCATGCACACACATGCACACACAGGTGTGCACATGCATGCACACATACAGAGGCACACATATACATGCACACAAATGTGCACAGACACATATATGTGCACATGCACACACACACAGGTATGCACATACACCGCCTGTGACTTTCTTTATCCTCAGACACTTGGAATTCTGAAGTGTGTAAGACGTCATCAATATCTGTTTTCCAGAGCAAACCCGCAGGGCCGGGAGGAGGGAAATGTGTGAAGGAGCAGTTATGACTCCAAAATAAAGCAGAAACAAGTAACAATGACCACAGGACTGTCGCTTTTCAGGAGGAGGACTGAATCTAACCGCCCGTTTTCAAAGTAAACTACTTGATGCTTGCATTAACTGTTTTCTTTTTCAATCTGGTTTGCAAACCAGTAATGACTGGAACATTTTTGTTTGACGTTTCCTCCAAAATCTCAGTAGCCGTAGATTATTTATAAGCAGGTTCAGAAACTCAGGGAATAAGGATTTGGGGTAACAAAGATTCTTTTTGTTGGGCGCGGGATAGGAGCTAGGCGCAGGAAGATAAAGCGTGCCGAGTAGTGGAATGATTAATCCCGGAGAAAGAACCAGTGAACCTTTTGCAAACCCGGGAGCTTTTCCGGACTCGGCAACAAGACCTGGTGTCTTCACACTTTTGTCCGACAGTTACCAATGAGTCACAGATAACGACTGAGGCGGATGGTTTTGTCACCGGGACGTCTGTGTGCAGAGACAGCTGTGTTCGCGAGATGGGGTCTCTGGTGCTCCGAGTGTGGGGCAAAGGCACTGTGTAGCCCAGAGAGAGCGTGTCGCGCCCTCAGGAAGTTGCAGGACCTCCCCACGAAGGATGTGCCCTTCTATCTTGTTTTCATTAAGCTTTACTCTCCCGCTAATGTGGGGGTCCCACTAAGCACACTTCTCTCTGACACCGTGTGGCTGACTGCACCTGCCGGGGTCCGCTCGGGAGGCCCTGTCTGTGGCCACAGGTCTCTCCTAGTCAGAGGGAGGTACCTCCTGTTCTGTTTTATTCTCCTTGTTTCCCTTTAGAGAATTTTATCCAATCGCCTCGTCTAGTTCCTGACCTTCTGTGACCAGTCCGTGGGCTGGAATTCATTCAGTTCTGAGACCATAAGGGGGATTTGCGTCTCTCAATGGTTTGGTTACAAAAAGGAAAGAAAACGAAAGGGAGTCCCATCAGCGATGGAGGTGGAGGTAAGATCCCAAGTGCGTAACCCCTGAGCGGTTCCGGGCCCGTGGGGCTCTGGCAGTGACCCCGTGCAAGACATTTCAGCAGTTAACCGTATTTTTAGACGACTTCAAAACAGAGCCAAAGAATAAATCTAATAGAAACAAGGAAAGGAGAACTTTGATTCTGGTTCTTGAAATGTGAATAAAATTGCTTCCTGAAAAAGCTCGGAAAAGTTGTTAATCATCCCTTTTTCAGTCATGATGTTTAGCAGGGTCTCAAGTGCCTGCCTAACAAATAGTCCCGTTGGCTTGAGTGACCTAAGCCAGGCATAAATCCTTACACACTTCCTACATGTCACAATGGCCTGCAAGATTTAAAAATAACGTCCTTGCTTGACAACTCCTTTGCAATTAGGCCGCGGGAGCACGCGCGCCGTGACTTGATCGCCCTGCCGCTGGTCTTTCCCCACCCCCCAACCCCGTCTCCCCACTCCCCTTTCCCTTTAATTGTATGTTTTATACATTCCCCGCAGTCTCTACAAGGCCGGTGTTCTTGGTGGTCGAATGTTACTGCAACTAGAATCCAGAGAGTCTTTCAAACAATAATTTCAGCGGGAGTCCAAGAAAGATTCTTCAAAGGATGTGTGGAGTCCAAGCAAACCTCGATCTTATCAGTGTCTGCTCCCTGGGGAGAAAAAAGGAAAATGTTTTGAATGAAAAACATCTAGACCTACTTGCTCTAATGCAACATGTTAAAAGTCAGTTTTAGATAGATAGAACTGACGTAGTGTGTGAAGGCAGAACACATCAGTTCGTTTATCCAGCCCTTCGATTAGCTTTTACTGCGCACCTACTATGTGGTAGGCATGTGCTTCCGTGCTGTGCGACACGACAGATACAAGCTGAATATCCCCACCTGCCTGTCAGATACTTTAAATCTGACAGTGAGGACAAGTTAGAGATCCAAATAACTGTATTACCAAGTAGAAGAGTTTAAAGAAAGCTCCAGGACATTCTTAGAAGGAAAGGACTGCATCTAACTAGAGGGACGTGATAAGTCTTCATGCAGGAATGGGTTTTCTTCCCAGAAAATGACTTCTTAAGAATTACTAGGACTCCAGCAGCTAGATTTTCAGCAAGAAGTCCTGCCAAAGCTACGGGAATTGTACCCAGAAATCCAATAAGGCGGTGAGGTTTGGGTATATTTGGGAAATGTTTGTGTAGCCTCGCTGAGGCACTCGTAAGATACGATATGGAGATAATGAAGAAGACACAGATCCCGTCTGTGGGGAGCTTCCGGTCTGGTGTGGGACCTGGACTTAAAACAAGGTGTAATACCGGCTACTTAGCTGCATGAGAGATTCATACACAGTACACAGAAGAGGGCACAGAAAGGCAATAAAGACTAGTCTTGAAAGATACATGCAATGTCCACCAACCCAGATGGGCTTACGAGAGAAGTAGGGATTTATGCCAAGATTCAGAGAGGGGGAATGTGTATTCTGTGGACCACGTTGTAAGCTCCGGGGCCAGAACAAGACAGACAGCCAGCCAGCAGGGTGACGAAATAAAGGAAACCAGACAGTTAGGCTAGAGCCACACTGGGAAGAACCTTGAATGCCAAGGAAAGGGATTTGCATTTATTTCCTAGGCCACAAAGGCTACCCAACAGGGGAAGGAAATAATCACGGGAAATTTTCTAACCAAATACTTTTCTCTTTAACCAAAATAGGACCTAGAGCCCCCTTTAGTAAAGGAAGATAACACTGAGCAGACAGAAGCACGCATCTAAATAATCTGGTGTATGAAGGAGCCTTTAAATTTTTGATCATGGTCAGGTACAAGGACAGCCCTGAGCCGCCACCAGGGCCACCAGGGCATCAGCGTCTGTGTTCGCTCATCACCAGGCCCCAGGTGTTTAATTAATATTCGTTGAAACAGTGATGGAAGCATCTGACAAAGGAATGAAACAATGAAAATGACCCCAAAACAATTTGAATATTTACGAATGAAGGAGCAGCCAAGAAGATCAATGCTCTCCCGGCTTTGGATAGACAGCCTCTGGCCGCAAAAAGGGAGCACCGTGGTCGCCCCTAAAGGATGGGGGCGTCAGCCCAACATGCTCTTTTTCCTCTGGTGAGCTCAGTAACTGAGTGGTAGTAAGAATAGTCTATCCCAAAGTCAGAGAAAACCAGTAGGTACCATGCCTAGCGTGCCTGCTAGCTGTGGACTTTCAACAAACCTATGCAACAGATAGGTGAGCGGGGTCCTGCTCTCGGGTATCTGCAGGTCACGGGTACAGTAGTGAGCGACCCGACTACGTGATGGGGAGGAAGGTGGGTGAAGAACCCACGAGCCACCCAGAATCAATATTGAGCGGTGAGTTAGTAGGCTTAGTGGAAGGGGTATATAAATACGTGTCGTTCTTAAGGAAAACAACGTAAGCAATCCTATCATCTGCTTAAATACCGATGTGACGTCTTGGAGGCTAGAGACCACATACCCGACGTCTTGGTTCCCCGCACCTGGCGCCGTGCCTCAGTAGGCTAGTGGGCACCCAACAAATAAGGAGTAAACACAAGTTAATTTACTCTGGCGCCCCCTGTGGTGCCTGCACCCATCGCCTGCCTCCAGGTTGTGGAGCTGAGGTGGTCAGCAGCCTCCCCTCATCCAGGGGGGACTCAGGAGACCCTTCTTCCTCCAGAGCCCATCTGCCAGGTCCACATTCTGACAGTAAGGTGGCAATGCTCTGTTTTATCATTGCAAATTTTTCCTTTGGCCTCTTCCGTGGCTTCCCACTGTGCTCACAAGAACAAGCACCCGATAGCTCTGGGGAGTGGCGGTAGGGGGGACGGTGGAGAGGGCACAGGTCCTCCCACGGAGGTCCTTCCAGGTCCCTGGGTTGCGCTCACCACGCCTCAAAGCTGACCCGAAATGCCTCCCGCCGTTCCAGGACGGCCACCTTTCCAGAACGCAGACTGCGGGCTGAGGCGACTTGCCAAGTGCTGCTCTCGGATGAGGTCGCAGGATCGATGCCCGGGGACACTTGGATTTCACCTGGATCCCCTCCACCTGGTGAGGCAATAAGGAGGCACGAACCCAGAGGTTCGCCTGAGAACAGATCTCACGCCGGTGACTTCTAGTCTCTGATGTTGGCGGTATCGCTCAGCTCTCTGGACGCCGTCCTGCCTCGTGCCCTTTCCCGGCTGAGAAGGCAACGCCAGCGGGGCTCACTCGTGTCCCGGTGGCAGAACCCATCGCGGGTGACCGCCTCCCACCGTGTCCGCCACCGTATCTCCCGAGTCCGGGCTCTCCTCGCACCATTTCCATGACGGGATCGTTTCATCTGTAATAATTTTCCGGGGGAGGCTGGAGAGGAGGCTGCTGGAGATTTACCTGCTGTTCAAACCAGGCATGGTCGAAAGGGACCATTTTTCTTTGTGTTCGAAGCCAACAGGAGCACGAGAAGGCCCCATAAATACAGCCAATCAGGAGTATTTTATATCTACTGCTGCAATGAGAGAGCCCACCTGTAACGGAAAAGAAGAGGGCTGCACGGAAATAAGAAGAGGGGAAAAAAAAAGAAGAAAAGGAAGAAAGATTTAGAGAAAGAAGGGAGTGGGTTTGCCCCTGCCTGTTACAACGCCCCTGTCCTTTATAGCCAAGTAGTGCTTGGGACTGTCACCGCCATCCGTCAAGGGCTCAATGCCACTCAAATGACGCCCATTACGGACAGGAGGGTGAGCGCGCGCGCGCGCGCGTGTGTGTGTGTGTGTGTGTGCGTGTGCGTGTGTGTAAGGACGGAGATGCTACTTTCCTATGCATTTCAAGTGGAGCCACGCTGGCCTGGAGATAACCTGCCACACGATTTGTAAATTATCTCTGTGCGCGCTCTGCTTGTTTTGGAAATGCTCTAAATAAAAATAATGGACTGTCTTTTAATAAGTCTCATTGTGAGGATTCCACATATCAAACCGCGCAGCGCAGCTTGGAGGCAAACATCGGGCATGTGTGATCTCCTGGAAGAGAGACAAATGGCGCTGCGGTGAGCTCCATCTAGGGACCGCAGACGAGAAAATGGCATTCGCAAACTCACACATCTGTCAGGGTGGAGGATATTGGCACCTGTCATGCAATCTCCGTCATGACTTTTAATAAAGCTGCTTTCCCTTAGGTAAAATTGGAACTTGACTGTAATATTAGCCTGCAAGCACGTCTTGTTTTCCCCTTCAGAGCGCTTTTGTACGTGAGCCGGTTCAAATGAATCTTCAGGCTGAAGTAATGATGTTTACCAGCGCTTTCCCCCTGGCTCCCCAGAAGTCCGGATTTGAAAAAGATGTTGCACCGAGTTCCCCCCCCTTCCTTTCTTCCTTTTGCAAAATGTCTCCTTTTGCCAACGAATGCTGCTTTCCATATTTATTTTCATATCACTTGCTCCCCCCTCCCCCCCCCCCCACCGCCTCCTCCCTCTCCTCCCCTTTCTGACTGGGTTGTTGTTTGAGTGAATTTAGCCCGGGGAAGTATGTATATCATAAAAACCGGGTTGGGATTTGTTGGCTGTCAGTCAATAAATCAGTCAGAGTTTAATTACCAGGCAAGTGATGGGATGTGGCGACAGGCATCAGCTCTGGCGGAGAGCATTTCTTCTGGGGCAGCGGCTAGGAAAACCCTAAAAACGAGGTTTACTCTGTGCGTGTGTGTGTGTGTGTGTGTGTGTGTGTGTGTGTTCGCGTGTGTGTGCATTAGGTGTGAGGAGGGTAAGAGGCAAGATCAAGAAGTAAAGGTTCAGGGGGCATGTACCAAAGAGAATGAAATGTTAAGGAATTCCGTAGCTGCAAACCACCCAAAAAAGTTTTTGTTGCGAGACACTGGAAGTCTTAGGAGTCATTTTATAAAATGTTCTTTAGTGAAAGCTTCTTACAGTGTGTTTGAAACAGCAGCAGCTGAGTGCGACGTGATTCCTGTGCTAACATACATTCGTTTCATTTCTTTGTGCAACACATACAAGCATTTTATTTGGAATCTGTGGAATTAAAAAAAAAAATCCTCTAGGGTCACGCGGGCGGCTCAGTCGGTTAAGCGTCCGACCTGGGCTCAGGTCGTGATCTCTCGGTTGTTCGAGCCCCGCGTTGGGCTCTGTGCTGACGGCTCGGAGCCTGGAGCCTGTTTTGGATTCTGTGTCTCCCCCTCTCTCTGCCCCTCCCCTGCTCGTGCTCTGTCTTTCTCTCTCAAAAGTAAACAAACGTTAAAAAAATTTTTTTAAATCCTCTAAACTAAAAACCCTGACGCTCCTTCCCAAAAAATATCAGAAAGGATTATTGCGTAAGAAACGATGTAATGTGTTAAACGGGGCTTCCCAAAGTGGGAGTCGAGTGAGTTTGCCTTTGTGTAACGGTTCTCTTATTTAATATTCCCACTGGTCATCAGTAGTTCTTCCTCCCCGACTGACGTTTTCAGGCAAGATTCCAGGTTGAGAGACCCTGAAATAGAGAGTCAGGATTTTTGTTCTCTTCTTTCTCTCTTTTTTTTTTTTTTCCAAAGTCGATTCACAATCAAGGTGGCTTTTATTCTTGGCTGGTTACAAGCAAAGCCATCTCCCACGTGTCTTGTGTCATGAAGCCGGCCGTGGAGCTACCACAGGATGGTGTAACTGCAAGGGTGCTCTATTTTCCTTCAACTCTTCTGGCAGGTGCGCTGGTTTATTTGAAACCGTTTGACCGTTTCAAGGAACTGTGGGAATCTCTGGATGTGGCACGTTTGTGCTTGGAGGACGCACTTCCGGTCTGGGAGCGCTGTCCAGGACGGTGGAGGAGATCGAGGACTTCCATTCTGTGGGATTTACGGAGTTATCCTGGAGCTTATCCTCCCCTCTGGAATTATTTTAGGATTTTATCATCAAGAAGATGTGGCGATCATCCACCAAGTACAAGAGTGTGAAATTTCAATAAATAATCGTAAAGGTTTAAGACAAAAGATTGGGCAGGATGAGCTCCCCGGCCACGGACAAAGGATTCTGAGCATCACCAAAATCACCGGGCTTCGGCTTCTGCCGACTGCTCGTCGTGAAGAAAATGTTTGGCAGTTTGCCCGCCATCTTAGCAGCAAAACATCAGCCCCTTCAGTTTAAATTGCTGTTAAGGAACAAAATGGAAAAGCAAAGCAAAACAGAACAAAAACCTAGATCACCTAGCCAGAAAATTGCCTGTGACCCGAATCCTGGAAACTTTAACAACTACAGCCAGCCCCCCTGCGCCTGTAGGCTCTATGTGGAAGGCTTCCCAGACCTCAGTTTACCCAGCCTACAACTCAAATGTCAAAGCTCTTGGGCCCAATAAACTCCTCCACATCTTCAGTCCAGGTAGCAAGTGATCGATTTCCATAAACTAAGGAATGAGCAGGCTTGGTTTAAATGTCCGTTGAAACAAATTTTATGACTGCTCCAGTGCTGTATCAGAGAGCCCACTGAGCCTGTAAAACACGGCACCAGCTCCCCGGACGTGTCGGTTGAGGCAACCAGAGTCTTTCCCAGGGACATTCCCTTTGTGAATGTCTCACCCCATATTAACAACCATCAAGCCCAAACCTGATGGGGTATTTTAAACAGAGGAACTGCTATTGGGAGAAATAATAGTGGTCTTGTCTTAGAAGAGAAAGGAAGACGTAAGATCACAAGATGGAAAAAATAAAGTAAATGCGATTTCAGATTAGCCTAAAGGAGCTTCGATCCATAGGGCTTGACATTTCACAGTGGCAAAAAGCTGCCCGTGTTTTTGCCTCAACAGGATCCTTACCTGCCACAAAACTATATCTGAAGGAAAGGCCCGGAAGACCATCCATTCCTTCTCAAGACAAATCTAAATATGTCCTCAACAATCAAATGACAGGTGGGTGACTCAATCCAATCCCCCAATTTCTGTTGAGTATTATTCACCCGTCTCTTCAAACCGAGGAGAAAACACACACTGAGAGAGCTGTTAAGTGTGTGCTTTCTCCGCTCCCAAGCAATCGATACCATGTAGAGATGTCCAGCCGTGAGTGTGTGCGACGTCTTTCACTGCCGTTACGTTGAAAACAACCACCGGGCTTCAGAACGAAGTAACATTAGGCTACATTTTTATATTACCTTATTTCTAAAGATCTTCAGGAAGAAGGTTTTCACTAATGGAATCACACCCTATTATAGGGCTCTAAAGTCCTTCACCACCTCATATCCTGAAGTGCTGACTAGATGTTCATTTCCTTTTCTTCTTTTAAAAGAGAGAGGAAAGACTTCACTTACCTGCTGCGTGTTTACTTTTCCTAGGCCAGCTTACCAGGGCGGGCTGAGGACCTCACAGGGCGGGTGTGGACACTGACACAGCCTTGCTTTCCGCCACAGGCTCCCTGGCATCCAGCACTCCTGCGTCGCTGTGAGCACACGCTCATTCATTCACTCACTTGCCGCTTCGTGCGTCTGGAGAGCTGGTTCACACGTTCCCCGTGAAGACCTCTTCATGCGCCAGGGAAAACACAGTCATGAACAAGACAGGTGAGGTCCCTCACTTGAAAGAAGCTGCCATTCTCATGGGGACAGACTGAAAACAAACAAATGCAAAAGCAAAAAACAAAAATCCGATGATGACGCGTGCCACTTGGAAAATTAAAGTAATGCGGTGCAATAGATGTAGCTTTTTTCTTGGCTCTGATCCTTCACTATGATTCTAGATGTCAAATGTCCATATTAGCAGACACCACAAACTCCATGCTTTCCAGGTCACCTCTGTGCTAAGTTCTCTGGGCCCATGACCTGTCCACCACCATGCTTGGTGGCTTTATGACCGAGTTAATGAACCAAAGACTAAGAATAAATCATTACGGTGTTTGATTGACTCTCCAAGTGTGGCACACCCATGCTTCCTGTCTGAAGCCAACCCAGAGATCCGCATTTAAGCATGTGTTATGAGCACAGTCCCAGGCTCATGCACTGACTCACACATAAGTTGCTACTAGTGGTGGGCTTTTCCAGGCCATCATTCAACTGTTTAAAGTTTTGGACTCTAGCCCCTGACATCTGCATGCGTTGTGGCAACTTATTTTGAGTTAGAGGAGCCCCTACCTCCTGCTGAGGAAGGGATACTTTGGTCAGCTAAGGGGTTTGAGTTTGACCCTACCAGCCATCGAAGGTATTGACCATTTTGGAGGGAAGGATTAACATAAACTATACCCTGACCTAAAGCTCTTGAGGTCAGGTGCTCTATTCCTTGAGTCTGAGAAAACCCAGCACAGATCAGAGTAGTGGACACATACGGGCATACAACAAAAGTGTGATGTATGAACTACTGTGCAAATGAATGAACACATGGATGACTGAATGAGGCTGAAATATCAATGTTGTGACAGTAGCAGGTATAATTGGGGGAGGTGCACCCTTGTGGGGGAAAAAACAGACACAGCTGGAAAAGTCTAGCGGTGAATTTTTTTTTAACATTTATTTATTTTTAAAAGACAGAGAGAGACAGAGGACAAGCAGGAGAGGGGCAGAGGGAGAGGGAGACACAGAATATGAAGCAGGATCTAGGCTCTGAGCCATCAGCACAGAGCCCGACGCAGGGCTTGAATCCACAAACTGTGAGATCATGACCTGAGCTGAAGTCGAACGCTCAACCGACTGAGCCACCCAGGTGTCCCGTAGCGGTGAATTTATAAGACTCTCATAGTCATAAGACTCTCAGACTCTCTTATAAGACCCTGACAAGTGTCCAAATACTGTCTATCTCCATTCAGTGAGTCACTGGCTAACTATGAGCGATATTCAAAATTGCAACTCAGTAGTCCTTGTTCAATGTCAGTATAACTGGTTATAAAGACACAGGGCAAGATTTAAAGAAATAACTCATAAAATATTTATATAGAGATAGATATATGAATAAAATTAGGTCATCAGAATTACTAATACCTTGACTATCTATGCAATAGTAACCTTGAATCCCAACACCACGTAATTTGATCTAATGAAAACATTCATTGAGTATAACATTGAGTGAACAAGGCATACAGTTTCCAAACCATTTAAAATCCATGATATCCACTTAGGTATCTGCTCAAGAGGCCTAAAATACGCTCTCAGTATATAGGAATACTAAAATCCAGCTAATTTTCTATTGGCCTATTAACATGGAGTTGTCCACTTGCAAGAACAGAAACACGACCTGAACTGGCTTAGAAGCATGTATGTACCATGGGAAAAACCACAGGCAGGGCAGGGGCACAGTTGAAAAGCGGGGTGTAGTTGAGCTTTGAGGATGGCTGAGATCAGGGACTCAAACACCATCAGCTTCTCTTACTGTCTCCAACCCAGATCTCCTCCTTTCAGCATGGTAAGTTCATTCCTTCATACTATGGACCAGCTTCTTCCATACCAAGAAGACATGGCAGCCAGCAGCTGGAGGCTGTTACACCTCCATCCCGGGGTGGGGAAGAGCTCCATCCGTTGTCGTTGCTCTACTTGGATGGCGCACCAAGATACCTCTCACCTGTCACCTGGAGATGAAAGGGAATATGACTGACAGCTTTCATGCAAACCACAGAGTCGGGGCTCTCCTCTCCTAAAGAAGAACAGGGCAGAAGAGAGCAATGACCCTCATTCTTCTGCCCTCTCTGTCCGCGGGTAACCTTCTGGAGGCTTCTGTCATCCCTACTGACTGTGCTCGACTTGTTTTTTTGTTTCTCACTCAGTTGCATGAGCGAGAGAACAGTGGTGTATTGCTTTGTTTGCTGTGGTACCGCCATAACGAGGTACCACAGACTGGTGGCTTAAACAACAGAGATTTAGTCCCTCAGAGTTCTGGAGGCTTCAAGTCCTACATCAAGGTGTTAGCCAAGTTGGTTCCTTCTGAGGCTGGGAGAGAGAATCTGCTTCAGGCCTTTCTCCCTGGTGGTGTGCTGACAATCGTGGGCATTTTGGGCTTGCAGAAGCATCACCCTGATCCCCGCCTGAGTCCAGCCAGCCTTGTCCTTGCCTGTGTCTGTGTCCACATCTCCCCTTCTTGTGAGGACACCAGTCATGTTTGATTAGGGCCCACCCAAACACCTTCATTTAAACTCCATTGCCTCTGTAAAGACTCTGTAAGAACCCACTCTGAGAAACTGGGGGTTGGGACCCAAACATATCCCTTTTGGGGAGACAAAATTCAACCTATTACAGAGGGTGAGGGACATTTCTGCAAAATAAAATGAATGAACTTGCTGAGAATTAATACCATTTCAAGATACTTTTTCTCGAAATAGATTCTCCATAAACCCTCTTCCACTTGTGTTCCGAACATTCTTACTACATTTTAGTATTTTTTAACCAAAGTTAAAATTGTCAACTTGTATTTAACTTTAGCAACACAAGTATAAACAACTTTACTTTTCTTGACATTTACCTAATAATATGTAATTACACATTTTTTCCTTTGCAAACCTATGAACAATCAACATACAAATGCATGTTATTTAGAATTTTTTAAACTGAATTAGCTTTTCTTAAGAATATTTCTCAAGTGGAACATTGGCTATTTCCCCATCTAGTTACTGAAACAATTCTCGGTAGATGCAATCACTGTAGCATACAACATTAAAACTGCTTTATAAATCATGGTCATCGAACACAAGATCTTCTTTTGAAAATTGTGTCCTCCACATTGCACCACAATAGGTATTAAAGACAGAAGTTAAGTGAAAAAATAAATTACTAATACAGGGTATTGTTCATTGTTACACTTTGTGAAGGGTTTCTTGTGAAAAGGAATCACGGGCAAGGGTTGATCTGACATTTTGTGTTAAAATCATGTCATGGTTTGTGCCGATCTGTAAAGCCATCTGTGCCCTCCCCCCCGCCCCCACCATGAGCCATTGGGAAGACTTGCTGGAGTCAAGGAGCTGAAGGAATTTCTGGAGACCCTACTCACCTGTTTCGTACTCTCGGAAAATGTCCACGCTAATTGGCATTCGTCTTGGGAAGGCTGTGATGGCCCCCAGGGGTGTGGGCTGCTACTGTGCACGTAAATACCGTTGTGTCTTCCCTTTATTCTGAGAGTGACAGTGGAAGAAAGTGTGTGTTCTGGATGTACTGACATCAGTATATTGTTACAATATGAGTAACCAGACAGCCCACTGACAGATGGGGCTGTTCCGTTTATAACACGCAGGCACCCCTTTCTTCCACACTCGGAGGATTGAGGATGCATGCCACGTGCTGGGAACGAAAGCAGGCACTGATATTTAACGATGACGCGTTACGTGCTGCCTATTCTCTCCGTGCATGGGCCCTAGCGTTCAGGTCCCCACACCAAGGACTGGCGACATCCTCCATTTGGAAAGACTACCCAACCTTACCTCCCATGGGAGGTGCAAAGAGGGAACCCGCCCCCTGGGGTACCCACACAGAGACACTCGCAAGGAAAATGCAACCACCTCGGTGGGAGGCTATCTGGTCCTGGAGAATCCCAGCCCCAAGATGTGCAGCTCAAGGTTTGGAGCAGCCGGTTTTTGCTTTGAGGTTTTACTATGTGTTTTCCTTCAAAGTCAGCATCAAGAGAACACATAGTTCTCGTTTCAAATCACTGCGGCTGTAATTTCATCAGAACCAGCACCAGGTATCAGGACGTACTTTCTGCCCCTCCTTGTCCCTCACACAGGCGCATAAGCATTGGCATGGATCCAGTGGAAGGGGAAGGAGAAGCCCACCAGGAACTCTGGAACCACAAGTACGACAATGCTGCGTCCAGAAGACCCGGTTCTTCCGGGCAGCAAAGCACTCGGGATCCGGGAGGGCACAAAGTGAGATGTTTTCTCAAGTTTTCCCAGCAACAGTACACAGACAAAAAGGTCAGAGTCTGGCGGCCCCACTCGAGCATATGCACACCTATTTATGAAGACACTTAGCGTGGATTTAGTAAGTTCACCGCAAAGCTCCAGGGGCGCCTGTCTCTTTAAATCCGTCTCCTCCCAAGTGAAATTTGTGGCCCTGATGAATGGCAGAGCAGAGTCATCCATAAAAGGGCAGAGGAAAATCACACTCATTTGCATACAGTAATTATTCTGTGAATCAGGCCACCTTTATTGCTGCAGAAAATCTACTGTCAGCATCACTCTATAGATCACGTTTGAAAATCCAACAGCTGAGGAGAGTAATTGTTTGGAATCCATGTGGTTCGGTACTCCTGTCTCCAGCTTGTCAATTATCCCATGTCTAGGTAGACAGCAAAGTCTCTGGGTACCAGTCAATGAGTGTGTTTTTTTTCTTTCCTTCCCCTTCCCCGAATTTCTGGGAGGTCCCTACGGACCAGGCATGGCCCAGAAGACTTTAAGATAACCCTGGACTTGACTGGTCAGAGTTGACATCAAACATAAATGGCGGGAGGGTGTTGTCCTTCCTTCTCCAGAACCCTAAGAACCCTACCCCTGCCCACATCAACCCACCAGCACACATGCACCATCACCCCTATCTACTCACTCCGGCTGCACCCACCTTATCCCACGTCCACTAGTGAGTCCCAGACGTGGCCTCTGCACGCCTCCCCCTGATGGGCTGGAGGGGACAGATAGATGTATTAGCCTTTTGTGGCTCTCCAGTTCTAGGAAAATGGGGGGGGGGGGATTGAGGTAGAAATGGAATAGAAGCTGTTCCAGCGGCTCTGAAAAGGAATGATAGGAATAAATTCATGATTTATAGGGTGGCGGAAGGACACGTAACACATATCTTGATCTCCAGAGGAACACGTAAAGGAATGCTTCCATTGAGAAGAATTTGTACGGGGCGTAGTTGAAAGAGAAACACTTGTATCAGGCTCATTTCAAAGAGTTAGCAGGGACAGCACACACAGAAAGGCTCAACCGGTGACAGTCAAGAGGAAGATAAACAGCTAATGTGATTACAACAGGTGCTTTTTGATTCTGATCATTTCCATTGTTGCCTGGAATATACAGCTTTCTCCTGATCTGCAGGTTTTAAGATACACAGTGTAACTGGGTCAAAGACTACACAGAGCCTGAGAAACAGCTCCCTGAACTAACCACTTTCTTTACATGTTGATTTATCCTTTCCGTACCCAGGTCCAAAAGCCTGTTGTAAAAACAGAGCAAAGATTTATGTATATCAAAAATTCAAATAAGACACTTGATGTAGAAAAGGCAACATTGGAAACACCATGAGCTGAAGGGCCATATAAAGCCACGTTACTGCCACCAGGAAGGAAGGCGGAAAAGTCAGTCAAGGTAATGCTGGAAGAAAATCTGGAACTAGAGGGTTCGGTAAATGGTGTTCCAGCCTCCAAGTTCCTACAGGCTGAGATTTGGTTTCGATAAGTTACTTGAACATAAATGTTTATTAAAGAAGATTTCAGAGATGCCTGGGTGGCTCAGTCAGTTGAGTGACTGACTCTAGATTTCGGCTCAGGTCATGATCTCACAGTTCCTGGGATCTGCGTGAAGCATGGAGCCTGCTTGGGATTGTCTCTCTCCCTCCCCGTCTCTCTCTCTGCCCCCCTGCTGCTCATGAACTCTCTCACTCTCTCAAAATAAATAAATAAATATTTAAAAAATATTATCATAACATGGATGAACCATGAGGACATCATATGAAGTAAGTCAGACACAAAAGGATGTGTACTGTAGGATTCCACTTACATGAGACACCTGGAGGGCTTATATTCCTAGATGTGGAGAGTAGATGGTGGGGGCCGGGGGGGGTCACCATCTCATGGGGACAGAGCTGCAGTCTGGGAAGATGAAGAAGCTCTCGAGACGGATGGTGGTGACGGCTACACGGTAGTATGACCATACTTAATGCCACTGAGCTGTAGTACAGTTGCAAATTCTGTATTATGTCTATTTTCCCACAATAAAAAATATATATCCACCTTAAAAATTCTTTCACCTTCTTGGACAACGGGGGAGATTCTAAGAGAGAAAGTCATTAATGTTACAAAATTGGCAAAAGTACCAAAGAGTTTGACCAGAGATGGCATCTTTAGGAAATCAGTGTCCTCTCATCTCATGAGAGATCTTTTGGGAGGACTTGTGAGTTTTACTGCAAACCCGTCTCTGCCAGGCAGAGGTGTTGAGAAGGCAGCACCAGCGCGCTCCAGAGAGCAAGCCACGTGTCTCGGTGAACCCCGTAAATCTTCTAATCCAGCTGATGTTCTAACAGAGGGTTTTCCGATAATATAGAAACAGTATGGTACAGCTCCAGCCATAATCTGTCGGAACACAGAACTTGAGGAAGATGGAAACAGTTGATATGGTGTGGGCGTTACCATTGCTGGTTGATGCAATTGCCGAGCTGGTCTCAAAACCGTAGGCATCTTTATTTGGATACTCGGCTAAGTTTGTAAGTAACCAACCTGGCCAAGAGCTTGGTGCCTTACAAACTCACAAAGTTAGCTACTGTTGGAAGGAGGTGCTACATCACAAAATGCCACTCCTAGCTCAGCACGGCAGTTCTCAAGGTTTCTCCTGCTGAATGTATCATTCGGCTCCTAAGTTCTATTTTCAGTGGCAGGACAAAAGCCGGTGTTTAAGTGAACACAAGATAAGCCGATGTCATTCATAGCGCCGCTGCTGACCTATGAGACGGCCTTGAAAGGAATAAAGTAAGATCCAATCGACCAATTTGAGAATAAATTATATTTAAAAGATAATAAATAAATAATCAATCAATCAATAAACATTTAAAAAAAAAAGAGTCAAAAACACTCAGCAACTCAGAAGCGGCCAACCATTCTATTTGGTCTGTGCTTTGCAGGTCAAGTTTTTGACGTTGGTCCGCACAAGCGTAGAAAACCTTCAACAAAATCTTGCAGCACAAATATTAGAAACTGCAAAGTCTCTCCTAATTTGACCTTTCTGAGACTGTTTAGCTTTTGTTGTTGTTTGAAGGTATACATTTCTGTTGATCACGACAGGTGTCTGAGTTTTAAAGCGCTAACCAAGGAGTTGGAGAAGCAGTGTTCACGGACAGAAGGCATGGCTTCTCCAAAGTGGTTGAGGACACTTGGAAGCACTGAGTGGGTTGTGGGCTCCTGAGGACCCAATAAGAGGAATTTGGGGGGCCAGGAAGGGTAAACGAGCCCCATAGGCTGAGTCTTGCTTTCTGTGGTACTTAACAGTGAGAGAGGGTCGATTCCAAAAGGGCTGGAATTCAACACATGTGAGGAGCATGGCAGCAGGAGTCAGCTGGCCATGACAAAAGAAAAAAAAATCAAGGACTTCGGAATTCACTTATTACTTCAACCAAGACCCCCTGAGAAGGTATAAACTGTGAGGTCACAGGTGTAAACTGAGAACTCACAGGTACGAAGAGAAAAGAGACCCCATCAACTACAAGTCAAATTGCATGAGTATCAGGCTAATGGGCAGCAAAGCTTCACCACCAACCTGGTTCTGACCTAAGAGCTATGTGGCCAGAATTTTTTGACACAGCAAGAAGATCCTGTTTCAAGAGCAAAGGCCCTTTCGGGCCCAGGTCGGTCTTCCTTCCCAACAGAGCCCAATTGTCTACTCGGTACTGAGTAGACATTTAACAAATACTTGTAGATTCATTAAATAGAAGCTCTAATTTAAGTGATTAATATGGTGAGAACAGGCAGGCTACAAAAGGAAAAGCCAGGCCACCAAGAAAACGAATATCAAAGACTTTAAGTGTATTTTAGACAAGCTACAAAAATAACTAAAATTTTACTTTAAAATTCACGTTGGGGCACCTGGGTGGCTCAGTCAGTTGAGCATCCGACTTCAGTTCAGGTCATGATCTCATGTCTGTGGGTTCAAGCCCACATCAGGCTCTGTGCTGTCAGCTCAGAGCCTGGAGCCTGCTCTGGATCCTGTGTCTCCCTCTCTCTCTGCTCCTCCTCTGTCCATGTTCTGTCCCCCTCTCTCTCTCAAAATAAATAAACATTAAAAAAAGTTTAAAAATGATAAAATTCACATTGTACTCATGGCCATATTAGTTCAGGCTATGGGTTAGAATGTTAAGTTTGCTCCACATAACTTTCTATGCAAGTCATAGTCAAAAATTGCTACTGTGTATTTTTTTCATATTTCCTATATATCGCATGAATTGTAATGCAAGAGAGAGAGAGAGAGAGAATCAACTCAAAATATCCCTATATATTGTGATATATTCCCTGTGTATGAAGTGTAGTATTTTTCTGCAAAAGGCCCTGTCTTGGGCATGCTTGTCATATTCTAGCTCTAGCAAGTTACCTTTCTCACTGCCCTTAGGGAGCTCTCCAGACCTCTGGAGACCTATATGTTGCGTGGTAGAGAAGTTTAAGGTCTTATCAGGAAATCTTTCCAAGTTGGCCAAGTTCATTACTGCATTAGGCCCATGGATGGATGGTAAGCAAGTTTACTTCTCACATTATTATGTTCCCAAAGAGGAGCATAGAACTCTAACATTTGCAAATGGTAAAACCACTCTTAGCGCCAGAGAAAAAACCAATAATTCATGGGGAGTCCGTGATCTGGGTCTCTCTCCTGTTTCCTTCGCTTCCTGGGTAATCACATGGCCATCATCCCTGGCGGGGTGATGGGGTAGAGTGAAAAATGCTGATACTTCTAAGCTAAAATTCTGTGTATTTTATCTCCCTTGTCAGAATCAAGCAGCCGTGGAAAGTGCTGGAAAAAGTACATAGAGTTTTGGTTCCTCTCCTTGTAGCAAGTGGTGCTCCTTCAGCGGTCTGCTGTTCATTAGGAACCAAGCTGCCAATATTGGCTTGCTCAGATTAGCTCTTTATAGAACTGTACCGATACCAGTGTTTGAATTCCTCTTCAACTGAAAATTTGTCAGAGAAGAAAAGCATTAAACCTGTCACCAAAGATAAAGATCAGATGTTTGATTTCAAACAGAAGAAGCAAACACTCCACCATGGACTCCATTAACTCTTGAGAACTCTCCTCAAAGTCATGTGGAGAACTAAACCAGAACTGAAAGGGGGAATAAATCCAGATTTTGCCGCCATTTTAACAGCTGCAGAGGATGTTGGACTTGGAACAGAAACACGGAGGAAAGGGAACAAAGGCAAAACCTTTCTTCCTTTGTTTCCTTTCATCACAAATGTGATTTCACAAAACCAGTATAGCTAGCTGGTCTCAAATGTGTTTCATGGAAAACAAATGAGGCTCAACTGTTTACATAGAATAAAAGGTTTGGGCAGATCGTGCTGAGAAAGAGGTTTGGACGTTAGGAAATCCGGGCACGCCATAACACCCCCATACCACGATTAGAAACCCAGCCCCATGTTGATAAATAAAACGAATACTTTCCAAACTTTCCTACCATCCCGCATTCTTACGTCCATTAAATAAAACCAACGTGTTTCTCCATTTCATCAAATAATAATGGACAAACGATCGGTTTTGATCTTAACCTAAACCTGGAGTTTAGACGGCAGCTATTTCCACAGGGTCTGGCCACTAAAAAGATTAATAAGCATCTTATCTCTGCAACAAGCTAGATGACAAGCATCATCGTCCCCATATTATGGATTCAGACATCGGGGCAGGGAGAGGTTGAGAGACATACTGGGTGTCATAAAGAAAATTAGACTCTCAAATTTAGTGCACTTTTATTATGCTCTCTCAGGAAGGAGGTGTAAGGCGGTAGATCAGAAGTCAAGACCCAGGGCTGGAAGGTCAACTCTGGCACCGACTCATCCCACAGCCTTAGGCAAGTCATTTCACCTCATCACAGCTCCGTCTTCGACATTAGGTAAAATTGACAATTCCTACCAGCCCTCTCCTCCCCTGCTGCGAGGATTAATGAAATGAGACCTGTACCGCACAGCTTGTTGGTAGAAAGGCTCTCTATAAATACAAAATATGCTAAGTGCCTCCTTCTAGGTTCCGGGAGGTTTCAGCAAGCCCCCGGAGACACTGATGCACACTGCCATGCATTTGAATAAGCCGTCCCTGAGCTCTCCCGGGGCCAAAGAGGCACAGGGAGACTGTGGCCTCCACGCGGGGGACAGACACGCAGGCTGCCCAGTGTCGTTGCTGGTCTGGGAACACCGTGGCCACCTCCCTGTGAGGCCTGAGATAGGGCGCCAGATTGGGAGCCAGCAGCCAGTCACGCTGCCTTCTCAGATGGGCTCTGGACACCGGAAGAATCTTCTGGGAGGTGGGTTTGTTCTTGGAAGTGCCATCCAAGTCAGTGGGGTCTGGAAGGCTCCAATGGCAGTTGTAAAGAAGCATCCGGACTCTCTTCTGCCCAAAGGGAGGGCCGTGCGACTCCCCCAGGGTAAGCAGTCCAGGATGGGGAGTGATGTGCCAGAAGGTGACCGTCCATGAGCAGAGGAGAGGAGGGGAAGCTGGACCTAGGACCTCACACCTTGGGTATGGAATGTCGCCATTCAGGAACAAGAGATGGAGAAAATCACCTCTCCTTTCCACAGTGCGGTGCAGGCCCCTCTCGACTCTGTCCTTGGAAAGTGCTGGAAGGACCACAAGACATATATGAGGGCTACTCTCAAATTCTGGCTCCAACCCAGAGATCTCAGGCGCCGACTCCGTTTGTGCAACTGTTCAGCCGGCGTCACCCCCCGGGGCTGGTGAATGGGCTTCTCCAGCTGAACGTGTCCAACACCGAAGTCCTGACTTTCCCTCACATGAACAGTCTTCCTTGTCTCGGGTCACAGCAGCTCTATCTTCCCGGTGGCTCAGGCCAAAGATACTGGAGTCACCCCGGGCATTTCCCTTCTTCTCGTAAGTGCCGTCCAATCTCCAGGAGCCTTTTGGCCACCGCGTTACGGTTTGCCCGGACGCGTTGTCTCCTCACCTCCTCATGCCAACCACCCACCACCACTGTGCCTGGATCACTGCACCCTGTGCCTACCTCCGTGGCCACATCTCCCCTTTTCCAAGGACACCAGTCATATTAAGGCCTGCACTGAAGACCTCATTCAAGCGTGGCCACCTCTGTGAAGACCCTGCCTCCAAATAAGTTCCCAATCGGAGGTTTCCGGTGTTAGGACCCCAACCTGTCTTTCCTTAGGGGTCACAATTCAAAGCCAAACATGCATAATGCGTTCATTGAATTTGCTTTGATGGTCTGTTTTCCCGTGCTAGAAAGTGAACTCTGTGAGGCAGGTCTCTGTGTGGGTGTTTTGGGGTTGTTCCTGTTTTCCTGATAGAAAGTCAGCTAAGCACTGAGAATACGGACCGGAACCTAAGAGACGTCACTAACTACTTTTCAAGTGAAGGAACGAATGGACTTTATCACCATTTTGCAGGCAAGTTCTGCGCCTTGCCCAAAGACCCGCAGATAGTTAATTGGAAAGTCTGGACCCACATCTCGGGGGCCCCCAGCTCAACACATGGGATTTGGATAAATCACTGATTAAATGGGCTGGAGGTAATGGAGATGATGAGATTATTATCAGATGGAAAAGGCAGGCTGCAAAAGCCTGGGAATCTGGCTAACTTCGGCGGCAAAACTTGCCTGGGTTCTGGTTTCAGACAGGTCGTTGGGAGCCCTTGGGTGCCCATGAGGTCGTCCGGCTTGGCGTTTCTGTTAATCAAACAGCACAATAGTTGCCTGGATACCCTCCTCATTTCATCAGCCATGGTGGCCTGTTACCAATTTCCAGAAAATGAAACGAGGCCCCTGAGGACTGTAATTTGGGGAGTGCAGTAATTTAGGAATGTTTAAAGGGATCTGGAAAACCTGTCCAGTCAGTTGGTTCTCAGGCGCAAATGGCAGGAGGCCCAGGCGTATGAAGGGTGGGTACCAAGTGCTGAGCGTGGCCCCCTTATCAGTCTCACTACCAGGGACCTTTTGTTTGTTTACTCGCTTAGATAAACTCTCGAATCCTTGGGAATGCTCCAATAAATCTGTTTTCCTAAATACTTCATTCTTGTTTATAGAACGCCTTCAAAGGCTGTGACAGCTTGTGGCGGACAGAAACAACGCCTGTCTCTCAGCGAATTCCCCATCTTCTTCCCTTGCCTCAAAATATTTCTTGAGGATGTAAAGGCCCCTACATAATGATCTCAAGTCTTCGCCTAAGTGGCAAAGCCTTGCCGGTATTCCTCTGGGTAAATTTTGCGTATTCTCAGTTCAGTTTCTCAGCGACAAAGCTCATTCTTTAATTACATTTGGGTTCCTTAATATACTTCAAGACGTGGCCAAAATATAATGACTATTCTACCTGAAGGCCAAGAGATTGTTTTTATTTTTCTTCGTTAGGAGAATAACCCAGTAGAAAATTTGGATCGCTTTGCCTTTTTATAGGAAGGGAGTTTTAGCAAATGAGATCCGTGTGTTTTCCCAGTCATGGTGAGTCCAGCTTCAGACCAGGCTCGTGCACACAGCTTTGCAGTTCCTGGGCAGTTGGGTATAATTCCAACAGCCTTGCCTCTATTATCTGTCTAATAGATTATCCTGCTCCATATCTCCGTGGCACCAGATGGCATTATCTCCTTCGACTGGCTGTTGCCTTGTTAATACAGAGTTACATGGAAACATTAAAGGTCAGGAGGGTACCATATGGTCTATTCTGTCCTGCCCTTTTATGCCCAGGAAAGGCCAAACCATCATCTGAGCTTTGTGTCCGCCAGTAGCTGGTTATATTTGATTCTCCGTGTGACTCATTACTCCATTTCTAACGAAATGCTGTAGCCAACAATGTCTTCAACGTCTGCATGGTGGCCATTACTTCTACATCCCAAACATCTTCGAGAAAACTAAACTGTAAACGACTTTTACCTGGGTTCCTTTTTCTTTTTAAATGCTGCACTATCCTTGTGTTGTTGTTTTTTTTTTTTGAAGAAATACTTCGTCTAACAATTCGAATATACTTTTCTAATGTTTTGCATACTGTTGATATCGTGGGTCACTACCCATCGGTCGGTAATTATCACTTGCAATCTGGGTTGTTTCTGTGCGATCTGCTTCTTCGGCCAAGGATCCTGGTCCGTCTCCTGGTCCCTCTTTCATCATTCGTTTGCTGCCTCAAATGTCTCCCACCCAAGCAGAGAGGCCTTTGTATCTCTCTGATGAGTCCGGGTTCTAATACAATGAAAAGGTGGATCGTTTTGCTTCCCAGGCAGAGCTGCTGAACGAGAAACAAGCTGCTAGCTTGGAGCTAACAGCCATCAGTCCCACAAGAATCACCACAGGATGTTCTTTCAGGAGGTGACACCCATACCAGTGAAGCAATGGCTCTGATGCTAACCCTTTGCATGTTCAAGTATCTCCTGCACACTGGTGGTGAGTTCCTAGAACACCACGTCTGACCTGGCAGCATCTTTCAGTCCTCTCTCTCTCTGTCTCTCTCTGTTTTTCTTTTCTTTTCTTTTCTCTCTTTCTCTCTCTCTCTTTAGGACAGCATGAGATCACTGTTGGTAGATCTCACTGTAAACTTCCTTTGCGGTTGTCAATTTATAAGCAATCCTTGAACGTTTGCAAAGTGTGTGTCCCCTATAATTTAGATTAAGTCTTTCTTCCCTCCTGCTTACTTTGGGCCTAAAAGGTCAGACTATTGAATTGTCACCAGATACAATGAGTAAATAATTACTCCATGGAAAGCAAGGATATGGATCAGTTATTAACCTCCGTCCTTAATCCTCTCTCCACACCCTCACTCTCAGACAGCTTAGAAATTCTGTTTATAATTTCAGAAACGTTCCTTCATCCTCAAGTTCAGCCAGTGCCCCATTTTTCTTTCTTATGAAAGTAATCTGGCTCCAATCCTGGTATCTCACAGGCTCCAGGGTCATCAGGTAAGTCTCACACCTGAACTTGGGCTTTGTGAAGCTGGTGTTCCCGGCAACTCTGCCCTGTCGCCTAGATGCTACAATTGGGTTGTGTAAGTTTGTAATCAGAGAATTTACAAATTCCTTTTCAAATTACATAGAGGATGATTCAAACTACTCTAAACACACTACCTCTTCGTCTGGAGGTGGCAATGATCGTGAATCTGCCTCCTGGAGCTGCCACATGCTTTCAGTGATGGTGCAGGTAAACCATTTATCTCTGTGCCTGGAGAGTAAGAAGGGCTCACTAAGTGTGACTATTATTATTATTATTATTATTATTATTTTAATGGTTATTTAGTTTTGAGAGAGAAAGAGGGCGAGTGGGGGAGGGACAGAGAGAGAGGGAGACACAGAATCCCAAGCAGGCTCTGGGCTCCGAGCTGTCAGCACAGAGCCAGACGTGGGGCTCGAACCCACAAGCTGTGGGATCATGACCTGAGCCGAAGTGGGACGCTTAACCGACTGAGCCCCACAGGCGCCCCTCAGTGTGATTATTATTACACGAGTTCTCAACAGGGACTGAGAGGTGGCCGTTATTACTCCTATTTCACAGATAGATACGCTGAGGCACAGACAGGTGAAAAAATTCCATTCAGCTCCGACTGTGAGCCTGAAAAAAAGCCAGACGAAAGCCCAGATATTCTAAATTTTCTCTGATTGATACACAGTACAAGGCGACAATATAATACAATATCTATTACAGACAGAAATGAGTCTCCTGGTTACCATTTCCCCAAACAAATAGAAATAGAAGTCATTCAACCCTGAAACCCACATAAGTGCAGGTAGATAAAAGCTTTTCCTCTGCGGGCACGGTCAAGTGGGATGGAATGTCAGTCCAGGTGAGGGTAGAATCAGGTGGCCCAGGCTGGGGCGGGGCTGACGGACTGAAGGGCATCAAGGTCCCCAAAGAAGACGGGTTAAGACTGGCACTCAGTGTTTGGGGTTACTGCAATGCACCTCCCATGTGTCCAACACTTATCTAGATTAAGCCCCACTCCTGAATCCCCGGGCTCATCCCCGGCTCTAATAGTGTGTCAGTGGTGGTGACCAGTAAATTAACCCTGGAAAACACTTATTGATCTCTACCTCAGATTGCTGACTTCAAAAAAATGTCATTGTTCCATCACATATACTGTTCTGCCTCATTAACTGCTGTCACCGTGTTCCTGGGCACCCGGGGACTCATTATTCGTGACACAGGACTCGGCATGAACTTGCCAGGCGGCTACCAGACCAAGGCAACAGGTGGCCGCCCACCCGCCCGCCCTCTTCCTCTACTTGTGGTTGGAAGGGGACCCAGCTTTGTTTACTCGACCAGTGGACACAAAGCTACAAGGTGAAGGATATTCCCAGCACTTGTGGTGTTCCTCACAGCCTACAGGGTACATGAGCTTACACTTCCTCCAAGGCGACTCCCAAAGCCTGCTCAGGCTTCCTCCTCATGGAGTGGCTGTCACCAGCTGGGTTCCCCGGTGATGACCCACTCCCCTATGAGCTGAGCTCCATCAGATGAGGCTTAATTAAATAAGGACTAGCCAGAGACCTGAAATGCAAATAGGAGGCCATTAGAAGTGGAAATCAGACCAGGTCACTAAGGAGCAGGCTGGGAAATCGCATACATTTGTGAAATTGAGAATGTAGAGTCAGGGCAAAAGGAAATTCGACTTCCATAGACCTAGGAAGCAACCGGAAAACATTTGGAAATTCTAACATCTAAAGGTTTTATCCCTTATATGTACATGGACAGGCAGGTCCTACAGGGAAACAATTTGTACTTTTCCTGCAAGGTTTAAGGAAAACCTTAAAGTAGCACATGGAACTGAACTTCCTTTTTGTGATAGATTAAAAATCCAGCAGGGGTGGGTAAAAAGTGTTAGAGAAATGAGACAACTAAATTGTGGGACTTGATAAAAAAAAAAAAAAAAAAATATATATATATATATATATATATTTTAAGGGAAAATCTGACCTTGGGGAAGGGCTCAAGAATCAAAACCAAATGCCCCTGAAGCAAATAGTTGTCCAAATAGATGGCCCTCCCCTCAGATAGTCACTTAGGAAGTCACATGTCAATGCTCAGATGTTTCTGGTACTTTTGTTTCAGATAAAACCCTTGCCACATTCTTCTGGTGATTAGTACAAATAAATGCTTCTTTGAGGTGTGATTCAATTCCACAGCTAAGAGTCTTTCTCAACCAGTATTTGTGAATAATAAGTATAATAATATGTACAATTAAGTTTAGTAACACTGTAAGTTTCTTTCTGGGGAGAGGGAGGGTTATTCGGATTTTTTGCGGGTTTTTGGGGATTTTTTTTCTATTTTTTGTTTTATTTTTTGTTTTTGGTTTTGGTTTTGGTTTTGGTTTTTTGGGTTTTTTTTTTTTTTGTTTTTTTTTTTTTTTTTTTTTTTTGGTAATACAAAAGACTAAATTTTCGTTCAGGGCCTGCAAAATGGTCCTAAAGGAAACTTGTAATTAATAGAAGCTCATCATTGATTTTAATTCCAATTAATCTTGGTTTCTCTTCAGTAGAGATATATCTGAAAGAGTCTTCCCTCTATCATCCATTTGAGCACATGCTTTTCGGTAGGATGATGTGTAATTTCATTTTCTACAGTTTGATTTCTACAGAAAAATTAGAGAGGGTTTTGAGAAAAATTAAACTTACCCGAGGTCATGAGAAAAGGTAAGAGAGGAAATGGGTCTAGTTTAAGTGAGAACAAGGCTGAAAGTGTGTCCACGGGTAACCCCACAACATGCAGGCATCATGGGATGAGGGGAGGGAAGGAAGGTAATTCTCCACTCCCACTGAACGCAAAATAACAGCATTATGTTTGAACAGAGTCATGGGATGACAGTCATGGAATATTGCTGCCTTCTGAGGAGAGTGGTGTCTGTCTCAGGAAGCTGATGCACTTCTAGAAACTGGAATCTCTAATAAGAGATACTAAGATTTTTTTTTCGAATCTCCATGATATTAAGCCTCATTTTTCATATATCATTGTATAACAAGTTACCCCAAACGTGGCAGCTTCTAACAACAAATGCACATGCTCTCACATAGTTTCTGCAGGTCCGGAGTCCAGGAATGGCTCAGGTGGATGGTGTGGCATGAGCTCCTTCCTGGGGTTGTGGTCAGAAGCAGCAGCACTGACCCCAAGTCTGATGGAGGCCGGAGGAATGGCTTCCAAGATGGCGCACCCAAGTGGCTGTGGGCAGGAGGCCCCAGGTCTCCACCACATGTGCCTCTGCTTAGCAAGCTTGAGTGTCCTCTGAACATGCCAGCTGGCATGGCACAGAGTGAGTGACCTGAGAGAGAACAGGGCAGGAACCACATATCTGTGTAACCTAGACTTTGGGTCACCTACCAATATTTTGCTGTGTTCCCCTGGTCACACAGACAAACCCTAACCCACTGTTGGAAGACACCACACAAGGACCAGAACATCAGAGCACAGGGATCGATGGAGACCATCTTGAACTGGTCTCCACATCAGCTCTCCCAGCCCACCCTGTTTTCTACAAAGGCCTTGTTTGTGAGAATGTGGAGGAAATTTTTAAAGAAGGACTGCATTCCACACCTAGGTTAAAGTATGAGAACCCAGAAGAGAAAAAAAAAAAAATGATCCATAACATGGACTAATTAAGCATAAATGAGAATCCGAAGCCAGGAACAACCCCACAAATGTTGAGAAGAATCTTGTACCGTTACTGTACTCACTTACAAATTAATGCAAATACAGCCTGAACAATACCCCTCCATTACCTCACAAGGCTGGAGGTCAGAGGCTGGACCCAGGTCTCTCTAGGGTGAAATCAGTGGTCTTCAGCAGACTACATTCCTTGAAGAGGCTCCAGGGCAAATCGTGCTTTGAACCCAACCCATCCTGGCTATCAATCACACTCAGCTCCTTGGGGCTGAGGTACCATTCACTTGCTGACTGTCTCTGATCTTTGCTCTGGAGCTTTCCTGGGCTCCTTGTCATGCTCTCCGTGGGCCCCAGGGTCTATCTCCAGGGGTGCGGACACGTGGCCTTTGCTCTGAAGCAGCAGTGGTGTGACCAGCTTCTCTCTACTTGGAACCTCTCCAACTTCTCCCAGTCAGACAAAGTGTCCTGCTTCTAAGGGCCACTCTGATTGGATTGGGCCCACCTGGATAATCCAGGACGACCTCACTATTTTAGGTCTTAAATATCAGTTATACCTGCAAAGTCCCTTCTGCCATGGAAGAAACATAGTCACGGGTAGTGAGGATGAGAACGTGGACATCTTTGGGACGCCATTCTGCTGACCACAGTACCTGATACTCCTGAAGATACACCTGAAGGGGTAGCTAATTCGGTGATGGTAGAATTGGGAGGGATGGGTAGAGGGGCTAAAAGGTTGAAAGGGAAGGAGCCAAGGCGGTCTACTCACAGAAGCCAGACGCCAGAAATGTCCTCTGAGTACCATGTGGATGAGGCCGTCGAGCTCTGCATGGCTGCAGGCATAGCCCCCACACCTGCCCACAGGAGCCACCACTCAAAGCACGTCCCTCACTTGGAAGGCACTGGGGAATGGCAGCAGGGACAGGAGTGTTTGATTTGGTTATTTAACTTTTAACCAAAATTGCGGACATGTTCCCCTCTTTGAATCTCATCAAGGTACACACACCCACATTCACAGCTAGCGTGAGACGTATTTGCCGCATTTTAATGAACAACTGGTTTATGGCTAAGTTACAAACCCCAGAAACAGAGTGATACTGTAAATTCATGAGATCCTTATGCTTTAAGTGTTATCATGACAGATCCGACCCATACGAGAATATATCTTTTCTTTCCATAGTGTGGGGTTTACCTTACATTTAGTTTCATTTGCATGCACGGTTTCCTTTCAAATTGGCTACTTTTCTGCATGGTTAGGAGAGTTTTCCTCCTGTTAGACTACTGAATCATTCCTTTGAGAGGAGTGTGGTCTGAAGGTCAATGTTAAAGAATCGCTGGAGAGTCAGGTCAACTCGCCCTCTCTTTTTCCTATGGCATCAGGGTCTCTATTTCCTCACCCTTCCTATGATCTGAACAGCTCTCTTGTAATTCTTAATTGCAATAGGAATACCTGTGAACACATTCAGTGGCCTGCTTCTACCATTAAGTAATGTTTTCTGGTCTCTTTCTAACTTTCCAAGTTGAGAAACCAATAAATATTTGTCAGAAACTTGCCTTCCCCAAAGCCAATCCACCATCAATGTAACACTGATGTACTTCAAACTCTCAAATGTTCTGAAAGAAAATATGTGCTATGCATATATGCTGGCTGCTTCCACTATTTTTACTTAATTGATAAAACAAATTAATTTGAAACAATTTCAATCAAACTTTCTTGTTTCCCCGCCTCCCATGGCTTTGGCTAATAGCCAATGAGACCCATCAAACAACCAAAAGGATCATGGACACACATGGTAGGTTGAATTGGTATATTTTATCCATATTCTCTGACATTTAAATATGGCCTCTCTCTCTCTCACTCACTTCCTCTCCCTCTCTCTTTTTCTCTCAAAAAAAAGGGGGCAAGGATGCCTGGGTGGTTCGGTCAGTTATGCATCCTACTCTTGATTTCGGCTCAGGTCATGATCTCACGGTCATGAGATCGAGCCCCGTGTTGGGCTCTGCACTGGGCATGGAACCTGCTTAAGATTCCCTCTCTCTCCCTCTCCCTCTGCCCCTCCCCACCTCAAAAAAATAAACAAATAAATACTGCCTAACTACACTCTTTATTTCCCTTTGCAAGAAGAAAAATTTCTCCTAGCAAAATATATACATTTTAGTAGAGTATTACACAAAGAGCTTCTTTCATATGCAGATTAAGTATAACATTTATACATTTAAAAAGATTAACATTCTCCATAGTCCTCCTTAGTTGGCATTGATATAGACACGTACATTTAATAACATACCAAATATTCTCTGCAGATGTAGACCAACACCTGCCATTTATGCTATCCTCAGGAACCTTAATTACCCATTCTTGAATACACAGCTTGGAAGAATGTAATGGTGCACCTGGAGGCCTGGTTCTGGAGACGATCTTCCCAGACTCCGTGAAGGAGCAACCGAGTTCATGACTCTGAGCAAGAAGGAAGATTGAGGGAAACCCCCTGCCATGCAGAGGGGTAGCGTACATAAACAGTGGGCACAATCGTGCAAGCCCTGATCCCGGGCAACGTATCTGAAATGGCCCATTATCCATTTCCTAGGTAATACACCAACTAAATGCTACTAGGAGACAAGACAGCTGGAATGTCTGTCTAGAAGTTTAATTTCTGGCAACAAGATGTAGATGTCCAGCCACGTCTGCCCACAGCAACTGCCAGCTGAGTGGCAGTATTTGAAGGAAGTGGGTGACCAGAGGAATTCAGAAGAACTGGTAACCAGCGTGAAGGAGGGACCGTAACCATTCTGGAGGGACCAGTGGAACCATCCAAGAACCGGAGAGGGCGGGCACCCTCAGGAGCAAATTCCCCGATCCCGTCTCGTGATCTGTTAGATGCGAGAGGAAGAAAGCTCAAAGTAAACAGCTTGAATTTACTAAGAAAATGTATAAATGTAATGTTCTTGACGATCAACAAAAGTGTATCTAATCCCCCCCAGTCTATCTATCTTGGCTATCAACACGGGCGCTTCCTTGATTCATCGATTCTTAGAGATTTCCATGAATAAACTGACGTAGTAGCATCAGAGTTTCTAAAACCAGAAGCCTGGATGTCAGCTGGGATAGAGTGTTGCTTCAAGCACCCCGTAGCAGGCAGTGGCTCCCCAAAGATGCCCGCATCCTAATCCCACGTCACCTCACCCGGCTCCAGGCTCTTTGCCGATGTGACGTAGGTTATAGACCTTAAAATAGGGAGATTATCAGGGATAACCCAGGGGGGCCCACGCTAATCACATGAGCCCTTAAAAGCTGGAAGCAGAGGGGCGCCTGGGTGGCTCAGTCGGTTAGGCAGCCGACTTCGGCTCAGGTCAAGATTTCGCAGTCCATGAGTTCGAGCCCCGCGTCGGGCTCTGTGCTGACGGCTCAGAGCCTGGAGCCTGTTTCAGATTCTGTGTCTCCCTCTCTCTGACCCTCCCCCGTTCATACTCTGTCTCTCTCTGTCTCAAAAATAAATAAACGTTAAGAATTAAAAAAAAAAAAAAAGCTGGAAGCAGAGGAGACAAGGCAGGTGGAGGAGTTCGAAGGGTAAGAAGGGCCTGGGCGCCTCCCTGGTTTGAAGGAACAACTGCAGGATGGATGTGGGCGGCCTTTGGAGCAGAGAGCGGCCTCGTGGTCGGTCAGCCAGCACCCAGGGTCCCAGGCCCCTGGCAACGAACTCAACAGCAACAGGCATGAGCTGGAGGCAGACTCTCTCTCAGATCTCAGGACCGGAGCCTCGGCTGGCGCGGACAGGAAGGTCCCCGGTGCGGGAGCCAGCCAAGCCCACCTGCACCTCCGACCTCCAGAGCCGAGAGGTGACAAACTGGAGTTACGTTACGTAGCTAAGTTTGTGGTAAATTCTGATGGCAGCAAAAACAGAAAGCTAACAAAGCAAAATGACTACTAGAAGCACTTTTGACAGTCTTTTGAAATGTTCTTAGGAATTCAATACGCCTTCCTTATGTGAATAAGGATTTGGGCCCACTGCCGGGGAAGGCAAGCTTGTCAGACTCTGCAAATGACCCAGAGCCCGGTTCTTGGGGACACGGCGTGTGCAGAGCCCCTGATGTGTTTATGCCCGCGGTGCCGGGTGCCGGGTATGGTGCAAGACACAAGACAAGCGATGGAGACTCTTTGCCCGTAAGGGCCACCTCCGTGCAGCATTTAGGGTGTGTTGGAAAGGCTTAGCATCTCCTTGCAAATCACTTCTCCATTGCCCACTCTATTTATATACAGGATGATTCCATGGATCAGAATTTTTTTTTTTTTGCTTGATGCAAATTTCCTGGTAGGAAAGTGGGGTTCTCATCTACATGTTAGCATCGAATTGATTTCTTCCAAACATCTACAGTAATCAGTTTCAAAACAGTAATGGGGATTCTCTGGGTCTGGAAAAAGGCTTAGTGGAAAAGTTAAGTTGAAACAGGAGGCCTTTTAAGAGAGACAGGGTGTCACAGACCTTCTGTGAACTCCAAAGGCCCTGACGGGCAAGGCCCTGGGTCTCTGCTTGGAAGATATCGAAAACCAGGAGGCTGAAGAAAGGCACAGAATAAGAAAGAGGTTGGCAGAGCCAGCTTGCACAAATTGGGAAATTTTACTGAGGGGTGGGCCCTCCGCTGGGCCAGGGCCTGACCCATTTGCAGTCTTGTGCCTGTGGACCCCTTTTCCAAGTACTGTTTATGAGCGAATAAGAAAAGACTGCATAGGATTATCAGGGAAACTAATTGCACTGAAATTCAGCTATGACAATATTTAGAAATATGTGTGATATCATCATGTGTTTCTTTCATAGTTTTAAATAAGTTGAACTAGTTTGAATAACCGTACCAAAACTTTAAAGTAGTGATGGCAGTCCATGATATCTTAAGTTATCTGTAGCCCTACTAATATGAGATGAAATTACCTGTGACTTCTGCTGACAAAGTCACAACACTGCTAGGTTTCTGTATTTTGTGGCCCACATTGACCGTGAAAAGATGACGCTTCTTAGAGGCTAGCGCAAAATTAAGATGTAATTTTTCCCCATCCACGGCTACGTGTTCCTGTGAATTCTCCCCATGGACCCACCTTCCCAAGGATTAGCCTGGGTGGATTCACCCGCCCTGGGGGACCCAGGGGCCTCATGGTTCGTGCACCTCACTTAGTTTGCTTGATTAACTTATAGTGTCATGTAACTTCATGAATCAAACCTTACTTGAAAATAAAGAAAATTTATAAAAATGAAACCCTAATTTAAAAATAAAGGAACCAGACAAACCATTTGAATGAATTTTGCTAACTCATGCAAACAGGTAATTTCAAAACGCATTTCCTATAAAATTGTGAGTCTCGTTTTCATCTGAATGGCTTTCTGTGCAGATACAGTCATAAGTAGACAGGATAAGGCACATTTAGTTTTTTTTTTCCTCTTTCTATCAATGGGGTTGATGAAATTATTTTGCAGAGTTTAACTTGAATCTCATCCATTCAGGTCGAACTGTGGGTACAAGGAAAACATCTTATAAATTGTCTTTGTTTGCAATTTAATACTTTACTGAAGTTGCTCCCGCCATAAAATCTGGGATGAGACCTTTCACTTCCTGACTCCCAGGCCAGGGTTTGATTCGCTGCACCAGACCCTTCTACATAGTATTGTATTAAATTGAATCTCCATAATCAGGTTGGTACATTTTTCTGTCCAATCATCCAAACAAGTACTTATAGCATGAACAAAGCATATCTAAGCAGCCCCTGCATCTTTTTCTTCAAGCCCCGTGGATAATTACAAAACAACCAGGATGTAATAAAAAAAATTCTGAATAATGAGAAACATGTGAAAAACAGTTAAAATCCAGGACATTTTGGAGAGTTTTCAAAGTCATGCAGAGAGAACGACACCGCTAGTTTGAGTCATATCTGACATATTTTCAGCATTAGAGGAATGTTCATTCCCAGATTTTATGAAGACCTGCACGGAAGCAAATAGAAACAGAAATGATTACCACTGGGGCATCTGGGTGGCTCAGTCAGTTAAGCATCTGACTTCGGCTCAGGTCACGATGTCGCAGTCTGTGAGTTCGAGCCCCATGTCGGGCTCTGTGCTGATGGCTCAGAGCCTAGAGTCTGCTTCGGATTCGGTGTCTCCCTCTCTCTCTGCCCCTCCCCTGCTCATGCTCTGTCTCTCTCTCTCTCTCTCTCTCTCTCTCTCTCTCCTTCAAAAATAAATAAACATTGAAAAAAAGAGAAATGATTACCATTAACATCACAGAAGATGTTACACTTCACAATTATGAATGTAGAACAGCGTCAAACAGAGATGGGGATTTCTGGGATCAGCACATCGCCAGGAGCAGGAGGTGGGATACCAAGGATCAGCAGGTGAGATGCAAGAGCTGTGAGAGGGTCCAGACCACTGAGGACCCTTTGAGTAGCCCTGGCTGGAGGAGGAGGAGAGGTCCACTGACTGGACTACACCTGAGTCTGGGAAATCTATGCTTAGATGAATGGTATAGCCAATTGCAACTTGGGTTTTTTGGAGATTTTTTTTTTAATGTTTATATATTTATTTTGAGAGAGAGAGAGCAAGCGGGGGAGGGGCAGAGAGACAGAGAATCCCAAGCAGGCTCCACGCCCTGAGCACAGAGCCCAATGCAGGGCTCAAACTCACCGACTGGAAGATCATGACCAGAGCTTAAATCAAGAGTCGGGCGCTTAACCGACTGAGCCACCCAGACGCCCCTGTAGATCTTTTGTTATCAGCAAAATTCCAATTAGAAGAGTTTCTTGGGTGGCTGATGTGGTCATTGGTTGCGTCTGTGCCCAGAGGCCCTTTCCTTTGTTGTTTTGGACTGGAAGCTTGTGCCCCCCAGGCTTCATACGGTGAAAAAGTAATGCCCAGTGTGACTGTATATCAAGAAAGAGCCTGTGAGGAGGTGATAAGTTTAAATGAGGTCATAGAGTGAGGCCTTAGGCCCACAGGCTGTCACCCTGATAGAAGAGGAAGAGACACCAGAGCTCTCTTCCTCCAGCGGGTGGGCACACAGCAAGAAGGCAGCCATACTGGAGCCAGGAAGAGAGCTCACACCAGGACCCAAATCAGCTGGCACCTCCATCTTGGGCCCCCAGTCTCCAGATGTACGAGAATAAATGTCCATTGTTTCGGCCCCCCGGTCTGTGGGGTCTGTCATGGCCGCCCATGCAGACTACTAGACCCATCTTCTCATGGAGTACCCTTTGGCGGGGGGATATTCCCTTTCATTCCTGAGGTTGATGAGCCTGCCAATCAAAATTGCCAAACACTCTGCCCACAGGTGGGAGAATGGAGAGTGACACCAAGCTAGTTATAAGATGTGCCACCAGGGACACAGGGTCTATCAGCACCTCCCCTGGGAACACAGGAGAGGAAAGATGGTGAACTCTGGGCTTGCTCAACTGTGTGACCCTAGTCCCTCTGGAGCTCTCTGAACCTTGCCCTCACTTATTCCTCTCCACTGAGCAAGCCCACCAGCCACTAGAAAGTACTAGGGGCCTCAACCCCCAAAGGGAAGGATGATGGGGTGGTAGAGGGCACAGAGGGAGACAGTGGGGGAGAAGGATGGTGGGGGAGGGGAAGGGGAGGGGCAACAGAAGACCCCCCACAGCTGCCACAGGAGCCTGAGAACTAAGGCAGCTTGGAGAAGGGTTTCCCTGACCTCAACCACACCAAGAATGCCTAATAAAATGGACCCCAGCCAATTCTTCATCGGGGATCCAAGCATTTGACACATTCACTACTTCAGTGGCCATCAGAAAGATGGTGAGGTCAGCTCCCGGATGGACTCTGGCAGCTAGAACCCACCCTGGCAATTGCCAATCTATTGATTGTCATCCGAGGCAGGCATGGGCAGTTGACAGTTAAGATTGTCACTGAACAGCACAAGAGGTCTGGAAGACTGTACTTCCACAGATATCTGTCACATGTTTTCTGCTGAGACCTTTCCTCCAAATATCTTGCACAGAGAGCTAAGCCACTTCAGGGATTTCAGAAGTGACCCCTTACAAGCATGGCATGGGCCGTGTCCCGAGAATGTGGAATACGCGAAACAGGTCAAAAGCAACCCATCGCAAGACATCTAAGTTGTGTCTTTTGGCTCATTGGAGTCCACTTTCCCTCCTTCTCCTCCTTTTCTTCCTCTCTTCTCAGTGGAATCATATTACTTGTGTGATAATGAAATTTACTTTTAAATTGCTTTTTAGGTATTAAACAAAAACTAATCAGACCCAAAACCAAATAAAAATAAATGAAATCCTGATAGTAGGCAGGCCCTGATAAATGTTTTACTACCTTCCCACTAAAAAACGAGTAGCATTAAGCACCTCCCCCACAAACTTCAAGAACAATCTGCTTAAACACTAAGTGGTCTTGAGGAATCTGGGAGGAATCTTCACTTGCTCCAAATCGTTTAGAACAAAAATTACTTTTTACTTTAATTTTTTATAATGGAAAAGTTCCCAGAAAGAGTAGAAGAAAATAACAGAATGAGCTCAATGTACACTTCTTGGTTTTAAAAATTATCAAATCATTGCCAATATGGTTGCAATTATGTCGTCATCAACTTCTCTTCCTCTTTTGTTACGCTGTGGCAAATTCCAGATAACATCCATAGACATCGCCCAGTAATTTTATTTGGAATTAAAAAAAAAAAAAACACTCTACCTAGGCTTTGCATCATGAAACAAAGTTTGGAACACGTGTCATTCAAGAGTAGATGTGAGCAGAGATGTCACAGATGTCTCCTGTAGACATCAGTGTAAGGCTTTTTGGCCAAACTCTTTAAAAGACCTCATATTTGTTGTTCTTATATCAACAGTGTGTGTCTGTCTCTCCTTCCCTTGAATCCAGGCCACCCTGTGACTTACTTTGACCAAAGAATGCAGCAATGCTGTGCCAACTTTAAGCCTACTCCTTGAAAGTCCTGGAAACTTCCATTTTTGCTCTCTTGGAATGTACAGTTGTAGAAGCCAGCCACCACACAAAGCGTTCAGGTTGGACGGCTGACTACGGAGAGGCCCAACAGGATAGTGACAGTGCCCAGCTGAGCCTAGCCAGCCCCGCTGGGTCCCCCATGTTGCACAGACCTCTCCACTCACCTGCCTCCTGGATGAACCCAGATATTCATGAAGAGCCAAGGCTTCCCCAGGAGCCCGGAGATCCAGACAAGTGAGATATGATGTTGTGCTAAATTGCAAGTTTGGGGGTTGGGGGTTAGAAATTTTTAAATTAAAAAAAATTTTTTAACATTTATTTATTTTGAGAGACAGAGAGAGGCAGAGCATGAGCAGGGGAGGGGGAGAGAGAGAGAGAAGCAGAATCTGAAGCAGGCTCCAGTTTCTGAGCTGTTAGCACAGAGCCCGACGTGGGGCTCGAACTCACGAACAGCAAGACCATGACCTGAGCCGAAGTTGGACGCTCCACCGACTGAGCCACCCAGGCTCCCCTAAAATTTTTAAATTACAGAAATGCAAATGTAAGAAACTGGAACATGATTCACTCAGCATTCCACAATGTTATCAGGCAAAAATAATGTCAATTTTAATTTACATTAAAAAATGTAACTATGTAAGCAATAGAATTAACATACTAATGGCAAGATGGCATGGCGGCTTGGAACAAGACGCCTACATTAACATGCTATTTCTGTGACTGTAGAAAATTATCTTGGTTTTATTCTCCATAGAATGCAATGAATGATCTACGAGGATCAAATGAGGTAAAGAAGGACACACATAAATAAATGAATAATGTAATCAAAACCATAGCGGAGGGATGGGATTGATAAATCCAAGACATTAAAATCGACAGATATCTAGCAAACATGGCCAGAGAAAAGATAGGATGAGGAAGGAGGCTGAAGAAAGAAAATGAAGAGAAAACAAAGCAGGAAACACAAAATGCAAACATTACAAACCAAAAAGGGTAATATAATTACAGAAGTAAAGAACAAGTTAATCTAAGAAAGTATTATGCAAATCGATGCACAAATAAATTAGAAAATCTTAAAGAAATAACTGGTTTCTGAAGATTAACTTTGACCCAAGAAGAAATGGAAATCCTGAATCAGCAAAACATAGAGTACTGAAAATATTGTCATAACGACTTCCAACAAAGCCACCCGAACTGGAGAGTTTTACATCTTTTTTTTTTTTTTCTTTTCACTTTCAAATAACTGATAATTCTTGTGAAAATGTAAAACTTCAGAGCCTGGAAACAGTAGCCATTAGTTTCCACTTCCTACTTCTACAGGGAGATGATTTCCTTCTCTTGCTTTATGCTCTTAGTTTTACAATACTCCTTTTTCAGGCGATTCAGCCATTTTGTCTTGAAGACGTGATCTCTTTCTTGCTTGATCGAGTTGATCTTCTCATGAAATTACCTAGAGACATGAGAAATTTCTACACTTTGTGGGCACTCCTTCTCTTTCGAGTTATACTTTTTTTTTTCTAGGCCACGTTCTTGCTTCAAGAACTAACAAATCAGATGCATCTCTTATACAGTCTAGAAGAAAATCTAAAAACAGCCTGGAAAATATGTGTTCTTGGAGGAAATTTATCTGCTATAAAAACATATTGAAATGTACAATAACCAAAAGTATGTTGTTGTGGCTTAAGAATACTTAGTGGGAAATCTTTTCTTAAGAAGGTATGTTGTGGGGGCGCCTGGGTGGTGCAGTCGGTTAAGCGTCCGGCTTCAGCCAGGTCACGATCTCGCGGTCTGTGAGTTCGAGCCCCGCGTCGGGCTCTGGGCTGATGGCTCAGAGCCTGGAGCCTGTTTCCGATTCTGTGTCTCCCTCTCTCTCTGCCCCTCCCCCGTTCATGCTCTGTCTCTCTCTGTCCCAAAAATAAATAAAAAAACGTTGAAAAAAAATTAAAGAAAAAAAAGAAGGTATGTTGTGGACACCAATCCATCCATCTACCGTCTTTCTCTCCGGCCCCGTACTCCTGCGTGCTCTACCTGTCTGTCTGTTTCTCTCTTTTTTTTTCACCCACCATCTAATACTGCCACTTTGTTTTCCTTCTGGGATCCATTCTTTCCTGAACCCTCATTCCCGTGATATTTTTCTGGGTCCCTTCAGAGAGGAACACTGGCTCTTCCCTGGACCTGTAGCTGCAAGCTGGCTGGTTACAGAGCTGCTTCTGGAGGCACAGTGCTTCCAGAAGCCATCATGCACGGCCCTTCTGAAGGAGACCAAAGCTTCAAGACAGCGGGGGAAAGGCTCTCTTGAGACTATTTCAACTCTCAATCCGGGCAAGCCTGGAATCAGCCACATCCCCTATCCTAATTGCATTGACTCGAATCTCCCTGTTTGACTGAGTCGGTTTGACTTACACTGGTCCTAACTTCTATAGGCTTTTTTCTGAACTTTATTTTTAAACAGCTTTGGTGAGGTATGATTCACAGACACGCACTTCGTCGGAAAGAGCAGAATGGAGTGGATTTTAGTAGACGCACATATGTTTGCCTCCATCAGCAGGATTTTTGCCCCCTACCCGCCTAATCCATGAACGCCCCAGCCCCGGCTCCCCCAGCACTAGAAAACAACCGATCGAATCACACAGTGTGTGGTCTTTTGTGTCTGACTTCTTCCCACGGCATGACGTTTTCAAAATTCATCCACATTGTAACAAGTGTCAGTCCTCATTCTTTGTCACTGCCAGTGACATCCCATTGCACAGATATACCGCCATTTTATTTACCTGTTCCTCTAAGGTTGACGGACCCTAGAAGAATAGAAGAAGACCCATGGAGGAAATTTTTGGCAGTGTCTTTCCCTTTTATTCTCTTTTTTTCTACCAAGCAATCCCTCGGGCCCTAAACCCGACCAGGTCCCGAGTGAACATCCATGGGTACCATCAGGGTTCTTGGCTGGACATCTTGTGTGACCAACAAGAACAAGAGAGTCGAAACACCTGCGAAGCTCTTTCCAGCAGGGAGGGAAGTAGAGCGACTGAAGGAAACCTGCACCTTTTGAAATTTCAGAGCCCAGAGCTGGCAGTTCTAGAACATTGGCGATCGGTCATGAGGACATTGCGGTGGCTTGTGCTCGTGGAAAACGGACTCCCCTCAACTTGCCAGGAGAGAGCTGTGCGCCTGTGTGGAAGACAGCGACGCCCAAACCTAACAAAACAGCTTGCTAACCGGGCAGCTCTAAATATTTCTAACGCCTTTATCAGTTCTTGTATTTTTCTCCAAGTGCTCCCACTACCCTTGACATCTGGACTCACTGAGTCATATGGGAGAATAATCGCGCAGACCACATTCTGTTGGCATAAAGCAATTTCCACAATCATGTCTTCTTTGCAGCTCTGCTAAGAGGTGAACAGTCACTGAGACTTGACCCCCGGATGCTGGAAGACACTGAGGGCCGAGGTTGATACGCATCTGCACAGAGCTCTATTCAGCAGATCTGGGCGCTCAGCTGAGAAAAACTTAATCTGGTAACACGATTACCGCTTTTCCCTTCTAGGATGTTCTAGCACGTTCCGGTCCATTGAGGGAAAACACCCACCATGAGCTTTCTCTCACTCTGAAAGAGGTTCCTGAAAGAATCCAGGAATATTAGCTACTTATCAGTACATACTTGACCCCCCCCCCCCTTCGGGCTTTTCGTTGTCGCTGTTGGGGTTTTTTATGGTTTGTTTGGTTTTTGTTTTCTTGTCCCTTCCCAAGTGAGTAGAATGTGTCTGCTTTTGGAGCCAGGCTCTGTCATTTGTCTGGCACAGATCATCTTCCGGGGATGGCATGTACATTTTATGGCACTTTATACAGACCAGCCTGACTGAAGTAAGTACACAAGATGCAAAGCTCAAAGTGACATATTCCAGATCTGACATTCTTACCATGGCTTTGAGCTTCAGGCACTGACAAATATTCCACGCGTACCAACTCTCCCAGAGGAGGAAATGTAATGATGTTTATGTTATGCAATATGTAAAATATTTATACCCCAGCTCCAACACAAACTGACTATCATTTAAATCAGGAGGCAGTGTTTACAGTAAGGACAAGTGAAGTTATCTGTGCCACTCTTTGTAAGCAAAAGGGGAACCCCACAGAATAAATGCTCAGTTTATGTACAGAGTAAGATCTCACCACTGTCAGTGTTTTAAAGAATAACAGTTATGGGAAAGGTTTTTAATGTGCATGCTTCTCTTAGAATTGTTAAATTACCAAGAAGGGCAAAATTTATGCCTCTCTGACTATTGCCCTTATCTTTAGAATGGAAAAGTCTTTTCTTTTGACAAACCATTCTTTCATGAATAACCTCTTCAAGAGCATTTAGTTATCATTATTAATAAATTGTTACGGTAATAAATTATATTTTAAACATTTTATTAAATGCAGTTCTCATGTACTTAAAATAAATTGCAGAGCCGGCTTTTTTTCATGGTATTTAATATATATGGTATGACACAATGTGCTTTTAATATATTTAATGTTATATACTTTAAAATGTAAGTGTGTTGTACTTTTATGGAACTTACTTTATATTCCTTTCGGTATGGAAAATGTATTACTTTTTAATATGGGTTCATTGTGGAGTGCCATTAGGAAATAGAGCACGGTTCTTAAAAGTGGTAACTTTCAGAATTTAAGTACATTAAGCGTGGGGGAGGGGAAGAGACTGCATTATGATAACATCAAGCATCTAATTGAAACTGACAAAAGCAAGGGGAGACGGCTCACGCTGACACTGTAATGGCACCTGCATTTGCATTGACATCATAACAATTTCTAATGCAAGCACATGAGACAGCTCCCCCGACAAAAAAAGACTTCCCCTGACATGCCGCCACTTTCGCACATTCTTTGGACACGCTATCACTGTCATTCAAGATAAAGATAAAAATATTACGGAAAACATCTTGAGTCCATGATCATTAGATACTTTCCCCGGTTGAAATATGGTGGTCGTTTTCGAGAGTTTCTTATTTTGAAGCCTCAAAAATACACCGTTCGACTCTCTGGGAAGAATGCATCACCAAATTCCCAACTGCCCAAAAACTGCTCTGTAAAATAAGGAATTTAAAAATGGATTTTGCGGGGGACAATATTTTTGCATAGATCTTTAAGGCAAGAGAGAATGATGGTTCTTCTTTTGAAGCGGCAATTTTTCGGGTCAGTAGGTGCGACGTGGTGAAATCAAGCACAGGTGAAAAGCATGACCCCAAAGGAGGCAAAATAATTAATGGTTTTAAAGGGGGCTATTGGAGCTCAATCCAGTGATGACAATTACGAGCCAGATTAAGTTAGAGAAACACATGTCCATGTTGAAATTCTGAAACTCAGCCTTTGCGCTTTAGCTATCCTGGGGTAGACACCAGGCTTCAAGCTCAAAAACGGGCTTTGGAGCCAGAACACCTGTCTTAGAATGCTGCCTTGTACCCCTGTGCCACTCCACTGGGCCCTCCTAGCCAGGACCCTGCATTCTTCTGCCCGCATCGTCCCTGCCTCTGCACCCTGGCTGGGCCCCCGCTAGCTACACACTGGCTTCCCTGGGGCCCAGTCAGCTGCAGGATCAGACTTCCCCCAACACCGGAATATGAGTCTGACTTCCTAAGTCTATCCCCTTCCAGAAGGTGCCTCTCATTCTAGACGCCCCATCCCTTCCCCATTTTCCTACCGCAACATAGGTCACCAGGCTTTCCCAGCCACGTCCTCACAAATGACGCGAGAAGGATCGTTTAAGCTCAGGAACGTCTTCACGTTAAAAGGTGAGATCCTTGAAGGGAAGGTAGGTTTCTCTTCTACTCATGGATCCAACACCCATTCACTGGATATTCACCAGGCACCGGCTCCATGTCTAACCTGCCATAGGCACTGTCCATCAGGGAACAAGAAGGGCATGCTGTCTGAGGAAGTCAGACCACGAACAAGGAACCGGCCAATGAACATGTGATCTCAAAGAGTGATGATGTTATGAAGAGGCTGGCACGAAGGCACGGGGCTAACCCAGGGAGAGGGTATTTTCTTCATACCATCAGGAAAGGTTTCTCTCAAGTAAAGACCGAAAGACAGGAGCCACAAGACGGCGTAAAGACGAGTCCACGGTGGAAGGTGTGAGGACCCGGGAAGAGCCCAGTTTGGCTACGGTGCCAGTGAAAGGATGGGTCTGGGTGATAGACTGATACAAAGCTGTCAGTCATGTCAACGTTTGAAAGTCATCAAAAGACTTAGGGAGCGAGTTTCCACATTCTAATTTGCGTTTAAAAAAAACTGGCTGAGAAAGATAAATGCCACACGATTTCACTCCTATGTGGAATTCAAAAAACAAAACAAACAAGCAAAGGGAAAAAATAATAAAGGAGAGAGAGAAAGGAAGAAGCTGGCCACAGAGAACTGATGGTCACCAGAGGGAGGTGGGTGGAGTGACGGGTGAAGTAGGTGATGGGGATTAAGGAGGGCGCTTGCGATGAGCACCAGGTGCTGTATGGAAGTGTTGAACCGCTGTATTGCACACCTGAAACTAATATTACACTCCGTCTTAACTAAGTGGAATTAAAATAAAAACAAAAAAGAGAGAGAAGGGCAACTGAGTAGCGCTGTTGGTTGGGCTTCCAACACTTGATCTCGCTTGATCTCAGGGTCGTGAGTTGAAGCCCCACATTGGGCTCCATGCTTAGTGTGGCCTGCTTAAAAGGGAGAGAGAGAGAGAGAAGGAAAGAGAAAGAGAAGGAGAAGGAGAAGGAGAAGGAGAAGGAGAAGGAGAAGGAGAAAGAGAAAGAGAAAGAGAAAGAGAAAGAGAAAGAGAAAGAGAAAGAGAAAGAGAAAGAGAAAGAGAAAGAGAGAGATGGGCATTACGTAAGGGTAGAAGGGTCAAAAAAATAACACACATGAAAGGCTGTCTGGCTGCCATCTGCAGGGTGGACTGAAGGTCACCGAGAGCAGAATGTGGACAAGAGGGAAGACAGCATTGCAGCAATCCAGGAAGGCAAGTTGGGTCTTTGACTACAGTGATGTCAGTGCCATGGATGGAAGTGGATGGACTGGAACATGCTCTAGAGAAGGAAACCATAAGACCTTGTGGTATGGGAAGCAGGGAGGACGGACTGGAGGCGATGCCAAGGTTATTATCTGAGTAACTGTATAGACAGCAGACCATTCACTGAGATAAGAGAGCCTGAGACAAACATACATTAAGGTGGCATGACACTTGGGTGCACACATGTTTGTGCATGTTTACACGTGTTGGAGGGAGGTGGATAGGTATCATGCACTCCATTTTCAACAGGCTACTCTCGAGGTGTTTCTGCAGAACTCCAGACAGATGTCAGATAGGCAGCTGGATAGAGAATTTTGAAGCTTAGAGGAGAGGTTGGCATCAGAGGTAAACATTTTAGAGTCACCAGGACACTGGCAAAGCTCTTGTGAAAAAGGCTTACCCAGAGAGAGGGCACAGGATGAGATAACAAGAGGCTACAGGACCAAAATCTTAGGAATTCCAAAATTTGGATATCAGGTTGAAGGGGAAAAGCCCAAAAACAGAGCAGCCAGAAAGAAGAGAATCTAGAAATCTGGAGAAGTCTTCCAGGGAGACAGGTCACCGCACAGAGTACAGAATACTAAAGAATGATTGAGTCAATAGGTCAGAGGTGAAGTTTTTCAGGCCAGGAAGCAGAAATTCACTGGTGTCCTTGGTAAGAATGGTCCCAGCACTGAATGGGGACAGCTGGGAGGGACAGCTCACACTGGACTAGGTTGAGGGAGTGAAGGGAGAAGAGACGTGGAGTCAGAAAATGCTCTAGGACTTTGCTGAGGGGAGGAGTGAAGAAATGGGGCTGTTGTGGGCCAGAGGAACATGGAGGCTAGAAAATTGTGTTGGATTGAATGATTTCCATTTTTGTTACATTTGAATGGCATTTAACGTGGTTGTGCTCCCACATACATCAGCCCATCTGATTCTGTAAACACCTTCCATGAGAGGTAGATAGGGCATTCACTACTTACATTTTACTGATGAAAAGCTGAAGCCTGGAAGGGTTGAAGATACCTGTCTGAGGTCAGCGTTGGCTTCATGGCTACGTGTAGCACATTGAATGGCGTCTGCCCAAAAGATATGCTCGTGTCCCGGCCTCCAGAAAATGAATGTGCTCTTACTTTGAAAAGTGGTTTTTACAGATGTAATAAACTTGAGGATCTTGAGCTGAGACCATCATGGATTATCCAGATGGGCCCTAAATCTAATGATAAATGTTTTTATAAGAAACAGAAAAAGGGAAAACACAGAGAAGAAGGCCAGGTGAAGACAGAGGTGGAGATTGGAATGACGAGCCACAAGCCAAGAACATGTGGAGCCACCAGAAGATGGGAGAGACAAGAAGCATTCTTCCCTGGGGCCATCAGAGGGAGCATGGCTCCGCCAACACCTTTATTGCCGTCTTCTGGCCTCCAGAACTGTACACGGATCAATTCCTGTTGTTTTAAGCCACGATTTGTGACAGTTTGTTGGGACAGTCCCAGAACACTAATCCAACTGGCAGCTTGTGCAGTCATACAGGCATCTGCACTCAGAGGGCCCTGAGGTTGGTTTACTAACTGTATTACCATCCTGAAGTTACTTACCATTTTTGAACAAGGGCCTTGCATTTCCATTTTGCACTAGGTTCTGCCACTGATGTCCTTGGTCCTGCCAAGGCCATGGCAAATAGTGGTTTAAGCCAGGCTAGCACACGTCTGCCTCCTAAACCACTGTTGCTTTTAATGACGACCCGACAAGTCCTCTGTACGCTGTGGTCATGGACAGCACAGCTATGGCTTCCGTTTTCTTGTTTCTTTTCAGAAACGATGCATGCATGCGGACAATGGGGAATAAGAATGGGGGAATCGCCAAGTGCTCAGCACCTCAGTATACTTGGAAAACTTAGAATTCAATGCTTCAGAGGGGAATCACCATCCTTTTCAGATGGAAAAACTTACCAAGAATACACGTTTCATAATTCTTCTTAAAACATTAAAAAATAGTAGTTTTACCTATTGAAAAATTTGATACAATTTTCAGTTCTCACATACCCACAGTTTACAAACAACTGATCTGTACCAAACAAATGAAATAGAGGCGGAGCTAATTTGTTCTTTCACTCATTTGTTCTTTCACCTTCTCACTCAATAAGCACCCATTAGCCACAAATTATGTTTAAAGTGTTCGATGAGGTACAAGGAGAACAAACAAAGAAGAATAAAAGACAATCCTGTCATCTAGAAAGTTAAGTAGAAATAGAAAGACACCTGAAGTAAAAACATTCACTCAAGTTTTTGAAGTACGTGTATTTTAATGTCATGACAAATAGCAAAAATATTACTGAACAAAATATATAATTAGAGCATTATAGCTCTTAGACAATCTACATATAGGCTAATAAAGTAATTTAGTAGAAGGGGATTCAGGAAAAAATTGATTAGAGTGAGTAAGTATCACTTGTGAAATTTTAGATTTCCGAGAATGTTCATCCAAAGTGATTCGGCGACTGGAAGAACAAAAGTCTCAATGGTGGGTTCATGGGACATGAAAAATGGACAAGGAGTCCATCTATCATGAGGAGAAAGGTTAGGTAAGAAGTCAGACTACCAAAAGAAGAGAAGTATAAATGAAGAAGCTCTTTTCCAAGTTGGTCAGATGTGTCCCTTCCCTACGACAAAAGTTGTATCTTCAGGCTGTTTGCCAAAGGTGGCCGTTCAGAGAGAGCTTGTAAGGGCGAAACAGCCAGCTATCCAGTTCTATTGGATACAGTGCAAGCCAGTCCATGTAATTAGCATCACCATCGCCACCATCATCATCACCACCATCATCATCATCACCATCATCACCACCATCATCATCATCACCATCATCACCACCATCATCATCATCACCATCATCTCCATTACCACCACCATGACCATCACCATTGCCGTCGTTGTCATCATCATCACCGTTACCATCGTCACCATCACCGCCATCATCACTTTGCCATCATCATTATTTAATATTTATTTACCATCTAGCACTTCGTGAATACTGAAATGGAAAATGACACTAAATCGCTTTTAAGCTTTCACTTAAACATTGTTTATTCCAGGAAGATAGAACTACAAAGAGTACACATTTGCCTTGGATCTTGAGTTTGTTGTCTCGCCAACTAGACCGTGAGCCTGTTGATGGTATACCACATCAGCTGTCTCTTGAAATCCTCACGGCCTCCGGTCAACATCGTTCGGGGCACAAGTGTAAGTCGTGGTTCGACCACGACTTCATAAGTAAGTCGTGGACGACCACTGCTGCTACTAAAGGATGGTACCAAAAGGAAAACTAATGACTCTTGTGAGTGAACGACTGTGGGTCATTGGTTATTATATAAAAATGGAGACAGGAGTATCTGTTTTAAATGGTGGGAAAAGGAAATCATTTTATAAAAGGTAGATGAATAGGTAGACAGAAAGCTTTTTCTAGGTGTAGTTAATGCATCAAAGACCCGAAGAAGTAGTAATGCATCAAAGACCCCAGTAGGGTGACTGGGAGGGCGGATACGGAAATCATCTTAAATATCCTCCAGGTTGGCATCAACTTTTCAGAAAGTGTTTGAAAATAATTTAAGTATATTAATTTAAGACTAGAAACTGGTGTCTGACTTTTCTCTCCTCTGAGTACATTCTTTGAAGTTGTGGAATCCCTTTATCGCTATGATATCAAAAATAAACGTCATGCTATAAAACATATGATCTATCCATCCAACACTCTTCGTCGTTATTTTTTGCATCTCGGTAGCTATTCATCCATTTGTCGACTGATTCATCCCTCAGCCGTGTGTTTGCTCTGATTCAACAAACACTTTGCCTCCTGTTTGTTAAACACTGCAGCAGTGATGTGGCTGCAAGGTAAATAAGCCACACTCTCTGAGGCGCTCAGATCCAGTGGAAACTAAAATGTAAATTATTTTTAAAAAACCCGAGAGCAGTTACATTATGGAGGTACTTTAAAGGGTCTGAGGCGTCATAAATGAAAGAGCTATTAAGCCTTTATAAAATGTCAGAGATGTGGGGCGCCTGGGAGGCTCCGTCGGTTAAACAACTGACTTCAGCTCAGGTCATGATCTCGTGGTTCATGGGCTCGAGCCCCACATCAGGCTCTGTGCTGACAGCTCGGAGCCTGGGGCCTGCTTCGGATTCTGTGTCTCCCTCTCTCTCTCTGCCTCTCCCCTGCTCGTGCTCTGTCTCTCTCTCTCTCTCTCAACAATAAACATTGAAAAAAATATTTAAAAAACATGTCAGGGATGTGGATTGGATTTTCCCAGGGATGGAATGTGGGAGTCGGGCCTTACGAACGGAGGCACCATCTCTGGCACAATATGGCGGCAAGAAGGAGAATGGGGTCTACCCCGCGGCATCTAACCAGAGGTTAGGACCACTAGGAGACACACACACACACACACACACACACACACACACACACGCATGCACCTGAAAGCATACACATACACACACGCACAAACATGCATACATACGACAGAAACACACGCAGTAACACAAAAGCACACCCACAAATACACAAACACACACACACACAAAAGCACACAGCAAACATAAACACACACAGACACACATACAAGAACACACATCCTTCTGGCCCAGGGGTCAGAGGGACAGGGAAGGTGGTGCACCCCTGCCAGCTGCTGCCTCCCGCCCACCAGAAGGGCAGCAGAAGGGCACAGAACAGCAGCAGTGTGTGGGGCTCCCGCAATCCCAGCCCCCAAAGGGAAACCGTTCAAGAAAGGGAATTCGGGGCACTGAGTTGAGCCTGATCTGTGGACTCATTTCAAAGCCTCCGCGGTGGGTAGACAGAAGGCAGCTGCGATATGAATGGACCAGGGCTGCACCCATCACGGGGAGCTTTGGGTCAGGGTGGATCAGGGAGGGCATGTGCTCTTGGCGGAGGACCCGGAACTTTATTCAGGAGCTGTCTTGAGGCCCTTAGAAGAGTCTAAGACATTAGTTGGCCTGGTGGCTTTCTGGGTGTCCGGAAAACGCAGGCGTGGCAGCGGAGGAAGGAACGAGGGCAGGAGCAAGGGAGGGACTGCGGGGCGGCACGCAAGGGCAAAGCAGAGAGGCTCCGGGGTTGTGCCAGGCCCTGGGGCCGGAGACAGTGGTGCCCCAGGCGCACTGCAGGTGTGTGATGAGAACAGGGGCAAGGACCCACGCGGCCAGCAGGTGCACGTCTCGGCCACGTGGCCTTGGGCGAGGTACATAGGTTCCGTCTGCCTCCGCCCCCTCACTGATAAAAATTCGGAAAACCAACCTATTTACCCCTGAGGGTCACTGTGAGCGCCGAGGGGCCCGGGGCCCGCGGAGCGTCTTTGCAAACAGGCTCGCACGAATGCCGCCTGTCTCTGTCTTAACAGGCGTCTCGCTCCAAACCTTTGGCGTCGGCCGCATTCTTTGTTCCTCTCTCCCCCTGAAAGTCGAAGCGTCGGAGGCTGTGTGCTCTCATACCCCGACTGAAGAAATGAGGATTCGAAGTGAGAGAGACAACATTGGAAGTGGTGGGGATCTGGCTGCCTTTTCAAAATATTACCCCTTAGCCCGGTCGTGTCTGCGATCCCGCAGGGTCCCAGAATGACTTCGGTAGTATCAACGAAATCGATTTTAACGTATTGTATTTTAATTTGTCCACATTCATTATGTATTGATGATCTATACGCTGACCCTCTATGAAACATCATATTTAATGAATCCTGGTTCCCTAGGTCAGCCAGAGGATGACAAGTCACCGGGGTTGCCAGAAACCAAAAAATTAAATTTCAGAAGCATCAATTACTAAAAAGTACCACTGCAACCTATTATGTGAAATAAGCCATGGTCTATGTATTTTTTTAGCATGTTAAATCTTTGGATATTTTGAAAGCTGCGTTTTTTTTTTTTTCTCTGCTAAATAATTTTGTATAGTGGAATGTCGTGCATTTAGACGTGTTGGGAGGGCCAGCACCAAATACTGTAATTTCATGTGAGTATCTTTTCCTTTGCTATGATGTGGTGAGTGAGGTATTGCACTGGCCATCGGGAGAGCTGGCTTGCAGCCCAGCCAGAAGGGGACACGGGGCAGGTCACTTGTCCTTCGGAGAGTGTGCATTGGGTTTTCTCTGATATCCTTTTCCTATCTGGATTTTGGAGCCGAATTGATTCCAAATGGGTGTGAGAAGGTCAGGGAAAGAGAAAGCATATCCAGTCTCCTGTGCAAGCTGCCGGGTGGAGAAGAGTCCAGGAGCATGGATCCCACAGAAAGTTCCAGCTCTTCCCCTTTCTAGAGCACCCTTGGGCAGGCACTCTTTCTCCCTGGACTTCACCCTTCCATCGGGAAGTGGGAACGATGGCTGTGCCCTCTTCACAGGGTTGCTGTGGCCTGGACAAGCAGGCATAGACGTGTTAGCCAGGGTTACGACTTCCTCCGGTCTCAGGAAGATTTGCGTCAGCAGCACTGGCTTCTAAGCAGACTGGGTGCGGGGCGCTGTGGGGGCTGAGACGAGAGTCTGGAGGTTCATGGGTCTCCCGAGAGGTCTGGCCGCCAGCCAGAAGCTCATTCACCGAAGGAACTGGCTTCGATTACAACCTCCAAGGATTCTTTTCCATTTTTTATTACCCAATACTTAGTTCATTGAATTTCCCAAGATAACCGGCAAAACTCAGGCAGAAATTTATAGTAAATTGTATTGCTCTTCCTTAGATGAAGCCATTCTTCCTCCTTTCCCCCCACATTTCCCTAGTTTAGTTCATTCCTTTCTTGAAACGTATCCTGGGTTCTGAGTAGCATTTCAGCACAAACAACAACAAAATGCCTTTTTGTTTTGAAAGACCCACCATAAGATAAAGGGTCTCAGGAAGCTCTTAAGCCACAGGTGAGCCCGAGAGGCAGTGTGTCCACCGCCAGGGGTGTCTCAGGGAAGGTTCTAGACCTCTCTGTGGATCCATTGTTCCAAGGTCCCTGAGCTTTCCAATACCCTCAGGAAGGGCAGGGAAGGAGCAACATTCCACCTGGTCTCCAAAGGCACAGGTCCGGACAGGTGACAGGAAAGCGTGCCGGGTTGGTAGCTGGGGCCACCGGTGGCATTGGAAGGACAACATGGGACAGGCTGTGCGGGACTGGGTAGTGTCCCCCAGAGTCTGTGTCCACCTGAGGCCTGTGCGTGTGATCGGTTTGGAAATGGGGTCTTTGCAGATGCAGTCAGGGTAAAACGAGGGCGAGCCCCAATCCAATATGACCTGTGCCCATGTGAGAAGAGAGGAGGGACAGACAGAGGGACATCGGCAGAAACGCCATAGAAAGAGAAGGAAGGAGGTCAACTTCATACGCGAGCATCGCTTCCCAAGGCCGCATCGACTGTCTCCAAAGACTATGAATGTTCGCGGAGTCTGCATTAATTATATTTATTTCCAAACATCGCTAATTTGCGGAATATATTTTTACTTTATTGATGAGGTATATTAGGATAATAATGTGCTATATTTTTCACTTACGCTGTATTTGTGAGGAAAGTATTATTTAGCAGATGAAGAAGTACATATGAAAAGATAAGACGCTCACATACATCACCCTGCTCATGAAAAACAAATCCCTGCTCTTAACTTCTTTTCCATGCTCCAGCCATATCCCACGGCCGCACTGCCTCCAAAGCAATCTTGATAGGCATATAAGGAATGAAAAAAAAAAGTTATTTTGAATCTTCTACCCCCCCCCCCCATGATTCATGTTTCTTTGTAAACTGAAATGTTGAGAGTCGAGTAGATTGTATCAGAACAAAGTGGTTAAAGAAAGAGAGATAGAAAGATGTGGAAAGGCAGGTCTGTGGGGCTGTTTGTAATGGATGCCGGAAGACGAACGCTCCTTGCCTTCAGAAATGTTTCTTTCCTTACACAAAAGAAAAAGAAAAAGAGTTTTCAGCGGCCTTCACGACGAGACGTAACGTCCCATCGTTTCTATGAAGTCCTCAATGGTAATATGGAAGCATCAGCATTTAATAGAAACAGATTCGAGGTCAGGTGGCTTTTTTTTTTTCCAAAATAGTTCTTTCCTTGCTGGAAAAGGAATGTAAGTTAGAGAGTAATCCATCAATCTGTTAGAGTGGTTTTAAACTTCCACCAGCCTGGAAAATTTCCCCCGTCCTCACCAGAAGTCAGACAATGACATGTCTGATGGCACTGGGCTTCAGAGCCATGAGCATTATTGGGAAATGCTTTTCAAAGCGCTACTTGCCTTGTCTCGAGGCTCTAAAACAGGACCCGCTTTCTCGCATCGCTCATTCTGAAGCCGAGATCAATTTGCGTGTCTGGAGTACGTGCAATTTTACTACAACTGACACCGATCTTTTTCTCTCTTGTTTACAGCGTGAGAAACGCCATGGAATCGTGTGTTACTTCCTCCAAGTTCCCAGCACATCGTCGGCTCAAGGATGATAGAAGTGCTTTGGAAAAATAGGTGCCAGCTTGCCATCCACGTGATCCGCTGCGCTGGCGGGCAAGATCGCGTGGGTCGGTGAAGTCCCAGCAAGTCTGGATACTTCATTCCACCGTTGGTTCAGTTTCTTAAGCACGCCAAGAGTCAGAATGCCAAAGAAAAACCCAAGTTAACGATGAGAGTTGGAGTTAAAATAGCTTGAGCTTTTCTTTAGGAAGGAGGCATGAGGTTGGGGCACCTGGGTGGCTCCGTAGGTCAAGCGTCCGACTTCGGCTCAGGTCACGATCTCGCGGTTCGTGGGTTCAAGCCCCGCGTCGGGCTCTGTGCTGCGACAGCTGGGAGCCTGGAGACTGCTTTGGATTCTGTGTCTCCCTCTCTCTCTGCCCCTCCCCCAATCATGCTCTGTGCCTCTCTCTCTCTTAAAAATAAATAAGAAACATTAAAAAAAAATTTAAAAAGAAGGAGGCACGGTGCATTCTACATCCTATTTTCATTTCTTTAGGAGATGGGCCCAGAAGTAGGATTGCTGGATCACAGGGTAGTTCTATTTTTAGTTCTTTGAGGAACCTCCATACTATTTTCCGCAGTTTACATTCCCACCAACAGCGAACTAGGGTTCCCTTTTCTCCACATCCTCGTGAATTCTTGCTGTCACTTGACTTTAAACTTACACTGTTATTTGTCAATTGCATCTCAAAACGCAGAATGAGGCCTCGTGTTAAGAACTCCCTTGGTCCCTACACTATTCAGCCTGCCGTGGCAGGGCCAGGAGACAGCAGCAAAAGAGGAGGGCACTCCCAGACACGTCTTTAATGACCTTTCTTCTGGCCATCACCCCCAAGTTTCATTGGCTTAAACCCCTCACCCTGACCGTGGCCTTTCTGAGGCTCCCAACTTCCCCATCATGGAAGGACATTAATAATATTTTGTCTAGTTGGGAGGGGGACAGAGAGCACGTTCCCTAGCCCCTGGGTTAACAATCCCTCAAAGAGGCTCTTGGCCCCCTCAAAGGTAAGTCAGCCTTGTTGAGTTTGGTCTGTGTTGCCTTCACCTTCACAGATACCATCCTGTCTGGGGTACAGATGCTCCCTGAAATGCCTGCCAGCTTGGAAACAAACAGGAGAAAGACCCAGATATGAGACTTGAGAAGCCTGGGTAGCCCCAATTTAAATAATCTGCTCCTAAGTGACTGGAGTCTGGTTCCCCAGAAGGCGTGCTGCCCCATCCCTCCTCCCCACTCTCTCTGAGTTTCGAATTTCTATTTTGATGCTGTTCCTCATTAAAATGAGTCCTTGTGTGTGGAAATAGTTTGCCTCTCTCCCGGCCTTATTGAAAATTTAAAAGAACATTACTCCCCAGAATATCTTCATCAGTTTGCACATACAGTAAGCTGTGTTTCCATCATTTACTCGTCTCTGGCTCTTATCTGTCTATCAAATTTAGTCTGTGGATAAGCTCAGCAAAGCCTGTGCCTAGCTCTTATTTTCGTTCAGTGCTTAGAACATAGATCATATCTAATGTATGAAAATAATAATAGCAAATGTATAAAGCGATCATGAAGATACACTGCCGAGGCTAATGCTGACAGTAAATTCTCAAAGGAAGGTTTCCTCTTTCCCGTGTCTTAGGAGATGGGGCGCTGTGCTGCAGGTCCCAGCCGTGTGCGGTGGCCTGGGTGTCCACGGAGCGCTCCCCAGGGTGACCTGACTTCTTGGCTCGGCTGAGGGTAAAGGAGTCCAGGCCACCCGGCGCCTGCACTTGCCCAGCTACTCCTGTAGATAGGAAGTTCAGGTTCTGCTTTGGATGACCGGTGGGGAGCCCGATTTCTCCCCCCACCCCGCCCTCCGAGGATGAAGGCACAGGTGTATCTGCTACTTTCAGACAATCGGATGTTACAATTTTTCAGAGCCTGATGAGTCAGCTGAGGTCTGTTGTTTCACTGAAAACATGAACTAGAGATGCTATGGATAAGTGCATCTCAACACTTTTCTGGACTGGCAGATGTCCGGTAATATTAAGCACGATCTATTAGAACAGCCGCATCCAGATGTAAGCTGTCACTCGGAGAGGCGTTGGCCATAGTCCTACGTCTATTGTTACAGATGTCCGGGCGGGTTATTGAGCGGTTTTCTCCTCAACTGGAATGTCCTACATATTTAACACATGGGTAGGGGATTATCTGTACATTCACTTATTATGTTCTTTGTCTAGTTCTAAAAGTAATTTAAGCCAACTTAGAGGAATACGAACAACATAACAAAATGACAGAGAAGAAGTAAGTGGGGACATTCCAGAGAAGGAAAAATAAGAAGTAAAGTTAGTAGCAGAGTGAGTTAATGCCCAGCCACCTACTCTTGAAGTCTGTACCTGTCAGCGCTGGGTATGAACGTGGCCATGAGTGTCGTGTCAGCCAATACAAAGAAAGAAAGGACACAATTTACATGATTCATTAGGTCTATAAAGTTCAAAAATATTTGCTTAGGAGAAGCGTAATCATCCCTATGACTACCGCTAGTGAGAATTCTTTTTCACGGGTTCACATAAAGAGGACATCAAATAATGCAGGGAAGAGCCGCCCCCGTCGTGTCCCCTCGGGAGGGACCATGCCTTGGCACCCTTCGTGCCACCTGGAGACCGCCCATTGATGTGTAACTCAGGTCGGGCAATTCCTTGAGGGCAGAACACAAAAGAGCCCGTGTATGCGGGTCCCTGCTGGTTTGGTCAACCCAGAAGTCGATTTCAAAGTGCAGAAAAAGGCTGGATGGCATGTTGTTCAGGCTCCCCTCCATCAGCCAGGCGTTTGGTAAGTGCGGGGCAGCCGTGAGTTCGAGTTGTGGCTCCTGGCAACACAGGCGGTGTGATCACTCTGGGTGGCTGAACGAGGGCAGGGCTGTGTGCTGGGCCAGGCAGCCGAGCTGGAGGCAGGGGGAGTCAGGATCTTCTCCCAACAGTGAAGGATCGCCTGATGAGAATACATGCCTGGTGGGATGACACTGGATGGACCACCTCGACCTCACAGAGAGAGTACACGCGCGCATTACTCGGGCAGGGGATGTGTCCTTCGCACAGGAGCTTCGGTTCATCCCCGCTCTGAAGGCAAACCTCTCGGAGGAGTCTCAGCCCTGGGGCCGGGATGGGGCTACCGGATTTTCACAGCTTTCCACCTCTGGGCTTCAGAATTCAGCGACAGCAGCCGGTCTTTATCTGCAGCAGCCAGGAAATATACGCGTTACTGAGTGTTACTGACAAAGCTGGGTCAGCAGTAACAAGGGAGAAAACACTGCCGCTCAACCACTAAGAGAAGTGAACGCACACACACAAAGGTCTTTCCTGGCCACAAACATTAACAGACAACCTAGAGCAGGTCGCCACAGTCACAGGATTGTGGGGTACGGAGGAGCTGGAATAATCTCCTCGCTTTCAACAAAGGCACCACTTGGTGTACGAGACGAGATCAAGTTAAAACGCACTGTGGTTTTTTAGGAGCTATGTGAGCCCAGACACAAAGGCCTTGCAGATCCCACGTCATTTCAGCTACAGACAGAAAAGCATCACGGCGTACGTGCATAAGCACATGCACACGCGTGCACGCACACATCACATGCACACACAGGCACACACACCCACACATGCACGTGTGAGCCACAGAACATATTTGAAAGAACACAGAGCTACGAGACACGGATTCCATCCTTAACTCTATCACTTTCCTGCCAAGTGATTTTGGATAAAAGCGGTAACATCTCTGTGCTTTAGACATCTTCTTATGAAAATAAGTACTCTTGGATTAGATATTTTCTACGAATCCTTAAAACTCAGTAAACCTTTGGAGATGAGCACAAAATCTTTCACGTAAGCTGATGTTTTCATTTCTAAAATCGGAAGTCAAGGAGAGCAGGAAATATCTTACCTGATAACAAATACAACTAGTATGGTCATTTCTCAAAGGAGTCATTTATGAGGTGGATGGATAATATCTAATGACAGTTTGCCTACTTAACGTGGCTTCATACAAAAAATAAAGTGTGTGTTTGCCTTTTTTAAAACCAAGCTTAAAAATAATTCATATGATTCTCATTAATAAGTTCAAACACATCTTATTGCAGTGAACTTATCTTACTGTGCTATCTCACTGGAGGAATAGGAAAATATCACCAATTTACTGCAATAAGGTAATTACTGTAATAAGATAAATGTTAACTTTTTAATGAAAACCACTGTACTTGAGTAATTACCCTTCCGAGGACTACTCCATATATGATTTCTTTGCAATTATTAAGATTAATTCACTTTTTTAGTAGGAACAGACCAAAATTCCAAGCCAAATGATCATTTTTATAAGCACATTTTCGAATGTCCTAGAACTTTCAAAAGGGGGAGAGAGAAATGGATGGAAGTCTTGTTTCCAAATCTATTTTATTAAGTCACAGGCTGCCAAGTTCCTGGGTCCAGTTAAATGCCAATATATAAATAGATGTGATTAAAAAGAGGAGCGTTGGTTGACCATCAGCTACAACGTGGCAAAAAGTGGAGATTTAATTAGAACTTTCTTTGTTCGCAAATCCACTAGCCTGCTATAAATAATGCATCACACAGACATCCTAAATGCACAAATAGACGTGTGACCACACTACACCTTCAGAATTCCTGTGGATCCGAATGCCTCCAGGATGCTATGGAAAGACAATTATTGCGATATCAGCTTAATGTTGAAAGTCGTACAGTCAACGAAACAGCAACATCCAACCAGAGTAGTACCTGGAGAGCGTATATTTTATTTCACGAAGTTTCATATGTACATTGGTTTTCCTTATTGGGTTTGCTACGCCTGGTGTCACATCTTTCTCTTAGAGAAGATGCTGGGCTCTCTGATCAGCGTTCTTTCCTGGCCTCTGGAAGTCTCCTCTATTTCTAACCAGCAGAGGAGCCTAGGAGAAAAAGTGACCCACTCTTGTGTAATCAGCTTTGTGGATTTAAGCATTACTTTCTGGAAAGCATCATGGTGGTAAACGTGAGGTAGTTCCCACTGGGATTTGGTGTGAGTTGAGGGACTCCAGCTAGCAGTCAGTCCAAACGTGAGTTCTGCTCAAGTTTTTAAATGTGGCATGGACTTTTGTTCACTGTTTAGAGTGACCAAGTGGAATTCAAGAGAAAAGCTATTTATTAAATCTATCGTTTACACTCTATCCATTCTTTATCTCCATCCATCCATCCATCCATCTATCCATCCATCCATCTATCCATCCATCCATCCACCCTCCATCCATCCATCCATCCACCCATCCATCCATCCATCCACCCTCCATCCATCCATCCACCCATCCATCCATCCATCCATCCACTCTCCATCCATCCATCCACCCATCCATCCATCCATCCATCCACCCATCCATCCATCCATCCATCCACCCTCCATCCATCCATCCATCCACCCTCCATCCATCCATCCATCCATCCATTTCTCTCTCTCTCTCTCTCTCAATTGTACCATGCTAAATGTTGACATATTGAAAATAGGCAAGAAGAGAAGCTCATCCTGCATCCCTTGAGTCTGTTTTGCTTTTTGCCACTTCCTGCTATTAGAATAAAACCATCCAATTAGCTCCTAAAAATCTCTGCACATTTTGCTCATTCCGTGAGCTCATCCAGATAGGAACAGAGATTGGAGGGAGTACAGTCCTCACTATGCCTCAACTTCCTCATCTGTCAGATGCGGAAAACAGTACTCACTTCATAGAGTTACTTTGAACAGTGCCTGGCACATGGTAAGCACTCTTAGTACTAACTCTCATTAGTATTAGATGAAATTGAAATATAGGAGAGTTAGCCTATGTAGCAGTCAGACTTGTAAAGATGCCCCAAAGTTTCCTCAACTCTGGCCATCCAACCCAATGCTAATACAGGCACAGTTGTGAGTGTGGCTTAGAAGGTGCCTGGTCCAGTCAAGTGAGCCCTTTAAGAGCAGAGTGTCCTCCAGCTGGTGTCAGGAGAAGTCAGACACACTTAAACCATGGGAAGGACCCAGCATGCCATTGCTGGCTTTGAAGATGGAGGCATCCATGAGGGAATAAATGTGGGTGGTCTCTAGGAGCAGAGGATGGCCTGACCAACAAGACAACGGGGCCTCAGTCCTACAGCCCCAAGAAACTGGATTCCACCAACGACCTGCCTGAGTTTCGAAGAGGTGTCTCCTTCAAGCATCCAGATGAACCCAAGCAGCTGAAACATTAGTTTGGGGTTTGTGAGACCCTGAGGAGAGAGGTCAGTTGAGCCCATCTGGACTTCTGACCTACAGATCGGTGAGCTAAAAATCAGGCGTGGTTTCAGGCTAAGTTGAGGTCATGTGTTAGTGGCAACAGAAAACTAATAGAACATATAACCTGGCACTCCCACAGGGTAAGGTAAGGAGAACTATACACCCTTTATAATATTTTACACGAACTCTTACAATGGTTGAAGTCATGGAGGAGGGTTAAATTATAGACAGGAATCCTTACGGGAGGTCTCATGGCTACCCCCGACCAGAAAGCCCTCTGTCCGAGCTGCATCCTGCATTTTTGGTCACCATGGCTGCTGGTTCATCCATCTTCTTAACATGCTGGAATGGCTCTCAAAGGGCAGAGGGATTCGGGTTGTCCTGTATAACCCAAAAAGACAATCCCATGGACTGATGTGTCATATGAAGCAAGCCTCGCTGCCGTTCAGAATATCAGTGGCCAAATGGGTCAATTCAGACAACTGTGGAACAAAACATACACTGAATCATTATTGTAACATGGCCGTGACAAGCGTCTGCTAAATCCAGGGCCACCTTCGCCTCCCTGGGCACTTGGAAGGCCAGCACCCAGCAGTCGGGTGGCCATAAGGCGAGTCCCAGGCAATATGGGCAGAAATAGCGACTGTTACTTCCAGGCCCAGGCAGTGAAAACCCTGGCAATTCTCCACCCCTTCTGCACCTGTGTCAGTGACCAAGGAGGCTTGGTGATCAATTGGCAGAGCGAGGACAGCAGCCCGGATCTCCACGTCCCTGCATGGAGAACAGCTCTCCTGGGAAGCCGCTGTATTCCACTGGCTGTTTCATGAGGGAGAAATTAAGTTTCCCATGTTTTGTGGCTATTTGTTACCTTGCTATAACCTAGCCTATCCAGCTACTCAGCCAAACCACTGTTAAGCATGGGTTTAAGAAGCAAATGGACTGAAACATGTAAGTGTTCAGATCATTTCATCAAAGACCCTGGATTTCCTGGCTTACCAAGTTGCATCAACTAGTCAAGGGCAGTAATAGGATCATGAATTATAACTTTTTTTAATATGTATTTATTTTTTTTAACAGAGAGAGAGAGACAGACTGTGAAAAGGGGAGGGGCAGAGAAAGAGACACACAGAATCCGAAGCAGGCTCCAAGCTCTGAGAAGTCAGCACAGAGCCCGACGTGGGGCTCCAACTCACGAACCGCAAGGTCGTGACTTGAGCCGAAGTCGGACGCTTCGCCGACTGAGCCACCCAGGCGCCCCCGGATCATGAATTATAGTAACAAGTATTGCCAACATCAATTGTGTTCCTTATTGTGTGCCTCGCACCGTGCTGGTGGCCCGTTTTATCCTCATTTTATCCTTGTAGCAGCCCTACAGAATGAGCACTATTCTCATTCCATTACAGGAAGGAGGGAAACAATCAAGACGGTTTAATTACCTAGGCCAAAGCAGACAACAGCCCCGGGAAGGGCAGTCTGGCTCCCTGTAGAAAACTCTCTCCTGTAAGTTGAGTAAACAGAGAAAGTGCATGTAGCAAAGTGCGTGTAAATATATCCCGTAATTTTGTTAAAGAGAAGCTGGCGTTTTTTTTGTCCTCTTTCTGATACTTTCTCTGCTAAAGCCACTTCACTGCTGGCATTAGCATCGTGGAATACCTTCGCTCCTTTCATAGGCTCTTCACTAGCCTCTCGGGGTCCACGACGATAAACAAAGAGGAAGAAAACCATGTTAGGCTGTCAAAGGCCAAAAATTATTTGGAGCCCCTCCCATACAAGGGTGCGGCTTCTGCCCTTGACAAGCCTCCACCGCGTTGTGTCACAGCTGTGGCAACAGACCACGTGAAAGGAGAGAGCCTGTCCGTCCAGCGGTGGCCCCGGGCACACCAGTGTGGCGGTAGCCAGCCATCTAGCCCCGGCCGAGTCACCCACTGCCTGGGCTCAAAACCCACACAGCTAACCCAGGAAGCATGAGAAGGACTGTCGCCCCTTCACCAAGCTCTCGTTTGGTGTGATTTGTTATTCAGCAATACTGACACCGTGAAGCTGAAGTCATTGATGACACCCGGCAAAACGCTAGAAAATTCAGTTTAGGGAATTCTCCTAGATTCAGTATGGTAAATCCCATTTGCTAAATCTAATTATTCCATCATTGATTTCAGAAATAATAAGAGGTAATTTCTCCATCAATTGGTCACAACTCAATTTCATTTATCATTGGAAGATAAAAGGGAGTCTATTCCCTTACTTGACTCTATTTTGTTCATTTTCTGAGTGGTCGAATAGCATTACATGCAAAGTATCAATCAGGAAAGAATTCTATCCTTAATGTTAGAGCCTGTTAGACCTCACATGCTTAGGCAGGTCGCGTCGGGTCAATTATTGGTCATTTCTGAGAACTATCTTCTTATGTGCTGCTGGAAGTGTCACCAGAGATTTACTGTTGTCATATCGAGCCAATAACCTGGCAAGGAGGAGCTCTGTCTTTTGGAAAGGATATAAAAGTAAAGAACTAAGCACTCAGCGGCATAAAAGAGCTCGTGGTATTTTGAGTTGATCCTGACATCCCGGATAAATTTCAATCATAGCGATGGCATCCACTTCTGCGCTTGTTACAAGCATTAAGGCATCTACGGTTTTGTTCTGTTTCCTTCTCTTCTAACTGACGTCCCCTGTCCAGCCAACTGATTCTTGCTTTGCTCGGTGACCCGATACTGCTTGGACTAGGAGTCCTCAGACTCGGTTCTGGAAAAGGGGCCGAACATAAATCTTTTAGGCTTTGGAGGCCAAGAGGCAAAATTAAAGATATTTTCTCGATATTCATATAATAAAAGAGAAGACAAATGTCCCCAAATCCTTTGGTAAAATTCAACATGTAATGGTAATAATCAAGCGTCAAGTTTTAGGTCTACAGCTAACGAAAAGCATGGCACTCTTTTGTGGTATGACATTTGACATAACCGGTGTTCAAAGTTAACATTCTCTGTAATCCAACCAGTTGCGCAGGTTTATCCGTGAAACAGTTCTTAGCTTACAGGTCACCCAAAAATGGTCAAGCAGGTGGATTGAACCACTAGGTGGTAGTGTCCCGAGGCTGGCTTAGGCACTGACTCTGTGTATTCTCAGGCTGGAGACGGGCTTCCTCACAGACCAGACCGGATCGGTGAGTCACGGACACCGCGAGGGTGCTGTCCCCCAGGACGGGAAGACAGAATCGGGACGAGAGAAGCGCCTGTGGTTCCACGAGCTGCTGGGGCCATTGCCCTGCAGATCCAGTCTATTCATGGCTCTTTTGGGTTCCGTGGAACATGCTTTTACAAGAGTTCTGCCGCTATATGGCACTGTGGAAGGGAGAGGATGTTTCTCAAAAGGACAATTTTACTCCCCCCAGAGATGAGCAATGTCACTCCCCACGCTGCTGGAGCAGCTGACTTGCCCGGTGTCGCCCAGCTGTCCAGCGAGGCCGGGACTGCAGTGACTGGACCCGGCACCCTGCAGTTAGGCCCTCGTTGTCCTCTTGTCTTGTTTTTCGGAACGCTTGCAAGATTTATTCCGAGCACTTATTTTTTCATTTTTAACGATTTACTGGTGAAATGCCTTGGGAAAATTGTTTTAGAAACCAACCATTTTCAAAGGTCACTATTCATTGAAACATAGGAATATTATGGCATGCTATTTCAGTCTCATTTAAATTATTTTACAGTTAAATATATGTAGACTCTTTATATTGCAATTCATTGAAGCCACGGCACCGGGGTAACTTAATTGGTGTTTGTTTGTTTGGTTTGTTTTGTTTTTATTTCATGGTTTTTTTTTTTTTTAATTTAAGTTATAGTTAGTTAGCACATGTGGTAAAACAGACTTCAGGCATAGAATTTAGTGATTCATCACTTATATGCAACACCCGGTACTCATCCCAATAAGTGTCCTCCTTAATACCCGTCACCCATCTAGCCCATCCCCCCCACCCACCTCTCCTCCAGCCACCCTCAGTTTTTCCTCTATAGTTAAGAGTCTTTTATGGTTTGCTTCCCTCTCTCTCTTTTTTCCCCTTCCCCTGGGTTTATGTTTTGTTTCTTAAATTCCACATAGTGAAATCATATGGTATTTATCTATCTCTTACTGACTTATTTCACTTAGCATAATACACTCTAGTTCCATCCACGTTGTTGCAAATGGCAACATGTCATTCTTTTTGATTGCCGTGTAATACTCCATTGTATATATATCTTCTTTATTCATCAGTCAGTAGACACTCGGGCTCTTTCCATAGTTTGGCTATTTATATAATGCTGTTAGAAACATCGGGGTGCGTGTGCCCCTTCAAATCAGTACTTTTGTAGCCTTTGAGTAAATGCCAAGGAGTACAATTGCTGGGTCGCAGGACGGTTCTAGTTTTGACTTTTTGAGGAACCTCCATACTGTTCTCCACAGTGGCTGCACCAGGTTGCGTTCCCACCAACAGTGCAAAAGGGTTCCTCTCTCTCCACATCCTCACCAACACCTGCTGTTTCTTATGTTGTTGACTTCAGCCATTCTGACACACACGGGGTGGTGTCTCATTCTAGTCTTGGTTTGCGTCTCCCTGAGGATGCGCATCTTTTCATGTGGCTGTTAGCTCTTTGTATTTTATGTCTTCTTTGGACAAATGTCTGTTCATGTCTTCTGCCCATTTCTTAACTGGGTTATTTATTTTGGGGATGTTGAGTTCGACAAGTTCTTTATCGGTTTTGGGTACTAACCCTTTATCACATAGGTTGTTTGCAAATATCTTCTCCCACTCTGAAGGTTGTCTTTTAGTTTTGTTGATTGTTTCCTTCACTGTGCACAAGTGTTTTATCTTGCTGTAGTCCCAATAGTTTACTTTTGCTTTTGCTTCCTTTGCCTCCGGAGACATATCTACTAAGAAGTTGCTACAGCCGAAGTTAAAGAGGTTACTGCCAGTGTCCTCCTCTAGGATGTTGATGGTTTCCTGTCTCACACGTACATCTTTCATTCATTTTGAATTTTTTATGTTTATTTATTTATTTTAAAAAAAGAGAGTATGCATGCACAATGAAAGCAGGGGAGGGGCAGAGAGAGAGAGGGAGAGAGAATCACAAGCAGGGTCAACGCTAACAGGGTGGAGCCTGATGTGGGGCTCAATCCCATGAATAGTGAGATCATGACCTGAGCTGAAATCAGGAGTTGGACATTTAACTGACTGAGCCACCCAGGCACCCCTATCTTGAATTTATTTTTGTGTCTGGTGTAAGAAAGTGGTCCAGTTTAATTCTGCACGTTGCTGTCCAATTTTCCTAACACCATTAGTGGAAGAGAGTGTCTTTTTTCCATTGAATATTCTTTCCTGCTTTGTCAAAGATTGGTTGGCCATATAGTCATGGGTCCATTTCTGGGTTCTCTGTTCTGTTTCATCGATCTATGTGTCAGTTTTTGTGCCAGAACCATCCTGTCTTGGTGACCACAGCTTGGTAATACAGCTTGAAGTCTGGAATTGTGAGGCCTCCAGCTTTGCTTTTCTTTTTCAAGATTGCTTTGGCTATTCCGGGTCTTTTGTGGTTCCAAAAAAATTTTAGGTTTGGTCTAGCTCTGTGAAAAAATGCTGGTGGTATTTTAATAGGAATTGCATTGAATGTGTCGATTGCTTTGGGTAGTATAGACATTTTAACAATATTTGTTCTTCCAATTCAAGAGCATGGAATGTTTTTCCATTTCTTTGTGTCTTCTTCAATCCCTTTCATAAATGTTCTATAGTTTTCAGAGTACAGATCTTTTACTTGGTTAGGCATATTCCTAGGTATCTTATGGTTTTTGGTGCAACTGTAAGTGGGATTGTTGTTGTTGTTGTTGTTGTTTTTTAATTTCTATTTCTGCTGCTTCATGATCGGCATGTAGAAGCGCAACAGATTCCTGTACATTTTGAACAAGGCACACACTTAATCATAGGGCAAAATTTACGTTAGGTCAACCTGCAAAAAGCTGGAATGATTTGTCTCTGGAGGTTATGAATCCACCTCACCCAATATACGCATGCATGGTCTAGCCAACCCAGATGAGCTATTGGTGTGCCTTTGCTTGGAATGAGGATTTCGACTATCTGATCTTCAAACTTTTCAGCCCTGTGATTCAATGAATCTGGGGTCAAAATGACGAGTTTGAGTATCATGCGATCACAAACGCTATCACCCTTGAGCCAGCTAGTTAAAAATACATATTTATAGAGGGGACAAGAGAGTACTACTACCAGAAAACACCACGGAACATATTTATAATATAGTACATGAATTCATATTTTCTTCAATGCATGTAACTCTTATCGATCACCCAAATGTGATGTGCACGTGTGTGAGTAGCATATGCATTTAGTAACATGTACGCACCTTGCTCATACCATGCAGTTACCAACTATAAAATATTTTCCGTCCATTTGGGTGTTAAATGCTGCCACACTGTGATCTAATGGCTGGATAAAATCTAAGACCTAATTTGTAGAGGCATGGGAATTGACCAAGGTTTTCAACAGAGCTCTTAGCCTGAGATAGAATTTAGAACATCCAGCAGGAACTTCTTATTTGTGTAAGATACTCTCTTAGCGCAGGTGCCTAGCATCCCTGGCTTGGTAACCCCACAAGCCCTCCAGCTACACAATGTCTGTCTTGAAAGCCAGATATACCGAAAGACAGATTCTGTCGGGTCCTGGTGTCTTGACGCACAACAGAACCCTTGAGGGAGTGACGGAGCCGCCCTGAGCCATCCCTGCGCCCACGAGCAGGCGGACCATGCAGGCGCCTGCCTCCGGGGCCTTGCCTGAGGGAAATTGTTGGAAGTCAATGCAAATGAGAACTGCTTCCTCCAGAGCAGAAAGCAACCTTCGGGAACCTGGAAGGCAGACGTGTATTTGAGGACAGCGTTGGCGCCCGGTCAGACCAATAGCACTCTGCGACATTTCAATCCCCTGGCTGGCGACTTCGCCCCCCATCTTTAGCCCCTGCACCATGATGAGAGGGAGACGGAAACAGCTGCCTGCACACTTGTGTTAGCTTAACGGAAACGTTAACGTTAAATTTTAGAATTTAAGTTTAAGGGAAAGGGTGGTTCAGTAACAAACCTTAGATCTGTGCTGTTGATTTTTTTAACTGAAGGGAAATTTCCATAGCAAAGTGGGTAAGTCTGCCAGTCTTCACCAACAGTGGTCATACAGCCACTACCACAACCAAGATATTAGAGAACATTTCTGTGCCGCCCCACCTCGGTAAGTCTCCTCCTCCTACCACCAGCCCCTGGCAGCCCCTGAGCTGTTTTCTGTCCTGACAGGCTTGCCTTTTCCAGAACGTTGTATGTATCAAATCATACAGCGTGTAGGCGTTTGAGTCTGGCCTCCTTCACTTAGCGCGTAATTCACTCGAGCCGCATCCACGCGGTTGTGTGGTTCCTTCCCCTGTGTAAGGGAAATAATGTATTTATGAAGGTATTGTTTTTTACGGTGATAAGAACGGATAACGTGAGATCTACTTTTCTAATTGATTTTGAAGCACGCAGTACAGCGTTGTGAACTGCAGGCACAATGAGGTCCAGGAGAGCTCTGGACCTTACCTTGTCTTGTGTAACTGGAACTTTATACCCCTGGAACTGCAGCACCCCCTTCCCCTCTCCCAGCCCCTGGCAACCTCCATTCTGCTTTCTGTGTCTACGATTTTGGCCACTTTAAGTACCTCCTATAAGCGCAACCATACTGTATTTGTCCTTCTGTGACTGTTTATGTCACTTAGAATAATGTCCTGGTCCATCCAGGTTGTTGCATAGGGCATGATTTCCTTCTTTTTTAAGGTTGAAGAATATTCCATCAAATATGTGTACCGTGTGTCCTTTGTCCGTTCACCTGTCAGTAGGCTCTTCAGTTGTTTGTACATCTTGCCTATTGTGAATAAGGCTTCAGTGAACATGGGAGTGCAGGTTATCTTTTCAAGATCCTCATTTTCATTCTTTTGAATAAACACCCAAGAGTGAAATTGCTGGATCCTATACTGGTTCTACTTTTAATATCTCGAGGAGCCTCCATACTGTTTTCTGCGGCACTAACACCATTCCACGTTCCTGCCAACGGTGCACAAGGGTTCTAACTTCTCTACATCCTTGCCAACACTTACTTTGTTTACATATAATATGTACATGAAAGCCACCCTGACCTGTGTGACATGGCATACCGTTGTGCTTTTGATTTAGTGATTCTGAGCATCTTTTCATGTACCTGTCGGCCATTTGAGTGTGTCCTTGAGAGAAACACCTATTCAAGTCCTTTACCTGTTTTAAAATAAGCCTAATTTTATCTTATTTATTTGTTTTTGTTTTGTTTTTTTTTTTTTGGCTATTGAGTTGTAGAAGGTCCTTATATATTTTGGATATTAACCCCTTATCCGGTATGCGATTTGGAAATATTTACTCCCACTTATCCGCGATGTTGTGTCTGTGTCATAGCTTCTTCCTTTTCACCACCGAGTGGCATCCTTCCGTATGGTGATAGCACATTTTGTTTAATTCATTCACCAACTGAAAGACACTTGGGTTGTTTCCAGTTTGGGGAGACGAATAGAGCAGCCATAAATATTTGAATACAGCTTTTTCTGAGAATAAAAATTTCCTTCTCTCTTGGGTAAATACCTAGGAGGGGATTGCTGGATCATATAGTAAACGTATGTTTATTTTCCAGTCAACACAGACTAAGCGTATATTGTCCTTCCTTTAAGAGCAAAGACGAGACATCCTTTCTATTGGGAATTCACTCCCCACAGAAACAGTGACCAGAAACACTTCCTGGGAAAGTAGAGGCAGAAGAAGTGTAAATTTCATTCGGTCCAATCTCTGCATCTTTCACAACAGCAACGCTGAAGACCAGAGTGACAAAGCACACCCGTACGTGCGCAAGGAAGAAGGAAGAGAGCTGGACAGACACTGGACCCCTGAGCTCTGCTTTGCTTTGCCGGCTCCCTACCGCATGCTCCGTGTGGAGTCTTCTGTGAATTACAAGGAGGGGAGGGAAATCTATTTAAGGAAAACATGCCCTATATTTTAAGGAATAAGTAGGGTGTAGGAGTGGAAGGATCCAGATAAATTATTTACATTAATCAAATTCATTGAGAATTGACTCGACTCCCCATTTCCTTTGACCCGATTACATACATATCCTAACTGTCGCATCTTCGTCAAACTCTCTTTTCTACGAGAAGAGCTGCTATAAGTATTAATACATTAGTTTTTATCCTCATTATTATTACAATCCTACATATAAAAATATGAAATTTAGAGCCACTAAAGCTCACTGGAGGAGCCCCTGACACAGAGCTTTACCAAGTTCTTAATTTTGTTACAGGTTCATTCACTGATTCAAGTGCTTCTTGTTAGCTAAATTCACAGTTAGTGCAGAGAAATTTTCTAATAAACATCTGAGATTAAAGTACCTTTGCTGACAGCAAAATTACAATTTGTAGTCCAAAGACGCATTCAATTATGATCACTCCGAGAGAAAAAATAAAGGGGGGGACAAAAACCCCAAACACAAAAACCACATACACCAAGGAACAGCAAGGTCTGCAAAAGTAATTCAAATCTTAATCCAATAATCTATTTTTAATTACCCACATTATGGTCATTTACAGGGTGATCATTTCCGAGTCTCAAATATCCAATCTTTTGGCCCAAAGCCGTGGGGGTAATTGCTTTATAACTGGGTGAGAATATATCATCTATGTCTGGTCTAGACTCAGCAAGAGTATTTGTAACCGATATTTAAAGCAGCATTTCTGGACGGGATTCAATCTGCCTGAAGAAGTCCTACTAATATGGCTTATTTTGTCTAAAGCCTTCACGAAGTGTTTAAAACAGCCTTACTCATTGGGCAGTACTTCCGTTTTTGAGCTCTATAATCTGGTCATGTGGTTTTGAGGAGAAGTCTAGGAAACAACCAACACATCTACTGTTGCCGGTGTCCAAGAAATCCTAAATGTCGGATGCTGTGTAAGGGAATGCCCGCCTTGGTGCATAGACTATGACCACGCTCCCTAACTTAACCAAACCCTCTTGATCCCACCTTCCCGCATTGTACCTCCACCCCTCTTCATGCCTCTGGCACTCTGCTGGCCTCTGGTGTATTCTAATTATTCTGGAACACTCCCCCCTAGCAGGCAGAACCCCAAGTTTAAAAACTCTCAGTTGCCCTGTACGGAAAAGACAGGCTGGGACTCTCTCAAGATCCTTACTGAACAGTAAATGAGGGCAGAGGAGGATGGACGTGAGTCAGTGGGGGCGATTTAAAATTCTTCCAAGCCCAGCTTACCTCCAGGGCCAAGTGTTGTTTCATTCATGTGGCTTCCTCAGGCGAAAAGTAGCTCCACCCAGGAAATCTCTATTCCTCGTTTCTCTCTTGAACCAAATGCTCTTTAAAGTGTTTGTTTGCATTTGCAACCCGAGGAACATGCTTCTAATGCCAGTCCCGGAAACCAGGCACACCCTCTCCATTCGGGTGACCCTCTACTCCATGTCCTTCCGATGGGGAGTGGCCTGATCTCAGTGGGTTCTATCCGCTAACATATTTGAGTGTTACGATAACGGCGAGATCCGCCAGGAAGAAGCCCGCGCGTGTGGAAATAGAAGGAAGGACCACCAGAGTTTAGTGGGCCCAGCTTGGGAGAAGAATCATGTGCTTTTCATCCCAGAGGCAGTCTGTGAACACAGTCTGGCCGGGCCCTTTCTCTTGACCTGCGTAGCTCAGAGTTCTCTCTTGTAGGCCTTGCAAGGTAGAAGCGAATGAACAAGGGCGCGTGCCTCTCTTCGTTATGGAAGGCGTAACAGGCGCATGGCAGGCAAGCTTGCGTTTGGCCACTTGTGTTGTTCAGTTCATACCAGCTGGTTCACAGCTACCGGGCTTGTTCTGACCTCCTCGCTTGTGACCCCCAACTCACTTGTTTACACAAATGAAACGCTCTCCCCCCGCCCCCAGGAGGTGACCTCTCATTTCCAGCGGTTCCCTTTTCTCAGACACAGACAGGCATGTTGGGGAGATGTATAGAGGATGCAGGTCTCCATGGTGATGGGTCCCGGGCCTGCATTTCTTGGGCCGCGATGCTGACACCGCAGGTGCCCAGGGTGAGTCAGCCCAAGTGAGTGCAGCAGGATCCCTACCTGTCCCTCCACCCCTCCACCACTCTGTCTTTGGTGCCCTCCAGTCTTGGTTGATGAAGACACCCAAAGGCACACAGGGCTTTGCACTGATGCTCTTAGGGGTCTTTCACGGTGGAAGCGCCCACCGGGACCCAGTGCTGGCAAAGCAAGGACACCATGTTCCCTGGCCCCGAAGTTGAATGTTCCATCACAAAGGTTCAGGAGGCAGCAGCACTCAGAAGGCAAGGCATGTCCCGTGGCAGTGTGGGACAATCCCTGCTCCCAGAATTCTGCTATAAGGCGGGGACACTCTGCACAGTTACACGGCTGTGCCCTTGGAAATGTTGTCAACCATCCCTGGTAGCATAACTCAGAATATGCTATAACCACATGTTCTCTATAATCATTAGGCTGAGAATAAGTTCCAAACTCTGGCAAATATAACATTTTGACACCCGTTGCCTCACATCTGATAATTCAAGCTTGATCACAATGCGCTACTTCCAATGGGAAATAATGGAGCGGAACTCTCAGCCGGGGAACTTTCTCCTCCATATGGTTCAGAAGCTCCCTGGGATGTGTAATCCTACTGGGAGTGCCATCTGTGTAGACTCCACACAGGCCCGAGCCGAGGCAAGCTCTTCACTGCTAACACAGCCACAGATTTTATTCTGACACCAATACGTTCAGACAAAAGGCAAGACTCTCTTCTCACTGTCTTCTCGGCCCCTCACACGCGTAAGGGGCAGCTTGTGTGGGATGTCTCTTTTCCGGGCAAGGAGCCAACCTCGCATACCCCAGAAGGATGAATTAGGGGATCCCCTAGCTCGCTGAGAGCCCACACAAGCGATCGTCTCTGCAGGCTTGAGTGGCCTCATGGAGAGAATAATCATATACACATCACACTGACAGTGAACACGCCTCATCTCACCTACCAGGGTGTGAAGTCCTTAAGGTCTCAGAGAGGGTCTTATTATATCTCTGGGGTCCCCCAGTATCCAGCACAGGAAATTAAACGAGAGTCTTCGTTACAAAAAAAGATGGACAGAAGCAAAAGAAAATGCATTGAAAGGATGTGAGACAGTTCAGCAAAGAATCTAGGTAGAGGCTAGAGTTTAAATAACATTTCCCCCCAAATAAGCTGCTTGCTGGATTAGTGAGAAGCCACATCTACTAACACTGAGCCCTGGAGGCCACGTCCCGTGCGAGGGTGTTGTCTCCGTCGACCGTGGTGGGTCTTCGTGCAGGCAGACAATTGCACGCCCTCTTGTGCCTCTGGCTTTGAGTCAGCGTCTAGTGGAAGTGAATCTGATTAGGGGAGACTAGTTACATACTGAGCCCCAAGTGCAAAGAAGGCTGAGAAACTCAACGTCTAGCATGTCGTGCTCCTCGAGAGGAGATCCTCTTTGTACCTTATCAACCTTATGAAACAGGGTTCCAAGGCCAGACAGACGAAGGGATTCACAAATGTCCATTACACATAGTATGTCTTATATCGCTCTTTCTCTGTACAAATAGAATATACTAACTAATGAGAGAGTAATTAAGAATGAATGTGCCAACGTTTAGGCTGGTCTTTTTAAGGCTTCAGTTCATTCACGTTATCTCTCTGGATGAGATCGTCCTCCTAATCAACCATGTGAAGAGTTCCAGAAACGATGGACTTTCCAGTCTCCGAGACTCACAGTAGGGTTACCACGCCTGATCTGTCAGAAAAAGAACCTCAAACTTTCTGTTTCCTGGCAGACAGATTTAAAACTCTCATCCTACGTGAGCCATCGGTTGCTAGAGTTTATGTTCTTCTAGGTCTGCTACATGTTGTACTGTTCACAACGTTCAGGGCTCTTCAAAGAGCATGCTAGAGTAATGGGGCACCTGCGTGGCTCAGTCAGCTAAGCGTCTGACTTCGGCTCAGGTCATGATCTCAGGGTCCGTGAGTTCGAGCCCCATGTTGGCCTCTGTGCTGACAGCTCAGGGCCCGGAGCCTGTTTCACATGCTGCGTCTCCCTCTCTCTCTGCCCCTCCCCTGCTCGCACTCTGTCCGTCTCTGTGTCTCTCAAAAATAAATAAACATTAAAAAATTTTAAATAATTGTCCTGGGGATTAGAGAAGACAGACGCAAGGAAGGGAAAGCTAATCCACTGTATCCCTCCCAGCACCATGTGTCTGTGTGTGTCTCTTTGTCTGTGAGTATATATAAGAAAAGAAAATGTCATGCTTCTGACCTGGAGTTACTAAGAACCCTACTAGACCAAGACAAGTGCACAGAGCTTCTGTTTACTTGAATGTTCTTTAGCTGGACCCAGCTTATCCGATAATTTATACAATCATCTGCTCAGCTTTGACTGCATAGACCAATCCTATGAAAATGCTGACAGAAGCCTTTCTTGCCAGAGCTTAACTGATAATACATACACTGCATTTTCTCTACCCACGAAAGCTACAATTTGAGAGAATTCCATTTCAAAAAAATTAAGAATTTTATAAACGTGTTGTATGTGCTCAGAAATGTTTTAGAGCCTATGAAAATGACTGAGACATGAGCTTTACTTTAGAAAAGCCCACTGCCTAGTAGTAAATACAAATAGGGCATGGGGGATTGCACTGTTCATGACATTACTTTAAATACTATTTCAGTAATACCAGAAGCAAGGTGACAAAATTTTACAAGTTATCTCCCCCCCTTCCAAATGCCCCTGGAATGTATTTGTGGATTTTAAAAATACAAACATACTTAATTAGACATATTGAAACAAAGAAACAGACTAGCTATAATGCATGAAAAAGTAGCCAAATAAGTGGAAAGCAAAGACTAGCTATAATGCATGAAAAAGTACAACATAACCAAGTAAGTGGAAAGCCAACAAAAAAAGCATTTGTTCAACTCTAGAGCTTTCTATATGACTCTCTAACCCCATCAGGTATCCAACAGTTACTTCCTTTAATGTGAAATGGTCGGTCACAACTGAATGGTAACAAGCGAAATCTCATCACACATTTTCCCGAGTTTGAGAAGATTTCCGTTCATCACTCCATCACAAGGGATGTTAAAGAGAACACAAGAACTCTTGTTCCTATTTTAAATGTTTGTTTATTTTGAAAGAGATGGGGGGAGGAGCAGAGAGAGAGAGAGAGTCCCAAGCAGAGCGCAGGCTCTGTCAGTGCAGAGCCCTATGTGAGACTCGAATTCACAAATTGTGAGAATGTGACCTGAGCCGAAATCAAGAGTCGGACGCTTAACCGACTGAGCCACCCAGGTGCCCTTAGTTCCCACTTTAAGTTAAGGGTCTTCCAGTAATGTGATCAACAATACATAACTAAGTGTAATTAGCACATTGAAACTGACAGTGGTCATATAATTTTGTGACAATACCCCGTATGAAGTGGGGTGCGGGTCAGGGAGCAGTGAGCAGGGGAGGGGTGGGGAGCAACCAAAGGAAAACAGTGAAGTTCAAGTGAAGAAATCTGTAGGTCTCATCTACCCAACAATATTTTAATGTTATGTTTGAAAGAAGTAAAGTAGAAAATGTCGATGTTCGTTTGCAGGCCCTTAATTCCATGTCGAGATTTTTAAAATTTTCCCAAGACTAATCTGAGAAGGAATCCAGAGAAGAGAGGAATCACAGGGATGTCATTGTCCAAATACAAATCAGATGGTCGCCCTTCCAACAGGAAGGTAAAAAGCCTTTTCTGATTAAGGAACTAGCATTTCTCTATTTAGAACATCATTTTCTGTCTCCTCCCTCTCATCTTCTCCTGGGTGGTTCACATGCATTCTTCAAAATCCAAATCAGACACAGCCTTCCCAAGACTCTCCTCAGAGCCCTGTAGACTGCATTCGGCAAGGCCTCTCCACTCTCCATAGCTCACCTCTATCACAGCTCTCTGCACACGTGCTTGTCTTTCCCTGACCTACTTTCATCTCTGAGTCCCCACTGCTGCCCACAGAGGAGGTTCCCAAAACACGTTCACTGAATAAGTGAATGAGTGAGTGAATGAATGGTGAGTGAAGGTGATGGACAAGGGGGTTGCACATCTGCCACACTCTTACCTCTAGACACCGAGGGGACACTTGGAACCCAGAGGTGAGATACATGCTCAACACTAGAAAGCCTGAAGGTGGAAGACAGCTCCCATTGACTGAATCCCGACAAACGCCAGGCATATCTCTGCTGGACATCTTCTCATTTGTCCCTGTGAAATGCCTGGCGTGTTTGGCATGGTCAGCCCTTCCTTACGGATGAGGATCACAAACCCAGGAAGGTCTACACAGGTTAGAGTCGCTTTCCACTTCACTGCAGAGTCTGATTAATGGCTTGAACACCCATTCATTTCAAAATGAGGCATTAGGTAAATGCAAAGATGATAGTTTTCTACCTCAGTACTTTTGTCAAGCATTCTTACAGTTTAGATTAGTCACGCCATCTAATTGATAGTCTAATACAGTTGGACTTTTGCCAAACACAAATCATGTAGCTCAGGAGCTCGAGAAACACAGGCGCTGGAGGACTAGACACACTGATGCTTCACGAAGACCAGAGAAGAGCCTTGAGCTTTCTCGTATGGTAGCTCAGCCCTGGCACCCAGACATGTGTGAGGTTGTGTGTTACTTGCAATGTTGGTTTCCATGCAAATGTGGTTTTTAAAAATTCCTTTGACTTTAAGGGTGCCTGGGTGGCTCAGTCGGTTGAGCGTGTAGCTCTTGATCTCTGCTCAGGTCATGATCTCACGGTTTGTGGGATCGAGTCCCACGTTGGGCTCTGCATTGATGGTGCCTGCTTGGGATTCTCCTCTCTCTTCCCCTCTCTCTCTGCCCCTCCCTTGCTCACTCACTCACTCTCTCTCCAAATACATACATACATACATACATACACTTTAAACAATTATAAACAAAAAGTCCTTTGACTTTTGCTCCAGATATAATTTCTATCATTTAATTTCTAGCAGAAAAAGGTCTATGTCATGCTTTGCTAGGAAAAAATTTTCCTCTTGGAATTGCTTTCTAATTCATCACCTCTGCCCTGAATAACTGTTAATTGTCTCCTTACATGCAATTCCTAGATGAACTCATGCCTACAGATCATTGTCATGCCTACAGGTCTTGAAGTTTTACAGATCTTGAAGTCCTGTTCTACCAATTCATATTGTAAACTGGGGCAGAGCACTTACATTCTCTAAACCTTGATTGTTATTGTTGGTAAAATTGGTAATACGAGGACCTAATTTACAAGGTTGTTGTAAGGTTTCAGTGAAAGGCTGAACGTACATCAATACCCATCATAAAGCCTGGTGCTAGAAAGAACTCAGTATAAGTATTAATTCAGTCTCTTCCTCTTCTAATTCATTTTACACATAGCTGTCATGTTTAAACCTCCCAATGCATAAAACTAATCGTGTTATAGCTTGAATCAGAACCACTGTTGGCTTCACCATGAATAAACTTCAAAGACCTCACTCTAAAATTTAAGGACTTGTTTCCACATATCATATATCCTGCATTCCAGCTAAAATGAGCTAAGTATTAATTCCTCCACACAACTTAATCTTCTGTAGTTTTGTTCTCATTTCCCTGCTGTTCAAAATATTCAAATTTGCATTTTTCAGAGCCAGTTTAAGAACAATTCTTATATTCCTATGTATTCATATTTTATTTCTCCTTAAGGGACCAGCTATTTCTTCTGAGACAGGTGAGCAAGAAGGATGCTTGAAATTTCACATGACTCAACCATGTTCCATCTCCAGACGGAAGAAGAATGAAGAATTTCTCCTTAAGGAAGAGACATTAGATTTCTTTCCAGGTCTATTCGTGGGCATTAATTTTCCTTGCTTCCCCAGAGGGGTCTGTTAGAAGGAACTCCTGGGGACCCACCCATGACTACCTCCAAAGAAAATTAAATCCTTCCACTTAAATCTCTTAGAAGACACCTGAAAATTATCTGGGAAATTTTCTTTCAAAACCCATATGTCTGGCCTTTGTACAGACAAATCAAGTCAGTATTTCTGGGATTTGGACACTGTCGTGAACAAGTGGAGAAAATCCCTCCACAGGTTACAAGGCGCCCTTATTCCCGGAGCCAAACCACTCTCGCATTATTCACCAGGCTGGAATCACATGAGATCACGTAGTTTTGCAATTTCTACCTAAATGCTTAGCTGACACCCCATTCCAGTGTGTATTTACTCCCAATGCTGGGCAAATCTTGGACCACTGTTTCAGGAGGAGTGGCAGGCATCTTGAGCAAAGATCTCACCTTATTTCGTTCCACTGTGAAGTCTTCCCCCAGTCTTTGAAAGGCAACAATTTTGGCATCAGTTAAACGCCACAGATCTTCATATCGCTACAGTTTCTCAACATGCCAGAACATTTACGACATGTATGAAAGACCCCACAGTTAAACCCGTGAAAGATTCTGTATTAAGATTTCTCTACAGGGGCTCCTGGGTGGCTCCGTCTGTTGGGCGTCCGACTTCGGCTCAGGTCATGATCTCGCAGTCCGTGAGTTCGAGCCCCAAGTCGGGCTCTCTGCTGACAGCTCGGAGCCTGGAGCCTGCTTTGGGTTCTGTGTCTCCCTCTCTCTCTGCCCCTCCCCCGCTCTCACTGTGTGTGTGTCTCCCTCTCTCGAAAACAAAATAAAAACATAATTAAAAAAAGATTTCTCTACAAACTCGATGACTTTAGATTTGGTGACTTGGTAACTTTGCAAATCTTCATTTCTCTTGCCACACTGCTTCATTTATCTGTACGGGGTAGCCCTGTACATTGTTCAAAGGATAAGTTTCAGCGAAGACATAGAAAGAATATACTGTCACATGTATACTTTTTGTCTTCCAAAAATCTGCCCGGGAATAAACGCGTGCGTTTGGAAGGAGGCAGGGAGGCATATTACAATCTTTAGCAATTCTTAATCTTTTCTTCGCAATTCACTGTGGTCCAAAAAGAGAGCATGCTCAGTGCTCTTTGAGACATTTTGTGCCACCTGGTGGAATTTTCTTGGAAGAGAATTGTCAGGGGTCTGAATTCCTGCTCAACTTGATCGTCACCTGAGGCATTTTCTCGGCGCTTAATATTACCAGTCTAAGTATAGATTCCCTACTGTGTCAGGCAATTGAACTGCACTAGGCCCATAATAAAGATTTTTTTTATGTGAAAATTAGTCTTTAGCGAAAGAGACCTATTTTGTTAGCTGCTGGGTAAATTCAGGTAACGCAATGTCATCCACACTTTGGGTCATTCTATTCTAGTCTGGTTAATACATAGAGATTATTGCCAACCTTCTCGCAGGCAACACACAGATGTTAACACTGCTTTCCATTAGTTAGAGGCAAAAGTAATTGTAATTAACCTTTCTTCCTTACCCTCACCCCCAGGAAGCCAAAACAATCTGATAATGTCATATTTAGCAATTAGTGATGTAACTGTTTACTCAAGCAGAGGTTTTTTTACCAAACATAAAAGGGATTTTAAAAACACATGTATGGAAGCGATAACTGATTTGGGTAGTTGAAAGTCTCTTTCCTGAGACACCCAAACTAATGCCAGGGAAAGCCATCTGGGTAGAGGCGCCATGTCAATGCCTCTCTCGCAGGAGGCTGCCATGGGAGTTTGGGCCAGGCATCCATATTTCTTGTCTACTGCACTTGCCTTTGTTCTTGTGCATTGCAACCATTAACCCACGCGCTATGCTCTACGATGTGGGGCAATGCAGCATTGACAGGATTCAAGATTCCAACTCCCGTTTATTCATGCGGTGTCCTTATATACCATGAGATCTATCATGAAGAGATAACACTTTGTCTTCAAAGACAGACTGGATGAAGCCAAGGACACTGCTCATTTTCCATGAAACAAAATGTCAAACTAACAAGGCAGTACAACAATCCAGAAAAATCCCCAAACTTCCCCATTCCATGGTAGAAAGCAAACAAACGAAAACCCCACCTTCTTGGAAACTAAAAATGGGTGAAAACGCAAAGGGTCATCTCTTGGAAATATTTATACAGAATTCCAAGGGGGTATGAATGGATGTCCTGCCTCCTCAACTCAATGGTAAATTGGAGTGGGGGGGGGGGGCGGGTAGGAAAAGACTGAGTCTCATTACACCAACTTGGAATTACACCAAGTGTGTTGTCCTTCATGTTCAACGATGATGCCTCCGAAGGTGTTTTTCTGCTGCTGAGCTCGTTCTAGTTTGTCATAATTTATTTGGCTTAACCCATGTCTGCATATTCGTTGCCAGAAATTCCTTCCACATGTACTCAAGTAAAGACTTTTCCTTTGGCCCACAAGTATAGCCACTATTTGCACTGCTTGTAACTCTTGACATTTCTATCTCTTAGATTCATGTTCGCTGGCTTCTCTCACACTAAAAGAACCACCCAGTTCTGATTGCTCTGTGCCAGGCGGGTCCCAGCAGTGCCCAATCATACTGCCTTCTGCTGGAAGTTGTTCTTCACCAGTCCCTGGAGGACTCCCTTCTCTCCACCCTGTTTGCAGCGGCCCCATTAAAGCCCGTCACACAGCAGCTGCTTAGGTGTGCTTTTGTCATCTAATATCTATTTTCCATAAATATCCACGGCAGCAACATCACCTCGGTGTTTGTAGATGGGCTGTGTTCCATGGCTCGGTCTCACGGATGTGAAAAATAAGGAACGGGAACTGAGGGTCTTAGCTCAGAATCACTGCTCCAACTTAATCTGAAAAGTGAGATATGGTGGTATCACCGATGGGGCAGAGAAAATAGGATATTAGATCAAGAATTTTTAAACAAGGGGCATGTGGAAAAATATGTGGAAGTTGCTGTGTAAAAATCTGTGTGATTTGGGGGTGCTTGGGTGGCGCAGTCGGTTAAGCGTCCAACTTCAGCCAGGCCACGATCTCGCGCTCCGTGAGTTCCAGCCCCGCGTCGGGCTCTGGGCTGATGGCTCAGAGCCTGGAGCCTGTTTCCGATTCTGCGTCTCCCTCTCTCTCTGCCCCTCCCCCGTTCATGCTCTGTCTCTCCCTGTCCCAAAAATAAATAAAAACGTTGAAAAAAAAATTTTTTAAATCTGTGTGATTTGAAGGGAGTCCATGAGGTTCTCTGAACGTCAATATTCCTACCTGAGGAAAAAAAAAAAAAAAAGAGCTAATTCAACCTACTTTGTAGGATCATTATAAGAATGGGAAACGGAATGTCCAGATTGTGTGGCCCAACACATGACACAAATGGGAGCTCAAAGCAAACATAATATATATTTGCTATTATTAAATAATCACTATTAATATTATGAAGCCAAGGAAATCCTCACTTTCTTCAAAAGCTGAGAAATGGAAAGAACTTACTGGCCTAGAACAAAATGGAGAAGAGGAAGAACAGGGGTTAGAGTGGAAGCTATAACGAATTAGGTGGCTCTTAGCCCCTTCTAAAAATTATTACCAAAAGGGTTACATGGTCGACCAGGGTCACTGAGCAGTCAGCAAAGAAGGAAGGACCTACATGTGAGCTGCGTCATTTATAATTCATGGTAATGTGGGTAATTCTTTGAATTTTTCTAGCGCTCAGGTAGGCCGCTTGTAAAATGCTGATATCTGATTATTTCCAATGTTTTCTCTTTCTTTATCCCTTAATGAGACCAGGAGCTGTCAAATATCTTCTCTGGTTATGGATATGAGCCAAGTCCTCATGGAAGAGAAGTTTCATTTATTGGTTTGAATAGGAGTCAGCAAACTAGGCCTGTGGGCCAGATGCAGCCCACTGCCTATTTTTGTAAATAAAGTTTTATTGGAACATAGCCACATTCAATCACTTACGTATTGTCTATGGCAATTTCATGTTACAACCGCAGAATTGAGGAGTTGTGACAGAAACCATATAGCCCACAAAACCTAAAGTATTTACTGTCTGGACATGTATTTTTTTAAAAAATGTGGGTACCTAGGTGGCTCAGGCAGTTAAGCGTCCGACTTCAACTCACGTCATGAGCTCACGGTTTGTGGGTTCGAGGCCCGCGTCGGGCTCTGTGCCCACAGCTCAGAGCCTGGAGCCTGCTTCCGATTCTGTGTCTCCCTCTCTCTCTGCTCCTCTCCCCACACATGCTCTGTCTCTCTCTCTCTCAAGAATAAATAAATATTAAAAAAAATGTTTGCTGGCCCATGGGCTAGATTCAAAGTAAAATCAATCAACAAAAACATAAAACAAAATAGTAAAACCAGAGCTTTTCAAATAATTCCTTGAAGCAGTTCGGGGTGGGGGGGCAGTTTCTTATTTTAGAAGACAAGACAAATGACTGTTTGGACCTGATCTTCTCTCTTTGTTTTTCAAGGAAGGGTTAGTTGCCAGTAGTAAATCATGTTGGACGTGATCGTGAAACGATTAGATTCATAGTTCAAAAGAGAGAAATCAGTAAAGAAAACATTTGGCGGAATGGCTTTCAACAGGTTTTAAAAGTGGCTGAGAAGCATTTAACTGGAATGAAATCTCAGAGATGCGAGGTTAAAGTTTGGGTTGCTTACCATGATTCTTCTAGAGAGAGAAAACCAAACTTAACTGAAGCACAGGGAACAAATACAGAGTCATGTGTTCACCCAAATAATGGAATTTTGAAGACAATCGAGCCCTGAATCGCCCACAGGGATTTTGCCCAACGTAAAGTTCAGCCAGGCCTCAAGATGTCCAAAGACAGAGCAAACTTCACAGAAGTAAAACAAGAAGTTATTTTAATTCATAAAGAAAAAAACCCTTTGCGCAAAATACAAAAGAAGTAAAAACATATTACCCTCAGCAGGCTAGGTATGATAGACTGTTAAGAGAAGATGAAGGAATTTTGTGGATTTTTCCAGGGACTGCATGGACCTTTCCTACCCTGCCGGCTGGCTTGCAGCTAGGTGTCCCAGTCTCCAGAAGCCACCTGCCTTCTCTCAAGGTCATGGGCTCTCAGCCCCCACTGCTGGAACCAGACATGTACAGAGACGGTGTCCCGGGTCTGGAGGGGGAGGGGAGGCCTAGGAGGAGAAGGGCCAGGCTGGCCTCGCTCTGCTTCGTGGTATTTCCGTTCATAGCACTGCAGCCGTCCCTGACTGTCATTAGACCAGCAAAGAACCGCATGGTTGGCCCTGCTCACCAGGACCAAGAATCCCCACGTGGGCAGGACCCGAGGCACATACCCTTCCGGACACAAGGTCACCCTCCAGGGCACGCCGCTGCAGAAGCACCAGCGGAGTGAAAGGTATTGGAAACTACCAGCTGGGTTTGCTTTTTGCTTACTTGCAAACTGCTTGCTGATTTTCTTTGCTTTTCAAAAAAAAAACCACAATGGCTTAAAAATCCAACGGCTGCAAAAGCTTCCACGCTGGTGATACATTAGTTCAAAAACCGGCGCCTGGCTGGCTCAGTCGATAAGAGCGCATGACTCCTGATCTCAGGAGGGTAAATTTGAGCCCCACGTTGGGTGTAGAGATTACTTAAAAATAAAATCTAAAAAACAAACAAAGAACCTGCAGAGGAGTGCATAAAAGTACTTTCTCTTATGTCAACTGTTCTTTTTCCGGAGTGGTGGAAACTTGTTGATTTTTTTCCCCCCATAATTGGCTCATTTTCTAAACGAATGTATGCTGTTCCCATTCCTGGGAAAAATGTAGTCGATGTTACCAACGCTTACCCCATCCCCCCTATTCCGTGGGGCCAGTGCTCTTGAAGAGCAGGGGCGGGGCGTGCCAACCTATGAGCTCAAGGATTGGTTTCCTCTGCATTTGGGAGGGGCGTGCCCCTGGGGTGTTCTGACAGCCCCGCGACACCCCCACCCCCCGTCCCCGTCATGTGCACCTGCTGCAAGTCACACGTGCAGTCCCCCTGCATGCTTCTGTGGGAGCGTATGAAAGTCACATCTCCGCCTTCAGGACCCCTTCCTGACCATTCAACATTGCCCTTGACCAGTAACTCCGACGGCAAAACCATCACTGCACCAGGGCCCCTTGGAAGGAGGCGTTACGAATTTAACACGAGACGTGTTTGTTATTTTGCATGTGTGTGTTCTTCAGCCGGAAACTCTTCCAGGGCCCAAGGGTGGGCATTTCATTCCATCAGGCCGTAGACTGCGTGGTTCAAGGACTGCTGACCCGGAGACTGCGCGGGGGGCAGCAAAGTTAGGGGGCGCCGCTTTCTCTTCTCACGACCCCGAGTGTTCAGCAGAACCAATGAGACTAGGGCTGTAGCCCCCGAGGGTCAGTCCTCTGGGAAAAGTCATTTTGAGTGAGTAACAACTTAAAAGGTGGCTATCCACGATGTATGCACTGATGGATCATCTACTCGGTTGTCGTGTTAAGTTACGCCCCGACACCACTTTCGTTTTCATTTTCTGCTAGATTCTTCTAGCTTCCCACCTCCCTGACTTACACCTGCTCCTGCTTTATTCCCTAAGCCTCCCTGAGCTGCATCCCAGGTGTTTACGCCCTGGACACGCTCTCCCGTCCTGTAAATCTTCCCGGCAGCGCTTTCTTGTAGCTTTCTCTGTATCAGTCATACCTGCACAAATGGAGATTTTAGTGCTGGCTGCCACCTCCTTTATGTCTGGCTTAGGTTATAAACTCTTCAGGAGCCTTGTATTTTTATGCGTCCTTGCGCACTCGCAGCCGGCAATGGTGCTCAAGGGCGAGGAGGCACGTCCCCACCCCATCTCAGTTGGGCACTCAAAGTCAGAGATACTACTGGTAGATACCATTTCTATAGGGTATTTGGCATTTGGGCTTGTGCGTCCATTATTTTATTTATTTATTTATTTATTTTTTGGCTTGTGTGTTCGTTATTATTTATTTTTTTGGCTTGTGTGTTCGTTATTATTATTTTTTTTTTGGCTTGTGTGTTCGTTATTATTTTTTTTTTTTTGGCTTGTGTGTTCGTTATTTTTTTTTTTTTTTTTGGTTTGTGTGTTCGTTATTATTATTTTTTTTTGGCTTGTGTGTTCGTTATTATTATTTTTTTTTGGCTTGTGTGTTCGTTACTATTTTTAAAATTTTTTTTAACGTTTATTTATTTTTGAGCGACACAAAGAGACAGACCGTGAGGGAAGGAGGGGCAGACAGAGAAGGAGACACAGAGTCCAAAGCAGGCCGCAGGCTCTGAGCTGTCAGCACGGCTGACACAGCCCCGTGTGGGGCTCGAACTCACCAACCGTGAGATCATGACCCAAGCGGAAGTCGGACGCTTCACCGACTGAGCCACCTAGGCGCCCCGGCTTGTGTGTTCTCTTTAAAGCCCAGGAACCGCCAACAACGAGCTGCTGAGGTATGTCTATCAGTAAGAAACAGACGTGACACGCAATTCGACTTGACGGGGTCACCAGGTGGAAAACAATGGAGCGTGCTGCACACCTGAAGAGTGAAAGCATACTTTAGAGTCAAAAGTCCGATTTACTCACGTAAGCCTGGAGGATAAATTCGGAAGGCAAAAGTTTGAGAAGAAAATCAACAGTGGGAATGAACAAGAGTTGGAGAACTCCCAGGGGGGCAAGTGGATCCGTTATGTAAAGGTATGGAAATAAAGAATGGGGTTTACGGGGAGCATGTTTGTGGGCGTTGTTCACTGCTCCATTGTGACCTGTGATTTGGGGGGACGATCCCACACCTGAGTGACTGCCCTGGACATCCTTTCCACGTTCAGGCTGCTTCCTGGCTGATCATGACCTTGGAAGTCAAACGTCTGGCTCTATGACCTTCCATCTGCATGAATGTGGCCATAGGACCATAAGCACCGACTGAAGGAAACAGAGGAGATAAGGGGCCCCTTGCTCGTGCTCCATAAATAATCCCTACTGTTTGTGTCATGCTCCCCGTGAAAGAGTGACCTCCTGTGGGGAATTAGGGGTGCCTCTAATGCTTACACATGCACGTACGTGCACACGCACGGTGTTACTATCTTATTCACTAAGTGTGAATACGGTGCACCTCCCCAGCAACGTTTTAAGCTCCTCCTGGGTAGAGTCTAATGTTACTATTTTTGACTGATCTAACACATTTGAAATAGTTTTCTCCTTCTATTCTTTGACTTAATAATAGCATTCTTTGATGTATAAATTGGGCTGCTATGTATCTGAAAATGATATTCTTTCAGCTTTGTCAGTTATGATAGTTTATTTTGCAATCCATCAAGTGATTTTGAATATCTACTTGTGTGCTATAACCTAACACTTGAGAGAAAAAGCAGGAAAAGTGAACAAAACAAGGTAGAGGGTGGTTGTGGGGGAGTCCGCCGAGACTCTGGCATCCCGTTCACCTTCCCCGTTATCCCCGGGGTTACCCCTGGCCAAGGCCCCTTCCTCCTCTTCCCTGTCACTGAAGCTGGTGGAAGAAATGAGGAAAAGTTTCCTATTTCTCCCAGGGGAGTTTGATGGGGCGAAAGAGGAGGAGAAGTCGGTTTTGAAGTAAAGGTACGGAATTTGGTTTCAGATACATGATTGCCAGTCGGGACGCTGCTGTGATGCCCCGGGAAACCTCGTGTGCAGAAGGGGCGGGAGGGAGTGAGGGCAGGTGGGTTCGCCTGGTAGAACAGGTGAAGGGCGAAACGCCAGGAGATAGCTCTGTTAATCTCTGCAGGGTGTCCGTGGGGTCCCTTGAGTAAGAGCAGACAGTGAGACTTGAAGGGGACCCAGAAAGCAGCACTACAGGACATAAGGAAGGAAACGTTTTCCACGGAAAAGGTGGCATGGGGACACTTGGGAGGTCATTGGACGAGCCTCAGAGGAAGCCGACCGACGCAGCGATGAGGTGACCGGTGGCACCCAGGGTCTGAGCACCCTGCCTCCTCCCTGGAGCACAACCCGGCGTGTGATCAAAACTTAAGGTCTATAAATGCCTCAGCCAATAATTCCATTCTCAGAATTTATCCCAGGACCCAATTGTGGAGAAGCGTCACGACGCAGGCCCCAGCAGATAGAAGACTATTGTTTGTGACAATGTTCGAGCAGCGGGGTTAGTGAAACTCATACGAGGAGATTTTTGCAAAACGATGTTTAACGCAACTGCTAAAAGCGATACAGCGATAGGAGTGCCGTAAAGATGTGCATCAGATATTGTACAGCAGAAGAAGCAGATAGCGGAATGGTACGTATATCTTTCCCTTTTGGTGGACATCCACGTACAAATGTAATGGTTTTCTCCATCCGGCGGCACAAAGTAAATGCCAAAAATCAGAACCCGCTGACTGAATCCCAGTTTCACTACCTCCCTGTGGTCGTGTGACCTCCAGCAGGTGAATCATCCCCTTTGCCTCAATTTCTTCGCTTGTGACATGGAACATCATTAATGGTACCGCCTCCAAGAGTTTCCAGGTGTAAGTGAGCAAAGTGACATCACTTACAAGACTAACTGGCACATAACCACTGCCATTGTTCCAACAGATTTTTTTAGCTTTCTTCTTTTTCTGAATCTATACTTCCTTGTTCTAAAATAAAAAAAGATTCAAGTCAGTTGGGGGGGGGGGGGAAGAATAATTATTAATGACATTAGAGAAAATGACTTTGGTCATAAGCGTTACCGGGTATCTTTCTTGGGTTCATACCCTTTAGACGAATATTGTTGGAGGACTTTGGGAAGAATTAGGGTGGCCGTTTGTACTGCATAACCATGTTGAGACATTGACTTGAAGAGGTCTGCTTTGAAATGTACCGCTGGTAAGTTTCCCTGAAACGTGTGCAATTATTAGCAATTGAATTTTAGACATTCTGTTTTATTTTAATTGAGATATATTTATTCAAAATATCAAAATGACTTTTAAAAGTTTGGAGGTCTTGGGGCCCCTGGGTGGTTCAGTCAGTTAAGCGCCTGACCTTGGCTCAGGTCGTGATCTCACAGTCCGTGGGTTCGAGCCCCACATCGGGCTCTGTGCTGACAGCTCAAAGCCTGGAGCCTGCTTCCAATTCTGTGTCTCCCTCTCTCTCTCTCTCTCTCTCTCTCTCTCTGCCCTTTCTCTCTCTCTCTCTCAAAAAATAAACATTTTAAAAATTTAAAAAAGTGTTTGGAGGTCTCCCTCATATGGTTTTGAGCTTGATTTAAGAAGAGAGAATATAATTTAGAATGTTTTATGCATTCTGGTTGGTTTTTAAACAATTTTGTAGTTCCATTGAGGCTCTTTTTTTCCTCAAAAAAGCCAAGTTTTCATTTTTTTCAAATTCGAAATAATCTTGTTTCGTTCTGATTCAGTACCTACCATAATGTATACATATGGAAGATTTTCCTTGATTAGTAAGTATGTATTTCTAAGGTGACTCATGCCATTTATACGGAATTTTTGATAGGTACTTTTATTCATATCTTTCTTTTAAAAGTACTATTAAAATTATATAAAATATACCATTTTATAGACAGTGTTTGATAAAAAGAAATGCACGTCACCTTTCAAAACCTCAAGAAATGAATATAAATTATACAAACTGGCATAGAATGGCTACAGCTCCATCAGAAAAAAAAAAAAAGTCATACTGTTAACCATGAAAGGATTTGTTTTTAACAAACAAATTAATCCTTCACCTTTCATTTGAGAAAACAGAAATGGAGTGATACCTAGAATTAATGCGTTATTTTCAAAGTAGAGTGAGTTGCATCCAAACCTACCAGCCAGCTGCATCTGGAAATTTGCCGTGTAGTGAGGAACAGTCCACACAGCATTTCTCACTGCCCAGTTTCTTGAGGATTTGGACCAGAAGGTACTTAGGATGCTTTCTGTGGCCATCATACATACAATGGAGCGAAACATGAATGGACAGTAATACTGAGCTGGAAGGGAGAGAAGAAATGCAGTGTGAAAACCTTTCAGGAGGTAAAGTATTGTGTGCTCGCACTGTTGGTGGCTGCTTCCAGAGCCCCCTGTGTCTGTAGTCCCCCCTCCCCAACCTCAATACACATACACTCACTGCAACGAAGTTATTCACTTTCCGTCCTCCTTGCTCACTTCAACCGAACAGCAAGGATTGCATCTTATGTGTTGTGACTTTATCACAGTGCCTCACGCATAATAAGCACTTGCTATGTGATACTAAAGTTCCCGAAAGGCTTTGTGTGAATGCTGGACCCAAGGAGAGGGGCACTCCGCGTGGCTCCTGGGACCCCCTGTGCCTTGTCCAACACCGGGACGCCCTCCCACCTACAGCTCTCAGCACTTACCTTAGCCTGAGAGGCTGGGGGCCCACCGCCAATGGAGATGGTAAGGAATCTTGCTCGAATGTCACGGGCTCTGTATCGTATCACGTGGAAACCGAGGGTAAATAAAGACCAAAAAACCAGAAGATCAGATTTCCTTTCCTGCATCTTCTTTCTAGCATTTCTTGGTTGTTAGTAGCTCTTTCATAATGGAAGTGGGAGAAACCAATTAAAACATTCCCATTTGTGATTAAATTTGTCCTCGCAGAATGCAAATCTGATAGCCAAAGGTCAGTGGCCCAGCATTTTATCAGTGCCTTTTATTCTTAATCCTCCTTCACTGACTTTATTTTATCATTTTCAATACCTATTTAAGTAATTCAACCCGCTCAATTATTCTTTAACAAATTTTTATCGACGACCTCTCTCAAGTAGGGTATGTGGGCTGTGTGCTATTAATGTAATGTCGTACAATTAATATCTTCTCGGCATTTCCTTATTCAACAAGTGGTACTGGTAAGGGCCAACCTATCTTTTAAAGGTAAACCTTGTCCAGTTTAATACAAGAATGAAATCACTATAGATCTATTATTTCTCGGAACAGAATATCTCCATTTGCATAAAATATTCTTCCTTTGACAAGTTGCCAGGAAGAAACACCTCATGCCCATTCTTCACAGTGCTCTTTCTATGGCATTAAGAATAGAAGAAATTACCATGGTGGCCTTAAAACTATTATTCTCTCCCCTTGCACCTCCTGGCCCTCCTGATTTACAATATCGTGCCTCTTGGAGAGCTCTGTTACTGAAATGCCCAGATAATGGACAAAGGGGAGCCTCTTACATAATGTAATTTCACACCAAGGAAGCCGGTTCATAGGTTGGAATATTAGGGTCAAATGTAGAGCCTATAACCCTCAGGTTGGTTGAAAAATAATGGCGAGAGTCAAAATTTAAATAAAATTTAAATCTCAACAACTGAATGATCTATAAGCCTTAAGGACAAGCAGCCTAGTAGACCAAGCCCATGCTTAAATACCAGAGGGGAAGAAAACCACGGGTAGAGTGCTACCGTATTAGAAATCATATGGCTGGTTGAGGGGCAAATATCTTTCTTTAAAAAAGAAGGCAAGGTAATGCCTCCAAATGTAAGAGTTACGGCCCACGTGGAGCTATGAGAGTTGGCCATTCAGGAATAAAGACATCTTCTGCCAATAGGCACGTGCGATGTTATTTTTATGTGTTGACTTGACGGGTCCACATGGTACCAGATATTTGGTCGAACATGACTGTATGTGTCTGGGAGGGCATTTCTGGAGGAGATTAACATTTGAATATACACACAGACACACACATACACACACACACACATACACACACTCGCCCCATTGGTTCTGTTTCTCTGGAGAGCCCTGACGAGTACAGCAGGGTCTGGGGAGAAAGCGTAGACAGACCAATCTCATGTCTAAGTGGAGAAGAACCATCCCGCTCACTTTGGTGTGAGACGTCATGTTCTGGGGAGACCCGGGATCAGAGCAGCAAGACGGCGATTGGCCAGAATTCTTGTGGTTTAACCAGTGGTGGTATTTGGCTATCATCCATATGACACCCCTAAGGCTTAGCCAACTTTAAATTTCCTATGCCTCTACACTGGTTTGGAAACCTGCCTAGTTGACATTTCAACGCTTGCCTTTGACACGTTCGACTCCCATGGGGCTGAGCAGAGCCGCAGCAGAACAGAGCGCCCACGCCTGGAACGCTGTCTGCCTCTGGCAGGCACGTGCCCTCGAGCTCACCTGGACACTTTAATTTTGGAGATGAAAATATTGGGTACACTTGTGCCGGCGGTTTCTTAAAATAAAGTTGTCATTTTCAATCACTCAGCCATGAGTGACAGCTTTTAAAAAAGGTAAAAAGGGAATTACCAGCCCCCCGTTGGTTAGCTTTGGCGTCTCTTCACCTGTAACACAAGTGGTTCTCACTTTGCAAATGGGCCAAGGGTCTATGTGCATATTGGCTACCCTGAAATTCCAGACCTTGTTCATCCTTGTTTGGCCACAGAACGCGGGCAAGTCAGACAAGTTGTCTAACCCATAGGTTATTTTTTTTAATGTTTATTTTTGAGAGGAAGAGAGACAGAGCGTGAGCAGAGGGGCAGAGAGAGAGGGAGACACAGATTCCAAAGCAGGCTCCAGGCTCCGAGCTGTCGGCACAGAGCCTGATGCGGTGCTCGAACCCACAGACCGTGAGATCACAACCCGAGCCGAAGTCAGACGCTTAACTGACTGAGCCACCCAGGTGCCCCTAACCCAGAGATTAGATTATTAATCTCTAAAATGAGAAGGTATTGGTTCCCTGGAATTAACTGTAACAAAGTTCCACAAATATGGGTGCCTTAAACAACAGATCCAACCCCTCACTTCTAGAAGCCAGAAGTCCAGGAGCCAGGTATTGGCATTGTTGGTTCCTGCCGGAGGTGCTGAGGGTAAATCTGTTCCAGGACGCTCTCCCGGCCTCTGGCGGTGGCTGGCAATCCTTGGCATTCCCTGGTTTACACACGTACCACTACAGTCTCTGCCTTCGTGACGTCTCACGGCTGTCTTCCCCCTGGGGTCTCTGTGTTTATATTTCTCCTCTCTTCTTATAAGGACACCAGCCACGTTGGGGTGGTGCCTATTTTAACCCAGTAGGGACCCAAATCAAGTAATCGTATCAATTATGTTATATTATGATGATACGATTGATAACATCATTATCAAGTATATTATATTATGATACTGGATTATAGATCCAAATAAGATCATAGCCTGAGGTTCCAGGAGTTAAGACTTCAACCATTGTCAGGGGCCCCAATCCAACCCAAAACCGTTACAATCATTCCACTTTCTCGGTAGACTGGGGAGCATTGGATGCCCAGCGGTGGCTCTCATGGGTGGCAGGCGTTCATGTTATAAATGGCATTCTCTGGCCCTAAAACCTCATAGTGGATTATAAGCTATGGAACACCAATTTCTGGTTTCTAAATCAGTTTGCCGGGCAGCACGCATCTGTCGCTCTGACACGAATAGGTCCCTCCAGGAGGCAGCTTCCTCGTGGCCTCTGGAGAATCATCTTCCCGAGTAGGGACAGAAGAAGATGACGGCCATCCCGCACGGGACAGCAAGGTTGCTACCCTCCATGTGCATTATGAGAAATGTCATGTACGCATAAGTGATTCATCCTCCAAACACACTGGTAAGGAAGACGCCGTGGTGATGGTTCCTTCGTGGAGATGCTCACGGGACACACACCGCTGCATGGAGGTTGCCTCTTTAGGATAAAATGTCCCCTCCCCTTGCCTACCACCGTGTCTCCTTAGCCTGCTTTTTATTTTCCCTGAGAGTACTTTCTACCGCCTGGCATGGGGTATGTTTGTATACGGTTTTGTTCGTGGTTTTTCTCCCCACAATAGACTGTACCCCAGGAGACCAGGGATCTTTCTCTGGGTGTCTCACTGCCCTGCCCTTGTGCCTGCCACAGGATGCATGAATAAGTGAACAAATAAATCTAAAAAGGACAGGTGGGAAATAGACTACGTGAGTTGCCTAGTGTGGGACCAATCTAGGATTCAGATCCAAACGTTTCTGACGTCGGAGCCCATGGCCCCAGCAACAGCCCTATGGTCCTGTATCGTCGTCCAGATGTCCCTCAAGTCAACCCGGCCCCAGATTTCAGAATTTGGAAACAGAGAAGAGTGCTCCCAAGTTGGACAAGGCCTTAGGACTCAGCTTTCCCTGCGTCCCCAAATGCGTCCCCAAATTACTGCTGTAGACAACACTATTACTTTCCTAGGACCCACATTTCCAGGGGGGAAAAATAGCCTGATGGTCGTAGTTGGTGTTTTTGTCCAAATGCTTTACGAAACGTCAAAAAAAACACACATGTAATCTAACGTCAGAGTTGGAAAAGAAGAGATCATCTTAGTCCAAAACCCTCATTTAGCTGACCCCACATGTGGTCCTTCCTCCCAGCTGTTTGAAACACAGACAAATAGTTGATGCATACGTCCTTTCATATTTTCTTGTTCTTGGATTTATCAGACTTTTTTTTTTTTTGTCTTCTAGAAGAATCAGAGAACTCTTCCTCGTTGGAAATTGGTCTGCTTTTCTTCGTATTTCCCACATCAGTTATTACAATAAAACTGGATGATTTCCTGGTCGTTTGGTCCAGGAGAACCCACCTGAAGCAACTTGATGTCTTTTCATTATTTTTAAGTTCGGGAACGATAGAACTTTGTTACTTTATTGCCCAACTTATCACTTATAATATTAGAACTACAACTCTACGTAAACATCTGCCATGGCCAGAGATGTGCCTGCTTTAACGAATTGTGACTGGTAAGCAGTCAGGAGGCCCAAACCTGGAGGTTGGGTCAGGAACAGACTTCCTGTTGTTTAGAGGGTCCTGGAAGTTGTTGGAACAGTGTCTCCTAAGAAGAGAAGAATCAGTCAAAACTGCGGCCAAGTGCATCTGGCCTTCCTCCTCTCCAGAGGAGCACCCCTGAAAATTAGGTGGCTCGGAGGGGTGCACATCCTGCATTTAATACGAGGGTGTTCGCTGTGTCGGGTAAGGAAGGATGAAGGACGGCTGGCCCACGGGCTGTACATGAACACAAACGCGAGCCAAGTGTGCCTTTTGGGAGGCCTGCATTGGATCCCATAAAATCCCCTGGGATGCCTAAGGAATAAGAGTGGGGAAGGCTGACCCTGGAGCCCGGGGTCAGGAGACAGGTCAGGCTGTGCTGGGCCCCTGGTGGCCTCAGGGGGCGATGCCACGCAATTCTGGAAGAGACCTGGGCTGTCAGCACAAGCCTGGAAGGCCGGGCCATACGGCAGGGCCAGATTTGTTGTTAGAAACATTTAGATTCTATATTTAAGATCTGGAGCTCTCCACCCGGGCCGTCTCGTGCACGCAGAGACGGGGAGATTCCAACAGACGGGAGGGTGGGCCGGTCCCTTCGACAAATCTGGCCGGCTTGGCGAGGAGTGCCTGGCAAGCCGGAGCCGCTCCTGGGAGCCGGCCCCGCAACCTGCATCTGTGCACACGGCCGGCTGAGCCGGGCCCGCAACCTGCATCCGTGCACACCGCCGGCTGCCAGCGAGTTGGCAGCCTCTGGAACAGCCGAAGGCCCAAGTGCGGGCAGCGATCCCGCACCCCACGCTGAGCCAACCGCCTGCCGGGGAATTAAATTACCTGCTAACCACCTAACATGCTCCTGGGAGAGAGGGGGTCCCCTGGGTCATGTCCACGGGCCGGAGGGGAAGGAGGGGACGGAGGGGACGGGTCAGGGCAGGGGTGGAAAGGACAGCAGGGCGCCTCGGACGACGAGGGCCTGCCTGGCACCGGGCAGTGCTGGCCGGGCTCCTGGCCGGGCTCCTGCGGGTGGCCGGGGGGGGGGGGGGGGGGGGGCGGGGAGGGGGGCGAGCCTGCCTCCGTCACCATGGCAACTGGTCTCCCTGGTTACCTCGAGGGGCCGAGTCCCCACAGGAGCAGCCACGTGGGCACCTCCTCGCAGAGCCCCTGCCCGGGAACCGAGGCCCAGCAGAGTCTGGAAGGGCCTCGAGGAGCGGGGGGGCTGTGGGGTCAAGTCCGACCAGTGGGGCTGCCGTGCAAGGCAATGAGGAGGCTTTCACCACATGCTCCCTTGGGGCCCAGGGGGACAATCCCAGCACCCAGGCCACATGCAAGGCGACTGGAGGATCTCCAAGGGAGCCTTGGGACACCCAGACCACCCTTCCCGCCGGCGGGGGGGGGGGGGAGGCGGGCATCAGAGGGCCACCTGCCCGAGCAGGTGGACTGGCCCAAACCTTCCGAGCTCTCTGCCTCTCCTGCCTGGAGACCCGTCCTCTCTGGGTCTGGATGCCTCCCCAGGGTCCAGGTGACTGAGCTCTGGTGGTCCTTGCAATGGTGGCCAGGGAGACCACACCCCCCCCCCACCTCCACCCACCCAACCCCCGCCCCACAGACCACCAGAGGAGCTCCAGGCTAAGGGCCACACAGGCTGGTCTTGGTGCAGTGCCCAACAGTTCTGCAGGGAGAGAGAGGAGCTCCGAGTGCCTGGGTGGATCACAAGGTTTTTACTCCAGGGCTCATTCCAAGGGTGTCCAAGGAGCACAGCTGATCCCAAACACATGTTGTGGGAAGCTGAGGAAGTTGATGTTGAATTTGTGCCATTTTGTAGCCTTTAAAGACGTAGGAAGAGTCTCGAATGTGCCTTGTGGGCCAAATCCTCTGGTTCAGCAAAGTCAAAATAATGAGAATTAGCCTGCTTCTATATATAACTCCGAAACCTCCCACACATCCTTTTCACAGAAGTGCAATGAGGATTAATCATTAATGTTTATAAAAAGATCTGAAGAAAGAAATCATTACCCATAAATGCTAAATATTGTTAAGGTTTTGGATACCAACATCAAGATAAATATAAAACACGGAATGGAAAGTGCCACGCGTCTGCTACGTATATTAGTGATAACCTTCTGGGCTACGTGTGTGTGGGAGGGTGAAAGCACCAGGCTTTTGGGTGTTCCTTGGGGGTCATCTGAACGGCTGACGTGACTGAGTTTAGAAAATCATTCAAGGCTCCTTATTACTCTGGGATATTGAATTGCAGAGGCATAGATGACTTCCATGAAGCTTGCTTTACAGGTATCTCTGAGATGGTCTCCTAGGCCATTGATAAAATGAACCACCATTTGACGTTCACAGACCCAACATCTCACACCAGAAACCTCCGCTTTCTTCACACTTGTAATACTTTTTACATGTTAAGACCTCAAATCAATGCATGGGGTTTAGTGAAATGAACTTCCATTAAATGCAGTATAAACAAATGGACAGTTCACGAATTTTCTAACTGTTCTCTTTGTAGAACATAAGCTCTAATATCTTACTGTGCTTCGTGGCCCATTGTTTTAATCAAAGGGTCATAAATAAGATTTATTAGACACATGGTCATAGACTTTATTAAATCCAAACAGATCACCCCAAATTGAAGCGAGTTTACAGCTTGCCAAGGTACCCATGGCAAATCCTCTCATCTGTCCTCTGTCTGTTATTATTCGATGTTACTGATAAAGAGTCACTTGTCAAAGTCACCCAGGGCTTATCCCTTGCGCTCGGAGGGACAGGTACAAAAGTTAGTGGCTCACTGGGGACACATTCCTTGAACCCGTGGCGAAGAAAAAGCATGAGAAAACAAGTGGAAAAAGAGTTCACCTGCAGCCCCGTGTGTATGCACAGAGGTAGAGTTTCTAGTTCTAACTCAGAAGTTTGCTTTGTGCGTCTTTAGCCACACTCAGGTGCGCAAAATAGAGAACCCAACTGTGGAACACCATACGTGTAAGCAGCAAAGGTCTAGAAGGTATCTCCTTCTGTGAGGGCAGAACAAGTCACATGCGCCCCCCAGGGAGCAGTGACAGGGCGTGGCTGGCTGCTGGCACGGATTTGGAAGCAGGAGCACTCCTGGGGCCCCGAATCAAGGGAAGCAAACCAGCACAGAGAACAGCGATCCTCGGTCTTCTAAACAGACCCATTGAAAAAAAGAATTTGTCCCCTAAGAGCTCACAGGCCTAATTAAGATTTCTTGAACCTGATCAAAATGTTAATTACTTTGCACAAACTCAGCAAACACATAGGTATCGCATCCCATGAACGTTTCTTTCAATTGCTGTCCTGGGAAGATAGATAGCAATGAAAATAGAGTGTCATTAAGTAGATTATACATCGTGCTCCCTCCTCGTTCTCATGGGTATTGAATCTTTACTGACCATTTTGTTTTTCTTTATAGTCAAGCAGGTGGCATATTATATTGCCAATTACTAATATTTATTGAAAACCTACTCTCGTCAGGCACTTTACCTTTGCTCCTCGATTTAATCTGTCAATAAAATTACCAGATAGATTCTCGTGTTTGCATTTCGTGTGCACTCATACTCAGAGAGGTCAAGAATTTGCTCTAAGTTACACAGCTGATAATCGGCAAACCTGCAGTGAAATCCAAGCCTGCCTGAGGATCCCACACTCTTCGCCCCGTACCAAACCCACCTCGTAACAAAAGAGGACAGATAAGGCAATTCTGCTACCTCAAAACCTGCCGCGAAATAGGTCTTTGCTTCGAGACCTAGCTTCCTTTCCCCGTGAAAACAGAGAATTCCATTTGTTTCTACCTAATTTAACATTGCTGTACTGGTCGTAATCTACACTTCTTACCCGGAGGTGTTTGTAGGTGCGAGCGGGATTGCTTATGGACCACACGCTAGCCTGACTGACTAGAAACACACCGAGCCCTAGAAATACACAGGAATGTGCTCACGGAAATTGTTCTGGATACTCTTCTAGTGGATTTCAATGGATATTAATCCAGGAGCAATCATCTACTCTAAGCCAGAGCTGGGAGTGTCCTTGGATCCCAAAGGTGACGTTTCCAGAGCCTGAAGGGCCTAAGTGAACCGTCTCCCCATGCTTCCAGATACTTTGAAGGACATTCCACTGGTCTTCTCTCCTGCATTGAGGACGGACAGCGACCTTCTGCGTAAGCCCGAATTCACCGTCGAGCAGACCACAGGGCCCCGAGGGGCGTCCACGAAGAATCCTGGTGCTGAGCCGAAGACAGGTGCGAGCCCAGATGCGTCTCCTCCAGAAACAGCCACGGGCAGATATTTCCTTCCTGCCAGTGGATGCTCACGGAATTAATAAACACACAAAAGTTCTCTGAGAAGCTGAAATAGCCACACCAATGTTCTGTGCACTGGATTCATCGGCCCTCTGGGCCTCCCTTTAGGCCTTCTTTTTTCTGATTTTATACACAGTTCCAGCCATCTTCAGAATCTGGTTTTCGCATCTGAAAAACAACAGATTGGAAGGGAGAAGGGTGTGTTTTCATTGACAAGCGTGCAGCCATCAGTGAGCAGGGCACTTGAAAACGGGGCCACAAAAACAGGTAGGGGACGGAAAAAGGAGGCGCCTGCATTCCAGAAGCACAGGGAGAAGCGACCCGAGTGCCTCCGCCCCACCTGAGAACCAGCACCCAGGAGGAGGAGCCCGTCCGCAAGGGTAACAGCTGGTTCCATCACCTCTGTTGGAGGAGGAGGAAAGGGTCCAATATTTGGGGGGGAAACGCTAAAAAAAAAAAAAAAAAAAAAAAGTGCCAGTCCCCGGAATGACATCTGGTTACCGGAAAATAACTGGGGACTCCCTCATTCCACAGGCAGGTTCCCACCCGTGCTCTGTCCACTCACCTGCCCACCTGGCCCCCGTCCGCCGGCCACACTCTCTGTACGAGGCTGAACCTGATCGGCGCCGGACTTCACACGTGTCTGCTCACCGTGGCTCCATTCGTTACGTGCTGCAGCCACGCTCTCTAACCCTCAGCATAAATTATTTATATGGGGATAAAAAGATCACTTCCTCCTCCCATGAAAATACTAAAAGGGGGGCCTCAAATTATGTATTTACGTTTGGCAAAACCTGAATCTTTTATTCAGTTACTCCTTGCCTAACAGGACCCTGAAAAATCATAATAGTCAGAGCACTTACCCGGCCCGGGCCGGCCTGACACCGTGCTAAGCATTTACTCATTTCATCTTAGTTAAAATTCACAGCAACTCTCACAGGTTCAAACTGTCACCCCCATTTTACAAATGAGGAGACTGAGGCCAGGAGATCTATGTAACTTGCCCAAGGTCGCACGTCTAGTAACAAAAAATCCAGAAAGACAAGTCGAGGGTCTTATTCTCATGGTTCCATAGCTGGTAGTGTTGAGAATGACCTAGAGCCTTCCTAGACTTGGCCCTGGACGCGTGGCCTGGCCCGAGTGCCCGGGGCCCGGCCATTATCAGCCGGGGAAGCCACTCCGCTGACCATATCTGGGTAGGAGGGGAGTTCCTCAGCTTAGATCAGATGGACAAACACTGTTTTCATTTCAACACTGTCCCCTCCGTGGCCCGCGGGAGAGGGATTTCAGAAGGAGGAGTCTCTTTGGGGAAAACATGGCAGCAGGGGGGTGGGGGATGATAATGGGTTTTCCAGGGAGGCCAGACCTGAGAGAGGTTAGGGAGGTCAGAGAAAGGTGATTGTGTGCCAGCGGGGATCTGGGGGGGAGGGGAGAAGCTGTTAGTCAAGGGAAAAAGAAGGAGCCCAGGATGCTGGCCAGATGTCATGATTGGGGGTTGGGGCAGGTGTGGTTAACAGAGTCAGAGAACGTATGAGCAGGAGCACGTTTAGAGGAAGAGCTAGCAAAGTCTGATCTGGAAATTGGGGTAAGGAAGGAAGTTTCTGCAGCTACCGCAGGTGTGGAAGAGGCATCCTTGACTTTGTGCCCAGCGTCCTGTGACGGCACATCAGGCAGCAGCCATTTTCATCTTCAGAGAGCCTCTGGCTGTGCATTCACCAGCACAACGGTGCTCACATCCCTCAGAATCAGGGTTTTTTCCCTCGATCTCTCCCAAATGCCGACTCCGAAAGGATTGGCGTGAAGTGGAGTCCTGCAGGAAATTCAGGAGGTGGTGTCCACGTTAAACAGAAAGAGGCAGCAGATTTCAGAAAGGCGGAGATGGCCGGCATGGCATAGCCCTGTCCCCTCTCTCCGCTGTCACCCGGGGACACCTCCTACACCGGGCTTCCCTCCGAGCCTCGAACACACGGAGTGAACATGCTAACCCTCTTCCTCTCCCAAACAGCTTTCCAGCCCTTGCCTGGATGGGCCCCCAACACGCTCTTTCTTTCTCTCGTGGAAACCGCTCCTCTCCGTTCACTGCCTTTATCACAGTCTGTGGGGTCGCCCATGAATTTGTTTGCTCCTTGTTTCTCTTTGGTCTCCGCCTCCGGTGTGGCCTCCCCGTGGGAGCAAGGACGATGACTTTGACTTTCAGAACTCTATCCCTGGGGCCTAACCCACAGCCTGGAACAGGTGGGCCGTCAGGAAATGTTTGATAATTATTTGTTCACTGACTGTGTTGAGCACGTGATGAAGGGGAGGTGAGGCACCGCTTACAGAGGGACAACGGTGAGCTCTCCGACAGATGGTCTCTGGAAGGCCGGAAGAAGAGACAATTTCACTCGCAGCCGACTGGGGTCTCATCCAGGAAGGCAGGACTTGGACTTTCATTTGCGTGTGACAAATGTGCAGCCATCGGTGGATTTGAACCCAGAGCGAGCCCGCCTTACTAGTACTTAGCACGCGAACAGCCTCCCTGACACCGTGAGGCATCTCGTGGCCGGTGGATACCTGGCACTACAAAGCAGGGACCCACACGCATTAAATAATGTGTGAAGATGACATTTAATTGGAACTTAGAAAAGAAAACGAAATATGACAACAAATGTATTTCGTCCTCCCTGTAACAATAATCCAGTTATAATTACAACTAAAAACATGGTTCCTAGAATGAAAATAATGAAGATTTTTTTTTTTTTTTTTTTTGGTGAAATTTTCAGACACATTTTTAGGATAGGATGCTGTAGTCCCTTTCCTTCGCGTTTACTTTTGCGGCATGGTCATAAAAATCATCACACTTGCAAATAAATATTTTAGGTCTTCCTAATTTTTCCCCAGGGTCTCTCTCAGGCAATGATTTGGTCTCTCTATGATTTTCTTCAGAAGACCCTGTCATCCTTATGGAGTTTTTCTAGGGTGACGTTTACAATTGCCTGTTCATGGCCAAATCCTCTTTGTCAACGTCTTTGTGGGAGATTTAAGCAATTCTCCAATATCACTCCTACTGATTTCTAGAAGTTGTCTGTTTTACAATGTTTACTTTTTTTTTTTTTTTTTTTACAATTCAGTTGTGTTTTCTTGGTAGTGTGTCATTTGAGTCTCTATCTACGACAGAGTGAGTCACCCTTGACTCCGGGAAATTGAGTACACCATGGCATTTGACGGCAGGAGCTAATCTATAAGCGGTCAGTTCTTTTTTTCTTTTTTAACAGAATTTTTTTTAATGTCTATCTATTTCTGAGACAGAGCGTGAGCAGGGGAGGGGCAGAGAGAGAGGGAGACACAGAATCCGAAGCAGGCTCCAGGCGCCGAGCTGTCAGCACAGAGCCCGACGTGGGGCTCGAACTCACAGACCGTGAGATCGTGACCTGAGCTGAAGTTGGTCGCTCAACCGACTGAGCCACCCAGGTGCCCTGATAAGCGGTCAGTTCTTTAATTAAGATCTTGCTGCCTTGGTGACCAAAGCTTCTCTGTGCAGCCTCGCACCTCAGAGGACAGCACGACTGGATGTGGACATTGGCCATCCTCCTCTCTGGTCCCAGGCCGGCAGCATTCTTCATGCTTCTGAACCGTGTGATTTCCTGTCTGTACCCCAGCCTTCCGCCAGGAATGCCCCGCCCTGCTTCTCGTCCATTATTTCTTCCACAGAGCGTTTCCTAACCTTGCTCGTCAGATTGACATCCACTTTCTTCCCACCTGCTTTTCACTTACTTTTCTTATTCTCCTTTTAACTGTAATATAGAATCAAATATGAGGGCTTTCATGTGGTATAGAAGAAGCTGTATTTGTTCCATGCGGCTGACCTTTTCAATACCTGTCTGATACCTGGTACCCAAGGAAAAGGATAAGTCTGCTCAGAGAGACTCCAAAGAGGGCCACTCCTTGCCTTTGTGTCTGCACCATATAAACGAACGTAGCTTGTGTGTTCACAGACCATACGGACCCACGGACGCTGTGCGATACTTTTGCTCGACCAATCCCTACATCACTTCATTTGATGAGTGTCTCCCCACACCTGCGTTGCCACAGTTCCGCTGAAACGGGTTCTGATGATCTGCTATGTGCGAGTTTCCCCAACTAGACTTTAAGTTCCTCGCGGGTGCATAGGGATCATACTTTTCTTTCAGTCTCGGATGTCTAGTGGAGTGTGACGTATAGTAAGTGCTTACTAAGAGTTCGTTTCAGTAAGTAATAGATATGTATGAACTTTTTGTTATAATTATGTTGTCATGTCATGATTATATTCAGTTGCAAACTCCTAAAAGAGTCAACTGAGATGCGAAAAGATCAATATCTCCTGGTGGGAAAGACGCACGCCTGCATTCTTCACCTTAGTGTCATCCTGCCTGTCCTGGCTGATAATCCTGGGCCGATCACTTACCCACCGAACACTCCCATCGTCTAGAACGTTGAGAGGCTTGGACTGCTTGTCCTCAGGTACTCCTCCAGCTCAATAATTCCAGGAATCACTGGATGATATGTAATTTACTGATCAAAACCCCCTTCTACTCATTTCACAAATTGTTGTGTATCCATGAAGTCATATGGTTTTGTAGTTTACATTTCCTGGGAGTAATCTGCAAATATATCAACCTCCTTCTAGTCTGGTATTTAGTTCAGTAATCATTTTACCTCACTGGTGAATAGATCCACCATCATGCAGTGAATATCTCGAGATGCTTAGGGGCAATGATTTGTTTTGGGCAAACTGGGCACTGGGTCCCTAACTTTTCAAGTAGGACCTTTGACCAATTTTTGCCAGATTAATCTCTTGAAATGTTCTAGTGAGATTACACTGTAGATGCCGTGGGTCTTCGCCCCAAGAAGGGAAAACTAAAGCACAATATTTTCAAAGCAGAGACACCAGAGAACAGAACGTGCTTTCTGAGGCCATCTGGGAAGACCATTTCACTTGTCATTGTTCAAAGACACTCAGAAGAACAAACTCGTATTTTTATGTGCATATATTTACAACATGAAACTACCAAAGATGAAATCGCTATCATTGTTTATCTTGTACGGATACAGCCTTGGTGTGTGTTATGTGAAGTTTTTACCTTGAAGCAAAAGTACCGTAAAGAAGGAAAAGCCAGTTTTGTGCTAGCATCTGAGAACAGTGGCGTATGGAGTTTCATGTTGTATAAACTCATAATTGTTATTTGGTACAGCCCATAATTTTCAGGATGTTAAATCTACGAGTGAGAAATCGGGCATTGTAAGAGAAGCAAGACCCCGAGCAAGAAATTTTGGCTGCCTCGGGAGATTTTAGAGCAGGTAGGAAGATGTGCTGGGTGATGTACAGTCATCCCCTCGTGTAGAGGGCCAGAGACGATGCTGAAAAGGTCAGAGCTTTGGCTGATTCCAATACATGATTAGCCGGGACAATGACGGCTGAAGAGTTAAATTTAGACCAAGAGACGGATGCTCACATCCGGAAAGAAAACTGTGCTTGGGGAAGGTTTCTCTGAAGACCGTGCCAAGCCCTTTGATTGATGAACACAAACAGCAAAGCCTTGACATTTGTTCTGATCTTTCAGACAGAGCTGGATAAAATAATGCTTTATGAAGAAAAGAGTAACCAGGAATGAACCAGGGAGCAAAAGAACTTAGACTCAAGAGAGGAGACTCTTCCACGGAAGCATCCATACCCCTAATACTCCCCCAAAGAAAGTAAAATAGTATTAAAATCATCTTTTGCTTAACCAGCGTGCATGTGTTGAGCACACGCTAGGTATAGAGAATCACGTTGAACATAGCGGAGGTTACGACCCCGCAGAAGACATTGTTCTTGCCCTCCAGCTGTTTACAATATAATGAAGCAAAGTAAGGCAAGCACGAGAACGATGATAAAACATCATGCGAGGCGTGGAGTGGTGACGATCTAGCAGCAGCACAGTCTTGCGCCTTTGTGAGTTGCCTACAGCTTTTTGTAGAACAAACGCCCATGTGTTTCTCTTCTGTGGGCGGTGTGCTCAATTTATCTTCCAAAGTGAAATAGCACATCCACGTCCTTTGAATTATGCAAAAGGGGGAAATCGGGCTGAGTAGCTTCACCATGCAGGTGCTTCCCATTAAATTGGTGTGACCTGTCATGCTGACCTGGCGGATCACATAGATGTGGAACAAAAATTCAAATATGCTTTGAGAGGAAGAATGTTTCCCGCTGCTGAGAAGAGTCAAGAAGATGTGATGCAGGCTTTGAAGGAATTCCCAACAGTGAGTCCATCCGTTGTCTCTCCAAATGACACCTGAATAGGATGATGTCCATTTCAGCATCCGAAGATTTGGCAGATTTGTTCTAAAAATCCATCTCGTCATTTAAGACCTTACATTTTATGCATCGATTCATCCAAAAGGCCCGCCCCTGTGTTGAGTTCCCACAGTGCACCTGGAATTCTGGCGGAGGTAGGTCTACGCATCCATTGGGGCTAAAGTTTACAGACCGCTTGATTTTCATCAACAATCAGCCAATTAGTGGATTCTATGCTGACACTTACATTTGAAGCTAAACGTTTATTTATTTTACCATCCACATTAAAGGAATATTATAGAGAGCTTTTCAAAGAAAAACCGATTGCTCTGGGGACAAGGCAATGGAAAGAATCCCAATGTATCACTTGACCAGGTTCTACAAACACTGCATCACGAGCCAGTAGCCCCAAGTCAGGACGGCTGTGATACTCTAAATAAATACACCATTACACTTAATTGACTTAGATGGAAATCTTCTAATTTCCTGATTGTTTGTGGACCTTACTTAGCGCATATGTGGATGACGATGGTTGTGTATGTAGGTGCTTGTGACAAGCGTGAAGGGGTATCTTAGATATTAAAGGGAAAATGAATCCGTTTCACTGTATGCAACAAAGGGGGAGGGGAAGTCACCATCTGGCCTCATTCTACTTCTGACAAGAGCATCACTAAAGATGACATTCTTGCATCCAGCCCATGTATGTATTGAGAGATTTTCACAAAACTAGAATGCACCACGAATGTAGTAATACGAATTAAAAATTACTAGATGTAGCCAAGAGGAAATCAAAAGTGAGGAAATAAAGAAGCAACCATATAATTTACTGTGCTAGATAGTTTCAAATAAACTGGTATTAATGCTATCATAGCAATGATGAGAAGCAACTAGTCAAGCATCTGATTTATGATTTGTGAAGGATATTCTCATTATCCTCTGTTCAAATGACTACTTGAGGGGCAAATGACTTTGGAAGAAAAAGCACTTGTATTTTAAAATCCCAGAAAACTAGGAACCTACCTGGCATTCTCGATAAATACTCTCTCTTCTGTCTTACCATTAGCTATGATACCAATGACCAGTGATATTAAAGGTTTTTGCTTCTTTGTCTTCAAGAAACTAGCTCCGGTCATTTTGGTGAAAGAAAGAAGGAAAGAACAAAGGAAAGAAAGAAAGAAAGAAAGAAAGAAAGAAAGAAAGAAAGAAAGACACATAAACAAAAACAACCTATCTTGTTTTGGAATGTGTCACAATACAGCTTAAACATACAAAGAGGGGCGCCTGGGTGGCGCAGTCGGTTAAGCGTCCGACTTCAGCCAGGTCACGATCTCGTGGTCCGTGGGTTCGAGCCCCGCGTCAGGCTCTGGGCTGATGGCTCAGAGCCTGGAGCCTGTTTCCGATTCTGTGTCTCCCTCTCTCTCTGCCCCTCCCCCGTTCATGCTCTGTCTCTCTCTGTCCCCAAAATAAATAAAAGTTGAAAAAAAAAATTAAAAAAAAAAAACATACAAAGAAATTAGTTTATAAAATATGGATTCTGAGACAGCCACTGGAGGTTATTTTTGTTAATTATTCTGCATCCCAGGTTGCCTTAGATATTTGCACTTATACTTTTTCAGGTAAACTGAAGAAAATTTGACTTACATAGAGATGAAAACGATCATCCACAATAAATAGCTCTCAGGATCCTAAAATGCTGAACTTCAGCAAAATGACTCCTAGCAGCTATCCATCAAGCATTTATCTTGGTTAAGGTAGTAATGAAGAGGTTTTGGGGTTTCTTCTGGTTTTGTTTTTGTTTTTTCCCTATGCTGGGAACCACTGTTTCACAATTGTGATGAGTTATTTAAACAAAACTGCCAACCAAAATTCCCATAGTTCAATCACGGGGTATTCTGAGGTGTTTTAAATTAATAATGACCTTGGCGAATCCGAAAGGAAAGGACATTTCTGTAAATTAAGCGTTTGATGTAGGAAATGCCTACATTTCTGCCCCAACTAATTCCTTGGTGGTATTTGTGGGGGGTGAATGGGACGAGGGTTATGACTATAGTCGCATTATCTTGAGACATCCGTTTCAGATGGCTGGGAGAGATGCTAAACAGAGGAGGGAAATGTATAAAAAGAAACAAAGAGAAAAATTTTGTAACACTCTGTTGACTGAAGGAGATATATAATTTAAATTAGGTTCCCTGACTTCATCTCCGAGCCTCTGCCACTCAAATATAGATAACAAATTGATCTGGATGAAAACTAACATATCGTCAGACCAATACAAAGGATTCTTTTTGTCTAAATGAAAATAAAAATGAGGCTTGCAAAAACCCCCTGCAAAATTCCACCACTGAGATCTTTCACGTGTCTTGGAAGGTAGAAGGGTCATAGACTGTGCCCCGAAAATTCCAACAATCATTGTCGTATGGGGAGGAATCTGACAAATTATTATTGTACCATCTGTTCAGTTTCCTGTAAGCTTAATTCTACCCTTCTGTTTACAGAAAATATGTGTTTATAACATAGAGAAGGGGGAAAACCACCTCCTTTCAGGCTCTTGCAAGATTGGCTGGTGGGAAGAGACAAATTTCTCTAGCCACCACAAGCCACTGAAGTCTCTCGACAGACTTTGGAGAATGAAACTGACAGTGTTTTCTGCAAAGCAGATTTACTTTTTATTCATTATCATTCTTAACTCCATCTAAACAATCTCTTCATTGTAGTAGGTGATAAATGGGTCTGTAGCTACCGTGGGCTTCAGGATAACAGTATAGAAGGTAGGGATGCTGTACTGTAATATAGAGAATTTTATCTTGTTTGCTAAATCGACGTGTCTGTTGACCGTTCCCACATATTTTTCCCCAGTCACCCATTTTGAACAGAGCCGTCTTCCATTCAGGGAGACAGCTCCTCATGCAAAGTTCTAGGTATCTGCTACATCTGAAGCTCTAAGAACTCACTTTCCTCCATGCGGCCGGCCAGCCACCTGGGAAGCCACTCCCCTTTTCCATTGGTACAAATATGCAGTGAAGCTTTCAATAAGGTACATTGGGCTGCGTGGCAGTAATTCACGTGCAGATGTAAGATTAAACGATATAAGTAAAAAGCCAGAAGTCGTGATTAGCATTTAGAAGCAGCATCAGCAAATTTCAGACGAGGTAAGCCAATGTCGGTAATTTAACGACCGTGCAAAATACATTAGAAATATCCAGTTTCAGCTCGGGGTAATTCGTTGGACATCAGATGCTTGAGCCTCTTGGAGGAAATCTAAATAAATTATTATAAAATAGGATCAACAGGAATCAACGGTGACATAATCATAGCTAGCCCAATTGTGTGCGTGCTTGTAAAACACCTTCAAGTTCATTGAGAAGACGAGTTTCTACCTTAATCTGTGTATTGCTTTGGGAAGGGCTATAAAAAATGAATAGCCTTTCGCATGCTTCTAAATCCTATTAACTTTAACCCGTGGACTCATAATGAAGAAACACTAATTATGTGTCTTTGTGAATTGTTTCCACCGATAGGACAATATTTTGAAAATAAGCTAACTTTTTCAGAGTCGCTTTTTCACAAAATCCCATCTTTCCACCGGGAAGATATTCTGTGGTTCTGGAGCGTCAGCCTACCTTGGCTCTGCCCTTTTCATGAAAGAAGTCATTTGGGCAACGATATTGAACCAAAAAAACCTCAGCTGCCTTCTTCCCTGTGTGCATCCCTGCTGTTTAGGGCTCTGCTATGAATGAAAAGAATCCTGAGAGATACGGAAGAATCCATATCTCAGGATTCATCTGGGAGGAGATTACATAATTGTGTCTTCACCTCTCCCTTCTGCGAGTGAGGGAATTACTCTTAAAGTCACATCTAAGCCTTTCTCATACATCTTTCATTAACGCAATGTTTAATTTATACACTCATGAATTAAGTAAAATACATCAGACAACAAATTTTGAAATTTTAAAATCGCCGTGGAAGAGAGAAGAGAGCTGATTATTTTTGAAGGACCATTAAAATGCCAAGCGAGGGGCTTTTGCTAACACAATCTCGTATATTGCTTACAAGTCCATCAGGCAGCCGCTGATCTCCAGGGGAGGAAAGGGAGGCCCAGAGAAGCCAGGTGACCTTGGCCGAGCCGTATGAACTAATTCCGTCCCGTGTGCCACGCTGCGATCACAGGTCAGAAGACACTCCGAAGTCAAGTAAGAGCGGGAAACAAAGTTGTGCTGACGGTGACGGTGAAGGCTACTCCCACAGATAGTCAGCTGGTCATGATCTCTGCCGCTAAGACTTAAGAACACTGAATCTATTATCTCAATTTGCTAACAAATTGCAATGGAATCTTTCGACAACTTTCTGCCATCACAAAATCTGAATGCTTTGGGGAGGTCCTCTCTGCATTTCTACTGCCGTGATAGAAAATCTTGGTGCTTGGTAGGGGCCTAGACTTCCTAAAAGCACCTATTTTTGTTTGTTTGGAGAGGGAGGTGGGCGGGGGGGCAGATGCTGTCAATACGCAAATCTTCAACAAAACAGCAGTGAGCACAACCAGTTAAGCATACTTTTATTGGCAAGGGGAGGGTTTTTAAGTGTTTTTATGTACTGGGTACATTTTATTGCTCTTTTCTTTTTTTTTTTTACAATAAGACAAAAATCAATGAATGCTGTTTGAATTTTATGAACTCTCATAAAGGCACGAGAGTATGTGTTCACAAATATTTACACATTCGGTTTGCATGCATTACATCCGTGGAATCTCTCCGTGACAGGGAAGAATAAGTCACGATTTCATTGTTCCAACCTCTGAGGACTTCTGCCTTTCGCTGGCATCATGTCATTAATTTTCACCATGTTCTGGAGACACGGAGTGAAGATGGGAAGTGTTCCTGTTGGTGCTGCAGCCTCAAAACAGCGGCACAGAGAGGTTGAGCTGTTTGCTCTAAGTCACGCAGAAGATCCCAGGAGCCCACAGGAGGCCACCGCAGGACCCTTTCCAAAGATCCTCTTCCTCTTTACATAGAAAGGAAAGCATGGGATTCCAAAAGGCCAGATCACATGGTATAAACCCTCGAGAGCTCAGATGCTTTCAACGTGCATGTTGATGACAATTTGAAGAAACACTTTTTCATGTCGAAGATCGTATAGCTACCTAGCTATCCCATATCCCATCTGCGTCATGAAAATGGAAACACACACACACACACACACACACACATACACAAGATGTCTGGCTGCCTCATCCAAGACTTTCAATGAAGGCCAAAGTACCATAAATAATCATGATAATTATGGCGGCCCTGGTTTGGTTTTGTTTTTTTTTAATTTTTTTTGATGTTTATTTTTGAGAGAGAGAGAGAGAGAGAGAGAGCATAAGAGGGGAAGGGCCAGAGAGAGAGGGAGACACAGAATCTGAAACAGGCTCCAGGCTCTGAGCTGTCAGCACAGAGCCTGACGCGGGGCTCGAACTCACGGACCGCGAGATCATGACCTGAGCCAAAGTCAGACACTCAACCGATTGAGCCACCCAGGCGCCCCTGGTTTTGTTTTTTATTTTCTTTTTCTTCATTTGTCCAATTTTTTAAAAGCCAGAAACAAAGAGGACCATCATCCCCACATGCACTCCGACAGCAGAGCAAGGAGAAGTGAGGCCCCTCCACGCAAGGCCGGTGCAGCACCCTGTGTCGGAACAAAGCAGGCTCTCTGCCCGGGAACCTCCTTCCTCCAGGGTTCCTGGGAAGACGGTAGGATACGAAGCAAATGCCCTGCTCAGTGACTGCAGACTTAATGGGAAATTGAATTTATGCTTCAGTACAGCTTTGCAAAAATTAAATTTTTAAATAAGCTTTTAATTCTATAATAGTTTTAGATTTACCGAAAAGCTGTGAGGGTAGCACGGAGGGTTCCCACGTACCCCACGGTCAGTCTCCCCTCTTGGTAACCGCTGGCTTCCATAGGATGCATCCGTCCCCAGTTAGTCAACCTGTATGGCCACAGCATCATTACTAAGCTCCATAGTTTATTCAGATTTCCTTAGTCTTCCTCTCATGTCCTCTTTCTGTCCCAGATCCCATCCAGGACACCACACTCCATTTAGTTTTCAACTTCCTTAGGCTCCTTGTGGCTGTGACCATCTCTCAAATTCTCCTTGTTCTCGATGACCTTGACGGTTTGAGAAGTGTTTGTCAGGCATTTTGTAGAATACCCTTCCATTTTGGTTTTTTTCTGATGTTCTCCTCATGGTTATCCTGGGGGTGGGGTGGGTTTTGAGATGTTTCCAGTTGAGACGAGGGGCCATTGTTTCCAACCGCCAAAGATGGTTTGAAGCCACCTTCCTAGACTGGGAGGACCCCAGAATCACCATACGTGCTGTGACAGAGGCTGCAGGTTGCCTCGCCTTTGCCCACAGCCCCCTTCTTCCTAATTAAAGGAACTGTAGTCTCATTTCAAGCCACAGTGCGCACAGCAAAAATCATTCACCTCGCCAGATTTTTCTCTTTTGTAGATGGCGCTGCCTTGTGGCATGGTGCACACAGTGAGAAGTGGGAGTGGAGATCTTCTGAGGTTTTCTGAAAGGCTTTGGCTCTCTTCATGAAGGTGTTCCCCCACTTTGGCTCTCCTCTCCCCTCAATGGAGAAGCGACATTTGGAGGCGAAGCAGCCATTCTGTGACCCGGACCTAGTGCGCATGAAGACAGAGTCAATGCATGGGGCAATGGGGTAGAACATCCCTAACTACCTAAGGCTGTTGCAAGGGTCCCAGGGAGCCTGTCCCAGACTTCTTAATCTATGACCCAGGAAAGTACTAACTTGTTGCGGTCACCATGGTCAACACTTCTGTAACCTGTGGCCAGAGAAAACCCCTGGACCTTCCTCCCTGTCCCACGTCCCACAACAGTAGGGTGACCAGCATGTCCTATGCGAAGACCCTGTTCACCGTGTTGATATTACTATTAACTTCTCTTCCACAGGTATCTTCCCCACAATGTGGAGTATCTCAACCCCTATGAGATCCCAGAAATCATTTTTATCCCTCTTTGGTGTTGCCAAATCCTGTTAACTAACTCCAGTGCATTATGTTTTCTCCCTTCCTTTCGAGCACCATTTCTTACTATATTATAAGATTCTCCCTTTTTTAGAACACAGAGGGAAACACCCAGCTCAGACTGAGACTTAGCCCTCAAGGCTGTAAGCCTGTTCTTGTATTGCTGGAAAAAGAGCTCCCAATCCATCCATGTGTGATACGGTTCACAAGTCCCAGCCTCAGTGCAGCGACTGTGGCAACCCATCTGAAAATCAAAGGGCACTCTCTTTTCCCTCGCTTTTGTGCCATAATTGTTATGTGGGCAAATACCCTTTGAACACACTATGGAAGAGCCATCAAGTGCTGAAAGCTTCTGCCACCAAACGTCCTGCCTAATTCTGGAAGGAATGAATATCTAGCCTACCTACAGAGGAAGCCAATGGCCACACTTCCTTGGAGGGCAATGTCCTTTCTCAGCAACCATGGTCTAGCCTCAGCAGCATCTAGCATCCCCACTTGTGTGGGACTGGGGACAGGGGTTATTTGAGGAAACAAAGATTAAAATCTTCTCTTCCTTCCTTGTTGGATTGTTTGCATTGATAAGTCTCTTATTAATGCTCCTTAAAAATGGGCAGTGAGACTTAACTGAATGTCTCAACTGGAATATCTGTGCAGAGGTTCCTTAAGGCACTGTAATTAATCTACCGTGAACTACTTTGATCCCCATGAAACATTCCCACCCTCAAACTCAAACTCAGACCTCAAACTCTTCCCAGGTGTGATTGCTTTGGAAAAGTTGGAATGTTGATGCTGACCCATCACCTGTCGATTCAGCCAACAGTAGTGACCCTTCACCAAAACGGTGCCCCTCCGCGAAAGCCAGGACCACGCAGGTTATTTTACATGGCACTTTGCTGGGACGCGGCAAGTTGCAGTTGTATTAAGAGTTTGGGTTGGTTTAAGGGCTCCTGGGTGGCTCAATCGGTTAAGCGTCCGACTTCGGCTCAGGTCATGATCTCCACGGTTCGTGAGTTCAAGCCCCACATCGGGCTGTGTGCTGACAGCTCGGAGCCTGGAGCCTGCTTTGGATTCTGTGCCTCCCTCTCTCTCTGGCCTTTCCCCTCTCGAGCTCTGTCTCTCTCTCTCTCTCTCTCTCTCTCAAAAATAAATAAACATTTAAAAAATTAAAAAAAAAAGAGTTTGGGTTTGTTTCTTTTTTTGTCTTCTTTTTAAAAAAATCTTTTTCTGAACCCCAGTGGAAGACAACCTTATGCTGCAAAAGTAATCCAACCAGCTATCTTCAAAATCTTAACAGGCAAAGTGGATTGACCTCAGTTCATCGTCATGGAGGTTGGGACAAATTGATCAATTTTCTTTCTAAATAATTACCACCTGGATGTTGATTTTGCTTTCCTAAGATTAGCCCGTTGAAAAGTCTCTATTTGAGAATGTTAACCTAAAGCAGCTAAGCACGTAGACCACACACCAGAGCAGAAATCATTTCTTTAGGTAAACCCTAACCACTTCGGAAAAATGGTGATCACTGATTCTTTGGTTCAGAAACTGCAAAACAAGAAAGGAATCTCTAAAGTCAAACAACCGTGGAACTCGTATCTTAACACACACACGTGCAAGGGAGGGAAGAAGCTTCCATAAGGCATACCGAGCACCAACCAGTGAAGAAAATTCCCAGGAGATCCTAACAGCCAGGCTTGTCTTTGGAATGGGAAGAGTAAACAGTAGTGCGCCCTGGAGTCCATCTGTCCTCAAATATCTTCTCATCAATACGACATCACTTAAATTCGAATTCTGTTGATTTAAAATGTTACATGCAGTTTGGGCTAAAATGCAGTAAGTTCTAATGGAGAAGAAAGATGCTTCACAGAGTTCCCGCCCTACGCAAGTGGGCAACCAAGCAAGAGAGGGAAAGCGGTGTGCAATCAGCAAACGTGCTTCGCCGTGTGAGAAGTTCCCCGAGAAAACGTAAACGTGCGGAGGAGGGGAGTGCACGGGCCGCTGGGATGAAAGCATCCACGTGAAAATCTCCAGATGAGCCCATTTTATCCACACGTTACAGTGACTATCATGATCAGGATAAACAGGAAATAATTTTCAATATCATGCAGCTCCCACACGTTCTGCTCAATTCACTAACTTTTCATGGCTAATCCTGTTGGCCACTCTCCCGTAATTTCCCGCGTTGCCACACCAAGAAACACCGTATCTAAGAACAGTGCTCCGTTGAAAGATGCACCTAGACCTCTCTTTATAAAACCCGTAGTGTAATTATAAATGGTCTCATCCTTCTACTGCCATATCTTTTTCCTTTCTCTTTGTATTTCTGAGAGGCATTTATGATAATACGTTCTTGACATTTGACACAAGGTGAGAAATGTCAACGTAAACCTTGGTTCTCTTTTGTAACAGCAGAACTTACGAGTGAAAGCCAGGCCTTCACAAGCTGCGCATTCTTCCTTGGAAGGTTGTTCTCCCACAGCCTCTCTTTTCTCATCTGTAAAATGAAAATAATAGCCAGCTCAAATGGTTATCTGGGTAAATACAAGTAAAAGAGAGAAAATAAAAACCATTTGGAAATCCCATTACCAGAGGCATTTGCAGTCACCTGATAACACACATCTTCCTTTCCGCTTCATGAGCACTTACGTTGTTGTTTCTCTTTACAAAATGTATGTACCCTATATGACAGCCTGTTCTCACGCCTTCCCATTTAAGAGTATAGTGTGGGGGTGCCTGGGTGGCTCAGTCGGTTAGGCGGCCAACTTCAGCTCAGGTCACGATCTCACGGTCCGTGGGTTCAAGCCCCACATCCGGCTCTGTGCTGACATCACAGAGACTGGAGCTTCTTTGGATTCTGTGTCTCCCTCCCTCTCTGCCCCTCCCTTGCTCACATGCTCTCTCTTTCAAAACTAAATAAACATTTTTCAAAAAGAGTACAGTGCGGGGGCGCCTGGGTGGCGCAGTCGGTTAAGCGTCTGACTTCAGCCAGGTCACGATCTCGCGGTCCATGAGTTCGAGCCCCGCGTCAGGCTCTGGGCTGATGGCTCGGAGCCTGGAGCCTGTTTCCGATTCTGTGTCTCCCTCTCTCTCTGCCCCTCCCCCGTTCATGCTCTGTCTCTCTCTGTCCCAAAAATAAATAAAAAACATTGAAAAAAAATTTTAAAAAAATAAAATAAAATAAAAAGAGTACAGTGTGAATATTGACCCATTTAGGTATATATATAATCCTCTACCAAAACTTTTCGCTAACTCTATTCATATAGCTGGAATTGCTGTGTCCAACCGTAATCAAAATTCACACTTTTATTTTTTAATGTGTATTTATTTTTGAGAAAGAGAGAGAGAGTGAGCAGGGAGGTGCAGAGAGAGCGGGGAGAGAGAGAGAATCCCAAGCAGCCTCCACACTGTCAACGCGGAGCCCAGGGTGGGGCTCGAACCCATGAATGCTGAGCTCCTGACCTGAGCTGAAACCAAGAGTCAGACACTTAACCAACTGAGCCACCCAGGCGCTCCCGAAATTCGTATTTTTAATACACTTCCAAACTGTGTTCTAGTAAAGACTGCAGCACCTGACATTCCCACCGGAAGGTTTTGGGCACGCGGGTTTTCTCATGTTGTCGCCAGCACTATATAGCATCAATTTTTAATCTCTTCTAGGTTATTGATTACTAAAAGGCCATTCATATCCCCACTTATCTCTTGGCCATTTCTTGGCCATATATATTTGTTCTGTGGTGAATTGACAATGTTCATTGTTTACTACCCAAAACATGCCTTAGCCTCTCAGTCACTGATGCTTTCCTTCTCCGCCATCGATGGGCGGGCCGTTTCCTCCACTCCCACTCTTGTCCCTGAGGGACATCAGTGCCCATGTGTGTGACCTTCTGATAGCTGAGCTTCCCAGATCTACATGCTCTTGACCAAACCCTCTTTCTTCCCTTCCCTCTGCTGTAGCCCCCATGGTCAAGCATTGCAATCGTCATCACTGAGAATTGCACCATATCTGAAGTCTCTGCCATTATTTCTACTCCCAGTTCCTGTTGTCTAGAATCACACTCCAGCATTTTTGTTGTTGTTGTTACTGTGCACCTCGGTAGGTAGTTCATAGAAGTGATTGCTGAGCAAGACCTTTTAAAATCATATATTTAAAAGGTCTTTAAACAATATAATTTCTTTTTTTTTATAATTTTTTAATGTTTATTTCTTTTTGAGAGAGAGAGACACACACACACAGAGTGTGAGAAAGGGAGGGGCAGAGAGAAAGGGAGACACGGAATCTGATGCAGGCTCCAGGCCCCGAGCTGTCAGCACGGAGCCTGACCCGGGGCTCGAACCCATGAACCTTGAGATCATGACCTGAGCCGAAGTCGAACACTTTACCCACTGAGCCACCCAGGCGCCCCTAAACAATATTATTTCTTAATATTAAGATGACCATGAAAATCTCATTCATATTAAGAATTGAACATGTCTACATTGGACCAACCTGGTCATCGTACCCACGTCATCTGGGCAAACATGTCTACTTTCTAAATTTAAGTTGTGCATTTTCTTTATTATAAGGGTTTGCAAAACCCAAAAACTTTGGGGTCCCATTGGCTTTAATTTAAATTTGGATTTTTTTCTTTTGTCTATACATCTCCCAGGCCCTGGGAATAGGACTTTTATGTATGTTTAATGTAGTTGGGGAGATAGAAAGAATCTGATTCCCTCTTGCCACCCTATGGCTAATGTATAACAGTGGGCACCATGATGGTCTGAAAATTGCCTGTTATTCTGTAGGACATGACTCGATGAGCCCTGTGGGTCTTCACTTCTCTTCCAATGCTGAGTGACTTCACATCTTTTTCAAATCAAATCAAATTAGCACATTTAACATTTGGATACAATCTTACTCATTTTCATGCTTATATTTTTCAAAAGTCTTGTTCATCCTCGAGGTTCTCATAAACCTATTGACCAACTCCCATTTTAGAATCATGGAGGGGGGCGCCTGGGTGGCTCAGTCAGTTAAGCGTCCAACTTCAGCTCAGGTCATGATCTCACGATTTGAGAGTTCGAGCCCCACGTCGGGCTGGGTGCTGAACCTGCTTCAGATTCTGTGTCTGCCCTCTCTCTCTGCCCCTCCCTCTGCTCACACTGTCTGTCTCTCTCTCTCTCTTAAAAATAACATTAGAAAAATTAAAAAATAGAATTACGGACGACAAGTTAGTCTCAAGTTGGTAACCGTGACAAATTTGTGGGTCACTATTTTAAGCATTATGAGAAATTACAAAATATTTGAAGTGTCTTTCTCTATATTCAAAATAGTTAAAAAAGAATTAAGAGTTAAGGCAAACGTGAAGTTATATAAAAGTTGAAATTGACATGGAGTAAACCTAAGTGTGTGCATATATTTGAATATTTATGTATGCATATGATAGATTTAGATATATATTTATACGCATGCAAAGCATAAATATGACAGTCACACACATACACAAAGCTTATCGTGTGTGTATCTGTGTGTGTCTGTGTGTGTGTGTCTGTGTGTGTGTGTCTGTGTGTATATCTATGTACGTGTGAAATGAGTTACTAACGTACCTGTAGCGAATGAGTTTAATTGACATGGCAACAAGAAAACTAGAAAACAATATTTTTGGCTTTTGCTCCGCATAATTAAACTAAAGTGGATTTCTCAATGCACTTGCGGCTGAACACAGAAAGATATTAAAAGGAAGTTCAGTGTAACACAGATGTGCCTTCAGAGGGTCCAGGTCCTCCTGGTGTGAATTCTTGAAAGTTTTTACATTCAATCTATAGTCTCCACTCCGTTCCGGAAAAATCTTTACACCGTTTTATTAAGGCAAACGAAGGCCACACCAAATGAAGATTTATTCTGTGCTCTTGGAAAGTACGGTTTTCCTTCTTGAAACGCCAGGCGAGATTCAGGTGGACTTTAAGCCTTTCTTCTTTCTACATCCGGGCTGATGGAAGTAAGAGCTGTGTCTGTGCACAGCTTCACACCTTCAGGCGTCCGTGTGGCCCAGGCGAAGAGATGCAGACCTCCCGCTGACGTCGTGCGGGACTTACTCAGGACGCGACGTGCCCGGTGGCTGCGTGATGACAAATTCTTCTAGCCCCGGGGCGGGCTCCCAGCCGTGAGCAAGGAGAGCCCCTTACAGGGCTGTAGTACAACGGCGAGCCCACGTGCGCCGCAGGGGACAAACGCTGACCCTCAGGGAGCCTCCTGACAGCTTCCCCATCTCTCTGAGCTCCCAGCACTTTCTCCCGAGGGCTCAGTAGAATATGCTAGGCTGTTTTCATCGTAAGGTGTGCGTTTCCTTCCAAAGAGATGATTACGAGCTCCATAACTGATGCATGCGTGAGACAAGTTGTGTTTCTTTAATTTCAAAATGAAAACATTTTTAAAACCACAGGGGGCTCTGGTGGCCTCCCCCCTCAGCAGGGGGCCTCTAGCACCTGTTCTCTGTGCTCCCCCCGGGGAAAACCTGGGAGTTAAGGAAAACCACCCACTCACATATTCCCAGCTTCCAAAATGCTTACGGGGCGCCTGGGTGGCTCAGTCAGTTAAGCGTCCGACTTCTCCTCAGGTCATGGTCTCGTGGTCCCTGAGTTCGAGGCCCGCCTTGGGCTCTGTGCTGACAGCTGGGAGCCTGGAGCCTGCTTCGGATCCTGTGTCCCTCTCTCTCTGCTCCTCCCTTGCTCACCCTCTGTCTTTCTGTTTCTCAAAAATAAACAAACATTAAAGAAAATGCTTACTTCTAAACCTTGAGGGGTGCGTATATTTAACTCCCCAAGCACCTTTTCCACCAAAATTTCAGCCGTGGCCGGAAGAGGAGCCTCTCCGCTGGGCTGTGTCCATGACAGAAAGACACCCAAGCACACTCTGCTCTCCCTCTGTCACAACATCGTCTCCACACCCAGCACATTTCCCGGACACCTACCTGCCCGTAGGAAAAATCTAATGTGAAAGGGCAGGGTGGTTCCTGTCGTCCTGTAGGGGTCAAAGGTCAAAGTGGAGGCCACAGGGAGAGTGCGCCATGATTCAAGGCTGATTTCCAAACACATATGACAAAGACTGGTAAAAAAGCCAAAAGAGATCCTGCAATCTTAATGCTAAGTGGCTCTGCATTGGAAAAATGCCCAAGGGCTGCGTCTAGCACAGTCACTTACTAATGAGTGACAGGAGATCGATGGGGACGAGTGCGGAGCAGTTCTGTCACTGGGACGCCCAGCCGGATGTGACCGGCCTTAAGCAGCATCGCCACTGGAGGAGTGGTGCCCAGCCTGCCCTTGGTGCGAGCGGCCAACGATGCCACCCCGTCACCCTGGGGACAGGCAGGAGCCACCTTCTGGGGCTTGAAGGGAAAGAGCCGGTGGCAGGGTTTTACTGGGTCTTCATTTCAACACTCTGCTCTGAGGTCATTGCAAAATGACCCGAGCACCCCTTTGCGCCAAGCACGGTGAAAGGCCGGCGACGTGGAGGGGGCCGGGGATGCTCCAGTGGGAGAGACCATGGCCTTTCTGAACACAGCAAGGGGGTCCCTGGAGGGCACTGCTTTGCCCCCCTCTGCCCACCGAGACTGTGGCCGCGGGGTCAGTTTAAACTCAGTGACCCCCAGCAGACATACCCAAAGGCCTCTTGCTGGTTCCTGTAAGCTCGTCATCTCTCTAAGGACGTGGGTCCCTCCCCAGAAAGAGCTGCCCGCAGAGTGTCTGGCCTGTGCCCCCTGGACACGGAGTCCTGGAAGGAAGAATAAATCTAATTAAGCCTCTCCTGCAACAGTAAATCAAAGGAATGAGGGATAAATATGCTAGGGTTTTGTTGGGGGCATTTGCTTATATCAGAAACAGTAACCCAGATGGGGCGCCTGGGTGGCGCGGTCGGTTAAGCGTCCGACTTCAGCCAGGTCACGATCTCGCGGTCCGTGAGTTCGAGCCCCGCGTCGGGCTCTGGGCTGATGGCTCAGAGCCTGGAGCCTGTTTCCGATTCTGTGTCTCCCTCTCTCTCTGCACCTCCCCCATTCATGCTCTGTCTCTCTCTGTCCCAAAAATAAATAAACGTTGAAAAAAAAAATTTAAAAAAAAAAGAAACAGTAACCCAGAAAGAACAAATAAAACCTCAAGGGGGAAACAGGTCTGGTTTCCTCTACTCAAAAGTCATAAGGAAACATTAGAAAGAGAGAGGGGAAAATCACACAGACAATTCTTCCGAGGTCACCGTAGGGAGGGCTGCTAAGGCCTTTGGACCCGGATGTGCACCTGCCGAGGCCCAGGCTGAGACTCTGAGGGGCCGTCAGGGGCCATTCACTCCGCAGACACTATCTGTGACCAGTTCCCTGCACGCAAGGGTCTCTATGCTCAGAGCTAAGATTACTATCAGGAAGAGGCCATTTTAATTGATCGGTTTATGTTCACAAAGTGCTTTGAACACAAAGAGAACTATATAGTGCTTACTAATATTGTAGTTATGTTATTAATAAGTTAATATGTTTTTTAAATGCAGCGCTTTCTCCCTCGTGACTTGGCAAGAAAAGCCAAATGGCACGGAAACTTCTAGAAGTGCTCAGATTCTCGCTCCCTGAAGGCTTTCCTCTTCTGCCGTCCTGAAGGCGCGTGACCTTTGGTATGTGGTTCGGGCATCACGCCCCGAGCAATGCCTCAGTGGGGTGACATTTGTCCTATGCTTGGGGACAAGTTTGCCAAGAGTACTGGCTTATAGGAACTGCTGACAACTTGGCTTAGATATTTGCTTCTGAGTCACTGTTTTAATTGTCCACAAGTTTCCTCTGATTAAATTTTCCCCGTCCTTAACAATGACTTGCCTCTATGACCTTCTTATTCCAATAAAGAAATTATTTGTAACACTTTTTACGATTCTTTGACTACAATGGCAGACTGTCTCCAGCATCATGCATTCAGCGAGGGCTTTCTTTGTACCTCACATGTGCACCAAAATCCCAGGTCGTGTCGTGGCCTCATTGCCTCACACTTGAAGGCAGGTGCACCTCAAATTTGTACCCACCCTTCAAGCTCAGCTCAGGCCCTCCTCCATCATACCTTTCCAGATCTTTCTACCAGGAAATTATCTCATCCTTCTGTGGTCTCCTGCAGACTCTTCTGTGAATGATTTTATGTCACTTATACCTTGTCACTTTCTTGTTATCCATGTTCCCAGTTTATCTCATTAAAGAAAAGGCTGTGTCTTTCTTATTGGTTTTCATAAAATAACATATTCATTGAGAACATTCAATATTCTCAGTATTCACTGAGAACATAACAGGTTCTCAATGAATATTCAATCACTAATTTCAGAAGCGAAGGATGCAAGAAAGAAAAAAGAAAACAGAAAGGAAGGATGCATTCACCATAAAACACGTCTGGGTCTTTATATATATATATATATATGAAATGTATTATATATATAATGTATATATATAATATATATATATAAATGTATATATATATATATATATATATATATATGAAATGTATTGTCAGATTGGTTTCCATACAACACCCAGTGCTCATCCCAACAGGCGCCCTGCTCAATGCCCATCACCCACTGTCCCCTCCCCACCAATCTCTATCAACCCTCAGTTTATTCTCAGTTTTTAAGAGTCTCTTATGGTTTGGCTCCCTCCCTCTCTAACTTTTTTTTTCCTTCCCCTCCCCCATGGTCTTCTGTTAGAAAATGTAAAGAGACACTTCTCTAAAGAAGACATCCAGATGGCCAAGAGGCACATGAAAAGATGCTCAACGTCGCTCCTCATCAGGGAAAACACGTCTGAGTCTTATACATGACTCCTAGAAGATCTGGAGCAGTCCCAAGGAAGACTAATTTTCTAGGTCAAAAATTCCACTGCCTTCACTCAGCAGGACATGTCCACATAAGAAATACCATATTACTGGGTCCCCTCAGGGACTCACACAGTTAGACGTCTGACTTCAGCTCAGGTCATGATCTCATGGCTCATGGGTTTCATCCCCACGTCAGGCTCTGTGGTGACAGCTCAAAGTCTGGAGCTTGCTTCAGATTCTCTCTCTCCCTGTCTCTCTGCCCCTCCCCTACTATGTCTCTCTCTCTCCCTCATCCCCACCTCAAAATTAAATTAAAAATTAAAAAAAAAAAAAAGGAAATACCGTATTACGAATAGAACCAAAGTAGACTCATGGTAAAATGGCAGATCATAGAGGGGTTGGCTCCAAACACATAAAAATGCTGTGTGACTTATGGAAATTCTGAAGAAATCAGATCACCTTTGGAAGAAAGGGAAATCTCAAGGTTCAAGAAATGAAGAAAGAGGTCAAGGACAGGGTGGAGAGTAGACCCCCCCAGGACCGCTGTTACCTCCGGCCTCAAGCCCACCTGGCAAGGAGCCCTGTGTTCTGCTGCTGTGGCCAAGAATCTCGGATGGCCCGAAGGTGGGCCGAGGGGCACCACCTTACAGCTGGAAAGTCGTGTGAGAGAAATCAAAACTCTTGGAGTGGTGTTTGGCTTTGCACATGTATGGAGGGAGCTCTGGACCAAGACATCTCTGTAAATGTGGGGCTGGGACCATTGAAAGCCGCCAGGGCCCAGCAGAGCAGAAAAAACAAAACACCACATGACCTGTAGGTAAACAGGACCTCACAGAGCAGACAACCCTCTCAGGAGAGGAACTCACGAGAAAAAAACAAAACTCAAACCACATGAGGAGACAAAGCAGGAAGAGGGAGAGTCAGCAGATTGAATCAAGAGAAGAATCGGGACTCTTCAAGAATCAGAAACGAGATGGCTACGTGAACAAATGTGAAATGACGTTGAAATTTAAGATATTTATAGGGATCTTTTAAAAAGAGAAACCCATAATAAAAGACAGGATGATATAAAAAATAGGCAGAAACTAAATTGGCTCTCCCCCAATCCAACCTCCAATGTGGTCTGCACCCAGTGCCTTGCTGTCCAAGAGTCATGGTAGATGTGAGGAAGTAAGCTTGCAGTGGAGAAACTCTGTCCAGCCCCACTGTGGCCAAGTGATCAAGGTTAACATCATCGATAAAAAGTGATGTCAATAAGATGTACCCTTGGTATAATGGAATGGAAATTGCACCTTCTCTCCCGCAAACCCATAACCCTGGTGTAATCATGAGAGAAAAAAAGAAAGCCTGACAAAGCCCAGCTGAGGGACATACCACAACATACCTCAAAAGGGCCAAGGTTGTCAAAAACAAGGTAACTCTTAGAATCCTCACAGCCAAGAAGAGCCTAAGGATACAAGATGATCGTATGCCATGGGGTGTCCTGAATGAGATGCTGGAACAGAAAAGGGACATTAGGAAAAACTGATGAAATCCAAATAAACTGGGGAGTTTATTTAATATAGAGCTTAGCTCGTATGTCTAGCAATGCACCAAGATCAGTTTCTGGCTACGACAAATGTGCTACGCTAATGGATGATGTAACAACGAGGAAAATAGGACTCTGCACTATCTTTGTAAATTTTCTGTCAATCTGAATCTATTCCAAAACAGAATGGATTTAAACAAAAGAACAGGCAACTCTGACAGCCGTCAAATAGACCTTCTGAAGAGATTACCAATAAAACAAATACAATTGCTGAGTGAAAATTTCATAACACAATAGCCACCAGAACAATTGAATGATACATTCGAAGTGCTGAAGGAAAACAAAAATGTAAAAATCTATATCCCTCCAAACAATCTTGTCAATCTGAGCCAAAATAAGGTTATTTGCTGAGGAAGAACCACTGATAGACATTTGCCATTTACAGACTCTTGGTACAACTTCCAGCACTACAAGACATACCTCAGGAAAAAGGCAATGGAACAGAAGAAGCAGGAGATGAAAGATGACAGGAGGAAATTAGGATGTCGAAGTAAGCATTTACTGTAAATGATAACAATGAATTTGGAAAGTGGTGGTTAAAAATGGTATTAGAGGGGCGCCTGGGTGGCGCAGTCGGTTAAGCGTCCGACTTCAGCCAGGTCACGATCTCGCGCTCCGTGAGTTCGAGCCCCGCGTCGGGCTCTGGGCTGATGGCTCAGAGCCTGGAGCCTGCTTCCCATTCTGTGTCCTCCTCTGTCTCTGCCCCTCCCCTGTTCATGCTCTGTCTCTCTCTGTCCCAAAAATAAACGTTGAAAAAAAAAATTAAAAAAAAAATGGTATTAGAAAATTAGTAGACAGTAATAGAAACAAGAAGGGAGAGTCAGTGAAAAAACTTTTTAGGACCCTTGGATAGTTTAAGGAGAACACATCAACATTGATTGTTTGGACTTCATTAAGTCAAGAATACTTGTAGGGGTGCCTGGGTGGGTGGCTCAGTCGGTTGAGCATCTGACTTCGGCTCAGGTCATGATCTCGCGGCTCGGGAGTTCGAGCCCCGCATCAGGCTCTGTGCTGGCAGCTCAGAGCCTGGAGCCTGCTTCGGATTCTGTGCCTCCCTCTCTCTCTGCCCCAACCCACTCGCATTCTGTCTCTGTCTCTCTCAAAAATAAATAAACATTAAAAAAAATTTTTTAAAGAATACTTGTAAAAATATGGTGCCAACACTAAAGAATTAGAAGTGTAATGTTGAACTTGCGAATTGGAATAATGAGGTGTTTGAGAATATGGCCTCATGATTGGTTTTTATTGTGACATCAGGCAAGTTACTTAATCCTTCCATATAGTTTTCTCATCTCTAAAGAAAAATAATAATCAGAGATAGCTCACAGTGTTGTGGTGAGGGTTACACATATTACGAAGTTCTAAGAACACAATAAGCTCTTATCAAACCTTAGCTATTGTTATTTCAAGCCCCAAACAAATTTGGGAAAAAAGAAATACATATAAGATGTGGTGAATCTAATAGGACATGGGAAAAGAAGCCAAGGAAGAGCCTGGAAAATGGAAAACAGAAAATATGATGGCAGGAGTCTGTTCAAATTGTATCAATTGAACAATAAATGTAAGTGGGTTATATTCATACACTAAAAGATTCAGATTTTCAGATGGGCAATACACAAAATCCAGCTCTGAGAATTTTACAGAAACATTATTTCATATGACAGGAAAAGATTGACTGTAAAGGATAGAAAAGGGACCCAGTCAAGCTGTTGCAGCACCACCAATAAAGGCAGAAACTGACTTTAGGGCAAAAATTATTCTGAGGGATAAAGAGAATACTAAATAATAATTTTATTAGTCAGGCTTCTCCAGTGAAACAGGATGTGCATAAGGAGAGAGAAAGCAGTTTGTTTTGAGAAATTATCCTACGAGACTGTGGAAGCTAGCAAGTCTAACATCTTCTGAGCCAAAGTACCAGTTCAAGTCCAAAAGCTGGCAGCCTCTTGCCGGTCCAGGAAGAGCTGATGTCCCAGCTTAAAGGCACTTGGACAGGGCACCTGGGTGGCTCAGTCAGTTGGGCATCTGACTTCAGCTCATGTCATGATCTTACAGTCTGTGAGTTCAAGCCCCGCATCGGGCTCTGTGCCGACAGCTCGGAGCCTGGAGCCTGCTTCGGATTCTGTGTCTCCCTCTCTCTCTGCCCCTCCCCCGCTCATGCTCTGTCTCTCTCTCTCTCTGTCAAAAAATAAATGAACATTAAAAAAAAATTTAGAGGCACTTGGGCAGAGCCCTCTTACTAGGGAAGAATTGGCCTTTTGCTCTATTCAGGTCTTTAACTCATTGGGTAAGACACACCTGTATTATGGAGGGAAATCTGCTTTACTTAGCATACTGATTTAAGTGTTCATCCAAAAACACCTTTAAAGAAACCCCCAGGATAAAATCTGACCAAATTTCTGGTACCTCATGGTCCAGTCAGGTTGAAACACAAAATTATTAACCCAAGAGTCCAAAGGCAATCTGCTGGCAAAAATTCTGTCTTGCTTAAGGGAAGTTAGTCTTTGTTCTCTTAAGGCCTTCAACTGATTGGATGAGGTCCACCTATCCATATCAGGGAGGGTAATCTGCTTTACTCAAAGTCCACTGACTTGAATATTAATCTCATCCAAGAAAGCACCTTCACCAAAACATCCAGAATAATGTTGACCAAATATCTGGACGCCATGGCCCAGCCAAGTTAAAACATAAAATTAACCATCATAATAATAAGAAAAGAAATACATGAGAAAGAGGAAGCGTCCTAAGGGTGTGTTCTTCTAATAAAGGACTGTAAATTGACAAAGAAAAACTTGACAGCACTGCAGGAGAAACTGAAGTAAAAAACCTATGGACATTGTGGGAGATTGTAGCACACTCTTTCTAGAAGCTGATATAGCAAACATCGATGGAAATTTGGTGTATTTGAATACCATTTTTCACACAATCAATCTAAGAAAAATATAGAGCTCTACCCCAAATGTTTAGAAATATGAATCCTTTTTGCATGTAAATTTTTAAAAAATTACATAAAAATTAAAATTAAAAAATTAAAATTAAACATAAACATGTTTAAATGAACATCTACTCCAAAACATAAAAATTTTAAAAAATGAACACATACTCTGCTGAAGAGAATTTTTCATTTAAATGTCATGCAAACATAGTATCTTATTCTAAAACAATACAATTAAAAATTATTACATATAGACAGAGAACCGCCCCTCTCCCAATTCCCTGCATTTTTAGAAACTAAAAGCACACATTCTAAAATGAAATGGAAATGATTGATCCATTATTTTCTTTGTAGATCCGTGGAACACAACCAGACCCAGTAGATCTATGGCATTACAGCTACATCTTTCTGTAGATTTACGTTCAGCTCATGGAATATTAGAGTTTGGCCAAAATTCCTACCAGTTTACACAGGTGGTAAGCTGTCCAAACCTAAGGCTATGACAACTGCCCCATATACGTAGATAATAAACGGTCACTGTTTGTCGCTGTGCCACATTTGAGCTTTCTATTGGGTAGCGTCTAGCCGATAGTCAATCTTATTTTCAAATCCCAGTTGGTCAGTATTGACCGGTCAGCACAGACCCACGGAGGATCTTCACGTAAAACAGACTGAAGATCTGTCACGGGTTGGAGTAGGCAGAGAAGGACACCAGACAACCAAGTGAAACACAGCATACAGGGTTGAAACTCGGACCAGAAAAAGGGCGTGAGTGTGAAATCTAGCAACATTTGAGCAGACTGTATAGATGGGTTCAGAATTTTGCATTGTCAGCTCACCCCATTTGGTCATGGTTCTGGGGTTTACTCACCGCTAATTGTAGTGGAATCAGCAAGAGGTGTAGGGAGCCAGGTGCATTGTTTTTGCAACTTTTCCATAAGCCTATGTCTTAAGTCATATCAAACTACAAAGGTTTTAAGTTAATCTTTATAATGCAAACTTCACTCTTCCCCAGTCCTCGCAAGCGAAGCATTGTTTCCCTCCAGGATTGGGGGAATTGCACCAAACTCAAAATAGGGAGACAGAGAGCTGCTTACTGTAGTATTTCTACCTTTATGGTTACAAAGCCACAAGGACACTGTCATTGAATTCAGCAGAGCAGGGTTAATCAATTCTGAAAATTGAAGCGTGATCTATGTGGAAGAGGAGTGATTTTATTATTTACTCTTTATCTCCCATAGATCAGTGGTCTCCAAATCAGTTTGATTAGCACAGCATTAAAAAGCCTACGCAGCGTCCAAATGCATAAAGCAAATCAAAGCAAAGGTGCTCTCAAAGACGGGGGGGTGGTGTTTGAGCTTCTTACACGTAGCCTCCCCACACACTTTCTCGCACCCACACGCCAGACTGCTGAGGTGTGGCTCCAGAACATTCTGGAACAGCTTGAAAAAGACTACCACAGGATAGGGGCGATTTGATTCACGCTCTGCTAATGATGCGTAGAACTGAACCCTGATAATGATGCTAAGGCTACTACTTAATGAGCCCCCAGAACACCGCTGCTAGTTAAGGGTTGGGATTATTTTCTCTTGTCTCTCCGAAGAAACATGTTCTCCGGGGACGCCGCTGTGTGAGAAATGCAGAAGTCAACCCCATGCACATTCTCAGCTGCTGTTTGTGTCTTCTGGGCACTGAGTGGCCATAACGCGTGTGTGAGTCTACGGGTGCACTTCCGGTCACGTAAATTAACTGTGAGCATTGTATTGGGGGGGATTTTTTGTTTTGTTAAAAAGGAGGAAAGCCACTCCGCTTGGGATAAATACTAAAGAGAGGGGAGGGCTCTGTGGAGATCAATCTCCTGCTTTTATATACTCCCAAATTACACTCCTCAAGAGGGAGCCTCGAGCAGCACTGTCAGTCATGATAAAGCGATCGGTCTGAGATTTATTATGAGTTTTCTTTTCATGTATTCAATGAAAAACGTCCCACAGGTGTGTTTATATTACCAGAGATAGATGAAGATTAATTGTGTGCCCAGGTGCTGAAATGCAATTGACATATTTTCTGAGATTTAAGTTGTGTGAAGTCCAATGCTTTAAAAGAGCTGGGGGGGGGGGTGCCCAGAATTCTCGCGTAGAGAAGGCATATGGGATCCCCAAAGACTACAAGAAAAAGTAAACCATCATTTACCTTTAGGAAACACAAACCCAACTCCCACCCTGAGGCCTAAGATACTATCTTTGGATCCCCAGAAGGTAACACTTGAAGTCCCTTGAGGTTGCTCAAACACCCCATGACCCCATTGGCCCCCCCACCCAATATGGTATCCTGGCTCCCGAAACTTGATGTCAGCCACAGTCCGAGACCCAGGAAGGAAAGGGGTCAGCTAGCGTTTAAATACAGGTGACTTCAAGCAAAAGGAAAGTTCGGTTGAAATCCTGGCTCTTTTCTCTTAACTGCGTTTGTGGCTTTAGCTCCATTCTGTACATCTTCCCTCTATAAATGTCTGAAGATTACACACCGCCTCGCGTTGGACAAGACTAGTTGCTTCTGGCTGCTCTCTTTCATAAAGCGCTTGAGGGCAGGAATGAGTCCATTTCTGGTTTTGTTGTTTTAGGGACAAGTTTAAGTGACGATATTGACAAGCCGTAGATATTAAGGCTGTGTGTTGTGAGAAGGTTCTGTAGAACTCCACGGGCAGTAGAAATAGCACATGTCAAAGTTTGTCTTTGTGCCCCATGAAATTAGCTGTTCAGCCGGGGGGGGGGGGGGGGGGGGAGGGGGCGTGGTTCCTGAAACAGAATGCCTACTTCCAGGGGTTAAAAATAAACAAGCCTTGGAAAGGCATTGTGGTAGATACCTATTTCCATCCATAAGAAAGAGGATAAATGTCCCTAGTATGTGCTGCACAGTGACACTGGCTGCTCCCATCAGCTGGGCCCATGACACATGTAGCACACGGCTGTCCTAAGGGCAGACTGGACTTTTGCATGCAGAGGCCCCAGATCTTGTCAAGTGCAATCCACATGACATTATCTGGTATTTGCCAGCTAACCTTCACAAAATGGACAAGTGGCTTGAAAGCGTCAAGAAAGAGAACTGCTTTGAGATGCTACAAAATGCAGGCAGATTAAGCATGAAGAAATCGCAGAGGTGACCTTTCTCCTACTTCTGTTATGAGCTCTTCCCGGCTAGATTAAAATGAAATAGTTTAATGCCCACAATAACGAGCGCATAATAAAGAAGAGAAATCACACACACACACACACGCACGCGCGCGCGCCACCCGGCACCACCCTTTACCTTATTTCTATCTGTTCAGGATACTCATGTGAATGAGTACAGAATGACTGGAGCGGCAGCAGTCATTTTGCAAGCATGAGGTATCAGCATGAGCAGAAAAGTAAGCATAAGCTAAGGACGGCAGAAAGGGGAGTGAGGACGACCCCAGGTCCCTGATGACAACACAGAGCGACTATTCCTTCCTGTGAGATCCTCCCAGAATATAGCTTGTTTAATATCTTTGTGACGTTAGCCACTGTGGGCCAAGTTTTCCGTCATTTCAGCCGAAGCATGAAAACTGAAAGAGTTTTACATTAGCAAAATGATAGCACCGCTCGGTGAAAAAAAAACAGATATTGGTGAATATCCGGAAAGAAGTAAGTGATTTGTTTACCACAAATCTGTAATTTGTGGTAAGAATAATGTAAATGCATTAATCTGAAAAAAAAAAAAAACCCCGCAGCTGCAAGCTAGAAGCTTGGAATCCTCTGATGTGCGTAGAAGTTCTTTCCCAAAAACTTGGCCAAGGAGGAAAACAAGAGACACATCTTCCTATGAGTTTCCTGGTACAATTGATTGATCGAGGAATATGGAAGGTGAGGAGCCAGAATTCAACAAACTCTTTGCATAGAAGTTTGAAAACCAAAGAACGTAGGTTTGAAAAACAATTATAACGTAAGTAATGCTTATCGTGTATTTTTCTCACTTGGAATGATGAATCTTGGTGAAGGATTTTTTATTTTGTAGTTATGATAGCCATTGAGACAAAGCAGCAGACATAAACTGAACTGATCAATGGCCATTTGAATTGCTGTATCATAAAACATGTACCACATTTTCCAAAAATAACAAAGCATTTACTGCTTTCACTATATTCCAGTATTAACAATAATTTTATACTCTTAGCATATATTTAATTACTTAAATACTTTCCTAAAAGTTATCTTGTATTTAAAAATTTTTATAAATATTTTCTGAGTGCCTACCAGGCTTTGTAGGAGAAAAAGAGAAAACCAAAGCCTTTGCTTCAAGAACTGACGATTCCCACCCGATAAGCACAAAGGCATTTATTTAGTGGAAGAAAGGAATCCACTGAGTTCCCCCCAAAAAAGCCACAAGACCCCACATGATGGAGAAACGCCTCCGATCAACATTCTTTTCGAAAAGTTGAAAAATTAAAATCGGACTCTTGGGTTTTAGTAGGACGAGGAAAGGCCTTCACTGAGAACGCAGAGGTGGGGACGGCTTTGCAAGTCACAGAAGGTAGAGGCCCAGGGAAGTCACCAGCGGTGGCGTCACTGTGCAGAGAGGGTGGCTGTCATCCCCAGCCCCAGGAGAGCGGGGCAGCTTCTGGGCACTGATGAGTGAGGAGCATCCGCCTCTCGTCTCTTATGCTTAAGTCTGTTTCTAGATAGGAGGAGACTGTCAGAGGCCCCAGGAAAACGACTAGAGATGCTCCTGGCGAACTAGTCCAATTTTCAGTTAACTCAATTATTAAAAAGGAAGCAGGCCATTCTCTTCCTCACACTGACCTTTCTACCAAGAACCGGGTTCAATTTACTAGTTGTTTTAAAATTACTATAATTTTACAAAATGAGCCATGTTTTCCTTAGAAAAGTCAGGGCGCATGGGTGGCTCAGTCAGTTAAGTGTCTGCCTTGGGCTCCAGTCGTGACTTCGGCTCAGGTCATGATCTCAAGGTTCGTGAGTTTGAGCCCTCCGTCAGGCTCTGTACTGACAGCTCAGAGCCTGGAGCCTGCTTGAGATTCTGTGTCTCCCTCTTTCTCTGTGCCCCTCCCCTGCTCACGCTCTGTCTGTCTCTCTTTCAAAAATAAACATTAAAAACTTTTTAAAAAAAGAAAGAAAGAAAGAGAAAGAGAAAGAAAGAAAGAAAGAAAGAGAAGGAAAGAAAGAAAGAAAGAAAGAAAGAAAGAAAGAAAGAAAGACTCCAGGGCAGATAAAGACAAAAACTATTTACTATTTGCTAGTTACTAAATACTAATTACTATTTAACTATTTACTATTTTGTCACTGAGCAGCTAAAGACCATTTCGATTTATTCTTGTCTACTATATTTTAATCTATTACTATCAAGCAGCTGAGTTCTGTGGTCAACAGGAAACATTAGAAATGAAGCTCCAGGTTCAAGTATCACTGGAATGTCTGGGTCCTTGAGCAAGCCACTTAACCTCTGGGTCTGTAAAAGGAGGGTAATGTTGACCTACCTCACCGGGCTAGTGAGAAGATTAACCAATTCATAATCTCTGAGTTCTTTGAAAGTGTAAGGTGCTATGCAAATGCTAAGTAGTGTTATTATTAATGTCTCACTTCAAATTAGTGCTTGCAGGGATCATAATTTTTGTTTTTTTTTTTTTTTTTTTAAATTTTTTTTTTTCAACGTTTTTTTTTATTTATTTTTGGGACAGAGAGAGACAGAGCATGAACGGGGGAGGGGCAGAGAGAGAGGGAGACACAGAATCGGAAACAGGCTCCAGGCTCTGAGCCATCAGCCCAGAGCCCGACGCGGGGCTCGAACTCACGGAGCGCGAGATCGTGACCTGGCTGAAGTCGGACGCTTAACCGACTGCGCCACCCAGGCGCCCCATAATTTTTGATATAAGAACATAGAGAATATTCTATAATCAATCCTTTATTTCAATACCATTTAAATCATAAAGAAAAGTATGCAACTGAATATTTTTACTCTATTGTGAAATAAAGTACTTGCTTTTTTATTTAAGGGAGGACTAGCTAACATGAACACATAGAAAAGAAGAGAGAGAATATTTCTGAGAGGTTTATTCAAGTCCAGAGAGCCTTGGAGACAACACATTTCCATCCATGGGATTCTATTTGGATTGGTCAAATTCTAGACAAAAAAGAAAGAATGTTTTATTAAAGACTTCCTTAAACCTGAAACCTGAAACCATAAAACTCCTAGAAGAAAACATAGGGAAAAAGTATGTTGCCCTTGGTCTTGACAATGATTTTTTGGATCTGACTCCAAAAGCACAAGCGACACAAGCAGAAGTCAGGGTGTGGGACCCCATCAGAGTAAAAGCTTCTGCACCGAAAAGGAAACCATCAACAAAATGAAAAGACGGCCTAGGGAATGGAAGAAAATATTTGCAAATCATATGTCTCATAAGAGGTTAACAACTAACAAAACTCAATAGCAAATACATAAATACATCAATAATCTGATGGTGAAATGAGCAAAGACCTGAGTAGACACTTTTCCAAAGACACACCAACGTGCAAGGTGCATGAAGAGATGCTCAGGGTCAGTAAGCCTCGGAGAAATGAAAATCAAAAGCACAGTGAGATATCACCACACACTATCATCAGAAAGACATGAGATCACTGAGGTTGTGAGGAAATGGGGAAATGCGAACCCTCGTGCGCGTTTGGTGGGAATATTAACTGGTGCAGCTGTTGTGGAAACCAGTATGGAAGCTCCTCATAAAATAAAAAATAGAACGACCAACTGATCCAGCAATTCCACTTCTGGGTGTTTATCCAGAGGAAAATAAATCCATGACTAATGGATGAATGGATAAAGAAAATATGAATATATATGAATATGTACATAATACATACAATACATACGTATTCAGTTATGAAAAAAGAAGTCCTACCGTTTGCAACAACATGGATGGAATTTGAGGGCGCTATTCTAAGTGAGAAAAAACCAGACAAGGGTATTGAGAGTGTTCCTCTAAAAACAAATACTGTGTGTTCTCACTTACAGATGGAATTTTAAAAAGCTGAGCTCTTAGAAATGGGGAGTAAAATGATGGCTGCCAGGAGGTCATGGGGGAAGGGAGATGATGGTCAAAGGGTTCAGACTTTGAGATAGAAGATGGATACATTCGGTGCATCTACCCCACAAGTGGGGGCCATAGTTAACAATCCTGTGTTGTACACTTGGAAGTCGCTCTGAGAGTAGATCTCAGAGCACTGTCACCATGGCAACCACAAGAACTAAAGGGTAATTAGCTGATGTGATAGACGCTTAGATTAAGTATATTTTGGTAAACATGTTGCAACATGTATGTGTAGCAACCATCACATTGGACCCCTGCACTTAGACAATTTCATATGTCAATTACATCTCCGGGAAGCTGGAAACAAACTAATGAGAATCAAGAGACTTCATTTTGGGTAACTGTTGCTTTTGTTGACTCTCACATATTCTAAAGTTGCTTTATATATTATCTACTTATAAATCACACTGCACTTCACAAATACTGGTGAAGTGAATACAAACATATAAAACATTAAAAGTATGTCAAACATAAAGAAAGCATATACATATAAAATAAAACTCTTGTTATTAAGACATAAACATACAAAAGTATGTTCAAAATTTAAAATACACAAACACTGGGAAAAAGAGAAATTTAAGAACAGAAAGACTCTTTATTATTTCAACGTTTATTTATTTTTGGGACAGAGAGAGACAGAGCATGAACGGGGGAGGGGCAGAGAGAGAGGGAGACACAGAATCGGAAACAGGCTCCAGGCTCTGAGCCATCAGCCCAGAGCCCGACGCGGGGCTCGAACTCACGGACCGCGAGATCGTGACCTGGCTGAAGTCGGACGCTCAACCGACTGCGCCACCCAGGCGCCCCTTTTTTTTAATAATTTTTTTTTCAACGTTTATTTATTTTTGGGACAGAGAGAGACAGAGCATGAACGGGGGAGGGGCAGAGAGAGAGGGAGACACAGAATCGGAAACAAAAGACTCTTTATTATTTCAGGGAAGTACCCATACAGTAGCATTTGTATGTCGATTTATATTTTACAAAGTATTTTTCAAAAAATCTCATTTAATTATCCATTGTATTCATCTGGGAGCTTCTTAGCAACCAAGGTGAAAGAAATGATCACTTTATATAGTCTTACCTAAAAAAAAAAAAAATGAAGGTTAACAGATCTTCTGGGACTATTTCCTGAAAGAATACAGTTCTCAGACCTTACATCAATGATGTCTAGTTTTCATCTTTACTAGTATTTTGCAAAACAACAGTTATCTCTTCCTAGGGACTTGTGCCACATCACGTCTCTACATATGCAGATATGTTATCTCAAAATCCTAATTCGGTGTCACTAAACCTTCCGGAACAGAAGCTAACATGGTCCCGGGAAACTTGAGAGCGCAACTCAAACTGTTGTCACTGCTGAAGGCCAATCCTAGGAGTTTTCAAAACTGAGCCTGCTTGGGTGCCTGGGTGGAGGGTGTGCGTGTGCGCATGCGTGCGTTCCAGAGGCTTCAGTAGGCAGTTTGGTAATCAGGGATCCCAGAGGCAGGCACGGGATTGCAGCTGTTACATACAATTTAAAACCACAGGAAAGTCAGACTGCGGTGTCCACCCGTCCTTAATGTGGATCGTGAGGTCCAGAAGAAAGGAACCGAATGTTTTTGAGAAGTCACCGGTGCTTACTGACATTTGCTCACTTAATCTTCGCGACAATGGTCTGATGAAGGGCTTTTAACCATTTTCCCAGTGAGGAAACCAGGCTTGGGGAAGGTTCAACTCCCAGTGTGTGAGTGACCCCTTCTCCGTAGGCAGGCCCATCCCATGGTACTGTCTGCATGCTAGACCTCTTTTCCACTTTTCTTTAAAATAAACCCACCCTCATTTAGATCCGAAGGTCAATATTGTCTCGAGTGTGAATCTCAGTCTATGACTTGATCCTTTTCAAACAAAATTCTCCGTTCCACTTCGGATGCACCCTTACACGATTGTATGGTATCTGCTCTAGTTTGCTAACAGGGACAAAACCTCATATCTTCTTTTACGGCTTGTATCATTGCCTTCATAGAAGAGCAAACAGCCTTAACTTCAATTACATTTACTACATCAGAAAACAGAATATGCTTCATTTTGTCCTTTAGACATAACCTAATGACAGACCAATATTGAAAGTAAGCGATTGCCTGAAGTCCATTTCAATTCGCAGCATCTAATATGTCTAGTATAAAATAATAAAGTGTTCCTAGAAATATTAGAAGAAACACCATTATTTAATTACCATAAGGCCTTCCGGGACAGAAATAAAACGTGATTTACGTGGATTGAGCGGGGGGGGGGGGGGGGGGGGGGGGGGGGGGGGGGGGGTTAAGGACTAAAAAGGCATTATACAGATGAAACTTGAAGTGCTAGGAGAAAAGAAAGGAAATTGTGGATAACACAGCAAAATGACAGATAAAATGCTAAAGCTAATAAAATAAAAAAGGGGAAAAAATCTAAACAGTGATATTTTGTATTACTGAGGCAGAAACAAATACTTGAAGCATCAGGGGCCAAAAAGACTTCAGATATTAAATGAAGCATTTTTTTTTTTTTTCAAAGCCAACAGAAAAAAGAAATCATGGAAGAAACTTTTTCATGTCTGTTTCTCCTAGGATGCCATATTCCTTTTGGTGAATCAGATTATTAAGCAACTGGCTTGGTTGTAAAAGACAGGGGGTCTACAAATGGGTTTTGACGTAGATAGCTAGAAATAAAGTAACAAGTGTGTAACCAAAATGTGTCCAGTGAGAGATTGATTCAGAAAAGAACTAAATAAGAAACCTACATACCACCCTTAGTAATCAAGTAATGGAAAACTGCAAGAAAAACCAGGTTGTTATAAAACATCAGTCATGTTACTGTATAGTTTTGAGATTTACTCCTCAGAAATATAAACGCCAGTAGTTAGAGATGTAAGGCCAATTGCAAAAGTTATAGAACATATTTCAGGAGACGATGCGATTCAGCATGTAAATTGAATTTAGTAAATTCGCTTATGAAGTGCTTCAAAACACCATGAAATAGCTTGTGCTGTGGTTTAGATCATCCCCCCCCCCCCCACCTCTAAAAACGGCAGTTTCTTTCCCCGCGAGAGAGCCTGAGCCACAGTGCCTGTGGTTTTACGGAATTCTTAGATTCGTTGCAAAGTTTAGCTTTTGGACAAGCTAGTATCTTAGTTATGTCCGTTGGCCCCCCAAAAATAAAAAAAATAAGGCTTATTTCATTTGAATTAATATAAACAATTAAAATAAAATAAAATTTAAGTAATTTGAAACAAAGGGCTCCTACCAATATTGAGTAATAATCTTTAAACACTCTGGAGAAAGATGACCACCTACCCACCAGAGGACGCTGTTACAGGAGGACCTTGCTTCCAACTTCCATGACACGAGCGTCGGGGGCCAGCGAGGGCTTTTGCTCTGGGTTGTCTCCACTCTAGACCTGGACGACCACAGTACCTGTGGGGAACATTACTGGACACAGGAGCAGAGGAAAAAAGATCCTACCCTGGACTTGAATCATCTGCCTCTGCCCCTTAGCAACCCAAGCCAAGCACAGGTGGCAGACTTTGGTGATGTGACCCGGGGCCTGGCAGGCAGGGACCAGAAGCCTCCCGTGATGCCTCCAACAGGTGTTGGACCCATGACAGAGAGACCGCTGGGACAATTCAGTCCTAGCAGTCAGTAGGTCTACCTAGCAGCTTTGAAAATAACTTTGATGAGGTCAGTGGTGCTCCCACCCACGTGGCGTACCTTGTCGGCTTAGCAGCTAGAGCGTCCTCCAAAGGTCAAAGATTGTACCGCAGTGTGAACCTGGGAGCTAGAAAGGCATGTGGAGAAAGATACTGACGGTTACAATTTTTCAAACCCTCCCCCGTGGTAGGATACTCCCAGAGACATTTTGGTGAGTGAGAACATTCCCGCAAAGTAGAAAAGTATCCGAAAAATAAACAAGGGGTATGACACGAGCTCCCCCCGAGACATCGCTTGTATGGAAAGTCCTCACTCGCAGATGATAGGATAGAGGGTGCTTTGAAAAGGACAAGAAGGGAAAACAGGGCAAATGATGACTTTGCATAAATGCACGTTACGTCTTACACGCCAGTCTATTTTCTAAGCGTCTAAAACTTCTGCTGACCTTGTGCAAGGAAACATTTGCGATTATCCATGGACAGGGCGAAGTGTGCGTTCCCCGGGCCTGGCGGGCGAGCCCTGCAGACGCCCCCTCCGGCTTTTCCAGACCTCAGCACTGAAATCTCCGCGGATCCCCAGTCTCTGTGTCTTGCCTCCACGAGCTCAAAAGCCACAGGGCTCTCCCACTGTCCCCCTGCACGACCCACTCTTGAGGATGTTTCAGGCTCTGCCAGATCGAGCTGCGTGTTCAAGGCGTGGTCTCGTCACACCCACCCAGGTGGTAAGTCTGTCACCTAGCGGCGTCTACTTGGGTGTGTTTATTTGGATTTCGTTTCTCGATTAAGCTGTAAGCTTTTTTTTTTTATTTAACAGCCGTAAATTCCAGCAAGAATCTCACCCCTTAAAAGGTATTGATCAGAATGAAATCGAAAACCAAAATAAGCCAATGAAAATACGAGGTAGTCCAAAAACTCAATCTGGTATGTACGAGAATTTTATATTTGACAAAAATGTCAATGCAAAATGGGGAGAAAAAGAGGTAATTTGGTAAATGATTAACAAGTTGAGGCAAAAAAAATGGAAATAGGGGCGCCTGGGTGGCGCAGTCGGTTAAGCGTCCGACTTCAGCCAGGTCACGATCTCGCGGTCCGGGAGTTCGAGCCCCGCGTCGGGCTGTGGGCTGACGGCTCGGAGCCTGGAGCCTGTTTCCGATTCTGTGTCTCCCTCTCTCTCTGCCCCTCGCCCGTTCATGCTCTGTCTCTTTCTGTCCCAAAAATAAATAAACGTTGAAAAAAAAAATTAAAAAAAAAAAAAATGGAAATAGCCCTCTCTGGTATATGCCAGAATAAATTCTGAGTCGGCCAGATTATTAAGTAAAAAAACCCAAAAAAACAAAAATTAAAGACAGAAGACAATACATACAAAAATAACTATATGATCTCTGAATAGAAGATAAATGTCCATCCATAAAATTGATGAAAGAAACCACAAGATATTAGTAAACTGGATCACAAAACAAGAATATAAAACTTTTTTATGTATATTCTATAAATATAAATAAAATTTAATTTTGCCTTCTCAGGGAAATAGGAGGTGGGAAAATTAATTTATAAATATATTACATATTTTTATAAATATATCTTAATATAAATACTTATATTTTATGTATTTTTATAAATATATTTTGGATATATAAAATATTTATATTTTATATAAATACTTCTAAAAAATATAATATACAAATGATGTGTATGTTTTTGTGATTATTGATCATGGCAAAAATGTAAAAATAACCTAAGTGTCCATAAATAAGCATTAGTTACATAAGCTTTGACCACTGATGCTATGGAATATACTTAATGATACGTTAAATAAGAAAAACTTGGGGCGCCTGGGTGGCTCAGTCAGTTGAGCGTCCGACTTCCGCTCAGGTCATGATCTCGCTGTGAGTTCGGGCCCCGCGTCAGGCTCTGTGCTGACTGCTCGGAGCCTGGAGCCTGCTTTGGATTCTGGAGCCTGCTTTGGATTCTGTGTCTCCCTCCTCTGCCCCTCCCCTGCTCATGCTCTGTCTGTCTCTCTCTCTGTCAAAAATAAACATTAAAAAAAAAATTAAAAAAAAAAAAAGAAAAAGAAAAACTCACGTAAAAAAGCTGAAATGGAGAAAAGACTTAAGGAAATACAGGAATATTTTAGCAGGCTCATACAGAAGCTTTTTATTGATTTATTTATCTTTTTGTACATTTTCAGTTTTTTCCTCTAAGTGCAATTTTATAACTAAGAAAATGTGTTTCATTTTTTTAGGTCAAAATAAGTATTGGTGGAGGTTGAAAGAGAATTATTAAATACTTTTGACATAGAATCTTGGGGCGCCTGGGTGGTTCAGTCAATTAAGCATCTGACTCTCGGTTTTGGCTCAGGTCATGATCCCATGGTTCCTGAGTTCGAGCCCCGCATCGGGCTCTGTGCTGACAGCTCAGAGCCTGGAGCCTGATTTGGATTCTGTGTGTCTCTCTAGCTCTGCCCCTCCCCTGCTTGTGCTTGCGCGCTCTCTCTCTCTCTCCCACCCCCCCCAAAAAATAAATAAAACTTTAATTTTTTTTTTTTAATTTTTTTTTTCAACGTTTTTTTATTTATTTTTGGGACAGAGAGAGACAGAGCATGAACGGGGGAGGGGCAGAGAGAGAGGGAGACACAGAATCGGAAACAGGCTCCAGGCTCTGAGCCATCAGCCCAGAGCCCGACGCGGGGCTCGAACTCACGGACCACGAGATCGTGACCTGGCTGAAGCCGGACGCTTAACCGACTGCGCCACCCAGGCGCCCCTTTAATTTTTTTTTAAATTTTAATATTGAATCTTAAGATTCCAGTACCGTCCCAAATATCAGCACAGTCTTTTTGGCCATTAACTTCTAATTTTTTGCAGGAAGAATATTTTAACTTTCTTTTCTGTCTCGTTCCTTAACTGGCATGATATTAATGCGCCAATTCATAGATATCTAGCTAAAAACAAACCAACACATGTTGTTTCACTGCACATTTTGCAATGAGAGGGAAAATGTGCCTTGACAAGCTTGCAAATTTTTCTTGGAAAAGGGAAATCGCTTTGGGTGACTCATCTACCCCGTGTGCCAGTTGGTTGCGGGTAATTCCTCTATGCGGCATTTGAATGAAAGAGCTGCTCGTGATATCAACTCCCCAAATGACTCCTGCATGTAAATTGGTAGGAAGGAAATAAAGGTGACACTTCTCAGCCCAGCTTTGGAGAGATGAGCAATTCTGCCAAAGCCAGTCCTTCAAGGAGATTCCCGTGATGCAAGGGTGTGCCACCCACGTGCTCACAAAATCTAGCCACGGGTGAAATTATTCACATGTTCTTTAAGATCTCCGGGAGCTAAGGAAGAAGGAAGAGCCCCGACCCTTTTCTGAATCAACTAAAATATCAACAAATAACATTCCGTTCAGGTCATGGCTCTGCTTACTGAAGAATCCCAGATGTCACTGAGGGGACGGGTCTCTTGCCAACGCGTCACTTAATCCGTCAAGACCGTAACTCCATTTGTACTGGATTATGAGGTATATGGAAGCAAACCAGTCACGGGGTCTGAGGACCTGATCTGCGGTCCAGCCCGGTGATCCACCCAAAGTCTTCCGTTTGGGCGGATCACCAAAACTGGTTCCTTTCCTCCTCTGTGAAACGGGGAGGAACATAAAACATCTCAAAATGTGGTCTTTCAGGCTCAAACTCAGAAAACACAAAAAGAAAAACAAGACCTTTCTGTGAACTGAAGAAAGCCCCTTGCAAACTGTGGAGGGTCCGACAAAGGCAGTGTTGTTACCCCAAGCATCGCACAGCGAGCCTGCCCGGCCCCGCGCCCCGAGGACGCAGAATAGTGGCTTCAAAGTCCCGGCTGTGCCTTGATTCATTTCAGGACTACACGAGGAAGACGGATGGCCTCATCTGGAGCCGTCCACCACAAACAAGTTTTTGCATCATCCTGCCAATCGCAAAGACGGCTGCCGCCCGCAGGACCAGCCTCTGACCTTCTGCTCTCAGGAGGGCCAGCTGGTATTGGGAGGAGATCTGTAATGCACATTTCCTAATGACTCTGCGGCCGTCTTAGTCCTGACCCAGAGAATCTCGTCTGAAATTAGTAAGCATCTAATTGCTTTTTAATTCAAAGCAATTAGAAGGAAGGGCGCCACCAAGCACCATTTGCGAAGAGAGTATCACAATGAGAATGAAGCAGTGCAGGTTGGGCATCTGTGAACTGCAAATGCACTTGTGTGCATAACTGGCCCTAAAACGCCGGAAAATCAATGAGTTGGAAACGCGAGTTATTACCGCTGCCCACAGTAGTGTGGGGCCGTGACTGTAATGGCTGCATTTTAAAACACGAACCCTTTGAATTTTCTTTTTAGAAACTTATCTCGTAACTTTGTCACAACCCTTAGAGTTGCGCAGAACCTCGGAGTACGGGAACGTTCACTGGGTCTGGAAACCGAGAGGAGGTACTGTGTACCCGATCAGCAGGCAAAGAAAAGCTAGAAATGATGCTCTGTTTCTCCTCCCTCCCCGCTTCCCTCCCTCCACCCCTTCCTTCCTCTTCCCTACTTTCCTTTCTCCTTCCTTTATCCCTCCCTCTCCTCGTCCTTGCATTCAGTAAATACTACCTCCCCACCACGCTCGTGGGGATATAAAAATAAAGCAGAACTCTCATATTTCTAAACATAGCACAAAACCATAAGAAAGGAGAAGCAACGAATTTATTATGTGTTTTCCAGAAGCTTTCAGAAATCCTTTCTATGATATATATCAAAGAAAATATACGAGAGGGTAGGGAATCATGGCACTGGGGGCTTTTCCTAAACTGGCAGAGCCTGGCTTCATTCAGGGCCAGCATATATTTAAATTCTACAATTTGAAAAACATCTGGCCCCCAGATAATAGCAAACAAAACCAAACAATGATGGCTGGGTTCAGGGGTTGGTGTATGAGACACGGGAGTACATGTGCGTAAAAGAACACAACATCACACGCAATCTGTCAATGGCAAGCGGATAGCCTGCTTTAGAAGCGCACGCACACCGTAGGGCTGGGATTTGAACTGGCTTCCTTTTCTCCTAAAGGGGGAGTTGGCTACCACCCCCAAACACGGTGCTAGACCCTCTCTGGGAGGTACCAGTGTGAGTGAGAGATGGTCCCCAGCTTCACGAAGCTTAGAGTCTGGCAAGGGAGAGAGGGAAACAGGAGGTCTCTTCTCACGCGAAAACATGGCAGAATGACAAGGAAGCCAAGGTAGAAGCAAAGCAGAGCCAAGAGCACAGAAACACGATTCTAGAAGAAGATCAAAACTGCTTACTGGCCTCTGGGAAGGAGGTGGGGATAAATTAATAAATTAGGATTTTTAAAAGGTGGAGGAGAAAGGCAGGAGAACCATGGGTTTAAGGAAGGGCATGGCGGAGATGGGCGGTGACAAGCCCCAACATCTGCTCCAACACGCGGCGCTGGAATGAAGACGCGTACGGGGACAGGGGAGGGCCGTGTGGAATTAACGACTCCCCGGGCCGAGGGTGGCTGGTGGAAGTGAAGAAAGCAAGGCTGATTCTACCAGGGGCAGCTGGCCCTCTCTGTCTACCGATGGCCCAGTGTGGGTGTCCTCTGGCCCCTTCTTCCCGGCTCTCTGGGGTGGGCAGCACTGGCCGTTGGTGTGTGGCACTCTGAGGTCATTCCGGGAAGGTCACAGTGACCTTGGGCCATGGCAAAATCCCACTGTAAAATGCATCACCGTAGCCTCCCTTATAGCACGAACCTTCCCTAACGTGTTCTCCTGGTCTCCTGACACTCCTGGTGTGACATGATTTCACGACACTTCTAGATTGACAGCTCATAGGCAGCCCATCGCCGAGAACAATGGATCGCCAAAGGCTTTCTTGTTTTTATTTTGGCCGGGCTCCTCTTCTGGCGGATGGCAAAACTGTGCCCCCCAACCAGCCTGTCTCCCTCAGCACGGGCGTCCCGCAGGCACCGGTTTGCCATGTGGTCCCTATCTTCTGGGAACGTGCACGTTGCACGTTTGTTTTAACAGCGAACAATGAAGAAATGACAATTGTTTCCATTCACGCGTGGTTTAATGAGGATCGCGTGATGATAACAGCGGTCGCATGGAAATCTAAAACTCCGCAATTGTACGCAAAGCTCCTACACACGGATAATTATATCCTGATTCTGAGGCTTTTCAGAAGCATAAAACAATATATACATCATTTTATTTTGTTTTGTTTTTCTTCCTGGATCATAGAGGACCAAGGTAGAAAACGGGGAAAAGAATATGCTGGCGAGGTATGAAAAACTAACGGATTGTGATGGTAATAGACGATTACATCATGCATTACCATAGCAACTAAACTTATAAAATAACAATTATGTGAGCAGAACTTATTTGAAATAGCTTTCTTGATAGCTGATATACAACCCTGCTGAAAAGATGAGACAGATAAATAGAGAGATTTGTTCTTTCAATTGAGATTCGATTCACTATTTGTCTCTGTTCTTGATTTTTCCCCATTATACTCTGAACTTCTTTAGAGAAAAGAAGCATCCTTTTGTCTCTTTGAAGGAATAAAAGCAATGCTTAAACCTTTCTCTCTACCTTTTTCTGTTTTGGAAGAGCTCTACCATTATTTACTGTACTCAAAAGGGAGCAGAGCACACGTTCAGCGGGTGCAACATATGTAACGATAAGAAAATACCGTGGGGAAGTATTTCCCCAGAACAAAAAAATAAAATGAAAATAAAGCATCAGTGAAACCCACTACAGAGTCCGGTTCCATTGTGAAGGCATAAAATGGAAGAAGTTTGAATCTATTCCTTGTGGAAGTTAGGTTTCATTTTTGTTCAAATCCACATTATGAGAGAAGCATAACGTTTATCTTGTAGAATTGGAATATTTTATGCAAATCCACCTTGCAAGTACCTTGCTGCAAAATCCTGTGAAGTTTTAAAAAGATATTTGATGGTCTACACAATCAAAATATTCCCAATAATTTAGTGACCCAATAGGCTTACTTTACAGCCACTGTTCATTTCTTTCTTTCTTTCTTTCTTTCTTTCTTTCTTTCTTTCTTTCTTTCTTTCTTTCTTTCTTTCTTTCTCTTTCTCTCTTTCTTTCTTTTCTGACCCTTTTTTTTTATTTCAAGAAATGTGGAAAACATTAGCTAAAATTGTGTTGGTCTGTACAATTTTATTCTGTTAAAGACAGGTTTTATGATACATTTAGCCCTTTAAATGACACTAATAGTCTCTGGGGACACATGGGGTTTTCCTCTAGTGCAACAATTAGGTCCATTTCAATGCTATTTGGATAAGTTGAAACAATTCAGTTACTGTATGTCTGCTCCTAGGTATGTACTGTAAGCCCAGAGGAGAGCCCTGAAGTTACCGAAACAAAAAACTTTTAGCCAACTTTAGACATGTACCAAACTATTAGCTCTTTCCGTATTTCACTCCCTTATTTTTCTCTCATTTCTTACATAAAGGAAGTAACAGGACCTTCTGAAGTGGTGCTGCTCACAGGAACAATTCAGTAATGAGCATTATTAATCACAGTTGCGTTCTTTCCTTCTCCCTCTCTCGAGTTCGCAATGTGTTTTCCACTCGACCCAAGAAGGTTTACTTGACTCCTTCATTTTGTCGTTTTAATCACGTGAGTTAGAATAAATACGTGTGCATAATTAGACACCCGCATTCTGCTTTTCAGGTGAAAACATATCTTGGTAGTTAGAAATCTGTTCAGAATACGTATTTGTACGTTGCTCGATTGAGTTCAATTTATAATCAAATTATTACTGACTGAAAAATAAAGAAGTCAGAGGAAGCAATTTAGTGAATTCCAGATCTACAACATTTGGCTTAGCTCATACTTTTCAGTTTAATCACTAGGAGGAAAGAAGTCCAAGAAGGCCTCTACTTGGGCAAAAGGTCCCCGGGTAATACTATTCACCTCTTTCAGACATCTGATCGGCTAAAATTACCTTATTAGCAAAATTGCTGGCAAAAACTTTCTTCTTCTTCTTTTTTTTTTTTTTAACAGGGGCACATGTTCTTTTGTCATTCAATGGGAAGAGAAATCGAGATTCTAATAAAGCTGGAAAAATGATTTCAAGATTTTGGAGACTTGAAGCCATTATTGATGCACTATTGATCTCCAAACCCCCCAAGAAACTTCAAGAAGCAGACAGAGAAAACAACCACAAAACGAACAAATCAACCAAACATGCAACCTTCTTCGGAGGGCCGGTCTTAATCGCTAAGCAAATTGAGATCGTAATAAACATGTGTTCACACGTGCTGTCTTTTCCACCATTTCTTCTTGAATTCGTTAATATAATAATGCTCAGAAAATCACAGAGGGTCTTGCACTGGTCCTTGTGAGATTGAGGATAAATAGAAAACATGAATTTTCTTGTTGTTTACTTTGTTTGTTCTAGTAGAGTTACCATAGAGTGGTATATTAGTTTCGGGGGTACGATATGACCCAACAAGTCTACACATTTCTCAGTGCTCGTCAGGACAAGTGTGCTCTTAACCAGCCACCCTCCTATTTCCCCCCACTCCCTTCACCTCCCCTCTGGTGACCACCAGTGTGTTCTCTGTTATTTAAGGCTGATTTTTCTGTCTGTCTGGTTTTTTTCTTTACTGTTTGTTTTGTTTCTTTTATTTCCCTTCATTGCTTTCCCCCGGACAGTAAGAGTGCCAGCCCGCATAAATGTTCTCTCCAGCCATGGCGATCCTCACTCTTCTGGCACTTGAGCGCGTGAACCCATGGCCTTCCAAATTCTCGTCTCCTGTGGGAGCTGCTATCATTCCATCTTGTATGTCTTTATGTCCTGCCTCCCCAGCAAGATGACACCATCCTTGAGTGGCACAGCCATGCATGGACTGGCCCTGCTGATGCCCAAAGCACCTGCCATGGTGTTCAAGTCCTTTGTGGGCCAACATCAAGCCCTCCCAGGACTGGTGGGTTAAGAGTCACATCAGGGCGCCTGGGTGGCTCAGGCGGTTGGGCATCCAACTTCAGCTCAGTTCATGACCTTGTGCCTCTGTACTGACAGCTCAGAGCCTGGAGCCTGCTTCGGATCCTGTGTCTCCCTCTCTCACTGCTCCTCCCATGCTCATGCTGTGTCTCTCTCTCTCAAAAACAAATAAACATAATTTTTTGTTTTTTTAAAAAGAGTCACATTAAAATCGTCCTCTACCATTGAGTACAAATTAATGGGGCGGGGGGAGAAAAAGAGAAAAAAGTACTAGGGAAACCGAGGAGTAAAAGTCTCACCGTGGAGCCATGGGAAAGGAAATGATTGTTGTAAATCTAAAAACAAAATGGGCTAAATAAGGGTTAATATCTTTTTAATATTCTGTTTGTTGTTGTTATGGTAATAAATGAGGGTTTTCTTCAGTATTTGGATTAAGCAAGTTGAAGATATAAAATGTACCTTTGTGATAAAAATTAAAGTGTATATATGCATATATGTATATATGTATATATGTATATGTGTATATATATATACATATATACATATGTATATATGTGTGTGTGTGTGTGTGTGTGTGTGTGTGTATATATAGTTAGCAGTGAATATACGGTCATTTCTTCAGCAAGTTTGCTGGCTCAAAACTGTATAAAGCACCATTTTTATGTTGTTTTCAATGAGAGTTGTAAAGATAAATGAAAATGTCTTACAGGAACTTTAAAGTAGTCAGAGCAGGCAATAGATGTTTAAATGCAATGCATTTTTAAGTAATTAATTTTTGTAAAATGCTTTCAAATTGTCCGTGGGAATGTAATTTCTGTGGTAAATGTGAAACAGTAGGTCTGAAGCTTATACCGGGACTTCACTACTGAAAGCCTAAAAATACTCATTCTCTTTCTTTCTCTCTGTAATCGGACAGAGAAAGTTAGTTGAGAGCCCAGACTATTATAGTATAAGAGGAGATAGGGATGGATAGAATTCTCAAGCTGAATAACCTCTTGCCACTGTTTTTATTCGTCTCGTCATTTACAAAACAAAACGCCTTCAATGTTTCTGTCCGCATTTTTACTACATCTTTACTACATTTTTACTACATTTTTACTAAGAATCTCTAAGCCAGATAGTGTTGTTAATGCAATGAAAATGGTTTCCTAAATTTCTCCTGGGAATTAAAATGTTAAAATATCATTTCACGCTGTTAATTTTCCATAGCCAGGTATCTCATCCCGAATACCTTAAAGTTAACAGAATTCTTATCAAATTCACCAAATATTTGAACATACATGGTGAGCCAGGAACCACATAGAACCCTGAGAATCAGAATAAATGAAATAAAAGTAAATAAGACACAGTTTCTAATTTTGAAGAGCTGTGGGATTTGGTCAGCATTCCGTACGGTTTATCTGTGATTTCCAATGGCGAAGGCATTGACCCAGTTCAAAAAGCTTTATGATTCCAGGGGGAAAAAGTTTTATGGCTTGTAATTTTATTTTACCATGTATTATTTAACTCAGATTTCAAATTTAACCATAAAGCAGAGTTAGGACAAAGTCAAAATTCAGAAGAATGCTGTTAGACCAAAGGTTTGAAAACAGTAGAGGTAAGCGAATCATGTCAAGAATAAGCTATTTTTTTCACTTCTTACACATTGAAAATAATATTTTCTCATCCTGGTGAGAAGAGTATATAGACTTTGGAATAAACACAGTCTGGGTTCAAATCCTGCCCGTTTCTCATGGACTCAGTGACTTCAGTCAGCTAAGTCACCTTAACTGCCTCAGGGACTATTTCCTCTTTGCTCAAAATGGAATCCGGTTCTGGAATGCAGAGCTCAGAATGCCTTTGGCACATATGAGGCAGGAATTTAGTAGTAACAAAGGTTAACAACCAGACATAACTTAGCTCGTCTTTGAAATTATGAAAACGTGAAGGTGATCAATAAAAAAGGTGGGTACTGCGTGGATATTCTAAATTCAAGATGGTTGCAGGACCAACCTGCTTCTGGAGAAGCATGGGAAGAGATCAGGCTTGGGGCGCCTGGGTGGCGCAGTCGGTTAAGCGTCCGACTTCAGCCAGGTCACGATCTCGCGGTCCGTGAGTTCGAGCCCCGCGTCGGGCTCTGGGCTGATGGCTCAGAGCCTGGAGCCTGTTTCCGATTCTGTGTCTCCCTCTCTCTCTGCCCCTCCCCCGTTCATGCTCTGTCTCTCTCTGTCCCAAAAATAAATAAACGTTGGAAGAGATCAGTCTTGCCCATTCACTGTCAAATTAAAACAGTTGCAAGAAGTTACGCGTTTCTGTTTGTGGATTCTGTGTATTTCAAAGAAGCAAGCCGAGTTTGGCTCGAGGCAGCTCGCAAGAGGAATGTCTTCCTACGATCACACGACACGGGCCTTCTGGGTAGGTTTCATGACTCCAGAGTCTGACATTTCGGATTGAAGCCCGAGCCGCCTCCCTTCCTGGCTGTGTTACTCCAGATAAAGTACTTGATCTCTCTGAGTCTCAGCTTCCTTAAAAACGGGATGTCAATTGGAATATTATTACAATTTAATAAGAGCGTGCACGCAATGCGCTTAGCACAGTGCTTGGCACAGATAATGGCCCATTACGGTGCTAATTGTGATGAGGTTGGTTCCAAAGCCCACTTTCTCGAGCTGGAGCGGCACCCGTCTTACCTTCTTTTAAATTATGGAAGCATTGCTCTTAAAGAAGTTGGCTAGTCCATAGCTTTAGTATTTCAAGAGCTGAGCCTGCTCACCTCCGCGTGGTATTGAAATGGAGGCAACATAGACGGCGCCCGAGACTGGAACTATTTATTCCCATGTCCTTGACATTCTGCAGTTATAAGCTGACCTCCTTGCAGGTGAGCTGTGGCCTGGTGAACGGTTCGGCTTTAGTATTTAGAGAGAGGCCCCACGCGCAAGAGGAAAAAAACAAAAAAACCAAAAACCAAAACAAAACAAAATCTATTGAGTGCCGGGTTCTCAGTTCATCAAGACAGCATGAGATTCTAAATCTCTTTCCAAGATCAAAACAAGCCAAGCAAAGTGCTCTTATAATTCACAAGATAATGAGGAAGAACTTAAAATCTCTTCAAGTCCTCTTTAATTTAGGTTTAAAATTCGACTGGGTAGCTACAAGAAAGCGTTCTCAGGTGGCACGTCAATGTTTTCCAGAGTCATCGTCAACTTCGATATTTTTCGTGACACTGCTAAAAAGCACAAACATGCAGAATCAGCGAGCTTCAGGTGTCTTTGCCGTCCCCGGGCACAGAAGTACATAGAACAGAAGTGGTGACTGAGGTGCTATTTCTGTTTCTGATGCAAACCTCATATTCGACAGGGGATCGAAGATGACCAGGAAGTAACCCCAGCCTCGTGCTCGGCTCGAATGCTCTCACCACCACCGTCCACGACCTGGCTGTGCTTGAATGTTGGTGAAAACCCCGTCCCGCACATGGGTTAATGTTGTTCTCGCTTCCGCTGACTGGCAAACCAGCGAGCACACACAGGATTGCAGTGAGAGAAGCTTCCTCGCCACGCACCGTCCCCTGACTCCTCACAGGCGCGGGGCCGAGGGGCAAGGACAGGTGACCGGGGCAGGCTCACCTCCCGGCACACCGTGAGGGGGGGTAGGGTCTCCTGGGCACCCCAGCCCCACCCGCTCTCAAAGACGGCAACTCCAGGTGCTACGGACATCACGAGCTCCTATCTTCCATCATCGAGGCTGAGAGCCTACCCGGAAATATCCGCCAGACTCTCACATGTGGAAAGTTCCTCGTTACCGTCTTTGGAGATGTTGTAGGGAAACCAGTCAAAGAAAGTGGCATTTTTATCCTGCTACTGAGCCTGAGGACTCTGTATGCACCCTTCTGAGCCACGGCTGTGCTGGTGTCGGGGGTGGGGGGAGGATGTGACAGGCAGAGGGCCGGTCCTCCTGGAGGGGAGCTGCTAGAGAGAAAGGTGTTGTGTTGGGGGGAAGATGCCCGACCCCTCTGCCCCACCCCCAACAGACATCCACGTCCTGACTTCTGGGCCCCCTGAGTGCTTCCTCCTGAAGAAGGACTTGGCAGGTGTGACAAAGGATCTTGAGCTGGGAGATTATCGGGTATCACCCAGATGAGCCCTGAGTGCATCAGGACTGTCCCCAGAAGGGGGAGGCGGAAGGATGTCTAACTGCAGAAGCAGAGGGCCCGCGGGGCCGCACAGGCCGACCCGGGGATGCCGCCACTGGCCGAGGAACACCCGCGGCCCCGGGAGCTGGGCCTTAAGACGTGCTCTCCTCCTTGATCTCAGGGACTGACGTGCATTCAGGACGCCTGGCCCCCAGAACCAAGCTCGCTGGAAGTTCGAGGTCCTCTGTTACAGTGGCCACGGGAAAGTGATGCAGACAGTCAACAAGTAAAGAAACAGGTCAGTTAAACGCTCACGCGTCGTCCTGGGCGCCCCAAGGACACAAGCAGGGTGCGGTGAGTGAGTGGGTGGGGGGGAGGCATCCGGGAATGGCTGGGGGGGCCAGACACCTCACCCCTGCCATCTTCCCCGCCGTCTGCAGCTCCGCGACTCCTTTTCCTGCTGCCAGACAGGCTGTGGAGCCTGAAGGGGGAGGAAGTCCGACAGCATTGCGGGCTGGCCCTCCCTCCGCCCCAAGGCCCACTGCAGGCCCTCGCCTCTCCCACGCCTCCTGCCCGCGCCTTCACCTTCTCCGACTTAGCCCTCCTCAGGGCTCCCCTGGGTGACCTCCCCTGGGTGACCTCCCCCGGTTGACCTGCCCCGGGTGACATGGGCACATCAGCCTGCGGACCATCCCCCCCACCAACCCTGACCTTCTCCTCCTGCCCCGAGCCCCCCTCATGGCTTCACGTCCCATGAAGGTCCAGGCGTGGCCCACAAAGCCCTGGCCTCCCCCAGGCCCCAGGCCGGGAGCCCGAATGCTGAGTTCTTCTGGGTTCCTCACCCACCCTGTGCTCCTCGGTCATTAAATGAGTAAATCTCCGTGTGTTTTATTTCCCCTACTGGGAACGTTTCTCCCTTTCTCCAAGCTCCCCTTCCCCCCCCTTGGATGTGCTGCTTCTCAGAAACCACGTCCCTGGTCCTTTGGTTCTCCTCCTTCGGCTCTCGCGGCTGCTCCCCTCTCCCCTTCATCACTGGTACCAGAGCACAGGCCCGTTGGTCCGTTTAGTGACTGTCCAACACAGAAACCTCCAGGTGAGGAGCAAGGGTGCCTTCTGCTTCCCGGGCAGGGCCAGAGACCGTCCGCGGGAGCCAGATCTTCCTTGAGAGTGTGCCGATGTGTAAACGTTGTCCGTCACGAATGCGCTACAGCCGACAAAACAGCCTGAGATCGTCTCGTTTAATGGTACGAGGAAAGAGGCAACCACCCGAGAGATGCATTCAGATGTGTCACGTCACAGAAAACATGCCCCCCCCCCCCCGTGGCTCTTCCTGAAACCAGCGCCCGAAAACAGCTTTTCAAGCAAGGATCCTGCGTGACCCTCCAGGTGACACAGGTGTCACGAGACGCGTCGCATCGCGCGTGGCAACTGACTCTTCAAAACCATAATAAACGAGGAGAGATTTGCAGTTGCCCCTGGAGTGAGAGCGCTCTTGCCCCCTCGGATTCCCACGTGTCCGACGGGGAAGGATGGAGACATGAGGGTGACACAAAAGGCGGTTTTGACACACCGTTGATCCCCGTGGCAGTCACAAAAGTCGTGGGCCTCCCTCTCAGGCAAACTCGGGGTGCGTGGGATGGGCTCGTGTTCCCACACAACATCATAAATATCATCCTTCACGTACATTACTGGAAAAGGGGCTCCGATCGTTGCGCTAGACCAGGGATAGGCGGACGTGTCCCGTGGAGGACCACAGAGCACGTATTGTAGGCTCCGTGGGCCCCAAGGTCTCCCCTACAACTAATGAGCTCTGCATCTGGAGCACTGAGGCAGCCTTCGTATACGGTGAGCGTGGCTGCGTGCCAGCAAGTCTGGATTCGGGGAAACTGAAATTTGACTTTCACATGATTTTCATATGTCGTGAAACAGTATCTGTCTTCTGATTTTTAAAAATCGTACAAAAACGTAAAACCATCCTTAGTTCAGGGGTCACGCACAAGCAGGTGGCAGCTAGATTTGGCCCACGGGCCGTAGTTTGAGGACCTTTGCTCTGGATCATTAAGAAAATCAAAAGAGACCCACAGTGAGTTCATGACAGATTAAGCCCGGGAGCAGACACTGAAATGATTAAACACCTACAGGTAACCAAACACTTTTCACAATATAAAGAATAAAAGAGTTGTAACAGAAAATGTATTTTGTTTTATTTTTTTTAAGTTTTTTTATTTTGAGAGAGAGCGTGCGCACAAGCAGGTGAGGGGCAGAGAGGAGAGAGAATCCCAAGCAGGCTCCGTGGCATCCGCACAGAACCCAACACGCAGCTCGAACCCACAAACCATGAGATGATGACCTGAGCCGAGATCAGGTGCCCGATGAAAAAGTACTTTAAAATACAGGAACAGCTGAAGGAAACTGGAAATGCAGCAGAAAGTTAAAAAGTAACGGCAAATGCCTCACACTGCATAAAGGGAGAAAATTCCTACCATTTAAAATCTTAATTAGGCTAATGCAATATTTAGTTTAAAAGTTTCAGCTAACTGCTGGTAAAATTTTAAATGTGCATCCACTTTCAAATCACAAGAGTAAAGAAAAGACTAAGGTGAAGAAAATGAAGCCTAGATTGCAAAACTCAGGAAACAAATAATCAGGAAAATAGCTGTTAAAAGATACAACATTAGAAGGAGAAAACAGACATTCTCGTGTGTTTATTAAACAAGAGATGACCTTTAGAGCCACAGCAACAGCTCATTTAGGAACCTAATAAAACAGGAAACTAATGATAATAATTTAAGGAAAACCATTTTTGTACACTTAAAAACACTCCTGCAAACTACTATATAGTCAAAGAGGAAATTAAGAGTGCAAGAACGGAAAAAAATAAAACCCGAATATTTCTGATTTACATCTGGGTAACCGAAGGTGTGCCCGCAGGTAAATTTATTCCCTCATCTGCATTCAGCTTGAGAAATAATCTCAAAACTTCCTAATTTCCAGAAGGACAATGATAATAAAGAAAAAAGCAGAACGAACGCAATCAGAACAAAATCTAGAGTGGACAGATGATCGCACCACGCGGTGTCTGCAGGTGTGGGAGTGAGGTGCCCAGAGAGCACTAGATGGGAGGGTCCCTGTAGCAGGACGGGTGACCCGTCTGCACTCGCAAAGCCTACCATGCAGTTGCCAGTGGTCAACTGCCATGGATGAGGAAGGAGAGTGGCTCTCCTCCACTGATACAATCACCTTGTCCACTGCTCATTCACTGGTTCCTCTGTGCCGGTGGCTTTCTGGCCACCGTGGGAGGTGCAAAGGTATGTGGTTTGCACGCATTCCCTTTGGTGTGCCTGCACACGTGCCCCTTGCCCAGACCTCCTGGAGTTTAACCCTCCAACGTTGCTTCTTCCAGCTAAGCTCTTGGCCACTGCCCAAGTATCCATTCATTACTTGGCTTGAATCGCTGCCTTCCACTCGGAGCTCCCTTTGAGGTGGACTTCGCCCAGGGCTCTGGATTCCACCTGGCCACCCAAGCCCCCATATCACTGGCAAGAGGGGCATGTTAGTCTTTGGGTTCTCTGGTATCCGTGTTCTCTTGAGCTCCGGGTCCCAAGGAAGGAAGGACTCTGCTTCCCGCCGTGCTCAGTTGCTCTACTGCGTGGCCACAGCTCCCTTCGGAGAAAGATGGCAGAACCGACCAGTGCACGTAATTAGCACAGCACCGTGAGGTCCCTTCTCAGGAAGACCTTCCCTTCAACCGATGGACTTCCATCTGGAAACTGGGCAAGGGATCGTGGTTGGACCCCAACTGACCAAGGACGTCTCCTGGGAGATTTTTTTTTTAATTGTCTTTGGTGATAAAGTTAAGCAACATGTACATTCGCCCTCCAACTCTTTCACTGCTGGAAACACCGTGGCCTGTTTACCACAGATGCTGCAGGTGCAGACCCCCTGCTGACACTGAGGACTTTCTACCCCGCTCATCACTGTGCTTACCTTCTTTTTTCCTCACCTCCGGATACCCGGCCTGTGATAACCAGGTGTCTTACCACCCACAGCGGGGTTTTCCACTGCCTCTACCTTTCATGGGAGCCTTCCCCATTGTGCTGATGAAATAGTGCCCTCCAGAGAGCACAGTCTGCCAATGGACTCTAGTCCGCAAAATGAATGCATTTTAATGCGATTACCTTGAGGTTGCCCTCAGGTGAGAAAGGCAGTTAAGAAGCTGCATGCCCAGGATTGGGGGTACCGAGGGCATCCAAGTGGGTGCCTGGGGCATCTGCTGCGGGAGAAACAGGAAAGCCCACACAGCGGTCCCCAGTACAGTGCTTACCCTTCCTGTGCTGAAGAGTGGTAGGTTTTTGCTTTTTTCTCTCTTCCATTGTTAACCTCGTTTTGACTTCAGCTCAGGATGTAACCCCTTTGCCACGTGTACCATCCCAGTGGGTCGCACTATTAGGATTCCCCACCCACCTCTCACCCCAGGGTGAGCGCGGGATCCAAGTGGGCCAAGTGGTCTCTCTCCCTCCTAAAGCGTTGAACTTTGAACAGAATACGCGAGGATAGAAGAAGAAGATGTTGGACCTCATTAATTTCAGTAGTATTTCCTTGACACGACCATCTGTTAGTTCTTGCTACCCTGACCCCAGGAGAGACCCTGGTTCCTGTTCTTTACGAGCATGTTTCTCGGGTCTTCCTTTTGTTTCTGTGCCCTCCATGACATCCTTGCAATACTGCCCTATGTTTATGCTGCTTATGCTCCACTTCTGTGTTGCTTGCAACCGAGGAACCCTAATCGATAGAGATGGGTATTAACTCTCCAGCTTCACAGACGAGAAAACCGAGTTGCCAAGCTCATGGAGAATTGCGTGAAGGAACGCAACTACTAAGGGATAGAACCTTTGATTACAAACGAAATGCTCCATTTATTCCGACATGACGTCTCCCTCCTACGTGTTTTTCCAGTTTTATTGAGAAATAACAGAGACACATCACTGTTGAAGTTCAAGGTATACAGCAGGATGGTCTGTTGACATCCATTGTGATGTGGTTACTGTAGTAGGCTCAGCTAACATCCATTCTCTCATATAGATACAATCAAAAGAAAGAAGGAGAAAAAGAGAAATTTTCTCCTTGGGATGAGAGCTCTCGGGATCTCCTGTCTTAACACCTGTCCTATACATCACACAGCAGTGTTAGCTAGAATCACCATGTCGTACATCATATCCCTAGTACTTATTTATCTTACAATTGGAAGCTTACACCTTTTGACTACCTTCTTCCAATCTCCCGTCTACCCATCCCCTGCCTCTGGTATATGTTCTGCCTCCTCTATGTTTTTATTCCTGAAATGGGCCCGAAAGTTTCCTCTCATCATTAGACCAGAGGGTTCCAAACCGTTGATGTCGATTGGCTCTGAATTTGCTTAAAGGGATCAAAATCTACTTAAGAGATGAGTACAGGTTTCTCTTGCTGTACTCCCGTCCCTTGCGACCAAGTGCAATGTCTTGCATATGGCATCTTGTATACATTAGATATATTTACTGGTCAATTATGCAAACGAGACACAAACTGGCAAGAACTGTTTAGCCGATGACCCCTTCAAATGCATTTTGCACCAATTCTTAGTGTGTCTGAATCAAGTTTTCCCTTACTGGCTCCTGCCCATCCTACAGCCTCTATAAAAACACTTAGCACTTGTTCTAGATCCGTATCCACGTTAATTCTCAGTGTGTCTTGCTATTATATATTGTAGCTCCTCGCTTAGACCAGGGACCTTTGAAATTACACACTGCACTTGAAGAATCTGGTTCCCTGGGGTCGGCCCCTCCGGCCCCACTCAGAATGGCCAGCCCTGCTAGTCTCTTGCCACCCCTTTGTTCTGAAGCACCAACCTCAGTGACACCCCAAGTCCCCCCTTTCTGTCTCCGTGCCCAAGGCAGGGAATCCGGACAGTGCAGGGGATTTTTCACACTCTCTTATACAAAGGTTTTGGCATTTTATTGTTCAAATAAACCATTGAGGGGCACCTGGGTGGCTCAGTGGGTTAAGTATCCAACTCTTGATTTTGGCCTGGGTCATGATCTCATGGTTCATGAGTTCAAGCCCTATGCTGGGCTCTGCGCTGACAGTGCAAAGCCTGCTTGGGATTCTCTGCCCCCCTCTCTCTCTGCACCTCCTCTCTCTCTCTCTCTCTCTCTCTCACTGTCTCCAAAATAAATAAGGATTTAAAAACAAAACAAAACAAATTCAACACTTTTTCTGATATTGACACGTATTGTTTTTCTCTCTTTGGAAATCTGTCCCACTAATCCATTTTTTTTTTAATATTTACATTTTGTTTATCTTACGAGGCACATTTTTATACTTTTGGCCTCTCTTCTTAGCCTTCTCAGAATTCTCCACTATAAACACATATTTTTACAAAAGCATTGGACTGTTAAATTAAATCATGGGCTCCTTGGAGATAAGAGATTACTCACCTTTGGGTCCCGGGAGCTCAACAGGCACCTATTACCTGGTGAACACTCTGGAATGTTCGTTGATTGGCTGGATGAATTAGCATATCCACAATAAGGAGCCCATGTGAATGCTGCATTTCTACATAAATATATACCTATTCTCCATCAAATATTCATGCCAACAGTTACCTGTACTCTATTTCAAGCCAAGTATGACCGTTTGTTTAAATGTTATTAATGTGGTGATGAACATGCGGTCTGTTGAGATCGCATTTTCAATTAAATTAATTGCACCTTCCAGCTCATCCCTCTGTTTTCCAGAGTTGGTGGAGACCAGGGTGGGGGAAGATGCACCTTGAAATCTTTGTGGGTCTTTGTGGGTCTCCTTGAGGTGAAATTTGGGCTGTCACGTGGCTCCTTCCTTTCCGATCGTCTATTTTCCTTGTCATCTGTTGGCCACGAAGTGAATGCTGAATTTTCCATTCCTTGTGTTGGCCCTTGACGTCCTGTGTTTAATTCCCATAAGAGGACATCTCCATCTCAGTGAAATGAAGGAAAAGGTTGGATTCAAAGGTTCAAAGGTTGCATGTTTTTCTTTGTAAAGATCCCTAAATAGTCGGATAGGAACATACTGTATGTCTGAAGTGTAAAACAGAGAAGTAGAAACATTAATTTATTTCCTTTTCAAACTTGACTTCCATTTGATTTAACTGCAATAATTGCCATTGAATATCTTCCCACAGGTCAACCTCATTGTTTCAGAAATGGACAGCCATGTGACAAAAACCAAACACAGTATTCACGCTGAATTCAAGGAAGATCAAAATGCACGATAACATTTATCTCTAATTTCAAAGCTCCTTTGTCCTATTTTTCCTCCTCAAAGCCACTCTACATTAATTTATTGTTATTAGCCTCTTCTGCCGAAGCTCGTCTGTCACACACTGGATGTAATAATATACTGTTCAGCATTCTCTGCATCAGGTAATACAGGCCCGGAATGACAATGTTGGTCATTTCTTTGTATGGAAGCCCCTATGATAATGTTGGGCATCATGAATATTTAACTGGGGATATCTGTTGTGAATGCGTGTGTATCTGCGTGAGCATGTGTTCGCCAGACTATGATATCCACGGTGAAATGATCCCGAACCAAAAGTGTGCGAATAAACAACTACTGCGAATTCCGAGCACCACGGGGCATCCGGTATCAGTGCTCTGGGATATGATTAGCTCCTGAGTTGTGGAACCCTGTGAAACCAAGATAGATCTCAGTGGAACTTAACATACAGCAGGAGAAAAATAGAAATGGAAAGGGGGAAAATAGAGTCAAAGCGAAACAATAGACCAAAAATTATGAGCTGAAACTCATTAGTGTCAATTACCCTCATTCAGCTCACATGTGACCAAATATAAAAATGGTTTTGGGATGGAGTTGCTGAAAAATTCAACAGATCGAGAGAACTGGGGCATATTAATGTCCTTCTGCAAGGCTTAATTTGGGGTGTGGGGAAATACTGTTTTATGTTTCTTCTTTCTCGACGCTCCGATACGAGGCATTTTGTAGTGAGTGAAAATGACAGGAGGACAAGAGAAGGGCAAGACGCTGCATCTAAAACGAGTCCTTGCTATTTAGAAGCAGAGAAAGAACTGCTCTTGTAATACCAGATTAAAAGGTCCATGTAAATACTTTGTAAACAAGAAGAAAATAATAGTGTTTTAAATAGGCTACGAAGGGAGGGCTGGAGATTTTTGATGGTGCTGCATGTGGGCAGATGCAGAGAAAGGGTGAAGAGATCTAGTCACCAGCACTGCGTCGGTGACACCTGTTTCTCCAGCATCGTGTCCCCTAGCCACACACACACACACACACACACACACACAGGAATAAGGACCCCTGCGTGCGCGCTCACGTGCATGCACGCACCCACACACACAGGAGTAAGAACCAGGAAGCATTTATCCATTCAACAAATTATTAAACACTGAAGTCTATAAGGGGTCTAGCAGAGTACAGACGGGGGATTTGTAACTGCCAACTAGGAAATCAGAAAGCAGGGAGGATTTGATGGGGTTGGATGGAGAATCAAGGGAAGTGGCACCTAGTGTTGGCCCCCAAACCCCTGGGGAAGCTGTCACTAATGTCTTTTGGCCTTGATTTCTCCATCTTTAAAATGAAAGCACGGACCTTAATGATCACCAGGAGGTTTTTGGTTTGGTGTTTCAGGAAAACAGATTGCGGCAAACTCTGATATATGCATTTAGCATGAGTATGTTTAGATTAAACACACCTTCACTGGGTCGAGTCTTGCAGTGGATGAACAAAGTCATCCCTCCCATTTGTTTAGATCCCTTATTTCTTTCATCAGCATGTTGTGGTTTCCGGCACACAATGTCTCTACACGTTTTGTGAGATTTACACCTAAGCGTCCGATTATTTTTGGAGGCATTACAAGTGGTACTGTATTTGCAAATTCACAACTGTCATAGGAATTTCATGCGCTGATTTTGCATTCGGTCAATCTGCTGATTTCACTTATTAGTTCTAGGAAGGTATGCAAGAAGTTGTGTGTTTCTTTGTTTGCAAATTCCTTGGGATTTTCTATCTAGACCATCATGTTACTTGAACACAGGGACAGACTTATTTCTTACTTTCTGATCTGCATACATTTTATTTCCTTTTCTTTCCGTACTGTGATGGCTGGAATTTGCAGCATTCTGCTGAATAGCAGTAGTGAGAGTGGACATCCTTGCTTACTTCTCAAGGTTGGAGGAAAGCATTTACTCTTTTCACCATTGGGCAGGATGGGAGATTCTGTAGGTGCTCTCTATAGTAATGAAGAAGCCCCTCCCCCCCCATTTCTAACTTGCTGAGAATTTTTACCATGAATGAGCATTGAATTTGGGCAGATGAGTTTCCTGCCTCAATAGGTATAATCATGTGATTTTCTTTCTTTAGCATGTTAACCCAGTAGACCATGTTCATGGAGTTTTGAATATTGAACCAGTCTAGCACCCCTGGTGTAAGTCCCATTAGGTCACGGTGTGTAATCCACTTTATATATTGCCAAATTCCATTTCCTAATATTTTGATAATGATTTTCTTTATCTATATTCATGAGAATATCTGTATATGAAGTTTATGGTTTCCTCTCTCCCTCTCTTCCTTCCTCCCCGCCCCCTCCTTCCCTTCCTTCCTTCCTTCCCTCTTTCCTTCCTTCCTTCCTTCCCCCGTTCGTTCATTCCTTCCTTCCTTCCTTCTTTCCTTTTCTGCTTTTCCTGTTTTTGTTCAATTTTGGTATCAGGCCATTCTGTTTTCATAATATAAATTGGGAATTATTACCCTAACTCCTATTTCTTTGAAGAGGTTATGTAGAATTGGTGGGGGTTTTTTTTTTTAACTTTTTCTAGAATTCTCCAGTGAAATGGATTCTTTTGAGCCCATTCATTGAGTTTTTATTTTGGTTAATGCATTTTCTGATTCTAAAGTCTTGGTAATTCTTCATGCCTTCTGTGTTTTTGCTGAGATGTGTGTTTATTTGCTGAAATTTTCTATTATTGTGTCTATTATAGGCATATTTGTAGTTCCTCTTTGAGGAGATTTTATGATGGCTGCCTTAAATTCTGTCAGATAACTCTAATATTTCTGTAATCTCCGTGTTGCCATCTGTTGATTATCTTTTTTTTTTTTTACTCAAATTGAGATTTTCCTAGTTCTTAGTTTTTTTACTCAAATTGAGACTTTCCTAGTTCTTTCCTAGTTCTTAGTTTCCTAAAGTGATTCTTTTTCTCATTGGAATTTGGGCATTGGAGAGACTGTGCATCTGATTCAACCCTGCTGTTTTAGTAGCTTTTTCTGTCATTGCTCTAACAGGGGCTGATCTCACCCTGGATGGGAGAAACAGGACTATCTTCTTGGTCTCCCCACATAGACGCTGCTGACTATGATGGAGTGCCCCCACCACGGCTGAGATCTGTAAACATCCTGACCCTCCAATCAGCCTGCTCTTGGTAATGCAGGAGCGGGAGCAGACGAAGTCCAGGCTTACCAACAGGTGTCCACTGACATCATGAGAGCTGGGCAAAACTTATCATCCAGCTGGGATAGGAGTCCGGGCTCCTGCTCAGCTTTCTCTGGAACTATCCTGGAGAGGAACTTGGGTTCCTCGCTGTAGCCTGGCAAGGAGGGAAGTCTAGGGGCCCACTCAGCCTTTGCTGGGGGGTGAGCTGTAGTCAGTGCATTTCTTTCTAATGTATATGACTGGAGTTGAGTGGTTGGCATCTAAAAGTTTTCTGTTTTCCTGAGCTGCCCTTCCCCTGATACTTTGGAGAGAGGAGACTTACTTGGACTTAGTCTGTGTCTGTCTCATGGTGTTTTGGGGTTGCTGGCTTCTTTAGCTCCAAATGTGGGATATACAGGCAAAAAGAAAACCCACAAAAGGCACCACCGTTTCATTCTTCAGACAGAGAGGCCCTTAGCTGTTCTGCCTTCTGTACTCCACCTGTCAGAGTTTCCTTATGTTAATTTTACATGTAATGTCAAGAGTTTCTGATTGTACTTAATGAGAAGACTAGGGACAAGTCCTTCTACAACATCTTTTTAGAAGAAGTCCTATTGGTCGATTCTGAAATATGTTCCAAGGGACTTAGAGGTGTTCCAAATTATGCAGCAACATTCTCTGGTTTTAAAGCTTTAGAAATAAGTGACCAAGCTTTAAAAAAAAAAAATCATCTAGTTACTAGACAATTAAATAATTGAAGTTAAGGAAAATAAATAAATAATTACAGGGTACTGATAATACCTAATAATTATAAAAACTTATAGGGGGGCCTGGGTGGCTCAATCAGTTAAGCATCTGACTTCAGCTCAGGTCATGATCTCATGGCTAGTGAGTTCGAGCCCCACATCGGGCTCTGTGCTGACAGCTCAGAGCCTGGAGCCTGCTTCAGATTCTGTGTCTCCCTCTCTTTCTGCCCCTCCCCCCTGCTCATGCTCTGTCTCCCTCTGCCTATTAAAAATAAAATTTTGGGGCGCCTGGGTGGCGCAGTCGGTTAAGCATCCGACTTCAGCCAGGTCGCGATCTCGCGGTCCGTGAGTTCGAGCCCCGCGTCGGGCTCTGGGCTGATGGCTCAGAGCCTGGAGCCTGTTTCCGATTCTGTGTCTCCCTCTCTCTCTGCCCCTCGCCCGTTCATGTTCTGTCTCTCTCTGTCCCAAAAATAAATAAACGTTGAAAAAAAAAATTAAAAAAAAAATAAAATTTTAAAAGTTAAAAAAATAATAATAATAAACTAATAATAATTGATAAATTAATAAGAATAAAAAGTTTATGCCAAGTTGTCAAAGATACAGTCAAAGGAAATTTATAGGTATAGTACCTTAACTTTTTAAAGAGAAAAAGTGAAAATATACCATTTAAACATCGAAGTCAGTAGGCTTTAAAGGGAAAACAAGAAAGTCAAGAGGAAGGAAATAAAGACAAAAGCAAAGATCAACGAACCAAGAACTATGAAAAAGATGGAATTTTTTAAAGGTATATTCAAGAGTTAATTTCTCAAGATAATTAAATGCATAGACAAATTTTTGACAGATCTAATCAAGACACAAAGAGATGAAATCCCACAATTACAGAAAATTAGTATTAAAAAAGGAGTCCTTACTATAGACAGATAAATATTTTAAATTATTGAGAATAACCTTTACATTTTTACATTAACCAAGGTGATGTTTTATAAAATGAATTACTCTCCAGAAGGCAATGACTAGAGTTGACTTAGAACATCTTCAAATAGTACAGATTAAGAAATGAGAGGGGCACCTGGTGGCCCAGTCAGTTAAGCCTCGGACTCTTGATTTCCACTCAGGTCATATCTCACAGGTAGTGAGTTCAAGCCCCGCTTCAGGCTCTGCACTGACTGCAGAGCCTGCTTGGGAATCTCTCTCTCCCCCTCTCTCTCTCTATCCTTCCCCTGCTCGCTCTCTCTCAAAATAAGTAAACTTTAAAAAAAGAGTCAATACTCCTAAATACAGAGAACAAACTGAGGGTTGATGGGAGGGGGGCAGCTGGGGGAGAGGGGAAAGTGGGTGATGGACATTGACGAGGGCACTTATTGGGATGAGCACTGGGTGTTGTATGTACACAATGAATCATGGGAATCTACTCCCGAAGTCAAGAGCACACTGTATACACTGTATGTTAGCTAACTTGATAATACATTATATTTTAAAAAGAGAGTTAATATAAACATCTATTTGTTGAAATAATTGCTTAATAATATTTGCTCAATAAATAAAATCCAAGATATCAACCAAAAATAAAGTGGAATGGAAGAGTTGATAGTTAATGAATAGGTTCAGTAAGATGGAAAATTATAAATGTATAAAAATAAAATAAATCCTAGAGGAAAATATAATGGGAAAAAAGTTCTCGCTCCCAATTTCAACCAAAAAATATCATGTCAAGAAATAAAACAGAAAATCAAAAAAATTTTTAATATACGAACCCCTGAAATACATAAAATATTGAATAAATGAAAAACATACTGATCATTTCTCTATGGAATTACTCAGTATTTTAAAATATTTCATTTCTTGGGGCACCTGACTGGCTCGAGCAGTTAAGCATCTGACTGCAGCTCAGGTCATGATCTCACGGTCAGTGGGTTCGAGCCCCACGTCAGGCTCTGTGCTGACAGAATATAAAGAATATTTTGAAAAGCAAGAGTATGGGGATTCATGCAACTAACTTTGCTAAACATTAATTAATAGAGTTAAGGGTAGTCATGCATACTAATGGAACAGAAGGGAAGGCCACAAACAGATCAATTCTTTATATATTTTCATTAACTAAGGCATGCACCACTCATGATTGAAGAGATAGTTAATTACATAGGGGAATAAAAGTAATTTGGTATCTCCCCAAAATCATATATCATAATAAACAAAAGAAGTTCATAGTAGACAAAGAAAAAATATATAACAATTAAAACAGCTAGAATATTTCAGCAGCTAAGGACATTTTAGCATGAGAGCAGAGAAAGAAATAATAAAGGAACGTAAACATTTGGTTGTTAGGTTTTTAAAAAAAACCCAAAAAAATCCACCAAAAACAAGGCAAAAAAAACTTGATGACATTCAAAACTAAATTGATGTAACTTTTGACCCCCTTTACCCACTTTTGGGGTCAAAGGTACAAACTTCTAGTTATCAAATAAGTCGGTTAAAGGGATGTAATGTACACCATGGTGATTAGAGTTAATAATATTGTGTTGCATATTTGAAAGGTACAAAGACAATAGATGTAGGAGTTCTCAACGCAGGAAAAGGGTTTTTATAACAACGTATGGTGACAAATGTTAACTAGACTTCTGGGGATCATTTTGCAAAATACACATATATTAAATCATCATGTTGTATCCCTGAAACAAATATAATGTTATATACCACTTATGCCTCGATTTTAAGAAAATAATGTAATCTATCAGTCCTGGACTAAAAAAGAAAAATAAATCACATGATTGTATCAGTAGATGTAGAAAAAGCATTTGACAAAATCCAATACCCATTCATAATTTGGGGGGAAAAGAAAACCTTTCAGTAAAATAGGAATAGATAGGAACTTTCTCAATTTGATAAAGACTATCTACAGAAAACCTACAGCTAACATCATATTTAATGATGAGAAACTTGCAGCTTCTCCACTAAGATCAGGTACAAGGCAGGGATATCACCTCTCAGTACTCCTTTTCAAGATTGTACTGGAAGGTCTAGCTACTGCTGTAAGACAGGTAAAGGAAATAAAAAGTATACAGTTAAGAACAAAAAGAAATAAAACTGTCTTTGCAGATGACATGATTGTCTATGTAAAAAATATAAACAGATTAACAACAACAAGAACAACAAACCCTTGGAACTAATAAGAGAATATAGCAAGAATTCAGGATACAAAGTTAATATACAAAAGTCAATTGCTTTCCAGTGGCTCAGTCGGTTAAGCATCCGGCTTCAGCTCAGGTCATGATCTCATGGCTCATGAGTTCAAGCCCCACGTCGGGCTCTGTGCTGACAGCTCAGGGCCTAGAGCTGCTTCAGATTCTGTGTCTTCCTCTCTCTCTGCCCTTCCCCAGCTCACACTCTGTCTCTCTCTCCTTTGAAATTAATAAGCATTAAAAAAAAAGTCAGTTGCTTTCCTATATGCCAACAATAAATGAGTGGAATTTGACATTAAAAACAGAATACGATTTACATTAGTACCTTCAAAAATAAAGTAATTGAATATATATGTAATAACATATATATAGAAGATTTGTGTGAGGAAAACCACAAAACCCTAGCAAAAGATATCAAATAAGAACTAAATAAATGGAGACATATTTCATGTTCATGGATAGAAAGCTTCAATTTTGTTAGGATGTCAGTGCCTCCCACCTTAATCTATACATTCAATACAAATCCCAGCAAACTATTTTTGGATATTGGCAAACTGATTCTAAAGTTATATGGAGAGGCAAAAGGCCCAGAATAGCCTCACAGTATTGAAGGAAGGAACAAGGTTAGAGGACCAACACTACACAACGTTAAGACTTACTGTAGAGCCACAGTAATTGAGACAGTGAGATATTAACAGAAGAATGGACAAATGATCAAAAAAGGAGAGCCCAGAGATAGATCCATGGAAGGGCAAAGGCAACACGATGGAGCAAAGATAATCTCGTCAACAAGAGGTGCTGGAAAAACTGGACATCCTCAGGCAAAAACATGAATCTAGACCCACACGTGACACCTTCACAAACAATATCTCAAAATGGATAATAGGCATACATGTAAGACATAGAACAATAAAACTCCTAGAGATAAGGAGATAAGGAGAAAACCTAGATGACCTTGGGTATGGCAACGACTTTTAGATAAAACACCAAAGTCACGATCTATGAAAGAAATAGCTGATAAACTGGACTTTATCTAGAAAAAGACAGAGAAAATACTTGCAAAAGACACGTCTGATGAAGGACTGTTATCCAAATGTACAAAGAATTCTTAGAACTCAATAATAAAAAAGAAAACAAACAACCTGTTTGAAAAAATTGGCCAAATATAACAAAACTCTCACCAAAGAAGACATACAGATGGCAAAGAAGCACATGAAAAGATGCTAAGCATCCTATAGCATCAGGGAAACGCAAATTAAACAACCATGAGAAGGCACCAGGCATCTTTAGAATAGACAAAATCGGGAACATTGACAACACTGACTCCCTCATTCTCACCAGCAACAGGAATTCTTACTCATTACTGGTGGAAATGCAGGATGGCATAGTCACTTTGAAAGACAGTTTGGTGCTTTCTTACAGAACGAAACAGAACCTTACCATACTATCCAGCAATCGTGTTTCTTGGCGATTACCCCTCAAAAAACGGAACGCATCATGTTCACGCCAAAACCTGCACATGGATGTTTACAGAAGCTTCACGCACGATTGCCAAAATGTGGAAATACCTAAGATGTCCTTCAGGAGGTAAATGGATAAATAAACTGTGGTCCATCCAGACAATGGATTATTCAGCCCTAAAAAGGAAAGAGCTATCAAGCCATGGCAAGATATGGAGGAACCCTGAAGCAAAAGAAGCCAATCTAAAATGCGACATACTGTCTGATTCCAACAATGCGACATTCTGGAAAAGGCAAAACCACGGAGACAGAAAAGGCCAGTGGTTTTCAGAGGTGGGGAAGGAGGGTTGAACAGGAGAAGCACAGAGGACTTTTAGGGCTGTGCAAATACTCTGTAGGACACTATAATGGTGGATAATGGTCACTATACATTTGTCGAAACCCGCAGAACGGGCCACACCAAGAGTGAGCCCTAACGTTATCTACGGACTTGGGATGGGAATTCAGAGTAGGTGTCCAAGTTACAACAAATGTGCTACCCTGGTGGAAGATGCTGATAGTTGGGGAGTCTGTACATGTGTGTTGGCAAGTATATAAGAAATCTCTGCACTTCCTAATTTTTCTGTGAAAGTTTAAACTGCTCTAGAAAAAAGGCATAATTTAGAAAAGTGCTTTCTGTTTGTTTTTGTATTTCAACTTTATTTCTTTTACTTCTTTATTTTGCGTGCTCTGTGCTGACAGCGGAGAGCCCGATAGAGAGCTCAAACTCACGAACCGTGAGATCACGAGCTGAGCTGACATCGAACGCTTAACTGACTGAGCCACCCGGGTGCCCCTAAAAAAACGTGTCTTAATGTAAGTGACAAACACAAAAATAAATGCTGCAAAACCTTTGACAAGTTATCTCTTCTGTACATACAAGATCTTACAAATCAAGGGGCCCTGGGAAATTAAAAATATGAACATTGAAAAGATCGCGATTACCAAACTGGATCTTTGTTCAAATGAGCGTTTTTATGACAAATCAAGTGTTAAAAATTCTCAAAATGTAAGGAATCTTCATTCAAAATTAAGGAAACGTTCATGAGCGCTCACACGGCATGCACAGATTACACAGAGGTTTTAAGTATAACTAAGGACAACTGAGTTTCAATACTTGCCAAGGGTAAGCATTACTGTTAATTGGTGCAGAAACATCCACAAGTGATAGCTTGGATGGGAAAACGTGGGCAATGTGTCCCGATGTCTCAGTCCCGAGCCGCGTTGGCTGAGGAGGGGCTGGAGTCGTCTCCCCCCGACTACTTGTGTTGTAGGAGACTGGCTTCCCCGAGCAGCCGCCCCGGAGAAACACTGGCATCGGGCGTGGACACGGTGACCTCACTGAGCCGAGTCAGCGTGCCCAGGCAGTGGCAATAATGCGACCGTGAACCGCCAGAAAGTGCAGCATGTGGGTCTCTCCACAACACCTGTGGTGAGTGTGTGCGTTTCCGTCCCAGCCTGCCTGCCGTCTGGGGGCCGGTGAGCACAGAATTTTTGTATCCTCATTACCCCTTCCCCCGGGAAGGGTCTCCAGAGGCCCCAGCTGCTCTGTGCCCGGGCCCCGGACCCCCCATCCTCTCGGTGCAAGTTGAATATTTAAACAGAATCTCTATTGAGTGTGGCAACTTCCTCTCCTGTTATTTTGATCTATTTTATTAATAAAAATGCTATGTTTTTATACTTTTCCTTTCCGTAAATATAGGCCACACACACACACACACACACACACACACACACAGTCTTGGTTCCTTCAAACATCCTGTGTTTATTGCAAGTTTTCCTTAAACAATGGGAGATAGAAAAGGAGTAATTAATTCTCCCGCAGATAGGAGTGCCCTCTGGTTTTATTTTAAAATTGTGAGACCCAACAGAATTCACCGATCCTGGTCACGTCCCGGCTCAGACTAGCACGGCCGACTCGGGGTGCCTGGTGGGCGGCCCTCCCCTTGTGTCTTATCCTTTCTTCCTTTCTTTCACCCTCCATGCCCTTTAGAAATGACACGGGAGACGTCTGGCAGCCCTTCTCTCTCGTGAGCTACCACACAGGTGCCTTTGGAGAATCTTCCAGGGTGTCTGAAAGGTAACATAAACAAGGGAGCAGCCCGAGCTGAGACGGGAGAGTGCGTTCGCCTGTCAGTTGGTACCTGACTTCACACCGTAGTCGAATCCAGATTTCAGGTTTAACTCTTGGCGGGCCTGACCGTCTGCAGCGCGGCCCCATCTCCCGGTGTTCCCGAGTCCCCGCTCTCAGCAGAGGCCCAGTCCCCGCTCCTCCCAGATCGGCCTCCTGATCGCTGGTCAGCCTCCAGAGCTGCAGGTGCGGCTGGCGTCCCCCGAGCCCGACGCGCATCCTCCAGACGTGTCATGAGAGGCGCCGCTACATCCACGGAGATCCGCAGGCCGTGGGGTTTTTGACACATGACACGCACTTTCAGCCAGGCTGGCCGCCATCGGAAAAGGCTTCCTTTTCCCCCTGGCTCTTCGCCCCCCCACCCCTTGCGTGGACGGCCAGGCAGGCCCACAGCTGACATCACGTGCGGGAATGGGGCTGACTTCAGCTGTCAGCTCAGTGGTGCGGAAACGCGCTCGCCCAACGGAAAAAAAGAACTGTAAACTTTTAGCAGGGTATGAAATGTTCGTTTCCCGGTGAAAACTCGGCGGCCAACACCCATAGGAGAGTTTCCGTTTTTGCCGGGTAAATGCACCCGTTAAATCCACGCCTGCCCCTCCCATAAGCTCTGGCACCGAACGAGCGACACCGCTCTGCGAGCGGCTGCACAGGGGACGAGGGGTGCGTGCGCGCGTCTCAGCGACCGGCTCTTCTCACGCACCCGTGCCAGGGTCTCACACCCGCTCACGCCCAGCACAGCGCGGACGCGGTGAGCCCAGGGCAGCCCTGTCCCCTGAACCGTCACCGCACCGCACAACTTCCCGAACAGGGTCGGGCAGAGCTGATCAAGCCGACCCCCACTTGCGGGACAAGGCTTCCTCGCAAAACAGAGGCTGCAGGGGACGGAGAGCGAGCGCTAGGGGATGTTCTTGAGCGTCTCCCATGAGGCTGGAGAACGGGGAGGGGCCGCAGGAAAGCAAACGGAGACGAAGAAAGGGGGGCAAATTACCGAACTCCAGCAGAGACAAGTGCAAATCAGTTCCTCTGAGAGGCAGATGTAAAAGGAAGCTGCATAAATATATAAGGCACTTCCACTGTATTTCAAAAATGCTGAAATTATACAGCTGTCACTGCACACCTGCCGAGGCGCCTCTCCGTGCACTGTGTGGTTTCGTGCCTCTGCGGGGAGGACGGAGACAGGGGAGACCCTGGGCAGAGTGAGCGGACCCCACAGGGCCGCCCTCCTCCGCTGCCCACTGCGGTCAGGGGCAGGTGTGAGGCACCCCAAATGGCAGGATGCCTTGCCTTTGCGGGTGACCTTCCCTTCTGCTCCAGGACCCCAGCCTGGCCTGGTGAGCTGAACCACCGGTCTCACCAAAAAAATAACCAAATAAGCCTTCCAGGGGACCACGGAGCGTGAGAAGGCAATGTGGTAGATGGGGCTATTTTCTTATAGGAACCAAAGGCTTATTTTTTAAAGGATGTCAGAGTTTCCTTTCTCTGGAAGTAAGCACAAGCAAACAATAGGAACTAAAGAAAGAAAAAGAAAAAACAAAAACAAAAACAAGGTTCGGGGTATAATGAAAAAATGCATAAGGTCCTTCCCGACAACCGAAAAGCAGGAGTGAAACTTTCAGACCTCCCGGAGATGACTTCTCTAAAGCCTTATGTCCTAAACTTTACTAACCTGGAAAACCACAAGGTTTCCAGATCATGTAGATCGTTTCTGCGGCAAGAGATTTTAAATTCTTCTCACCACCAAAAAAGAAAACCTCAGCCTGGGACTCGCCCAATATGTAACTGGCAGTTTAAAAACGTCCTAGAGGAGACCAGAGAAAACGTGGCTTCTGTCGTTAAGAAACTGCCTCGTGGGGTCTCGACGTGGCCCAGGCAAGTGCCTGGGTTCGACGGTGATATAATAATCCTGGGATAATCCTGCGGTGTTATTGTTCCACCAAGAGCTGGATTACAGACAAAGGTGCCTCGGTCAGAAGTTCCGAAGAGCGCACAGCTAATTGCTGACCCTAGCAGGCACAATTAGCTGCTGCAGGCGCACAAGACGGCCCCTGGGACCCATCCGTCCTCACACACATACTGTGAAACTCTCCCCGCACCGGTGCCTTGGCTGTAAGGCGTTGTAGCCACCGTTCAGCGGATCAAAGGTTTATTAGAAAGAACGACGACCATGTCGGCCTCCACGGGCGCAGACGCAGGCGGCCACGCACACATCCCAGGCAAACCCGGTGCGCCCAGGGTGAGGAGCCAGAAGTCAACGCGAGATCGTACGGGTCCCAAACGGTGCTTGACGGGTGTAATTTGATGAAATGATCCCAAGCATTTAGTTTCAACGGACGCCTCGACAATCAGTACCGGTGTGGCGGTGTACCCGCCCGTCTTGACCTTGAGGGCCTGTCCCTCCCATCTCCAGACCTGTCCCATCCCAAGAAGGCCCTCACGCACGCAAACCCCCATGCAACGCCTTTGCTCCCTTTTTCCTAAAATGGCACCATGTTCCTCTTATTCTAGAAGTCATACACGACCCTGGTAGAAATTGTGGAAACCAGATTGGAGGAAAAGAAAGAAGAGAGGAAAATAGAAGGAAGGGCATCCGGGATCCCCCTATTTCAACGTGTGGGCTCCAGGTTACTGGAATTTGCTCACGTGATTAAAGCTAGCTCATAAGTATCACGAGTAGTAACAGCGGAATATTCTACCATGTTCTGTGGGTTCGTTCCCATTCTCTAATACTTTTGGCCACTTAAAAAGTTCTCGCTGTTCTGCCATTATGAGCATCGTACACAAAACGTTTTCCACAGTTTGGGGTTATTGTCTTAGGATTTTTTTTTAAGTTAGTTTACTTATTTTCTGAGACAGAGAGAGAGAGAGAGGGAGGGAGCAGCAGAGAGAGAGAGGGAGAGAGAGATAACCCCAAGTAGACTCTGTACTCTCAGCTCAAAGCCTGGCAAGGGGCTTGAACTCACAAACTGTGAGATCATGACCTGAGCAAAAATCAAGAGCTGGCGCTCAACCAACCGAGCCACCCAGGTGCCCCGGGATTTATTTTTAAGGTAAAATAATTAGGTCAAAGTATACTAGGTCAAAGGTCATGGTCAATGTTGTCACATTGTGGTCCAGCAAAACTAAAACACCTTTTCCTCCGCCCAGCAATTTTTGACAATGGTTTAACAGATGTTCACCAGCTTTGTGCTATCAGTTTTAGAAATATTTATGAAATTTCGCCTTATATTGTTATTATAATTGAACTTTTGTCATATGTTTGTTAGAAATTTGTGGAAAATTTTTGTGTCTGGCCTTCATGCATTTATCTGCTGGGTTTTTAATGCTTTTTCTAATTGGTTGCATACTTCTTTATGTGGCATAAATTATTTATTTATCTATTTATTTATTTTTAATTTTTTCAATATAATTTATTGTCAAGTTGGTTTCCATACAACACCCAGTGCTCATCCCAATAAGTGCCCTCCTCAATAGTCTAAGCTGCTTCATTTAATGTTGGACTCTTTCAGCATACAGGTTTATTTTTATTTATTTATTTTGATTTTTTATTTATTTACTTTTTTTTTGCTTTCTATATTTATTTATTTTTTATAATTTACATCCAAGTTAGTTAGCACATGGTGCCACAATGATTTCAGGAGTAGTTTCCTTAAGCCCCTTCCCCATTTAGCCCATCCCTCCTCCCACTACCCCTCCAGCAACCCTCTGTTTGTTCTCTGTATTTAAGAGTCCCTTACGTTATGTCCCCCCCCATGTTTTTATATTATGTTTGCTTCCCTTCCCTGTGTTCATCTTTTCTGTGTCTTAAAGTCCTCATATGAATGAAGTCATATGATATTTGTCATTCTCTGACTAATTTCACTTCGCACAACACCCTCTAGTTCCATCCACGTAGTTGCAAATGGCAAGATTTCATTCTTTTTGATTGCTGAGTAAGACTCCATTGTATATAGAGACCACATCTGCTTTATCCATTCATCCATCTATGGATATGTGGGCTTTTTCTCTACTTTGGCTATTGTTGATAGTGCTGTTAGAAAACATTGGGGTTCATGTGCCCCTTTGAAACAGCACACCTGTATCCCTTGGATAAATACCTAGTAGTGCAATTGCTGGGTTGTAGGGTAGATCTATTTTTAATCTTTTGAGGAAACTCCGTGCTCTTCTCCAGAGTGGCTGCACCAGCTTGCATTGCCACCAACAGTGCAAAAGAGATCCTCTTTCTCCGAATCCTCACCAACATCTGTTGTTGCCTGGCTTGTTAACTTAGCCACTCTGACAGGTGTGAGGTGGTATCTCCTTGTGGTTTTGATTTGTATTTCCCTGATGATGAGTGATGTTGAGCATTTTCTCATGTGTCGGTTGGCCATCTGGATGTCTTCTCTGGAGAAGTGTCTATTCATGTCTTTGGCCCATTTCTTCACTGGATTATTTGTTTTTTGGGTGTTGAGTTTGATAAATTCTCTATAAATTTTGGATACTAACCCTTTATCTGATATGTCATTTGCAAAGATCTTCTCCTATTCTGTTGGTTGCCTTTTATTTTTGTTGATTGATTCTCCCCTGTGCATAAGCTTTTTATTTTGATGAGGTCCTAATAGTTCATTTTTGCTTTTGTTTCCCTTGCCTCCAGAGACATGTTGAGTAAGAAATTGCTGCGGGCAAGATCAAAGAGGTTTTTGCCTGCTTCCTCCTTGAGGATTTTGATGGCTTCCTGTCTTACATTTAGGTCTTTCATCCATTTTGAGTTTATTTTTGTGTATGGAGTAAGGAAGTGGTCTAGGTTCATTTTTCTACATGATGATGTCCAGTTTTCCCAGCACCATTTGCTGAAGAGACTGTCTTTATTCCATTGGATATTCTTTCCTGCTTTGTCAAAGATTCATTGGCCATATGTTTCTGGGTCCATTTCTGGGTTCTCTATTCTGTTCCACTGACCTGAGTGTCTGTTTTTGTGCCAGTACCATACTGTCTTGATGATTACAGCTTTGTAATACATCTTGAAGTCCAGGATTGTGATGCCTCCAGCTTTGGTTTTCTTTTTCAAGATTGCTTTGGTTATTCAGGGTCTTTTCTGGTTCTATACAAATTTTAGGATGTTTTGTTCTAGCTCTGTGAAGAATGCTGGTGTTACTTTGATAGGGATCGCATTGAATATGTAGATTGCTTTGGGCAGTATCGACATTTTAACAATATTTGTTCTTCCTATCCAGGAGCGTGGAATCTTTTTCCATTTCTTTGTGTCTTCTTCAATTTCTTTCATAAGCTTTATATAGTTTTCAGTGTATAGATTTTTCACCTCTTTGGTTAGATTTATTCCTAGGTATTTTATGGTTTTTGGTGCAACTGTAAATGGGATTGATTCCTTGATTTCTCTTTCTGTCGCTTCATTTTTGGTGTATAGGAATGCAACCGATTTCTGTGCATTGATTTTATATCCTGCAACTTTGCTGAATTCAGAAATCAATTCTAGCAGTTTTTTTGTAGAACCTTTCGGGTTTCCCATATAGAGTATCATGTCATCTGCAAAGAGTGAAAGTTTAACCTCCTCCTGGATGATTTGGATGCCTTTTATTTCTTTGTGTTATCTGATTGCAGAGTCTAAGACTTCCAATACTATATTGAAAAACAGTGGCAAGAGTGGACATCCCTGTCTTGCTCCTGTCCTTAGGGGAAAGCATCACATTAATAAAAGAAAGGACAAGAACCACATAATCCTCTCAATAGATGAAGAGAAAGCATTTGACAAAAGTCAGCATCATTTCTTGATAAAAACCTTCAAGATAGCAGGGATTGAAAGGTCATACCTCAAAATCATAAATGCCATATATGAAAGACCCAACACTAATAACATCCTCAATGGGGAAAAACTGAGAGCTTTATTTATTTATTTTGAGAGAGAGAGTGTGTGTGAACAGGGGATGGGCAGAGAGAGAGAGAGAGAGAGAGAGAGAGAATCCCAAGCAGGCTCTGTACTGTCAGCAGGAGCACGATGGGGACTGAAAACCATGAGATCATAACCGAAGCCAAAACCAAAAGTTGGACACTTAACCAAGTGAGCCACCCAAGAGCCCCTCAACATACATATTTTTTTAATATTTTTATCTAACCAATTCTATCAGTTTTCTTATTTATCCCATTGCGTTTAGGCTTAGAAAACTTCTCCACATGAAGAGATTGGATACATGAAGAAAAAAGAAAGATCTCAATAAGCAACCTAACTTTGCACTTCAGGAAACTAGAAAAAGAAGGACCAACCAAGGCCAGAGTTAGCAGAAGGAAAGAATAAGATCAGGGCAGAAATAAATAAAATAAGGACCAGAAAAACAATAGAAAAGATCGATGAAACCAATAGCTACTTTTTAAAAGATAAGTGAAGTTTACAAACCTTGAGCTGCACTAAGTAAAAGAGAGAAGACTCGAATAAATAAGATAAAAATGAAAGAGGAGACATTACAACAGATACCACAGAAAAGATTATGAGACTACTACGAATAATATAAACCAACAAATTGGATAACCCTAAAGAATTACCTAAGTGTATAGAAATATACAACTTACCAAAACTGAATCATGAATAAATAGAAAATCTGAACAGACCACTAACAAGTAAAGAGATTAGATCAATATTCAAAACTCTCCCAACAAAGGAAAGCCCAAGATGACATGGTTTCACTGGTGAATTATATGAAGCCTTTAAAGAAAACTTAATACCAATCCTTATCAATGTCTTCCAAAAAACTGAAGAGGAGGGAACACTCCCAAACTCATTTTATGAAGCCAGCATTACCGTGATATGAAAGCCAAATGAAGACACTACAAGAAAATAAAACTATAGGCCAATATCCCTTGTGCATATAGGTACAAAAATTCTCAGAAGAATTTTAGCAAACTGAATTCAACAGTGCATTGAAAGGATCATGCACTGAGGCGCCAGGGTGGCGCAGTCGGTTAAGCGGCCAACTTCAGCCAGGTCACGATCTCGCAGTCCGTGAGTTCGAGCCCTGCGTCGGGCTCTGGGCTGATGGCTCAGAGCCTGGAGCCTGTTTCCGATTCTGTGTCTCCCTCTCTCTCTGCCCCTCCCCCGTTCATGCTCTGTCTCTCTCTGTCCCAAAAAAAAATAAATAAACGTTAAAAAAAAAAAAAAAAGAAAGGATCATGCACCATGATCAGGTGGGATTTATCCCTGGGATACAAGGGTGATTCAACATATGCACATCAATAATTGGGATACACCACATTAACAAAATGAAACTAAAAATCATATGATCATCTCAACAGATGCAGGAAAAGCATTTTACAAAAATATATCACTTTCATGATAAAAACTGTCAAGGAATTGGGTGTAGAAAGAACGTACCCCAACATAATAAAGGTCATATATGACAAGCCCACAGCTAGCATCAGACTCCAGGGGTTCACACTGAGTGAGACAAGCCAACTCCTGAAGATTAAACACTTTACAATTCTACGTACATAACATTGTCATAAAAACAAAATTTTAGAAATGGAAGACAGTTGCCAAGGATTAGGGCAGGAAAGGTGAGATTTGGAAAGCTTGGGTAGATGTGGTTGAGAAGGGGCCAGATGAATGGCACCTGAATGGCTCAGTAAGTTAAGCCTCCAACTTTGGCTCAGGTCATGATCTCGTGGTCTGTGAGTTTGAGTTCCACGTCCAGCTCTGTGGTGACGGCTCAGAGCCTGGAGCCTGCTTCAGATTCTGTGTCTCCCTTTCTCTCTGCCCCTCCCCCACTTGCTCTCTCTCTCAAAAATAAACATTAAGAGAACTTTTTAATAACAAACAAGTAATAATAATAAAAAAGAAGGGCCAGATGAGAGACCCTTGTGATGTTAGAACTGGGCCATGTCTTCACTGTGATGGTGGGTAGGTGAAAACCGGGAAAATCAGAACGAGATCATAAGGCTACATCAGTGTAGATACCCTGGTTATGATCTTATGCAACGGTTTTGCAAAAGGTTACCACTGGGGGAAACAGGCTAAGTGTACAAGGAATCTCTTTGTAGTTTTTGCCAAGACCACAGGTGAATCTACCTGCCACGGCCAGATTCTCTTCCCCTCTGTGAGCTCCTGCTCCTCCTCCCACCCTGTCTGTCCTTGGTCCTTCTCAGGTGACCTTGAAGACTTGATTTGCCATGACGTCACTGATCCCGCAGCCAAGGCAACACGTTAAGTGAGAGAATTCACATAAGCAGAAAGTCGTTTTAAAACAACAAGGGGCGCCTGGGTGGCGCAGTCGGTTAAGTGTCCGACTTCAGCCAGGTCACGATCTCGCGGTCCATGGGTTCGAGCCCCGCATCGGGCTCTGGGCTGATGGCTCAGAGCCTGGAGCCTACTTCCGATTCTGTGTCTCCCTCTCTCTCTGCCCCTTCCCCGTTCATGCTCTGTCTCTCTCTGTCCCCAAAATAAATAAACGTTGAAAAAAAAATTTAAAAAAAAACAACAACAACAACAACAACAAAAAAAGACTTTCAGTCTTTATATTACTGAGTCCCTGTTTTCATGATCAGTAAAGTAAAAAGCAACAAAGACTTTGTGTCACTAATTCTCATTTGTGCGGACAACATGGACCTAACCAGGGAGCCACTTTTCCTTTACACGTTTTGTATACACAACTGTTACACAAGGTGGAAATGATCCACAGCATGAAGGGGGAGGACCCCTCCCCAGACGTGCTGCTTGGACAGAGGAGAGATTGTCCTTTAACAAGCCAAACACGGCACATTCGAACGCTCACTCAGATACTTCTAAATTAAATGACTTTGGGCCAGTGCTCAGATTCAAGGTATCTTTCCTCGTCTACATGAGGGGACCACAGCAGCTACTGCATGGTGACTTTGGCAGCTTCCTTGTGACCCCCATCTTTCCATGGGGGAGGGAAAATAATCACCAAGGTCAACTTTGGTTGAATTTTTAAAATAATGAAGAAGAGGAGAGGGAAGATGGCGGCATAGGAGGACGCTGGGCTCACCGCGCGTCCTGCTGATCACTTAGATTCCACCTACACCTGCCTAAATAACCCAGAAAAACGCCAGAAGATTAGCAGAACGGAGTCGCTGGAGCCAAGCGCAGACGAGAGGCCCACGGAAGAGGGTAGGAAGGGCGGAGAGGCGGTGCGCGCTCCACGGACTGGCGGGAGGGAGCCGGGGCGGAGGGGCGGCTCGCTGGCCAAGCAGAGCCCCCGAGTCTGGCCTGCAAAAAGCGGAGGGGCCTGACGGACTGTGTTCCGACAGCGCGACTTAGCATCTGGGAGGTCATAAGTTAACAGCTCTGCTCAGAAAGCGGGAAGGCTGGAGAACAAAGGGAAGGAGAGCTGCTGAGCCCCCTGACGACAGAGCTCAGTTTGGTGGGGAACAAAGGCGCTCGCCAGCGCCATCTCCCCCGCCCATCCCCCAGCCAAAATCCCAAAGAGAACCAGTTCCTGCCAGGGAACTTGCTCACTCCGCGCAAACACCCAGCTCGGCGCTTCTGCGGAGCCAAACCTCCGGCAGCGGATCTGACTCCCTCCTGCTGCCACAGGGCCCCTCCTGAAGTGGATCACCTAAGGAGAAGCAAGCTAAGCCTGCCCCTCCTGCCCCTGTGCACCTTGCCTACCCACCCCAGCTAAGACGCCAGATCCCCAGCATCACAAGCCTGGCAGTGTGCAAGTAGCCCAGACGGGCCACCCCACCCCACAGTGAATCCCGCCCCTAGGAGAGGGGAAGAGAAGGCACACACCAGTCTGACTGTGGACACAGCGGTGGGCTGGGGGCAGACATCAGGACTGACTGCGGCTCCGCCCACCAACTCCAGTTATACACCACAGCACAGGGGAAGTGCCCTGCAGGTCCTCACCACGCCAGGGACTACCCAAAATGACCAAGCGGAAGAATTCCCCTCAGAAGAATCTCCAGGAAATAACAACAGCTAATGAGCTGATCAAAAAGGATTTAAATAATATAACAGAAAGTGAATTTAGAATAATAATCATAAAATTAATCACTGGGCTTTAAAACAGTATAGCTGACAGCAGAGAATCTCTTGCTACAGAGATCAAGGGACTAAGGAACAGTCACGAGGAGCTGAAAAACGCTTTAAACGAAATGCATAACAAAATGGAAACCACCACGGCTCGGATTGAAGAGGCAGAGGAGAGAATAGGTGAACTAGAAGATAAAGTTATGGAAAAAGAGGAAGCTGAGAAAAAGAGAGATAAAAAAATCCAGGAGTATGAGGGGAAAATTAGAGAACTAAGTGATACACTAAAAAGAAATAATATACGCATAATTGGTATCCCAGAGGAGGAAGAGAGAGGGAAAGGTGCTGAAGGGGTACTTGAAGAAATAATAGCTGAGAACTTCCCTGAACTGGGGAAGGAAAAAGGCATTGAAATCCAAGAGGCACAGAGAACTCCCTTCAGACGTAACTTGAATCGATCTTCTGCACGACATATCATAGTGAAACTGGCAAAATACAAGGATAAAGAGAAAATTTTGAAAGCAGCAAGGGGTAAACGTGCCCTCACATATAAAGGGAGACCTATAAGACTCGTGACTGATCTCTCTTTTGAAACTTGGCAGGCCAGAAAGAATTGGCACGAGATTTTCAGTGTGCTAGACAGAAAAAATATGCAGCCGAGAATCCTTTATCCAGCAAGTCTGTCATTTAGAATAGAAGGAGAGATAAAGGTCTTCCCAAACAAACAAAAACTGAAGGAATTTGTCACCACTAAACCAGCCCTCCAAGAGATCCTAAGGGGGACCCTGTGAGACAAAGTACCAGAGACATCACTACAAGCATAAAACATACAGACATCACAATGACTCTAAACCCATATCTTTCTATAATAACACTGAATGTAAATGGATTAAATGTGCCAACCAAAAGACATAGGGTATCAGAATGGATAAAAAAACAAGACCCATCTATTTGCTGTCTACAAGAGACTCATTTTAGACCTGAGGACACCTTTAGATTGAGAGTGAGGGGATGGAGAACTATTTATCATGCTACTGGAAGCCAAAAGAAAGCTGGAGTAGCCATACTTATATCAGACAAACTAGACTTTAAATTAAAGGCTGTAACAAGAGATGAAGAAGGACATTATATAATAGTGACAGGGTCTATCCATCAGGAAGAGCTAACAATTATAAATGTCTATGCGCCGAATACCGGAGTGCCCAAATATATAAAACAATTACTCATAAACATAAGCAACCTTATTGATAAGAATGTGGTAATTGCAGGGGACTTTAACACCCCACTTACAGAAATGGATAGATCATCTAGACACACGGTCAATAAAGAAACAAGGGCCCTGAATGAGACATTGGATCAGATGGACTTGACAGATATATTTAGAACTCTGCATCCCAAAGCAACAGAATATACTTTCTTCTCGAGTGCACATGGAACATTCTCCAAGATAGATCATATACTGGGTCACAAAACAGCCCTTCATAAGTTTACAAGAATTGAAATCATACCATGCATACTTTCAGACCACAATGCTATGAAGCTTGAAATCAACCACAGGAAAAAGTCTGGAAAACCTCCAAAAGCATGGAGGTTAAAGAACACCCTACTAAAGAATGAGTGGGTCAACCAGGCAATTAGAGAAGAAATTAAAAAATATATGGAAACAAATGAAAACAAAAAGACAAGAATCCAAACGCTTTGGGATGCAGCGAAGGCAGTCCTGAGAGGAAAATACATTGCAATCCAGGCCTATCTCAAGAAACAAGAAAAATCCCAAATACAAAATCTAACAGCACACCTAAAGGAAATAGAAGCAGAACAGCAAAGGCAGCCTAAACCCAGCAGAAGAAGAGAAATAATAAAGATCAGAGCAGAAATAAACAATATAGAATCTAAAAAAACTGTAGAGCAGATCAACGAAACCAAGAGTTGGTTTTTTGAAAAAATAAACAAAATTGACAAACCTCTAGCCAGGCTTCTCAAAAAGAAAAGGGAGATGACCCAAATAGATAAAATCATGAATGAAAATGGAATTATTACAACCAATCCCTCAGAGATACAAACAATTATCAGGGAATACTATGAAAAATTATATGCCAACAAATTGGACAACCTGGAAGAAATGGACAAATTCCTGAACACCCACACTCTTCCAAAACTCAATCAGGAGGAAATAGAAAGCTTGAACAGACCCATAACCAGCGAAGAAATTGAATCGGTTATCAAAAATCTCCCAACAAATAAGAGTCCAGGACCAGACGGCTTCCCAGGGGAGTTCTACCAGACGTTTAAAGCAGAGATAATACCTATCCTTCTCAAGCTATTCCAAGAAATAGAAAGGGAAGGAAAACTTCCAGACTCATTCTATGAAGCCAGTATTACTTTGATTCCTAAACCAGACAGAGACCCAGTAAAAAAAGAGAACTACAGGCCAATATCCCTGATGAATATGGATGCCAAAATTCTCAATAAGATACTAGCAAATTGAATTCAACGGCATATAAAAAGAATTATTCACCATGATCAAGTGGGATTCATTCCTGGGATGCAGGGCTGGTTCAACATTCGCAAATCAATCAACGTGATACATCACATTAACAAAAAAAAAGAGAAAAACCATATGATCCTGTCAATCGATGCAGAAAAGGCCTTTGACAAAATCCAGCACCCTTTCTTAATAAAAACCCTTGAGAAAGTCGGGATAGAAGGAACATACTTAAAGATCATAAAAGCCATTTATGAAAAGCCCACAGCTAACATCATCCTCAACGGGGAACAACTGAGAGCTTTTTCCCTGAGATCAGGAACACGACAGGGATGCCCACTCTCACCGCTGTTGTTTAACATAGTGCTGGAAGTTCTAGCATCAGCAATCAGACAACAAAAGGAAATCAAAGGCATCAAAATTGGCAAAGATGAAGTCAAGCTTTCGCTTTTTGCAGATGACATGATATTATACATGGAAAATCCGATAGACTCCACCAAAAGTCTGCTAGAACTGATACATGAATTCAGCAAAGTTGCAGGATACAAAATCAATGTACAGAAATCAGTTGCATTCTTATACACTAACAATGAAGCAACAGAAAGACAAGTAAAGAAACTGATCCCATTCACAATTGCACCAAGAAGCATAAAATACCTACGAATAAATCTAACCAAAGATGTAAAGGATCTGTATGCTGAAAACTATAGAAAGCTTATGAAGGTAATTGAAGAAGATTTAAAGAAATGGAAAGACATTCCCTGCTCATGGATTGGAAGAATAAATATTGTCAAAATGTCAATACTACCCAAAGCTATCTACACATTCAATGCAATCCCAATCAAAATTGCACCAGCATTCTTCTCAAAACTAGAACAAGCAATCCTAAAATTCATATGGAACCACAAAAGGCCCCGAATAGCCAAAGTAATTTTGAAGAAGAAGACCAAAGCAGGAGGCATCACAATCCCAGACTTTAGCCTCTACTACAAAGCTGTCATCATCAAGACAGCATGGTATTGGCACAAAAACAGACACATAGACCAATGGAATAGAATAGAAACACCAGAACTAGACCCACAAACGTATGGCCAACTAATCTTTGACAAAGCAGGAAAGAACATCCAATGGAAAAAAGACAGTCTCTTTAACAAATGGTGCTGGGAGAACTGGACAGCAACATGCAGAAGGTTGAAACTAGACCACTTTCTCACACCATTCACAAAAATAAACTCAAAATGGATAAAGGACCTGAATGTGAGACAGGAAACCATCAGAACCTTAGAGGAGAAAGCAGGAAAAGACCTCTCTGACCTTAGCCGTAGCAATCTCTTACTCGACACATCCCCAAAGGCAAGGGAATTAAAAGCAAAAGTGAATTACTGGGACCTTATGAAGATAAAAAGCTTCTGCACAGCAAAGGAAACAACCAACAAAACTAAAAGGCAACCAACGGAATGGGAAAAGATATTTGCAAATGACATATCGGACAAAGGGCTAGTATCCAAAATCTATAAAGAGCTCACCAAACTCCACACCCGAAAAGCAAATAACCCAGTGAAGAAATGGGCAGAAAACATGAATAGACACTTCTCTAAAGAAGACATCCGGATGGCCAACAGGCACATGAAAAGATGTTCAGCGTCGCTCCTTATCAGGGAAATACAAATCAAAACCACACTCAGGTATCACCTCACGCCAGTCAGAGTGGCCAAAATGAACAAATCAGGAGACTATAGATGCTGGAGAGGATGTGGAGAAACGGGAACACTCTTGCACTGTTGGTGGGAATGCAAATTGGTGCAGCCGCTCTGGAAAGCAGTGTGGAAGTTCCTCAGAAAATTAAAAATAGACCTACCCTATGACCCAGCAGTAGCACTGCTAGGAATTTATCCAAGGGACACAGGAGTACTGATGCATAGGGGCACTTGTACCCCAATGTTCATAGCAGCACTCTCAACAATAGCCAAATTATGGAAAGAGCCTAAATGTCCATCAACTGATGAATGGATAAAGAAATTGTGGTTTATATACACAATGGAATACTACGTGGCAATGAGAAAAAATGAAATATGGCCTTTTGTAGCAACGTGGATGGAACTGGAGAGTGTGATGCTAAGTGAAATAAGCCATACAGAGAAAGACAGATCCCATATGGTTTCACTCTTATGTGGATCCTGAGAAACTTAACAGGAACCCATGGGGGAGGGGAAGGAAAAAAAAAAAAAAAGAGGTTAGAGTGGGAGAGAGCCAAAGCATAAGAGACTGTTGAGAACTGAGAACAAACTAAGGGTTGATGGGGGGTGGGAGGGAGGAGAGGGTGGGTGATGGGTATTGAGGAGGGCACCTTTTGGGATGAGCACTGGGTGTTGTATGGAAACCAATTTGACAATAAATTTCATATATAAATTAAAAAAAATAAAAAAAATAAAAAAATAAAATAATGAAGAAGAAACTCAAAGTTCCATTACATTTACCTTCAACTGTGTTGGAGAGCGGCCAGATTTCGTAATGACAATATTAAAGAAGAAACACTATGCAGATCTTTATGCCGATCATATCTTTGCCCAGATATAAACCAATCTTGCCATTGTGGGTCAACCTTCTGTGGAGGAAAGACAAAAATCTGTTCACTGGCCAACCATCGCAGCCCTCCCGGCTCCGTTCTGGGGTTTCCAACTTCTAAATGCTGGGCTCGCAACAAAGGCCAAATAATTACAATATTACACTAAGAAAATCAACATTTTTTCAAAACTTTATAAATATGAAACATATGTTAATGCATAAAATAAAATCTCCTCTTATTGGATACAGTGTATGCATAGAAATAATCAATATTAGAGGCAGATAATTTCTCTAAACATTAGTTTTGGAGGAATGGGAACTTTCTCCAAGACAGTGATAACAGAGAAGATTGCTACACATCAAAAGGCTGACAGTTAAGTAACAAACACCCGTTTCCAAATGAAAACTTGCATACATTATTTTTCTGTCTGCAGCCTGAGCAGTCAATCCTACCATAAACTCCGTGGCTAAGTCACTGTGTCTCACTTAAACACCAAGGACCAAACCTATCGCAATTGCACCCTGTATCATGTTATTATGTTGGTGCACACGTTTCAAATTCATATAAAAAATAAGCATAATTTACTCCCTTTCTGAATCAAAGCAGAGATGTTTGGTAGTCTCTGTGCCACACTTATGCCTTTGGACTGTGGGAATACACGCTTTACTCCTCAAATAGAACTTAACTTCAATGGCTTCAGTTCAAGAATATTTGGATCTGCAAGTGCCCTTCTAGTCAAACAAGTGTTTCCTGCCCAGACCTCTAACAATTCTTTAAGAATACAGATGTTGGTGAGGATGCGGAGAAAGAGGATCTCTTTTGCATTGTTGGTGGCTATGGAAGCTGGTGCAGCCGCTCTGGAAAACAGTATGGGGGTTCCTCAAAAACTAAAACTAGAACTACCCTACGACCCAGCAGTCGCACTACTAGGCATTTATCCAAGGGATACAGGTGTGCTGTTTCGAAGGGACACATGCACCCCAATGGTTATAGCAGCACTATCGACAATAGCCAAAGTATGGAAGGAGCCCAAATGTCCATCGCTGGATGAATGGATAAAGAAGATGTGGTATATATACACAATGGAGTATTACTTGGCAATCAAAAAGAATGAAATCTTGCCATTTGCAATTACGTGGATGGAACTGGAGGGTATTATGCTAAGGGAAATTAGTCAGAGAAAGACAAATATCATATGACTTCACTCATATGAAGACTTTAAGAGACAAAACAGATGAATATAAGGGAAGGGAAACAAAAAGAATATAAAAACACGGAGGGGGACAAAACAGAAGAAACCCATAAATATGGAGAATAAACAGGGTTACTGGAAGGGGTGTGAGAGGGGGGATGGGCTCAATGGGTAAGGGGCACTAAGGAATCTACTCCCGAAATCACTGTTGCACTCTATGCTAACTAATTTGGATGTAAATTTTAAAAAATAAAAGAAAAAAAAAGAATACAAAGTCTGGCGTGGTCACGCTCCTTAAAAGAAGAGTCCATGCCCAATAGCTCTATTTCTGTAAAACTATCTTGTAATCTGACTTTGAATTCACAGTATCCTGAAACTAGTCTCTCAAGGGTCCCCCATTTTTTAACCACTCCAATCTAATCAGCTTTCCTTGGTGTCCATTCCCCTTGACCTCTGTGGCGACTAAAAGACACACCCCTCTCATTTGGAAGTGGCTATTCCGTCCCCAACCCTGAATCCGACCTAGCTCGCGGACGCTTAGACAAGCAGGAGGTAGTGGAAAACGTGCTGTGCCGGTTCTGGACCTGCCTTTAGGCGCCCTGTCATGCCTGTCCTGAGCCACCATGGGAGAAACCAGACGACTGCACTGGGGAGACCAGTAGGGAGGCCCAGAGAGCACGTGAGGAGGGGCCCAGACGAGCCCAGCCCCCAGCAGTCTTTGACAAGAGGCCAGGTGCCACCGTGAGGCTGTCTCAAATCTGCTGGACTATCTCGGCCACCAGCTAAATGCCACCGGGTGCCCTCATTATGAGATAAATAAAATAACTGTCGTTGTAAACCACTACGTTTGGGGTAATTTCTTAGGCAGCAAAAGATATCTGCAACGGGTCTATGCAGCTTATGACCCTATTGGGCACATCCTAATTCAAGCTTCCCTCGCTTTTTGCCTGATTATGGTAGTAACCTCAATAGTTATTTTCTACTACAGGCCTTTCTACTCTTCTCTTGATGATTAAATGCCCAGGGCTGTAAGTTTGAACTTGTCTGTTCCAACCTCTGATGGAGTCATCAGCCCCAACCCTCAGCACCAAGGACGTCCCTGCTGATCCCTCAGGTGAGTGGGGAAACCTTTACCTTCGAAGTATCCATTCCACGTCCATAGAACTGTGAGCATATACCAAGGTTCGCCCCTTTGTTCAGGGCATTCGTATCCTTTCTGGAATACAAAGCTCAGGGAGAGTTGAACACACCTGCCGACAGTTCTAGACGGGATTCTTCTCACAATGGAGCCTACGTGGTCTTTTTGTTTCTCCTGGTAGCCACATCCACTGGAGATTTGTCCCGAGGATCTGTGTCGTTGAGATACCTGCTGCTAGATAGCATTTCTTCCTTGTTTGCTTTATTGGTATCCACACAAGACTTTGTTTCTCTTAAAGATCTGTAGATTTAATTAAGCTTATTCCTCCAAACGTTTCAGCTCTTTCTGTTTCTATCCTCATCCCGTTACCCATCATGCGTGGCTTTAATGATGTAACTTTTACATCGAGCCGTTTAAAAATGGACTAACGAGACAAGGCCTTGTGGCCTTATACCAGATAACTTTCAGAACGTTAATATCAATATATCTTACATACACATTTATTAATATATTTGTGTTGATGTGCTTGTTTATGATTAGTGGCCTGATTTCAGACAGTCTCCAAGACTCACGATTTAGCCAGTGTCTAAGCTAAGGTGTTTTGAAAATGTGACCCCTGTGCCTCAAACAGATAAAGGCGCTTTTCTCTCTTTAGGCGAGGGGGTCAGAGGTGAGGCAGGCAGCCCCAGGGCAGGACCAGCTCCGCTCCATGATATCATCCAGAGACCTGCTTCCTCTGACTGATTGTTCGCCTGCCCGTGAATGTGTTCCCGCCGGTGGGAAAAGACAAAGAGGAGATTAAGGTAAACACTTTCCAAGGATGTGACCCTGAGTTTGCTCATATTATTTCCATCTGCAGCCCACTGGCCATGACTTTGTCACCGGGCCTCACCACCCTGGGAGGAAGCTGGCACAGGCTTCTCCCCCAGCGGGGGAAAGACGAAGTCACGGCCTGATGGGTTAACACAAGAGGGGGAGAAGGGGACCGCGGACACTCACCTGTCTCTGTCACAGGCTCTGTTGTTCTGTGAACACCTGTTGGAGCCAATTTTTCTGGAAAGCAGCTATGGTGTCCCCCTGTGGACTTCAGAGATCATCAAGTCCTCATAAATGGTTTCCCGACATGGACAGCACGTGCTGTCCCGGATCCCCGTGGTCTTTCCGATTCATAATCCCTCACGCAGAGGAACTGAATTTCGCCTGACGCCATTGTCTCTTCTGGAACTTTCTGTGGCTCCTGGCAGTGACATCTTCTTCTCCTATGTATTTACAGACCCTTTAAAAAAGGCATTATGCAATTTGCTCCGCATTTTAATCAAGTTAGCCAATCTTGGTTTAATAAACTCTGCCTTCCCCATTTCTCCTTTGAAAAACCAGAACATTTGCCTGTCTTCTTGCTTCCAACTCCCTTCCTCTTCCAGATCTGCTCCAGGGCAGGAACAAACGCAGTGCATCTTTTTTTTTTTTTTTTTTTTGAAGTCCCCTGGACACCCAGTGATGTATAAACCAGAAGTCAAAACTCTTCAGAATTGCCAGGTGCTCCGTATCAATCCTTTTACTAAGCATGGTCTCTGCTACCTTGAAGCAACATTTATTTTTACCCTTTTCAGTTTGAGAATCATTCTCCTTGACACAGAAGACAGGGGCAAAATAGAGACAGAGACGTTCTGTTTTTTCTATGCCACTGGCTTCAAGCTACAGACCTATTTGCACCCAAATCTCTTTCCTCTGAATGCATCTAAAATGTCTTGGGTATTTCCTGGCATTATTCATACAATTCTATATCACCGTCTTACTATTTTTTGTTGTTGTTGTTTAAATATCATCACCTTACTTTCCCGTACCTCTATCTGTTCTTACTATGGGTTCATTTTCCAACGAAAATTGTGAAGAATAATCTTCCAAAATGCAGATATTATTCCACCTGCTCTGGTTTCAATCAGGCTAGTGGTTTCCTATTGCTACTGGAATTAAGGCACTAGTTTCCTAAACTCGCCGGAAGCCCTCTCCCCCTTCATCTCAGAGCTGCCCCTCTGCTCACACTCCCCCTGCCATGGCCGTTCACTCTCCCCACTGACCACGTTCTAAAAAAGTTTCTGTGAACCTGATGCTTTTCCCAGGTCCTGTGTTTTCCTGGTTGGCCTTCGCCAGCAAGTCTCCCTCCAGAGAAGCTCCCGTGGCCTCCCCACTGCTTCTTTGTTACTCATTTATTTAAGTTCAAGTTAGTTAACATACAGCATCGTATTGGTTTCAGGAGTAGGACCCAGTGATTCAGCACCTACATATGACACCCAGTGCTCATCCCGACAGGTGCCCTCCTTAGTCTCCATCACCATCTAGCCCATCCCCCCATGAACCCTCAGTTTGTTCTCTGTATTTAAGAGTCTCTTACGGTTTGTCTCCCTCTCTGGTTTTTTCCTTATTTTGCCTTCCCTTCCCCTATGTTCATCTGTTTTGTTTCTTAAATTTCACATATGAGAGAAATCATATGACATTTGTCTTTCTCTGACTGACCTATTTTGCTTTTTCATCCTAAAGCAGCAGAATACACATTCTTCTTGAGTGCACATGGAATGTTCTCCAAAACAGATCACATCTGGGTCACAAATCAGCCCTCAACAGATTCAAAAAGATTAAGATCATACCCTGTACATTTTCAGATCACAATGCTATGAAACCTGAAATCAACCACAAGAAAAAAATTGGAAAGCCCTCAAATGCATGGAGGTTAAAGAACATCCTACTAAGGAATGAATGGGCTAACCAGGAAATTAAAGAAGAAATAAAAAATACATAGACGCAAATGAAAATGAAAACACAACAGTTCAAACCCTTTGGGATACAGGAAAGGCAGTCCTCAGAGGAAAGTACATTACAATTCAGGCTTATCTCAAGAAGCAAGAAAAATCCCAAATATACAACCTAACTACAAAAGGAGCAGCAAATAAAGCCTAAAGCCAGTGGAAGAAGGGAAATAATAAAGATTAGAGAGGAAATAAATGATATAGGGGAAAAAAGCCAGAAGAGATCAATGGAACTAAAAGCTGTGTTTTTGAAAGAATAAACAAAATTGATAAACCCCTAACCAGACTTATCAAAAAGAAAAGAGAGAGAACCCATATAGACAAAATCATGAATGAAAGAGGAGAGATCACAGCCAACAACACAGAAATACAAACAATCATAAGAGAATACTATGAGAAATTATTGCAACAAACTGGGCAACCTGGAAGAAATTGACGAAATCTTAGAAACGCACACACTGCTTCTTCCTGACCTTGACACAGCTGTGGTTCCAGCATGGTTTATGTCATTGTGGGACCGAATTCTGTCATTCCAACCACACCACAAAATTCACAGGAACAGTCACTATAGCAAATAACACGTTGTAGACACTAAATGAAATGTTTTCAAGTAAGTAAATAATCAAAAACACATTTCTGAGAGCTTTCCAATTATCTTGATGTATAAAACTCCAAAGAACCCTTCATAAAGTAATGTGCATTGAGAAACTCTAAAAGGCCACAGAATATAGGGGTCTCCCATAAATTTTACCACTGAATCACTTCTTTTAAGCATGATTTTTTTCAAAGAAATATTTCAAGATAAATATATTGGTAAATAAACTTTCTATTTTGAAAGCGGAAATTTAGAATGGTTAATGTAACTATAAGAGGTGAACTTGCTTCTCTAGGATATTGTATTTGTTAAGTTTATTTATTTATTTTAAGAGAAAGAGCATACACACGTGTGGGGGGGGGCAGGGTGCAGAGAGAGAGAGTAAAGGAGAAAGAGAGAATACTAAGCAGGCTCTGACATGGGACTTGAACCCATGAACTACCCGATCAAGACCTGAGCTAAAATCAAGAGTCAGACACTTAAACAACCGAGCCACCCAGGCACCCCTCTCTAGAATATTCTAAATCAAGTAAGGACACTTTTCCTTCCCTTTCTGACCAGCACTTTTATTTATTTTTCTTATCTTATTATAATGGATAGAAGCTTCTAGAAAATATGAAATAGTAGTGATAATAAAAACCCTTTTATTAATTTTCTAGAGCATTCTTTTAATGCTTTGATTTTGAGTCATGTACATTGCCCAGGGAGTACAATTATTTGTTGTCTTTATTTGAAACAGATATCCTTTTCCCCAGTATCTCCATAGCCTTAGGTTATGTAGAGAATTTTTATTTTAATTTTCAAAATTATTACAACTTACCAAATGCCTTTTGGACATTTCTCAAAGCAATTATGTGGTTTTCTTCCTCTAATATAATAATGGTAGCCAATATATGTTTATCACTGGCAGAGTAAGTGCTAAATGCTTTATGTATATCTCATTTAATCTGAACAATAATATGGGTTGGATAAACTTCTTCACATTCCTTTTGCAAATGAGGAGGTTGTTTGAATAGATTCAGTCTCTGATGAGTAGAAAACCCAGAAGGTGAAGAAGTTATGTCAGAGCCCAGAACACAGGAGGCTTTTATAGGAATGTGGTAAGTTACATTATTTATTTCCTAATATTAAACCCTATCTCTAGTCTTTGTGTGTTTAATTTGCTAGAGTTTCATTTAAGATTTCTGTATTTATATTTTCAGAATTTTTAAATTTTTTGTCTTTCTTAGTCTTGCTATAATTAAGAGGCTTGGAATCAGATTATACAATCTTTATAAAATACATCAGAAACATTCCCATCACTTGGATGTGTTCTGACAGTCTATAATTCATAAGATTTTTCCCTTTATTGGGATAAAACAAACAAAAACAATTTAGGTGATGGGTCCTTCACAGACTTTTGTCAAAATCTTCCACAGTTCACCTAATTATGCTTTTTCCTCTTTTTTTTTTGAATTAACTTTAAGAATTTATATTTTCCTAGTAAACTATTCATTTTCCATGAGAATGTCTGTTCATAGCAAAGTTTTATGTTGCATTCTATTTTTCAACTTTTACCAAAAAAATTAAAAATGGAAAAGTTGAAAGAATAGTAGTATATATATATACTCACAAATAATTCACAAATGAATATTTTGCATTTTCCTAACTAATATATCTTTTCTGAATAATTTACAGACATCATTCTGTTTCATCAATAAATACATTAGTACATATTTCCTAAAACATGAGGATATATTCCAGTATAGGAACAGTTCATACCTAATATATTAACAATAATCCCTAATATCTGGTGATGAATGGTATATGTTGAAATTCTGTCTTGTGAATCAATGATATCTTAAAATCTTTTTGAAAAGTTGAGTTACCTTCCAACCAATGTTTTGAATCACATACAATTAGTTATGTCTCCTTATCTCTTTTAGTCTAGACAGCCCCTCAAACTATCTCTTGATTTTCTTGTATGATATGTTTTTTGAAGAAAAAAAGTCTTATGGAATGTTCCACATTTATATAAAGGTGTTGTTTAACTTGTTTTTCCATTCCCTATGTTTCCCCTACACTGCAAATGAGATCTAAAAACTTGTTGAGATTCAGGTTCCACATTTTTGGCAAGAATACTTTGTAAGCGATGAGTGCATCTCGTAGTGTAACACACGAGAAGACACATGATGTCAAGATGTCTCCCATTAGTGACACAAACTTTAATCATTGTCAAGGTACCTTTTTCATTTTGCAGTTAAAATATAATCTCTGGGGTGAGAGAGTCTGTGGTGTTAGCATCCAATTATCATCCTTGTCTGAATCAATCATTGCAATATAATGGTCTTAATATACATATCAATATATATCATTTTATGGCTTCCTCATTAGTTTGTGAGCACTTCCTTGCCTTCTGGCACAAAAGATGCCCAGGCTTATTTTCTACTTTCTCTGTCCAAGACCGGAGTTTAACTGTTTTTTAAGGAACGCTGTTTCTTTCCTGTAGAGAATGGTGTTAATAACCATAATCTGAGTAAAAGAGATGCTCATTGTCGCTGGGGTGTCAGTACTCATGGGTCTAATCAGCAGGAAGGCACAGGGACAGATAGATGATAGATAGATAGATAGATAGATAGATAGATAGATAATAGATAGATACATAGATAGATGATTGATAGATAGATGTTAGATAGATAGATACATAGATAGATACATAGATAGATACATAGATAGAAGACTCATATAGAGACATAGATACACATAAATATCTTTACCACGTATATTTAACTCATAATATTAATACAACAGCTTTATTATTTAATGTATACAAATTAGTTTAAAATTCACTGACCTAACATTGCTACTAAATAAAATTATTGAGTCAAGATTAAGACCACTTGGCAGTTATCTCATTTTTAAGGATATTTTTCAATGCGGTTGTGCAGTGGAGTTATTTGTTCAAAAATCACTTGAAATAATAATTGAATGCGCAGCTAGGTTCCTTTGTTACGATTTTTTATATTTAACTTTATTTCCCTTTTTAATTTATATTCCAAGTATTTATAGAATTTGTAAAACAAAATTAGATTCAAAGGGCTCATCTTGTCTTCATTCCTTTCTTATGCAAAATACAACAGCATGTCCTCACCATTCCCCACCTTGTCTTTTCCACTGCAAGTCTAGACATTAGTACAAAGACCTTCCTCATTCCTTCTCAAGGTGTCTAATTCCCCATTGTGGGGTAAATCATAATTTACTGATTCAGTCTCTGATTCTGGACATTGGGGTTGCTTCTGATATTTTGGGGTTTTTTAAGCTTCTTTACTTATTTTGAGAGAGATAACTCAAGAGAGAGCACAAGAGGGGGAAAGACAGAGAGAGATGGAGAGAGAGAATCCCAAGCAGCTCTGCCCTCTGCACTGAGAAGGATGCAGGGCTCATTGTCATGACCGTGAGGTCATGACCTGAGTGGAAAGCAAGAGTCGGTCAGGACGCTTAACTGACTGAGCCACCCAGGCACCCCCTAACATTTTGTATTTACAAATATTTTTATATTTCTGATATTTGTAAACTCTTGCATTTAACCTCACTCACATTTGTGGCAGTATCTTCAGGTTAGATTCTTAAGGGAGGTTTTGTTGGCCCAAAGGGTAAAGCTATCTGCAATTGGGGGAGATAGTGACACATGAACTCTGTGAATTCCATATATGTGAAGTCGTTTTCCACGGCCTCATCACCAGTATGTCCTCAAACTTTGTGTTACTTTGCCAACCAGATGGGAGAGAAATGAGCCCCCACATAGTTTTGATCTGTATTTTCTCTTCTAATGGGTGACGTCACACCTGTTTTCACGTGAAGAACAGAACTGAGGATCCTTGTGCTCTTTAAATATTCTATTAATTATTGTTCAGATTTAATACAGCAAATGTTTGTGTTTACCAGCACGTCTTCCATTTTCAGTTCTTTGGCATTCATTGAGGTTTGATTTGTGATTTCAAAACTGAAAAATTTGGTAAATATTCCCTGGGTAATGGGAAGGAAGGTGCATTCTATTCTAAGGTCACAAAAGTCAATACATCGCTTGACCCCGTGTGGTGTTTTGATGGGCAGAACATAGCAGAAGAGAGGTGCCATTGCTGAGCTGAGCTCAAGAGAGCAAGCTGGGCTAGCCTGAAGCGTGATGGGAGGTCTGGGGCCAGTCCTCCCATCAGCCCAGTTAAAAATCAGCCAACAACCAGACCTGGGAGCGGAACCCTTCCGCCCTCCCAGCCTCCACCTGGTTCACCAACTCACTGCATATGCCCCGGCAAGCCTGGCCCGAGTGGGTCGAGTGCCACGGAGACTCAGATTGGCTCAACACCTGGCTGTTTCCATCGGCGCTAGGTTCCGGGCAGTTTAGTATGCAGCAGGAGACATCTGACCCACCACTGTTGACCCTTCGTTCACTACAGATCTGTGGGAGCGCAGCCCCTCAAATTTCCAGGAACGCCATCAACCAGCAAAGAAAATGAGACATTGAATGAAACTCTGTCTCTGTACCACCTGACCTCTTCCATTGTTTTTCCTTCCTGGATGGATTGCAGAGTTCCTAACTTCCATTAACTTCCTCTGAGGACACTCCATTCCTTTGGGAACTGGTTTTCAAGGCTGCACTAGATACTCTTCTTTCTCTGTTTCCATCTGCCTTGCATGGAGCAGAAACTGTCAAACATCATTATTTGCTTTGTTCTCACAGCCTCCACAGCTGATGACGACATCCCCCAACACCTCCACACTTGTTCGGTGACCAGGTCATCTCTGCCGTAATAAGGAATCGAGGCGACTTGATGTGGTCGAAACTGCAGTGTTTTAAAAACCAGAAACTCCCTCGCCCAACCGGCACTGACTCCCCTCCACCCCCCCACAAACCAGTCTTTAAACTCGAAGTTTTCAGGTTAGGCCACTTCGCAGAGGCACGGACCGTATGGATTTATGTTCTGGCGGAACCTATCTATTTAAAGAAAGCTTGCAGAAGTTCTCATTGTTCTGGAGTTCGGGATTTTAAGGACAGATTTTGTTTTGTTTGAGACGACATAGCTTTGTGTATTGAAAAGCTTAGATTTTGGTCTTTGAGGTCAGACCGCCTGGGTCCAAACTTCAGGTCTGTAGTTTCCCTGCAGCCCAGACTTTGGCAAGCGGTTCAAGTGATCTGTGCTTCACTATCTTTGTGAAGTGAGGAAGATATCAGTACCCAGCCCATGGGTGTGTGTGTGTGTGTGTGTGTGTGTGTATATATATATATATATCTCTCTCAAATCTGCCAAATCTTTTCTGTCCTAGCTTCCCTGTGCATGCTATACCTTCCATGAACACTAAAACTTGAAATTATCCTAACAGATGCTGCAAGGTTGATGGAGACCAGCAAAAAAAAAAAAAAAAAAAAAAAATATATATATATATATATATATATATATATATGGCGGCGGGGGGGTGGGGGTTGGGTAAGAAACTGAAGTCTTCCTCCTGAAAATACCTGTCCTCTCACATTTCTGAAATCTTCTGTTGTAACAGAAAGTACTTGCTTTCCCTGTTCATCTTCCAATTCCTCCCAGCCATTCAATATCCTGTTTTACTAAGCCGTTGAAATGAATTCTACCCTGTTCTAATACCCAGAGTCCTTGAGGTGCTAAAGAAAATACTGCATATAAAATGCATGGACAGGCAGAATAGGTTTACATAATGTTAATGTAGACAAATGGCATGTACAAAATTATATCTAGCTGCAATTTAATTAGATTAATTAGACCAATATAATTAGTAGTGCTATATTACCCTAGTTAGACTTAAGCACTCCTCCCAATGCCCCCCCACACACACACACCAGCTCAAAAATGTTTTACAACCCTAAAACATTATAATAGCACGTGGAGTACCAATGCAGTAACACATCAATTTCACCATGAACACACCATTAAGAGTGGGAGTTTGTAGGACACTCAAGAGACACATAAAATGCTACCCTACCAGGGAAAAATTTTGATAATATAGACTGAAAAATATCCTTACCGTCAAAAAAAATGTTTATTTCACATTAATCCCACGTTTAAGTCTGGCCATGATCACACAAAAATGAATTTAACAAACAGGTTCTGGAGTTAACCTAATGAATAAAACAGACTTAGTGTGGCTTTAGTTAAACCCTGCAGAAGTTAAGTTTCAAACACCCATTAAATCACAGATGTGCCGGAATTGCTGGGCTGTCCACTGAACGTGTCTCAGGTGGCCTGGTCCATAAGCACCTCATAACCTCTAGGAACTATGGGTGGATTAGGTTTTTAATCAACAGGAAGATGCGCGACCAGGCTAATTGGTGTTCTGGGTCAAGGAGAGCGGCTGCTGCCCCAGCATCTGTAATTTGTTAAATGATACTGTGCAGCCTCCTTAATTATGACAAATAAAGACTTGTCTTCATGGTTACGTCCAGTGAAGCCAACGGAGATGGGAAGGCACACGGGCTACACGGACTAGAGCACAAAAGCCACCCGGTGTCCGTAACGGCTAATGCGCTCATCGCCAACACTTGCGTCGGATTCTTATGTCTACAGACATACCAGCTGCCTTTCAGTTTGGCCTTTCGGAGGAACATATCGCAGCTGAAAAATCACAAAACGACGGCACGAGGATGGACAGAAACGATGATCACACAAAAATGTGCGTCGGTTCAAAGATTGTCCTGATTTTAGACTTGTGATTGAGCACTACAAGACTTAAAAAGAGGAAGAAAACAAGGAAGAGGAAGAGGCAGGGAGAGAAAATGGGATAAAAAGTCTTACAATTGATCTGGATCGGCTAAAATTTAATTCACACCAAACCTGCCCGTGGCTCCTGGCTGGAGACCCCCAGAGAGAGGGAGAGGGGCTGTCCGCACTCCCCAACTCACCCTGCAGGGTTTTCCCCCATTCCCAGTGCCCTGGAGCAGGACCTCCTGATTACTGGGGCCCAATTTGTGCGTTGACAAATATTGACATCAGCTGCAAAGAGGATGCGAAGAAATCTGGTGTTCGTCTGATTTTTGTTTTCATCTTTCCGTTCTCAAGCATAAATTAAGATATCCTGCTAAATGTGAGCTTCTGTAGCCTAATTACACTGAATACACTGTGGTTGATAGTGTTTACATATTGCAAACTACTTAACATCTTATATATAGTAGGAAAGATGTATTTAAATATGTTTGCATGGCTTGTACTTGTATATCTCTAAAATAGACTTGAATAATTATCAAGCATTGCCATCGCCAGGCTTTTTTGAGTTATAATTAAAATGTATCTTTTTATTATTCTTTCAATTTTTGCTCTAGAAAATGGTGAATTGTAACTGCACGTTCAAGATTAAATTAATGTACTCCTTCAAAAAGCAATTTGAGTCATCTTTCACCTATAAATATCGTAATTTGGTGATGGTGTGTGTGGAAGGAATTTGTATAAATATTTAAATCAGTGCATGGGAAATGTTAAACACTTATAAACTGAGGATTTGAATGGTCCATATTCTTTCAGAAATGGTGAAAAAGATATCAGTGTGTATTTATCCATAGCTGGCAATCCTAAATTTGAGCTGCCAGATTCTCTTCCTCACCTTTTTCTACGCCCGGAAGAGAAATTACATCCCTGTGAAATTGCATCCTCGACAATCATTTTGCCTCCTAGACTGATCCACAAGATGTTGTCGCTGCAGAACTGCATCTCGAAGGTTTTCAGAAGGAGCTATGACTGAGCTAGAATATAGTTTCTGGTTACCAGTTGTAAAGAGGATAGTAAATATGGGGCTTATCGATCATTTCATTCTTGGAAACCCAATAAACTGAAGTGAGAACAAGGGAGTGTCTGTCATATAAACGTTAACATTGGCACACCTGGGTGGCTCAGTCGGTTAAGCGTCTGACTCTTGATTTCGGCTCAGGTCGTGATCTCACAGTTTGTGGGATCGAGCCCCATGTCAGGCTCTGTGCTGGCAACATGGAGCCTGCTTGGGATTCTCTCTCCCTCTCTCTGCCCCTCCCCCACTCATGCTGTCTCTCTCTCTCTCTCACACTCTCTCAAAACAAATAAATAAATTTTTTTTAAAAAAAGGTTAATGTTGGCACAAATAGAGCTTTCTGGGTTAAGGCACAGAAGCCACGTGTGGTAGAATGAGCCAGAATGGGAATGACCTGTAAGGGTTCGGAGCCGGGAGGTGGAGATGAGAACCAACGGTTTCATCTGGTTGAATATCAGGTACACTTTCAACCAGTGGCTCCAATGCCACCAAAATGCTTTGCAGCTCTGTTCATTTCTGCCACCTGTGTTCCTCTCTTTTTCTCCAAATGCTTTGACCTGTCTGGTTCCTATGACAGAAAACATAAATGCTGGTAACTCCTAACTCTGTCAAGTTCTGAAAACTCATCTTCTGCCACAGAGAATGGAAACGACTAACTTCCTTAGCCTTGGTTTAAAAATCCTGGATGAAGCAGGTGCTCATCCCTGAGCCCCCCTCCCCAGGCAGGGTTAGAGGTACCAGAGAAGGTAATGTAGGTTTCCAGCAGACCCCAAGGGAATCTATGAATGAGGAGGGGTAGGTGACCCCCCCCAGAGGGTGGAGACTCTATTTCCCAGGTAAAAGTTAGTGTGACATATTACACAAGCAGAGTGCCCATCCTTTGCTTGAAGAATAACCCCTCCAAGTGACTGTCACTGGCCATTTCCATTAGTGCATATTTATTCATTAGACTTGATGATCTTCAGGGCTGCTACTGAGTCATCTTTGTCTCTGTCTGGCTGAAGTGCCTGAAGGTGATGTTGGAAGGAAGGAAGGAAGGAAGGAAAGAGGGAGAGAGGGAAGGAGGAAGGAAGGAAGGGAGGGAAAGGAGGGAGGGAGGGAAGGAAGGAAGGAAAGAGGGAGGGAAGGAGGGAGGGAAGGAGGGAGGGAGGGAGGGAGGGAGGGAGGGAGAGAGGGAGGAAGGAAGGAGGGAAGGAAGGAGGGAGGGAGGGAGGGAGGAAGGAAGGAAGGAGGGAAGGAGGAAGGGAGGGAGGAAGGAAGGAAGAAAGGAAGGAAGGAGGGAGGGAGGGACGGGGGAGGGAGATAAAGAAGGAAAGAAAGAAGGAAGGAGAGTATTCGGTTCTCCAGAGAAACTCAATAGGGTACACAACCAATAATCCAATAATAATATACATCCAATATAAAGAGGTTTATTATAGAGATTTATTACAAGGAGTTGATTCGCACGATTATGAGGACTAAGAAGTCTCATGATCTGCCCTCCGCAAGCTGGGAACTCAGCAGTCGGTGGTATAAATCCCAGTGAGTCTGAAGCTCTGAGAAGCAGAGTTGATGTAGGTCCCCGTCCAAAGGCAGAAGCCCCAGCTTCCTGCTCACAGCCAGGCAGAGGGGATGCTACCTTCCTCATCAGATGGGTCGAGGCCCACCCACATCGGAGGGGCATTCCACCGACTCCAATGCTAATCACCTCCTAAAGCACACAACCACAGGCACACCCAACAATAATGTTTAACAAGAAATCTGCACAGCCTGTAACCCAGTCAGCTTGATGCATAACATTAACTTTCACAGGAGAAAGTGGACTTCTGACTTGTGTGTAGAAAGTCCCGGAAACTCGTGGAGCCACAGATGCCCTTCATGTGCACATTGGCTGTCTAACAACATGGCTCCTGCCGTTACAGTTTCTATTGTAAAGTGGGTAGAAGGCAGGAAAACATTGCAAAACTGAAAATCCTGACCTCCCAAGAGCCAGACATAATGGGTTCAAACCCCTCCTCTGGCACTGACTAGCCATGGAACCTTCTGCTAATCGCTAAAGCTCCCTTGACCGGAAGTTTCCTTACCCACACACATAAAAGGTTAACAGTAGGACCTTTCTCATAAGATGGCTGTGATCTAGTCACTTGTAAAGCAACTAAGACAGTCCCGGGCAGCAGGCAAGCACGATATTTTCGTCATCGTCACTGTTATTTTTCTAGTTCAGTATTTTCTATTACATTTTAGGCTTAATAAGACCGGGAGCAATTACTTAAACAGATGTGGCTTCCACATGTGATTTTTGGAAAGAACAATGGGATTTGAAAGAGAGCATCCAGAGAGGAGTCACAGCCATTGTTTCCTAAACAAGAGAATTAAGTTCAGACAAAATGATGTCATCCGAACACATCAAAAGAAGGATTTAGACCCAAAATTGACGCCGTGGACAGTTAACATGCTTCACTAGAAGAGAATCCATGGAGGGACCAAGAATATAAGCTTAGTGTCGAATACAAAGAGACTCCCTATCTCCCCACCCACAGTTCCCTAACCTACATGGAAACTCATAGTGATCTCAAAACAGCAGCAAGGCGATCAAATGGATTGTTGGAGAAATGGAATCATCCTATGTACATAATATAGTCACAGTGTCTGTCTGGTTCGTAGCAGATCGTCAATAAATATTAAGTATAATTATCATACTCAGTTCACTACAGTCTTCAACATGACCATGGCCTAGTGGAATAAGGAGAGGAAAAGGGCTAGAGGGCACTTGACCCCAGAGAAGAAAATCACAAGTCAATCATTAATGCTCGCACACCAAGGCCAACGAGAGGCCAACTGCCATCATTTGGGGAAAATAGCAGAGAGTCTTCTGGCTCTAAATAGAAGAAGGGCATCCAGAGAAGAGCAAGAGTCTCCCAGCCCTGGGACTTCCCATCAGATGGCCCGAGACTGAAATCCACCTGCCAGTGTGGCTTGGTGTGAGCATACTCCTTCATCACTGAACGACTCTTTGGTTATTGAGTGCCTACCACATGCCTGGCCCTGGGGATCCGTTGTCAATAAACAGACAAAAACACCTGCTTTCATTGAACTTGCATTCTGATTCATGAACTGCTATCTCAAATGGGACCAGTAGTGCTTCCTACCTCATCCGGTTGTTACAATAGTTGAACAAGGTGATGGGTGTAAAACGCTTCCCATCCCGCCTCTCCTTTTTAAGTCACTTAAGAAGTGTCAGTAGTTACTACCGTCGTGATCTTTATTATCATTTAGCAATCGGTCAGGAGCCCACAGGACCCTATTCGCCCACTGACCCCTTTCCTGGTCTTCTGGCATTCAGCTTTGCGTGAATGTCCCTCCAGCAATGTAACAGAGGAAGATTACATAGGGGTCTAATAGGAACAATGAGGTACACAAATAGTTCAGTAATGACCGACGTGTCTGTCCTATTTATCAGCGTCCTGAGTCGTCTAATCTCACGTTCCAAGATAAAGATAAATACGGATCTGGAAAGTCTTCTAGACACAAGTGTGTGCCATCTACCAGAAATGACATCAACCACCAAATTAATGTGTGTGAACTTGACATGAAATCATAATTAACAATGTTTATAGCCTGAATTTCAACGTGGTGATGTGAAATTAGAACATTATGATGTGAAGTTAGAAACGAGGAAAATTTTAGTGCATGTTTGTTGACGATGCTATTTAAGGTCCCTTAGATCAGTTCAGCACATAGCACTGAACACCATTTCATGGAAATATATTTCATTTTGTTTAGTTTCTGTCATTTTATTTTTTTTTAATTTTTTTTAACGTTTATTTATTTTTGAGACAGAGAGAGACAGAGCATGAATGGGGGAGGGTCAGAGAGAGAGAGGGAGACACAGAATCTGAAACAGGCTCCAGGCTCTGAGCTGTCAGCACAGAGCCCGACGTGGGGCTTGAACTCACGAACTGTGAGATCATGACCTGAGCCGAAGTCTGACGCTTAACCGACTGAGCCACCCAGGTGCCCCCGTTTCTGTCATTTTAAAGTTGACTTTTAAGATACCGTTAAAAAGTGATGTTCAAGATGGTCGTGTTTTGGGGGTTTTTTAAGGAAAGTGAAAGGAATTGCGTATTTCCAAGGCACATATTGAGGTTTTGAATTGAGAATGAGGCTGGCATTGAGAAAACATTCTCCATTTTAATTTATTCACCCAGTATTACCAACCCGTTAATAAACCACATAGAAATTAGTCTGACCATCTCAATGATGGCAACAAATATCATTAACAAATGTGAAACAGCCAACCATCTGAAAAGTAAGTGCATGGGAATTCAATTACAGCACAGTGTAGGGTGGGGAATAGCGACATTTCCGACTCGACTTGTGTTCTCATGACCAGGCAACCAGAGACAGTGAAGAAATTGTTCTTTTTGGCTCTAGGTCTTAACTGGAAGGAAAAAATTATCTGAAGGCTTGCGGGTCTGATCATACACAAGATTCTCGGTTTCTGAACAATCTCACTGGGAAGTGGGGGAGCTTCCACGATGGGGTACAATGGGATAAAGGATGATTTGGACCAAGAGCTCCAGTCTCACAGAGACGTGCCCTTGGTGCCGGTGGCCAAGCGGGTGTGTCTGACTTATGGAAACTAATGTCTCTGGCCATGAAAACCCAGGCTGTTGGATATCCTTCATCGGAAGTGTTTAGAGCGCTGGTTTACAATTACAGAATTTACAATCAGCTTCTCACAACTGTTTCCTTGGGGAAAATCCCCGCTGAAAAATACCTACAGCTACAGAAAGGTGAACACCATCCTGCAACACAGCATTTCGGACAGCTCCCCGCACCGGTGATGGGAGCATCACTCAGAGGGTGGGGGCAGAAGCCACACCCCATTCCCATGCTCCTGCCCCAGGGAACGGCCACCCAGAGAGTCCCACACAGCTTTTGAGAGAAGTGCAAAGTGTTGGGGGGTTTCAGATAAGGCAGAGCCCCGGCGCGGACAGAGAGGAGGCAGAAAGGAACTGCGGCTCGTGAACTCTGCCTGGAAAGCTTTCTCCCAAGGAAAAAGCCACGAAGGCGTCCCACATCAGGAGCATCGCATTTGGCTTGCGATTTGTGACTGAGCTTTTAGAGGCTGGAATCGGCTGGTGGGTGAGCCCTGGGTGTAATCAGCGACCGTCTCTCAAACCGCAGAAGGGTTCTGGAGGAAAGGCAGAGAAGTGTTTCCCAAGTCCCTTCCTGCGGAGTCGACACTTCTGCTTCCCCATCCCCGTGTGGGTTGCGTCTGGAGCCGGGATGAACCCAAGGAGGAGGAAGGCTCATGAGAGAGAGCGGAGCCAGGAGCAGGGCGGGTCTGGGCACCATGATTCTGCAACCTGAGATACTCTGCTGACCAGCTCTCCTTTTGCCATTGTCCGGCCCTCACGTGGCCAGGCGTCCCATCTGAGGCACCTTCCCGGTCCATCCAATGTACTGTCCGGCCGTGTGGCTCTGTGCCCTGGCCAGCTGGGACTATTTATTTCTACTGGTTCTGGGAGCCTGGTAGGTGCTGAGGACCCTCACCAAAACGTCAGAGGGTGTTCTTCGCTGGATCCTGTTTTCCATGTCTTGCTTTGAAATGGATGAAAAGGTCCTTGCCGGTGGGGACGCTATGAGTAGCATCTGGGTGAGAGAGACTCTATCATCAGATTCGAGAAAACCCTCCTTGTGTTAAAATTCTCGCCGCTCTGTGGAACTGAAAAACATTTGAGGGAATAACCCCCAGAGCAGGACGCTTCCTCAGCACCCTTCTTTCAAATGATTAGATATGTTAAAAAGCCTCCCTTCTCCTCTCTCAACACGGATTCCCCACGTGACAACCCGCGTGCTTTATTCAAGGACTTCCACCTTGTTTATGCTCCCCTTTATCCGTCTTTATGAAATCTTCCACCGGCTTTGGGTCGATCTTTCCTTCCAGACTTCCATTTACTGACTCTTCTGCCAAAAGTCCGATGTGGATAGGCTCTCTTCCTGGAGACAGCGGGGTCTCAAACTTCAGACCCCGCTCCGGAATTATCCAGAGATCACATAAGGATGCAAAACTCTGGGCTCCGGGGTGGGTTCTGGAAGCTTCTATTGTGCCCAGGTGACAAAGTGATTTTGATGCGGCTGTCCACGAGCTGTGAAAAGATGGCTCCCAGCAGTGGCCGTGTTCACTCAAACTGTTGTTAAGCTAAATGTGTGGGTACCTGACTCATTGAAGAAACGGTCAATTCAAGCTGAACCCCTAACCGGGTAACCGCCCGTGACCCCTCTGAAATTTTCAGACATTCTCTCGCCCACATCCTTGGGGGATGAGGAGACTTACATTAGTTGAGGCATCTATGACGAGACGTGGCCTTGAAGCGTTCCTTACAGGCACCAAGTGAGTCAGTCTTCATGTGGATCAGGGTCTCCGCTCTTAGAGAACCAGTCACTTGGGCACAAATTCTGTGGTCCACATGTGTCTCATGGAGTCAGATGCATGCGGTTAGACAACATTTCGTGCACAAACGAAAGGCCTCATTCCACCATGTTGGCAACCAGAAAATGTGTGTGCTTAAACCTGATGCTCAGTTCATTCGAGTTCTTATGTATTTATGTATTTTTGTATTTATTTATTTTAATTTTTTTACTGTTTATTCTTGAGAGAGAGAGAGAGAGAGAGAGAGAGAGAGAGGGAGAGAGACAGAGCACGAGCGGAGGAGGGGCTGAGCAGGAGGGAGACACAGAATCCGAAGCAGGTTCCGGGCTCTTAGCTGTCAGCACAGAGCCCAGATGTGGGGCTCGAACCAAAAGCTGTGAGATCATGACCTGAACCGAAGTCGGACATGGAACTGACTGAGCCCCCCCAGGCGCCTCTATTCATCGAGTTTTATTCCTGCTTTTTTATAGATATACGAGGGAAACTTAAGTTTTGAGAAAAATTAGAGAATTGTTGTTGTTTTATTTTGTTTAACACCACATCCTCCCCAAAGGAAATTTAACAGACGTGGGGAAAATGTCAGCAGAGAGATGGGATTCTTTTTTTTTTTTTTTTTTTTTTTTACATATATAAATATATGAAGTCTCCTTACAGAATGCTTCTCTCCTGGCTTTACAGGTGTTGAAGACACAACTGTAATAGTTAATTAATAGTAAAAATAACTCACATTAACAATGCTCAATTAAAATCCAGGCACCGGCAGAGCAGCCGAAATTGATAGGTTGAGCTCCACTCGACGTTAACATCACTCGATGCAAAGCACCCTGTCCAACACATTTTTGGATTATATTTTCGGAAGAATGGAACGATTGCATCACGGACCGTGAAGATCCCCGGCCCCGAGGTCTCCATCCAGCCTGTCCGTAAGATGTCGCCGGAGGCTTTTGGTCTTGTCAAAGAAAGAGTTGAAGGAGGACCAGACGCAGGGGTTGAGGGGTGTAAGAAGGAAAGTTTATTAAAACAAAAGTACCCATTCCTGAGATGCGAGTAGGCCAGCTCAAGGGAGAGCTGTGCGCCCTGGGGTTTGGGGCTCTATCCTTTTCCGACAGCTGTTAACAAGGGGGTGGAATATTTATTACCTGGGGAGGGGATTTCTGGGGAGCGGGGCTTCCCACCTTTCCCACCTACCTGGTCAGGGTTCCCTATCTTGGGCCTGACTGCTTTGATCTGGCTTTTTGGGGATTGTGTTTTCCAGTGCAGCCGGGACAGGGCTCTAACGTTCCCCAAAACTGGCCCGTGACTCCTCCTTTGCTGGCCTCCAGACATTCTGCTCAAGCTTAAGCAACCGCCTACTCTAACAGAATCACCAACCTCTAGGACCCCTGGGTGCAAATCAGAAATATCTCCTCTTCTAGGGGCAATTACTTACTCACCTGGAGCTGTCCACTTGAGCTGAGGGTAAATAAACAGAACCCAGTTCTGCCCAGGAGTTCACACAAACAAGAGACAGAATTTGGAACAGAGATTTAAAACAGAGTCTGTTGAGTAGATTCCTTTTTACCTAGAGAGAGTTTCAGAATCCTCTCAAAAACTATTGAAAGAGGGGCGGGAAAGGTTGCTTTTTGTGTTGCTGCAATTTCCAGAAAACATTAACTTCATAAAGCGCAGATTCCAGCTTTTGGTATCTTTTGACAATCTCAATAGGGGTGAAGATCAAGGATTTCCCTACTGGCAATTTGCAAGTGCAGCTCTAAGCTGTTTCCTTCTGAAGAGATGAGGGAAATAGCACAATAAAATCCCTTCCGAAAGGTAAACAATAGCTAACTGTACCGAAGACAGAGCTAATTTGAGTTCATGGGAATTACAGAATTATTTTTCTAGGTATTATTTCTGAAATAATCTTCCTCTCCTCTCCCTCATTTCATACATATATTTATATGTATCTTTTTCTTTCTTTCTTTCTGTCTTTTTGGTTCTGTTTGTGCGGCAGCTTCAAATAGAGAGCCAAATCCTGTTTATTCCCTGCTATGCAGCTATCCCAGGATGGCGAGCCTGCTTTGGGAAAGAAAAAAAAAAAAGTTTTTAAATTTGGAAAGCATCCTGTTCTGTAGTATTTCACATTTAGAATTCCATTTAGCTGCAAAATGAAAACAAAGAGATAAAGCACAGTCTTGTGTGTTTCAAGTTCGGATGCATCTCAGCCACATTCCATAGATTATTTTGATTTAGTTTTAACAAAATACCACATTAAATCACTCTAATGAGCTGTTTCTGTTCCCCTCTCAGCACAAGGTCATTAGGTACAAGACAGCATCTTTCTGCACTGTTTCCACTATTTCATGTCGTAGATTTCAAAAAAAGACTTTGATGGTTTTCCGTGGTGGAGAACAGGACGCGACTTTGCTGGAGGAACGGGTTTGTACCACAGCAGGGAAGCGATTTGTCACGCGTCTCCAGGACTGGTTCCAGGCTCTTCAGGCACATGTCTGGTCCTGGGAGAAAGGTTCACCAACCCTTCTCTCGCGCTCACTCAGAAATAAGCTCATCTCACACATTACACTTCAGCGGCTTCCCCTCCGCACGTATGCTTCCTGGGGATGGAACGAAAACCCTGAAATTAGCGTACGCCTTCAAAATATCTGTTGTTAAGTGAACTGTGCTTTTTTTTAGGGTAACAGCTGTCTTTTTAACTAATGAGAGTTGCAGGCACATCATGCTCACAAAACATCACGCCGCACGCTCCGTTCACCCATGGCAGGCCAGGCGCTTCCTTCCACTCTGCGACGGGATACAGACAGCAAGGTGAGAGAAAGCAACCAGGTATCTGAACGTGACTGGCTTCACGTTGCAGTGTGATATGCTAATTATAGAGGAACAGCTCTGGTTCCAGCTTCCAATTAGGGGTCTGAACAACCTCGTCAGTATTTGCGTGGTTGTTAGCATGTCTAATTATTTACGTCCTGGTGTAATTTCTGTGAAAGCTGGTATTCAGGTGAGTGGGGCAGTGGGTAGACGCCCATTGAACGCTAGATGGACCAAAACGAGCTTGCTGGGGTTGCTCTGGGGACCAGGGAGCCCGGGTTAATGTTCAGCAAAGCTTTCCAAAACACAAGGGCGACTTTGGTAGAAGAAGGGCCAGTACTTTTAGCCAACAATCACTGAAGCCCTGGAACACCGCCAGACCCGTTCTTTAAAGGGGACAGAAGCATCTGCCACTCCCTCAAAGTAGCAGAAAAGAGTGTTTGTCTTCACTGCAAGGATGGTTTTCAAAGAAATCTGCAGATTATGCACAGGCATCCCGACCGGATCTAAGCAAACGTAACACCCACTTTTCTAGTTGCCTATCAAAGTCAAGCTACCTTCTTGTCAACGTCTAAAGATTGAATTCATGACTTACTGCGAATAGAGCTGACAATTGTTTATATTAATAATTGCTCATTGCTGGTTGATAGGTCTTTACAGAGACATCACACACACACACACACACACACACATATAGTGTTACACACACACACACACACACACACACTTAAACTATGAGTATGTTTTTATATTTCATGGCTACTCTGTCTTAACCAAATAACCTTTGTGTGCACTGCGGTGTTAACAAATAAGAGGAAAATTTGCCGTCCGTGATCACATCTGAAAGGCACTTGCACCAAAATCAAGATAAGATCCTGCCCCATGCAACTGCGGGGGGAGGTTGGGCGACACGAAGGTTTTAGGTAACCACGTACAAATGGGTTTGCGTGTGCGGTCGCCGTAAAGTGAGTGGCCACATCCATCCGAGGTTCAGCAGAGACACAAAGTGAAGAAGATCAAGTCCAACAGCAATCTCAGAAACAGTCCGAATCCCGCCTCTCACACTTACACGCTTTGTGTTGTTCACCACGAGCCTCCTCCGACAAGCTTGGGTGAGGAACAGGAAAGCCGCGACCTCTCTGGCACCCTACGTGACAAACTGACGGCCCAGGACGTGTCTAAGGTGGAACAAAGCCTGTGGTCATAGGAACAGTGAGCAGGGTAATCACGAGACGGGGGTAAGGGAGCCGGGGATGAAAGGGGCCAACAGGGATCCATGTGGAGGCCTGCACAGGGGTGTTCGGCAAGGACCCGGGAACCAAGTTTCCCTCTGAGAATTCAGCGACGCAACCCACACGGCACGATCAGAGCCTGACACACACACGCCCGTCAGTGAGACAGATCGCCCTCACGGCCCGCAAGAATTAACAGCACCCTTCCTAGCTACACCGCCAGGGTAGAGGGAGAAAGGAGACCCAGAATGGTAGCACGGGAATGACCAGTCACCGAGGCGAGGTTTTGCGGAACTATTTTCAAGTACTGATCTTGAGAGTGGGTCACCTGTCACCAGGACTACGTGCCCACCCTGCTTCACAGGTGCATGGTATTATGAGGCTGGGCATTGGAATAATCAAACTTTGTTCTGACTGCCCATTCCCCAGGCTCTCTTCTGATTGTTTGACTTCCCAAGTAGCCTGCCTGTAGGGAGAGAATGTGTCGGTCAGGACCAGGTGAACATCTGGTCCACCTGACAGTTATATTACTCACTGTAAATTAATGAACTGCACTCTGGTTTCCTATGTCAGTCTCTTGTGAGATGTGTTAACGTGAGTCAGCCTTCCTGAACTCTGGGACCCTGAAAAATCAGTGCATGCACGTTGCACTGCCTGACCCGAGCCACACGAGAAGACCACTCTGGAGAGTCCCTGAGGGTCTCGGTTAAATTAAAAATGTCATCCCCAGAGGGGAACACCCAAGCAATCATTTCTTCAGTCAAAAACTGACCCTAAAATTCTGAGGCAGTGTGACGTAACCCAGAGACACTGGGTCGGCAGTTGGGCTAAGTTAGAGACCGACAGTAATTAATGGCTGACACCTTGGAGAGGGGGATGGGGCAGGTGACCGCTCAGACCTCAGGGGCCTGCCGTGCCAAGGCAGGGTGTGGCTGGAGCATTGTTTAATGATGAGTGATCACCTCGTGAGTCTCAAGCGATTGAGAATCAGCGTAAGGGAGACCTCTCAAAACGAGTTCTGAAATAGCTACGAAGCTCTTCCCCAACTGACATGCTCTTCTACAAGAACGGCAACAATATGACAACAATGCCCAGGGAACAACAGCCCGGATCTCAGACGGCTTCTCGGCAATGAAGCCTCTGTTTACGTAAGAAGACTGGAGAGCAGAGCAGTGTTGTCTGGGGCCGCGGACGGGCCCCAGACAGGAGTGTCCCGGAGACATCTGCTGGTGTGTCACACTTCGCAGCCCAGAGCGTGGGTGCATGTGCACGCACGTAGGCGCAACACCGAGTCGTATGAAGGGCGCAGACTGAAAAGCCGACGCGGAGCAGACTTCTCCCAGCCTCGAACGACTTTCCGATGCAGAGTGGATTCCTGGCCGGCAGGGAGGCTGGTTGCTGCTTGGCGGCTGGCCTCCCCAGGGGGCGCAGCAACAGGAGAGGGGCGCGTGCCAAAGGCAGCCTTCGGACCTGTGCACCGTGGCCCTGGACCCACGAGTGCTCCCGACGGCGCCTTCCCCGCGAACGTCGGCCTGAATGACAGAGGGAAACCCGGAGGCACGGGAAATAAAGGAAATAAGGCAGCCCTCCATCCCCACGGGCCCACACTCCTCATTTCCCCACCTACTACCTTCCCTGCATTGAGTCGTTCCCCTTCTGACAAATGCCAGGGAAACCGCCAGCGTGCTTCTGTCTGACTGCCGGGTGGCTGGTTCGCCGTGCTGGTTAGTTCACTGCAATCGGGGTGCACGTTCCGAACTGCATACATTTTCCTCATCGGGAGCGACTCCGGTGAATGATGACCGCCCTCCCGCTTCCTCGAAGTGTGGACCGTTAGCGCACTCGCCGCATCCCTGCCTCATTCAGACACTTGTCTGTTGGGGAGAGCCAAGTAAATCACATCGCAGATAATAGCACGGGAGGGACAGCGCCTGGGGGAGGAGAAAAGAATAATACCTGAGCCATTTCGCGTGCTATTTCCAGGAATAGAATATTTGGAAATTTCAAAGGCATTTGATAATTCTAAACAGCTCGCTAAATTACCCTGCTCACTCCAAAAGAGAACGAGCTTCCAAATCTGCATTCATATTGCTAAGGGGGGGAAGGCATTAGGAATAACTCCTGCACAGATTTTTGGCGAGCATCGGGGCACTTTTTTTTCCTAAAGACGTTCGCTCTATCGCCTGCTGCTTGCTGCTTCATAACACCCTGACAAATTCACAGTTCCTAAAAGCCCCCATAAATGTTTTGTAAATTGATCCATTTTATCAGGGAGTTCTCAGAGCCTTGTCCCTGATATTCACCATGTTTTCATTCCCCATTCCTTGCTTGTCTCTATTTGTACGCGTTTTCCAACATAAAAAGGCTGTCATTATTAGTCCCGGCGTCCTCATTATTATTATTATCATGACGTTAGCCACAGATTTACCCTCTGCAAGCTGGAAATTCTCACGGTCTTAAGATTCTTGCTGCTCCTGACAGCCTGATGAAAACAAATAAATCAGGCCATCTTAAGACGAAGAAGAAAAAAAAGGTATCTTGAGTTGTTAGGCAGCAGCAGGAAAGAGGCACATGCCTATCTCCACTTCGTATGGGAATGTTTAAGCTAAACGAGGGCCAGAAGAGCCTCAGCTGCAGATACAGGGAAATTCTTCCCATGGTTCTGGTCATACAGAAGGAGGCATGGCAGGTGTGCAGCCGGGAGAGCGCTGCAGGAAGGAGACAGGAGGGTCTGTGATGGAATGTGGCAGACGGGAGCCGGGAGAAAGGGGAGAGCGGGGAAGTTAGTAAAATTGCACCAGGGACCGAAAATTATGGACCTGTTTGGAATATGAATCCCCGCAGCTGCTTCTTGGGGGCCAGGCGATTGAAGCTTGTTTGGAATCCTTTCCTGGACAAGTTCTATTAAAAATGAGATAGTGTACTGTAAATATAGGATCATGTGTTCAAGCATTTTGTCAGCCCTCTGGCACCTGATTCATTCCCGAAAGCGCAATCTACTGGATATCATACCGGGACGGTCAGGAGCAGCCGGCACATGTTTCCATCACTCAGAATTGCTACCTTTTTAAACACAAGCATGTAAATGAAATATCGTCCCCAGCCCGAGCACACGTCGGTGCTCGGAGGTGGGAGTTTCCACTAACGGCGTGCATCAATCCCTCCCGGCCAGGCGTGCGGATGAGAACCTAATAACGAGGAGAAGCCAGGCCAGCCCAACAGCATCCGCGTTAAAAGAAACAGAAATCCGACTAGAAACCAATTTTCCTTGAACAGCTGTTGGCGGATGTTTAATTTCTGCCCGAGAAGGCCCGCTTTTCGGAGGCTACCCGGTAATTGCGGCAGAGTGCGGGCCGGCCCGTCATGCATAAAAACTGGGTCCCCCTCTCCTCCCATCATGCAGCCAGTAGTCACGGCGATCGCTAAAATATTTCACAATACTTTTGAGAGCACCTAGACTTTTAGGGGGTTCATGGGGAGTGTCAGAAGATACGCTTCCCCGGATGACACAGAGCGGGGCCCTCGGCTTCCAGCCAATCCACTCGTCTCGGGGCCGCCCGGGGAAATCTTGGAGCTGTTCTCCGAATTCCTCATTCATTTCCAGGATGGCCCCATCTGACGTTAGTGGCATTAGCATTAAATCACAGCCCGGACGCTAAATCACACCCTGAGAGGGAGCAAAACCCTCGTGACCGGGGAGCGATAGGTTCCTGGACTCAGACGTCACGTGCACCTCCCAAGGCCTCCAGCTCCGGGACTGGGGTCAGTTAATGAAGGAAACAGGTGACACCGGCCTTGCTGAGGGGGGGGGGGTCCCCAGCCAGCTCGGTGCACGAGCGGCATCTAAAGGTTCCTGAAATATGCTCATGACCAAAGTCACTTTGTCCTGCACCCAAGTCCACCTTTAATTAATGGAGGACGCCTTATGACTTGGAAGGGTAGACAGGTGGGGGTAACATGAAGTCGAAGGCTGCTTGCCTGACCCGCCCACCGTCTCGTCTCTTCTGGGAAAAGCAAAGGATCTCTGAGAGAAGGGAGGGGGGGAGGGGATTTTAACAAGGCCGGACAAAGGGGAACAGTCAGCACCGGAAGGGGGAGGCGGCACTTGACGGCCCTGACCTGAGGTGACAGGACTCGGGATGGTTCCAGAGAATTGGATGTGGCGAAAGAAAATGAGAGGATAATCTAGAAGGTGGGGTGAATGGAAACTGACATCATACCTCGTGTCCTTCACAGATGGCCTTCGTGCTGACCTTGGCCTTACTGCACGCAGGACATTCACATCACACACGAGCGCACGTGTGTGCGTGTGTGGGATGTCCCCGTGGGGGGGGACTTGATTTTTCAGGCCCTCTCTCCTGGTAGCAGTTGTTCTCCCTCCAAACCCCAGGACCCCGGCCCTCTGGCTGTCAGAGGGCTCTCACACAGAAGTGGCATCAGCACGGACCCCCAGCGATGGCCGCAAGGCGTCTGCTGTCATTGGACCCGGTTCATATCCTGTGTAAGTCCCTTGGACTCCACAGAGTTATTACCAGGTTGTAAATCCAGGAGTTCACATTTATAAAGCACGGGGAGCTGTTAAAACCCAAGTGTGGTTTCAGAAAATGACACTGATGATCCTGTTTGGAAACAGACTTATTTCCTGACACGTCCTCTGAGGGTAGATTTCCCATAGACAAGGGGGCAGGGCCTGGGGGGTGGGGTGGGGTGGCCATCAGGCTCTGCAGCCCAAGGAGGCCCGGGTGGATGGACAAAAAATTTTTTTTTTAATTTTTTAAAATTTTTATTTTAGAGAGAGAGCGAGCATGCGGGGGAGAGGGGCAGAGAGAGAGAGAGAGAGAGAGAGAGAGAGAGAGAATCCCAAACAGGCTTCCCCCAGCCTCCACTCAGCATGGAGCCCGATGTGGGGCTTGATCCCATGACCCTGGGGTCATGAGCTCAGCCAAAATCAAGAGTCCAAAGCTTAACTGACTGAGCCACCCAGGTGCCCTGGGACAAAAATGTTCTGAGACTTAATTACCACCTGTGGTGGGTTCTATGGTGGCCCCTGAAGAAATATGCTATGTCCTAACACCCCAAACTTGGAAATGTGGAAAGGGGCCCTTATTTAGAAAAATACTCCTTAATCCCTCCTCCCTCAAGTCCTGGGAAAGCACTAATCTCCTGTCTGGCTGTCCGGATTTACCTATTCTGGATATTTCATAGAAGTGGAATCGCACAACATGTGACCTACAGTGTCTGCTGTTTTCACTCAGAACAACGCTTCAATGTTCATCCGTGTTGTAGCCGGGGTCAGCAGTTTGTGCCTTTCTGTGGCTGAATAATATTCCATTGTGTAGACAGAGCACAGTTTCGCTCAGCTATCGCCTGTTGCTGAAAGGTATTTGGGCCATTTCCACTTTTTGGCTATTGTGTCACTATGTCGCTATTTGGAATACCGCCACAACGAACAGGCATTACGTTGGCCTGTTTGAGTCCCTGTTTTCAGTTCTCTGGGGGTTATGTCCCTGGGTAGAATCTCTGGGTCATGTGGGAAGTGCATGCTAAGCCTGTTGACCGGCCGTCAGGTGGATCCCACCATGGCTGTGCCATTCTTCATTCCGGCCAGCGATGGATATGCAAGGCACATTCTCCACGGAAAAGCTGCCCTCCCCCAGACTCCTTAGCAGGTCCAAGCACTCACTTCTCCTTCCACAATCCCGCCAGGAATGACCACCCTTGGTGGCTCAGCCAACTTAACCAACAGCTCCATTCAGAGTTGCCCGGCAGCCTGTGGCCATATCAAGGCCTGCTTCAAGGAGGAGGTGGGATGAGGGTCAGCCTTGAAGGATGTGAAAGGCATGTAGAGGAGAGAAAAAGTCGTCCAGGTCAGAAAATCTAGCGTGGGTTAGGCACGTTCAAAAATAAGTGCGTAGATCGGGACGCGTGGGTGGCTCAGTCGGTTGAGCCTCCGACTCTTGATCTCAGCTCAGGTCATGATCTCACAGTATGTGGGTTCGAGCTCCGCATCAGGCTCTGTGCTGACGGCCCAGAGCCTGCTTCTCACTGCCCCTCCTCCACTTGTGCACTCTCTCTCTCTCAAAATAAATAAATAAAAACTTCTAAAAAATTAAAATAATAAGTGGGTAGCTTCTCTGGCTATAGGGAAGGGTATGTGGGAGCAGAAATTAGCAAGGCCGTATAGCCCATGCATTCCAGACTCATCTACCCTTCAGCATTTATATTCCCCTTTATCATAAATAAGGATAATTAAGACCCCATACCTAACAGCAAGGTAAGCCCAGCCTTTCCTGGCTCACCCTGTGGCACGTCTGGGAACACACAACATGTTTCCACATCCCATGTGCTTCGTGGCCTTCAGGACTCTTCTGCAAGTTGCCTCTGACTTCGGAAGAACTGGTTCACCCTCTAGGATAACAACCAGTAAAAACACAACTCTGTCTACAATGAAAACAACCCAATACAGGACTAGATCACGTGGTATAATTCTTCAATTTTTCTAACTCCTTTATTTATAAAGCAGAAGCTTTAGATAACCAGAACTCACTAATTTATTTTTACCAAAACAAAGATGTAGACATAGGAGCACTGTCAGCGGTGTTAAGTTGGCCAGCTCTTCTTCCTGTTAGACATCCAGTCTTAAAAATTGCTGGAGCTCAGTGTTAATTCCAGTATATTAGACTGAAGTTAGTTTAAGTCAGTCTGTGACCCTTGCATTCCCAGCAAAAAGCTTTGAATATTATCTCACGAGTGAGACAGAGCCTTTGAAAACTTTTACTAAGGGAATGATATGACCAAAACATTAAGTGAAGATTAATTTGGACACGGTCGTAGAACATACTGGAAGGAAATCTGTACCTAGGGGACTGGTTGTGGGTGGTGACGGTGGGTTTAATGTTAGAGACATTGGTAAGAAATAATTTGTATGGCTTAAGTTATTTACCTATTGGGAGAGAGAAGGGAATACTAGAATAAATCCATGGTTCTGAACATGGACAATGAGCAGAAAGGAGCATGTGCCACGGAAGAGGAAGAATCAAGGCCAGCCCGGAGGAAGAAAGAAGCCAAGAGTCAGCCTTTTCTCAGGTTGGATTTTCCAGTGACTCCAGAAGATCTTTGTAAAAATGTCCAACAAGTAATTACAGGGAGATTGTCAACACATCCACTTGGATAGAATCAGGGATGCAGATTCCTACTCCGAACCTTGCTCGTGATGGCACTCAATACATGTTTTGGGGTAAAAGATTGACGGAATCAATAAATTACTTCTGGTGGAAAGACAGGAAGGTAAAGACCTACATCGAACATCGCACATGACAAGTCTTAATGTTCTCTGCTCTTCAAATATCCTTATCTCAGTTCCATCGAGCACAGCCCAAATGAACTCAAGAGCCAAGGTGGTGAAACTCCTTCTTTTAGTGCTGGTTGGAAAGGCAGAGTTAAGAGGCACAATTGAACAAAGACTATAGGAAAAAAAAATGCCCAGGCAAAAATGCTTAAAATAGGAGAGCTAAATTCAGACAAGTCTCCAAAAGATTGATTCTTACCTGAAGCTTACATGATTGTCTGAAGGCGTAAATACCCGTGTACTGTTCCTCTTCTGATTGTACCTGCTGCGTGAGAGGCATCTTGAAAAACCACATGAGTGGAAATGTACTTGAATGAGAATGAATTCAGACTTGAATGGACAGGTAGGTGGAGAGTCCAAGTTGTATTGACCTGTAGAAAGAACTTCAAGATATTAAAATGTGTTAAATATCCGCTCAGCTGTTTGAAACTGACCTTTGAGTCACACGGCGGGCTCCACTTTCCACAGGGGCTCTTGTCCCAGCCTGCCTTCGGTTTTGGAGGCCACAGGAGGGTTCCTGGAGTGGAGGCCAGCGTCTCGATCCGTCCTCATGAAGCCGTATGACCCTCACGTGGTGAGCCCTCAACTTTTACCCGTGTGTTCACCTCCAGGAGGCATTTGCTTGGGGGCAGAAAAGGAGGTAGAGAGTGGTCAACATCTCTCTAGTGCTGGCTTCACGGGACAGAGACAATTCACCAATAAGAACACAAATACAGTGTAAAGAGAGAAAACGATCATGAGCCGTTGGTAGCTTGAGTAAACAACGCAAAGCAGCTGGAACAAGAGGTTTTGTCCAGTCAGAAACTTGGGGCCCAGGCCCCACTTATTGTCACTGTGACTTGGGACGCGTCACTTAACCTCTCTGGTCCGAAGATGTTTCATCTTCTAAAGCAAAATGATTAAGGCTGACTACAGCGCTTCCTGCGGGTGTTGTGAAGGATACATTAATTACTGCAGACGTAGTCAGGAGGGGGATCTTGGCCATGAAGAATTTTTTACAAAGCCCCAGGAAAATGGAGTGCACTATAAGAAAAATGTGTTATCTGTGAAAATAATTAGTCACTAGTTCCGGGACTAGGGCATTCCGTGCCTCAAGTTCCTACAGGTTACAGATGTCACCTGGCCAGTCACCTGGTCCCACTCATGGGCGCAGCGTGGAGAATGGCCTCCACGTCACTTCATTGCTCAAGGACTAGAAGCAGTTACCGTGTCTTCCTCTGCATTTTTTTCATTTTCTTTATACTGAGGAATAAATTACATATAATACAGACCCACTGTATCCAGTTGGGTGAATTTTGACAAATGTAATTCACCCTTGTGATCCCCCCTCCCCCGCCACAACAAGGTACAGAATATTTACCTCACCCTAAAATTTCCCCCACGCCCCTTGTTGGTCAGTCCCTTCCCCCACCAGGTCTGGGGAGCCACCGGAATGCTCGTCACCATCCGCGTGTCCCTAGGAACGCGGTGACAGCATGCGCGCTCCCGGCCCGGGGCTCTCAGCGTGGACACCGAGGCTTAACCCTGTTGCAGGCTCACTTTCAGTCCGCCCCTTTTGCACTCACTAGCACCGTGTTGGGATCCAATGCCGTGCACGCACCTGCTCACCCGACGGTGGACGAGCGGGTTGTTTCCAGCCGGGGCTGTTGTGAGAAAGGCTGCCTGGATTATTCGTGTGCAAGCACACAGGTCCTCGGGTGGGCGCGGGTTCTAATTTCTCTGGGACTGGGCTATCGCTGCATCACTGGTAAGTGTGTGTGTAAGTTCATGCGAAACGCTCGCCCGCGTCATGAGAGTGGCCGTCCCATTTCACACTGCCAGCCCAGCGTGAGAGCGGTTCACCCGCATCCTCCCGGGCACTTGGCATTCTCCACTCTCCGTCGTTCTTACCTTATGCCTGGTTCCTCTTTGCAAACGCTCACGCCGCTGTCCCATGAGCCCCACCTGAAGGTGTCCTCCCCTCCACCCCGCTCACCGCAGATACTGTGTCCTTCCAACTCCACATGAACAGGGAGGGGAGTTATCATGACTGCTTCTGACTAATTAAAATGTATATACCCTAGGGCTAGAAGTGAATTTTGGATTCCGCGTGGATGATAAACCAGGAACAGGGGAAAAAGGCTCTTGGAGAGAGAGCGGACTGTGTCTTCTAATATCAATGGTAAGGCCCCTTTAAGTGAAAAGTATTATGGGCGTGAAATATGTTTATACTTAAATATTCAGAAATATAAAAGTAAAAATGCATGTATTTAGGAAAGCTAACTCAAAAGCCATGTGAACTTATTTTTTTCACGGAAGCATTTACTCATCCGGCCCGTCCTTCATTCCATCGGTCGGTGATTATCAAACAACTACGTTAGGAAAAGAAGGCCTGGCATGTGGCCCCAGAGGATGGGAGCCAGCATCCCCCGTGTGGCTACAGTTCACTACTCGTGTTCTTTGATTTTTTGTTTATGTATTTATTTATTTTTTTGAGAGAGAGACAGAGCATGAGTGGGGGAGGGGGACAGAGAGAGACACAGAAAGAATCTTAAACAGGCTCCGTGCTCCGAGGGGAGCCGGACATGGGGCTCGATTCCACTACCGTGAGATCACGACCTGAGCCGAAACCAACAGTCAGACCTTCAACCAGCTGCATCCCCCAGGCGCCCCTGGTTCACTCACTTTCTTCGTGGAAAAAGAAACACATGACAACCTCCTAAAGTCATCCCATCTGAACGCAGTGGATACCATAGGTGACTGAAGCTGTCGGGGAACATTCTGTTGAAGTGTAGTTCCAACCTTCTCATGTCATCAATTGACGCAAAGAGTGTTTAATTATCCTCTATCATGCTCGGAAGCCAACAGATGGAGCGTGCAATGGGAAGGTATCTTCGAGAAACATACACAGGTCAACCAAGAATATTCTAGGAATAGTGTGTGCAGAGAGCCATCGTGTCTGTATTTTTAAACAAGAAGGCAAGAAAAATGAACTATTCCGGCAATGATCGCGGGAGTTGGAGCACCCGTGGGTGCTACCTCCCCACCAGGTGGGTCCCAGTGTGTCCCGCCCATGGTGTGTGCTCAGTCGCACAGGGGACAGGGTACAAGAGGAGGAGCCGTGACTTCCAGCACGGAGGCTGCTTGCTCCCGGCAGGGCAGATTCTGTCCATGTCAGCTGGGCACCCTGGGTGTCCATGAGTCGTAATGATGTGTACATAACCAGGTTCTGGTCTTCTAGGTATCATCCTGCACCTGTTGTTCAAATAAATTCAAACATCTTAAAGGCGGGGAGACGCTGCCGTGGTAACATTGACCGAGGACCCGGCTATTAAGCTGTCATAGGCTCTAGAATCGGTGAAACGTTTGACAGCACAGGGACACGTACGTGTCAGCCACATGGCTGAGTCCATGTGTCAAGGGCAGAATTTGAAACCATGCTTTTGCACCAGGCAGGCTCAAGCCACTAAGAGGGTAAAGAAATGCTAGAGCCCACGCCATGGGCCACACGCCCTGCCCTTCACCAATCCGCCAAGCTCCCTCCAGCAAAGCAGATCTCGCGAGACAGAAGGTACACAGCTCTGAAATGAAGAAAACAAGCCAAAAAAAATTAATAAAATATTTTTGTCAAGAAAGTGTTCAGATTAACAACCCCCATGGTCCTAGTTGCCACCCCCCCCCGCCCCCCGCCTCGTCCTTCATTCCTGGTAGAGCACAATTATTTGGGAAAACTGAATGGTGTCAGACTATAGACTTCTATGTTTCCTACCGAAAGTCCGAGCCGTCAGAAAAGAGGGTCTGTGTCTGTGACTCGTGCACACACACGCTCACCTCTGTGCACACACAGGCTGCGTCACTCTTGTACCAAAAGTATAAAGACATAAAGACTCAAATGGAGCCACTGTCCTGCCCAACACAAATGGTCTAATGAGTCTTCGTAAAGGTATAAAGTATCAGGTAGCTACATGTCTTCGTGACTCGCCACATAGAATATCATACAATGTCTTCCTTTAAATTGCTTCTTTTCTCCTTCCAAGCCAACGCTGAACACCACTGGCTTTTTTCAGGTTTCCATTTGGCACAAAGTCTAAAGTGAGTTACCAATGGGCGGCCTACCGCAGTCGTCTAGTTGGTAACATAGAGTACCTTCCTCTGTCTCCTGCTCGCAGGTTTGGGAAACCAATCTTGAAAGCGATTATGCGACTGAGCGGTTGAATGTCTTCATGCGGGATGAGGGCCAGCAGGGACCTCGTCCTGAAGACCCCCAGGCTGACATGTTACTGTCCGGTGAGACCCGGTGTGGCCACGTGGGGTGGCGTTTCTGTGCATCAGTGAGAAATTTCACTCGCTCGGCCCCTAATCTTTTTGGCAAACAGGCAAACTGACACGTTCGTAATGAGCTGTTTTTCAAAGTCGGGGTTCAAAAGTGCACTGAGAAGATTCCGTCCGAAAAGCTAGATGAAAATGTGGACCAGCGTGTTCCTGCACTGAGGTCGGGCTGTGTGACATGGGACTTCACACGGAATGACCATCCGGGGGTGAGACCCGGCCCTTAGCATGCCTGGACGTCTGCACGGTGTCTAAATATTCCACCACAGCGGCAACTTCGGCTGGCTTTGGTTCCAAGCATTCATGGAGCACCTCGAAACACCAAGCGTTAGGAGAGAGGATGGACAGAGCAGGAGGACACGGCCCCCGCCTGGGGCCAAACGGGGTAACAAACACCCATGAGGTGTTTCGAGGCAATAACCTTGCAAAAGCATGCCCTGATTGAACTGTGTCTGGTCGGACAACCAACGCAGATGCAGTGGATATAGGAGATTCATTCCCAAGGCCCCACCTCCAGCAACGCGGGAACCTAGCACGAGGGGAGGAGGAGCCAGCACCCACCCCCTCTTCTCACGGTCCCCTCCGCTGCTAGCGTGATGTCTGCGGGCAGGCGTCCATGGAACTCGTCCCCAGGACTGCAGCTCTGACTCCTAGACAAACTTTGCTTTGGCCACAGTGACTTGGCAACATAAGAAGAGTGAAAACCCTCCCTCCTGCCCTCCTCCACTCTTCCCTCCCTCCATCTTCCCTTTCTTTCTGCTGCAATGTGCACGCATTGCAGAAGGCCCGTGGCACCCTGTCTTGCCTTGGCTGAATCACCTTCGGCAGGGACCCACCCACGTGACCCACCCGATGAACAATGCCACCAAGGGACGGTTGCTTGACGGACCGTTCGGTGTGACATCACATCCCTGCCGAGTCGGAAAGCATCCCGCCACGCCTTGTTGTCACACGGCAGGCAGACCGTGTGGTCCGGGGGCTGGCACAGCGCAACGTTGAAGAAGCACCCTACTGAGATGAGCCTTCTTGGATTCCGTTTCTCCGCAGCACAAAAACAATTCCGTTCCTGTGACTGGGAGTCCATTCAGGCAGCTGGAGAATCGCCTTGGTGACTATTCAGCCCTGGCCTGACCGAACACAGCCAGGAATTCTGGCAGCATTTCAGATTTGGCGTGGCAGAGGGGCAGGGTCCGGTTCAAAACAAGGACGAGGGACAGAAGCAGGAGCAGGGCGCAGAAACCCACTGGCCCTCTCCATTTTTAAATAATGAACGCCTTCTGGGTTAAACAGCTTCAAACAGCCTCAAAATAAAGTCAAGTATATCAGTGTTTGCATTTGCTGAAAATATTACCCTTGCCTTAGATTTCCTACCCCATGAAACTAGACACAGCAAATCGTCAAATGTAAACCAAAAGGTGCTTCTTGATATGCTTGAAGGGGCAGGATTCTGACTCTGGGCTGTTTTGAGCAGGTTTTTTGAAGAACCTGCGTAGCTCCCAAGGGTGCCAGCCCATTACACCTCCAAACCGCACACTGTCCCCACTCTACCGTCCAGGCCTGGGGATCTACAGGTGGGCTGAGATGTCCCTGAGAAGTCGGGGGGCGCCTCCCTTGTCGTGGGGGCTCCCAGCCATCCCGTGGGACCTGGCCACTAAGCATACCCATGTCCCTCCAGCCCTGGCCCCAGGGACCCAGCAGCTCTGAAAGCCTGGCGCCTGACCCCGCACTGCCCGTGGCTGATAAAGGTAAATAATGGTGGTGGCAAAGCCAATGCGATGGCAGGGCCCAGCATCACACCGCCATGTAGGAAACCCACACTGACAAGGGACTGATCACTTCTGATTCTGCAGCTGGACCCAGGACTTTGGACCCAGGACACAGGCAGCAGGATCCAGGACCCAGGACCCAGGACCCAGGACCCAGGACCCAGGACCTAGGACCCAGGACTCAGAACCCAGACAGCAGGACCCAGGACCCAGGACCCAGGACCTAGGACCCAGGACTCAGGACCCAGGCAGCAGGACCCAGGACCCAGGACCCAGGACCCAGGACCTAGGACCCAGGACTCAGGACCCAGGCAGCAGGACCCAGGGCCCAGGACCCAAGACCTAGGACCCAGGACTCAGGACCCAGGCAGCAGGACCCAGGACCCAGGCAGCTGGACCCGGGATACAAGACCCAGATGGCTGGACACAAGGCACAGGGCACAGGCAGCAGGACCCAGGTGGCATTACACACAACCCAGGACATTGGACCCGGGCAGAGGGACCAGGACAGGCCTGGCCCAAGCTTCTCCATCCTTCCTTACCCCCCCCCCCACCCTGGGGCGCAGCATGGCTTCCTGGCAGCCAGGGGCACTTGCAGAAGCAGAGAAAGTCCAGGAGAAGTCCACCTGACTCCCATGAGTGGTCAGGAGAAGCCTGAACAAGCAAAAACTAGGGCACATTTCATAAAGCTTTTTTTCCCCTCTCCCTGGCTCGCTATCATCCTCAGGAAGATTAAATGAAGAAGAAGCTATTGATCTGTGAAACGTAATCTAATTTCAAAAGAAAAACTCTAGATGCCATATTCATTCACGGGTGGCCACAGCCACTTTTCCAGGACCTCAGCTGCCTTCAAGACAGAGTCAGAGCCGACAGACAGCCGTCCTCCCTCCCCGAGGGATGCAGGAGCCAGGAGCCGCAGGGCCCACGAGCAAATGCGGACCATTCCCTGGAAGGTCCTTGTCCCCAGCCGTGTTTAGGGCTTTTTAAGGCAGGGAGGGGGCATCCACGGAGAAATGAGGGCAGGGTCAGCTTGAGCGTCTCGTGCTGCTGGGGTCCCACTGCCCTCCCCGTCTGTCCTGGCTGTTTCACCACACCCTGGCCCCTACCCCTTTACTTCCGGATGAGACCCCCACACCTGTCTCTGTAGCCGAGGTAAGGCAGCACAACGAAAGCAACATCAGCAAGGCATGCCCAAAACTTTACAAGAAATGCCGGCACGTTGTTGACACCCAGCGGCAAGGGCCAAGCAGCCCGGCCCTGCTGGATGAGGGTTCAGGGTCCCTGATGCAGTTTGCAAGGCACAGAAAAGGAGGTGTTGGAACAGTAGGGCACAGAGAGCGGCCCCCGGGTGCAGGGCTGCGATTTCCGGCACAGACGAAGGAGGAAGGGCGGGCTGTGGCACGTTCCTGGCCCCGGCCTCCTCCCTGTACTTTGCAGCTACTCCTCAGAGATCTCCGGATAGACAGCTGGACGTGTTTGCAGGGTCAGATCGAGCTTGTTCAGAAGCCAGGACGTGAAGAACGTAACCCCTACAAGGTCCTTCCAGTGTATGTTTCTGGAAGGGAACGGAATTTCTCATTTAAGTATTTGTTAAAGATGGCAGACAAGTATCTCTTGAGATGCAATTCAATTAATACAAACAAAGCTGACTGTACTCATTTCCAAAGAGCCTTGATTTCATGAAGATCGTCTAAACCCTAGAAATTGAAAGGTTCTATTCAGTAGCCCCATCTTGATCTCACAAAGCTCAAACCTGGAGAGACCCTGCATCAACCATCAAAATAGAGCTGTTTCCTGAAAAGATTCCCAGTGGTTCCTGTTACCCAGGATCAGTGCTTTGTTACTCATGGGCAGTACATTTTCACGAATCCGTATAGAATCCTCACTGCCTTAAGAGGGACTATGGAGTATTTTGTTTCCTATCCAGATCCCGAATGAGGAATTGTTCAAATTGAAAACAAAGAAAAATCAAAAGGAAGGAAAGGATCAATGTGTTTCATTAGAGATGATTCAAGGAGAAAACCCCCCTAGACCTTTGTGGGCTCATCTGAACATAGAAGGACAGTCAGGAGAGAAACCCAGCACCAGACCTACGGTCTGTGGTCAGCACATTAATGAATATCTGTTGTTTGTTTGTTTGTTTGTTTGTTTGTTTTTTCAGAAGAATGGACAAGATTTCCTCCAGCATATTCTACTTCACAGAAAATCATGTCCCGCCCCATTTTTGTCATGCAGGCAACGCACATACGCTACTTATAGAAGTGACAAACCCATTAAAATCATGTGTCCATCATAACCCTGCCTACTGTATTGTTGATGACTAGGTTCCACTCGTTTTATAATCGACGGGACTTGTTTTAAACTCTCGGCGGGACCATGAGCACCCTTTCACTCAGCTCCCAGCTGCTCTACAGCAAAGTGCTTGACCGGCTGGAGGAATAAAGCATGTGTCCCGCGTTGGAGTTACCATATCCCATCCACACCCTGTTGAACCCCAAGAAGGGAGAGGGAAGGGAGGAAACTAGAGGTGAGGGGCATAGACAAAAATAGGAGTCATGGTTAAGAAAAACATTTTTAAATGTTTTTGTTTAACGTTTATTTATTTTTGAGACAGAGAGAGACAGAGCATGAACGGGGGAGGGGCAGAGAGAGAGGGAGACACAGAATCGGAAACAGGCTCCAGGCTCGGAGCCATCAGCCCAGAGCCTGACGTGGGGCTTGAACTCACGGACTGCAAGATTGTGACCTGAGCTGAAGTCGGATGCTTAACTGACTGAACCACCCAGGCACCCCAAGAAAAACATTTTTAAAAAATTTAAAAGGGGTGCCTGGGTGGTTCAGTGGGTTAAGCATCTGACTCTTGATTTCAGCTCAGGTCGTGATCTCACGGTTCATGGGATCGAGCCCCGTGTCTAGCTCTGCGATGTCAGTGTGGAGCCTGCTGGAGATTCTCTCTCTCCCTCTCTCTCTCTGCCATTCTCCCACTAGTGTTCTCTCTCCCAAAAATAAATTAAAACATTAAGAGAATTTTAAAAATAAAAAGAAAGGCGTCATAGTATTTTCTCTTGGATTGCAGGTTTAATTATATTCATGAACTGGAAACCTGGTAAATCCACAAAGGGGCTTATTCCTTCATGGCAAGAGAGCCAATATTTTCATGGAATCCTAACTCTGCATTTTTCACCCACCTCCATACAGCTGGCCACCAGTATACTTCTACCTGTGGCAACAAAATCCCCTCCCACGCGGGCTTCTCCAGGCTGTGTGGTCCTCCTCACCACCATGGCCACAGCCAGTAGCTTGCGGGTCTCACACACAGATATGTGGGCATGAAATGCTAGACTTTGGTGTTGTTTCCATCCCAGCTCAGGTTCTTTGCTCCCCCGGGACCCGACCATCTCTGTCACGGTCATCGATGGTGATTTTGTGAATCACAAGGATCACGTGTCTGTCTTTCCCACACTGAATGAATCAGATGCTTTTCTTCTGAAAACCTCACAAGTTAGTGAAGGATGAAGATGCGTAAATAAAAGTTCATCCAAGGTAGACCATGGTAGTGATATTATAGAGGAAAAAGCAAAATCTTATGAAATATCTTCAAGAAAGAGAAAACTTGTGCAGGAACTGATCATCTGATTTGCTGTCACCCTGTAACTTCTCTCTCTGGGTCAGCCTGCGGATGTAATCAACATGAATTCATGTCTTCATTCAGGTCAATGACAAAACATAAGGGGACCATGGGAGGGACAGACTTGCTCATGTCAAAAATTCATCCATCAGCCTTCTTCAAGTAAAATATCTCGATCAACTATAGTTTTTAAAGATATTGGGGCAGGGGTGCCTGGGTGGCTCAGTCGGTTAAGCATCTGACTCTCGGTTTCGGCTCAGGTCATGATCTCACGGTTCATGAGTTTGAGCCCTGCGTCGGACTCTGTGTTGACAGTGTGGAGCCTGCTTGGGATTCTCTCTCTCTCTCCACTCTCCCTGCCCTTCCCCCACTCATGCTCTCTCTCTCTCTCTCTCTCTCTCTCAAAATAAAGAAATAAACTTTTTTAAAAAAAAGTTTTGAACTGTTGCAAAGTGTTTTTGATAGTTCAAGGCTGTATCAAAGAGTTTTATGTGGGTTATCTCAGCTTCACTGACACAACCCTATGAGATAGGTGTAATGATACTTCCTTTGCACACGGGACCAGGCTCCAGCTGGTCTAATATCGCCTAAGCGGCTGCTGGAACTTGAACTCAAGAATTCGAACTCCATGAACTCATCTTCAACCACGGTACTTTCAAGGCTTACCTCGAGGTTTACCTTGGGAAAGATGCAAAAGACCCGAGACCCAAGGTATGTGAGGTAAGAGTATAAAAACCATCCACTCACTTCATGAGATGCCTCCCCATCCCTTTCGACATTTTCACCACCCCACTCCAAGGTCTGAAGCCCTAGGGCTTTCCCCCTAATTTTGAGTGGCCACCATAATTAAAAAGCCATATGTACATCAAGGCTAGACAATGCCCAAACGCTAAATTACCTATAGGTAGAAAAATAACCTCAGCGCACTATCCGGCACTCTGCTGCAAGTCTCTGTGGAGAACAAGGCAAGTCCAAGAAAAACTTTGTGAGAGAGAAAGGCAGGGAGCTGGCAGTGGGCCAAAGACTGGTCCAAAATCACCACAAGACCGAGCAAGTCCATTATGTGTACAAGATAAAAGCAGTCCTAAACGACCAGACACTACAAAAAGAGACCTATAAATGCAATCCAGTCGAGATGTCAGTCTTTGAAAGGCATTGCTTCTGTGGGAAAAGGCGTACAAAGGAACGGTGAGGCACACTTTGGGTAGTGGGTGTAAAAGGGGAAATAAAATGGGTAAATTTATGGCTCTGTGAGAATACCTTCTGCTGATGAAAATTCTCCTAAAGAAGGGAAAACGGAGCAAAAGAAAACCATAGTGCAACACTCAGAGCTGACTAATATCCTACGCACATTTTTGGGGATAAGAAAGACCACCTTGAATCAGAACATCACCATTAGGCAACCATCATAATAATGAACCAACCATCAACGATGTGTATCCAGTGCGTGCTGAAACCTGTGGGCGGAACTTTAATGAGTAGCAGGATAATTACATGGTCTCAAAGTATCTCCCCAGAAGACACTTACTAATTACAAGAGGTAAAAACAGTACCTTTAAAGTAACTTTGCTGTTAAAAAACGGTAACTTCACAATGGAGACCCTGCATCAACCCACGTTAACCAGGCGGTCAAAGTCAACATCACCAGAAGTGGGATGATCAAGCACCGTGTGTCTCCCGATAGAATACACTACGAAAAGCACATCATGTTTGTGCTGTTCAAAAACACACATATTTGGAATCTGATCGTGAGAAACTTCAAACGAATCCAAATCACGTTTCGTTCTATAAATAGATGACTTGTGGACATTGCAAATATCAAGGTTGTGACCAGAGAGGACAAACTAACGACCACTCCAGACTAACAGAGGTGAGGATTCATAACCCAATGCAACTTTCGGTCCCAGATTATTTTTCTTATAAGGGGCATTATTGGGAAAGTTTGTGGTTTGAATAACACATCTTAGCTAACTGCATGCTAGCTAATAGCATAATTCCAATGTTCAATTTCTTGACTTTTATTTTTGCACCATGGTTTTGTAAAATGTCTTTGCTTTCAGGACATGGCCACTGAAGTATTTCAGGGAGAAGGGAAATAATTTCTGCAATTTACTTTCAAATGGTTCAGAAAAAGGGAGAGAAAGAGAAAGAAGGCAAATGTGACAGAATGTTACCATTTGAGGAATCTGGGTGGAGGCTATCTGGCATTCTTCGAATAATTTGTACAGCTTTTCTGCAATCCTAACATTATGTCAAAATAAAAAGTGAGAAAAAATTATAAATTAGAACTTGTCACTTTCATGATAAAATAGTCCAGTTCAGAAATTTCCCATTGACTGCCCTTTAAAATAAATTTCCCATTAGGGGCGCCTGGGTGGCTCAGTCAGTTAAGCATCCGACTTCAGCTCAGGTCATGATCTCACAGTTCGTGAGTTCAAGCCCCACATCGGCCTCTGTGCTGTCAGCAAAGAGCCTGCTTAGGATCCTCTGTTCCCTTCTATCTCTGCCCCTACCCCACTTGGTGTGTGCGCTCTCTCTCTCTCTCAAAAATAAATAAGCACCTTAAATAAATAAATAAATAAATGTCCCATTAAAACAAACTCCATGAGGTTATTTGAGAAGTATGCACACAACGCACTCTAAAGCATACTGTTTTTATATAAAATCACACATATTAAAACCTGATTCCATTGCCATGGGGTCTTAGACCAATACCAAATTCCCTCCTGTTCCAAGTTCACTCTTCTGTATTTCCACTTGCAAAATGTCTTCAATTTCGCCAACAAACAATAGTGTGACTTTAGTTTGTTTGTTTGTTTTCTCACTATTGTCGTAATTATTTCCAACATTTTTAAAGCCAATTGAATGCTAACAAGTCTTTACTCAGATTGGCAATATCTGTTAATTAAGTACCATCTGTAAACTTCATGAATTTGTTGCTTTATCTCCTTATATTTGGTAATTAATTAAAAGATAAATTAAAGCTAGTCCAGATGGAAAATGCAGAGGTAGGCCAGGAGCTCTCCTTCCTACTGAATGTAAGATCATTTATGGCTGTCCCATCTTTATAGCCTCTCTGGGCTTTTATTCTAATTACTCAGGCAAGACCATGTGAGTCAATACGGAATGTGTTTGTGTCCTCCATAAGAAAGTATTTGGTGCTTCCCCCAAAGTGCTACATGTAGAATCACACGAAATCCCTTAATATCCTTGTTTTAGCATCTGACACAAAACAAAAACAAAACAAACAAAAAAGCATCCTATTGATACTTCATAATTGGCTTTTGAACCTAACTGCTCCGGGCGCCTGGGTGGCTCAGTCGGTTGGGCGTCTGACTTCAGCTTAGGTCGTGATCTCATGGTCCGTGAGTTCGAGCCCTGCGTCGGGCTCTGTGCTGACAGCTCGGAGCCTGGAGCCTCTTCGGATTCTGTGTCTCCCTCTTAGGTCTCTCACACACGGCGTTTATCACATTCCTCCGTAAGAGTTTATTTCCATTCCTGACTTTCCCATTGGATAGAGATATACATATTTGTGTCTTTTATCTCTAGGTAAAAGGAGTCCTTTGCCACCGACCAGTGCTCAACGCTGTTGAAAACTCAATGAAATAAATGCGCTAGGGTTCTACTTGGCTGGCTGGAAAGTAAGAGATGAAAACAGGGCTAGAACGAAGAGTCTGTTTGGTTGGGGAGAACGTGAAGTTTCCAAGGGGACGTTGAGTGTTCGTGGGGCGAGAGAGGCAGAGACACTCGCCATCCTCTCTGCAGTGCTGTCCATCCGTCCCCCCTGCCCCACGGGAGTCAGACAAGCGTGCCTGTCGTGTGGAGGCTAAAAACTCCTTTATCGGGGAGGCAGTGGAAGGCCAAGACTCACAGCGATGAAGGGGCTGGTCAAAGACTCAACATTTTCAGCCTCTCGGATTTGGGCTGGTGCAGGGTAAGGAGGGGGAGTAGACAGTGTAAAGTATAATTTGTCCTTATTCTTCTGAACCTCCTCCCACCCTCTACCCGCACACTGCCCCCCCACTTAGAATTAAACAGAAGAAGCAGAGATCCCTTAAGAGTGAGGAAACACAGCTTAAGGAAGATGATGAGAGCCATGTTTTTTGTTCTATGTTTTAAAGGAATGATGTCACCAACAGGAAGGGAGAATGAGGAGGTCCCAGACCCGGGACTTTCAGGGCTGACACCAGGAGGGTCCTGGGTGATCATGTGGTGATAATGAGCACCCACTACTAAGGTGAATCCAGGAAGGAAGCATCACCATAACCTGGGGGACTTCAGAGAAAGTCTTCAGATAAGGCAGGACATGAGCCACACTGAGCCTCAAAGAATTATTTATGTCGAACTTATATTAGAGCACTTTTGAGGAGTTTTGGTTTCATTTTTGGGTTTGGGGTTTTTTGCATTGGGCCTTTCTGCACAATGGGCCCTAGGCCTACAGCAAGGCTTTGAGCCCCAAATTACATCCAAGCCCCAGGTCATGGATGCCCACCTGGCACAGCACCCAGGCACAGCAGGTCAATTTCTCTAACAAACAGTAGTTTGAGTTTTGTTTGTTTGTTTGTTACTATTGTTGTAATTATTTCTAACACTTTTGAAGCCAATTGAATGTGAGGTGTGCAACTTTAATTGTGGGAGGTGTGCAGGCAAGAGGGGCACAACTTCAGCCCGGAAAAGTTGGGGTGAGGAGTGAGGGAAGGCCGACGGTTGTCATATATAATTGTCTTCCTATCCTCAGTGGGAAAAAAACGTGGTATTTCCCAGAGGTTATATGGATTCACAAGCAAGGGTTACTAGAGGATATTTTTCAAGAGCTTACGTCACTCATAGTTTCTGGGAACAAGGACCGGATCCTCATCTGGCCACTCGAGTCTCCGCTGTGACAAACTCTGAAATCAAGTCTCTACTTAGATCTGGGTAAAAATATAATTAAGTTTCACAACCAATACACCTCTTTTTTCATGAAGACATTCTAACGCAACATTTGATTTTCAAAATAAGCAAACCACACAGGGTGGTCGTTGCTCAGGTTTCGTGGGAACTCCTCAGGACCTAAAGGTATGTATACGCCAAATCTATTATACATTTTAAATATATTAATTGATTTATTTATTGAACAAGTATCTATTAAGTCTTCCTTGTGTACAAGATACTCTGCAACTAAGAATACAGAAATGCATAAGAGCACAGAATTGCTCTATTCTTCTCTTTGGGGGGAGATAAGGAAGGGGATTAATTAGCACTGAATTTTTACTAAGTTAAATACACTCACCAAACCAGGGTATACTCTGGTGTAGTTAGAGTATATTAAACTGGTAGAGGAAAAGCTAGAAAGAAGAGATAGGAAAATCTAAATCAAAATAACAACAAAACCAGAAAAGAAAAAGAAAAAAAATGAAAAGAGGACAAGCAAAAAATTTTTAGTACAGTAGTGGAAATAGATACAAACGTATCGTAACTCAGGTAACATAAATGGACTAAATTCTCCAGGACATGACAATGTGAGACTAGATTAAATACTTCCCAGTATAGTCTGTCTAGGATAGATATACTTAGCATAGAATACTAAAACTTTGGAAGTAAAAGTGTTTAAAATGTATACAATAAAATAGCAAAGTTGTTGTAGTTAGACAAGATAGGGATGCCTGGGTGGCTCAGTCAGCTAAGGGTCCGACTCTTAATTTTGGCTCAGGTCATGATCTCATGGTTGGGGGACCGAGACCCAAGTCGGACTCCATGTTAATAGTGAAGAGCCTGCTTGGTATTCTCTCTTCTTCTCTGTCTCTCTCTCTTTCTTCTCTCTCTCCCTCTGTCTCTCTCTCTCTCTCTTTCTCTCTCTCAAAATAAATAAATAAACATTTAAAAAACATTAGACAAGATAGATCATAAATCTAAAAAAAAACTTTACTAGATATTTCTAGTATATTACTAGATAATTCACTGGGTAGACAAAAAAAATTCTAAACTCATATGCCTCTAATAAAATTGCTTTAAAATTTATAAGGCAAAGTGATAGTGCCACCAGGAGAGATTTACAAATGTGCCACCATAGTGACAGTTTCAATATATTTCTCTTAATATATCCATCAGGCAAACACTTTCAAGATATAGAATATCTGAGCAGCAACATTAACAAATTTAATCGAATGAATATGGGTTAAATGCTATAGCCAACTAAGAGACTTGATACTATTTTCAACAATGAACCCAACAGTTAGAAAAATAAAATATGTATTAGTTTATAAAACTTGGAATATGAAGGAATTTCCTCAACATTGATGAAGGGTATACGAAAACGAATAGAAGTACCACTTAAATTAGCGAAAATTAGAAGAATTTAAGATTAGATTATTAGAAGAATTTTCTTTGAATCAAAACTAAAACAGATGTGCCTGCTGACACATCTTGTCTTTCACATTATTTGGGAGACCCTTGCCTGCACAGTACATTCAGAAGAAGAAATTAAAAGTATAAGGAAGGAGAACAGAGAAAGAAAACAGTTATTATTCTTAGACGGTATTATTGACTATGTAGGATACTACTGAAATCTATAGATTAATTTTCTGCACGATACGATGATTTATAAAGCTGTTGAACAAAAAACACAATACACAAAAGTAAATTACATTTCCGTCCATGAGCAAATCTCCGAATGTGCCACATAGAAAAAGATGTCATTACAATGTCAGCAAAAATATAAGACTCCTAGGAACAAATTAAAAATTATTCAAGATTTTATGGAGAAAATTATAAAGATGCACCATCTTGAGAAGTAGGAAAACTGACCCCAAGCCATCCTCATTTTCAATGTTTCTCATATGCAAAAATTTTAGTGACTAGGATTTAGCTAAAAAACACCCTTCCCTCCACAACACAGTTCAAATGTCCGTGTGCACGGTGTATTTTCTGTAACTCAAGGGAGTACAAGCTTTGCCGCCAGCCCTCCAGTCCACAAATCACAACATAAATACAGACACACATCATGGTCAGGGACCAATCACGTTGCTTCTTTCAAAATCTGTTAACGATTAGCCACCGCACATCTGTTATTCAGTTCACACACAGAGAGCAAAGCTTGTAGTTGTGTTGTCTCCTCGGCTTCCAGTGATAAACCCACATGTGCAGCATATTCCTTTCCTGTTGCCGCTGTAACAAATTACCGCAAATTTGGTGGCTTTAAACAGCACGAATGTATTCTCTTACAGTTCTGGAGGTCAGAAGTCTGGAATGAAGCTTTGGGGGCTAAAATCAAGAGATTAGCAGAAATGGTTCTTTCTGGAAGCTCCAGGGAAGAATCTATTCCACGCCTCCTCTGGCCTCTGGAGGCTGCCATGACGGGTCTTGGCTCATAAGCACATCGTTTCAATCTCTTCTTATGTCGCTCTGACCTCCTGTCTCCCATGATTCCATCAGTTCTACCTGGACGATACAGAATAACCTCCCCATCTCAGGATCCTTAACTTCCATCTCATCTGAAAAGGCCCTTGTGCCATGTAAGGCGGGGGTCACAAATTCTGGAGATTAGGACCTGGACGTCTGGCCTATGGTGGAGGGAAGAAACAGAAAGTGGTAACTGGGGAGCTGGATGTGATGAGAGAGTGAAATACTGGATGCCTATCCAGACATAGAGAACAGTGTGACAGTTCCTCGCCGCCCAGAAGCGACGATCATGCCGTGTCATAGGTCCTATGATGGAGTGAGCACCAATGACCACCATTTGTAAGTTTTGCACAAGGAAATGAATTGCCCGTCAATCTCTCTCACGTTTTAGATTGCAGTGTACTAGAAAAACATTAGCTTTACCAGTTTTTAACCTCCCGTATATTTATAACTGACACTAAAAGAAGCTTTAAGGTTTCGACAGAAAGTTTGAAAGGTCACAGAACCATGATCATTTTCAAGGTGGCCTCGTACCAGTTCGGCCTCCGGTCATCTCACGGTCCCCCTACAGCCTTGCAGAGTGGGGTCTGCCTGTAGGGTAAGAGCCGCCCTGGGGTAGGAGACTGGGCAGGGGCTGGGTCCACCCAAACCAGTCTTAGTAAAAGGTATAGTCTGCTTTGGGTGCAGGGAGAACTGGACTCCCGAACAGAACAGACCACACGTGAGCAGAAATCTGATATTGCCCATCTACTTGGAAAGGAGGAATTATTCCAGATGGAAAAAGTAAGCAGACTTGAAAGGCAAATCTTAAGCTTTCAAGGGGGAAAAAAAAGTATAAAAGAAATGATTATAACAGGGATAGGAAATGATTTTTTCGTAAAGCTCTAAGGGCAAAGATGGATATATTGGACTTAATTAAAATTAAGAATTTCTATTCATCACAAATCAAATCACAACAAGGGAAGCGAAAAGACGAACCATGGGGTAGAAAGAGCGCCATACAGTAGTTTTAACTAAAAAAGCCTCGTCGCCCAGAATATACGAAGAGCGCGTATAAAGCAGAAAAAGCAGAACCATTCAAAAGAAAACTAAACAAAAGTCATCAGCGGAGACTTCACAAAGGAAGAAAGCAAAAGGGAGGATTTCATGAGGATTTCAACATGAGGATTTCAACCTCATCAGCCATCGAGAAAACGCACGGCCACAGCCCAGCAGCTAGCGTGACAGGACTGTAACTTCCAGTAACGTCGGCGCAGTTAGAGCCACGAGACGCTCACGTGCCGCTCGTGATAGTGCACGTGTGTAAGAACTTCGGGGGAAACGGGCATCAGAAAATGTTCCTATCTGCCCGCCCCGTGGCCCAGCAATCCCACCTGTGGTCATATACCCTAGAGAATGTCCCCCGAATGTACACCAGGGGACAAGCAGGATCGACAGAGGGACGGCCCGTGTGCCAAAAGGGAGAGTCGAGCAGACGCTGGCGCACAGACTGCATAAACACTGAGCATCCGCACGGGGCGCGAGCCAAGTGAGAACGGCCGCAGGTGCCGATCCCGACGACCCTCCAAGGCGAAGGCAAGTGCGAAAGGCAAGTCAAGAATACCCACGAGATCCCATTCGTGTGAGGGCCCCGCAGGGACAAGACCACCCTGCATCTTGCTTAGCAAATCATACGCGCACACAGGATAAAACTGTTTTTTAAGAAAAACTAACATAAAATTCCGCACGGCGGTGCCCAGGAAGGCATGGAAGAGTGACAGGAGTCAGCATGGCACGCAGCGGGGTCAGAGGTATTGGTACTGTTCTCATTCTGAGGTTTAGCAGTGGGCATATAGAGACGGGTTTCTTCTACCATAGCGGTGTATGTATACAATAGCTTTTATGCATAGTGTATAGGTAGATGGATTATATATACACTTCTGTGTCTGAAGTTTTTCAAACCGAAAAAGTTTTAACATATTGAAAACTTAATAAATTCTCCTGCTTGGAAATCTCCTTGACTATAGTAATAATAATAATGAGAATGAAAATAATAATAGGAGTAGAACAACAACATGGAATTTGGTGGGGACTAGGAAACCACGCCATTGCCAATTTCTTTCATTCTTCTCTTTGCCACATGGTGAGAGTACATGATGGAAGCCACAACAGGCTTCCTAGCAAATCTAGAATGTTCTGAAGGGCTTCCTAGATTTATCTGTCACTAGCTGATTGCCAGTTACAGATCTCTTTCATTAGAGAAAAGACATTTCTAGAGAGACACTGCCTCCAAAGAATTGTGGGTTGTCGTTTTGGTTTGTTTGTTTGCTCACTTTGGAAGCACTATTGCATGTAAAACTAATTCTGTTGGTGGCAAAGTTCACCCATTCAAATTATAAAGTCCTACCGGAGCCAACTTGAAGAAGTTGCCAAACCAGACCGGAGACAATTTGCACAACAGTGCAAAGCAGAATAAAATAAATGTCCGTGAGTTCATACTGACCTAATCATTGAATAAGTAAATACGTGGAGGAGAGCTATCTCTCTTTTAGAGTAGACTTCCAATTAATACATGAGAAAGGAATGGGGCAAATAGAAAATCACCTCTAGGCAGACACCATGTTGCAGGCACAATGGATGCTAAAACGAGTAAGTGAAAGTATAGTAAGATAGGATGGTGACATCATCCCAAACTACCTCTCACGAGATGTTCTTGAAGGACAAAGACGAATGATAATTTTGCAGTGGGGACACCTGGCAGACGCCAGCTCAACCAGGTGATCAAAGTTGACACCATCAGTGATAAGGCAATCAGCATCACGTCCTCCGAGGGCAGGTCACCTCTCTGGCATCCTCCCCAGGACTACAGAACCTTGGTCTCATCTTGAGAAATGTCCAAGAAAACCCCAGTGGAGGGACATCTTACAAAATAACTGGCCAGTGCTCTGCAAGTGTCCAAGTCGGAAGTCAAGGCCACACTGAGGACTGTCACAGACCAGGGGAGACGACAAGATGTGAGCACTGAATGCAAAGTCCAAGCCTGGACTGGATCCCAGGCCAGAAAACGGAAATGAGGGGGAAAACTGACATAAGGTCTGAAGCTAGTACGTCATTGGTGTTAATTTCCCGGCTTGAAAAATTGTTCACTTTGCTTATGTAAAATGTTTACATTAAAGAGAAACCGAGTGGGGCGCCTGGGTGGCGCAGTCGGTTAAGCGGCCAACTTCAGCCAGGTCACGATCTCGCGGTCCGTGAGTTCGAGCCCCGCGTCAGGCTCTGGGCTGATGGCTCAGAGCCTGGAGCCTGTTTCTGATTGTGTCTCCCTCTCTCTCTGCCCCTCCCCCATTCATGCTCTGTCTCTCTCTGTCCCAAAAAAATAAATAAACGTTAAAAAAAGTTAAAAAAAATAAAATAAAATAAAATAAATAAAATAAAATAAAATAAAATAAAATAAAAATAAAGAGAAACCGAGTGAATGGTATACCAGAACTATCTCTAGCATTCTTGCAACTTCAATGCAATTCTAAAATTATTTAAAAAAAAAAAATCTAAGATGACACAAAAATTCTCACACAGGCCAAACTGTAGTGACAGAGAGGCCAGATCACACAGAGCCTTTCAAGCTTTGGAAAGAACTTTGGATTCTACCCCGAGGAAGAAGCGGGGCAAAGTTTGCAGAGAAAGATTAAGAACTGAATGTGGACATGTTGATTGGCGCAGAGATAATGCATTTGCGTTTCTTTCTTGTGCTAGTGTTTTCTTACCCAGGGATGAGAGTCCTTGAGTTGACCTGTGTAAAAAGAAACAATGCACATTTTGCATAAGTAACTCCAGTTCCTTGAGAATTAGGTTGACAACCATTGGGCAGAAAACCGACTCAGACTGGATCACTGGGAACACTCATTCTTAAATCAGCTCAGGAAGCTGGTCCTGCCTGCTATGGTACCCCCTGGCCCCCCTGCCCAGGTCACAGCCAATCTGGGCAGGTCCACCTTCAGATTCTTTCTCTTTTGGAACAGAGGGTTGTGTTGGACATGATGTAGAAATCACTAATTTTGCATGTTTGACTATTTTTGTAACCCAACAGATGCAGCTATCTCCAACAACTGCATTCCCTGAAGTGTGTTAATCCACTTAGGAAGTGTATAATTGGTTTTTCAGTGAAATATGTAAGAGACTTGTTAGTTTCAAACCACAGGGTTTTTCACTCATGATCACGCGTTTGACCTTAACTCTTGAGTCAGATGGTTCTTTCAGTCCACAGCTCAATTGCACACCACTTGGAGGTGAGTTTGAAATTCTATTTTGATTGGTCACATGGGATTACCAGGTCTTTGCCACTGGACCACCAGTGTCACCAGGAGGTCAAGGTGGGATGGGAGGACTGTAACTAAAATCATGGCTGCTCCTTTGAGCAAATCTCCTCCACATATCCTGGAGGTACTAAGCAGGTCTGTATGCAAGGATCTGTGCAAGACTTTGCCAAAAAAAATATTTTTGCTGAATGCAATGATTTGACTTACATGCGGAAATTCTGCTCAGAGTACAGATGCGGGGTCTGGAGTGCATTTGAATAAACACTGTGCAGGGAGACCCCTTGACAATGGCACTGGCCTCCTCCCTTATGGCAAATCATTTCACTGCCATCTTTTAAAACTTAGCAACTACAGTGGGCACATTCTCCCTGCTCTCAGCTCATTCCACCTCAGCCATGGTAACGGTGCATAGCACAGTCTTCCATTCTGTCCTTTATTGTTCCTTAGAGCCTCCGTGTTTGTAAGAACTGACTCCCCAGTAGGGCTGGAAATTGTGGGATGTAGAGCTAAGTCAAGCTAAAGCATAGCTACTTACAGTAAAAGACTTTTAGATTAGAGTGTCGTGCGCCCTTTCAAATTCTCTGCAATCGAAGACATATAAAAAGTCCTAGAATTCGTGTGCTCACATCGCCCTTACAAGCCCGATTTCACGCACGGGGGTGGACTGGGGGGTGAGTTCGGCCTCCGACTGAGCAGACGTTCATCTACAGCATAGGCAATGCTTGAGCCCGCGGTAGAGTGACAGTGGCTTCGGCCACTCGGGCTGGCTCAGACGATTGCCAGTCACGTGGCCTTCAACAAGTCATGTCATTTCCCTACCGCTGGGTTCCCTCATCTGTAAAGTGTAGGTGGTAATGCCTCTCCCATCACGGAGGTCCTTGCAAGCGCTAAGGGAAATAAAGTATTTTGAGCATGGAGTACAGTGTCTGATAAGTAGGGAATGTTCCCCAAATGATGGCCCTCACTGTTCAGATCAGATCGTCCAACCACATCGGTGTCCCTCCCACTCTGTCGCCGGCTTTCAATACGCAAGTGTGCATCTGTCCCAAGGCGCAATGCCTTGGAGGGCTTCCTACTAGACAGCGCGGGCCATTGAGAAGATTAGCACCGTAATGTGTTGGCCAAGAAACAAGAGCCAGAACTTAGGCCCAAGGACACGGGTGCGAATGAGACATAGACATGTCTAGTTCTATTCTCGCCTAGAAAATTCCCGAGTTAAGGTCACCTTAGGAGGTGGAGAGGAGATCCTGAGACTGAACAAAAGACAGTTCTTTGTTTGCCTTCCCTCGTGCCCCGAAGGGGCAGGAAAGACCTTTCCAAACGGCGTCGCCCCCACAGCAGAGTGTGACGGTGGCAGGATGTATACTTCCTGGGGGGTCCCAGACCCTGAGAGAGAAATGAGGGGAAGTCAGGAGGGCACGGAGTGAACCCCAAGCCCCCACACTGTGGAGCCCTGTATCGGCATCTCCATGCACCACGTCGAGAGATGTGCTTGGGAGACGCTGAGCTGAATGGACTCCTTAGAAAGCCTGTGACCAGACAAGATGGGCTGTGACCCCTCAAGAGAGGGACAGAGGACATACCGCCTCTGTAACTGCGCCTACCACTGAATCCTTTCTCACAGAACACCCGTTGTCCTCACGAGGAACACTGAGGAAAACACCGGTGCGTGACAGAGTATTCTGGAGGCAGGAGGTTTCAGACGTGGGGAGAAAAACGGATCCAACGAGCGTCTACAGGTGTGCACGTCTGTGCACATGCGCGTTCCTGTGTGTGTCGGGGCGGGAGCCGCGGCCTCCTCTGCTCCTTTGAACGCCCTGCAAGTGTTAAGTCACCCGAACTGTGTGAAAATCCGCCTTGTGGATAAAGCATCTGGACATGTTCTTTTATTCAGTCTATTCTTAACTGTCCCCCCAGAGCCTCACACCGCGTCCAACAGACAAGAGCTCCTCGGTGAATGTGTGTGACCGAAAGGGAGTCTTTGTACACAAATGGTGGGAAAACACACAGAAGACACACGCACATACCCATGGGTTCCTTCACCCTAGAGAGTCTGTCAGGGGAAGATGTTATGGGAGAAGAACTAGCAGAGTGAATTTCCTGGGACAGTTAAGCTCTCCTCCACCGACCTTGAAACACTGTGGCAAAGACATCCGCCACTGGTGGATTATCTGTGGGTTTCCACAGCATTTGCTCTTTTAAAACTTAGGAGCCGCGCTCAGAAAAAGTACCGTGTTCCTGCTTCTGAGAACCCATGGTTATTCTGCTAGGGTGAAAGAACGTATTTTGTGCCTTCCCTTTTCACTTTCTAATCTGTCTACGTATCAAATATTTATTTTGGCTGGCAAACGCACAGACCACCTCCTTCCGTTGGTTTCCTTTTCCAACCCCGTACAGCTTTATGCTGCTTTCTAATTAAAAGAAAAGTTTAGGATGTAATTCAACATGTCAGCGGAGGACAGAAAAAGGAGAAAGGATCCATGAAACGGAAAAAGAAAGTCACATATTTGCAGATTTTTAATGAAGAGGTCTTTAAAATATTTTCTTACACACACAAAGTTAATGCTTCGGTAGGTGAGTTGTAAACGCTTCTTTTCGTTCCATAATTATAAGTGAAATGTTCTTTAATGCGCAATAATAACGTTCAAGCTGTGCTATTTTGCAGCTAATAATTATACACAACAGCGTGGGGCATGATAGCTAACGGAAAGTTTTCCTTCTTAATGTATTACCCACATCTCTCCTCTCCCTGCCACCTGCCTTATTTGCGGCGACTATGCTTTTTAATCCACTCTTTATTCTAGGAATAGAAGCTCTAGTTAGTTACTTTCTGAAGGAAAGAATGTGAGCAGGACTGCTGACTGGCTAAAATCGCTCCCATACAAAGTGAAGTCTATAATAAGCTTGCCTTGTAAAAAAAAAAAAAAAAAAAAAAAAACAGAGAGAGAGAAAGACACCCCAAACTACAGCTAAGCTTAAAATGTGCTTGCTCGAATCCTCAGTATTCAAAGGTCGGAAGTTTGCTGCACGGTCCAACGCAGTGTGGCCGAAACAAGACTGGAAGTTTGGCAACAGAAACAGAGGTCGTCAAGTCCTGGCAGCAGGTATCCATTTCTGTGCAGGCGGAGGAATAAATTTTTCACTGAACAGCCACATTTGTTACCGTGGACATGTACCACTTCCAAGATATCTTGAGGTTAGCCAGCTGTGCATCCGAGTCGGCTTCTCCATTAGCTTCTCGGCCACAATGTTCCCTTGAAATTGCTGCATGTATTATGGGATTTTCTTTGAAGAAAGCGAGAGCGAGGCCGCCACACATTTCGAGAAAAGCCGTACCCGATAGACTTGAGATTTGGTCGGAGACATTTGAGGAAACCAACGTACCCCGAACAGAGCGTTCTCAACAGGTTAGGTGAATGAACTTCTGCATACATTGGAGGAACCATAAAGGGAAGGTAACCCGGATACAGCAATTGATTCAGCAGAAACGAACACTCCCGACTTTCGGGAGACCTAATGCTCATTTGGAGAGTTGCCTGGGCTGCTTCAGCTAACATTTAGCTCATTTCCAGCTGTTCTAAACATACCTCCCTCTGAACGGCTCACAAGAAACTGACCATATGGGTTGATACGAAGGTATTATCCCTTACTCTTATAAACTACGGAAAAGTATTCTTTGGCACAAACTTGGGGTATTATCTTCAGCCATACCCTGAACAGATTACTTAAAGGAGTATAAATTATCCAGAGCAGCTAGGAATGCGGGTCAGAAGGCCAGCTGTGTTAGACGGTTCAGGACACGGGGTCATTTCAAAATTAGGTGCCGTTCTACCTCGTGCGTCAGAAACTCCACACGTGTACCGGGCCACGTGACAGAATCCAGAAATTACTCCTGTTTCTTACTGGTAGGTATATCCAGGATTTTCCAGAAGCTTCCATAGGTTTTAGCACAACCGAAATATTTTACGACAAAATAATAGAACAATGCAAAGTGAGAATTTGATAGGACCTTAGATATCACGCACTGTCTCTGCTCCTTTCACAGATGGAGTTCACAGACTCCGAATGTGGGTCTTCTTTTTCTCGGGGAGTACACGCTGAACTGGAAGGCACATGAGAAAGTCTGAGCTGAGATTTTGGTGCCTACATAATACTCGCGGAATGAGACTTAAAATCTGGAGCGTGTGACTGGGAGGGACCCTCGTATACTACCCCAGCCTTGGTCTAGAACACCGAAATACTGCTGTGAAAGTCAGAATACACCAGAAGTAAACCAGCCCGTTCACAGACTGCAGGTCAGAATCAAATTCTCCGGACGATCCAATCATTTAAAACGAGCCCAGGTAGTTAGTGGCCCTCAAAACACGCCAGAAGTATGGGGCACCTGGGCGTCTCAGTCAGTTGAGCGTCTGACTCTTGATTTTGACTCAGGTCATGAACTCATGGTTCTTGAGTCTGAGCCCCGAGTTGGGCTCTGTGGTGACAGCTCAGAACCTACTTAGGATTCCCTCTCTGCCCCTCTCCTGCTGTCTCTCTCTCTCCCTCTCCCAAAATAAATTAATTGAAAAAAAAAAAAAAAAACACTTTCCAGAAGTTAAAAAAAAAAAAACTCCACAGGAAGATCACATTATCCGGTGCCTTATGTTATTTCTATCAATAATTTCTAAACAAAATGTATAGCCTAAATTAAAAATAACCAGGCACATGAGGAAATAAGCTGTTGTGAGAAAGAGCCAATACAAACAACAGGTGACAGAAACAGCCCTGAGGGCTGCAGATGTTGAAAATATCAAAGACTCTAAAATATCAATGCTTACTCTGTTCAAGAATATAATATCTACACTGAAATTTGGGGATATAAAACTGGAAACTACAAAAAAGAATATCAGATTTTAAAATGAACCAACTCTGAGCTTTAGACACAAGCAAATAATTGAAGATCTCAGTGAATGAACTTAACAGATTAGACAGAGCTGAAAGACAGTTGGAAAAAAAAAATAGTCCTAGTAAGAGTGGGATAGAAAAAAATAGAAAAATGAAGTTCCAATCAGAAAAACAGAAATCACTATTAAGTATTTTTTAAAGGACTTCAAAGTAGGGAAATGGTTACACAGAGAGGGAAAGCTGGGAACCCAAACAGGAGATGGTGACATAGTCCAGAGGGTAGCAATGGCCAGGAACTGCTAACCTGACCCACCCGAAGATCAAAGGAAAGATGTGGGGACATTTAGGCTCTTTCCATGATTTGCCTATTGTTGGAAGTGCTGCTCTAAACACTGGGGTACAAGTGCCCCTATGCATCAGCACTCCTGGATCCCTTGGGTGAATTCCTAACAGCGCTATAGCTGGGTCGCAGGGTAGATCTATTTTTAATTTTTTGAGCAACCTCCACACTGTTTTCCAGAGTGGCTGCACCAGTTTGCATTCCCACCAACAGTGCAAGAGGGTTCCCATTTCTCTGCATCCTCTCCAGCACCTATGGTCTCCTGATTTGTTCATTTTAGCCACCCTGACCGGTGTGAGGTGCTATTTCAGTGTGGCCTTGATTTGTATTTCCCTGATGATAAGTGATGTTGAGCATCTTTTCATGTGGGGATAACTTACGATTGTCCACGCTTTCTCCCTCATTTGCCAAATCCACCCAGAACCTAACCGCCCCAGGAATCTGGGATCTGTAGACTGCCATCATCGGTGACCCCATGAGACAGAGCACAGCAAGGAAAGAGGGAAAGGACATCACTTTCAAAAACGTGACCGTTCGCTAGTGTAGGCCACCCGTCGAATCAGAAGAAGGCATAGGACTTTCTGAGATCCTTCAGTCTTTTTACACGTGCAAGTGTCTCATTCTGGTCAACCGCAGCACTGGGTTGAGAGAGCTGTGGCTCTCAGCCTTGGTTGTGTGTTAGAATCCACCGAGAAGCTTAAGAAAACGTGTCGATTGGCCATACACCTGCCGAATTAAATCAGCATTCTGGAGAGAGATTCATGAATTAGTTTGTTGATGTTTACTTGTTGTAATTCTCTGCAGCTGATTACAACATGAAAATTAAGTCTGAGAAACACTGTTACAGAAGCATTCTGATGTGGGTCTAGGAAAGGAGAAACCCCAGCATGAATGAGATCGGTGGAAAGGAATTAAAACCATAGCTTCTTTATTTATTTCTGCACCAAATTCATTTCTTTGGGCTACACTGATTTACAACAGTGAAAAGTAGTGGCTCTCATTATCACCTGGGTAGATCTTAAAAAGCATTTTAGGGGCGCCTGGGTGGCTCAGTCGGCTGAGCATCCGACTTCGGCCCAGGTCATGATCTCACGTCCGTGAGTTCAAGCCCCGCGTCGGGCTCTGTGCTGACAGCTCGGAGCCTGGAGCCTGTTTCGGATTCTGTGTCTCCCTCTCTCTCTGACCCTCCCCCATTCATGCTCTGTCTCTCTCTGTCTCAAAAATAAATAAACGTTAAAAAAAATTTTTTTTTGAAAAAAAAAAAGGCATTTTATAGACTGATGGGCAGTTGAAAGGTAGACAAAGAGATCCCACGTACTCTTCACCAAGGGTGCAATACAATATCAAAACCAACACACTGGCTTTGGCACAATGTGTTCCACACCATACGCGTATAGTTCTAGGCTTATCTCTATTTTATAACGTGTGTACATTTCTGCAACCAACACCATGATTGAGGTACAGAACTATCCTATCAGCACAAGGCTCTCTATCATGCTACGTCTTTATGGGTCAGTCCCATCCCTATCCTCTGAAAGCCACTAACTTGTTACTTATTTCCCTAATTTTGCTGTTTTAAGATATTACATAAATGAAATCATTCGCTCTGTGACCTTTTGAGATTGGCTTTTTTTTTCTCTCAGCATAATGCACTTACTTAGAGTCGGGTCATTGATTTTTTAATCTACTTTGTCAGTATGTCTTTTCATTGATGTGGGTAGACCCTTTACATTTAATGTAATGATTGACATGTGAGGGCTTAAGTCTACTATTTTGCTTTTTGTTCTGTTTATTTCCTCTGTTCCTTGTGGGGGGGTTTGTTTATTTTTCCTGCCTTCCTGTGGGTTACTTGAATGTATTTTTTTCGAATTCCATTTTTATTTATTCATGGTGTTTTGCATGTATCTCTTTGTATAGCTCTTTTAGTGATTGGTCTAGGTATTGCATTATACAGACATGGATTGTCAGAGCCTACTGGTGACTTTATTTTACCCATTTGAGTGAGGCAAGGAAATATACCTCCCTTTATGTTCCTTTACTTTTTCTCACTTATAATATAATTATCTTAAATATTTCCTTTATATACCTTGAGAATCACATTAGACAGTGTTATAATTTTTGTCTCTTTCAAACCATTGAAAGCTCAAGAGAAAAGTCCATTGTATTTACCAATATTTTTTCTTTTTCTGTTTTTTCTTTTGTCTTCCTGGTATTCCAAGATTCATTTTTTAACTGTTTTCTTTCTATTCTGAGAATTTTATTTAGCCATTCTTTTAGGGTAGGCATTCTGGTAACAAATTCTTTTAGTTTGCTTCATCTTAATATGTTCTTATTTCTTCTTCATTCCTGAAGGATATTTTTGCTGGATATAGAATTCTGGGCTGAGAGTTATTTTCTTCCAGCATTTAAACAATGTTATTCCATTGCCTTTTGGCCTCTGTGTTTCCTTTCCTTTTTTTCTGTTTTTTTTTATAGTTTTATTAGACTATAATTGATATTTCTTAAAAGCACACATTTTTATTTTTAATGTATACAATTTGATAAGTTTGAACATATACATACACCTGTAATGCTGCCCCATAAGCAAGGTAATAAATGTATCTATCACCTTCAAAAGTTTCTTTGTGTCCCTTTGTTTTTGTATCATACTTAACATGAGATCTATACTCTTAACAAATATTTAAGCATATAATGCATTATTGTTAACTGTGGGTAGATCTCTCAAACTTACTCATCTTGTATAACTGAACTGCATACTCCTTGGGCAACAACTCCCCACTTCCCCTTTCCCTTATTCCTGATAGCCACCACTCCATTTTCTGCTTCTATACATTTTACTATTTTGCAGGATTGGGGGAAGGCACCCAATCCTGGCCATCTTGGTTTCTGATGAGAACTCTACTGCCATTCAAATGGTTTTACCCAGCAGGTAAGGTGTCACTTCACTCTTGCTACTTTAAGGTTTCTTTCTCTAGTTTTCAGAAACTGATCTATACTTTGTCTTGGTATACATTTCATCTAGTTCATTCCAGTTAGGGTTCACTCTTTGTTCTATATATAGTGTCCGGAGTTTTCAGCTGTACTCAGTGGGAATAGTAAAAAGTATATCTACTCCATTTTCCTGGACTTGGAAAGCTTCCAGTAAATTCTACGAGATTTTATTGAATTGACTAGCTGGGGCTCACACTAAGTGATTCTATCTGCATCAAAGGTTGAGAAACACCAATACATCTCAGAACTTCAATTAACTGAAGTTAAGAAAATCAACAATTCTATTGAAATGAATGCATCATTTAACTTAAATTTTTATCCTGAAGAGTTTTTTTTTAAACCAATGTTGCTGGAAATCTTTCTAAAATGTAAATGTACCTTTGTACCTTTTTAAATAAGTGAACATAACTGAATCCTGTGATTACCAAGGATTCTGCATCAACGATGTCATTTACATTCAAACAATTCTTCGAGAAAAGACTGAGATGTAGGAGGCACCTAAGTGTCACGCAAAACATCCCTGGAAGTTTGGTGTTTTTTAGGTAACTACATCAGATTTATTTATTTTCTTTGATACATTTTATCTCATAATTTAGATATAAAATCCAGTTAGTTCAAGACTTTTTATCAGTTTGATTCAAATTAATTGAAGTCTTAATCTTAGAACAATAATATGGGTTTTTTAAAAATAAAACATTAGGTAGTGTAATGTATTTGCTAACTTTGGTAGAGTTAGGGAATATCCAACATTATTTTTCATTCTTGAGTGAGATGTCAAAAAGCTTTATAAATGACTAGCACTAAGGTTGGTTTTTGGTTTTTTTTTGGTGTTTTATTTATTTTTGAAAGAGAGAGAGTGACAGAGACAGAGTGAAAGCAGGGGAGGGGCAGAGAGAGAAAGGGAGGCAGAGAATCCGAAGCAGACTCCTGCTGACAGCTCAGAGCCTGATGTGGGACTGACTCGAACTCATGAACCACAAGATCGTGACCTGAGCCAAAGTCGGATGCTCATCTGACTGAGCCACCCAGGCACCCCTAGCACTAAGTGTTTTTAACTGGTATTCTCTCTGTGCAAAGAGGAAAAAAAAACACAGTACATGGAGAACAGGATCAGAGGTTTGAAATGTGGGCAGTCACCTATGAACAAGGTGATCGATGAAAAACAAACAGCATAGTACAAGAAACATTTTGAAAATTATGTAAACCAGGCAAGCCTGTTATGAAGAAACAGTTCCCTACTTTCTACCATTCTATGGTCAAAACCGTAGGTGGAAATTGTCTGAAGGGCATAAAAATTTCTGCCATCAAATCACTCGGTGGCTGAAAAGGAGACATGGTTGAGGAAAATTAGCCTCACTGCTGCAAAGCACACGTAAAAGAACTTGGAATTTTGATGGTCCAAGAACTAATGGTAAATAAAATCTCAGCCATCTGTTTGTACACCCTGGCAGCCATGAAAGGCATTTCTTACACAGACCACTGTGTCTTCTGGGCTAATAAAACAGGCCGTATTTTATTCAGTATTTATTAAAGTCTAAATACTACATTCCAGAGTGTTCCCTAGAATGTGGCTTATGCCATTATAGATGCTCTGGTACTAAATTGTTTATGTTGAGGAGTCTCCAGAATGATCCATGAAATTCTGTGTGTTCCTGAGTATATCTCTAATACCTTCCCCCTGTATAAACAAGGAACTTTTATATCACCGTCTTAGTTCTTAGGGTATCGTGAAGGACAAATCAGAGCATGCCAGTGAAAACATTCCTTAGGTTCATCTGCTGAGGCTTACCGAACCATCCCACAGCCTAAAATAGTAATTTGTAGTTATGTCTCACCAGTTGACTGGGCTCTGCTGGGAGGTTCTCGTTTGGGGTCCCTCATGTGGGTGCAGCGGGAGAATGCCTCGGCATAAGTCATTTGAAGGTTCAGCTGGACAGGATGTCCAGGTGGCATCTTCATCCACATGTCTGGCATGTCAGCTTGGATGGCAGGGCCTGGCCTGGTAGTCACCACAGAAACTAGCCATAGGTGGCACCTCAGGAAATGGAACTTGGGAGGCACGAGTCAAGGTGGACCTGAGCTGGCAAGAGGCACTGAGGTCTAAGTCCTAGGTGGTTAAATGCCAAGGAGTAGCAAGGGATATGCTTTAGGAAAGCTGGGGAGGGAGGCACCTTCAAGCCTAGACCACCATGGGAGGTAGCATTGCCCACCTCCCCAGTCTTGGCCCATTTCCCCTCTCCCATTGACTTTGGGCTGGGGGCTAGACCATGCCTTGAACTATACGTGTGAGCAAATAACTCTCCCAAGAAAGAGGCCTTCAATCTCATTGCATTTGATGTCTGCCACTCTCTTGTTCCTACACCCTGCCATGAGAAAATAAGATTCGAGAGAGGCAGCACACTCCCTCAATGTGCTTCCTGGAGTGAAAGCAGACCCATAATCTACCAGTGGCCTGGAACATGGCGGCAGGAGCAGAGCCACAGCCTTAGAGTCAGCTGCCACCAGCTGTGTAACAGCGGTAGCAAACACAGCTTGCCATTGCCCGTCACTAAGATGGGGCTGGTTCTTATGCAGCATCACCGCAGCAAAAACTGACGGGCACATCTGTGTCACTGTTGGTTGAGAGCACTCCGTGAGCACGTTACCCTTCAAAACTCTTCCAACTAAACCCATTTTGAAAGTTGCGTGTTATTTCCACATACGTAATAGTAATATGTTTATCATCTTAGAACCTTCAAGACTAAGATAGTCTTAAGCTTGAGGAAACGAGAGAGTTCCTCATTTAAGAACAGCTGTGCTAACATATTGGCCAAGTGCTTCTCAAGGAATAATGATAAATGTAGCATTAATATTTCAAATTGGTCCTGCTGAAAGGTTAGTCTTCTAACACCCTTCCAGCTTCCCAATATCCTGCAGGGAAATTAAAGGAAGCTTAGACTTAGCAGGACTTGGAGTGAAATATCTGCAAAATATTATTTAAAAGATGTGACAGACAATATGCAGCTAAGCAGTTAAAGCAATAATGCCGTCATAATGCAATAGAGGGCTGGAAAACAAAACTCTTATAGAAAGGTTTTGTGGCAAGAACTTTATGATTAAAAAAGTCATTTGATCCTATCCTCATGGCTTTGAATAACCCCAGTTAGATTTTTGAAACTGAAGGCTCAAACCCAACCCTATTTGTACTGTCAAGATGAGTAAATGAAAAAACAGATGTTGTCGGGATGCAAAGTAAATGTAAGGGCTCTTTGCTGACCTAGGTGGAAATGGGGCTCAAGCAGAACATAATTTTTTAATGTTACAATAACCGTAAAGGAGTAACGTAGTTACATTAGTTTTTATTATTTTGATATAACTTGCAACTTACAAACTGTTTCAGAAGTAATACAAGGGAATCCCATACACCCTGTAGCCTGATTCACCAAATGTTTACAATTGTTGACAAATGGATTTCACATTCTCTCCTTAGGTAGATAGATGATAGATACAGAGATGATAGATAGATGGATGATAGATAGATATAGATAGATAGATAGATAGATGATAGCAATAGATAGATGATAGCAATAGGTATATAGTTGATTGATAGATAGATAGATAGATAGATAGAGATATTTTACTTTTCTTCTGTACCAACTGAGAGTAATCAGAGATGCTTTGCATCTTTACTTTTTAAATACTTCAGTGTATATTTTCTAATAAAGACATGTTTCACATAAACACAGAAAAACTGTTAGAATTATGACATTAATATGGACTGACACCATAACCTATCCACAGCCCACATCAGATCTTGATAATCGCCCCGCCATTCTCTCCCAGGGCAGGACTCCATCCCAGGGTCTTACATTTTGTTGCCGTGTCTGTTCGGTGTCCCTTAAAGTGGAAGAGTTTCTTTGTATTTCTTGACCTTCATCTTTTTCAAGGTTACAGGCTGGTTATTTTGTATGAAGTCCCTCAACGTGTGCTTCTCTGATATTTCCTCAAGATGAAATTCAGATTATGCATTATTAGCAGGAAGATTCAGAAGGAACACTGGGTCCCTCTAAGGACAGATGGCCCTCAACTCACCACGGTTTGATGTGGAATGTTTTACTTCCCGATGGTGCAAAAGCGATACACATTCAGTAGAAACCATACTTGGAATTTTGAATGTGGATCTTTTTCTGCCAGCAACATGCAGTCAATCCTGTCCTGTGATGCGGGGTGGCCTCCGCGCCCAGTCAGCCAGTATCTCGAGGGTCGGCAACCCACTGACAACCATCTGCACCCACACAAGCGTCTGTTTTTCGCTTCCAGTACAGTTTTCAATGCATTTTGTGAGGTATTCAGTGCTCTATTATCAAAGAGGCTTTGTGGTATATGATTTTGCCCAACTGAAGGCTATCATGGGTGTTCTGAGCACATTTAAGGGAGGCCAGGCTAAGCTGTGATGCTCGGTAGGTTAGATGTAGTACGTGCATTTTTAACTTACAATATTTTCAACCTATGATGGGTTTATCAGGACATAATTCCATCACACTTCGAGGAAGATCTGTATATCACATCAGACACCATGACCTTGCTTTGTCTGTACATAAATGATGTCCGTTTGATCACGTGCTGTCTGCCAGGCCTCGGTACTGTAATGGTATGATTTTTTCCTTTGTAATTTATATGTAATTTGTAGGGAGCTACTTTGTTACATGCATAGCCCATTTCTCATCGAAATTTTACCCACTAATTTCGCCTCTACTCATAATTTCCTAACTCCTTTATTTCTCCCACACGTATTGGATGGCAATCCCCATAAGGAAGAGAGTTCCCTTCTGTCTTAGTTATGTGTGATCGTATGTATGTATCCAAGTATGTATGTTTGTGTATATATCTAGCAGCGTCATTAAACAGAATATTAAAAAAACAAAATTAAAATAGTTTCATAAGTGAAAGTGACTGAAAAACCACAAATAGGACTGCGAGGTGTCACAAGAGCCCCACCAGTTGGAAAGATAGGTCCAAGACAACACTGAGTTGCAGCCATTAAAAATAAATCGTAAAACGTTTCAGTTTTACCTCTCAAGCTGAGACTGCCCGTCGGCCACGTGCAATTACAAACATCCCAACAGAAAACTATCCCTGGACACCAAAAAGTCATATCACATTTTCACAATGATTTTATCACAAACAAATATGAAATGGAAGTAATACACCCAAAACAATGTCCTAATTAAAAGATTCAGAAATTAGTCTACCTCAAGATCCTATATTTTGACCAAGCCTCCCAGTCAACATTTGTAAACTCTCTCTGGATGTGCCATCTTGCCCCACATATCGCTTTGGTAGCCTTAAATCCTTGTCCACGTTTGGTTAAAATGTGGAGAAACTTGGCTTCTGTCATTCATTGGTTTTTACTCTCCAGTATTATAGGTGGGCAACTTGGGGGCCGCACCTGTTGGTCAATTGAACACACTGTTCGGCTGTTGATCCTTCAAGTTCAAGGATCAAGACTACATGTCTTTAAAGAAAGCTATCTGCTTACTTCAAACGTCAATGACTGTGGAGTATGTTCTTTAAGTCTTCGAAGAGGGCTGTGTTTTGTAACATTCGTTATTTATGTTTCTGCATGATGAGTACTCTCTACTATTACATTCTTAACTCATCAACGTGGAAGGCAAAGGAAAAGAATGAGGCCTCCATAGGATTTGATGTCCTGGAGTTTCATTTCTAGAAGTCCAGAAGAAAATGTAAAAGATGCTGAAGAAAAGAAGAAATCACTGTTGACAATACATTTTACTAGCAGTCCAACATTGTTCATCAGCACAATAAAATGTGCCAATACCTACCACTGCTCTAAACTATGCACTAATAATAAATAGAAATACGGGGCATGATATGGCCAATGATGAGATAGGAATTTATGGCTCTGGGGGAAAGAAAATGACAGGATACCTCACAAAGGACAAAGATGACTCTGCATAAAACGGAGGTCTTTTCTCCTTTGATAGGCATCAGATGAAAATAGCACTGATTTTGTTGTTGTTATAAAATAATTTTGTGTGACCAAGAAACAAACAAATTCCCAGGGTATACTCTTTGGCTCCCGCATGTTCCAGCTTCATTATTTTTGTGCATCTTGATAATGCTTTACAAATTAATGGTTTTATATAGACGATGGAGCCAACCATGGTACATATTAAACATTGACTTAAGGCATCAACCGTAATACATTCTTTCCTCCATTCCTTAAAGCCAAAAGCAAAGGAAAACATCCAAAGCCAATTCTCCACTGTGGCTTTCTATAATACCTGGATTCTCTGCATTCTCCTCAACTAAGTAGTCACTCGTATCTAAAGTGACCATAATTTCAAGATTGTTTACCAGCTACTGAGGACAAAGTCACAGCCTCCCACTTCCCTTTCCATTTGCCACGGTAAGTTAGGCTCCTGTGAAAAATCACATAGATGATCTAAGCACCGCCGCCCTGTATATAAGCACTGAAGTTTGATATCACGGTTCTTTTACAGCCTCTGCTGGAATTTGATATGCAATAGTTAGTGTCACATCTTCCTTTCTTCCTAACAATCTTCAAGCCCAAGTTTGAACTTTTGGAATACTGTTGTCTTGAGTTTTTTCTGACTCACAGGTGCAGCATGATCAGTTCACATACTCTATTCTGTTGGTTCTCCCAGTACAGGTGAGGTTGGTTGCACCTGTATCCGCCGAGCTTAAACTTGCCAAGTTTTTGGTTGGTTTCTCTTCTACACGTAATTTTGGAATTCATTACCTGTCATGTCTCCTGATCCTACCAGGGCTCAGAATGCTAGACGGACATAAACTATTAGTCCTGTTGGCATCTTTGTACTTTGGTAGTTTCAACATTGAAATTTACAATCATTGATGAACAGAATTGTTCCGAAACCACAACCAGCCATGATAGAACTCCTTCCTAACGCGAATGCATCCATCACCTCAACTTTATTCCTCTCAGAACTAAAATGATGCCTTTTACAATAGAGAGCAATAGCAAATAAGAATAATGGCTCGTTTTTATTAAGCACTGGGTGTGTGTCAGTCCCTCTGCTAACCCTTACATACACTTTCCTTGATAATCCTCACAGTAAACCTAGGAGATAGATACTCGGTAAATTCTTGCCCAGTTAGATGGGACCAGCCATAATCTGTCAGTCTCAAAGATGTTGTTATATTCTCATAAGACACTGGACTTCAGGCTTTTCTATTAAATGATGATCCTACCCTCGGCAGGATGCCGCAATGCATTGTCAAAGACAACATCTCAAATATTTATGGAGAGAGGTGCCTCCAAAGAGTTGGAATACAGTCCTCTAGAAAAGGAGGAGTAAGAAAACCACCTTGGAATATCGACCTCAGAAGAGCAAGCATGGATGCCCTTGAATCCCATGGAGGGGCTCTGTTGGATACTAAATTGATCTTCCTATCGTGGAGTTCCCCGCTTGGAAGGATGCAAGTCTCCCAGAAAGGAGTGAAGGTGGTTCTCTCCTTAGAATGTGCTTCAATTCTATAGAAAAGGTGTGGATTCAGACACTGCGTTTGGGCAACTTGGCAGCAAAAGATATATCTGACTTGTGCCTGGGGGTTCTCAAGGAGGGTCAGTGGGTGGGTGCCTGGCTCCATGGTGAGGCACCCAACCTCTCCTCTCCTGGCTGGCTCAGGCCCGCCAGGTGCCCTGGAGCATGTATATGACAGCGAAGATGCTGGGCCTAGGAACCTACAGCATCAGGAACCCACGCGCCGAGCTGAGCTCAGCACTAAGAACACAGAACGGTCTTCTTTCGGAGAACCAGTCCCCCAGGTGCAGGTGAGGGCCATTCTGCCACTGGGACCAGCCTCAGCTGGAATGAGAGGGCACACACCTTCAGGGGTACCGTGGGGCAGGAGGCATAACTCCAAACCCAAGTTCGCTCTCTGCTCGAGTGCTCAACACAAAGTCACCCCTTTGGACCAATTCCCAGAGGATTTGGGATACGGTGGGGCTTTCTGACAATATGGCTTGTGGGTCCTTGGGCACCATTTGGCATCAGAGCAGGTGACTGTTTGCCAGAGTGAGTGCGTGCCAGGACACCACAAAATTCTGCAGAAATACACCCCATGACTAAGAAAGTTGAAGGGAATTGGTGGACAGCAGTCAAAGAGCCTTGTTGAAGGGATCTAAAGGGGAAGATCATGATGTGGCCGCAGTCCCGAAAGGAGTGGGAAATCAGGGCATCCCACTCTTCTCCAGGAAAGACCCTGTGAGAGGTGACAAGACTTAGTCACAGAGGATTTAATCAGTCAGGACAATAAGTCAAGTGTTTTGACTTTTCCTGTCCATAAACAAGGTGATCCGCTGTAAACACTTAGAATAAAACAACTTGGAGCGCCTGGGTGGTCCAGGCGGTTAAGCGTCTGACGTCGGCTCAGGTCATGATCTCACGGTTTCTGAGTCCGAGCCCCATGTCGGGCTCTGTGCCGACAGCATGAAATCTGATCGGAGTTCTCTCTCCTCCCCTCCCTCTGCCCCTCCTCGGCTCTCTCTCTCTCTCTCTCTCTCAAAATAAGTAAATAAACTTAAAAGAAAATAAAACAGTTCATATCAACGTTCCATGTCAATTGCACCTCAATAAAGAATTTCAAAAAGGAAAACAAAACTAACACATAACCTATTGACATCGAACTACACAGTAACGATTGTTTCTTTCAGAATTGCTAACCCTCTGCTTCAATATTGAAAAACTCCAATGGTTCAATTGTATTTAAACTTCAGGAAAGACAGGCACTTCATTCAACAGACTCCGAGGCTTTCAGGAGGGATCCTGAGGGAAATCCCTGGGCAACAGGGTTTCATCGGGGGCTTATCGGAGGATAGGTGTCACTCGTATTACCTCAAAAGACTTGGCCATCACCTGTCACTCCAGGAGAGAGCCATACTGCAAAGAAGGGGCCCACGGACTCCAGAAAGGCTCCCAGGGCCACTAAATCCGACCCTAAATTCTAGGCGTCTGTGAATTTTCCTATGACTTAAGCACAGCTCTGCAGCTGTCATCAGTTCCTCAGAGGCATGTGTCACCAGAAAACAAAAATGTCCACAGACACCACCCCAAAGATTTTCACTTACAACCCCCTATTTGCTGGCCTCTATTTATTTACAAAAGGGATAGAGGCTTTCGCTTTTAAATTCCCACTGTTTGTTTTATTCTATTTTTTTTTTAAGATCAACAACAACTAAAGGTGTGGAGAAGACAATTTTTAATATAAAAATTAAGGCTCTTCCCAGGGCTATGAAGAAAGGTGCCAGTTTAAAAAAAAAAAAAAAGAGGAAATAATAACTAAAGCTGTACGCATTATCACTCCAGGTAAAAAGATCTTATGAGTAATATAATCATTGTCTCTGGTTATTGGGTATGAGGAGATAAGTGTACCCAGCGTAGTGTGATAGAGGGACATTAACACTTTCACACTGACTGGGTACAGACTCAAAAATGAGTTAAGACTCACCAGGTCATCTAAGTGGAGGATTATTCCATACAGAGGCCCCTAGGTCAATTTAAATTATTAAATTTATCTCAGTGACCGCAGGGGCCAAGATATCTTTGTGTTTGCTCTTTATCTTTCAGTCCTGTTGAAATGGGCTTTAGCGAAAAGGGATCAGAAATGACAGCAGAAAAAAAAAAAAAAAAAATGAAGGAAGATCCAAATTCCAGCTTGGGCTATATAGATGGTTAATGACTGAGGTACGAGGAATCAACCCAGATTGTGTCAGGAACATTTTCTTGCCGAATCGCTTTACGGCGTGCTTTTATTTTTGTTCGACGTTGACACATGAGGCGCGCGGCTGATGGCCACGGAGGGTCCACACACGGGGGAAGCGGATGGTGTGTGGTCGTCGGGGATGCCTCCTACATCGTGCACTTTCGTGGGGCTTCCCCCAGCTTCGTCTGCGCAGGTCGGCATGGCCCTACCCAAGGGCCTTTACCGCTCTGACGTCCTGGGTCCCTTGACCTTTCAACATAAATCCCTGTGCAGGGGTCTGGAGCGCGTCAGTGTGTCCGTGAGGGCAACGCCGCGTAATAGATCCCAACAAGCCCCAGTGGATGTTGACAAAGACGAGTCGTGACACGCTACTCTGTGCCAGGCCAACTCTGAGTAAGACGGGCCCTTACCCCAGCGCATTCGAAAAGCTTCCGAAGTATAATCTGTGATCTTTCTGCAGTAAAAGAACAATTCTCAGCCCGCGTCGTCCTCCCCTGTCGATCCTTCTCGGGATGCGGCAAGGCAGTGAGGGAGACAGCTGCGAGCCACCAGCCCGTGTCTCACCATGGACAAACCGCACATTGGCCAATCCTGGTTTACACCCAGGGAGGCCACCACAGGCTCCAAAAATATGGGGCTTTGCTCTATTTTAGCAGAGACGTGTTGATTCGCATAAATGCCACATTCACTCTCATGTTTTGCTTCTCGCTTTCTCCCTCAACTTTTTTTTTTCCGAAAGGCTCGTGGACGGCTCCTGCTTTGGTCCAGGCCCGGGACGTACACTCGTGTGCGTTATCCCGTTAGTACTCACATCCACCCTGTGAATTAGGACCCATTTGTGGCCCCTCATCTTGCAGATGAGGAAACTGAGGCTGGTGACGGTAAGTCAGTTGCAGGAGGTCAGGAAACCTGAGATGACCTATGTCCAGCTGTCAGGGTTGCAGGGCCCCACCGGAGACCTCCAGCTATCCCCACCCTCCGCGTGCACCCAGGTGACCGCACGCTCCCTGGACAAACAGCCCGTCACCGTCCCCAACCACACCCCAGCACGTAGCTCGACACAGACCACCCTGAGGACCCACAACCAGCTTTTATTTCTGACACGCGGGGCAGCTTGTATGGGAATCAAGAGTCACGATGAGTGTATGGGTGGCTCAGTGGGTTAAGCGTCCGACTTCAGCTCAGGTCATGATGGCGCGGCTCGTGGGTTCGAGCCCCGCATCGGGCTCTGTGCTAACAGCTCGGAGCCTGGAGCCTGCTTCAGATTCTGTGTCTCCCTCCCCCTCTGCCCCTCCCCTCCTCTGTCTCTCTCTTTCTCGCTCTCAAAAAAAATAAATAACATTTAAAAAAAAGAATCAGGACTTATGTGGCTGTCAGAACCCCAAGGAAGCTTGGAAAGAAAAATATGTAAACTTGAAAAATTATGTTGACTTGGTGACATTTGGGAAACTAGGAGACAAGGCTGGGCCCTGTTTTAATTCTCAAATAAGCAAACATTCTTAAGGATCTTGGAAATCCTGGTACTGTCCTTTCTGCCCCTGAGTAAACTCACATACCTCTGCTGCTACGAGCCCCCAGTCTGGAGCATTCCGCCTAAACCTCATCTTCAGCCAAAACCTGCCAGGCCTACAGAGCTAGCAGGACACCGGGCACCCCGGGGTCCCAGTGCCACACAGTGGCCACCCTGACCCGCCTGAGGCACTCCCTGGAAGCCTCGGCCACACTGCATGGCCCCACCGTCCCTCGAAGGCCCAGTGCTCAGCCTTGAAACTCCCCTCAGCCCCTGAGGTGGGTTGCCCAGTGTCCTCCCAAAGTCCACGTCCTTCCAGATGTGATCATGTTTGGAAATAAGGTCTCTGCAGATGTGGTTAGTTAGGACGGGGATGAGGTCATTCGGGATTAAGGCGGCCCCGGAATATGATACCGGTGGCCCTGTAAGAAGAGGAAAGGACACACAGAGGCACGGGGCCAGAGGCCATGTGAGGCCGAGGCCGAGACAGGAATAGCATTGCCACAAGCCGCGGAGCACCTGCAGCCACCATAAGCCAGGCAGAAGCCCCCGGAGCCCTGCCCCAAACTCGATTCTGGGCTCCGGCTTCCTGAATCGTGAGGGATTCAGTTCCTGTTGTTTTCAGCCACTCAGCCTGCGGTACTTGCTTATGGCCGCCCCAAGACCTAAGACACCCTCCCGCTCACATCCAAGCCGCACACAGGTCCCACCGTCTTCACCTCTGATCTGTCCGCCGTCCACCGCCTCGGCCCTGTGTCCTGGCCGGTCTCGGTCAGGGACTCCCCTGCTGCCACGGGGCCCTGCACCCGCCCCTGCCTCTGCCGCCTCTGACCTTTGCAACGAAGACAGTGTCACCCCAGGGGAGCCACCGACTGGATTACGTGACTCCCTTGTTTGAATCACTGGGCGGTTCTGCTCTGGCAATAAAACTCAAGACCCTTAGTACGGCCTGCGGCCCCCGCCTCATCCCCAGTTCCAGAAGCCACGGCCTCACTGGCCTCCTTCTTTTGGCTCCTGCCTGGAAGCTGTTGCATCCACCTTTCTCTCTGACGGACACACCCGCCCCTCCCTCCTCTGGTTAATCTCACTTTCCTTGGGTCTCTGGAAATCATTACACTTTCAGAGAAAACATACCTCTCCATGGGGCCGAAATGACAATCCTTCTTGCCCTTAACCCTCGGTAGTTTTTATCGTGTGTCAGCGTTATGATGACATACTCACCGTACAGTGGCTTGGCCGGTATGTCACCCCCAGCAGGCCCTGTGCTCTGAGATGGCAGCTTCCGAGCACGGTGCCCGGGGAAGCCCTGAGTCATCGCCACATTTGCTGAAGAGAAAGAACCACCCACATGACCATCCGCCGACGTGACTTAGGCACAGGGGTTCCCAAGGGTAGAGACGGGGCGCCTACGAAACAGGAAGGAAGGAGGAGAGTCACAGGGAGAGAACAGAAGCACGTCGGGGAACACGTGGGGCTGTGCTGAGAGCCTGGGTTGTCACCGCGAGGGGATGGCAGGCAGTGGGAAGGAAAGGTAGGTCCTGCCTTGCGCGGTTAAGGGGTCCCTCTCGCTGCTGCCCCGAGAACAGGCTCCAGGGGATGGAACAGGGAGGTGATAGGGAGCTGTCTGCAACAGCCCGGGTCACATGAAGCACCAGGGAGGCAGCACAGACTCTGAGAAGCAATGTGGTTTTAGTTGTTTCGGCGTGTTCACGGTCGTGCTGATTTTAGTCGTTTCTGTGTATTCACGGCTGTACAATTTAAAGCCCTGGTCTAATAAGTCCAACATCTGGGCCCCCTCAGAGGTGCCTTCTGTTGGCTGCCTCTTCTACGCAGGATCCATGCTTTCCTGTTTCTGCGTGTGTCCTGATTTTGCCGAAACCTGACACTTCAGATAGTGGAATGCAGGCAGCCTGGCAGTCTATCCACCCCCCCCCACCCCCACCCCAGAGTTTGTGCTCACAGTTGTCTGTTTCGTTCTGTAGAATCTGACATCTGTGTCACAGGCGACTACCGAGGTCTCTGCCTGGTTCGCTTTTCTGGAACATCTGGACCAGCAAGTCCTCGGGTCCCTTTTCACCCTTTGTGTGTGCTAGGGACACAGGGGGGTGGGGGACACGCAGGCCACTTGCAAGTCTTCCTTCGACCCCTCTGCCCCCTGCGCAGGGCATCAAGGCCAACCAGCAGTGCATCCCTGGGGACTTTTTCGGGTCTCTCCCAAGCACGCATACAACCCTGTGCATGCAGGCGGCTTTCCAAACACCCAGAAATAAGCCAGAGGTTTCAAAACCCCCTATGGACATCTTGTGCCCCAGACAGTCCAGAGAGTTCTTTTACAAGTTTTAGCTGGGATTTTCTTTGCCCCAGCTGGTGCTGTAATTTCAGGCAGGTGTGACGTTTCAAAAAAACTGCAGCTAATTAATTTTGACAGATGCCCTGGAGATAGGATCTTTCCAGGGAGCTCTGAGGCAGACAGGACAGTGATGGTGCTTTTGGGACAGGCCTTCCTCAGGGCCCACCCCCACTTGTTCCAGGCAGTGGCCACCTTTCACAGACGCTGTGAGTGTAGACGGTTGGGCTTTGAGGCTCCTGCAGCGCAAAGAAGGGCGTCTGGGCATTAGTGTCACAACCCACTGCCTTACCCGAGGTCAGCAGTTTCTCTGGAATGCAATGCTTTCCAGATTGTTGTAAGGCTTCAATTCGTTTCCAGAGTTCCGGGAGAGGAGGCTGTTGATAATTCTGCCAGGATTTTCTTTCCTTTTTTGGGCGTGTGGATTATGGAAGTCCTCGACGGCCCCTTGAAAGCCCCACCCAAGAAGTGATTCGATTTTACAGGTGTATTTGAAGCAGAGTCAAAGGCATTTTCCATACATCTGGTTGAGGGAAATGAGACAAAGAAAGGAGTCAGGATAATTTCAAGGTCTGGGTCCTAAAAACACTAGAAAATTAAAGTTGCCATTTACTGAGGCAACCACAAATGGGAGGAGAGCAGATTTATAGAGGGAGATGGAAAGTTGACTTGGGGGCATATTGAATGTCAAGTGTAAATCAGGCCTCCGGGTGGAGTGGGCCAGCGGCCACTGCAAACACAGCTCACAGTAAAGGGGAAGGCACCACCTGTAAACGACGTTCCCAGCAATGGAATGGACCCAGATGGGCACAGAGGTCCCAGAACCAGGCCCCGGAGCATCCCAGCACCCAGGGGGGTCAGCCAGACCAGGGGGACGCAGCACAGGCAAGTCGGGAGTGAGGCAGAATCGGTACGAAGAGACGCAAGTCGACCGTGTGGAAGCTGCCAGCAGCTTGGAGGGGAGGAGGCCCAAGAACCCGCCATCAGATTTAGCAGCACGGAGACTGTCCATCATCTTAAAAAGAGGCTTCAGTGGGGCAGGAGGGAGAAACCTCCACGTGGATTCCACGGACACAGCCTTGCAAGACGTTGCTCTGCACAGGGGAGGGAGAGGCGGACGGGGCCCATACGGCCTTGCCGCGTGGGATGCTCTACACGCACCGTGGGCGGCCGTCACCAACACAGGGCGCAGTGGCCTCTTTCCAGAAGCCTCCTGGAACTCTGTCGCACTCGGTTTGCGCTCACAGCCCAGTCAGGCAATGACTCTTCCTTCACGTGCAAGGAGACTGTAGCCTGTCCAGGTCGCTTACCTTGACCGCAGGCCTCTGCGAAGGAGAAACGTCTTCAGGCCGGCCCAGGGACAGGCGAGTGGGGGTTTAGACACAAAGCGTGGGGACGCGACTTCAGGACACGGGAGGGTGACGCCACCACGGACTAAGCCTGAAGGGACCTCCCGGCAATTGTGCGGTTCGAGGCTTGGCACAAGGGGCAGTGCGGCTCCGCTGGGGACTGTGCCCCCCGCGGTGAGCGCGGCGACAGGTGCAGAGGGTCCAGGCCGAGGAGCGGCAAGGATTCAGGCTGAACCGGAGGAGAAGCAGCTCTCAGCAGCCCTGTCCTCGGGGGGAAGGAACTGAAATACACGCGAGGCCTCTCCCGGCTCATCCTTCAGAATCGCAGGCCCACGTGACCCAGCTCTAAGGGGGGACGCCGACGTGCTCCGCCCTAGCGAGGCGAAGCGCCCTGGGAGACTCTGAGGCTACGACGCCCACCCGGGACTGGTCCCGGGTGAGCCCCTGACCACAGCCCAGTCTGGCTCCCACCTTCTGCAAGCCGGGAACGAGGCCACCAGCCAGCCCATCTCCCCGCTCCGGACATGCCCCCCGGGGCCACCCCTCCTGCCACCAATCCTCCCGAAAGCCCACAGCTAAGCTTTTGCGATTTGGCATTCCCCAAATCCATTCCACGTGATGAACTTGAAGATCCTTTTTTGCTACCACAGACATTCTTAAGGACGTTTTTATTTTCGCTCATCTCAGAAATCCCTGCAAAAGGTCCAGGCTGCCTTTCCTCCAGACAGAACCGACACTTACAAGCACAGAACAGCAGGCAGCGGGCCATGGGCCCCAGGCTTCGGACCCCCAAGCACACCCCTCGTCGGGCCCCGCCTCACCGTGCTGCGCAGGCCCCCAGGCAGGCCATCCCCTGGAGTTTTCAGCTGCCTGCCTACAATATATATAGTTAGTCTTAATAAATAAATGGCTTGGACCACGCATTATAGATCACTCAAATCCGCGAGGACACAAATTATGTATAATACATCGGCTGTGTAATTTATTTATTAAGCAAAATGTGGATTTTGCATGCCTGCGTTTGGAGGCACGGTCTGTGACACGCAGCTAAACGATGTGTCCTTATTATTCCTACTCAATTACTAAGTCATCCCTCTGCACACTGCGGATTTGTTAATGATGGCGCCACAGCCCTGCGCCTACAATACCTGTGATTTTAGTGATTCATAACCGCTCACTAAAACTGTGAAAATGATAAATTGACTGCCGTTGATTAAATGCCGCCAACAGTATGTTTCCTAGGTGTTTGTCGCAGTTCGGAGTGAGAGGAACAGCACTGCTCAGAATCATTTGAATATCTAATTAAGCCGAACCCTCGCTAGATATAAAGAACTCATCAGAACACAAGAACGCAGAATAAAAGCACGCTCGGCGGGAGAAGAGGGCGGAAATGGATCCCTCAGCATCACGGCATCGTCGACGATAAGAAAACTGTCCTAAGAACACCTGAAAGGAGACAATCCCACATGTAAAGGGCATAGGTGTCCGTCCCTCTTTGCACACCAGCAAAGCTGTCTGATGTCCTTGTCCTGTCTTTGGGGTTCGGTCGCGGACAACAGTGGGTTTCAATCACATCTAAGCAGCCCTGGGTGATGGCCTTTGAAACAGGAGCAGATTCATAGAGGCCTGGCAGGCGGGGGGTGTGGAGGGAGGAGAGGGGAGGGAATATTTTCAAGCAGCTTCAAATGGCATCCTTTGGCTTCTACTGCAGTGAGAGGGTGTTTTAATGCTTCCGCATTAAATGCTTCTGCATGACAAATGGCAGCAGAAAGGAAAATATCATTTCAAACAAAGATTAATTATCTTTATGGCTTCAGCTAACTTTTTCTCTCCTTAGATGAATCCATATAGAGCTCTTATAGCTAATATTCAAGCCAAGCACAGAGGATATGCCTGTGCCAACACGGCTGCTAATTCAGGCTGCTAAAGTGAGTACAGGATAATAAAAATAGATACCCAGTGAAGCTTGGTAATCTTATTAAGAGCAACGAGGAGGTGTTTATTTTCCTTTTTTGCAATTTTGAAATCAATTGAGAAATGTAAGCGGCAAATGATTTCTTTTGGAAATCAATCTTCCTAAATTAGACCGTGTCCCTGAATGAAGCCCAGCATAAAATAAAAGGGGAGGGGGGGAAGTAGACTATTTTAAACTTCAGGATTTGCGTGTCTTTTACGCTGCAAACCCCGTTTCTAAATTGTCCTTGTATAAAGATAAAACTTTGCACAACGTCCCCATGGTGGCTCGACCCTATTGTTTTAAAATCAAGGTGGGACACTGACCATGAGCAGCACTGCTCTATATGACCGACCGTGAAGAAAGCGCCATGTTTCAGATCGCCTTTGCAAAAGCCAATTTCACTCTCAAAACTTAAGACTCTGTAGAGGGTGTTATGCCGAAATCTTAGTCCCTCGAACAGCTCACGAGAAAGTTCCTGGTATGAACTTTTATAGGCATAACAGGGTGGTTTTCAAATTCTAGGACAGAGCCCAAGCCCTAACACATATGTATCAATTTACATATAGTTAGTCTTGAAAGACGGGATGATTTTCTTTATGTCAAGAGTCCCTGGTGTACTTTCAATGACATTTAAAATTTTTATTCCCGCGTCTGAAAGCAACTCCACGGTGTTGGGACAACCAGGATCTCAAGGATCTGTCTGAACCCTTCCTAGTTACTCGATCCTTCGATCAAATGTCTCACAGAAGAGTCACAGACAGCCGTTCACCTGGTTGGCAGGGTTTGGTGGGGTTTGCTTTATCTGTGTCCTTTCGCTCGTGCTGCGACCGCAAAGTAAGAGTGTGAATTTGTTGTCTGAGAAGAGAAACTCATGGATGTGCAGGCTCACAGGCTGGTAGGGGGAGGCCCCGCTGTGGAAGGGCTTCTCCAAAGGGATGCTCCTTCTATGTGTCCCTGCAGTGAGGGGCGGAACGATCTAATGTCCTCACACAGCCGCCTAATTAATGCAGGACCTTGGGCAAGGAAGTCATTCTCGCACGTTAGAGTCCACATTTCCCAGATGACAACATTGGGCTTGAAGACAGTCTGGGTCTCCAACCGTACCCACCTTCTAGACTCTCCTCACCTGCCAGAGTAACCCCAGGACCCTCTGCGCGTCGGCGTCCTTGGAGCGGTTCCCCACGCCGAGCCGTCGACAAGCAGTTCGTCAGCGTGTGCTGGGACACGCTTAGGTGGCACCCCAAATGAGAATCGCTTCCGAGGCCCCCAATCCAACACGATTCCTTCTCCACCCACCAGAACACGTGCATAATTTATAACGCTCCGGGGATCGCCTCCGTTTCCCTTCCACGCACCCCTTCTCTGGTGCACTTTGCCGGGTCAAAAGCCTGCTCACCTTGTGCATCTCTGTAGTAGGTCTTCTTGGAATAACTGCTCTTTGTCAGTGTGGTTCCTTCAGCCAAAACCCCTAATATTTACACGCATGTTATCAGGACCAAAAAGTAAGCAGACAGAGCCGGTTAAAGTTGTCACGGAGAAGGGACTGCAAAAACGCAAAGACTCACAATATTTTCTCTCAGCCCTCGTTAGACGAAGACTTAGCCAGGTAGTCGTTTTCTAGAAACTTCTTCTCCTTCATCAGCAGTGTCAGGAACCCATCCTTCTCAGGTCTCCTGCTTTCTTTACCAAACTTGTAGCAAACCTTCTAAACATAAAATAGATTAAGGGGAGGGGAGGAGGAAGCCCCTGAATTCTATTAAACAAAACTTCCAAAAGCAGGAAATAATGACATACCAGAGTGCTGTCGCTCCCCACAAAGGAAGTTGTGAAGTAGGCTACTGTGAGACAATTTATACAGTGGGACTTGAAGACAAAGTTTCTGACAAGATTTTTCAGCTGTAAAGAGTAAATCTGTGAAAACGTCCTTTTTTAACACTGGTGATGGCTGCACAATTAGAAAGTGTCTGTTTTACCTACCAGCTGTGCAGCTAAGCAAGTAAGATATCGAGTCCCTACAATTGCAAGCTGATTTTATAACAATGACATTCTTAAAAAGTCCCTGGGAATACTCATTTTGTTAGTCCCGCAGTGAAGTCTCAAGGCATAATTTTCAAGATAAGTTTTCGCTGGAGGCCTCAGGTTTCAAATTTAAGGGCAGCGAGCTGGAATGCTGCATTATTTCAGAACGGCCTAGAGTTGCAACAGACCGGTGGGGTTTCCCCCCTGAGGGTCCGGGGCGCGCCGCGCGAAGGGGCCGCCACGCAGTCTGCAACCCCGACCCCGCACAGGTGCGGCGGAAGTGCATGCTCGGGGTCTGCGAGGTCACCCCGGCCCCAGGGCGCGGCGCTCAGCCCCTCCACCCGCCCGGGGCGAGGCCGGCGCCACCTGCCGGGTGGGGGTACCCAGAAAAGCTACGGCTTATTTTTTCTTTGTTGTGGGAGCCCCACAAATGGGGAGAGAGAGAAAAGTCAGCAGAGAGGAGCCCCTGGCTCCAGGCATCAGAACCCTTCGGAGGAAGCACCAACCAACACACCCAGAAGGTTTCTCTTTGCCGAGTTCTTGTTAGAAGACCGTGTCTCCAGGGCCCCTGGGGGCCAGCCACAGTGACGGCCGTAATAGCCTCGTGGAGAGGCCACAAGGACCCGCGCGCACGATGGGGTCGGCGGGCTTGAATGATTAAAGGACATCCCTAAGGTCGGAGTTAGGTGGTCACCTAACAAAGTGCGCGTCGCTTCCTCTGAGGACCCCTAATGCCGCACGGGCCCGGTGGAGGAAAGACTAACAGACGGGTGATAAAACGCGATGATAAATAAGAATGTTTGAAAGGCAGACAGGAAGGGCACAGAAGGGGGAAAGGGGAAGGGGGAGGGGCGCCGTGGAGGGACCACCTGCCCCCGAGAAGCCGCCTCCGTGGGGTGCCGGGCAGCCCGAAGGCCCTGGCAGTTTCAGAACAGAGGCGCATCGGTGCTTCGCTTCCCAGGCGCGCAGACACCTGTTCCGGGTGGAAAGGAACCTGCGGGATGCACAATAAGCAGGAAGCACGGAGTCACTAACTTGGGGGAGGTCGTGTTAGATGGAGCGGAACTGGGCGCGCCTCCAAACGCCGAGCGGAAGGCACTTGCAGGCAGGGGGGCCGCTGCACCTGCAGTGGGGGGGGGGGGGGTCCCCAGGCCTCCATCTGTGGAGGCGGTGCGGGGCCGCAACCGTCCCGGCGACTGCTTACAGAACGGTAGCAGCTCTGGTCCCTGTTGTCTGGAAAACGTTTCACGGTCAGGGAAAGTGTGCTTGCTGCCCGAGGTAGCAACCACGCACGAGGCTGTGCAGAGACCGTGCAGAAGGGGGCGCACACTTGCGCTTGTCCCCCGCCTGGAGCGGAGGAGGGATTCTCGAGTTCCGGCGCAAGTATCCTCCCACGGCATCGCCAGGACCTTTGTTTTAGGGAAGGGAAATGAAGTGACACCCGAAACCGCTGTCAGCTGCGGTGGGGAAAACGCAGGAGGGACCAGGTCCCCGTCGGCACCTGCCGGGGACCCCAGTGAAAAGGGGCAGCAGGGCTTAGGCCACTGAGGCCCGGAGCGCAAGGAGACACAAGGGAACTGAAAAGCCCTCGGTAAGAGTAAGCTACTTCTAAGAATGTTGAGGCTTCACTCCGAACTTTGGAGAACAATCAACCGGAAGGCCACGGTAGCTGGCTGTCTCCTAAGGCCAGTGCAGGGACCAGGGTCTCCACAGCTGCAAACAAGAAAAAGCCACACAGGCAGGTGTGGGGGGATAGTGGCCCCGACCCCCGATCACCCCCCGCCGAGAGGTATTGGGGGAGACCCCTCTGCACCCCGCGTAGCTGTCTAAGGCAGGTACCCAGAATGTCCCACTCCCTGCGCCCTGCGCGGAGTCCCTTGCACTCACCTGCCAGGGGCCGGCCACCCTCCAGAAGCACACGCGTCCCGGCCCTGCTGCTGATTTCAGCGTTTGTCAGACTGAGGTACTATTACAAAACAAATCAACGCCGACAGCCCACGGGGCTGAAAAACATGGTAAACAGGCCAGAAGGAAATGTCAGAGAGGCGACGGGTTCCTTGTTAGTGTCAGAACGAGTGCCAGATGTATGTCAGGTGCGGACGGCCAAGGACAGGAGCTCGACGTAGCCTACCCTGCAAGAGTCATCGCGTGGGGGCTTCTGAAGATGGGCGAAGGGCCTCACAAGTCTGTCAGGTCTCCCCGGGAATCGGACTTGATTTAACCTCTGCAGCACCAGGCGGTGCCGAGCACAGAAATGCGGTGACACTGTGCAAACCTCCCCCAAAGAGCCCGAAGACGGGAGAAGCATTGCTGTCACGGAGCGACGTTCCAGACGGCGCCACGCCACAGAACAGAACGGCAGAAGCCCGATCGAGAGGACCTGAGATTCGAAGAATGTAGAAAACCCCCTACGGGGGGCGCCTGGGTGGCGCAGTCGGTTAAGCGTCCGACTTCAGCCAGGTCACGATCTCGCGGTCCGGGAGTTCGAGCCCCGCGTCGGGCTCTGGGCTGATGGCTCAGAGCCTGGAGCCTGTTTCCGATTCTGTGTCTCCCTCTCTCTCTGCCCCTCCCCCGTTCATGCTCTGTCTCTCTCTGTCCCAAAAATGAATAAACTTTAAAAAAAAAAAAGAAAACCCCCCACGGATGGGCTTTGCCTTCCGCCACCTTCGTCAGAGGGGAGGAACAGCAGTGTGGTCACGTTTACTGAGCATGTGCCGTTCTGGCCAATGTGCTAAATCCTGTACTTGGGGCCCAGGGTCAGCCTGCCCACGAGGCACGTCGTCATGACAGACGGAGAAACTAAGGTTTACTGGAGTTTGTGACAGTGTGTCATTAAATGAGTCACACGGCTAATGGGCGACAGAGCTGCTGTGTTTATCAAGGTCTGTCTGACTCCAGCACCTGAGCTTTTAATCACTATTTGATACTGCCTGGTATTCAAGTAATTTTTGCGTGAAAACAAAGTCTGTGCAAAGTCATCTGTGCAAGCCTGGTCTGGTCCAGAATAATACACCTGACCCTGTCTTCTTATATCCTCCTCATCCGGCTGTGGGGGGACACATCCTGCAGAAGCAGAATTGGGGTGAGGCGTAGACGAGGCAAGACCAGCAGAAGACAAGGGCCGCGTCAGCCTCCAGGCCAGGCAGGAGCGGACCTGAGGGTCAGGCCACCTGCTCTCCAGGGCCTCCTCCTCGGACACCAGGGACGCGTCCCTAGATGTTTTCCCAGCTCAAAATCGACCACCAGAGATCGCGGGATGGCCCTGGGCGTGGTGGGGGGCAGTGGCAGGAAGGACCAGAGGGCACAATATTTAAGAAGCTCTGAGCATCCGGCGCGTGGTGCAATCCCGCACTATAGCGTGTTACTCATTTGAACGCTTTGTAATGTTCTTTTCTTCTTCCCATTTGATAACTGGCCTCTTTGATAGATGACCTTGGGTCTTTGAGTGATAACAGAAACAGAGCAGCTGTGGCGATAAATTGCTCGTGAGCGTTGTCGGAAGCATGTTCCGACCAAGGGCGAGCCTCATCACTCCCGGGCTGTTACCTGTCACCGCACTTGGGGGCTATCACCTTTCTCCCACAGTCACCAGGTGCCACGCTGGGATGCCACGAGCCTGGGAGCCCTACTTGCAAGGCCGCCCTTTCCTTCCCTGTGTTTTTTGGGAAATGGCAACATAAACCACCAAGTGCAGCGCACCGGGCGGGGGTGGGAGGAGGGACGCCCTAACTGTGGCCCTCGGAGGGGGGCGGGGGGGCGGGGACCAGGGCAGGCAGTCCCCTGAGAGGTCCCTGGTCCCTGGGACTCCCAGGCCCCCTGCCCCCCAGGAGGCAGGGCGGTCGGGCTGGGGAGCCAACTCTGTGCCCCGCCTCCCTCATTTTCCCTCTCACACGGTTTTGCCTTCTAAGAAGAGCCTGAAAATGAAAGAAAAAGGCAGCAGCGAGGCGCACTCCCTGCGAGCGCCCTGGGCGTCCGCGTGGCCTGTCCTCACAGTGTCCTTCCCCAGGCCCCGAGTCACACATCACTCATGTTGTCACATTGAACTCCAGATGCTCCTACCCTAGAGAATGCTCTGACTCCGGCCATTTTTCTTCATTCTCACTAACAATTTGGTAATGAAATATTGATTTTTAGTTAGATTCATATTGATGCTATTAGGTTTGCATTGATAAATCATGCCGGCCTCCTGTCTGGGCGGCTGGAGAGTGCTACACTGAGCCCTGGAGATTACAATCAACTCATTGATGTGTTAATTTGATGGATTTTTCCCTTCTCTTGGAAGGAGTAGGAGGGTAAAGGAAGATTTTTCAGTGCCGCCCTGGTAAAGTTTTCACAGTGAAATCAGGGACAGTAATTGCAGACTCCACGGTCCACATTCACCGCAGAGGACCCGGGGCTTATCCGGGCCACCAGCAGCAGCAGAAGTGGAGGGGGGGGAGCCCGCCACGCGGGAGGACAGTGCCAGGCAGTCACGGGTGTGGCGCACCTTGTAAACGCGGTCCCAGGTCCCCCCGTGGGAGGGAAATTTTTTCGGAGGAATCCTAATTAAGCCTTACGGAGGCCGGCAGGGAAACCCATTTCCCACCGGCTCCAGAGGCTTCTGCACAGAATCCCTACCACCAGGGAAGCGGAGGGGGGCCCTGGGGAGGGGAGGCCCGCCCGCCCTGGGCCTGGCGTGGGGGCACTGTCCTTCCTCCTCTGCTTCCCTTGCAAAGTGCCACTTAGCAGGCCCGTGTCCTCAGCATGTGCAGCCTATTTAAAACAGCCTCTGGAGTTGATTTATGGTCCTGTGCGGACGTAATGCCTGTCATTACGGGACAGGACGTGGCTGCACTGAGGGTCCGGACTGTGATTTCCTTCAAAGCCCTGGGTTTAGGGGGGCTGCCGCCAGCCGCTCCAGAGAGCGTTTTGAGAATGCGTAGGTAGGAAGTCACTTGATTTTGTTCTGTTTTTTTTGTTTTGTCTTTAAAGCAGAACCATGATCAGGGGTGCCTGGGGGGCTCGGTCGGTTAAGCCTCCGACTTCGGCTCAGGTCATGGACTCTCAGTTAGTGAGTTCGAGCCCCGCATCAGGCTCTGTGCTGATAGCTAGAAGTCTGGACCCTTCTTCGGATTCCATGTCTCCCTCTCTCTCTGCCCCTCCCCTGCTCCTGCTCTGTCTCTGTCTTTCAAAAATGAATAAACCTTAAAAAAATAACATTTAAAGCAGAACTATGTCACCTCCAAGACCGACGTGCTCTACGTCTGAGAGTCTCCCCGCCCTTCCACTGACCAGGGCAAAACAGCAACTTGCCCTCAATCACGTCCATTCAGTTCAATCCGTGTGAGCACAGAGCGTGCGGCTGTGAGGCCTGCTTCTGGAACACACCGGCCTGGCCCAGGGCGACGGGAAGGACAGACGTTTGTGTCACCCTCTCCGGTCAGAGCATCTCAAGGACCCGTCACGGCCAGACGAGCCGCATGCCACGTGTCAGCACACGAGCTGCGTGAGAAGCCGCCCAGGTGTCCGCGTACCTCGCGGGACTCCGAGGACAGACGGGAGGACAGGGGCACACTGTCCAGGGTGGCAGCTCCCACTTCTCGTGTCTGTGGCCCCCGTGTGGGCCCTCCTCGTGCCAGAACTTGACACGCACATCTCTGTCCGCCTTGCGGAGGGAGGGGGCAGAGCCACGTGGCTGGACTTAGCGCCTCGTTGTCACTCCAAGGATATTCTCGGTGGCAGCCCGTAAGGCTTGGGAGAGCGAGAACCTCAGAAGCCCCAAATCCGGTCAAGATCACAGTAGTAAATAACCACTCTGCCCGTACGTATTATCATCCACTCCCGAGCTCCCAGGCGTCCATTTCCACCCTTTCCTTCCTTTCAAACGTTTGTGTTGCATCATTCAGGAAGGAACCGACTCCAGTCATGGGGACAAAGCCCTGGGCCCACCCCTACAGCCCCAGGTTTCAGGTCTGACTCCAGCCCCTGGTCCCGAGCGCAAGGACAGAGAGGAAATCCTGGGTGCACAGGCATTTGGTCAGTTGTAACCTGCCATAAAGCTTCCATGCACGTCCGTGTGTTGGACGTCCCTTGTCCTAGGTGTGAATCCTGACTTTGCCATTCTGTCTGCCACGTGGCCTTGTAGAAATCCACCGAGGACACTGAGATTCGAAGAATACATTTCCAAAACGTGCATCCCGTGCCATGGTGTGGAAAGCATCGACGGGAGGTCTTGTGTGTAAAATGCCAGCACGGGTACCCGATGGACGCCAGCACTGAGGAAGCCCGGGCCCCTCCTCTGAGCCCAGTCACCCCTGAAGAAGCACCCTTTTTCTCCCAAGTTACACAAACCTCTCCCATCCCTCCAGAAACCTTCTGCTGCCATTGCGCTGAAGCTCACCCAGGACGCAAGCTTCTCCACGTTCTCGCTTTACTGATCAGGGACGGAGTCGTCGGGAGCATGGTGAGCACAGGACCGGCCGCCTGCTCGTGCGATGCTAGGATTTGGCAGCTGCAATGACTCCCATGCGCACCGACACTAGTAATTCAGGGCCAAGGCCACAGCCCAGGGCTCAGGGACTTAACATGGCCCAGCATCCTCTGTTCCATCTATTAATTCGAATTCTCAATGTTCAGAATTGGTTAGATTTCTCATAAATATGCATACATATCCTCTTACAAAGAAATTTCTTTTAGACATCTCTTAGAAAGCTTGGTAGGGGTAGGGGGGCGGTATCTGGCTTAAAGGCACATGCTCTGGAGCCAGACCGCCTGGGTTCAAACCCCATTGCTGCCCTAGTCTCGCTGTGCAATATCAGGTGAGCTCCTTAGCTTCCCTGTACCTAAGAATGTTCTAGGCACGTTATCTTTGTGTTAAGTATTTCTTCTGGCCGGTTGGACCCCATTCTTACCCGGGGGGAAAGTTCGGGAGTCACAGATTCTGCCTCCTGTAGGGTCATCATGCCCACTTAAATTATGTCCGGCCAGCATCACTCACCCGCATTACTTGTCTGGCCATCGTGGGCAGCGGACGTCATACACGAGGATCCGGAAGTGCTGTAAGATGTGACTCTGGCTGTTGTTATCACAAGGAGCTTGGTCCCATCATAGGCAGGAAGGAGGAGAGGGCAAGTAGTAGAAATGTAGGCAGACAAGGCAATTCAGAGATCCAGACTCAGGCTTGAAGATGAGGCATCCAGGGAAAGAAGGACCAGCACATGGCCAACTCAGGCACAAGGGAACCAAGTAACGAGACCCACAACTCAGCTCCAAAGACGCATATGAGTAAATCACAGGGAAGTCAGCCTACTGTTTCCACCACCGGTCACAGAACAGAGGCAACCTGCCGTCTCCCTGGTCTTCCGATCCCTGCTCCCAGGAGAAGCTGGCAGAGAGCACAGGCCACAGCCCGGGGTACAGGCTATGTGCTGGGCCTCAAAGTCAGGACTGGGGCTTACACAGGCTTATAAAAGCTTTCATCCATGGTAGACGTCACACAGATTAATTCAGGCATCTAAGCAATTTCTTAATCAGCCACAAACAATCCCCCCGCTCTGGATTACAGACTCTGTGTGTAACACAGAAACAATTCCCATCAATGTGTCTTTAAAAATCTAACAATGATCGTCAAAGAAAATGCAAATTGTTATTCGAGACTTAGGGCGAAATAATAGTTGCCAAGATAACAATGGTGAACTTACTTTGTTTTCAGTGGGAAGGCAGTTTTCATATTCTTACTTACTTTTGGTTTTACCCACACCACACGAAGTTTTTAACTAGGTGAAGAAGGACAAAGTATATCCAATAAAACTTTTTTAATTGAAAATCATTACCAAACGGCTTTCTTCTAAGACAAGCAGGTTTCAGTGCTTGGATCTCCTGCCCTTCTCCAATTGTGTCTCTTTGTAACATTTACTGGCAGGGGCAGGTCAAGGCGACCGACAATGGGGGTTTGACTTCAAGGACCAGCTTACAATTCCCTATCCGACAAAAATAACTTCTTTCATGGAGAATCGGAGAATCTAAAAATTGGCGGGCGAGCCTTCTCTGTGGGAGACGAGCACAAAGCAGGGGCAGAATCTGTGGGCACCTTCTTAGGAGGCCATAAAACTTAAGAAACCCCTTTGGATGTTTCTGTCCCCACCTTGGTGCCATTCTTTGGCAATCACAACAAAAGGGCTTTGTCACGGAGAACAAGGTATCTCCCTGGTAGCCCCTTCCTCCATCTCGCCCAGGCGTGCACCTGTCAGGATGTTGACACCATTTCTAGTGAGGCTTTTTCCTGATGCATTCCCTCCCCTGGAGAGGACCCTTTCCTTGACGTCTGTGACAGCCCCTTGGGGGAATCATTTTGTGAAACCAGACCTTCAGAGTGAAGTTTTTCCCTCTGATCCTGACCTCCCTTAATTGTCTCTGTCTTCAAATGTCTTGGTTATGTGGGGGCCACAGTGGCACGTGAGGGCCCCCCGTGGACATCCGAGGGTAACAGGTTATTCCTCAAGCCGTATACTTTCAACATGCTTCTTTGTCTCTTAGGAATGAAATTCAATATGGCGGCAAACAGCTCCAAGTCCCAGTAGGTCAGCAGTGAGCTCTCTACCTCATTAATCAAATAGCACGTGATGCATTCCACCCTCTAGAAAAGTTCCAAGAGCTCACATTTGGAAGTCCATGTCTGAACTCTATAATGGAACCAATCCAGGAGGAGAAAGGATGGTGAAGCACAAAAGGCCGTCGTCCTCTGTAAGGGTTGCAACTGTTCATGCTCAGCCACTGGTTCCACCCCCTCCAGACACACGCTTCTGTGTGTGGGTCCGCACACATGCCATCAGCAGGCCGCATCTTCACATGCATGGCTTGTCCTACCCAGTGTTGTCTTTTCGCCTTGTCTACCCAGGATTCTGCTTCTGCTTCCTGTTTCTTAAGGAGTTGGACCAAAGGCCACCTCTTCTCTCAGTCACCAGGGGATGTGGGTTGTTTGTACCATGGGCTTCCAGACACCACATTGTCCGTATGCACTTCCTTTTCTGCCAGTCTCTCTTTCCGTCACTCCAGCCAAACTGTCCCTCCTGGTCACCTCCCTTCTGGCCCCTCCCCTGCAGTCTCCTTGGCAGATTCCCCATCTCCTGGAATTCCTGGTGTTGCAGGAGCTCTGACCTTCTTCCTCTCACACCTACACCACACCCTTGGCCATCGGTCCCCTCACTGCTTTAAATGCCGTCTAAATGCCTGTGGTTCTCACATCCACCGCTCCAGCCCTGACATCTCTCCTTAATTCTAGACCATTGGCCCCTTTGCCTAGTCACCATCTGAAAGTCTAACCAATTTTGCAAAGTCAACAAGTCCAAACTGAACCTGCTTCTCACAGACTTTCCTATCTTAGCTGAAAGAAATTCATTTAAGTTGCTCTGGAGGAAAAACCAAAAAACAAAAAAACCCATGCGTGATCTCTGGTTCCTGCCTTTCTTGCCCTCCTTCTGTCCGTAGGCAATCGGGTAGACTCCACCTTCAAAGGACACCCAACCAGGTCTTACAAAGTCCACTCTCAATGCCCTGCACCTTCCAGCGTGTCTCACTTGCCCTCGTGCTGGTGCCTCCCTGGTTTCTCTGCCTGTACCCTTGCCACTCACCTACTCTACACGGAGCCCAGTGGGTAAAAAGGGCTTTTTTACTATTTCAGTCACACCCTATCTCCACTCTGCTCAAAACTTTCCAGTGGCTCTGCTCTAAAAAAAAAAAAAAAAAAAAAAAAAAAAAAACCCAAAATCCTTCCAATGGCCAACAAAACCCTACTTGATATGAACTTACATTATCTTCCTTTGCTCCCTGCTCCCTTATTGAGCTCCATCCACCCTTGGCTCCTTGCAGTGTTTGAACACGGTAGGGCTATTCCTGCTGCCTGGAATGCCCTTCCCCACCTTTCTCTGTCCCCAGCCAGATGGTCACATGGTCACCTCCTTTTCTGCCTTCCTTCCTTCATGTCCCAGAGATCTCTGTGCCCAACCCATTAACAAGAGTAAGGCCCCCATCTGGCAATCTTGAACTCTTCCTTTGGTCTGTTTCTCTCCTCCGTAGGCTTAATGCCTTCCAACACACTATAACATATTTATTTCTTGCATTTATTATCCACAAGTTGTCTCCCTCCACTAGACTTGAAGTGGTCCCAAGAGACAAGGGTCTCTGTTTTTTTTCGTTCACGGTTACACCCCAAGCACCCTTAAGAGGCTTGACACATAGGAGGCGCTTAACAGATATTTCTTGAATGAGTTCATACCTTTTATTCCTTAGGCTCTTGCCTCTTCCACCTCGGTCCGTCATGTTGTGTTACCTGCCTTTAGTATGGCGCCTGGTCCAGAACAGGCAGTCAGTCAGCGTTTGAGAAACGAATACATGAATAAACAAGCAAAAACTCCAACACGGACACACTCTATTGGGCATTGACATCATTCTCTTCTTTTTCTCTCAGATGAGGAAACTGCTCTGCTTTTCACTCCCGTATTGCAAACGAACACCAGAAGTCACACTTTGTTTCTATTCACCAAATGTGTATTTCCTTAAATCTTATTTTTAATGAAGTGCAGTTGACATACAATATTAAATTAGTTTCAGGTGTACAACATAGCGATTTGACAATTACATACATTACGAAATGCCCACCACGGTAAGTGTAGTTACCATGTGTCTCCATACAACGCTGTTACAATGTTGTTGACCATATTTCCTATGCTGTACTTTTTTGTATGCAATATTTTCAATAGATTTTGAACATAAGCATCCAGTTCCTTTTTAATACTATGGTGGTGATAACAGGAAATACAATAGTCCACTAGACTGGACTTCTACTATAGGTCTTACTTTTTAAAAAAAAAAGGAAAATATTTTGAGAGAGAGAGAGCACACACACGCTTGTGTACAAGCGGTGGAGGGACGGAGAGAGGGAGAGAGAGAATCCCAAGCAGGCTCCATGTTCAGCGTGGAACCCAAAATGGGGCTCGAGCCCATGACCCTGGGATCAAGACCTGAGCTGAAGTCAAGAGTCAGACGCTCAACCGACTAAGCCACCCAGGCTCTCCAGGTCTTACTTTTTGATGGTTCAAACGTGTTCAGCGATAATTTTTCCCTCCCCAGAAATTCATATGGTGAAGTCCTCATCCTCGGTACGTAAGAACTTAACCTTATTTAGAAAAAGGATCTTCAAAGAGGTGATTAAGTTAAAACAAGGTTATTCGGTTGGGCCGTGCTCCAATGACTGGTGTCATAAAAAAGGGGGATTAGGACACAGACACATAGAGGAAGGACCACGTGAGGACTCAGGGACAGTCTGCAAGCCAAGGAGAGAGGCCTCTGGAGAAACCAGCCTCTGAGGCAGCACCTCAGTTTTGAACTTCTAACTTCCAGAACCATGAGAAGATCAATCTCTAGTGTTTGAACCACTCAGCTGGTTGTAGTTTGTGATGGAGCTCCGGCAAACTGACCCACATTAACCACCAGAAGATGAGATCTAAAATTTAAGCCACCAATACCTACCCGATGGTCCAGAAATCAGAGGGGTTCTCTTTCACCTTTCTGGTGAAATTGTCGTGAAGGAGACAAATTTAAGCTGATCCAAGACATCTGTTCATTCTGAAGCCAAATCAAAACACCAACCACAGCTGCTATGTTCATCCTGTGGCAGATCATTTGCTTCGATACTCTGTTCTCCCATGAAATGAATTTATCATAAATGGCAATTTCTCATCATAATTAATTAATCATTAGACAACATTTTGCACCGTGCTGACTTCTGAAATTTATTTATTCATCTGTTTATTCTTTTCTTCCTTGCTTATTTATGTTCAGAGAAAAGCCTGGGACATTTTTTGAGTTAAATCTCTGACCTTTATACGACCCTTGCCAACTATTCAAACACAAAAAGCCATAAAAAAAATTATTATGGGTCAATTTAACAGAAATCCAAAATTCTTGCTCTCTTTTTTTTCCTAGCTACTGAAGAAATATCAGAAATGACATATATAAATTGGAAATCATTTCCCGCTTGCCAGCATATCTTAAATTGATGTGGCCAAGAATATTCCTTGTAATTGTTAAATTAATTTAGATATTCTTGATGTATTGTTCTTCACGTGAAAATCACTCATCATTCTTCCTTGGCTCTTTGCCTTTTTGTCTAAGATTAAAGAAAGTGCCCTGGGACCTACCCCAAATGCCTCCTGCACACAAAACGTCCACCTACGGGCCACACTCAGCATAACCTCGGAACTCAGGTGTCCTTTTCTTGCACAGATCACGTCACACCCAGAGCACAACATTAAGATTGGCTATGGGGCTCTACAAGTACAGGCAGGAGATTGAATTTTCCTTAAAGGAAAATAAAGATAAATAATTATGCCTTTTTGGGGGTAGGCTTCCTCCAGAAACTCCTTAAAGAGTTTCCCTGACTAGCAAGCACACTAAATGTCGGGGCAACCTACAAATATTTTAAAAACCCAACAAATCATCTCCAGATTAGTCTTAGCTTAAAGTAGAAAATCATATTGGGCTTGGCTTAAATGTTATAAGAAAACTAGAATAATTCCAAAGGAACCCTGCACTGAGGACCCATTTAAGGACCACGTTGTCAAAGACTGTCCTGAATGACACTGTTTTCTCTTTGCTCCATTGCTTAACGGAGCTAATCGATTTCAAGTGATCTGTTGCCCTACCCTGTGTCATAAGGATTCAATGTCAACTTTCTTGATTCTGCATTCCATCAAGCTTATCATCTGTTATTTGTTAAAATAGCATATAGGTTTATATTTTTAAGCAGTTCGATTCTGACGGACTTTTATGTTATTAACAAAGTGGAGTTTCTATTAAATGCTTCGTGCAAATTATAAATAAACTGTTTCCTCTTTTGTATTGCAATGTGCATGAGCTGTTAGTACCTCAGTGCTGGCTCTTCAGACGCATGTTCCGTCATCAGGCCCTGGATAATGACACCAGCAGGTGACAGGTTGGCCAACACATCTGCCATGCTGTCTACACCACACACTGACCATCAGATGTTTAGAATTCCATCCCTGTATGTGCATATGCGACACGCAGAGCACAAATGCTGTCCCTCTTGAGAAATGCACTTCATTATGGGGCAACATTATCGTCTCCCTCAACCCACGTGTTTGCATTCGCTGGGTTTACTTCCACGCGGCACCAGACTTCCTGCCAATGTCCCGCCGCTTCAGTGGTTTCCTGGCTGCCACGTTGGGGTGCTGGGTATGCCCCACCTCCCGATGAGGGGTCTTGGGTTGATTAGGGCAGAGGTCCTATTCATCCACAGTCATGTCCTACTGAGGTAGGGAGTCCACTGAGATAGAACGGCGCTCGCTGGCCATTCCGTGTGGGTATGGTGAAGGGTCTCTCGTGCAAGCACAACCTCCATATGAGACAGCACAGCTACCAGGCAAAGTGTCCAGCAGTATTTATTTTTAAGTTTATTTTGAGAGAGAGACAGAATGAGAGAGAATGGGGAGGGGCAGAGAAAGAAAGAGAGAGAGAGAGAATTCCAAGCAGGCTCCACGCCGTCAGCACACAGTTTGATGCGGGGTTCGATCTCACAAACCACGAGATCGTGACCTGAGCCGAAATCAAGAGTTGGACACTCAACTGACTGAGCCACCCAGTATTTTTACTTCAAACCAGGTGAGTCGTGACAGAGACCTTGATGACAAATGGACAAAGATTCATGATTCGACAAAGATGGACAAGATTAAGTCAACCAACAGGAATGACCAAACCCTGCAGAGCCTCTTGAAGTTAAGGGATTGGGTGAGGAGTGGACAGCACCTCAGCATCTCACAATCGGAGCATCAGGACTCACTGTTACACCCACACTGTATGAGTCTACAGAAATATTATGTAAATTTAGTGTTCGTAATGAGCTATGGCTTCCTGCAGAAGAATTAGAATGGGCCTAATTGCTCATGCTTACTTTAAAAATGAAATAATGCTGGGACACCTGGGTCGCTCAGTTGGTTGAGCATCTGACTCTTGATTTAGGTTCAGGTCATGATCTCAGGGCCATGGGATAGAGCCCAGTGTTGGGCTCCATGCTGAGCTTGGGGTTCTCTCTCTCTCTCTCTCTCTCTCTCTCTCTCTCTCTCTCTCTTCCTCTGCCCTTCTCCCCTGCATACACACACTCTCTCTCTCTAAAATTAAAAATAAAATTTGAAATAATGCTGCCCCATTTCTTTTCCTTTCCATGGACTTTTTCTAACACCTTCACTCTTCACAATACAGAATAAATAAATAAATATATATATACATATATATAATAATAATTATTCAATATATATGTATTTATAAAATATACATTTATATGTAGGATAAGTGTATATGGTATAAATAATTTATATGTATATATATTACTAATGGTCCAAGGATAATTAGAAACCCTTTTTTCATTAAACACATATTTAATGATATTCTCCTTAAAATCTGCAAATCCCTGGCCAGACTCTTTAATTAATTTTTCTTTTCAATTCAATTCCACTGGCCGTGTACCTCTTCTTTAATTCAAGTCCCATCTCTTCTCAATACCCAACCACATGGGCTTCAGTATTATTGGCAAGTATTAGGCACTTTCCCTGAGTATGGTTTTAAAGGGCCACCCCATAACCACAGGTTGTCACCAGACTGTGTAGTTCCGGTGGTCAATGTTCACTCCAAAAGGCAAGAGGTCAGCTTCTATTTTCTGGTTCTGCGTGCAGGGAGCACTGAACTTGTCACTCCATCCTAACAACTAAGAGCTGAACAGACAGAAAGATCAACAAGTCTTCTTGGATGCATAGGTGAGGGGAGCACGCAGGGCAAGCGACTGCCCGAGACTGGAGAGACCACAAGGGAGTGACTGCTTATCAGGAGCAGAGACTCCCAGGAGAAACCGCCTTGGGAACCAGTGCCAGATTAGGGGCACCTGAACTGTTACTACACTGACACCCCCGGTGTGGCCACGTCTCAGAGGTAAAAAGTCCGGGGGGATCCAGTTACGAGGTGTCAATATTGTGAGATTTACCACCCGGTTCTCACATTAAATATCAGAGAAAAATCTCTTCACACTCCCTGCAGAGAGGGTGAGGGAGATGGGAAACATTTTTAAATATACCAGAACACCCTCTTGTTCTTAAGCAGGCCTTAGCACAGGGGAAACTAGTTACCCACAGACTAAACTGCTGGGGAATTATCAGAGCCTAACTGGCCTTGGGAAGGGAAATACCCAATTTCCTCTCTCTCCAGACTAAGGGGAGAGAAAAACAGAAGTGTGTGTGTGAAGTCCGCAGTCCAGAGGTGCAGACTCACTAAAGATTAGCACTAATCCTGGAACTATAGAGGCACACCCCACACACTCATCACCACAAGGCCTACTGACAGCAGCTCCTTGACCAGCACATCATGCTCAGCTAGCAAGAAAAAATCACGAGGCACACCCAGAGGCAGAAAACAATTTTGAAGAGGCAGAACAAGTCCCAGAACTGAGGTGGTAAGGATGTTAGAATTATCAGACGGGGAATTTAAGGCCACTATGATGAATATGCTGAGGGCTTTCATGGATGGAGCAGGCAGTGTGCAAGGACAGGTGCGCAACATCAGGGAGATGCAAACCCTTAGGAAGGACCTGGAAGAGACACGAAAGATCACAAACCCTGTGACGGAAATAAGGAATGCCTTTAATGGGCTTATTGGTGGTCTGGACCTGGTTGAGGAAGGAATCTCTCAGATAGAGGATGTATCAATATAATCCTCGAAAACCAAAAAGCAGAGAGAACAAAACTGAAAGAGTGGAATGAGTATGCAAGAACTGGGGAGCAACCACAACAGGTATAACAGGCATATCTGGGCACATCAGACAGAGAAGACAGAGAGCAAGCAAGAGAGGACCATTTGGATCAATGATGACTGAGCAGCACTAATGACTGGTAAATGGATAAACAAGCAGATCAGTGGAACAGAGCAGAGAGCCCAGAAGCAGCCCCTATGGGTGTACTCACCTGATCTGTGACGAAGGCAGAACAACAGCATGAGGATCGCCTCATCGGCAAACAGTGCTGGAGCAGCTGGACATCCGCGTGCAGGACGAATGGACTAGACACAGACCTTGCACCCCTCACAAAAAAGGATGGAACATGGACTTAAATACAAAAAATTGCAAAACTATAAGGCTCCTGGAGATCACATAGGAGGAAACCTAGCTTGGGTGTAGTGATGCCTTTTTAGAGGCAGCACCAAAGATGCGATCCCTGAAAAAAACAGATAACCTGGCGTTCGTGAAAATTAAAAACTCTGCTCTGTGAAAGGCAAGGTCAAGGGAATGAGGTGACAAGCCCCAGACTGGTGAAAATATTTGCAATGACAAAGATATGTGAAAGACATCAGACACCAAAATAAACCCTTCAAACTCAACAATAGGAAACAACCTGATTTAGAAAGGGCCAGAGACCTCACCAGACCCCTCACCAAAGAGGATGTACAGACGGCAGGTAAGCACATGCATAGACGCGCCGCGTCCTATGTCAACAGGGACACGCAGATCAAAACCACCGCACACCCACCAGAAGGGCCCCAATCCAGAGCACTGCCCACACCAAATGCGGGCAAGCAGGTAGAGCATCTGGTGACTGTGCTTCTCGCTATTTACCCAAAGGAGTTGAAGATGTATGTCCACACACACGATGTTTATAGCAGCTTTTTCATAACGCCAAACATTGGAATCAATAAGATGTCCTCCAGGAGCTAGCCAGATAGGTAAGTGGTGGTCCACCCGGACAATGGAATATTATTCAGAGCTGAAAGGAAATGAGCTGTCCAACCATGGGCAGACATGGAGGAACCTTAGGTGCCTGTCTCTGACTGAAAGAAGCAGTCTGAGAAAGCCTGCATGTTATATGATTAGAGCTACATGACATTCTGGAAAAGGTATCAGGAATATCAGGTTGTCAGGGTGGGTTCCAGCAGTGGAGCAGACAAACAGAAGAACACTAAGGATTTTTAAGAGAGTGAAAATACCGTGTATAATGTATAATGATGAATATATGTCACTATACGTTTGTCCAAACCCACTGACTGACTATATACCAAGAGTTAACTTACAAGGTCAACGATGGACTTCCGGTGATTATGAGGCTTCAGTATAGGCTCATCCTTGGTAAAGGTGTCCCACTCTGCTAGACGCCATTGATCCTGGGGGAGGCTGTGCATGTGTGGGGACAGGGGGACATGGGAAGTCTCTGTACCTTCCTCTCACCTAAAACTGCTCTAAAAAGTTGTCTTTAGGGACGCCTGGGTGGCTCAGTCAGTTAAGTGGCCGACTTCAGCTCAGGTCATGATCTCATGGTTCGTGGGTTTGAGCCCCGCGTCAGGCTCTGTGCTAACAGCTCAGAGCCTGGAGCCTGCTTCAGATTCTGTGTCTCTCCATCTCTCGGCCCCTCCCCTGCTCACGCTCTGTGTCTCTCTGTCTCTCGCCCCTCCCCTGCTCATGCTCTGGGTCTGTCTCTCAACAGTAAATAAACATTAAAAATTTTAAAAAAATAAATTAAAAAAAATAAAAAAGAAAAAGGAAAACGTCATTAAAGTTTATCAAATCAGGGTGGAAGTTACTGCCTCATAAAAGCAGAACAGAATTCTCATTGTCGGCTAAGTATTTCATTTAGGTTTAATTATAAAGCAATTATAAAAATATATGTTTATTTGAAGGAAAAGAGATGAGTAATGGAGAACTTTATAGCCTACTAACTGTGGAAATCTGATTGGCATTTGACTGTCTTATGTTATGGTGCAATATGGTGGTGGTATTTTTATGGAAGCTGCTAAAACACAGTTCAAAGTAAAATGGAGAACTACATTAAGCTTGCCCATGTGCTCTTTTCTGGGAAGTTCTGAGCAGAACACAGCGATGTGTTTATTCTAATGTTCACAAAAGAAGAGGAACGAATAATAGTGACTAACAACTAACAATGCTAACTAAAACTGGTTCCGTACTCCGTGCACAGTTCCATGCACTCACCCACTGGAGATCCTCAGGAGAATCACATGAGGTAAGCGCCCTTCTTGTTCCCATTATACAGATAATAGGAAAAGGAACAGAACACATGTGACTTGCCCACGCTTGCACAGCAAAGAAGCGGTGGGAAAGGGATTTGAACTCAGGCCATTGGATCCCATGTCCTGCCTCTGACCACTTCATGACATTCAGTCAGAAACCATGTCACCCAGGCTGCCATTGTCTGCGCGCCCGTGCTAAGATCTACACATCAGCAGCCCTTATTTCGATCATCTCCGACTTTAGAATAGGTTCTCCCATCTGGTGGTGGAAGGAAGACAGAGTTTCTCCTTGACAAAACAATTAATCGTGTACTCCACCATACAAAACTATTTGGCGAATTATCTCAGTAAGCAGATTCAAAAATAAGTCGGAATCCACATGCGTACCATATAAAACAATCAGAACATCAGGACATCAGGACCCTATACCCTACTGCTCTGTTTTACTACCTATAAATTTTTTATAAGACTTTTTATGGGACGTTTAGACATAGTCAGAAGCTTCCTTCCTTGAATAGCAATGATTTGTTTCATCTGTTTCTGATGTTACACAGGGATGTGCCACGATTACCTGTAGGTGGGCCAACGGAATGTAGTCATACATATGGAATTGGGGAAGTGTGGCGTTTTAACAAGCAATTTATAGGATCGCCTTTGTTGGCACTAAACTTTTATGCTGAATTAAAATTAACATGGTCTCATACAATAAGCCAGAATTGTTTGAAGCATCCCGGAAGAGATCACAAGCATCCATCAGTGTCCTGCACTGGGTATTGGGTTAGAGCACCAGGAAATGGCCAGAGAATCATCCAGTCACAGGTAACCTTTAACAAAATCAAATCTGCAAGTTCTGCCCTAAATCAGCACCATGGGACTCCAAATAACAAACACATCCATATCGATCCTTGCTTGCGCAAACATCGAGTATTTGTTGACCATACACGCTACTTGCCAAGCACCTTTACAGGCATTTCCTGATTTGGTCCTCACGTCAGCCCTGCGGGAAAGATACGATCACCTCCGTCTGACAGACGTGCATTCCTCTGTTCGCCATTTTTCTTCCTTCCCAAGCCTTGAGGAGGCTGCGTGGCTCTCCCGGGACACCACCGTTCGGTAGACAGCAGTGCTGTTCTTTCAACACGACCGCGACCCTCAACCTGGCACTCTTCCTGGTCCATACGTGCCTTCTAGATCTTGAATAGGCGTGGAGACAGAGACACTGGAAGTCCTCCGGGAGGAGGCCTGGATGGTGGCCTGCAGGACACATCAGGGTAGTTTGGGGACGTTGCCCCATCTGTGTGTGCCCTTCCAGGGAGCCTCCCGTGGTTGCCCTGCCATCGCCAGCCCGTGGCTTAAGGAGGTGCCCCACGCTCTGACACAACGCATTATGCTTTCCTGAGGGTCAAGCAGACCCACTGTCGGGAACAGCAGTGCAAAGCATGCACTTACTCCTCTCTATAACAGGTAGCGCTCAAGGGGCCATGTTGGCCGGGACGGGTCCCCCTCTGCAGCGATAAGCGAGCCCCTCCAAACCCTCGGAGGTTTGAAAGAAAAGGGAAGCTTTGATTCTGCTTGGGTCCAGCGTGGATCAGACAGCTCTCCCCGGCGGCTCACCTCCACTCCCCCGCAATGCTGCCATCTGACACGCTGGGCCTCTGTGGTCTCCGCTTCGGTGGCCAGTATGGACGGGGCTTCTGTAATTTTCGGCCATGCTCCATTGAATGAAAGCAGTCACCTCGTCCAACCCAACTCCAAGAGCAAATATGACTTCCTGATGCTCAGGGGGAGGAAATGTAATCGGTAAGCATTATAGTCCATCCTTGCCACGAGCGTCTGCTGTCTGACCACGGCGTGAATCAGCCACGGAATATCACGGTCCCCACACTCAGTGTGTTTCTATTCTATGGGGAGGTCAAGCAGTGGCAGGTAGAATAATAAAAGCTCTTTTGAGAAAGGTGGTTTGTGGTAGGGGCAATTATACCAGACTCTGAGAGTTCAGGAGCGCTTCCTGGAAGAAGAATATCTACCTGGAGTCCCAAAACATAAGGAGCATTTAGGAAGGCTAGGAGACCAGGAAAGACGTCCTAAGGAGAAGAAAGGCATTGGATGGCAGACCAGAAATGAGGACAAGCTGGGTAGTACCGATGACCGAGAAAACCTAGGCGCGCTTAAACAGAAAGAAGCAGCAAAGGAGGCTGACAGGTTACTGAGAGCCATTACTAACGCTCGAGGGACTAGTGACAGCTCTTGGAGTCATTTCAATAGACCTGCAAAGCCTCCCGTACCAGACAGACAGTTGAAGGTGCCGCCTGGGTGTGATTGGACCGAGGCTCCCTTGTTTAATTAGAGCTGAAGTCCTTTGTCCATTTTCCCTTCGAATAAAAGCCCACTTTTAGCTTCTAGTGCAATGGTACCCTTCTTTTACAAAATGTGAAAGTTCCTCGTGGAGTGCTTTGGGAAACGCTGTTGACCATTTCCTCCTCTGATTCCATCCTCCAGAGGCTTGTGCGTGGCTCCCCCGCGGAGACGGGAGAGGGGCTTCGGCTCCCTTCACGCACAAGCCTCCTGTGGGAGACGGGCTCACGGCAGCTTTTCCCGTGGAACACAGCTTTGTGTTCTTAAAGGACTCTAGGCCCTCCAAAACCTTTGGTGCAACTCTGCAAAGCCACCGGGAAAGCCTTCAGGACTTTAGTGTTCTTACCTGACAAATTGAAATATCTGAACACTTGCTTTGTTACTGTAAATGTACCTCCCAGGGTCCCGTGCTCACCACGGGCGAGGCCACAAAGCAGCGTTCCCTGGGCCCCACGGTCAGTTGATGGCCCGGTGTGTTCCTGCCAATGCCCTCCATTTTGTTTATTTCAAGACATGACAAGAGCCACTGAGCTCATGTCTATTCAGGATATAGGTTAACTAACATCAACTGTCAATACACCCCAAACAGCCAATTTTAAAGATAACATTTACTGGGACTTTCGAGTGACGCCACATCCACACGTGTTCCAGAAGCATAGGAAGGTGAGTTTCGCTGACTGCTGTTTTCTTGTTAAAGGACCCATCCTTACCAAGAAGAGTAAGCTGGCAGGAGACCACACCTTCACACTGACCTTAAGTCATCAGAGCATCCATTTCCATGAAGGTCAGTGCAACAAACTCCCAGTAGGAAAGCTAGAAAGTGTCTGACCAGCAGGTGGTTACATCTTTCCAGAAGCCTCACCTCTAGGGATAGAACGCAGTCTCAGGGTGTTCCTCAGCCCATCATGTCTTATTGTTCCACAGGCCATGTAATCCTAGAGTCAAACATAGGAGCTCCGTAAGAATAAGAGGACAGACCGCGTAAGACTTCTGACCATTTTTCTCTGGGGCTGTCCTAGGCTGTGCTGGGGGAACAAGTGTTTTCAACACTCAATTCCCAAGAGTTCTACAGCTGTGCGGGGTGTGGAAGCTTCTTGCTGTGACGTCCAACAGCTGCCAGGAGCCTGTCTCTCACAGGGCACTGGAATGTGTGCCAAGACCCAGCTGGGCCCTCCTGAAGCTCTGCTCTCCTGGAGCCTTGCTTGGTCGCCCACCATGGGAGGAGGGGACCTAAGCTGCCAAGACACCATGTCTCCCAGGACTCTCGGTGGGTGAAGCCAGGCCACGCTGCCTGCGGAAATCAGGAGAATACCTCTCCCATATGTAATAAGGGCACCAAAGAACTCTTTCCTTCTTCATATACTTATACCTAAAAAGTGTTCTAATGTAACTCACTTTATTGGATGTTATTAGAGGAACTGCACCCCTGCTTCAAGCTCAGACAAGTGTGTGGAAGATCACAGATTAGTGCAAGTCGCAAATGCTCTTCTACACTCAACTTCTGTCTGATGACCTGGACCGAAGCATGTGCCTGAGTCTCTCAATCCTGACGTAGGGTTGGAGCGGGCCCTATACCCAGTCTTCCTGATTTGGAATCACACTGGATTTCAGGGTCAAAATGTTTGGTTTCCCCTACATAAGAAGGGCTTCAATATCCCAAATCTTAGGTCTATACTCAGGGCAATTAGAATCTTAGGTCTGAAGCTGGATTTTGCAGACACAGTGTGAATTGAGTAAAACATATTATGTTATCTAGAACGGATAATCCGGACAATCAATGGTAACACCAAAGAACAGAGAAAACTCATAAAGCTCACCTATAGTGTCGACCTTCATTGATAAGTCCTATAGGAAAGAGTCTCCCATATTAAAAACCATCATCATGAATGTATGTAAATATTACAGGGCACCATTATTTAGGACAATCGGCAGGAAAACAGGAGCCGGGGTACAGCTTCTGCTGAGTGTCGCCAATGTGAAAGTCTGAGTTTCGCCACTTCCTTCCTGTGCCCTTTTCCCCTTTGAAATGCCACACCCTCCATCACCAAGGCATCCACTCCTGGTGGAAATCAATCAGCAAATATCCCAAATTAGTCATTTACCTCTAGGAGCCTTGATGAGTCTTTGCTGAAATAAATTTCATTTTATTCACCATTTGAACATACTCAGTGTTTTAATGTGAACCCTTTTATTTTTGTGAGATGAAAGGACCTTGTCATTAATAAGAAAGTTCAGGGGCGCCCGGGTGGCTCAGTCAGTTAAATGTCTGACTCTTAATTCAGGCTCAAGTTGTCATCCATCTCACAGTTTGTGACCTGAGCCCCGTGTGTGGGGCTCTGCATTGACAGCGCGGAGCCTGCTTGGGATTCTCTCTCTCCGCCCCTCCCCTGTTTGTGTGTGCATGTGTGAAAACACTCTCTCTCTCTCTATCTCTCTCTCAAAATAAATAAATAAACTATAGAAAATAAAGTTCAGGTATCTGTAAACAAGTGGAGACACAGCTGTTGAGAACATAAAGTTTTGCATAGGGAACAGTGGAGAATGTATATTTCAGGGCCGGGAAGATCTGGATGCCTCTAATTAGAGGTGTTTCTGTAGCAAATCACTGAACCTCTGGAGTCTGTTTCTCTTCATATAAAATTGTGGGGGGCCCCTGAGGGGTTCAGTTGAGCGTCCAACTTCATCTCAGGTCACAATCTCACGGCTCATGAGTTCGAGCCCTGCATCGGGCTCTGTGCTGACAGCTTGGAGCCTAGAGCCTGCTTCAGATTCTGTTTCTCCTTCTCTCTCTGCCCCTCCCCCACTTGCGCTCTCGCTCTCTCTCTCTCTCTCTCTCTCTCTCCCAAAATAAATTTTTTTTTTCAACGTTTTTATTTATTTATGGGACAGACAGAGACAGAGCATGAACGGGGGAGGGGCAGAGAGAGAGGGAGACACAGAATCGGAAACAGGCTCCAGGCTCCGAGCCATCAGCCCAGAGCCTGACGCGGGGCTCGAACTCACGGACCGCGAGATCGTGACCTGGCTGAAGTCGGACGCTTAACCGACTACGCCACCCAGGCGCCCCTCTCCCAAAATAAATAAACATTTAAAAAAAACTTTTAAAAAAACAGTAATAAAATAAAATTTAAAATTGTGGATAAAACCCAACTCACAGAAGGTCGAGAAGGTTGGATGAGGTAATACGCCTGGTGCTCCAGAAAGTGCTAAAGCGTCACTTACCTTCCTGACCAAGCTCAGAGGACATCGGTCCTGAGAGAAATATTTTATGGTGACTGTGGGGGTGGGCACGATAAGGACCAGCGCTGCGCAAGCCCGCCGCGGATCAGCTGAGCTGGGAGAAGCACCCACAGGCAGGCTCTGTCCCCACGTGCCAGGTGATAGGTCACCGAGCTTCGCATTCCAAGCTTGCCCAAATCCAAACACAGGCTCCCAGCGAGATGATTCCAGCTACGCCCTCTGCATGCTTTCCCCGTGCCCACCTGCACGTAGGTGAGAGCCCCTACACCCACGCGCCCGCCTGCACACACACTTACACTCTACGGCACATTTGCCCTGCGTGAGTGAGCCCCTGAGAGCTGTTAAGTCACGATCCTTATCCCATCCCTTAACCAACACGTTTGACCGGGCCTGGGCTTCCTATGTTATTTCCACTTCTGTAATATGACCTCTAAAAAAGGGCACAGCTCACTAGAATGCAACATCTTCATTGGAAGAAGCCTTACGCTATTTTCTACGTGCATTTGCATCAACTGGCTTAAATGGAGTTTGATGGGATGGGAGCAGCAAAGACTGGAGAACGATCCAAGAGCAAATTGAGTGCCGGATTTGGCTTCTTTCACCAGCGAGGGGGGTTGCATTTTATATTTCTTTCCTTAGGTTTACACGGTGCTCTTCTTCAAAGATCCCCTGCCAAGTGCCCACGTACTGAACATCTAAACGCCACAGGCATGGCTGGATGGAGAAGTCGCCCTGAGGGAAGGAAGGAGAATGGTCAGGACTGTCGGGCAGGTGGACCTGGGTTCTGTGCACCTGCTCTGAAAGAGCATCCACAGACGCAAGAGAGGAACCTCCAGCGGTGTTTACTTGATTTTCCTCATCCCGTTCATCTGGGGAGTGGAAAGACGAGTCATCTTTGAGGTCGGAGGAGAATGGCAGCTTTGACCGCAGGAACCATAAGGCTTGCGAGCTGGTTAAAACGTCATCCCGCCCCAGAAGGGCTGTGGATCGTAGAGTCTGTCAGAGGGACACCCACGCTCCTCTCTGCCCTGTGACTCAGGTGACAAGCACAGACATTGATTCGCTCAGTAATGAGTTGTTGAGGATGGAATGTGGCCCAGGACAGGAACAAGGGATGGACGGATGTACAGGACCCCGACTAAGCTCCCCGTAGTCAAGTGGGAGACCCTCGGAGGAAAATTAAGCAATTCAGAGACCCTCCCAAGCTTTCCATGGAATGCAGATGAAACACCTAAGAGCAAAATACTGTTTGACAAAGGTGATGTCAGAACATCAGATCAATCATGGTGAACCTTGAGCCTCACAAAATAAACATGTGTTCATTCACGTGACGAAAATTCACTAGCTGTCATCCCCATGTACCAGGGGTAAAGAGGACCCCCTTCGAAAATAAAACAAAACAAACGCGACCAACCGAAGAGCAGGGACGGCCAACACTTCCCACGTCCGTCCCGGGAAGCCAGCACGACTGAGGGGCACAGGGCGCCACAGGACAGGGTGGAGAGGCAGGAGTCGCACATTAGAGTCAGGATTCCTGGCGGGTGTGAGCAGGCGTGACTGCGTGAGCCGCTTAGGTGGTTGGTGCCTTGTGTGCTGGCCTTGAGGTCCCGGTGGGAAGACAAGGGCAGTGGGAGCCCACGCGGACAGACTGGGCCTCAGTGTCATGGTGGCCTCTGCAGGGGAGCTGGCCTCTCCCGAGGGCCAAGCATGTACCTGGCTGCACGAGGGGCCCCTTGCGGTCGGGGAAGCGGGAACCTGGTGGCCCCCCCAGGACCCCAGCGAGCCGACAGGTGACACCAACTGCACGAGCCACAGGCCGCACCGGAAATGTGACTGCCACCTCCCCTACACCCTCAGACAGCGTGCAGGTGTCTGTTGTGGCCCCCACTCACCCAGAACGATGCATTGAAGGGACTTGTAGGCAAAGCCACCATAACTGGCAGAGGAGACCCCGTGCAGGCAGCCACCTCTAACACGAGGGCAGGGGGGGAGGGGGGGGTGCCCAGCGCCCGTGGGCCAGGCCTCCGGTCCGGTCTCCCAGCCCGTGCCCGGCAGCAGGTGCACGTGCCCAGATGAAGGGTTTCCAGGTCCCACACTGGCCCCTGCAAGCCAGGGCCGCTCCACACGATACTGCCTCAAAGCCGGGAGAGAAGGTGCCGGAAGACAGCCTCTCCAGATAGCTCAGAGGAAGAAGAAAGTTGTTCAGACGTGGCCCAATAAGCTGTTCTAGCTTGTGCACACGTACATGACGCAAAAGTGAGTTTAAAGTTTTATGTCTTTTGGTTTCGTTTATTTTCACAAATTCTATGCCCTCAAATCAATTGCATACAAGCTACTGCAGGTATGCACTGGACTGTTAATACAAACAGAAATAATTTTCATTAAAAAAAAATAACCGTTTCTGTGTTTTATAAAACAATGAAGGATGGTTTCAAACAAAAGGCATTAAAATTAAGAGCTTCTTAAAGCCAGGACCCTGTTTTCTACACCAGTGATTCTCAAATTCTAGTGCATCTTGGAATCATCTGAGGAGGCTAATTAAGGCAAAATATCTGGGGCAGGGGGGCAGATATATCTGTATTTTTTTTTTTTAATTTTAATGTTCATTTATTTTTGAGAGAGCGAGAAAGCAGGGGAGGGGCAGAGAGAGAGGGAGACACAGAATCTGAAGCAGGTTCGAGGCTGTCAGCACAGAGCCTGACGCTGGGCTCGAACTCACGGACTGTAAGATCATGACCTGAGCCGAAGTCAGATGCTTAACTGACTGAGCCACCCAGGTGCCCCATATCTGCATTTTTTAAAGCCTTCCAGGAGATTCTGACGTGCAGCCACATTGAGATCTCGTGTGCCCCAGGTCCCTCACTCTGACTGGCTTGAACGGGGACGTCAGAGCATCATGGATAAAGCGGAAACACCAAGTCAAGATTCACTTTCCTCCACAGTTCATTGTTGTGTTCCAGCTGTGAGCCCGCAGTTACTGGCCCTCGGATCTGCCGATCGAAAGTGCAAACCACAGGGATCTCACTGACAAAGAACGGTAAGGGTAAGGCAAACTGGATTAAGCCACATTTAAATCACACACATTCGGTAGAGCAAAATAGTCAGAAGTAGGCAGCATATTCCGTTTCCTCTGTGCCATTTTACCTTGCCTATTGTTGTAAAATCTGGCTTCCTGCAAAGATCACCAAGGACTGTAGGGTTTGCAAGAAAACACACAGGTGACGAACGCCGTCTGTTTCCTTCCTCGGACGCCACGAACCTCCCACATCTAAAACCAGCAAAGCGCTCTGCATAGGAATAGCCCGCCTTCATTATGACTCAAGAACAAAAGCTATGAATTTTAAACCTTTGCTTCTTCAATAACTTAAGCCAGCCAATAAGCATCACGTAAAATTGATTCCTAATAAGGAAATGAATAAATACCACTTAATAGCTTTGGTAACTATACCGATGCGGAGAAATTATGGCCTTTCCCCTGCACTTTTCCCCGCTGTGGAGAATGCCTGGCTTAGAGTCCCACGGTCTGGGTCTGGCGGAGCTCAGGGAGCCACCCGCCTCTGCCCTGTCCCACCCTGGGGGGTCCCCTCACATGCCTGGGGACAGTGCCACCACTTTCCAGTTCTATGATCTTCCGCAGGGCTTTGGACCCTGGCCCCTGCTTCCTGTCTGTGAAACCAGCCTCGTTCCCGAATCACAGGATCTTGAGGATTACATGAGCTAATCCATGTCAAATCCTGATGCTCGGCATTAAATAACACCCGAATGTCTCCCTTCTATGCCGGTCCTGCTTTCCAGTTTGGACGGACACAATCCTTGAAGGTGGCCACCTGCTTGGTGTGTGTTTGTTTGTTTGTTTTGTGGAGTTGTTGTTTGCCTGTTTTCTCTGTCAATCTACCAAAACAGTCCTCAATAGAGCTTCATGGCATTGGATTGGCGCTGAGTTTTTTAACAAGTGCAGAGATTATTGGTTTAAATAATATGTCTTTTCTCTCCAAGAGACTCAAACACTTTCCTTCCAAATGCTTCATCAGGTGCCCCAGGAGTTCTCGTACGCTTTTAAGTAAAAAAACGTATTAATGACACAGTATGAAGAGGGCTAGCCTGTATCATCTCTGCTGCTTAATCATTCAGTCAGAACATTTTGCTTTAACAAATAGCGGGGGTGATAAAGAAAGCCGTCCGCGTTACAGAGACCTCTCCCTAAAGACAGTCTTGATTATACAAGCGTTGTCTTCTCAACATAGAGACGTGGAAGAAAAGAGATGAATCCCGGAAATCAAGATGTTAAGAAAAAGTAAACCAGGAAGAGTCAAGAGGAAGGAGAGGCCGCTACTGCTTACGGAAACAAACAATGCCTAAAAAATAAATTAAGGCTTCTTGTCAACGTTCCTTCTCCCCAGGGATGGATGTGTGTATAATAAAGATCTCCAGAAGCGCCAACCCATATGGCTTGGTAAGCATGTTCTGAAAAGGCTACTTTAAATTCTACTAGGAATAGCTGGAAGTGATTTAAACTTTACAATCCCGTTGTAAATGGACATTTCATTTTCTGCACAAGGTCATATGATTTTCCTAGATTTACAGTTGCATCAAAAGACAACAGTTCCAATTTATTAGTGAGATTTCTGGGGTGACATTTAAGATGTTAAGAATGTGAAAGTGTCAGGCTTATGCCTTCGAATGCGGCCATTCCTCTTGCAACACGGGCTTTCATCACCCAAACTGGGTAGAATTGATCTAACGAGAGGATACGATTTGAATTACTGCAACCCTTCCTTGGTTAGGAGGGATCCCGGCTAGTGCTCAGGGAGGAGGGCGAGGGAGCAGCCCCATGAGGGGCTTTGTCTGGAGGAGGAAGAGGAACCAGATTCGTCACAGCGAGAAACACCACAGGTCGAGTGCAGAGTTTGAAGGAAGGAAAGAATTAGGAAAAACTAGCACTTTCATTCTGTGTGGGGATTTTGTGCAGTGCCTACTTATTCGGTGATGCTTATGTTTCCCAGTTTTACACTTGCAACTACGAAAAACATATTTTGATTGAAATTCCTGCAAAATAAGCCATTTTGTTGTCTTGGGTTTGAAACACCGACTCCTTTCTCGATAGAAATAAATTTCATCACATGGAGATTTCTAGAGGGCTTTCTGAGGAAGCCAACTAACCAGCTACAAAAGTAAAAATTAAAATACAGAAGATTTTCCTACTTCTTACCGAAGCAAGTCGTCCTCATCTGGTTCAATGGAGCAAGCATTTGCCACAGAAATCCCCGCTTTTCCAGAGCACTCGGCCACAGTATCTTGACTTGGCCTCGTGTCAGTCAAAATTTTTAATCTGCACAGGTGCACGCTCCCCCAAAAATAACTAGCTGTTTTCTCTAATAATAGGCAACCCACAAGCATGCCCTGTAGGAGATTAAATATCAAGATAAATGAGACCAAGGGCCGTCCCTCATGCACATGGTTTGTACCGACTTTCACGAGCAGCTCTAAGAAAAACTGATCCCAAGTATCCAATCTGTATGTTGGAGTAGAATGAACAGTTATGGGTAGGGTCTCAACAGAAGAGAGGATACAGTTCTCAAAGGTGGGAAATGGTCACCTTCCTTCATACTCTTCACCACCTGGAGATATCGTGAATATTCTCCGCTTTGTCATTTTGGAAACACACCCACCTTTTTCTACCACCACTGGCTCATATACGCTTGGTGTCCCACTGGTACTTCATTTCTGCTAACTCTGTGGCTCCAGGACCCCCGTCCAGGACTCCGGGCCACCTCCAACTCCATCTGGAAGGCTGTCGCAGCAAAGTCCCCACAGGACTGTCTGCCAATGTGCGCAGCTAGAAAGCTCATCCTCCTTTATTGTTTCTAGGTAAGGAAGGAATTGTAGAGAAATTTCAACCAAGAAGAAAACAAAGCATGTCCTTAGTTGGCCAATGACCGTAAATGAATACCAAATATCTGATTTGGAAACCACCAGTGGATATCACACAAGGATAGTATTTTAGCAAACAGGAGAACTAAGGGCCATCCAAAGTTCCAAAATCTCAATAGCTTTTGTCCTTGTTGCCTGAATTTGGGTTACTTTCTCTAACTGCACCAGGTAGTGGTAAACTATTTGAAATACAATAATGCTGTTGGATTTCACCATGTACTTACCCAATTCTCGTTTAGGGAAATGTGCTGGCCGCCATTTCTTTTCAGCACCTGTAGTCTATAGTAAACGAAAGTGACCGATGAAGACCCAGGCAGGCCCAGGCCTGTTCTTTTCTTCCTTCAAAAACAATCATCGAATCACGAGGGAGGATGCCATCTATCCCATCTCTGTCACTCCTTCCCCCTTTGATTTGGGGAAACCCATTTCACTTTTTCGGACCCTTGCTTTGCTCAATCGCAAAACTGCGAAAATAGTGCAAATCTCCCCAGATTGTGGTCAGCGCGCAGTGAGACAGCGAGTGTGAGCGTCCGGCTCAGAGCCCCACTCCATCAACCGCGACTATTGTTTTAGCTGTTACTAATAAGCATTTTATAAAGAAAGTCTATTCTGCTCCCATATTGGCCTAACTGTGACTTCCTGGTAAATGTTACAAGTACTTCATCAACCGCTCTCCTTTCTAAGCCCTGTACTCCAGCAGCCTTAAATAAATCCCTCAGACATCTAGATGGAGTTGACAGGTAGCCTTTAAAGTCAAGCTAAAGAATTGAGTGCCTAATTTCACAAAACTGTTCCTCCGTGGTCCTGGGTTTGGTATTAGAAACACTTGCAAATGTTCACCCTGGGAGAACAAATGGACAAATGCGGGGTGTCCGTGGTGGCTTAAGTTTATTAGTTCTATTAGTGTTTCAGTGCAAATAAGCAGGGGGTCAATGCAAACCCCAGACAAGAGAATGTGATTTTATCTCACACATCAGTTTATCAGATTACCGGGGGGGGGGGGGGGGGGGTGCGGCGGGAGGGGAGGGAAGAAGGGGATGCAAAAAAAAAAAAAAAGGATAGGGGGAAATAGCTTAATATTTTCCCTCTTATCTTGTCGTGCATATAGAAAGATGCCACAGAAGTGAAATCGGTGGGCTCCAGTGTCTCTGAAACCGCTGACATCAGACAGGAAGTTTGTGAAGGCAGAGCTGTGTCTTTCTTTCCTTCAGTCCGTGTTAATGCATGAGCGCTGCACTCACGATCACCAACCACTTATGACCTGCGTGGCTGTAATGCAGCGTGGATGTAATGGCCTGTGTCACAGACCCACAGACAGAGCTGAGAAGGACCTCACATGCCATCAGCGCCATCCACCTGCACCACCACCCCCCCAGCCCGTCTATTCTGTGGGGCCTCCTTTACAATAAAGGAAGTTACTAAACACCACCAGATGCCAGGAAATGCTCTGAGCCATTCTCATCCATGAAGTGGGGCGGGCGGTCCGAGGAGGGGTCTGCACAAAGGGCATTTAGCCCGAGCAGGTCCTGGAAGAGCCACTGCAAATCCATACCTGCAAGTATGTGGCCCCCAGGACAAGCAGACATTCAAAGGCTTAAATGAGCATTGGACGTAGTGGCATCCTTCTGGAAGGGACAGGGAGCGGGCAGGCATTGAGGACCAGGCACAAGAACATGCTGACAGAGGCCAGACGCCGGCCTGTGTGAACAGAAAGGGCTTTAACTCCCACCTTTTGGAAGACTTGAGAATTAGGTGGAAATTTTGCTTCTCTGCATTTCCCAAAGCATCCCTAAAGGCGTTTACTGCCGATGTGCACTCGTAGTCTACCTTACGCCCCAAAGAGACCCTGACAGGGCGGACAGCGGCGCCCAGCCGGCGGGGGTGTGCTTCCTGCGGGGCAGTTACCCGGACGCTCCCGTCCCCGCTCACCCTCCAGAACTCACCCCCAGAACTGCCGCGGATGCAGCACGGGCCTCGCCGCCACACCTGGCTGCCAAGGAAGCGGGGAATCAGAGCGCCGCCGGCGAGGCCATCGTGCGTGCTCACCAAGCCCCCCAAGCAGCCCGCGAGGCTGTGGTCGTAAGTAAAAGAACGGTAAATGAACAGTAGATTTTATACCATCTGACTGGGCTGCTGCACGTTTAGTCTCTCTGATGGCAGGACGCTACGCTGAGCCCCCTACTTGCAGGCCTGCTGTGTGTGTGGTTTCCTCTCGCTCGCGTGTGTGTGCACGTACCTGTGCATAAGTGTGCACGTGTATAAATGTGTACGTATGTATGTGTGTATGCATGTGCATGAGTATATGTGTGTATGTGTAGGTGTCTACACAGGTATGTGTGTGTCTACACGTAATGTGTGCATATGTATACCTGTATATTTATGTGTATATGTGCATAGGTAGGTGTGTTCTATGTGTGTATATGTGTGTATATGAATGTACACCTGAATATATGGGCGTCTGTGTATGTGTGTGTGCATGTGCCTGTGTGCATGTATATGTGTCTGTGCATGTGTCCATATATGTGTGGATATAGTGTGTATCTGTGTGCGTACGTGTGCACGTATATCTATGTGTATATGTATGAGTTGCCCGTGTGCACGTGTGTATGTGAATGTACATGTGAGTATATGCGCATCTCTGTGTACATGTGTGTATGTATTTGTGTTTGTGGCATATGCGTACATGGACGTGCATGCGCATATTGCACGTATGTGTGTGCATGGATATATTCTGACGTCACTCCGGTGAGGTTGGCATTTCCCCCACACCGTTGTGACGTTGAAGCCTCAGGTGAGTGCCCTGCTCTTAGCGAGTGATGAGGCTATTTGAGCCCACACCTGTTTGATGCCAGACCCCTCATTCTAATCCCAAAAGGCAGTGGGGACAGAGGTACGCCTGAGCGGGGTCGGGAGGAGCGTGTAGATGAGGGTTCCACGGGCCTCGGGAAGAGATAACAGCATCCCTGGATAAGGAACCGTGACATCCCCAAGAGCCGGGAAAGGCAGATCCCCCAGACCCAGAACGTGGTTATAGCCCCACCGACCTTCCGAGTCTGCCCAGGCACGTGGTTGTTGTGGCTGACGAATCGTATGTCACATGCTTCCATCACAGATTTAGTTTTCTCAAATCAATGCTCCCATTCTTTACTGAGTCTAAAAGTCAAATAGCTTCTCTGGGGAAAAAATAAAAAGAGAGTCTGTGAATGTGTGTGTGCACACATAACACAACACATGTGGCGAACCAAGAGAATGTTCCTAATATTTAAAGTTATTACAGAACAATAAGAAAAACAGGAATACAAAACTCAATAGAAAACTGTTAACAGGCGATCCTCACACATCTATGCAAAATAAACATCTAGGAAACTTATGAGAAAAACTGAGCCTCACTAACCATGGGAAAAGGAAAAAAATCATGAAATACCGTTTTTGATTTATCGCGCCGGGGCATGAGGGATTTTCATCTCTCTGCTGTATATTTCTGTATATTTCAGAGTTCCTACAATGACCATGTTATCATGTTATTATCAGAAAAGAGTGCTGGCGCCTTAGGGAAGTTCAGAAGAGGTGACTCTTCAGATTCTACAACATAGCCCCACGTGATATTCTGGAATCCCCATGTCCGGGTGAGAAAAGAACACAAGCCGCGTTCCTCCAAGTGACCTCTGGACACAAAGTGCTCCTTGGTGCATCCATCCAAACCATCTCTGTAAAACGGCCAGAACCAATGTCACAGTAGATTCTACGTCTACCTGCAAGTAGTGTTACCTGTGCCTTCAGTGTAGACCGCACACCAATCTTTGACCACGCTGCCTCTACGTGTGCCGTTTCTTCCTGGTCCCGCTGTACCAGCAGAGGTCAAAGCTCCTGCACGATTTCCTGCCTTGACTCAGAATTCCCAGACTCTTTTGAGTTGAATTCAAATGTTGCAGCTTTTTACTTAAAAATAATTTGACAGAGGGGTGCCTGGGTGGCTCAGTTGGTTGGGCGACCAACTTCAGCTCAAGTCATGATCTCGCAGTTTGGGGGTTCGAGCCCCTCATTGGGCTCCATGCTGACAGCTCGGAGCCTGGAGCCTGTTTCAGACTCTGTGTCTCCCCTCTCTCTACCCCTCCCCTGCTCACACTCTGTGTCTCTCTGTCTCTCAATGATGAATAATGTTAAAAATAATAATAATTTGACACAGCTGAATGGATTCAGCAGCCTACTTTCAGAGAAAAACAAAACAATAACAACAACAACAACAAAAAACAAAAACGAGAGACAGATTGAGAGAGAGAGAGATCTCCTTAGGCCACAGCCTCAGCCTAAATTCCTTACCACCCGCCCACCACCAAATGGCATAAACGTCTTACTACCTTGTCCAGGCAGCGACTTCCATGTGCCAACGTCAAAGCCGTGAGTGTCTCCGCAGAACACAACCTTTGAGACCTTTGTTGTGTGTTCTAGCAGATCACTGGCCAGTCTGTGGGACGCTTCTGATCCAGCAAAAATGTTCATAGCTAGCACATTTCCCCGGGTGTGTGACTCACTAGACCTAGCATGTACTTACTTCCTGAGACATTCAGCATGGTGAGCTTAAGGGACTTTTCGCATGGGCAGTGGCTTCCCCAGATGTAAATGCTCCTTAATTCACATCCCCGGAAGTGCAGAAATGTGCTTGCTACTCTATTTAGATCCCCTAACATAGGACCTAATTAGTTTATGACTAGTTCTCTTCATTCTTCCCCAAATCAACAAGCATTGCTAAATTTTTACTGTGCCCAGGTTTGAAACCATTTAGAAAGAAGGATTAAAAGGACAACTCATTTCTGTTGAGGAAGAGAAGGAGGTACAGGGAACAGAGAAGGAAGGAGAGACAGCTGGAGACAGCGAGCTGCCCCACACAGACCATGGGCTCCTCATTCCATGTACGCTGAGGACTTGCTCTACTGTCTCACGTACCCAGTGAGACCGTGAGGGACACTCAAGGACAAACGTAAGGAATGGCGCCTCTCTACTGAATTTGAGATTTCCATGAAAACCTATGGACAGAATTTCCAATTTATCCAATAAAGTACCTGTACTTTTTTCTGAAACAATCTCTAAATCTTGCCTTAGAATAAGCTCGTAAGGTATTATGGTACATGAGGACTTCTAAGGCTGTTATTTTATTTTATTTTGTTTTATTTTATTTTATCTTATCTTATTTTATTTTATTGTATTTTATTTTAAGACTGGTATATTTCCCTCCTGAAACATAACTGTTTACAGTCCTATCACTGTGTTTCGCCTTTGCCAATACTGATATTAGTATTTCAATTTGAGGTCATTATCTATAAAGGCAATTTTTTTTTTCTTAGAAAAGTCATTGTTCTTTGTCGGGATCTGAATTTTTTGTGATTAATTTAATCCAAAGGAACTTCCAGGAGAATTAGTGTTATGATTCCCAATCTCATGATGGATATCTTAGTGAACATAGGACTTACTGAAATTAAATATGGCCTAGAATGGATTGACTATAAACTCAATCCAAGGAAATCACACCTAAAAAAGATTTGAACAGCTTTAGGTACTTCATATTCATGGTTTGCATGTGCAGTTGTTTTCATGAAGCTTATATAAGGGGCGCCTGGGTGGCTCAGTCGGTTGAGTATCTAACTCTTGATTTTGGCTCAGGTCACGATCTCAAGGTTCATGGAATCAAGCCCCACATCAGGTCTGTGCTTACAGCATGGAAACTGCTTGAGATTCTCTTTCTCCCTCTCTTTCTGTCCCTCTCCTTCTTTCTTTCGATACATTATAGATAGATGATAGATAGATAGATAGATAGATAGATAGATAGTCAGACGTATATATGTATATAAACATTTTTTAAAAAGCCTATATAAAAGACAATACATAATCCTAGCATTGCTGAAAACAATCTACCAAGTATTTAATTACATGAAAACTACATTTAATCTTGAATAGGTCTGAATGGTTTAAATTTTCCTGTATTCCAATAAGCTGACCACACTGGATCAACTTCATTTGTTATTGGTGATTCAATGCTATTTACAGTTGGTATATCTCTTTGGATATCCCCATAACTAAACTGGCTTTAGATTCAGAATCTTGAATCCTCAACTTCTTCTCCCTGGTGCTATTTCTATGCTCACTCAATGCCAACATGGCCTTGTCTACACAAACCTGAGGTAGCTACTTAGAATTCTTATCTTCAGGAAACTCAAGAAAATATTCTAAAACAGAGCATGAGTGGGGGAGGGGCAGAGAGAGAGGGAGACACAGAATCTGACACAGGCTCCAGGATCTGAGCTTTCAGCACAGAGCCCAATGTGGGGCTCAAACTCACGAGTTTTTGAGATCATGACCTGAGCCAGAGTTGAACAGTTAACCGACTGAGCCACCCAGATGCCCCTAAACTTAATTTGTCTAGTATTAGATTTTTATATCTGACTGCCCTACCCTGTGCTATTTCTTTAGTCCTGACTATCCTAGTTGATGGAACATGTACAGTTCACCTAACTTCCTCTTTGTCTCTTGGTTCTTGTTTGTCTATCTGGTTTCTGACGTACCTTCTCCATCCTAACTACATTGTCTTTATTCATTCTCTCCCTTCTATTTTATGACAGGCACTCATTCACCTCCCTCACCCTCACCGACATGGGGCAGTGTGAATAAGGGGCATCCCACCATAGCAAGTGACCAGACAAGGGAAACCTTCTTGTCTGCACAGGTCAGAGGCACTCTTCTTCTACCTAGAAATCCCAGGTGGCCCAGCCTGGGGAACTGTCTTCTGCTCCCTCAGGCAGCACTGATAGAAACCGATCTGAACCCCAGCAACACAACATAAACCAAGCAGACCAAAATGACACCACCGAGATGAAAACTAAATCGTCACTGGAACCAGAGCCTACAAAGATAAGTCAGAACGTACATGCAGACCCTAAATAGGGTGACTGCCTTCTAATGTAAAATACTTAAAAAGACTCAGAAGCTCCTAACATAATAGTGAAAATATGCAAGATACAATACAAAATTGCCCATCTTACCAAAAATGAGAAAATCACAAGTTGAATGAGAAAAGTCAATCAGCTGATACAAACACTGCGATGAATCAGATGTTAGAATTATCTGACAAGAATTTCAAAGTACCCATCAGGAAAGTGCTCCACTAAGCAATTACAATATATCCTGAAACAAATGAAAAAGCAGAGGAAGGTCAGCAGAGAAGCAGAAGTCATACAAAAGAACCAAATGGGAATATTAGAACTGAAAGGTAACAGAAACGTTTAAGACAGTGGAGTGTTCAAGAGTAGAACGGAGAAGAGTTGAAGACAGAACGAGTGAACAGAAGGACAGATCGGCGAAACATACTGAGTCCGAGTGACAGAAAGACAGACAGACACAGAGTCTGAGCAATAGAAAGACAGACATCGGTAAGTGAACCAACACCACACACAGGGCCAATAAAAGACCATTCACATTGCATCCTTTCAGAAAGTGAGGGAAAAAACTGCAAGGCTAAAAGAGTATTTGAGGAAATAATGTATGAAAATTTCTCAAGTTTAGCAAATGCCCTAAACCTGCAGATTCGGGGTGCCTGGGTGGCTCAAGTTGGTTGAGCGTCCGACTTTGGCTCAGTTCATGATATCACAGCTCATGAGTTCGAGCCCCACGTCGGGCTCTGTGCCGACGGCTCGGAGCCTGGAGCCCGCTTTGGATTCTGTGTCTCCCTCTCTCTCTGCCCCTAACCCACTCGCATTCTGTCTCTGTCTTTCTCAAAAATACATAGACATTAAAAAAAAAAAAAACCTACAGATTCAAAAACCTGTATAAAATCCAAATAGGGTAACTCCAAAGAAATTTACGTTAAGTCAAATCATAATTAAGCTACTGAACATTAAGGAGAAATGATATACTACCTAGAGGGGGACAGGAATTCAAGTGACAATAGGTTTTCTCAGTGGAAATTATGGAGGCCAGGAGGAAATAGTGCAAGGTTTTTCAAGTGCTACAAGAAAAGAATTGTCAACCAGTAAAACTATTCTTCAGAATGAAGGAGAAATAAACACATTCTTAAATGAAAGGGAAAAAAAAAAAAAGAATTCCTCCCTAGCAGATCAACTCTAAAAACCTGAGTAAAGTTAATCCTTCAAGCATAGAGACCATGAAAAAGAAAAAAAAAAAAAGAGGAGGAAGAAATTTTGGAGCATCAGAAAGTAAAAAAGAACAATGGAAGAAGTAGAAGTATGAGGACATATAATAAACAATTCCTTTCCTTGTCAATTTTCTAAATACTGTGTGATGATGGAAACAAAGACTGTAAGAGAATCAGACACTCAAGAACATTTTATCTACATGTGTAGAACCAAAGGAAGCAAGGTGTCCACGCTTCACTCAAAGTAGTAAAATGTTGACACCAGTTGATGGTGGTAAGTCATACACGTATATTGTAGCAGCCAGAGCAAACACCAAGAAAACTATACAAAGAAATACATTCAAAAACACTTCAGACAAGATGGAATCCTAAGTAACCCACAGGAAGGCAAGAAACTAGGCACAGAGGAACAAAAACAAAGGAAGGAAACAGAAAATAAATAATAAAATGGCAGACCTAACTCTCACTATGTCAACAATTACTTCAAGGGTAATGGTCTAAATACCCAAAGAAAAGACACAGATGGACAGAGTGGATTAAAAAACAGGACCCAACTATATGCTGCTTAAAATAAATTCATTACAGATTCAAACACGTAGATAGATTAAAAGTAGAAGGATGGAAAAAGATATGTCATGCAAACCTTTATCCTCTAAGAGCAGGAGTCACAATCGTAATACCAGAAAAAGTAGACTTTAGAGCAAGGAAAATTATCAGAGAAGAAAGAAGGACATTACATAATGATAAAAGGATCCATCTGTCAGGAAGATATATAATCCTAACTGTCCATGCACCAAACAACAGAGCCTCAAAATATATGAAGCCAAGCCTGCTAGAGCTAAAAGAAGAAACAGACAAATCCACAATTATAGTTAAGGACTTCAACACCACCCTCTATACAAATGATAGGACCACTAGACAGAAAATCAGCATGGATCCAGTTCTGAGCAAAAAAAAAAAAAAAAAAAAAAAAAAATCGACCAACAGAACATACAAAGAACACTGTACCCAACAGCAGAATATTCATTTTTAGGATTTTTTTTCCAAATATCCGTGGGACAGTTACCAAGGGAAAAAAAAGAGCATATCTTTATATGCTTGACAATAAAACAAACCTTAAACATTGAAATAATACAGAGTATGTTCTCTGACCACACGGAATCCATTCATGACATTAAAAACAAAACAAACAAAAAACCTCTCAGAAAACTAGGAATACAAGGCTACCTCCCAAACTTGATAAAGAACATCTCCCAAAAATCTGCATCTAACATTATACTTAATGAAGCAAGACTTGGTAATTCTCCCTTAAAATTGGAGACAAGGCAAGGATGACCACACATCCTTCTGGAAATTCTAGCACCTTCGGTAAGGCCAGATAGATAGATAGATAGATAGATAGAAAGAATACAGAATAGAAAGGAAGAAATAAAACTACCCTTAGAGATGACACTATTTCCTTTATTATTTCTATAGAATCCCAAAGAACATAAGAAATGTTCTGAAAGTTGAGTTCGGCAAGTTTTTGGGAAGAAGCTCAACACGTAGAAGTCGATTATGTTTGGTTGTATTCCCAATGAACCAGGATATCAACATTGGAAATGCAATACCATTTGCAATCCCCCAGAAAAAATGAAATGCTTAGGTATCAACTTAACAAAACATATACAGGATCCATAAACTGAAAAAATTTAAGACACAGTTGAAAGACTTGAATAAGTGGCCCCCCTGTATGGGCAGGCTCAGCACAGCCCCCATCTAAACAGGACTCCACAAACGTGTCTCCCTGTCCCATACGGTCATCACCACCACCACAGCCCCATGGACCGTATTATAATTTCTTGGCCTCTTGTCAGAATCCAGCTGTTAAACAATAAACCACTTGAGGGTGGGACTGTGAATTTCTCGCTGTTGGTTTCCAGATCTAGCCCAGTATCTGGCACATAGAACAGTAACATTGGCTCCATCACAAGGAAGCCTGCCCGACGCGGCCAACAGAGCAGGCTCTTCAGAGAGGTCCTGTTGGTAGAGAGTCCTGGGTTTTGGTCATTAGAAATTATGTTTGGGTTGGGGCAGGGGTGGCGAGGACCGATAGGCAGAGTGTTGAGGAATGAGGTAAAAGAACAGGGCAAAGGCATGGCTAGCAGAGGGTTTGACAGGATGAAAGAATTTGAGAAAACTGAAATGCCAAGAGGAAGAAGCCATTGGAAGGTAAGAGACAAAACGGAGGCAGAGCGTGGGGGTGGGGGACTGCTCCTGGAAGCCAGGAGTGAGGGGAGCTGGCTTAGAGCACATGTAGAGGGGAAGCGTCCACTGCAAGGTGGTCAGAGGCAAGATGGACGTGGCTCAAATATTCAAAGGTGCACACTTCAGGGTGTCCGGCTCTCTCAGTGCCAGCGGTCGTTTGTTGCAAGAGCTAGTCCAGGGGAGGCGGAGGCTTCAGTAGATTGACAGGGTTTAAAGGTGCAAGGTGAGTCATGAAAAAGTTGCAACGCAGGAGGGGAAAAGCCATCCAGTGTCCCTGAGAACCGAGCTGGCGGCAGTCTACGGTCTCCGCAGATCCAGGCAACCCCTTGGGCAGAGGTCAAGCGTCCAGCACGGGGAACGGGGAGGGTGGGAGGCTGAGTGTGAGGGAGCGTCTACAGGACGGGCCCCACGAGGGCCGCCTGCCTCCGCTGACTCCCTTCTGCGTCCGCACGAGCTTCCGGGCTCCTGGATGTGGGCCCAAGTCTCACCAGCCCCCACTTCGCTATATTTCTGATTCTATGCAACCACTGTTTCCTACAGTGTTTCTATAGTCCACTAACAAAGCTTGTTCATTGTCCTAGGAGCAGAAAAGATTCCAAAATTCATCTTCTCCATAATTCAGACCCAAGTCAGCACCACGGCAGGCTCGGGTAATTTGGCCAACGCGCTGGCCACGATTCCTCACGTTGTAATCCATCATCATTATGAGCCGTATTCACAACATTTCTTCCTTTGGCATCCAGTCTGAAATGCAAAGGACTGTTAGGACAGAGAGAGATGAACCAATGAGATACCGAGACCCAAATATGTGCTTTGTTAGAAATGAAAATGGAAATACGATTCCAGGGGAAAAAAGGACTTTGTCGGAACATGGTCACACACTCCTTTCAAAACATGAAAAATAAATTCACCCTCAAGAAAAAGAAGAAAAATGGGTCTGACAGATTCATTCTCTCGTATCTTGAGGTTTCTCCTCTGAGCCTATGCATCAAGGATCAGCGTGAACAAGCAAGGCCACGCCGTCAGGAAGAGCCTGCACACTCATTGTTACCGAGCGGGTCCTGTCCTCACTGGTCCGCGGTTTTTAACCCACCTGTGATTAAGTGGCTTGTCCCAGAAATGGAAAAGTCAGCTTCCAGCCCAAAAGTGCGTAGCTTACGTACACGGCGAGTTTTGCTATCGTTCCCAACATTCACTACAAATTTGAATGTCCATACCTGAGATTGTATTTCTAATCCAGAAGGGACAAGATAGCCTTCAGTAGCTCATTAATTACAAATTCTTTCTTGTACCCTTTTGACACAGGGCAGAATGATGTATATTGAGCAGAATTATAGAATGCGCACAGAGATTCTCTAGATTTTCACCCACTCGTGATATTACAGATAGGGTGCCTGCAGATCAGGAAGGAAGGAGACTGACCCATCCAGGTAAGACTGGGGCCCCATGGCCCTCCGCTCCTTAGCTCTAACACGCAGAACGCAGGCACTCACCTATCTTTGATTAGGTCGGGTAGACTGCCCACGCAGCCGAACGTGGATGTGGGTGAACTGCCTGAGACATAGTAGATACCAACAAGTATCTGTGAGATGCTCCCTGGAACTGAAGAAACAGGTGAACAAGAACCCCTTTGATCTCACTAGAAGTGCTCGCTATAAAAGTCCGAAGCAGGCTCCAGGCTCTGAGTTGTCAGCACAGAGCCCAATACGGGGCTCGAACCCACGAACCATGAGATCATGACCTGAGCCAAAGGTGGATGCTTAGCTGACTGAACCACCCAGACACCCTGGAAAATGTTTAAAGTACTTGAAGCCAGGACCGTCTCAGAAAATCCAAAATAACATATGGCAAGACCTCAAGATCCCATCACAAACCAAAGCCAAACGACTGGGACTTCGTGAAGGTCATGTTGAGTAATTTGCATCTCCAACGGGATAGGGTCTGGTAAATTGCACTGTCTCCAAGTTTACCATGTAATGGGTAACTCCCCACGTAGGTCAGTTTAGACGCAGATCAGCGATCTAGTGTTATTATGGTAAGCCCACCACAACCTGCCACTAATATCGTCTCTCTGTTATGAGTGGGGGGAACACACTCATTGAGAGTGTAGCCACACTGTTTTCTCTCTTCTCGTTGGTACCTTGTAGCCGATGGATCCATTCCGAGCGTTTGCCTTGCCATCTGCCTGACGGTGCGAAGACTGAGGTTTTTCTGATAGACATCTCTGCCACCTTCACACCTACTAAAATCAAGTGTCATGTTCAGCTATTAATACTGAGATGGAACACATAAAGGCCAGATAACACCTTCACAATGGGAGATAGATTCCCAAGTCAAGATTATATCAAGATGATATAAAAAGTTTCAGGATGTTGAATGAAATAATGAAATTGTGACATCCTCCTTACTCCCGAAGCACACAAATCAGCCAATTGTTACAGGGTTAAACTAGCTGCCCAGAAAGGATGTGTATCAAAAAATAAAAACCGGTTACTATCGTCTACAAGTTAGAGAAAGAGCATCTCTAATTGGGCAGAGGCGGGGGAAAGACCGTTGCAAGCCCATTTTCCAAAGAAAATCAAGAGGGAGCCTTTAGAAGAATTTGGCTTCACCCAGCTTTGCTACTAACTTGTCTTCAAGTAGCTGCATAAGCCAGACCACCTCACGGAGCGTAGAGTGTGAGACTCGGGCGCAAAATGAAATTACTGGGACCTTCCAGCTCCAATAGTTAGCAATTCGCTACGTTTTGAGTTTAATGGGCGGTGTGCAAAAAAAATATCAAAAATATCTTTTTGGCGCAGATTTTGGTGCAGGCTGAGTGGTGACCCCCGAAAGACGGGTTCTCCGCCAACAGATCCTGCTGAGCGAGGAAGACTGCGGATCAGACGGGGACCCCACCGAGGCAGGCACGCAGCCGTTGGAGAGCTGCTCTGTCACCTTCCCTCACGCATTCAGAGAAGCCACCGAGTGTCTCTCCACGTGGGCTAGACCGCCGTGAGTGAGAATTAACATACGTTTTCAATCTTGATTAGAAACGTATTAGCCTCAAACACCGTGGGGACTTCCTGCAGGATCCGTGGTTTTGCTGTCGAGCCGTATACATTCTCTCTGTTTCAGATTTCCTCTTCCTCCCTTCCTCTGCCCCCCACTCCCCCTTTTTTTAATTTAACTAGAGAAAATGGCATGTTAATTTCAGCTGCACCTCTGCTGGGTCATTCTCAGGTCAGCAGATTAGAGACACCAACGGAAGAGAGAAGACAGCGTGCTCCCTCCGACTGCAGGGCAGCGTGACCCAGCCATCAATCAGGCCGCGGCGCGTTTGAACAATGACAGTCATCTGTCAGAAACCAGGAGGTGGCGCCTCATTAACACACTGCTCACCTGCCCTGAGCTACACCTCGCTTATAATAATATCGATCATTCACCTCCGCGGTGTTTCTTTTTTCTGCCGGATGAAATAACAGCACTCCATTTCCCCTCTTCTCCCCTTGGAGTTCACAAGGCTGGCTGGCTTGGAGAGGAAGGAAGAGTGGTGGGCGCTGGGCAGGACGAGGCGGGGGAGGGTGCCATCAGGAGCGCAAAGAACTCGATCCGCTGACTGTCAGAGGTGAGCGAATGGCTCACCCGGGAGCGGGAGTGGGGAGCGTCCAGGCGCAAAGCAGGGGGGGCGGGGAGGGGAGTGGGGGCAGCAGGGCTCGGTCACGCTGGTGGCGTCCCCCGCACTGTCCCCACCGAAGGCCTCTAAGACCTCACGCTGCGTGTCTGCTTTGTTTCTGTAAATACAGATGACTTGAAAATTAAGTAGCCAAGAAATGTTGGGCTTAGGAGCCTCGGAAGCACAGTTCATCTCTACCAAATACCTGCCTTCTCCTTTCAGGGTGAACGTTCAGTGAGCTCCGCCCAGGGAAACCCCGACGCCCTGACCGCCAAGAGAGTTCTTCTGGACAAGAGTCTGTTGTGAAACCCTATTCAGTCGTGTCCCCACAAAGACACCGTCAAGTTACCTGTTGCCATACAACCTGCACGGCCTGTGCCACGCCGGGGTCGGGGACGTGAGCTTCTTTGCTGGGCCATAAACAGACTCGCTTAGAAAGTTTTAATGGAAAGCCCAGAATTTAAGCTTAGGCCACCATCCAGAACTGTTTGTAAATTACACAAAGGTGCTTCTCTTGCACTGTAGGGGGTTTAAACACGTGCATGCGCGCGCACACACACACACACACACTCAGCCTTTTTCAATTCTTCAAAAAGGAAAATATAACATACTTTTTTTTTTCCAGGGTGGGAAAGTAGCCATAGGCTACTTCTGCTCACAGGGCGTTCCTGGAGAATAAAGCGGGGGGCAAAGTGACCTTTCCAAGGCCACCTGCGCAGACGGCGTCACCGCCCGGGTCGGGGCGCACTGCTCACGAAGGAGCAGACGGTCCTGGCAGAAGCCTCGCATGGGGCAGAGGGCAGCGACGGCAGACAGGGGCTAGGGCCCTTTGTTGTGAGCGGCTCGGGCTGTGGTCCCTCACAAGTGCGTGACTGGTGGCCTCAGGAGCCAGGAGGAAAGGAACGGCCGCACTCTTGGGCACCGAATGCCCGGGCCAGAGGACAAGTCTCGGTTTCCCCCCAGGAGACGGGCAGGCCAAGGACAAATCAAAGTAGCAATGGAAACAAGCTTACCCAGCCCAGACACCACAGAGAACATTCATTTCGGGTCCCACCGCCATGCCACGGAGCAACGCCTCCCTGTCCCGTCCGGCCCCGATGCACTTAGTGTGACTGCATGTAGGCTGTTGGTGAGAGTGTCACACACAGAGTGACCTGGCCCCGCTGAGCTGCGCTGGCCCCCCTCCGTGAGGAGCCTGCCGGGCCCCCGGGGTTGGGCGGTTCTGCGCGAGGCCACATCTCTTCAGTGACGCCAGAGCGGTTTTCTATTGAAAGGGAACAGGTGTTCAATCCCTTACCTGCAATTACAAAATCCAAAAACGTCTGAAAACTGAAAAACCTTTTATTGCTCCTTTTGCAACAAAATCTGACCTAACTTTAACTGGCAGGAGACTATTTAGTTTCCATTTATTCCGTTTAGACTGAAGTTTCTTAAGTTCTGTTGCAACCATATTCATGCATTTGACCCTGGAGCACGGCCCCTGCCTCCTCGAGAAGTGTTATTTAATATGAAATACATAAAACAGGGGCACCTGGGTGGCTCAGTCGGTGAAAAATCCGACTCTGGCTCAGGTCATGATCTCGCAGGCTGTGGGTTCGAGCTCCGCGTCAGGCTCTGGGCTGACAGCTCAGAGCCTGGAGCCTGTTTCCGATTCTGTGTCTCCCTCTCTCTTTCTGCCCCTCCCCTGCTCACGCTCTGTCTCTCTCTCTCTCAAAAATAAACATTTTAGAAACTGACAAAAAATAATAAAATAAGATACGTAAAATATACATGCACTATGTTGCCTTTCTAAAATCAAAAGGATTCTGAACTCTAAAACGCACCTGGCTGGATGGTCTTGGAGCAGACATGGCAGAGCTTATCCTTCTCTGCCTCGCATATGAAGCGTTCTGCGAATTTCTGTTGAGACATAAGGCTGCACACCATCCTTCCTGGATAAGACAGAACCGCTACAAAAAGAATACAAGGTTCATTTTGTTTTTTCCGCGACCCCTACCCCCCTTTTGGGACTGCCCATCCATTATCGTCTTTCTCCTTTTCCGGGTAACAAGTGAGGGTCTTGGTTAATAATAGTTCTGCCGGGAACACTGAGTTAGCTCCTAATGACACAGCCCTGGGCCACTTCCGTGGGGCTATGCGTCAGCCTGGGGGATCCACCGGGGATAGCACCCCCAGAGGAGAGGCCAGAAATCGAATGCATCTCTGCTCCGCCAAGTCTTCATGCCTCCTTTTCTGATTTGCAAAAGCCATTACCACTGTTGCTCTAAGGGGGAAAACATAAAATATAGGCCTACCCCGTTCTAATTCCCAAGAACTTAATCTGCATCACATAGGATTAAAATATTGATTTTCCAGTAGGCTACAGGAAGATAGCAGGCGGCTTTTGATGCAAGAGTTTTACGTGGACAAGAAACCAAATTTCACTTCTGGTGACAGCCGTCGTGTTTCCCGTCGCGGGACTTCTCCCTGACACCTGTCCTCTCTCCTTTTGTCCAACACACATTATTTGCAAGACTCTGTATTTGAAATCAAGCACCTGGATGTCTGCGTCTGATTTTTCCCGATCACAGGGGAGCGACCCTTTCTAAACCACAGTCCAGCTTCATTTTATGCAGCTCTTTATGTGTTCTTGATTTATTCAAGACGTTGAAAATGCGCACATAACGCGCATTTAATTTTTTAAATAAATTCCCCTCGCTCTCTCTCTCCCCCCTTCCTCTTTCTCGCCCTTCCCCTCTCTCCCTCTCCCTTCGTCCCTCTCTTCCTCCCCCGCTCCTCTCTCCTTCTCCCCCTCTCTCTCTCTCTCTCTCCTTAATTGCCCGGCCTTTACAAACCCATGCCTGCAAAAGAAACACCCGTCTATTGCTCTGTCAAATGTGCCTGGCTGGGAAAGCTATTGGGTTTATAGAAGAGACAAACATTTCAGGCATGCCATTCTGGGGTAATGAAGCATGGCAACAAAATATACCTGTGCAACATTTGATAAAGATGAGCTGACACGCCAGTCCAAATAGGTTCTTCTGTGTGTCTGCACGTCTCTACCATCATTGCTTACGTCTTAAACCAGGAAGGGAGCAGGAACCACAGCAGCTGGCAGGGACAGAAGGGAGAGCCGCTCACACAATTAAGCGTCGTTTACCTCTGGCCCGATTTCACTCCCACTACCCTTAATTTATTACACGTTCTCTCTCTTTCTATGCGGAAAAAAAAAAAAAAAAAGCGGCTTCATTTTTCTTTCTTTCTGTCGCTATCTCCTTGCTTTTACAGGGGCACTGGAGAGGACAATAGGGAAGGTCCCTGGGTGCTTAGCATTGGGTCTTACGTTAAAGTGCCTCTTAGTGGGGGTTTTATGGCTTTTATTGTTGTTTGATTAATGCAAAGCAAAATTAAAGCCTACAGTTACACATGGGTACATCAGCCAGAGAGCGGGCCAACTGTACTTGCTCCTTTGGTTTACAGAAAACATCTTTTGTTGCCTAAGAATGAGAGTGGGGGGGGGGGTGGAGAGAGAGAGAGAGAGCTGTAAGCCAGCTAAGTGAGACTGGAACATGTAGGAAACCCAGTGACCCAAATACCAGCCAGAGAATCATGTCTGATCACTCATCGTAGCCGGGTTGGCTTTTTCGGGTTCCTCCGCCAGGTTTCTGGGTCTGGTCACCTTGCGTCTATTCCCTTTCTTCGGGACAGCCAAGGTGGCCGTCCCCAGGTGTCCCCTCCGCAGGTGTCTCAGCTGGGACGGCGCCGTGACAGAGGGAGGGGGTCTGCCTCGCGTCCGTGCTGCCCTCCTGAAACCTGGCTTCACAAAGGCCTGTGCGGTATATTGCCTTTATACTCTTTCTAGAGAGGCACATCCTATTTATAAAAGCAGCACAGAGAAACGGAAAAGGGTATAATAGCCACTGTGTGTTATAAAGCTCTTCTGTTGAAAGAGCTGGACAAAGTGCCTTGGGTTATTTGATTTCTTTCTTCTTCCCCTGATGGTAGTAACCGTTTTGGTGGTGTCTGTGATGACAATGGGCACTTTGTGGTCTCATGACCTCCCCAAGAACCAGACGCACACAGGTTTTCCTTTTGTTCACTCATCTAATTACCAACCCTTCATTATATCTCTTCTCAGACATATAAACTCCAGTTAGTTAACCTTTAAATTCAAATAGGACGGGACTTCCATTTGCTGACATCAGAGTAAGACGAAAGCTCTAAATTGTAATTTCCATGCGCAATAATCTAGGGTAAGGATCATTGTCTCGGCCCCTCGGGCCTTGTGCGGTAAGAGTCTGTACTCACTAAAAACCTTGACTACAGAGAATAAGGAACAAGCACATGGGATTTGGTCCGAAGGGGCCCGGGTTTAGGCATTTGCCCCACTGCTCGTTAACTGGGAAAAGACTGAATGTCTTTGAGCTTCAGCTTCCCCTTCTAGAAAATTAGTATAGGAAGATTCTAGACCTACCACCACTGGAGGAGCTGGCGAAAATCAAATGGATATGAAAGCACTCTGTATCCTGCAAACACTATACCTAGTTTCATTTCTTTTTAAAAAAACATATTAAAAGTGGTTTATGTAGATAAAAGCCAATTTCAAAAAATAATAACAGAATAAAGTTGTGTTCGGTCTCAAAAACTTAGTGGTAAAAACGGGAGGGGGGGTGGCGGGGGGAGCCAATAAAGCCACAAATAGTAGTGCTTCCGGCCTTACAGAGTCTAGGTACTATAAAATTCCCAGTTATTTAAGGCTCTGTCTTGTCAAAACCATTACATTTACTTCCTTCTTTTAATTTGCAAAGTAATGGTGAAAATATCCCTGGAGACTTACAGAAGCGAGAACTGTCTAATGGAAGTCATTCAATAAGTTGGCTATTGTTTTATTGGTAATAGGAAACACGCTCCTGACTAGAAGAGATGTATTTTGGAAGAAACTGTATAAATTTATCACAAAATCGGCCATTTCTCAACCACGCAAAAATAGTGGGGCCGAAAAAATTCCTAAAGGTAAATTAAAAGGTTCCTTGATTTCCTTTTGCTTCCGGTGTTAAGTCACCTTGACTGAGGTATCATTCGACAATTATCAATCTCAATCAACACACGCAGCCTTGTAACTACCACCAGAATCAAGGCATGGAATGTTTCCATCACCCTGAATCCCACCCTTAATCCCAGCCCTGGTCTATAGGAACCACCGACCTGCTCATGTCTCTGTGAGTCTGTCTTTTCAAAGATTTCCTATAAATGGAATCACAGAGTATGTTGTCTTTTGAACTTGGCTTCCTTCACTTAGAAGAAGCCATTTGAGAGTCTTCCCGGTGCTATACACATCAGCAGTGAATCCTTTTCGTTTTTCAGGGTCCTGAGCAGGTATTCCAAGCTGTTTATGTACCAGTTGATGAATATTTGGTTTGTTTCTAGATTTGGGCAGTTATAAATACAGCCACACGCACATTCCTATAATCCCTGGCCATTCATTGCTCAAAGGTGGGTATTCTGTTCTCCCAAACTCAAAGCATACAGATTTTTGTGCAGACATATGTTTTCATTTCTTTGGATAAATACCTAGGAGTGGGAAGGTGAGTAAGGATTATAAGGGTCCATTAAATTGTTTTCCAGAGCAGGGGCACCATTTTGGATTCCTACTGGCAAGGTACGAGAATCTCGGTCGCCCCATAGGGATTCTGAATCCTCACCAGCACCTCATGTTGATGCTTTGTTAGCCACTTTAACTTGTGTTTCCTTAGTGGCAGATGGTTTAACTTGTGTTTCCTTAGTGGCGGATGACGTCGAACGTCTTTTCATGTGCTGATATGCCATCCGTATCTTGTCTGAGGAAGGCTCCTTCTGATCTTCTGCTTGTTTTTTATTGGGATGCTCCTCTTATTATCAAGCTGTGAGAGACTTTAATCTAGTCTGAATACCAATATTCTGCCAGATGTGTGGGTTGAAGATATTCTCACCCAGCGTGTGCCTCGACCTCTTTTCTCAACAGTGTCTTCTACGGAGCAGAAGCGTTTATTTTGAAGTCCAATCTATCAAGTTTTTTGTTACGACTCAAGAGTATTGGAATTTTTCTAGTGTGTAAATTAATAGAAAGAGTCAGTGATCAATTGCAAGGTCCTCCTCAAACAGGCAAAACTGGTCCCGAGAGTTCATTGCCACACCATTCTCCCTTCCCTTCATGAGCATGGGAATTTCCAAAGTCCACACAATGGACTCGTGGTGGCTCGGGGACTGAGATCAACAAGGCTGATGAGGGTAATCCTTAGTTATTAAGGCAAGTGTTTGAAACTTGGTGGGTTTGAGGGTAAAACCACTGTAGACGATTTAGTTGTTCTGCTTTCTCAGTTCTTGACTCACTTCTGTTAATGGACTTCAAAAATGAATCCGTTGATTATGAAGAATTAAAAAGAAAGCCCCACGAATGACCAATAGACAGTTTAATGAACCGTTCACTCCCGTACACATGCAACTCCTCAATATGTGCATAAAAAGCATTTCTCTTTATTTGTTGAATTGCCCTTTTGGGGGGAGGGAGGTGCGGGTTGTAAGGTTCTCCTTGACTAGATGTGGGTATTGTCTCTGCGACGCACACAGGTAGATCCTGGTCTCAGTGTGAGGCCTTCCCTGGGGGTGTTCTCTCGAGCACTGCCATTTCTTGGGTTTCTTGCCCTCCCTGGCCCAGCCACCACCTGCTGATGCTGGAATTCTCCATATCCCTCCTGGTGGAAAGAGTCCTGGGACTTCCAGCTTTCCCATCTCTGTCTCCGCTCCTGCTGCTCTGTCCCCTGCTGTAGCTCTTGGCATTTCCCTTCTGCTTCTTTGTGTTTTCGTGACACCTTCAAGGAGACACTTTCCTCTGACTGCTCGGCAAACAAACAGGGTGTTATTTCAATCCATTAGGGATTCTGAATCTTCAGCACCTGCACAAATCCTTGCTCAGCTCGGATTCCTCGCGCCGAGGTGACCACGGCTCTGTGCCGCTGTGTTCTCCCCTGGTGGCTGGGCCCTGAACTTTCTCTGGGCCAGCTTTGCAGTTCTCCATTCTCACCAGGGACAGGCCCTCCTGGCGTCCTACAGGCTGACGTGGCCACATGTATCTGTGGCTGCACTCCTGGGTCTTGGGCATTACTGGGTCTCTGGTTTCTCCTGCCCCATGACTCAGAAATCTACCTGCTCTCTGCGATCCAGTGGAAAGCCACAGCACGTCAAACCCCCAGGAACCCCTGGTGCATCTTCCGTCTAAGCCTGACATCCCCCTTCATCCCATCACTGAAAGGCGGTCAGCTGTTGAGCTGGGACCCCAGCTCCGATCTGCAAGCAGTCCTCCACGGGACACCTGTAGTTCCAGAGAAAAGTCACCCTGGCTTCCTGTTCCCTGGGAAGTCGAGGCTGTGGACAAAGAAAGAAGATTAAGAATGCACCGTTTCCAGGTGGGGCAGATCCCGGCAACCCAAGGTAGCAGCCACGGGTTCAGCGCGTGGACCCAGTCATCTCGCACTTGGCGAGACTCGTCCCAGCGACTCCAGTGGGAGGGGGCTGGGGACAACTGGAAATGTTCAGAATGATTGACCAAAATGGTTTAGCAATCTCTAGACCAAGGGCCATTAATCTGAAAATGACTCTGAGTCTATTTGATTTCAATAGAAAGAAAAGACTCCTCTTGAAATGGATAGTGACAGCCAAGTTCAGAGATAACAGACTGGCAGTGACAAGGCTGTCCTTCTTAAAACAAACAACAGAAAGCCTTTCTAGCTGTGTTTGGATAGTTTCGGTCGGTTGGTTCTGAAGGTCATCGCGAGAGCTGCTCCTATCCCCCTTCCCTACCTGCCCTCCTGCCATCTGAGTTCACAGACGTGCAGACTGGCTTCCGGGGAGGCAAGAGCAGACGCGTGGAGAGGAATGGAAGGGAGAACAGGGATCACCGGGGAGCCCCCGCCAAGCCCGTCTTCCTCTACCCCCTTCACGGGCAGCAGACAGAAGACCTTGAGGGGGCACAGGGCGTTGCAGGACAAAGCGAGGAAGGTGGAGGGTAGAATGAAGGATGCGCTGACCCTCCGAGAGCGGGCTCCTGTGTGTGCGCATGTGCACGCGTGTGCACACATGTGGCTTTAGCACCAGTGCTTGGACCATCACCGGAAGGACACTGGGACAAGGTCATGGGAAAACACTCCTTTGAATCACTCTTAAGCGGGCAGAGGAATTAGGACTGATTTATGAATGTATTTCCACAATTTACTTGAAAATTTGTAATGTCTGTGCAGCCTAGCAAGAAAAAAAAAAAGGCGAGGGTTCTGTGAAGGAATGGTTCTGTTCCACTTTATTGTAAAATTATCCCATGCTACCTGCTCTAACCCCGTGAAAACAAATTAAATCCTCACTAAGCTGACTTTAAATCAATAGTTTCATTTAAGAATAGTGTGACTTAATAAAAATAAAAAACTAACTGGTCCAGCCAATTTAAGAGGGGAATAAATCATTGCCCAAGGAAAAATAGCAGATTTGACTTGTATATGGGCCCCAGATCTGTTTAGGGGGAGAGTCTGTGTCTAAATTAACTCCGGCCGAGGATAAAACTCGTCAACCCCACTCAGGAGTCTGCTCTCCTATGCACACCCCAAGAGCTGGGATGCCGGCCACCCCCAACCTGGGTAGCAGCATCTTAATCAGTATTTTGAAAAGAAATAACCACTAAAAAATATAGGATGACGTGCGTGGAATCTGTCTTCAGCAACCCCGCGCTAACAGTCCAGGATTGCACGCGTGAACTCAGAAACACAGTTTTGATTATAGCAGAAACAGAAAGGTTCCTTGTGAAGATGTGTTGCTCAGGTAATACGTTCCTCAGTCAGCCAGGACAAAGGTAAAGTTAGGTGTGGGTGATGAACAACCGTAATTACAAGAGATGCATGACCTATTTGCAAACCTTCTTTTAAAACATCTAAGGGCTAGGTAGGTAGACTTTCTTTTCTTTTCTTTCTTTTTTTTTGCAGTATACTAGATTTATGCTACCACTTTGATGAAAAATGAAAGTCGGCTAGAAACAAAGATTAAAATTTTACTCAAGCGCTCTTTGCAAGGGGGTACAGAGAAGACTGTGTGATGCCATAAGTCTGAACTAGGACTTTACCCCAGTTAATGAAGGACTTGTTTATTAATCACATAAATTAGAAAAATGCTTAGGACCCAGTGCTGGCCCACTTAATTTATGATTCTGTTTTGGGGATACATAAACATTAAAGTGAGTGCCTTTGGACCGTGACGCATCAATATTATCAGCGTCACTCTTACCACCAGAACATTGTTAAATTTTCATAATTATAAAATGTCAATTCCAGTTACTCGCTGATGTCCGTGGCCAATAGGGTGCTTTTATTTATCGTGTTGACAGTAACAAATAAGAAAGCATATCCTTTCTCATGTAAGATTTAATCCAAAAAAGCCAGACAAGGCCACCTGTTCTTTCCCATAGCTCCTCTTAGGAACTAAATTGATTTTGTTGGCCAGAAAAACACTTGGCCAAAGACCTAGGAAATTAGTTACTTAACGGCAGCATAATTTGGTGGGGAACACTTCAGCTCAGGTTCAGGATCTAGTCACGCTCCTGCGTCATCCTCATAGTTATTGGATATTCTGGCCTCAGTTTTAACATCCATAAAGTGGGAATGACAAGACCTCCACAGTTGATGGAGTTACAAAGAGGTATTGACCAGACAATGGTACTTCCCAGGAAGGGAAGGAGTGACTGGGTCTCCTTTCTGTCCGAAGATGAGCGTGGTAATTAATTCCAACACAAAAAACATTGGTGTGTCTGTGGCATTTACGTCCATCCATCCAACATGGTGGATTAATCCTACAACCATCCTACAGCCAGAGTTCTAGGAAGGGCTATGGCAAAACACCACCACTAAAGAGCTTGTTACCCTCGGGTTCACTAAGGGGTGTTCACAGCTGTGACTGTTTTGAACCACGTCCATGGGTCAGAAGGCAGGGTCATCACCCTCACCCTTGATGGCGAGTTCCCAAACTTGCTCAAACTCGAACGGTTGGCAGGATGAATCTGTGGCTGTTCCATGGCGTCACCCTCTGCCCGCTGCGAGCAAGTGCCCTGACAGCTACAAACTAGCAATGTATTTGTTTCTATTTGTAGGAAATTAGGAGTGTTTTCCTCTTCAGGAAGGTCAATCCTTTGTTTTCAATACCCACTCAAGTGAAAACTTTCACGATTATGAAGCAATTCTCCCGCAGCCTCTCCTTGGAAAGTGCTCTAAAGCCACTTTGCAAATAGCTCCTCTCAATTACCCTGGAGGTAGGTGGACGGCTTACAAATGGAGAGACCAAGAATGAGCAAGAAGTCTGACTAGATCATGAGCAAATGATCACACGCCCGAGACAAGGGGTCGTAATCCCTCATTGTGATTCCCCACCATCCAGTCTTCGCCCGAATGTCTGTGCAGTGTAGACACTGCTTCCATCAGCCCAGAGCCTGAAACGTCAGTACAAGAGCCATTGTCAGAAAAAGTGTCACCTGTTCTGCAAGTAACATTCTGTCAAGCTTCTCCCCGCGGCTGAAAAGTTACAGAACTGCTGATCCCACATCCCCTTTGCCTGTCAGAAGCCCTGACCCTTTCTGAGCCTGTTATCACAGCCAGACAACTCAGGAGATGCCCAATGAGACAGGGAGTCACTGTCTTTTCTTGCCAATCAGGCTGAGCCAACATCTATGGTTGTGCCAAGTCTACGATACCTACAGCCTCGTGTCGCAAAGGACAACTCGATGAGTTCTGGATCTTCCAGCCAGAACACGTGAACCCCAGCTCAGGCATTTCCAAGGCAGAGGACACTAGAAAAGCACCCTGGGGTCTCCCCACTTACCCTGTGAATCGAAGGACACGGGTCTAGGAAGCTTGCCTGGGTCCCACGCAAGCTTGCCCTAGGCTTCCCACACCTCCCTGGTGACAAGAATTCCTGGGCTGTTTGTCAAACCCCAGATCATCAGGTGCCTTCCCTGGAGACTCGGATGTCCCAGAGCTGGGCACAGGGCTCTATAGACTTCACAGGCACCCACCTGATTCTTCTCATCTGAAAACTTTGGGCAATAATTACCAATAAACCTAACTCGAGGTCAGTGTTCTGACCTCAGCAGGAAGGAAGCAAGTCGCCTGTGCCTCTTACACACTGCTGCCCAATTTTGGCACAGTTTGGTGCAAATTCAGAGTGGTGGTTCACATATGGATTTGGTGTTTCAGGACCTGTGTGCAAATCACTAGACACAACAGCAAAGCATCCTGAGAGGCCAGGATTTCCAGATCCGATTGTCTCACTCCCCAAGGGGTTTGTAGCAGACACTTAGAGGAAGGGAGCTTCCCGGTCCCTTCATGGGGGGAGGCTTCTAGAAGGTCAAAGCATTGGAAGAGGAGCAGATAAGAAAAGAACCAAATATTCCCTTCCAGATACCCAAGCTGGATAGCTCAACAGGTCAACAACCAGAGAAAACTTACAGCCACTCACCCAAATTCCAACCTCCCGAGAAAGGAGACAGAATGAGGTTGAAGAATGAAGCCAACTTCTGAAGGGGCTGAAGTGAGACATTTCTGACCAAGCCAGTGGGAACATGGACCCACTTTCCCCGGGAGCACTGAGCTCCATTTTCTGCTGTCAATTTCTAGCGGGAGCTGCCACAGACATTCTGTTTCTTTTCTTCAACTCCGTCTACAAAGAAAAGTGCTTTGCAACCAATAAAAACCCAGAGACAAGTGGCCAGAAGCCCCGGGAGCCCAGGACGGCGGCACCTCTGTTTCCAGGTGCTTCCTCCCAGCGCTGGGAGAGGAGCCCCTCTTGGTGCTCAGCTCAGCCGCAGAAGAGAGCAGGCCACACGGCCCTCGCCTGTTCTCATGCCATCGGCCATGTTTGGGAAATTTGCCTCATGTTCAGGGCCACATACATTCTTTGCAAAATAATTTTAAAAGCCTCAGGATACCTGGCATAAAAAACCAAATGATTATACTATTTCCACGCAACACAAACAACAGCAGCAGAACCCATAAAAACAGCAGATGGATGTTCTGCTGCTTCAGGACCCTTAACATGGCTCAGCTGGCCGAGTCCTGGACCTGTTCCAGCCAAGGCCAAGCCCACCACCCCTCCCGACAGGCACATTCAGGAGTGGGGGGCAGAGGCCCCAGCACCATGGACGCTGTCCCTCCCCAGCCAGGTAGAGGCAGCAATGTGAAGAGAAGTTTGTCGAGGAAAATACGCAAGAACGCCCAGGCTCCAACTATGGGTCTCTCCCTATGAATCCCCTGCACTAACATTGTCCCAGGAGAGAGGAGGGGGCTGGAAACATGGTGGGTGGGCTGCAGACAAGTTCCAGCCATTTCTTCCAGGTGACTGGTCTGGGCACTGGCCCCATCAAAACACCGCTGTGCGCTGCCCTCAATAGGGGTTGGCTTTGTGGATTGTCTTGAAGGAATGATTCCCTTTCCTAAAACAGACTGATCTTCTGGTAGTTTGAAAATGCTGCTACAATCCCGGGGCAACTCGGTGGCTCAGTCGGTTAAGCGTCCGACTTCACCTCAGGTCATGATCTCACACTTTGTGAGCTCAAGCCCCACATCGGGCTCTGTGCTGACAGCTTGGAGCCTGGAACCTGCTTAGGATTCCGTGTCTCCCTCTCTCTCTGCCCCCTCTCAAAAATAAATAAACATTTTTTTTTAAATGTGGCTACAATCCCAACCCGGAAAGATTTCCTAGACTCCCAGCCCACAGGGGGAGCCGTGCTCCAACCCAGAGTCCCTAGAGCAGTGCTGGCGGCCAACTCTCCCCCATGGCCATTTGTGTGGAGACCTCATCACAAAGGACGTCTTCAGAAAACGGCATCAGGGCCAGGCAATGGACGAGAATTCGCTGTCAGTGGCAACATCCCAACCCACAAGTGGGTGACGGCAAGGGTGACACCTGTCCCCGGGTGACCTCCAGAGCGCAAAGCGCATGGCCCACGTGCCCCAGGGCTCGGTGTCTCGCCCTTGTATGGTGGGCTCCCTGAGTGGCAAAGTGAGTCTTGGAGTCATGCTGTTTTCTCACGAAAACACTGACACTGGTCACATCAACAGACGACTGAGTTATATTACAACGCCTGTTTCCTCCAGCAGAGAAAGTTTTTGACGACAGGGATCTTACTGCACCGATGAACTTCTTTGTCCTAATCCCTGGCACGTAACAGACACCCAAGGAAGGGTGGACATCAGTCGTGCGTCCTGCTGGCTCGACTATCTGCTGCTTTATGAAACCATTTCACTGGTTTTTACACCCAGGTGCTGAACGCTCACCTGGCCCCACACCCTGGGCCACACACACACTCTCAGATAACCCAAGGTCACGGTGAGCTCAATGGGGCTCTCAAAGACTTTTGGGGGAAATATTTCAAGACAACCAAAACAATAGAAACATGGAACGTAAAAGAAGACGTGCCTATGGAGAAATAAAGACCCAGAGCTCAGTACGACGGCTGGCAGTTCCAGCACAGCCATGGAGTGTGTATATGATGCCCATGTGAGTCCCCCCTGACACACAGACACACGGGCGGGACAAGTGGTCCAAGAGGTTGATGAGGAGCTGCATCTGTTTCTTCTACAAAGACTACATCACATCCTAGAATCTGTGCCCATGAAAAGCACGCAGATACAGTACAACCTTGGCTTGCGAGCATAATCCATTCTGGAAACAGGCTTGTAACCCAAAGCACTCGTGTATCAAAGCAAATTTCAAGAACCGTTGGCTCAGTTGTGATCGTGTGACGTTCGGTGTCACGTACCACTCATATTGCGAGACGTGGCTCATTTATCGAGGTAAAATGTGGTAGAAATGTTTGCATGTCTTGCGGAACGCTCGCAGAACACGTTCCTCGCAACCCAAGGTTTCACTGTACTTCTTTTTAATGAGCGACAAGCTTCTATACGAAGACCACATAGGACATAACATTCTGAGAATTTCTGAATAATTCCGAGATAAATGCTAATGCATCCTTATTATACATAATTTGTCCACTTCCCAAAATATTTTTAGGGAGCTTACAACTGCAAAATACACATATGCACGTGAAAATTTTGAAAAAAGCATTTAAGAAAGAAGTCAGGTAACTAAAAAAGGTGAAATGAGTAAATAAATGTACAAGCAGTCAGGGGTTGGATACGTAACTGAATTCTGAATTTGAGCTTCCTGGGAGTCAAGTCAGATGTGAAACCTATCGTTTTCTAACGACATCAGAGTTGTTGAAAAGACAAATCTTTTTTCCAATGTCAAGTTCTACACTTAATTTATGAAGCAAATACTAACATAAAAGACACTATATAACATCATTAATAGTGCTTAACAGCAATGTTTAGAACATAAGAAAGTGTTAATTATTTGAGCATATCCTGTAAGATAAAATCAAATGCCAGGGTGCTTGGGTGGCTCGGTCAGTTAGGCACCTGTCTCTCACACTTGATAAAAGCAAGCCCCACTTTGGACTCTGCACTGACAGCACAGAGCCTGCTTGGGATTCTCTCTCTCTCTCTCTCTCTCTCTCTCTCTCTCCTTTTCCCCTGCTCTCTCTCCCTCTCTCTCAAAATAAATAAATAAATAAAAATCAAAAGCCTAATTTCATCGTTTATAAATTCCAAAATTAATACATCATTGTAAAAGATTTTTTTAGTGTCTTTTGAGAGAGAGAAAGAGACAGCACGAGCACGTTGGGGAGATGGGGCAGAGCAAGAGAGAAGGAGAATCAGTCTCCACACTCAGCACAGAGCCCAAAGTCGCGCTCGATCCCACGACCCTGGGGCCATGGCCTGAGCCGAAATCAAGAGTCTGACGCTCAACCAACTGAGCCACCCAGATGCCCCATGAAAGACTTTTCTCCTGTAAAAATGAATAGAAAGTAGTTCTTTTCTAAGACAGAATTTTGTTTTGTCTCATGAAATACATTGTCATTGAGTCTTTGCTTCTCAGTGAGCCTAGAAATTAGAAGGGGTGTTGCCAAACCCTTCAACCTGTCTCTCTCAAGATTCAACCACCGCCTCAGGGCTTCTGAAACTCGTGAGTGGGAGTCACTCCAGATCCGCCCAGCACAGCACTGTGCGACAGGGCCCCCTGTCTGCACCTTCTGGTGCCATTGCCACTAGCCATGTGGCCCTTAAGCACCTGGAATGTGTCCGGCACAACTAAGGAACTGAAAGCCATTGAATTATTCACCTTAAAATGGCGGAAATGGCACATTTTAGGTTTATGTGTATGTTTTGCCCACAATAAAAAACAAACTGAGTGGGTACAACAAGTTGTAGAAAGTTTGCAGAAAGAGTATCTGAAAAGGAAAACAAATTTGTGTTAGGAGTTTGCCAAATCTGGCTCGGTTTTGATAGGTTTATCGTAAGATTTTTCCCCAAAAAAGAGCTTCTGGTGCCTCTAGAGTAAGTTTCATTACAGTGATGCTGGCCTAGAGTTTAGGTTCCTCTCTGTGAAAACGGCCCCGTTTCTTAAACAGAGTTTGTAAATCTTTTTGAGGGACATCTGTCCAAGTCACAGAGATATCCTGTCCCGCCAGAGTGGCTTCTGTGCTGTGTCTTTGAATTTGGCATGCCCTTCGGTATTCTCCTTAAAAGAAAAGAAATAGCAAATGGAAAATATACCTAAAAATGTAAATACATATATTAAACCTGATTTATAATCCTGAGCGGAAGATTCAGCTCACCTTCCGCACAGAAACACGTGCACGTTAGTACAGACCCAGAGCTGGGGTGGAGTGGGGGGGGACGCACAAACCTAAAGGATTTCAGATAACCAAACCCTTTGGTAAAAATATAAAGTAAAAACCAGCCCTTCCTGTGGGTATTGCTTTGAAGCAAGTGTTCTAGGTACAGAACAAATTTGCATTCGGCACTTCCCAACGCAATGTCTCTTGGAGGCAAGCTGGCCAACACACTGCATCGATCTCCTGCGGACGCGAAGACCAGAGCTGGACTTCACGTCACCACACAACCTTCATGCGCCTGTCACTCACTCATACATCGTATGCCCAAATGCTGCATTTGGCAATGGCAAGATAGTATTTTTTTTTTTAACTATTGCCGTATTTCTTTTCTCTGCTGATTCCTTTCTGTCTTTTGTTCTTACCCCCAGTCAAGCACCTATATGTTCTGTGTTTATTGTCTCCTCGGGGAAAGAATTTGCAGAGGAGGAAGGAAAGAACCTATGAATGTCTTCCTGCTCATGCGTTCCAGAACTGTAGTCCCTTGGAGGAAGAAACCAGCAGGCCAAGACACTAGGAGGTTTTCAGGACAGGTGCACTTGGGTCCCCAGCCATCCACCCCAACACATCCTCAGACTAGGGAAAAACCTCGTGGCTTGCAGGGAGAGAGGAGGAAGACAGGGAGAGACAAAAAGAGGAGAGAGCACGGTGTCAGGCTCTTGGGAGGCTGCACAACCGGGAAGCAGTCTGTGAGACCCCAACTCCCCAGCGCCTGGGACGGAGCACTGGGCAAGATGCGGAGGGGACGTCTGTGGATGGAGATCTGTGGTCTGGGTCAGCAAGCCCATGACTCGTCTCTGGAGATTTCCATCCTCTGCTATGTGGGAAAAGCAAACCATAGAGTGCCATGGAAGGAACAGCAGAGGCAGCAGGGAGCACACGCTGAGAGAGACAACTCCGAGTCCCGCGTACAGATCGGCATGGGTGGGACCATGGTCAGCACGGCTCCTCTGGATTGGGCAGGGGGCCACACACAGAGGCCGGTGAGGCTTTCCTCAGCACCCCAGCAATGCAGGGGAGGAAGGGGATGGGGCATCTGAGGGGCTGACTGACTTTTACTACGTTTCTGCCACTCTCGGAGAAAGGGTAGCTGCGATCAGGAGTTAAATCAGGTTACCAAAAAACAAAGATTTTTCTACTGCTGACATAAGAGTTTGGGAACCAAGAGTTGTACCTCCTAGAAGTGACATTCAACACTGTTAAAGCTCATGTCAACTCACTGTCACAAATAGGCTTTACCTTTTCGTCTCTGGACACAACAATCCCCAAATGAAAGTCCGCCTTGGCCGACAGCGCCCATACTCACGGACTGGAACGTCCTGTTCCACACGGTTTAACCTCCCAGACTGACAGCCACTTATTTGTTACTTGTGTAGACTGTGGGGGAGTCACCAGGGCAGGAAGTGCAGACACGGAGGCCAGGGGTCACACCTGCATCAGAACACTGGCTTCCCTCAGAGGGAAGCTTTTTCATCCTCTTTAGTGATCATTTTCCCCTCACAAATGGTTTTATTAATAGTTACCTCTGGGACTTAACTGGGGAATTAAACAATGTCACCGAGGCATCTCTGAGGAAGGACAGCTTCCCAAAGATCTCCTTTCGAAGCCAAGAATTCTTGGAGCCAGAAAGGGCAGTTCTCTCTCTCCTCCAAATGCACCACTCTGTTCCAGCTGGGAAGCAGAGCCTTCCTGAGGATGTGCTCCCCCCGTCACAGATGGCGAGGCCACCCCCACGTAGGGATTGGAAGCTCCAAACCAGTGCGATCTCTTACTCCACAAGCTGAGAACCTCTCACCTGGAGGTCCTGGAGGCAGCACATGGGGTATTCCCAGAGCACCGGGGGGTCGGGGAAGACAAGGTCATGGACATCTCCAAGAGAATCACTGCCAAAAACCAACTTAGAACAACCAGCGAACTCTTCAGAAAATGACTCGGATGAGTCACGAAGGCAGAGCATCTGGATTGATGTGGTTGCTGCCATGTTTTTGTTTTCATTTTCACTGCTGTCCTTATGATGACAATTCTCTGCAGTGAACTGATTGGAAGTGAAGACTCATTTCCTTCAATGGGTCCATCAGGGACCAGTGAGCAGTCTTCCTGATGCTCCATACACCCCGAGTGCCCAGTGCTGCCCGGGGGCCGAGTGTGTCCCAGCCCTGCCTCAGTACCCTCTGTATCCTGTGACTCATGATTGCCCACTCCAGGTGGATCAGACTCTCCATGCAGAGACCTCCTTTGTTCCTTTATGAACTCTCTGCTCCAACAGGACAGGCCAACACACTCTGCTCCCGCACACAGAGAGGACCGTGGGGCTGACGAGAGCATCCCCTGTGGCTCTCCTGGGATGTCTTGTGGCTTGAGGCAAGCGGCCTATGCCTAACAGGCCTTGGTGTCATCGAGACAAGATATCCTCCAAAACCAATCTCCTTCCGAAGCTGTGGTCCTGCCACGGTGACTCTGCTTATGTGTATTCCCCACCTGAATGCTGCCCTGCCTGTTGCTCTGCCTCAGCTTCCTCGCCTCTGAAATGGGTATCATAATATCACCCACCTTGAAAAATGACAAGGCTCAAACGAAACTATCCGTACTGAGCATTTAGGACAGTGTCTGGATCATAGTTGGCTCTCAATGATAGTTTTTGTTTTTAAGGCTTATTTTTGAGAGAGAGAGAGACAGAGTGCTAGTGGGGGAGGGGCAGAGAGAGAGAGGGAGACACAGAATCTGAAGCTGTCAACACAGAGCCCTACGTGGGGCTCGAACCCATGAACCGTGAGATCATGACCTGAGCCGAAGTCAGACGCTTAACCAACTGAGCCACCCAGGTGCCCCATTTGGTAGCTTTATTGTTAGTATCATTCTCTCATTCTTTGTTCCTTCAAACACCAGCCCACATCCACCACCTCCAGGAAGCCTTCCATGACAGGCATCATCCATGGCAATCTCCTTCTCTTAGGGACTCACAGCACTAGCTGTGTTCCTCTCCCCCACGACACAAACACATACACTCCTCAATACCACCGATGGCATTCGTATGTTACCCGACTCGGATAACCGAGGGCACCGCACATGGCCTCTCTTCATCAGACCATGGTGTCTTCTGGGATGCTTTCCCTGCCACTGAGCGGCTGAGTCACCAACACCAGAAGCTCCCGAGGGAGTGCGCGTGGCCCAGCCTGCCCAGAACGGGGCCTTGGGAGTCAGCCAGCTCTGGGGACCAGGGAACTCCCTTCGGAACAGGTCAAACAGGCATGCACCCATCCCCGGGGATCGCTGTCTGCGTAGGGGATCTGAGTAGGGGGGTCCCCTTGGCCACCTGATCCACCCACATGGCTAAGAAAGTGAGGGTAACTGATGACTTACATCCTGCACGATATCCACGCATACCCTCTCTAATCAGAGAGGTTCGCTGAATTAAATACACCGGTGTCAAAATGGAAGCATCAGTCATGCAAGAATTCCATCGGCCTCCTAAGGCACCGTTGCCAGGAAGGCCGCACCAGAGCCGCCAAGGCTGGTTCTACCTACCGCAGAAAGTCAACACACAGCACCCTGGCCGCATCCGCAGAGGGCTCCTAATGAGCCGAGACCCATGTGAAGATCGACAAGACCCAAAGTTGTTCGCCGATCAAGGTTGCACAAGAGCAGACAGCCGCTGCGACCCTCGACCTCACTTCCAGCAGCAGCGGGGTGTCGTCCGCAGAGCTGCGGGACAGCGTGGGAGGCGCCTTCTGCGTCCCAGGGTGTCCATGGAGCCAACCCGCTAAGACCGTGAGGGCGGGGAGCACAGGGGTCAGCTCCAGGGTCCCCGCGGGACAAAGGCCACTTTATGCTTGACTTCATTTTGGAGGGGGCGGGTCGGCAGATCTTTCCAGATGATCCAGGTGTTATTTTATAATGACCACAGGAATTTAGAAGCCTTAATATTTTAAAGTAGAAAGAAGGGCGCCTGGGTGGCTCAGTTGGTTAAGCATCCGATGGGCCGCTTGATTCCCACTCAGGTCATGATCTCACCATTCATGAGTTCGAGCCCTGTGTCAGGCTCTGTGCTGACAGTGGAGAGTCTGCTTGGGATTCTCTCTCTTTCTCTGTCTCTCTCTGCCCCTCTCCCACTCATTATCTCTCTCTCTCTTTCTCTCTCTCTCTCTCTCACTCTATCTCAAAAATAAACATTTAAAACAAAAACATTTTAAAAATAAAATAAAATAGAAAGAAATGATCATCCCAGTAATGATACAACATCACAGTAGGTGGTCAATTGTAGTAACAGCCCATTGTACTTGGGATAAAAAGATGCCTTTAAACTATGATGAAGGATTTTCTGAAGCCCCGTCAGGGATATAAAACTCACACGTAGCTTTCCTGGGAGAAGAGCCTTTGGCCGTGCAACAAAAGTAATTTTACGCTAAAACAACTCACGTGGGATCTTCTTAACCACCAGAGCTAACCAGGACCTTTGGCAAGAGCCAACATAGATATTCTGAGGACAGAATCTTCTCAGTGGTCCTGGAAGATTAAGTCCTCGACAGCAAGATCAATGACCTCCAAAGGAGCCCCTAAATCAGGATTTCTCCACCTTGGCACTCTTGACACGTGGAGGGGGACAATTCTTGGTTGTGGTGTCTGTCCTGTGTGTCGTAGGAAGCTATCATCATCCCAGGTTTCTCCCCACTAGATACGAGAAGCACCTCCTCCTTGTGACAATCAAGTGTCCGTCGTGACCACCGAGCGTCCTTGGGGAGGATGTGTGGGGGCAAATGCGCCTTCCGTCGGGAACCCCTGCCCTAAATTAACAAGAAGGTCTCCTTCGTTTGTGACCTCAGATTGCAGTCTACACCTGTCACCTGACTAAACGGGCCAGCACATTTTACCACTATTACACTTTAGCTCCGGGGATGGAAAGGATAACCCCTTAGGTTCTTCCAAGAGATTTTCCAATAGGAGAACTTCCGAGTGAACCAGGTGATCCCCAAGGTTCCGGGGTTCCTCATGTTTCATGCATGGGATGTGGCCCAGTGGTCCTCACCTCCCGCCTTATGACTAACTGTCTCGGCCCCCCCAGGGAACAAATCCTCTGGCTTTCGAAGGACACCCAGACAGGTTGCTTAATGATCATTGGGACATTGTGGCGCTGATTTTTAAAATGAAACACACATAAATATCCTGAGCCTGGGGGTTATTTCTCTCTAATCTTGATGGCCTCTCTCATCTTAAAATAATTTACAGGAATCCTGCACTGATCGTGGGCCCAGGGTTGCTCTCCCTGCATCACCGTTCAGAGATACTTATCAAATGCCCAAACAAGGCCCATAAATCGCTCACTTCCCTGGTCGGCTCATACTGTTCTGAGTCCCATGTGGTCCATCAAAGGGTCACTTGGTGAGAGGCCAAGCCGCCAGACGTCTTCCCTCATTGCTTTTTTAATTTCCTCTCTTCCTTCCTTTATTCTCAGAGATACTACATCTTTAAAGAAAAGGCCATGTACAACTTAACAGGGAATTTCATTTTAAATAAAATGTTCTTGAATTTAAAAAAGAAGAAAAAGGCGAGGGAGGAGGAGAAAAGAAAAGCCTTTCTTGATAAGTTGCCTGGAGCTCTTGGCTCGGGGCCCTGGCCTGCTTCCCGCCTGCTCGGGTCCGCACAATCGGTTACTTTCAGACAACTAGTCAATGGCAGCAAAGCCAAACAAAAAGGGACCAGGCTCGTTGGCTATTTTTCTGAGGCCTTGCTCTTTATGGGAGATGGGTTACATCTGCCTCTGCTTGCGGCTTTCTCCGCTCCGTGGCTGGCTTCTCTCGTGGACGAGCCGGCTTTGTGCACCCGGCTCGCCTCACGCAGGTGGCCAATGTCACATCTCCGTGGCTTCCCCCTTTCCTCCTCGGAAGGGCTCCTCCCGGCCTGGGGCTGCCCAAGACCCAGAGCATGTGCTTCTTTTCACCATTAACACTGAAGCCCCATCAGTTCAGCCTGACAGACGACAAGGTCTACGTTGGGTCTCCTTTTTCTCTTCTTTTCTTTTTTTTTTTTATTTATGAAAAATCATGCATCTCAGGACTTAATATGAAAGCAACCTGCAACATGAGTTGTTTTCCTGTTTTGACACATGTTTCTGCAACAGAGACCCTCCTGGCCCGTCTCGCTTCCACGGTCTTTGAGGTTGTGAACTGGACAGATGAGGAATCCGTGAATGGCTGCGTGAAAGAGAGCACTTCATTCTACAACAGACTCACCCCCCATGGGTGCTTCTGTCTTGGTTGCATCCGAGAGCACTTTCACTGAGGACCAACCCTCGCACGAAGCTCTTTATCCTTGGTCATGGCGTTATTGTTGCGCTGTCCCTTAAATTGGGATGCGGGTGATGCCACGTTCCTTTCAGCATCTGGGTTAACTCACAATGTGCAGTAGACCCTACGTATGTGGCCTTCACTGTGGATGCAGAGTAGGGTCCGTGCGCGGGCAGAGGACAAGCTGTCCCCACATCGTGGCTGTGACATGACCCGATGGGAGAGAGGAAGGACTTTATGTCCAAAAAGAACACGGGCACCTCCCCACCTCTTGCTAAGACACCTCACAAGGTACGCGCACTGTTGACAGAGAGGACGCACTGATGTCAGCTTGAGCGAAAACCCGGGAAAGTAATTATAAAGTGACCAGGCAACTGAAGGAATGAAAATCTGTGGAATGAAGGAGAGAAAACAGAGGGACCCTCATCACAACCCTCCTTGCCTAACCTTCCTTATGACCAGGGGTAAACCCGGGGCTGACATAACTTCCTCTTGGCAATGTTTTTTTGGCCATTTTTAAAATCATTTTTATTTTAGTTTAGTTTAGTTATTTCTTATCATTATTGTTATTTTTTTATTTTTTATTCGTATTTTAAATCCAAGTTAACATATCATTTAATAATGGTTTCGGGAATAGAATTGAGTGATTCATCACTTACATGTAACACCCAGTGCTCATCCCAAGTGTCCTCCTTAATGCCCATCTCCCGTCTAGCCCATGCCCCCACCTCCTCCTCTCCATCATCCTTCAGTTTGTTCTCTGTATTTAAAAGTCTCTTATGGTTTGCCCTCTCTGTCTGTTTTTATATTATATTTCTTTTCTTTCCCCTATGTTCATGTTTGGTTTCTTAAATTCCACATGAGTGAAATCATATGATATTTATCTTTCTCTGACTGACTTATTTCGTTTAGCATAATAACACTCTAGCTCCATCCACATTGTTGCAAATGGAAAGATTTCATTCTTTTTGATACCCAAGTAATATTCCATTATATATGTAAAATCTTCTTTATCCATTCATCTGTCAATGGACATTTGGGCTCTTTCCATAATTTGGCTATTGTTGGTAGTGCTGCTATAAACATTGGCGAGCATGTGACCCATTGAATCAGCATTTTTGTATTTCTTGGATAAATACCTAGTAGTGCAATTGCTGGCTGTATATGCCAATAATGAAGCAGCAGAAAGAGATATCAAGGAATCAATCACATTCACAATCACACCGAAAACCATAAAATACCTAGGAATAAACCTAACCAAAGAGGTAAAACATCTGTATGCTGAAAATGATAGAAAGCTTATGAAAGAAATTGAAGAAGACACAAATAAATGGAAAAACGTTCCATGCTCATGGACTGGAAGACGAAATATCGTTAAAATGTCGATACTACCCAAAGCAATCTACACATTCAATACAGTCCCTATCAAAATACCACCAGCATTCTTCACAGAGCTAAAACAAACAATTCTCTCCATTTGTTTAAAGCTTTCCAGCCTCACACCAAGAAATTATATTGTAAATCCAGATTCTTCCAAAATGTGGGCAGTATCTGGGATAAGAAATTTCACAGGACTTAGAAAAATGCAAACATTTTTAACTTCCCCCCCAAAATTTAAGTTTCATTAGTGTCTTTTACTATCACCTATTTGAGGTCCTTTTTGAAGAAAAAATTCAATGGAAATTGAGGGACAGTGAGTGAGAAGTAAGGAAGGGGAAGATGGAAGGGAGGAAGGGGCTTCCTTCTAGATCTTCAAGGACAGCAGTGAGGTGACCTGGAAGCACAAACATGATCAGCAGATAATATGATGTCATACACACTCTTTTAAACTTTATTCTAGAGACTGATATTTCCAGAAAGATGGAACATACTTTTCCTTGTTCCTCTCAGAAAGGACAGCTAATCACCTACAAAACAAACTGCACGTTACCTGTACAACAAACACAAAGAGTAAACACTACAGAGGAGCAAGCAGACCAGCCAGGGGAACCCAAGGTAACTTAGTCTGGTATGATGATGATGATGATGATGATGATGATGATGATGATTTATCTTTTGTCTCATATCTACTACACTGGATATTAGACTAGAGGAGTCAGGAACTCAGAAATACCTACTGGCACAGACAAAAAATTAGTGACAGAAAAAGCCTGTTCTCACAAAACAAAAGGACAGTTTAATAAGAGTAAAAAAATTGACAAAACTCATTCTACTCCAGCCAAACACTACAGAAAAAACTGTGGTCCACCTCACCCCTGCCAGTCAATGGAGAGATTAGAATTCCACCATCACTGGACTGTAACGAGGCATCCCATCTGGCCCCTGCAGTGTCACCAAATAAGGCCATTTGGGGAGCCTAGACTCCCAGCCCATCCTAGGGTGACAGGCAGCCCTCCCTTTCCCCATGGGGTGGTACCTGAGATGAACAGTAGGAACAAGGCTACCCACCATGGTGTCAATATCACCAAGTGGGGAGTGCTTCCCAGCCAGGTGGTATTAGCCAAGGTTGAGTGGGGAGTTAAGGCTCCCCACCCCATTCAGCAGTAACAGTGGGTCCTCTCCATCTTCCCATGTCAACAGATGCCTAGTGAGGAGTGTGGACTTCCATCCCTACCCTTCCTTGCAATCACAGAGCAGTGTCAGATGAGGCCTGCTAAACAGAAGAGGTAAATATGATCCAGCAACTGATGCCATAATACAAAAAATGCGCAGGTTATGATCAATAATCATTCATCATAGTAAGAACCAGGAAGATCTCACTTTCAATGAGAAAATACAATTAATAGACACCTACGTTGAGATGATAGAGATCTTAGAATTACCTAGCAAAGATTTGAAAGCAGTCATCATAAAAACACTTCAATGAGAAGTTACAAACATGCTTGAGGAAGATGTAAAGAATACAAAGTTTCAACAAACCAATGGAACATTAAAATAAAGAACCAAATAATATTTTAAAACTAAAAAACAATAGCAACTGAAATTTTTCTAAAATGCTGAATGGATAGGCTCAACAGGAAAATGGAAAAGGAGGAAAGAATCAGTGAACTTGAAGATAAAACAATAGAAATTATCCAGTCTGAACAACAGAGGGAATGTAGATTTAAAAAGAAAAGAAAAATCAATAACAGTACCCAGTGCCTGTTGGCTGTGGCAAAATATCTAATGTGCATGGTGTCAGAGTCTGAGAAGGGGAGAAAGTTAGGATTTTAAAAGTATTTCAAGGCTAATGACTGAAAATGTTCCATATTTGTAAAAAGGCATAAACCTACAAACATATTCAAGAAGCAGAGAAAACTCACAAACAGGCCAAACTTGAAGGAATCCATGACAAGATGCATCATAGTTAAATCCTGAAAACTAATTTTAAAAATATCTTGAAGCAGCAAAGAGTGAAATGACATCTTACCTAAAGGAGAAAAACAATTAGAACAATAGCAGATTTATGATAAGAAACTCAAGAGACCAGAAGAAATTGCCACAACATTTTTCAAGCTCTGTAAGAACAGAATTGTCAACCTGTAATTCTATAGCTGGGAATAAAGGAGAACCAAGTATTTTAAGATGAAGAAAAACTAAGAGAATTTGTTGCCAACCAACCTACCAAAAATAATGGCTGAAGGAGCTCTCAAATAGAAATCAAATCCTAAAAGATGAATCCTGGAATATTCGGAATTAAGAAAAAGCAACTTTTCTTGGGAGCAAAAATATAGATAAATACAATAGACTTTCCTTCTCTTCTTGATTTTTTAAATTACATATGACTGTTAAAACAAGAACGATAGGGGCGCCTGGGTGGCGCAGTCGGTTAAGCGTCCGACTTCAGCCAGGTCACGATCTCGCGGTCCGTGAGTTCGAGCCCCGCGTCGGGCTCTGGGCTGATGGCTCAGAGCCTGGAGCCTGTTTCCGATTCTGTGTCTCCCTCTCTCTCTGCCCCTCCCCCGTTCATGCTCTGTCTCTCTCTGTCCCAAAAATAAATAAACGTTGAAAAAAAAAAAACCCACAAGGATAGCTAGTCAGAAACATGGAGTCGTGGACCCCACACCTAGAGGTTCTGATTCAATGGGGTTGGGTGGGTCAAAATAAATGACATTAAAAAAAAAAAAAAAAACAAGAACGATATCATTGTATAATGTGGTTCTCAATGTATGTAGAGAAGACATTTAAGACAATTGCAATATAAATCAGGAACAACTGAGGACATAAAGGGAAATAGTGCCTACACTTCACTTGAGCTGGTAAAGTGACAACAGAAACAAGAAACATTTGGAAACTAATCAAAATTTATAAATAATTTGTCTCAAAGAGAAAGTCTCAAGGCAATTTTTTTAAATATATTGAACGAATGAAAATGAAAATATATCAAATTGGTGAGATGTAGCTAAAGAAATGAAATAAGGGAAATGTCTAGCACTAAATGCTTACGTTCAAAAAGAAGAAAATTCTCAAATCCGTAATCTCAATGCCTCTGTCAAGAAACTAGAAAATCAAAGAGCAAAATAACCCAAATCAAGCAGAGAGAAGGACACAATAAAGACAAGAACAGAATCAGTAAGATTAAAAAAAAAATAGAGAAAATCAATAAAACAATGAGGTAGTTCCTCAAAAAGATCAAGAAAAATGACAAACTTTTAGCAAGATTGAAAAAAAGAAATAAATTATTTATATTAAATTCCTAACATTAGGAATGGAAGAGGAGATATCAGTACAGACCCTGCAGACACCAAAAGAATAAACAACTTACAACATAAATTTGACAGCTCAAATGAAATGACTAATTCTTCAAAAAGTGCAAACAACCACAGCTTATCCAATATGAAATAAATCATTTGAGCAGCCCAACAATTATTAAAGAAGTTGAATTTCTTACTTGAAAACTGTTGGAAAAGATACCTCCAGACCCAGATAACTTCACTAGTGAAGCCTGCCAAACATTTAAAGGAGAATTAAAACCAGTACTACACGATTTCTTACAGAAAATAGAAGAGGAATACTTCCCAATTTATTTTATGATGTCGGTATTGCCTTAATACCAAAATCAGACAAAAACAGTACAAAAGCGAAACTACAGATGGATATGCCTCATGAATATAGACATAAAAATCTTTAAAAATATATTAGCAAAGAGAACTCAGCAATTTTATTATTTATTTTTGAATTTTACTATTATAATTCATATATGTGAACTTATCTATGATGAGCAAGTGAGGGATGCAAGATAGGCTCAATATTTGAAAATCAACCAACATAACCCAACAAACTAAAGAATAAAAATCATATGGTCACATGAATTAATGCAGAGAAAGCATTTGGCAAAATTCAACATGTATTCATGACAAAACTCTCGTACGAACTAGGAATGGAGGGAGATTTTCTCCACTTAATAAGAAACATCTAAAAAAAACCTATAGCTAACCTCATATTTAAGGGTGAGATACTGAATGCTTTCTTACATAAGATTGGAAACAGGGCAAGGATGTCTGCTCATCCCACTGCTGTCCAACATAGTACTGTAAGCTCTAGCCACATAGTTAAGGCAGGAAAAAAAATAACAGGCATGCAGACTAGAAAATAAGAAACACTATCCCTATTTGCAGATTTACTATGTAGAAATCACACAGAATGTACAAAAAGAACTACTGAAGCCAACAAGTAAAAGTTCAGTAAGTTCTCAAGAGAGGATTGTAGCACACAAAAATATACTATATTTCTATGTAGTACCAATCACCATGTGGGAGCAAATTAAAAGTGAAATACATTTATAGTCATTCAAAAAATAGTGAGATGTATTTTATGTACAGAATATGCACAGAACTTGTACGCTGAAACCTAGGAAACAATGATGAAAGAATTCAAATAACACCTAAATCAAATAGAGGCATACCGTACTCATGGATTGGAAGATTCAACAGTAAAAGTATCAATTCTCCCCTAATTGGTAGACACATTTAAAACAATTTCTATCAAAATCTCAGGAATATTTTTTGCAAATATGCAAAGATTATTCTAAAATTTAGATGGGAAATCTAATAGCTAAAACTCTAAAATCTAACAGCTAAAACAATCTTTAAAAATAAAATAAGATAAATCACAGTACATCATATCAAGACCTACTATCTAGTGACAACGATCAAGTGACAGGTTGGTATTGGTAAAGGGACAGACACAGATCAATAAAACAGAATAAGAACCCAGAATTACCCATTACAAGTGTGCAAACTGATTTTTGACAAAGGTGCAAACGCAATTTAGTAGAGCAACAGCCTTTATAGCAAAAGGGTTTGGAGCAATTTGATATCCACAGACAAAAAATCCATTCCACCTAAACCTCACACTCTAGACAAAAATTAATTGAAAAAATAATTGATTGATATGTAAATGTAAAGCTACAAAACTTTTGGAAAAAAAAACAGGACAAAATCTTCAGGATTTAGGGTTTACAACAAATTCTTAGACATGATACCCTCACCATAAAATAAAAATTTCTGTAAGTTGGGCTGGATAAAAAAATTAAAAACTCTTTCTCTACAAAAGACGCTGTTTAAGGGATGAAAAGACAAGCTACAGACTGGGGGAAAATACTTGCAAACTATATATTTGAAAAGCAACATAATCTAGAATTAAAAAAAAAAAAGTTTCAAAACTCAACACTAGAAAAAAATTCAAATAGAAAACAGGCAAAAGACATTAAGAGGCATGACACCAAGTAGGAAAGACAGATGACAACTAGCACATGTAAAGACGTCCCACATCACTAGCCAATAAAACATGCACATTAAGATCATAACGAGATATTATGATATTCCTATGACAACAGCTTAAATGAAAATTAGTGACAACACCAAGTGCTGGGGACACTGGAAAACAACATGACCTCTTACATACTGATGGGAATGTAAAATGGTGCAGCTACTCTGGAAAATAGTTTAGCTGCTTCTTAAAACGTTAAACATATACCTACTGTATAATCCATTGCACTACTGGGCACTCATCCCAGAGAACTGAAAACTTGCATCCACATAAAACCTGCACACAATTGTTGATAGCAGCTTTATTGGCACTAACCAGGAACTGGAAATAAGCAAACTATCTCTGTAGGTGAACAAACTGTCAAACAGCCACACCATGGTGGCTGACTCAGCAATAACGAGAAGACCAAGGATACACGCCAACAACCTGGACGTCTCTCAAGGGTGATACGCTGAGTGGAGAAAAACCAGCTTCAAAAGGGCACATGCTGTATGGTGCCACGATGCAACATTCCCCAAACGACAAAATTATAGAGGCAGAAAAGAGATGAGTGGCTGCCTGCCCTCAGGGATGGTGAGGGCAGGAGGGCAGAGACCCTGAGAGAGAGGAAGCATGGGGACTGTCTTTGTGGACAGAATAGTTCTGTTTCTTGGTTGGGGCGGTGGTTGCATGAATTTATACGTGTGATAAAATGACATAGAACTGCACTGCATTCTAGCAGTGCCTACTTGATTTTGATTTTGTGCTATAGTTAGGTATGAGGTAACAAGTGGGGGAAACTGGGTGAACAGTCCATGGGCCATCTCTGTTCCATCTTCCCAAATTCCCATGCACCTATCACCATTAAATCATATGTAAAAGTATAAAATGAAAATTCCCTTTCCACCATGTCTCCACCATAACATCTAAATAAAAGAGAGGTATACCATATTCATGGATTGGAAGACTCAAGAGTAAAGATATCAATTCTCCCCTAATTAATAGACACATTTAACACAATTTCTATCAAAATCCCAGCAAGATTTTTTTGCAAATATGTAAAGATTATTCTAAAATTTAGAGAGTCTAATAGCTACAAGATCTAAAGTCCAATAGCTAAAACAATCTTGAAAAATAAAATAGGACTCATTCCAAGGCATCAGCAATGGAAACAGGCTCTTCCACTTTCTCACAGAAAAGTTTTATGCATGTGAAATACACACTTTTGCCTGCATCTTGTTAATATAAATGAGAGCATACTATGTGTATTATTTACACCTTGCTGTTGTTTTCGTACTGATCTTTCTCAAAGACCTTTCCTTTTAGTCCCCTCAGCCTTTACTTTCAAGGCTCCATCTTAGTCAGATGTGGGGGAGGAGGCATCAGATCTTATTTCCAGTCTCTTCCCCATGAGTGTCAAGGCTGCTCCACTCTCTTGTAGAATTTTCCTTTGGTGCATTTTATTATTGTAAACAATGCTACCATGAATAAATGAGCATCATATACATGTGACTTTGCCCCTAGCAGTGGTATGAGGCACATTTCACAAGAGTCTAGCCAACACAGGTTTTTATCAAGCGTTAAAGTTTTTGACATTAGGGCAGCTGGGTGGCTCAGTCAGTTAAGCGTCCAACTTTGGCTCAGGTCATGATCTCACAGTCCGTGGGTTCGAGCCCCACATGGATCTTTCTGCTGTCAGCACAGAGCCCACTTCAGATCTGCTGTCACCCTCGCTCTCTGCCCCTCCCCTGCTCGTGCTCTCCCTCTCTCTCAAAAACAAACATTTAAAAATTTATTTAAAAGATTTTGACATTAGGGTATTTGAAAAATACCGTCGGGGTGCTTGGGTGGCTCAGTTGGTTAAACGTCTGACTCTTGATTTCGGCTCAGGTCATGATTTCACGGTTCATGAGTTCGAGCCCCAAGTTTGGCTCCACACTGTCAGTGTGGAGCTTACTTGGGATCCTCTCTTTCCCTCTATCTGTGCCCCTCGCCTGCTCACACACACTCTCTCTCTCTCAAAATAAATAATTTAAAAAAAAAAGGTAAAATAATGTTGTGCTTCCTGGCAGAGTTTCATCTTTGGCTTCAGCCACACATCACTTCACATCACACATCACACATCACACATCACACATCACGCATCACACATCAAGAGTGCTTTTTCCCACTCTCCTGCCCCTGTCTCTCTGCACCTCTGTGTTCTGCTGGCTCCTGCTACTTGACTCAGATGTCAACAATGGAGATTTGCAAGGGCTGGGTCCTGGGTCCCCCCTCCTCTCCACCCTACTCCTGGAGCCATTGCATTAATTTCCAAGAATGTAGGGATGCCTGGGTGGCTCATTCGGTTAAGCATCCGACTTTGGCTCAGGTCATGATCTCACGGTTTGTGAGTTTGAGCCCTGCAATGGACTCTCTGCTGTCAGCACAGAGTCCATTTCGGATCCTCTGTCCCCTACTCTCTCTGTCCCTTCCAGGCTGGTTCTCTCTATATATCTCAAAATAAATAAATACACTTTTTTTTAATGTTTTTATTTATTTTTGAGACAGAGAGAGACAGAGCATGAACAGGGGAGGGTCAGAGAGAGAGGGAGACACAGAATCTGAAACAGGCTCCAGGCTCTGAGCGGTCAGCACAGAGCCCGACGCGGGGCTCGAACTCACGGACCACGAGATCATGACCTGAGCCGAAGTCGGCCGCTCAACTGACTGAGCCACCCAGGTGCCCCAATAAACTTTGTTTTAAAAAAAAGAATGTAAATAGGGGCGCCTGGGTGGCTCAGTAGGTTGAGCGTCCAACTTCAGCTCAGGTCATGGTCTTGCAGTTCGTGAGTTCAAGCCCCTTGTCGGGCTCTGTGCTAACAAACAGCTCAGAGCCTGGAGCCTGCTTCAGATTCCATATCTCTCTCTCTCTCTCTCTCTCTCTCCCCCCTCCCCTGCTCATGCTCTGCCTCTCTCTGTCTCTCAAAAATAAATAAACATTAAAAAAATTTTTTTTCAAATAATGTAAATAACATTTTGACACAGGCTCAAACTCCTAAATTTACATCTCAAGCCTCCTCTTTCATCCAAATTCCAGATTTGTATATACTACAGCTTGACATATCCAACTAGTTATCCCAAGTTTCTCAAAGCTTGTAGGTCCAAAGCAGACTTGGTTTTCCCCACTAAACTTACCCGTATCACCTGATGGGGGGTCACCAAGAGCCTTCCACCCCAAGACTCAAGACAAATGGGGCTGCATTCCCCAGTTATTTCTCCTATGCCCTCCTGTCTCCATCCCCACTGCTTTGACCTCAGCAAAAACTGCAATGGGTCTCTTACCAAGGGAGCCACACGAGTCTTGAACACTGACAAACCTTGCCTCCTGCTTCCATCCATTCTCCACCCAGCTGTAAAAGTTACCTTTTTCAACACGCAAACTTATAAACTGGATCAGCCCACTTGTTTGTTTGAGGTCCTGAACTGGTTCTCCACTGTGCTCCCTTCCTCAAACTCCTGCAGGCTCTCTCCACCCACTGTGTTTCCCCAGGGCCACCATGACAAAATTCTACAGAACAGCGGAAATGTGTTCTCCCACCATCCCGGAGGCTGGAGCTTCGAAATCAAGGTGTGGGCAGGGCTGCCGCCCTTTGAAGGCTCGAGGGGCACCTCCTGCCTCTCCCAGGGTCTGTGTACCAGCAGTCCCGGAAAACCCTTGCCTGTGGCCACATCACCCCAACCTCTGCCTCCATCGTCATGCAAACTTCTTTCCTGTGTCCTTGTCTGTGCCCAGGTGTCCTTCCTATGAGGACACTAGTCATTGCTAGAATCCACCCTATTCCAGTATGACCTCATGTGGACTTGATGACATCTGCGAAGACCCTACTTCCAAAAACAAAGGTCACAATCATACCAGAGGTTAGGACTTGGGCATATCTTTTGGGGGACACAATTCTACCCACCACCCCTGTCTTCCCAGGCTGTCCTCGCTCACTGGCTTCTGCCGTGCTGGGGTAGTCCCATTTCCTTACAGGCGCCCAGCCGTGTCCATGCAGGCTCTTTGAGGACCCTCTGTCCATCTCCTGGAATGTGGCCACCTCCTTCTCTTCTTTCCCATCTCAGCTTAAACACCATCTCACTGCCAACCTGAGCAAGGAAGCCTCCCCTGATGTGTTCTGCCTCCGCCTCCTGTCAGGTTCTGTCATGGAACTGATTCTACCTTGAAGTTATGTCACTGCTTTGCTGCCTCCTTAAGTCTGTCTGTGTGTCTGTCTGGAGCAGTGCAGACCAGGAGAGCTATCTTGAGGATGCACGCATTCTAGAACTGTGGCATCCAATATGGCGCCCACAGCCACACGCAGCCACTGGGCTCTTTCAAACATGGCTGGTTCCACTGAGGAACCACATGTTCCACTTTATTTAATTTCCCTTGTTTTAGGGGCGCCTGGGTGGCGCAGTCGGTTAAGCGTCCGACTTCAGCCAGGTCACGATCTCGCGGTCCGTGAGTTCGAGCCCCGCATCAGGCTCTGGGCTGATGGCTCAGAGCCTGGAGCCTGTTTCCGATTCTGTGTCTTCCTCTCTCTCTGCTCCTCCCCCGTTCATGCTCTGTCTCTCTCTGTCCCAAAAATAAATAAACGTTGAAAAAAAATAATTTCCCTTGTTTTAAATTTAAATAGCCACGTATGGCTAATGGCCCTTGTGTCCTGGAATGGAGTGCTCTGGGATCTCAGCTTCGGGCCAGCAAATATAACACTTGTTTTATCAACATTTGTGTGTCTAACAGCACAGACCAAGGTATCAAGCTGTTGTAGAATAAATAAGTGAGTAAGAATAAAACCTCACTTTTTATTTGCAATTTTTTTGTTATAATGAGTTTGATCATCTTTTCATACATTTATTGACCATTATTTTTTAAAAAATTTTTAGAGAGAGAAAGAGAGAGCAGAGGAGAGGGACAGAAGGAGAGAGACAGAGAGACAGAGAGAGAGAGAGAGAGAGAGAGAGAGAGAATCCCAAGCAGGATCCGTGCTGAGTGTGGAACCGGACACGGGGCTCGATCCCATAACCCTCGGATCATGACCTGAGCCGAAACTCAGAGTCAGATGAACAACCAACTGAGCCACCCAGGCACCCTGACCATCATTTGTATTTCTTTTTTTTCCACAGACTATCCATTTTTCTCTTGATACTTTTAAGGATTTTTATACGTTAGGAAATTAACCCTTTGACTGCAAAATATGTTGCAAATATTTTCTGCAGATGGTAGCTGGTATTTTTATTGGTATTTGTTTGCTTTATATTGAGAAAGGGAAATACCTTGTAAGAAACTCCACACAGCAGGTCAGGGACCCAGGGCTATGGCCAAAAGCAGGATGCGGGTGGACAGATGTTCACAATGGAACCCTGCCACAGTCACAGCCTATACCACATGCACTTCAGACTTGAAAAAAGGCCCAACACACAGCCTGCCTCTGTGGACAAGCAAATGACTCCACGGTCATACTCCTGTGTCTTTCCCCCACAAAGGGGGGACAATGGCCCATCCCGTAGGTCGTCAGCCTTGCCTGACAGTGGGACGTCGTGAAGCCCAGGAGGAAACTTCATCTCCAGTCCCAGGTACGAGTGAGGATCATCATTCCCTGTAGACCGGCGTCCAGGTCTCTGTGTCCCAGGCCACAGGGCACTCCCGCTAGAAGGGTAGAGTCCGGCGACCGAGAGCTTTACTTCAGCAAACACCACGTCCCTTCTCATCCCAGCCACACCCTCCAAATGACCATGTTTCCCGTCACCATTTAGCAAGTCTTCCTACTGCGGTGACACCCAGGAGGCTGCCTCTGTTGGCAGATAACCCACAAGGTGAGCACTTCCTTATTGACAATAACAAATATCCGGCAATCGTAGACTGCTGCTTATGTCAAATTTCAGGAAAAAAATAAAAAGAAAACAGGCAAAGCACCCTCTCCTCTGACATCATAAAAATAAATAAGGAAACATTTGGTATGTGCTTTTCAGGTTTGAACAGAAACTAAAGCTTTAGCTTTAAAATAGCCCCAAACGAAACAAAAAAAAAAAAAAAACGGAATGGAGAAAACAGAACCAACATTATATGAGGCGGATGGCTCCCTCCGAAGGTTCTCTCTTAGATTATACTTATGTGCACATACTACGTACGTATATTTGAATTGAGATTCCATCACATCAAAATGAAAAACCTAGATCTCATTACCAATAAAGTGAATTAAGGAAATGTTTTTGGCTCCAAAAGTCTCTGCTTCCTAAAAGGAGCAAAATTAGAAGGGCCATAAACATTTTAATCATTTCCTTGCATGTGTGCAGTAGGTACCTGGTGAATCTCTTCCATAGGAAACGCGAGGCCTTTCCCTAATGGCACATTTTCTTAATGGCTTTGCTGTTCCTGACTTCAGTTCATTGCACTGTTACTTGTTATATCCGACGTGAGTTAATATTGCACTTAAAAATATGGAAAGGCATTTCTCCACCACATCAACTCTCTCCACCTGCGGAGGAAGGGAGAGGGAATGAGACCATAAGATGGAAACCCATTGGATCCAAGTCTCCTGAGAGCACATTTAAAACTCAGACTGGAGGAAGACGGTGAGATATAGGACGGTGCCAGAATAAATATGTCTCAAAACATAGATGAGAAATACCTCCCCCCAGAAAACACGCTACAGGTAAATAGGGAAACTGGATACCCACAGTGCTGGACGGAAACACGAATGCTCTGACCCTGTGCGTGCCGTGCCTACAGCACATGAAAACAGGCCCGGGAGTCCACTTAGTGACCACCCCTCCCCAAACGGAAGCCCAGGACTGAGAAGCACATTTGGCCCAACTTCCTGACAATCGGGAACAAGCTCCACAAACACCCTTTTTCCCGCATTAATATCTTTCTTTGCATTAGTAATCTGGCTGTGCTTTCTTCTCAAAGATTCGCTGATTACATCTCCACTTACCCGTTACGGGTGGATGCCTGGCCTTGGAAGAGTCCTGTAAAACTGAGGAACATCGTAGAAGACATCCTTCGGGGTCATCTAAACCAACATCCAATCTGCCCCAAATCTACAGATGAAAGGCCAAGGTCCGCAGGAGGGACTTCTCGTGTCAGTCTCTGTCGAAGCCAGCACGTCAACCCGGGTCTCCTAAACCAGCCAGGCCCTTGTCCCATTACAGCAGATGGTAATTCTCGTTCGATAGAAAACAGAAATGTTTAGGAGGTCCTGGGAGGGCCTTATTTCTTGAATGGAAAGTGAAGACGTGACATTCTTTAAGACTGCTGGTCAACTCCAGACAAGCCATATTAAATGATGACGTGGGAACAGGGCTGTGAAAAATCTAAGCGTAGGAGGGAAAAAAGCCCCCCCTTTTTTTTTAAAACAAACTGCTATAGATTTCAAAGCACTTAGAATTATTATTTTCCTTTCATATCCTTGGCTGCTTCTTGAATTCTGGGTTCTGTTCAAATGTTAGTTTTACTGGAATGCTTTATTGAGGCCAAATTAACATCCAAACTGGGATTAATGCTCACCTTTGTTCTGCAAACTCAGACTCCCAGATGTCACTTAGGTGTTGAGCACATTTTAACACTCAAGAACATTTCACACCACAAAAACACACCAATTTACCGAGAGGCGGGACCCTCAGACTCTTAACCCCTAATCCATACTGGCTGCAAGAAAGGGACTTCCCTCCGCCCTCCCCTCCCCTCCCTCCCCGGCTTGGGTATTCCTTGTGCTTGACTTACACTGTGCATTAGGGAAATGCTGGAGGGCTGGACTCCTTCCTACAATACTCTAATTCCTCAAACAGTGTTGCCTTCTTTATGTTCAGCCCCAAGGCAGGAAGAGGGAGATAAATCTTGTTCCCTGTGGGTTGTCACATCGCCCGGCATGGTGCGGGGGCCTTCCACTCAAGGTCTCTGGGCACGGGAGTGCCAAGATTCAACATGGCTGGATACAGGGTTTGGTTTCGTCTTGGCAGAGGCACGGACTTTCTGCAGACAAATTAACATTGTATCATCTCATTTTGACACCGTAATGTCTTTTCCATACACCTGCTCTGACATTTTCCTGAAATCATTGCATCCCGATCAACTGGGTAGGGAATTAGTGTGGTTACACCAAACATCCTAAAGAGCACAGGTTATTTTTCATATCTAAATATCTCATCCCCATAGGCCGCTTTGGAGAGATAAATCCGAAACCTAACACCCTGCAAATTTAAAAGTCTAAAATATGCATATTTGATTTTACAGTCTCTCTCCATTTTCTCCATAGCTGCATTCAAACTTGGGTGAATGGATAACTTTTATAAAGTAAATCAAATCTAGAGAATTTGATAGAAAACGAAGTCTCCCATGTTTTGGCAGGTTCAGTTAAGAAATACTTCTGGATTAGGGCGCCTGGGCGGCTCAGTCGGTTAAGCGTCCAACTTCAACTCAGGTCATGATCTCGTGATCCGTGAGTTCGAGCCCTGCGTCAGGCTCTGTGCTGACAGCTTGGAGCCCGGAGTCTGCTTCCAATTCTGTGTCTCCCTCTCTCTCTGCTCCTCCCCTGTTCACGCTCTCTCTCTCTCAAAAATAAATAAACATTAAAAAAACTAATAAAAAAAAGAAATACTTCTGGATTGACATTCCTGAAATTTCAAATAATAATAGTCATTATTGATGTGATAACGTTAACGATAATATTGTTTTTGAAGTGTTTTCACATACCTCCTACCACGTACGGCACAGCAAACTCCAGTATGATTAGTTTATTATTGGCTTAAATTTACAGGCAGAAACCCGAAACTCGGAGATGCTGCATGTGGTGTTTAAGGCACCAAATCTAATGAATGGGGAGAAGGGTATAAAACTTCAGGGTTTTTTTTTTTTTTTTTTTACTTCCAACCATCATATCACAAAACACACTGTAGAGAACACAGTTCTTAGTGACTCCGCATGCTACTGTTTGTAATTTGTAACATGAATTTCTAAATCCTTGAGGCTTTGCTGTATTTCTTAATCCGCGTCATTTTGGTCCAAGAAACAGCTAACCTAAACCATCCATGTGTGGACCACGAGCAGTTAATGGAATGCTTAGGCCTCCACCGGGTAGCATTGTGTCAAACGCTGTTGCTGTGGAATAGGACAGGGTGGCCTGGCTTTTCCAGAAATGTCTCGAAAGACGGTGCCCCTGCGTGTGCTGGCCAGGAAGCCTCTCTGGTTTGCTGATGGAGAAAAACGTAGAGCAAACATAACAAAATTGTTCTCACCAGGGTGAAATGGCGGAAATAGTTCAGTTCGCCAGGGCGAAAACGCACGTTTCACAAATTTGAAGCAAGGGCCCTTCTGTCTAAAATGCCTAATTTCCCCTTTCTTCTCATCCACGGCCAACGCTTCAACTCATCCCACAAGATGCTAGCCAAATGCCGTTTGTTCTATTAGCTCCTCCAGATAAAACTAATAACTATTGACTTTTCAGGCATCCATTTCACCAAACACCTTAAACTATGACACGTCATTCAGTTAGCTCGTTCCTGTGTTCATGCCAATTGCCTATCCTCGCCACTCCTAAAATTTAGCCTGTGAGATCCTACAGGGCAGGGACGGTATGTTACGATTTTCAAATCTCCAGTTATTAGCACGTGAAAGCCTATTAAGTGAACAAATTTTACAGCAGCCTTCCAAAACAAAATATTACACACACACACCGCACCCCCCCCCCCACCACAAGAGATCTCCCTAGCTATATACCATGCAGGTAGAAAAATTGTTAAATCAATATATATTCAAATCAATTCAATAAATATTGATTTCTGCATCTGGTTTAGAAATGCAGCGTGATGCAGAGACCTACCATTTACCACCACCCTGTTCCTAGTAACAGGACCCCTTTTATGCAATTTAGAGACTGTATAAAGATATTTACCTCTTGCAGACAAGTTAATATGAGAGCCTCTGCAATTTAGAGAGAAGAAACACTGCAAAGAAACCAGAAGTGAGAGGTAAATCCATTCTTCAAAGATCGTTCCACCCTCAGTTTCTTCCCCAGGCTCCAATAGTGGCATTTTCTGGAGTTTAAAGTATTAACACTCACAAGGAGAATGCGCATGGGAAATTTTACTTCACTTTGCCTGTAACCCCATATGGGTCTGTTTGTTCTACTGAGCTGTTAATTCCTCACACCTCCGATAATTTTAATGGGTGTAAACTTGATGGAATTAATGATATTTTTGTGGGGACTCTAAATGGTTCAGAGTTCCCAAAGTTGGCCATAAACAGCAAAGGGATAAAGATGAATTTAAGTGCTAGGCTTTTGTGAGTGGTGGATATTAAAAACAGTGTCTAAGTCACTGAGTATCATGGGTCAGGCAACCTAATTCCAGTGAGATCGTATGTGTCGGCGATGGGTTTGGGGTTTCGGAAAGCACCTAGGAATCTTGTGCAAAACCTGTGTTTTCAGGGGCGCCTGGGTGGCTCAGCCAGTTAAGTGTCCAACTTCAGCTCAGGTCATGATCTAGCGGTTTGTGAGTTCGAGCCCCGCGTTGGGTTCTGTGCTGACAGCTCGGAGCCTGGAGCCTGCTTTGGATTCTGTGTGTGTGTCTCTCTCTCTCCATTCCTCCTGTGCTCATGCTCTCTTTCTCTCTCTCTCTCTCTCTCTCTCTCTCTCTCTCAAAAATGAATGAACATTAAAAAATTAAAAAAAAAAACACACAAACATGACAGGAAGGTTGATCTTTAGCTGATGTCACACTTGCCCTGGCGACATTATGTATCACGTTGCCAAAAACAGTCCTAGCTCGGGCCCAGTACACTCAAGGTCCAGGCACGGATGGGCTCTCCCAATCTCAAGCTCTACCTGTACTATGTTCTGATATCGTAGAAGAAAAAAATGGGGTCCCTGACGTGTACTCAGCAAAGCATAATAACCCTGCATTGATGGCCCCACTCGTCAGCGAAGCCTCTTTTCGAGTGTGTTTCCCTCCTGCTGGAACCCTAAGGTTTGGTTTTACCAGAAGGAACCAACGAGAGAGCAAAAGTTTCAGCCTCATCTCCAACCCATGATCCACGTGCTTTGAGTGAGTTGTGAGCGCTTTGGTGTGAGATAACAGAGCCAATTTCCAAGGGGTAAGAGCAGTGGTAGGCTAACAGCAGGCCACAGGCAACACATAAAACCTTGGCCTGGTTTCCAAGTCACCCACAGAGCAATGGCGTTAGGCCTTTGGCCTCTACTCGGGATCCACTGTCACATGTGTGAGCCATCGTTTAGGTTTTTAAAATTCCAAATGGTTGGCAGAGGATGCCATTTGGCTTTTCAGCAGTGAGTGCCCCTGCACACGTGCCTATAAAACATCGAATGAGAATCACACGTGTGCAGAAAGACAACGTCGGGAGCTGAAAAGTAGCATATCCCACGGCGGACATTCCCAGTGCGTTCTCGAACAAGGTGGTTCGTTTAGGGATCTCGGTTCCTCTGCACACGCCCCCAGCCACACGCAAACCCACCCTGTACCCCATGCACAGGCTAGGTTTCACTAGTCAGTATTTAATGAAAAACACCAGTAGGGGCGGGCTGAGTGTAGACGGTCTCCATCGCGCGATTGTGCCCGAGCACAGCAGGAAGCACATCTCCCCAGCGCACACTGGCTTCACTGTGTACAAACCTCCCTGCAGGCGTCTCTGGATGCTGCTTATCCATCCTCCCAGTCTATTTATTGGGAACTCAAAGCATCAAGTAGGTTCAATGGCAGATAAATATTGGTTTGGTGTCGATTTGCTTGTGCTCAGTTCCAGCGTTTATGTCTTAGGATCCCTCCCAGACCACGGCTCCCTCACGGGCGATGGCACGGCCAGAAGATCACAGCTGACGTTTCCCCTTCTGTTCCACTCGGTGCATGAGTGGAAAACCATGGTGACCGGGGCCTCCTGAAGGCTGTTGGTGAGCAGGCCATTTAGAACAATGCCTTCCACAGTTGCGGTTCGTCTTGAAAACTCACAACACAAGGTCGCTGCACAAGAATAACTCCTTGGAATATTGGCACTTGTCTGTTATTCATACTTTTTATTGGTCATTGTGCAGCCAAAAGCCTCGTTGTGAAGGGATGAGAGAGGGTGAGAAAGAGAGAGAGAGAGAGAGCCAGATTTGGGAAGCATCTGACACCCTAAATGTGGACAGGTTTGCAGGGAGATATCTTGAAACTCTGCAAGGTAAACATGGTCTAAATCCCCTGCTTTGGGAAGATAAGTGCTCGGGGTTCTGTAAGCGAAATGCACACTGCTGAAATTTGATTGAAAACTTTGTGACACGAACACCGAAAATCACAACAAGGAGGCAGGCAGCTTTTAATCTTCTGTTGGATGACAATTCAAGATAGACTGATAGAGATGCCTGCTTCCTGATAAACTAGTCAATATTGTAGGTGGTAGATATTTGCAGGAAATAGACACGGGAAAGAGTGGGGGGTGGGGACCAAGGCATCTCTATGTTGTCACCTGCCCTCAGTTCTGTGCTAAGGAAGGTGAGACCTATAACTTGCTGTGTTCTGTTATCTTCCTATGGACCCAGAAACATCCAGGTCCTTCCAGGTCGACCATTCTAATCAAGTGCACATACATTTTTCGGCCATGTCATTTGTCCATAACGGATGACATGTGTTAAGCGGTCTTTGAAAGCAATCCCTCTACCTCAAGAAAAGCCCAATCGACAGGCAGAGAATTTCTAGTCTGAGCTTTAAATTCTTTTTTACTGCTTTAATGCACAGGCAGGAACACACACACAGACACAAAAGAGCCAGAGAGATCACTGTTTTAGCCAAAAGAATAGAACATCCACACCGGCAGTGAGTGAAGCAAGGTAAGAGTGAGCCTGGAGTTCCTCATCGTGAGCCCGTGTGCACAAGCGCGGGTGCACAAGCGTGCGTGTCACCAGTCTGTCATCTACACACACGTCCCCCCAGCTGCCAGTGGCACACTTCTTGCTGTGTGTGTATTTGAAGGGAATTTGAGGCGATATCTTTGAACGTGGTTGCCTTAAAGGATTTTATTTATTAAATAACTCACCAGGCTTTTCTTCTGGAAAAATTTCCAACGGGAACAGAACGAAAGCCAGGAGAGAAGAATGTTTATAGGAAGGAGGGGCTCTGAAATATCTTTGCTCCAGATTCTTTATTAGGTGAAACTATGTCACAGCACCATTCCTGTTGGACACCGTTCATTTAATTTCCCTCTTTTGTAGATATTTTGTTTTCCCCTAAATGTCAGGGCTCGCTGGGGGAAAAAATATTTTGGGCTCTTTCTTGTAGGGCTTCTTGCGGTCTGCCTCCACCTGCTGGAAAGATCTGAGCATCTTTGTTAAGTGAAGCTGCAGCACGGTGTACTTGAGAATGTCTATTTTCACGTCACGGAAGAAAATAGAAACTGTGAATACGGAGAATAGACCCTCGCCGGTAAACGTGTCGCAAATTAAATATTATGTGGCAGCCCACCCCGAAATCGTGTGATCAGGGTATTTTAAACATAGTTTGAATTGCAAATAACTCCATTTGGGGGGAACCAGAGTTTATGTTGATGTAAGTAATATAGAATCTTTATCAAAATACAGTGAATTAAATGTGAAATATAAATTGTGGCATTAAACTTCCGAACGTCAACAAATATTCCCATTTCCTGAGTGGCAATACATCATTTTTATCAGCAATTGGGAAAGAACCTGTGTATCAGTCTACGTGGAATGCTTCACACAACAGTACATTGTGATAGGTATCCGTGCGCTATGGCACGTATATAAATTCCAAGAATTCATATAATTTACCTGATAGATCAGGAGCCATTACAGTCTGCTGTGTAAATTCATATTTTGGCACTCTTTAAAAAGTGGATTATTATTGACCCAATAGACCATAACAGTTCCAAAGAAGCCATTACTGTCTGTTGTGTAAATCCTTCATGGTGTGTGTTTTATTGACCCTTAGGAGCAATCAGGGGTCTGTCTTGTCAGTCTAGCTGCCATGTATGTGTACCAAATGCATGTGCTAAAAATGCCTCAGAAATTGAAGCCGTGGTCAAATTACCCTTGTTCCTGCCCAAGAAGCCACCGCATGAAATTGGACACTTCCATTGCAGTTTCCCTCTCTACCTTCAGAATTCTATTTCCTTTTATTTATGAAGAGGTTGGACATTTGAAACGTGGATAAGAAAAAGGTCACTTGCTTTAAAAATTCCAGAAAGAAAGGAAGGAAGGAAGGAAGACTGTGTGGATTTACCAGCTTCCGGGAGGTTGGCACAGATGCAGAGCGGTTTCTCTAGTTTGGGCTTTGGGGGAAATCAAATGAGATCTTTCTTGAATTGTCCCACCTGCTTATTTCGTGTTTCTCCACCTGCCTGAGCCCTTCTCACATTTGAAACACAAATGGACACTGGGATATTTTGCCAGAGTAGCCTCTTAGTTATCTGCACATTTGATAAAAATAACATGAGCTACTTTGAGGCCGCGTAGGGTCCGGGCTCTCGGGTGTCGTCTGGGGCTGGTGATGGGTCTGAGTGAGGCCATCCTCACACACGCACACAGACTGGCAGGTTTGAGACAACGATGAAGCTGTTCGTTATTCTGCCTCCTAATATTGCACAAACTTAGCAATTCTGCGTGGCTTCCCTATCACCAGAGATGGAATCTATTCTAGAAATCAGGCTCTGCACAAACACACAGGCTGCTGTGACCCGCAGGAGACGGGGGCTCGGTGTCATCAGGTGTGCAGCCTTCTGGCTTGCAGCAAATGGTTGGTACATTTGTGAAGCTAGGGAGAAAGTGCTTTTGGAATGAGAGTTTCAAAACATATGGTCAGCAAAACCTAGCTACTAGAGAGGCCAGTGATCCTTCAAGTTAGAGAAGAAAAAAAAAAAAAGAATAGGGAAAGTGAAATTAGCACCATAAAACTTTCGTCTTTGCCCTGGGAAACAGTAAATACACACCTTTGTATACTGTGTTATTTCACTCTATAATTGTGGCAACTGATAGTTTGGGGCTAATGTGCCAGATGGAAGGCACAGCAAGAAAGGAGCTTCAAGGAGTGGGCTTTTGAGTTTATATCCAGTCAGATAAACGGACAGACAGGTAAGAAGTGCAAATTCCTAGGGAATCTCCAGTGGGACTCTGTCGGGAAAATTCCATCTCTTTCCACGTCGCAAGCATCTGACAACCACTGCAGAACATCGCGTGTGTGCGCAAGAGGACGTGGCAAAGCTTGGCTTCCCGGCGCCGTGCGAGAAAGCAGGAGAAAACTTCAAAGAGCCACGCGTGACAGATCTCCACGGGTCATCTGCCTCCCTCTGCGGAGAATTCATCTGCGATCATCCCAGAGAGCTGGCTCCGCACCCTGAGGTCTCCAGCGGCTCCCGGGAGAAGATGGCCGTGTCACACAGGCAGTGATACAGCTTGGCGGCCACCGCGGAGCAGAATGTATACGATTATGCGTCTCGTGAGGGAATCCCACCCCTTCCTGGTGCCCACCAGCGCCCAGCCACGGCTGGAGGCTCGGGCAGGAGGGGGTTAATGCACGCAGCGCCCGGCAGATCAGCTGGGAACCCTCTCCGGCCTCCCCTCCGCCTCTGCTGCATTAACCCTCTGAAATGATCCAGAGACCCGGGACAGAGGAGGGCCAGCCCCGCCGCATCTCTGATTCATTTATTCAGGAAACACACACACACACACACACACACACACACACACACACACACGGCTCATTTCGCCTCATGATCCCTCTGCCTCTTGCCCTGATTTGAATAGGAAGTTCTATCTGCAGGCACAGTGCTTGCTAACAGGGCTATTTTCGTGGTCTGGTCTGCCAAGCGGCCGCCTGTTGAAAAAAAAAATATTTGCGCGCACACACCCACCCCCCGAGTGTGGAAACCTCTCGTGCTGAGGCTGCTGCTTCTTGCCAAGGGGATCCCTGTAAGAGCAACCCCCCCCCCCCCGGGCTGAGGGGGCCGGCTGGCCGGGCAGGTTGAGGTCACGGAGGGGCCGGAGCAGAAATTCTCAGTGCAGCTGCGTGCCCGGCACCCATCACAAGCGTAAACGTGGGCCCGCAGAAGCCGCTCCCGACCAGCATCCAGGTTCAAGAGGGACACTTGCTCGCCTGTTTACAACACAACACAGAACCCCACTGCTGTTTCGCTTCGAAAGAAGGGGGTGGAAACTGGAAGTCCGGTACTTGAAATAACTCCATAAGAATTAATATTTTTAAGGCCCCCACCTTCTTTCCTGATGTTTACTCAAGTTCTGGTCTAGCCCGCATGTAAGGAAATCGAACCCTCGGTCACCAACAAGTGTCTGAGTGTTTGGCAAAGTGACCACGTGGGTTCTTTCCCCGACAGCAGAATAAAGGAGTCACAGACCCAGAGGAAGCCGGGGGGGGGGGGGGGGGGGATGCTGAAGGCGGTTCCCCATGACCCACCCGGGGAGGGGGTTCTGTGCCCAAGGTGCTCTGCACAGCCTGTGCCCCCTTGAGGGTGTCGCAAATGCGTCTGCACGGCCCCTAAGTCATGTTTCTAACACCCCACTAATGACAGGGGCAGCAACGTGCATAATACGAAGTTCATGCCGACGCCCCTCAGCAGAGTACCTTCTGGGCTACCGGGGGGCTCACCCCGGTTTCTGACCGTGAGGACATCCATCCGAAGCACGCCCTCAACTTTGACCTCAGCTTGCAGAAGTCGGAGCGCCCACCTCCTTCCCACCAGTTCTGCTCAGATCCCACGATTTTTTCTCAATTTTACGTGGTATTTCAGGCACGAAGGGGCAATTTGAGAGCCAGGGAAACTGAAACCGGAACGGAGAAATGCATGTGAGCAGCCCCTCCCGTGGCACAGCGCCCGCCCCGACCCAGCAGGACAGACAGGGCGCCCCAGAGCCCGCCGTAAGCAAAGCTGACACGATCTTCTTCTCGGGGCCTATGTTCCAGGCGAGGGTAGAGGGGGGTTTGTGAACCACAGCTGCAGACAGCCAGGACGCTTGTTTAAAAGAAATTTAAGGGGCGCCTGGGTGGTTCAGTTGGTTAAGCGTCCAGCTCTTGGTTTCGGCTCAGGTCATGATCTCACGGTTCGTGAGTTCGAGCCCCACGTCAGGCTCTGTGCTGACGGTGCAGAGCCTGCTTGGGATTCTCTCTCCCTCTCTCTGCCCCTCCCCTGCTCACATTCTCTCTCTCAATCTCAAAATAAATAAATAAATAAAAAATTAAGGAATTTAAAAAGCAGGAACACATTGGAGATCTCAGAATAAAGAATCTGGATTTTCCTCCTGCGCTCACATCCAGAAGTCTATTAAGGGCTGTCACGACCTGCTGAGGGGCTAGTCCCTGCAGAAAGCCGGGAGAGTTCTAAAAAAGCAAAAGCAAAAGCAAGTGTCTTCCTTCCTACCCTCTGTTGTGCCCATTTGGGATGAAGCCTCCCAGGCAGACAGGTGGCCGGAATGGCCCGCTCTCCAACCTGATGGGGAACGATGTCTTCACGGGTCACCATCGGGGCGCATCCCTGGTCAGGAGGACAGAAAACCAGCCCTGTTTCTGCAATTCTGGGCATTCCGTAGGGGCTGGTTGGAGCAAGGGGAGGGGCATAGAGCGTCATAAGGTGGGAGAAGGCACTCCCCACATGTATACCTCACACCTGCCACAGCTCGGATCCAGAAAACTCTAGAAGCCCCCTGTGAACCCTGACCCCACAGACAGGGGCGGAGCGGGATCTCCAAGGGCCTGGTCCCTCTTGAGCAAGTGGGAGTGGGGACAGGAACCTCAGTGCCCACAAACAGGGAGCCACAAGGGAGCTCATCTGTGGTCTCACTTACCTGTACACCCTTAACACTCCGGTTGGTGTTCCTTGTGTTAGATCGGAAAGGAAGGGATCAAGTCACAGGCATCCTGCTAGAATAAAAAAGGGGGCAGGGGAACTCTTAAAACTACTTGCCCCAGGCTGAACAAAGGGTCTCCAGACATCCTGAGGCCCAAGGAGTTCAAGGACCCCAAGAAGCAGAGACAACCTAAGAGGCTCTGTGGAGGTGGGGGTCTCGGGCACAGCCCCCCTCCCCTGCCCCGGGAGCCTGGGAAGCTGACTGTGTGCAGGCACGGGTTGGCAGAGGACTGTCTGTTTCTCCACGATGGGCAACACCATGCGAGACCCATTACGTAATGACACAGGCGTTATAGATTGAAAAACCGTCTTGTTAGATGATGTAAATAAACATTTCTGGAGAACAAGCCGGCGTCCAGGAAACGCCGGGAGAGGAGGACTTCTCTGGCTGGCTCTGAGCTCTCCCCTCTCGTGAGGTGCGGACCACACGGCCTGGTCCTGGGGAAGGAGGACAAGGACAGGGAACAAGAGGAAGGGGGGGCCCGTCCTCCCCGACGCTGCCAGACCCACCCCGACCAGCCCCGGGGCCGGCACAGAAGTCGGCCAGACTCAGGGGCAAATGCCAGCGATTCCTCCGCGGTCGCATCTGAAACGTTCAAAACACTCTAATTATCCAGGTTATCGCCTCCTCAAATGAAGATCCCCGACAAGCCCCGCTCCCCATACGCGCTGTCTCGTCTGCACCATTTACTGCGTCTCTGCTCCTATTCTGTGTGGCTTCTCCCGCTTTTAACCTGAATCCCTAACCTATTTTAAACATGCCGTTTCCCCCACATGAAGAGAAGAGATCCTTTCTTCTGCCCCGTCCTCTCCCCCTGCACTTGAACTTGCTGTGCGCGCCTCCTCCGGCCCCCCGCGGCGCGCGATTGTCTCGGGGAGAATGGGAGGGCTCCCAGCCTTTGTGGAGGGGGAGGGCGAAGACAGACATTATTATGATTTCCAATTCCGAGCTCTCCTCTTTTCTTCCTTGCCTTTTATTTTTTTTCCCCCGGATCTAACAGCTGTTTCCCATCACAACTGGTGTTTGAAAGGCATCGCAAAAATGAGTGTATCGGTGCCACAATTAACGCACTCGCCGTCCATGCCTGGTTTCATCAGGACGGCCCTGATTTATGATCGTTTGTCCCAGTGGCCGGGTCCGCGGGGAGGGGACCCTTTGGGGTGCTGGCCATGGAATGCCTGCCCTCCCCAGATGCGCCAGGGGGCCAGGGCTCTGTCCCCCGGGGGACCCCCACCCCTGCGGGCCCCAGACACAAGCAGCCCAGGGTCCCGCCCTCCTCCGCCAGCCACCGCCCCCACCGCCGGCTCCGTAAGGTCAAAGATACTTCCAAGCTTCACATTAGTTCAGCCATGAAAGCACTGAGCTTTGGTGAGGAGGCTGCTGTCAATGATGCCAAATTATGTGTGTCCAGTTTCTGTGATGTGATCTACTACTGTTCATTAGGGACTGAGCTGAGACCAGCGACTCATTTTTCTTAGGGCCGCGAGCTGGTCTGTAGGGAGGCCCAGCGCGGAGAGGCCGATCGGCCCTTTGCTCACTCAGCAGCTTTGCTCTTTGGATTTTTTTTTTTTTTTTTTGAATGAAAAATTTTCATGCAAAATAGCAGAACCAGGCCTTCCGCGCAGGAGTGAGTGGATCAGATCTTGCACAAATCAAGTGCCCGGGTCTAGAGGAAGCAGGAACAAGTTTGAAGCATCTGAAAAACCTGGGTGCCGGCAGGCAGAGAGAGGCTCTTCTGCTTCCAGCCCGGTGGCTGGGCCACAGGACACACGTAGAAGTGAGGAAGGGGGTGTGTGTCACTGACGGATTTCGGGCCCACGTGGGGTACGGGCCGTGCAGGCCACACGCACATCAGGGCCTCTCGCCGGTTAGCAGGCGGAAGAGCCAAGCGCCCCGCTGGAAGCATCTCTTTCTAAGCCCTCAGGACGAAGGAAACTCAAGAAAACCAGGGGACTGTCGTGGGGTGAAGGCTGAAGGGCTGACGGGCGTCGGGTCCAGTCCATCTCCCCCAGCAGCCGATCCTGTCTCGGCGGCCGCAGATGGCCCACAGCCGAGACACAAAACTGTCAGGGCAGAGAAGGGGGTGGGCGTCCCGGAGGAGACTGCGCGGGTGTGGGCCCATCCGCGGGGGTTCAGTAAGCCCCCTCCTCCACCCCTTTCCCTAACAGGAGCTCCCCCTACGTCTTCCACTTCCAGGGAGCAAATGACCGGCCCAGGATTGACAAAGTACACAAGGCTGTGGAGCGGGCGGGGACCGGGACAAACAGGGCTTTGGCGGGGGTGGGGGGCTGGAGATCAGGAAACCAGTCGCCTCCAGAAACCCTTCCCATCACACCATGTGCACACCTGCTCCAAACACAGAGGTGGAAACCAACATCCGTGCCTCGGACCCCATGTCCCCGAAAGAGCCGTTTCACCCAAGCCCAAGGAAGCTTCCTGCTATGTTACAGATCTAAAGCACGTGCCCTCGGGCAGCCGTGGAGGCAGCTGCCAGGGTTGTGGGCAGGCCCCGGTGCCACAGGGACCCCCTGCCGGAGCTCTGCAGCCCCAGACGCCCAGGAGGCAAAATCCTCAGTCACGGGCACTAATCAGAATCTGTTTCCAATTAGTCGGAAAAGGGGGGAAGAGGCGAAAAGCCCATCCTCAAGGTGCGAAACGGTGCTCTCTGGTCTCTTAGACGCGTGCGGCTAGTGAGCCCGTGTTTCTGGAGAAACCGGACGAGAAGCCGGCAGAGGCCTCGATCCCCTTTTTGTTCTGGGTTGCTGTTTGTTGCGGGTTTTCTTTTTTCCGAGAGACGCCGGCCACCGGGGATGCCGTTCCTGGTCCGGCAGGAGGGACAGTGGGCGGAAGGACCCCATGCGGGCGTCACCTCACCAAAATGACCCACGGAGGAAGGGACCAAGACCGCCTTCCATCGCCAAGGGAGGTGGGCGCAGTGGCGTTACCGGGCCTCGCCTCTGACATTTCCGTGCGTGTGTTTCCTTCCGGGCCGGGTTTGGTGGGGCCCGAGCCGCACACTCACGGAGTCAGACAGGAGGAAACGAAAGAGGCAAAGTGACAGTCCATCCATCTCACTCGGCATGTTTATACGTCCCTTACCCAGGAACAGAAAAAAACCTGTTTACAGAACGGAGTGTCAGGAACATTGTGCTAAGGAACACTTATCTGGGAGACTTTGATCTCCCTCCGAAGCTCCATTAGGGAGACCGAGGGGCGACAGCTGTGCCGTGGGGGGATGGGAAGGGAGTTTTCCAAGAAGAGAAACTGCTCCCACTTCCTCCCCGTTGCATTTAAAGCGCGGATCCCGTGAAACCCCGTGGAGGAAGCTGGCCCGGGGGGGCTGCAGTCAGGCAGGGCCACCACCCAGGCTCCCGGTGGCCGGGAAATGGGAGGATGTGGCCTGCGGCCAGCCCACTCCCGGGTGGGCGCACAGGTCTGGGCACAGGGTACGTGGGCCCGGTGTGGAAGGACCGGGGCCACAGCGGGCCAGGAGGGCCCCTCACGAGCGTCTTGCCGCGAGGCTCCCGGGTGCTGGCTAGTTCCCCAGCCTAACCGAACCCACACAAAAAGCAAGAGGAAAGGCGGGTGGGGAGAGGGAGAGACCACACCCATATTATTAGGACTTCCCTACCTGGTTGCATGCTGTATTTTTATCGATAAAGGAAATCTACTCTGCACTGCAGACGTCCAGGCTGGAAGGGTTCGGGCAAGGACGTTAAGGAACTGGGGAGAGTGATAATCTTTGCGAAGGGTTTGTGGCCAGTTCAGGTGGTGTCCCGGCCTCAGAGGAGAGGTGCACAGCCCCTCGCTAAGTCCTTCTCCCCAACACCATGCAAGGCGCTCACTTGCAACATCGTCTTCACCTAAAAGTGGCTTCGGAGGACCCAGAATTCACTGGGATCTAACTTCTTCAAATGTTGACTACGTTGCCGCTAAGGCATGCTTGATTTTGGTCTCTGTGAAAATGGCTCCACTGTGAAATGTCTTTCTTAGATTCTTGTTCATCAGCCTACTTCACTGAGCATCCAAACATATGAAACCTCTACCCGCCTTGGGAAGGCCAGCACGCTGGGCAAGAGCAAAGTCCCCGTGTGCATCCCAGGTTGTAACTGAAAAATGTTTACGGTAAGAACCTGTTATAGGTCAAAGTGGGCTAACCCCCAGAAATACAGGGCACCATCCCTGTCCATAAAACAAAGCAAAAGATGGGGGCACTAGGGGGGCTCAGTCAGTTAAGCGTCTGACTGTTGATTTTGGCTCAGGTCATGATCTCAAGGTTGGTGAGTTCAATCCCTACATCAGGCTCTGCACTGAGCCTGCTTGAGATTCTCTCTCTCCCTGCCCCTCTCCCCTGCTCGCACTCTCTCTCTCTCCCTCTCTCCCTCAAAATACACACACACACACACACACACACACACACACACACACAAAGCAAAAGACTGTTCTCAATAGAGAAACCAAACAGCCATCTAATTGAACAACCATTAGAGAAAGAAATAATGCTATATAATCAACTGCCCAAAATATGGTAGATACATCCATACTATTAAAAATGAGAGCCAGTGAATGCCATGTGGAAGTTGGCCATGAAGGTAAACTAAGGAAGGGGGTCCTGGAAGGGGAACCTTGGTGGTCAGACGGTTCAGATCCAGCAGATGGTCGTGTCCTGGACCCCCAGTGAACATGTGTCCGCACTTATGCATCCAAAGGCCCCAAGCACCATAAACCAAGGAAAATAAGGGGCCCCCTGAAGAAATAAACTCCGAAAACCAGTCGGCACAGTTAAAGGGTAAACACCCTTTCCTGTGAGGAGATTTGGGGGAAACGTCTGTTATCAGCTACCATGGGAATCCCAGCATCTTCCCCACTTACCCCAAAGGGATGCTACAGAAAGGTGTGGTATAAACACAAAGCAACAAACAGTTGCTATTTAGTTAGAATCCCTGTGAGTCCCCCTGGGGTTGGGCTCCCCCACTCACCTGAGTCATTCAGACAACCCATATGGTTAGTCCTCTCGGCACCTGCTACACAGAGGTAACTATGTGGCCCGGCTGCAGTGAACCAAAAACTAGAATTTGGCCTTTGTGTCCAGACTCTACATTCTTTTTTTTTTTAATCGTTTTTTTTAATTTTTATTTATTTTTGACAGAGAGAGAGACAGAGCATGAGTGGGGGAGGGACAGAGAGACAGAGACACAGAAACCAAAGCAGTCTCCAGGCTCTGAGCTGTCAGCACAGAGCCCGACACAGGGCCCAGACTCACAGACCACCTGATCATGACCTGAGCCGAAGTCAGAGGCTTAACCGACTGAGCCACCCAGGCGCTCCAAGACTCTACATTCTTTTTACTGCATTGTCTTATAAAGGATTTCAAAGTAGACTTGACCGAGAGCCCACACCAAGCTGTGTTCTGAGTTACTTGTGAACGACGTGCTTTGGGCACCTGCTGGGAAGCAGTGTCCCCCACAGGCATCTGATATGCCTTCTCTTCTTCCTCATTCCCACCAGCCTGGGGGGTGCCTGCACCGTCCTCCCATTACAGAGGCCGAAATTATAGCAAATTGCCCGAAACCGCACGCCTAGACATGAGCCAGAATTCAAAAGCAGGGTTATCGGCCCCCAGATGGGCTGTTCCCTCTGACATGCGGCTGCCATGACCCTTGAGGACAGCTGAGACTTGTCCCCAGGGAGCAGGAAATCACGGCTGCGTGGCCATGGGCAAGGCACATCTGCCCCAGGTTCCTCATCTATGAAATGGGGGCACGGATACTACCTATCTGAAGATGCGTGCCAATTAAAATGGTAAAATTTAATTTTTTAATATAAATTAAATTAAAGCTTAATTTGATTTAATTAATTTAATTAATTAAATTTGAATAAAATCAAATTAAACAAAAATTAAAATACTACCTGCCTAAAAGCGTGTGTGAATGAAAGGGAATAATTTACGGAAAGCGCTTAAACCAATGCCTGGCACATTCAAGTACTTCTCAAATGCTTGTGGCATTACCACTATCACCCGTATTATCATTATTGTGATTATTTTGCTCTAGGCCAGGAGAGGTCCCTCCGATTCATACTGTGGGCCTAAAAGAAGAACGTGGGTAGATCTTCCGCAGCGGTCAATAGGAATTTGATTTTGAAACCGTTCCTCACAATGCCCTATAAACTATACCTATATTTTATCTGTGTGAGTATTTAGCGAAACGATCCAAGTTCATCATCTGCCCTCGGTGCTGTTAATACTGTCTCGTGTCCAACAACCCAACCGTGTCCAACGTCAGTCGACTCAAATAAATACACAAGAAGTTAAAAATGTTGTTTTAGGGCAGAAGACACATCGGAAAGTGCCCAGGCTTGGGTCCACAGCACCCTCCCTTCCTTCCGCGCCCTGTGACACCTCCTCATCTCCTCCCCGGCCCGGTCTCGGGGACCTCAGCTCCAGACTCAGCTTTGTGACACTCCCCGGGGCCAAGCAGAGCGCCAGCTCTGGGCCATCAAGACTCCGTGCGGGCGGTTATCGCTGCACGCGCCAGGTCCGCTGACCCACTGCACATCTGGTTACTCCCTCCCTCCCAGACTGTGAGCTCTTTGAGGGTGGGGATGATAGTCATATTAGCATAAATGCACTCCCACGTTTAACAAATTCCGCACGTGCCGCATCCCAGGACCATGCCAGATGGTCCATTCCCGCTGCTGCCCGGTGCGAGCCAAGTAGAAGGGAGCCTGGAACTGGGCAGAGGTTTGATGAATCCTGGAAGAATCTTAGGAATTAGCAATTTCAGAATAGCCTGTCAATCTAGAATTAAACCATTTGTTTTGATTTAATAATATTTGGATGGCCTCCTGCACGCAAGCTTGGCCATACACTTCGAAGACGACTGAAAAAAGAAAATGTATATACTCTGCCCTCAAAGAGCTTTACATCTAGTAGAGAAAAGGTAAACAAGCAAGCAAGCAAATAAAATACAACAGATGCTGCCAGAGAAGTTCAGTATCCTGCAGACATCCAGAAAAGAGAAATTCGTCAGCCATTTCTAAGCTCAGGCAGTTGGGGTGCAGCGTGAAGGGTGCATGGCCTTTCTACGGGAGTGATGCCAGAGCAGGAAGAGAGGAGGAAGGTGGGGGGTGGGGCCTTGTGTCTGCCTAAATGTCTGAACTCCCCTCTTCTCCTAAGGATACCAGTCACAGGATCAGGAGCCCCCTGCTCAAGGATGACCACATCTTTCCTTTTTTTTTTTTTTTTTCTTCTAGTTAAAGAAGATCTACAGTAATTAAGGGATATAATATATTCATGATTTTTTTACTTTTATTTTACTTTTTTGACTGAGGCATATAATTGAGGTGCAATTAATAAACTGCTTCACAATGAACATCGAATCATTATGCTGTGCACGTGAAATTAATGCAATGTTGAATGTCAATCACATCACATCAATTGCATCAGCAGAGCCTCTATTTCATAGATACTGGGGGTCAGGACTTCAACAGGTCTCTTTGGGGGACGCAACAGAACCCACAGCAAGGACTGACAGGAAAGGGAGCCTGGGGCCGTGCCGTGCAAGGCCGTGTCTGCCAGCATGAGACTGTGGGGCCCACCTGCAGGGAAGTCACTGTTTACACAATTCAGGCAATACTGAAATCCCAGCCCAGGGCGAGAAGCTAAATCCCTTTCCGACTTTATCCCTCCGCTCTTGGGAAGAGGGCGAGCCTGGAGAGGGGACAGCATCACATTATCTGGGACACGACCCACTCTCTGGTTGTACTTTACATCCTTCGGGGACAGCTTCGAGGCCACCAGAGCACTCTCTACCCCTGCGAGGTGTGACCTACAGAATGGCTCAGCGATGGCCACAGGGAGGACAGCAGTCCGGTCAAGACAATGCAGGAGGCACGACCCTCACCCGTCATGCCCTCCTCAGATACTGACAGGATGTCCGACAGTCCAATTCCGAAGATGCCGAAGCGAAACCCCGTGTGCTACTATATATTCTGTTTTATTCTACTCCTGCTGCATAGTCACTAGGTGACATCTCCTCCATCAAAGTGAACGTACATTTGGCCTAAAATGACCTATTAGGGTTTTTTAACATCGCAGAGCTGCCTTCCAAGTGAATCCCAATCAACTTGTACTTAGCGTTGAACCACCCATAACTGTTGACGTAGGGGCTTTATGTCCCGCTGAACAACTGTCACTTCAAGGAGGTGCCCTAAAGCCTTCAGAAAAGAAAACACAACATTCCACAACAATGTCTTCCACACCCCGACGGTAAATTTTAATAAGAACATACCGCCAAGAGATTTAGCCCACAAAATATATGACTTTGTGAAATTTAACACTTTCGACAGACAAGATTTTATGGGACACCTTTGCCCACGCCTCCCGAGCCCACTCCCCATTTGGAAGGACGTTACTCTGTGCCCTGACACCGTATCTGATGTCTTGCCCGCCTGCCATATAAATATGTAAGCACTTTCACCCCCTTTCCCGAAGAGATATACAGATAAGCGTGCAACCATTTCTTCCAAAAGTTTATCTGCCCTGTCAAGGTGATCCGTTTAAAAGACGGGCTTAAAAGTATGGGCTGGTTGTAAGTGTGAAAGATCCTGCTGCTTCAGGAGAGTGTGATTTACAGCGGAGGGAAGGAAATAACGAGAAGACAGATCTCCGGCCCCCAACGCTTCCATCACGCGGCCGCGGGCTCACCTGCACACAGAGGCGGCCACAGTTGGGGCCAGGACGTGCCTCTGAGACTCAGATCCCTCAGACACGGCGCACAATTGCTCCTTTGCACTCCCCAGGAAAACCGGGTGCAGCAGGGGTACTTCTGGTGTGAGATAAACACAACTGCCTGCCCTTCCTGGAGCCAGAACACCCCGCGGGAAAGAGGACGGAGAAAGGAGCTCGGAAGGGTAGGGGGCACGGAGGGTTCCAGCATCCCAAACGGAGGAAAGGCTCTCTCCGGCTCTCCAAAGGACTTTTGTTCTGTTTCAATGGAGATGTAGGATCTGTATCACAAAGACCCCGAATCTGTGACCCTCTGATGGGACAGAACGCCCAGCCCTGGTAACCAGTGTAACCGCTGAATCACCCAGAACGCCTGAGGGCAAGCTGGCACCGGTTTTCTCGACCAAAAAATGATGTAAGGCGTCACAGCGGACTCTGGCCACCGGCCTCTGCGCACACGTGTATGTATCCGCCCCACCTTGGTGTGAGTCACCACTCGCCAATTCCCATTCACACCGCTCATCTTTGTGTGCCCGTCTGCGTCTCCAGGGTGTCAAAGAATTCCCAAATGACACTGTGATTTGCATGAATTTAGACGCGGGAAGGAGCCCCCTCAGCAGCCTGTGTCGTCACCCTCAATAAAGACACTGTAGGACCGTGTGTAAACAATTGAAGGCAACAGGCTAACCCTCTGAGCAACGTGCTCGGGATACCTGCGGGCACAGAGCAGTGCTGGTGACATCTTGTGGCTGGAGCCTGCGACAGCACTCCCCCACGCTGTCGCCCTGACACGAGCTGTCCACCCACCCGCAGCAAGCCCTGGCCCATGTCATCACTCAGATGTCCGTGAGGAGCCTGCTGGGGCGTGGGCAGCCACTGCCAGCCTCCACTAGTGCACCCCCTGGAACCTTCTCTCCGGGCCTCTCGATGAGCCTCTCCATGTCCAGATCGTCCGGCTTCTTTCCCACCCAGAGCCCTTGAGTCGGGGAATGACCGTTTGCTGTCCAGTCATGGTTCTACCCTTTGGTGAAATTCACACAAAGAGATTCTTTTCTTAGCGTCGCTGAAGTCAATACCTGTGAACTCTAAGCCCTGCAGTAAGAACGTTCCAGGAAACACCAGCAGGACAGTTTAGACAGGGTCTCCTCGAAGCTAAAGCTACATGCGGCCGGATGCTTCCCAAGCAGCATGACCCAGGGATGCCAATGACCCCCCCGGGCTTCTTCCCAGCACTTACATTTTATTCAAACGATTTAACAGATGCTTTTTTTTTGAAGCAGTGAGTTCTGGGGTTAGATACTTCTTGAGTCCTTGGCTCTGTGAAAAACAGAACATTATTTAATCAAAGCGAACGGTATAATGTATTTGTTTTAAAGAAACCACACTTCCTGTTTGGAGTCCACCAAGATACAGAATACGGATGAATTTGTTTTACTTTGAGTACATACTATCTTTTAAGTCTTATCTATGGAACGCAGCGCATCGGCACCCACTGTTTCCAAAGATGATCATTACACCGCGCCATCCCGACCACACCAATTTTGCAGCACCAGGCATTTTCCTAACTATTGCGTAATTTACTTTCGGGACGATCTTTCAAGGTAGGACATGGAGATACCACCACACTCATTTTTTTCCGTAGAGTAAATCGAGAAATCAAGAATTTGTCCCCAAATTATGTAATTAGTGATATATTAAGAACTAGTCGACTCCCCTCCCTTCTAGCTGGGTCTAGCCCCCCTTCCATACAGTCAAATTCTCTGTCTCAACAACCCAAGGGCAATCTTGTCCTCACTATTTGGCAACAGCAGATGCTCTGGAGGCAGGGAAGTATGAGCTGGTGTTTCTCAAGAGAAGGAAATCCAGAGCTCCTGGGGGAGGAGTCAATCCTACCCAGGGTCTCACTTGTGGTGGTTCAGTTTCACACTGCACAAGGCAGGGGGTGGGGTCACACCCATCTGTGCAGACAGCACCTCCCCATATGATGCAGTAAGCAACCTGCACAGCCATCAACACCAGCTTCTGGGTATGTTTGACACTGTTCTACCTGATGGTCTGGGAGAAAGGCATGGCAGGGGTTGGGTCAGGCTGAGCATCCCTTCTATACTGGTACCTTCACGACTGGCCTAAGATGTTGGCTCTCCAAATGGAGGGTAAAAGAAAATTTGATAGCTGATGCCTCGAGGGAATTCTCTTTCCTAGTCAAGTTTCAAAAGGCATTGAGACACAAAAAGGCAGAGATTTTTCTCACTAAAAAATATTCAATTAATGCCCTGGCATCTGGGAATCACACAACACAGAAGTCTACTATGTGCTGAGGCGCTGGCATATTCCCCTGTGAGTTACACACGGGCAAGACGTGTGCCAGGGCCTCCCCAGAATAGCCACTCGGTGCTCTTACAGTTGTGGTTTCCCATAGGCAAGAAACATCGGGTGTTGAATTGAAGGGTCTGCTTTTAGCCCATTATGTGGCCATTTTATTGTCCCAGCACCCAAATAAATTCTAATCCACATCCACAAAAGAAATTCCCCAAATAATCCAATGTGTTGATGAAATGCTCATGCGTTCTGTTCCCACAGCCCGCTGGCCCGTGGCCGTGACCCCAAGCAGCCCAAACGGGGTTCCAGCCGTTTTTGTTCAGAGCTCTGCAGCAGCGTGTTCAGGGTACCGTCAGACTAGCTTTTAGCTCTGACCTTGGTTGCTCTGTACATTTACAACAGACCCTGAAGCTACTTGGGGGTTTCATTTCTTCTCCTCCCTGGATATAAATTCACTAATAAACTGGAACTACTCCCTTGGATAAAAGGGCTTTGGGAAGTGCATGCTGTGGCTCTCCCCCAGGGCAGGTGGCGCCTTCACGGGCATCCACTGTGTGGTCAGAGAACTTCCCAGGCATTGAACTTGGGGGCCAAGAACAACAGTAAAGAGCAGAACCCTCCTGCGAGCAGCCAGAAGGGTCACTTTTCTGAATCCGTTCAGAAGGATTCCGTTCAAAGGGTAGCTGAGTCATTTGCTGGTAGATTACTAACACAACATTACCAAGAATGCTTTCGTTGAATAATTTAAATGTCTCTGTTCTGCTATCCAGTCCGCTAAATATGGCAACTCAAGAAAAAAAGATTCTCATTCCCATGCACCAAAATGCTCTCTTCTTCTCATCGCACTGGTGCCACTTATTAAGAACCCCTGCCAGATGCAGAATGCTGTCCTGGATGCCAAAATACTGACCAAAATTGAGGCGATGCAGTCATTGCTCCTGAAAAGCCGAAAACCAAGGGAAGGCAATGAAAACGTGGACATTTTAACCGGGACTGACAGTGAAGGCAGGCATCACCATGAAACACAGCAGCAGAGCACATCGCCAGGACCAAATCCGGAGCACGCAGCACTTGAGAGAATTGAAGACGAACGAACACGCCCCACAGGTCCCATCCCCCCACCCCCACCTCATTGGAAGGCGCTGAAGCTTCTCCCAGGGCGCGTGCAGGAAGCCAGGGGAGAAATGAAACATTAAACAAATATCACCAAGCTCCTTATTTGCACATTTCAATAAAGGACTAATGTGTTTTCTTCCTGTAAATCAAGGCAAATGTGGAAAGAAACGATTTCTAAGTCGGATGCTGACCTCCCCCATCCCTCCGTTGCTTCGTTTCATAAAGCACCGCTAACCGAATGATAGATGGTGAAGTCACTTGGGCGGTAGCCAGTAGCTATCTCCTTCTGTTCTGAGACCCGCATCCAAATTTGAGCCTGTGAAATGGCTTGGGTGATCTTAATTTGACAGTTGTCAACATTTCAAAATCATTGCCAAGTTCAACCAAATGGAAGTCTTTGATCAGGCCTGGCTCTGTGTGTATGTGTGTGCGCGAGTGTGCGCGCCTGTGTTCTGTGTATCAGAGAGTTGCCAATCTGAGCCCACGTAATACACCTGTGCACCCTTCCTCAGTCATGTCTTGTTAGCATCTCTCGACGTGACGAGTTCTGTGGGAGGGGAGAGAAAATGGCACTTCGGCTCCAATAAGTTTGGTCCAAGAAGGAGGAAAATTTGTAGATGAAAATTTTTGCGTAGTGGATTAAATTAATGAAACACTAAAATCTGAAAATAAGGAAACTATTGCACAGAATATAAACTTTTGCATTAAAAAAAGAAAGAGGATCTAAGCACATAAGAAACAGTTCATCGTAAGCATTACTTATTCAGTGCGTACATTTTTCAGCACGAACATCTAAGTCTAGGCTAAATTGGAGGACAATTTAACTGATTCACCATCCATAGAAAGGCAATAATGAAAGTAGTGAAAATGGGCAAAAACAAGACTTTTTTGAGATCTACCGTGTGCAGGATAACTTACTTGAAAATGGAACTGACCTATAAGCACAGCAAATGCGGAATCACCGTAGGGAAGTGATCAAAATAAAAAGGCAAAAATATCTCGTTTGTCCATGCAGGGAACACAGCTCTGACTTTAGGAAATTTTTCCTATAAAGAGCCTTCGCGCAGAACCTAGAAGTCATTTCTCTCAGTGCCAAATATCACAAGAGCATGAATACAAGATAAAGTCTTTGTTTTTTGAGACTTCCTTTCCTTTTTTTCGTGCTTCAATAAGGGATGACTATTTTCCAAAAGTTAAAATGTTACATAAGACTGTAGATGCATATATATAAGACCTTGGGTCAGAAGAGCATGGTTTAAGTATCTAAAAAAAAATGTGGACTAAATAAACAGATGATCACTGGGCATAAAGAAATCTATGTTGTCCCATAATGTGAGAAACACTGTTTTTAAAAGCTGAGATATGATTCATGGTTAATACTGTATTTCCAAAACTGTCACCTGCTAAATCACGCTAAGTCTGTAAGTCATGAAGATACTGCCAGTTGACTTGATGTCCTATAATTAGCTCATTGGAACAGTAACCAAAAAAAAAGTCTCTGAAAGGTTCTTGATCTTGTGAAACAATCATATCAGAGCCCCAAAGAGCTCAGTCTCCCTGCTCACACACTTTGTCGTGTGGATGTGTTGAAAATGGTGGGGTCCATCTGTCAAGACAGCTCAGAATTTCCCATGCTGCCTTTTATACATGGCCTCGCAGAGGTGAGCCTGGGGTGACCAGATGCGTTTTAGAATCGCTCTGTGATGGCTACACATCCCTACCTGGTGCTTCCACTGTGAGGGCCAAATTAGGTTTTGTGAAGGAAAGAGAATCCCAGGAAAGGATTTGACAGTTTAGAGAAACACAGATAAGTCGGGGCGCCTGGGTGGCTCAGTTGATTGAGCGTCCGACTTCGACTCAGGTCATGATCTCAGTTCGTGAGTTCGAGCTCCACGTCGGGCTCTGTGCTGACAGCTTGGAGCCTGGAGTCTGCTTCAGATTCTGTGTTTCCTTCTTTCTCTGCCCCTCCCCTGCTCACTCATGCTCTCTCTCTCTCTCTCTCTCAAGAATAAACATTAAACACACACACACACACACACACACGTCTTCACTCTCTCCCATTTCCTACTGATGAGGAATGTTCATCACCTGCAACGATGAAGGGCTTTCGAGATGTCCATCAGCAACAAGAAAGGACTGCCCAGTTAGTTTAAGGACTCTGGCATCCAGAGACTACTGTCCCTGTGCTGGACACTCTGTGTGTTAGGAAAAGGGGCCTCAGACCTCCTATGACGAATCCTGCAAACTCACATACCAATCTCTTTGTTGTTATTGTTTTCAATTATACTTCTCATTTCGAGGTTAACTGTAAATTTGCATGCAGTTGCAAGAAACAACACAGATCCCAGGTACCATTTACCCTGTGTCCCCAGTGGTGACCTCTCATCAAATGATCTTGCAATAGCACAATCAGGACAGTGGCACTGATTCAGTCACGCATCTCACATGTCCGCCCCACCGGGGTCCTTCAAGTGGCCCTGGTACAGCCAGTCCCTCACCGTTCCAGCTCCATTTCCCATAACCATTCATCTGTTCTCCATTTACATCATTTTAGCAGACCAAAAGTGTTGCGTAAATGAAAGCAAACTGTATGTCACTTTTAGGATTGGTGTTTTGACTCAACATAATTCTCTGGATATCCTTCCAGGCTGTTCTATCAGCAAAATTTCATTTTGTTGCAGAAGAGTGTTTCTTGGTGTGGATGGACCAAAGCTTGCTTAACCACTCACCCCGCTGAGGGACATCCGGGATGTCCCCAGTTTGGGGCTACTATGAAATAATAAAGCTACTTTGAACATCCACATCTGGTGTTCATGTGAAAATAAGTTTCACTTCTCTGAGGTAAGTGTGAGAAGTGTGATTTTTGGATCGTAGGGTAAGTGTGCTTTACTTTTTAAACAGCTGCCAAATTCTCTCCCAAACTGGCTGCACCCTTTTTACACGCCAGTCAGCAATGTATGAAAGACCCAGTTTCTTCACATCTGCACCAGAATTTGATGTTGACACTATTTTTTTTAATTTTGATCATTATGATAAATGTGAATATTTCGTTGGGTTTTAACTTGTACTTCCCCGGTGGCTCGTGACGCTAAACATCTTTTCAGGTATTTCTCTGCCATCTGTATATCCTCTTGGGCGAAATGTCTGTTCATGACTTTTGCCCGTTTTCTAAATGGATTGTCTGTTTCCTTGCTGTGGAGTTCACTTCCAGCTCGCAGATCCCACCCCTGTCCCTTCATCCTGTCACGCCCATCCATCCAGTTGTTTATCTCGCTGACGGTATCCTTCAGTTTGAAAACCTCCATCTGTTCCCTTACATCGTCTAGTATTTTGCTAAGACTTTCTATTTCATGGCGGAGAGTCTCTATTTCTTTTCCTCAGACTTCCTATTTTTTTCCTTTGTCGCAAGTGTGTTCATAGTAGCTTCTTGACATAATTTTGTGGAGGCTTTCTTGGAAATCTTTTTTAGCTAATTCTAACGTCTCTGTCATTTGGTATTGGCATCTATTGACTAGGTTTTTTCATTCCCTTTGAGATCTCCCTGATTCTTGGTGTGACGAGTGATTTTCAACTGAAGCCTGGACATTTTGGTCATATGTTAGAAGGGCCACGATCTTACCTCAACCTTGGGTTTTAGCGGGTTCCTTTGACACTGCTTCACCACCTCATCACTTCCAGAAGGGGGCAGCAGTGCAGGTCGCTCAACTGCACTGGGTGGGCACCCAAGGGTGAGAGTCATCACTGCCGGGTCGTGGGGGGCTAGTTCCGGGACCCCTGGACCCATACCTCCCTGGCAGGGAGGAGCTGCTGTGCCGCAGCTGACGCCATTCGAGGGGTGGCCCTGTTACCCTGGGGCAGCGACGAATGTCTTGTCTCTCCATTAGGCAGCTCTGACACCAAACCATGGCGAATGCGGGGCACCTTGTTGCCACCTGATACGTGACAGGGGCTGTCTTGGCTCGGGTTGCCACACCAAGTTACCATACCCTGAGCAGCTTAAATACCAGATGTGACTTTCTCACGGGTCTGGATGCCGAAAGTCAAGATGGTGGGCACTGCCCAGTGAGAAGTCTCTCCGTGTGCTGCAGGTGGTGGTCTTCTCACTGTGTCCCCACACGGCCTTTCCTTGGTGCTTACACTTGCAGGGGAGAGACAGAGATGTCCTTTTCTCCTCTTCTTATAAAGCCACCAATCTTACCAGATCAAGACTCCATCCTACGACTCGTTTCATCTTAATCATCTCCCTAAAGGCCCTTCAAAGGCTCCAACGTATGCATTTGGGGGACACAATTCAGACCGTAGTGGGGCTGGGAGTCCGGGCTCTAATGTGGTCTCTACTGATATGTCATCCCACTCGGCAGGATTTGGGGGGCTTTCCTTACAGCCTGGCCGATGCAGACACTTGGGCACCCGACTAGGCCTCTCCTGGTGGAAGGAAAGGGGCGCGGACCGTTGGCCACGGCGTTTGGCTGGAGCGCAGCAGGCATCGTCTAGAGTTGTCTGGTTTACCTGCTGCCTCTCTCCTGCCCCTTTGGCTATGGACAGCGCGTCTCCTGGGGCCTATTTTGTCTGCGACATGCTGTCTCCAGGTCACAAGCTTCTTCAGCTCCGAGTCTGGGATACATGAGGCGAAAGGAAAACGAGAGAGTGTCCCATCGTATCCTTCCTTGGGCCCACAGTCCCGAGCCAGTGCGCCTTCTCCTGTCTCCCTTCCGTGTCTTCTCGTGTGTGCTTTCCATGTAGTGTTTTGCGTTGTACTCAACAGAGAAAAGTAGTCTCAGCCCTGTTTTTAAGGAGCTCCAATTAGTTTTCAACATTAAAAAATTATCCGTAAGTCTGTTTCTATATGTTCCTGAAAAATCCTAAGCTCCATTCCCTATGAGCAGCAGGTGGTAAGACCTATATTTGGTCCAAGTGGTTATGTTGGCTTCAGTCACCACCTGAAACATTCACCCATTCTCATCACCTGCCTGGCCTATGGGAAGATGCTCAGCCAAACTTTAAGGAAGAGTCTGAGTTGTTGTTCAGTATCACTCAGGATTCACCTAGGAAAACAGAACCAGTGGAAGAGATAAATGGATGGATAGGTAAGTAGGTAGGTAGATAAATAGATAGATGATAGCTTGATTGACGGATAAATAGATACATAGATAGAGGGATGATAGATAGATGATAGAACGAGAGCGAGAGACACAGGGAAGAAAGAGAGAGGTGAGAAATTTATGACAAGAATTCCCTGACATGATTGTGGATTGCGGAGCTGGACACACAGGTCCAAAATCTGTAGGGCAGGCAGTTAGGAAGGGCTCATCCAAAAAAGGAATGGCAGGTGTAAACCTGCTTTTCGGAGTCTGGCTCAAGGAATGCCGGAGACTTCCGTAAATCACTTCCACTGGTTCAGCCAAGCCCACCAGGATAATCTCCTTTACTTAAATTTAACTGCTGAGGGACCTCAATCACATCGGCAAAACCCCTCCACGGCAGACCTACCCCAGGGTCCCACTGTTGAAGTGGGCAAGGTGAGCGTAAGCTACCAAATGGCCACTGGTGCCTCCCACCCGCCCTCACTTGGCCAAGGTTCAACGACACATCAGAAACCTGTGACAGTGGGTGGAGGGGCTTCCTTTCATCACAGACATAGAAAGCATCAGGCCAAACTCTTCTCAACCAAGGAATTATTCGAAACATGTCACTTGATCCTAAGTGTATATCTCAAAGAACCGAAAGCAGGTACTCAGACAAGTCCCTGCACACACACAGCATCACAACTCACAATCTCCAAAGGTGCAAACAGCACAAATGTTCATCTACGGCTGAATGGATAGACAAACTGTAGTATATCCATGCAATGGGACTGCATTACCCCTTAAAGAAGGGTAAAATACTTATTTATGCTAAAACATGAATGATCCTTGAAAAGATTATGCCAAATTAAAAATGTCAGAGACAAAAAGCCACAGACTGTATGATTCCATTTTATACAAAATATCCAGAATAAGGAAATCCATGGAGATTAAAAAAAAAAAGATTACTAGTTCCTGATTTGCAGGTAGGCAGGAAGAGAGAGAGACTGCTTAATGGGCACCGGGAATCCTTTTGAGGCGATAAAATTGTTTTTGGATGAGAGGGGCAGTGGTTGTACAACATCATGAACATACTAAATGCCACTGAATTGTTCACTTTAAAATAATTAATTTTAGGGGCACCTGGCGGCTCAGTCAGTTAAGCGACCGACTCTTGATCTCGGCTCAGGTCTTGATCTCATGGTTCCTGAGATGGAGACCTGCGTCAGGCTCTGCACTGACCCCTGCATCAGGCTCTGCACTGACAGTATGGACCCTGCTTGTGATTCTCTCTCTACTCCTCCCCTGCTCTCAATCTCTCAATCTCTCTCTCTCTCTCTCCCAAAATAAATGAATAAACATTTAAAAAAATAATAAAATAACTGATTTTGTTTTATGAGGTTGGCCTCTATTTAAAAAACGCATCGCTGGACAAGGACGTGCTCAGAGGAAGATGTCCTCTCCCTCTCGCCGTGTGCATGTCTGAAATACCTACGGAAGGCCAGACCTTGTGCGCGCGCGGACAGGCCCACTCACGCCAGGTCAAACCGGCAATTAGACAAAGGCAGGGCAGGGACATCCCACTAAAATATGGTGTCACTTCAAAGACCGAAACTTCCCGTCTCTGTTGGATATGGTGTTTATCGTGACGCTCATAAAATTTCTCGGAATGGACAGATTTCCGACAGAAAATGAATGTTCCACAGATCTTGCCTCGTCACCTTTCTGTTCAGGACAACTTGACACCGAGAAGCAAGGAGAGCAAGGTTTCAAGTCAGCAAAACCCAGAGACACCTCAGTCCATTAGGAACCGGAGGAGGTCGAAGTGACCCAGACGAGACAGCGAGCGCCTTTCCCGTACGCCTACAGAGTCCACTTTCCGTCGGGCTGCACCTTAGCCTCGTCTCGACCGGGCCAGGTTGAGCAGCAACCATCCTGACGTGCGGCAGAAGCAACGGCAGTCTGAAAAAGAAAACAGATCGGGGCCCAAAGGGGAAAGGACGAAGCAGAGCGCCTGCCTGGCAAGGAGCGAAGACCTCAAAGCAGAGGCCAGCCTGCCCCATCCACCCCGCCAACTGACAAGACCTTCCAGAAGCGTAGGAGTCTCAGACACAGGCGGGCACAGAGCACCATTGTTTGCCGCTGTGCCCACAACTGGTTTTACTCCCGGGCTGGTAAAAACTGGGAGACACGGTTTCCATACCAAACTCGCTGCCTTTGTGAAAGCATCGGCCAGCGTGCCACTCTCCGCACCCCTCCCCGCAGCCCGGGGATCACTGGAAGGCACCCAAAGGCCGGCTGGCCTTATTATCAAGAGCAAATGTTAGCACCGCTTTGGGGATTTCTCCAAGGATGACAGCCAGAGAATCAAAAGAGGGGCAGAGGAAACAAAGTGGCTACAGTCAGCGGAGCGTGGCTGCCGTGGAGCTCTGCAGTGTAGCCCTCAAAAGTGCGGCCGCTCTGGGGGCTTTTAGCGCAAAGCCACATGGACTGGAATGAGTTAAATGCTCGCAGAATCGGTCAGGCTGTGCATCTGGGCCTCCTGTCCCTGTAGGACTACGCTACAAGTCGGCCAACGATCGCAGATACACATGAAGTTATTACTGTACTTTCAAAGGAGGCTTGGAGAGGCGTGTTCTCTAACTTCCCTTGGTGGCACGTTCCCCATCTTACTAAAGCGCAGTATTTCCACAATTATTTTCCTGTGTCTCCTTTTTTTTTTTTTACTAACAGTTTTTTGTTCATTTGCTTATTTGTTCCATTTCTCAAGATCTTTTATGATTATGGGAAAACCTCGAGACGATCCCAGCCAGTTCACAAGCTCAAGAGGTCACCTCGGATTATTCTCGAAACTCTTCACCCAGTTGTCACTCATAAGGAGCTTTCATGCCATAGCCCGTGAGCCTTTGAAGTAGGTAGAGTGAACACTATTTTCTCGACTCCGAGAAAAGAAGTTTAGGAAATCGGCACTGTATTAATGAAGAGTCGATTTCCATTTTCTACAAATAACTGTTTGTGTACACACCCTTCAAATAGCAGAAGCAGATATGTAAATAATTGCACCTGTGAGAGATTATTTACAGGAAAACATCTGTGCTATTTGGGGTCAAGATACAGAAGGAAAGTTAATTCACCTCCTAGTGTTTATACATAAGCAAAAACATCATTCCCAAAGCCTCCTACATTCTTATTCTATAGTTACTTCCATCATTAATTCTCAAGGATCTTACAAATGAGTCCGTTTTGATCCCATTTGACAAAGAAACTGAGGATGAGCGCCAGGTCACAACTGGTAAGCCTTTTTTTTGCCTAATCGTGGACACAGGTGGCCCTACGCACTTTGGCAGGCAAATGCCCAAATTAGCTATGCCCCGAGGGAGGACCACACATTGATAATAGTGTGAATTACTGTGGATGAATCAGAAATGTGTACCATTATTTCTAAGAGGAGACGTCTCCGCTTACTTACCTCGACCTTTCCTAGAGAAAGCGTGTGTGTGTGTGTGTGTGTGTGTGTGTGTGTGTGTGTGTGTTTCTCTTGTTTTCTCCAATTGCTCAAAGTGAATATTTGTTGAAAACCAGAAAAGATCAAGGAAACCGGAGCCAAGCTGCTATCAGTTCTAATTTTACATCTCTTTGTTTTGATTCACAAACTAGCTGGATGTTACAATCACTTGAAGGTGGTCCTGAAAAATGCACTTCCTGGGCACCATCCCCAGAAGTTTTAATTTAGTATATAACAATGTATAAGTATACAGAGTAAAAAAGCAAAAGTTCTATTTAAACCCACACACCCCACTGGCCATTAAAATCGGAACATGACAGACACCATTGCTGTCATTATTCAACACCGCTTCTCAGTTAATGTAGGGAAGTAGAAAAAAAGAGAGATACAGAGAAAGAAAAACTGACAGTTGCCTTCTTAGTAAATCAGAATGATAAATCAAAATTGTCAATGATTTGGTCCTGCTAGATTATAGTACAAAAGTGAACGTATACTAGCAAAATAAAACAGAAAATTTAAATAAAAGGAAGGTTACTTTCTCTTTTTTTTATGAAATTTATTGTCACATTGGTTTCCATACAATACCCTGTGCTCATCCCAACAGGTGCCCTCCTCAAGAAGGTTAATTTCTTGGGGCGCCTGGGTGGCGCAGTCGGTTAAGCGTCCGACTTCAGCCAGGCCACGATCTTGCGGTCCGTGAGTTCGAGCCCCGCGTCAGGCTCTGGGCTGATGGCTCAGAGCCTGGAGCCTGTTTCCGATTCTGTGTCTCCCTCTCTCTCTGCCCCTCCCCCGTTCATGCTCTGTCTCTCTCTGTCCCAAAAATAAATAAACGTTGAAAAAAAAAAAAATTTTTTAAAAAAAGAAGGTTAATTTCTTAATGCAACAGAAACTATAAATTCCCAGGAATGGTCATAATAGGAAATGCACAATACCAACATTTAAAAAAATATATAAACTTTACTGATAGACATAAAAATATATATAAATGAACGGAAAATCATTTTTTTTTTCAACGTTTATTTATTTTTGGGACAGAGAGAGACAGAGCATGAATGGGGGAGGGGCAGAGAGAGAGGGAGACACAGAATCGGAAACAGGCTCCAGGCTCTGAGCCATCAGCCCAGAGCCTGACGCGGGGCTCAAACTCACAGACCGCGAGATCGTGACCTGGCTGAAGTCGGACGCTTAACCGACTGCGCCACCCAGGCGCCCCGAACGGAAAATCATTTTTGATGAGAGGACTCAATGTTTCAATATGTTGTGTTTCCTAAAATAAATTAATAAATCCCATAAAAACCCCAATTGATATTCCAAGATAATTTAATTACATCTGGTTAGCTGACTCCAAAGTACATCTAAGAGAGGAAATGCACAAAACAACTATTGGATTGAAAGTGACCAATAAAAGATAACTTGCCTCAGCAGGTAATAAAAACATAATGTAGCACAGTAATTGAAAAATGTTAAGTTGTGGGAAGAACTGACAATAGAAGAAATAGAACCCAGAAATTGAAGTTTTATCTGGAGCAATGAAATAGATGATAAATGTTCAAAATCAGTGAGGAAACATTAACTATTCACAAACTCACTAGAACAACTGTCTATCTTTGTGGGAAAAATTGAGTTATGGCTCAGTCTCACTTCTCACAGTAAATTCAGGATGACTTTCTTATATTAATGTGAGATATGATAATATTTTTATAATCCCAGCTGGGGATATTTCATTAACCAAACATTAACACAAGCTATGAAGGAAAAGATCACAAGACGTTCTCCATTTGTATAAAATTATATATAAGGAACAACACTATAAATAAAAGTAAAATAAAGTGAAAAACAGTATTTACTAAGTTAAAACAGACTAAACAATATCAATACCCATAAAATACAAGGAGCTCTTTCAAATCAATGAGAAAAAGCCACACAAAAAGCCACTGATAGAAATAAGTTGACATAAGAGAAGTCCAAATGGCACAAAATTCAGGAAAATATGCTCACTACTACCAATAATAAGGAAAATGTAAAACAAAATGAGATTATAAATTCCACTGTTGGTAACAACACTATAGCTTATATTAGACTAACCTCCCACATATAAGAAACATCCAGTCTTAAAAAATAAAAGAATTGGGGGGAGCCAAGATGGTGGAACAGGATGGACGCTTTTTGTGTGTCGCACGTCCATGAAATCAGCCAGACCAACACTAAACCATCCTACACACCTAGAAAACCGATTGGAAGATTAACACAACAATCTGCACAACCTGAACCACAGAATTCAGCAGGTACGCGACACAAAGAGCTGAACTTGAGGAGCAAGAAGCCCCGAATGGTAGCGAACCCCTTTGGTGGGCGGAGAGAGGATGGAGACTGGGGACGGAGGGGAACATACAGGAAAAGCACCCCTCCCCAAAAGCAGCTGGAGAGAAAGTGGAAAATTGGAAACGGCCGCAGGGACTAAACTAAAAAGGGAGAAAGGAGAGGGTTTCGATTCCATTAAGACTGTAAACAAGGGGAGCGCAAAGGCTGCAACTCCGCAGCTCCCTACCTGGTGGTGCTCTGGTGGGAAGGGTGAATCCCCAGGAGCAGAGGGAAGTCCAGGAGGCTCTCAGGCCACATGGGGAGAAGCGGTTCCACTGCTGGAAGGACATCTGGTGGAGACTATTGAAGCCCCCTGGTCCCAGCGGACCCCAGAAGGCGGCCACATTCACTGGTGCTGGAACAAGGTCGTTAAGGGTGAAGCCTGGTGCCAGGCGTGTGTTGTGACTTTCCATAATCCCTGAAACGCTGCTGCTACACCGTCTCATGAACTTTTTTCTGGGGCGGGCTGGCACCTGACCACAGTCTCGGGGCACTGGCAGCAGCAGGGTCCAGCGGGCATTCCTGGGTGCAGCTGACATTCGGCCATTGCTCATTCGGCCACTGCTCGGAGAGACCCTCCCGCAGAGGGGCGGAACGGGTCAAAGCCTCAGTCCCTCAGAAGCAAGGGGCCGGGGAAAACAGAGGCATCTGAGACAAACCTTAGGAGAGAGGTACTGCCTGGGGACTGGTCACGGGGAGTGGAAAAGCGGGGAGTGGATAAGAGCTGAAGACGGAGGACTGGTGCGCGACTGCTGATCCGGGAGAACGGACTGGGTGGCTGGCCGGCGCCATTTTTCACTGCTCCCACGCATGCGCACGCGCACGCGCACCTACGAGCACGGCAAGAATCCACCCCAGGAGGCTGGCAGCGCCATCTAGGGGAGAGCGGAGCCGTTACACCGAGCCCCGCCCAACTGGGCCAACTTCGCTCTTCAAGAACACAAACCTCACCGCCGGCTTCATCTATGGACTGTAAAGAGCTACATGGACGGACCTCTGGGGGAAAACGAAGCAATTTCAGTCCTACTTCAATCTGTTAGCAGGTTCATCTATTTAATTTTTTTTCTTTCTCTTTTTCCTTTTTCTCTTTTACAATTCTTTTCTTTTTCTTGAATACAGAAAGAGAAAAAACTCATTTTTATTTTCAATTGTTATTAAAAATATGTCTTTAATTTTTATTACTATATTTTTTACTTTTGTGTAAATTTTTTCAACTTCTGCTTTACTTCCATCATTTTATTTTAGTCTACTTCAGTGTACTCACCTGTTCAAATTTTCAATTTCCTTTTTGTCTTTCTTTTTTTTCTCTTTTTCATTTCTTTTCTTTTTCTTGAATGCAGAAAGAGAAAAACTTCATTTTTACTTTCAATTTCTTTTAAAAATCTTTTTATTTGATTTTTATTACTATATTTTTTGCTTTTATGTAAACTTTTTCCAATTCTATCTTACTCCCATCATTTTATTTCAGTCTACTACAGTGTATTCACCTTTTCAAATTTTCAAGCGATTTCTTTTTTTTTGTCTTTTCTTTTTTTCTTCTTTTTTAATCTTTTTTCTCTTTTTCGGTTCTTTTTTCTTAAATACAGAAAACGAAAAAATTCATTTCTTTTTCATTTTTATTAAAAATATTTTTCTATAATTTTTTCTACTATATTCTCTACTTTTGTGTATTTTAGTCTACTTTAGTGTATTCATTTTTTCAAATTCTCCAACGATTTCCTTTTTTTTCTCTCCCCCCCCACCTTTTTTGTTTGTTTGTTTCTCTAATCTGTCAAACCACTTTCTACACCCAGCCCAAAATACACCTAGTATCTAGCATCATCTATTCGATTTGTGTGTGTGTGTTTAATTTTTAATTTTAATTTTTTTATTTTAATGTTTTAAATTTCAACTTTTCTACCTAATTAATTTCTTTTCTCCCTTCAAAATGACCAAATGAAGGAATTCACCCCAAAAGAAAGAGCACAAAGAAACGACAGCCAGGGATTTAACCAACACAGACATGAGCAAGATGTCTGAACCAGAATTTAGAATCACGATAATAAGAATACAAGCTGGAGTCGAAAATAGATTAGAATCCCTTTCTGCAGAGATAAAAGAAGTAAAAACTAGCCAGAATGAAGTTAAAAATGCTCTAACTGAGCTGCAATCACGGATGGATGCAGCGGTGGCAAGGATGGATGGGGCAGAACAGAAACTCAGCAATATAGAGGACAAACTTATAGAGAATAACGAAGCAGAAAAAATGAGGGAAATTAAGGCAAAAGAGCACGATTTAAGAGTTAGAGAAATCAGTGACTCATTAAAAAGGAACAACCTCAGAATCATAGGGGTCCCAGAGGAGGAAGAGAGAGAAATAGGGTTAGAAGGGTTAAGTGAGCAAATCATAGCGGAAAACTTTCCTAACCTGGGGAAAGACACAGACATCAAAATCCAGGAAACACAGAGGGCCCCCATTAGATTCAACAAAAACCGACCATCAACAAGGCATATCATAGTCAAATTCACAAAATACTGAGACAAGGAGAGAATCATGAAAGCAGCATGGTAAAAAAAAAAGTCCCTAACCTACAAGGGAAGAGAAATCAGGTTTGAAGCAGACCTATCCACAGAAACTTGGCAGACCAGAAAGGAGTGGCAGGATATATTCAGTGCACTGAATCAACAAAATATGCAGCCAAGAATTCTTTATCCATCAAGGCTGTCATTCAAAATAGAAGGAGAGATAAAAAGTTTCCCAGATAAACAAAAATTAAAGGAGTTTGTGACCACTACACCAGCCCTGCAAGAAATTTTAAGGGGAGAAAAGATGGGGGAAAAAAAAAAAATATATATATATATACATATATATAAATAGCAACAAAAGATTAGAAAGGACCAGAGAACACCACCAGAAACTCCAACTCTATAAACATCATAATGGCAATAAATTCCTATCTTTCAGTACTCACTCTAAACATCAATGGACTCAATGCTCCAATCAAAAGACATAGGGTAACAGAATGGACAAGAAAACAAGACCCATCTATATGCTGTTTACAAGAGACCCACTTTAGACCTAAAGACACCTACAGATTGAAAATAAGGGGATGGAGAACCATCTATCATGCTAATGGTCAACAAAAGAAAGCCGGAGTAGCCATACTTATATCAGACTATCTAGACATTAAAATAAAGACTGTATCAAGAGATGCAGAAGGGCATTATATCATAATCAGGGGGTCTATAGACCAAGAAGACCTAACAGTTGTAAGCACTTATGTGCCAAATGTGAAAGCACCCAAATATATAAATCAATTAATCACAAAAATAAAGAAACTCATCGATAGCAATACAATGATAGTAGGAGACTTCAACACCCCACTCACAGCAATGGACAGATCATGTAATAAAAAAATCAACAAGGAAACAGTTGCTTTGGATGACACATTGGACCAGATGGACTTAACAGATATATTCAGAACATTTCATCCTAAAGCAGCAGAATATACATTCTTCTCCAGTGCACATGGAACATTCTCCAGAATAGACCATATACTGGGACACAAATCAGCCCTAAGTAATTACAAAAAGATCAAGATCATATCGTGCATATTTTCAAACCACAATGCTATGAAACTTGAAATCAACCACAAGAGAAAATTTGGAAAGTTAACAAATACTTGGAGACTGAAGAACATCCTACTAAAGAATGAATGGGCTAACCAAGCAGTTAAAGAAGAAATTAAAAAGTATATGGAAGTCAATGAAAATGATAGCACCACAACCCAAAACCTCTGGGACGCAGCAAAGGTGGTCATAAGAGGAAAGTATATAGCAATTCAGGCCTTCCTAAAGAAGGAAGAAAGATCCCAGATACACAACCTAACCTTATGCCTTAAGGAACTGGAAAAAGAACAGCAAATAAAACCCGAAACCAGCAGAAGACAGGAAATAAAAAAATTAGAGCAGAAGTTACTGCTATCGAAACCGAAAAAGCAGAACAGATCAATGAAACCAGAAGCTGGTCTTTGAAAGAATTAACAAAATTGATAAACCACTAGCCAGTTTGATCAAGAAGGAAAAGGAAAGGACCCAAATAAGTAAAATCAAGAATGAAAGAGGAGAGATCACAACCAACACAACAGAAATAAAAACAATAATAAGAGAATATTATGAGCAATTATATGCCAACAAAATGGGCAATCTGGAAGAAATGGACAAATTCCTAGAAACATATACACTGCCAAAACTGAAAAAGGAAGAAATAGAAAATTTGAACAGACCCATAACCAGTAAGGAAATCGAATTAGTAATCAAAAATATGCCAAAAAACAAGAGTCCAGGGCCAGATGGCTTTCCAGGGGAATTCTACCAAACATTTAAGGAAGAGTTAACACCTATTCTCTTGACACTATTCCAAAAACTAGAAATGGAAGGAAAACTTCCAAATTCTTTCTATGAAGCCAGCTTTACCCTGATTCCAAAACCAGACAGAGACCCCACTAAAAAGGAAAACTATACACCAGTTTCCCTGATGAACATGGATGCAAAAATCCTCAACAAGATATTAGCCAACCAGATCCAAAAATAATTTAAAAAATTATTCCCCACTACTAAGTGGGATTTATACCTGGGATGGAGGGCTGGTTCAATATCCACAAAACAATTAATGTGATCCATCACATCAATAAAAGAAAGGACAAGAACCATATGATCCTCTCAATAGATGCAGAGAAAGCATCTGACAAAATACAGCATCCTTTCTTGATAAAAACCCTCAAGAAAGTAGGGATAGGAGGATCACACCTCGAGATGATAAAAGCCATATATGAGTGACGCAACGCTAATATCATCCTCAATGGGGAAAATCTGAGAGCTTCCCCCTAAGGTCAGGAACAAGACAGGGATGTCCACTCTCGCCACTGTTATTCAACATAGTATCGGAAGTCTTAGCCTCTGCAATCAGACAACACAAAGAAATAAAAGGCATCCAAATTGGCCAGGAGGAAGTCAAACTTTCACTCTTTGCAGATGACATGATACTCTATATGGAAAACCCAAAATATTCCACCAAAAAACTGCTAGAACTGATTCATGAATTCAGCAAAGTTGCAGGATATAAAATCAATCAATGCACAGAAATCGGTTGCATTCCTATACACCAAAAATGAAGCAACATAAAGAGAAATCAAGGAATCGATCCCATTTACAGTTGCACCAAAAACCATAAAATACCTAGGAATAAATCTAACCAAAGAGGTGAAAAATCTATACACTGAAAACTATAGAAAGCCTATGAAAGAAATTGAAGAAGACACAAAGAAATGGAAAAAGATTCCACGCTCCTGGATAGGAAGAACAAATAGTGTTAAAATGTTGATACTGCCCAAAGCAATCTACATATTCAACGTGATCCCTATCAAAGTAACACCAGCATTCTTCACAGAGCTAGAACAAATAATCCTAAAATTTGTATGGAACCAGAAAAGACCCCAAATAGCCAAAGCAATCTTGAAAAAGAAAACCAAAGCAGGAGGCATCACAATCCCAGACTTCAAGCTATACTACAAAGCTGTAATCATCAAGACAGTATGGTACTGGCACAATAACAGACACTCAGATCAATGGAATATAATAGAGAACCCAAAAATGGACCCACAAACATATGGCCAACTAATCTTTGACAAAGCAGGAAAGAATATCCAATGCAATAAAGACAGTCTCTTCAGCAAGTGGTGCTGGGAAAACTGGTCAGCGACATGCAGAAGAATGAACCTGGACCACTTTCTTACACTATACACAAAAATAAACTCAAAGTGGATGAAAGACCTCAATGTAAGACAGGAAGCCATCAAAATCCTCGAGGAGAAAGTAGGCAAAAACCTCTTTGATCTTGCCTGCAGCAACTTCTTACTCAACACGTCTCTGGAGGCAAGGGAAACAAAGGCAAAAATGAACTACTGGGACCTCATCAAAATAAAAAGCTTCTGCACAGCGAAGGAAACAATCAGCAAAACTAAAAGGCAACCAATGGAATGGGAGAAGATATTTGCAAATGACATATCAGATAAAGGCTTAGTATCCAAAATCTATAAAGAACTTATCAAATTCAACACCCAAAAAACAAATAATCCAGTGAAGAAATGGGCAAAAGACATGAATAGACACTTCTCCAAAGAAGACATCCAGATGGCCAACCGACACATGAAAAAATGTTCAACGTCACTCATCATCAGGGAAATACAAATCAAAACCACAAGGAGATACCACCTTACACCTGTCAGAATGGCTCACATTAACAACTCAGGCAACAACAGATATTGGCGAGGATGCAGAGAAAGAGGATCCCTTTTGCATTGTTGGTGGGAATGCAAGCTGGTACAGCCACTCTGGAAAATAGTATGGAGGTTTCTCAAAAAACTAAAAATAGAACTACCCTAAGACCCAGAAATTGCACTACTAGGTATTTATCCAAGGGATCCAGGTGTGCTGTTTCAAAGGGACACATGCACCCCCATGTTTACAGCAGCAGTATCAACAATAGCCAAAGTATGGAAAGAACCCAAATGTCCATTGATGGATGAATGGATAAAGAAGATGTGATATATATACAATGGAGTCTTACTCAGCAATCAAAAAGAATGAAATCTTGCCATTTGCAACTACATGGATGGAACTGGAGGGTATTATGCACAGTGAAATTAGTCAGAGAAAGACAAAAATCATATGACTTCACTCATATGAGGACTTTAAGAGGCAAAACAGATGAACATAAGGGAAGGAAAACAAAAATAATCTAAAAACAGGGAGGGGGACAAAACAGAAGAGACTCATAAATATGGAGAACAAACAGAGGGTTACTGGAGGGGTTGTGGGAGGGGGGATGGGCTAAATGGGTAAGGGGCATTAAGGAATCTACTGAAATTATTGCTTCACTATATACTAATTTGAATGTAAATTTTAAAAAATAAAAAATAAAGTTAAAAGATATATATATATATAAATTAACTACTTAAGGAGTGATCAAAAAATGCATAAACTAGATAGGAGTTGGACTTTGAAGGAAGGGAACCACATGGAGTGATATGTGTGATTATGTGACTTTTTGTCGAGAGCACACACACAACTGAGGGAAATGAAGCAGCTGAGACTCAAACAGAAAGCCAAGAATTACTGGCATGAGAAGTCAGAGTACAAAATTTGGGACTGCCAGATTGCTGGAAAGTGAAGGAAGGAAACACAGAAAGGAGGATGTGCTGATGGACAGCCCCAAATCTGAATATAAAGTCGCCCAAATTCTCAGCTGATTCCTGATTTACAAATGCAAAGGGGAAACTCCAGGAGAATCAATGGAAAACAAAGTAAAAAGGGGAGATTTTAGCTGATGCCCATCAGAGAGAAAACAGGGTTTGGAATTTGAATCTAGTCAGGTTAGTTGACTGCTGGAATAGTCTTCAAAGAAATATATGAAACACAGGATGTCTGCAATCCACAGTCTTAGTACAAAATAAAAAATTAGTAGACAAGTATAAAAAAAAAAATAAAAAATTGACCATAGTCAAGGGAAAAAATGGTCAATAAAAACTAACTCCAAGATGACTTAGATGTTGGAATTTGCAGAAAATAATTTTGAACATATTTGTCTTAATTAATTTAAGACATATGACTATTTAAAGTAAATATTATAGCAAAGATTGTAGAGATAATGACATGTGCAGTTGTAATGTATCTAAGAACAATAGCGCCAAGGATGAGAGGAAGAGTAGTATACTGTTGTAAATTTCTTTCTATTACATAAAATAATACAATATCAACACTAAGAATGTATTAAAGATGCACTGTAATTTCTACAGCCACCACTGATAAATGATATAGTGTAATAGTCAAAAAGCCAAATGAAGAGTTGCACAAGAGTCCTAAAAGAATATTTGAATAACCCAAAATAAGACAGGAATGGAGGAATAAAGGGGAAACAAAACCAGAAAACCAGAAACAGAAGAGTTAACCTAGACTATATTGTATTAGTAATTACACTGAATGTAAATGGATTACCACTCCCAGTAAAAGGCAGAGATTCTGAGACTTGATAAAAAAAAAAAATGTAAGACCCAACTGTACGCTGGCTACTATAGATACCTGTAAATATAGAAAGAAATATAAAACATAAACATACAAGTTGATGGGGCACCTGGGTGGCTCAGTTGGTTGTGTCCCACTTCAGCTCAGGTCATGATCTTATGGTTTGTGAGTTCGAGCCCCATGTCAGGTTCTGTGCTGACAGCTCGGAGCCTGGAGCCTGCTTCAGATTCTGTGTCTCCCTCTCTGCCCTTCCCCAGCTCACACTCTGTCTGTCTGTCTCTCTCTCTCTCAAAAATAAACAAACATTAAAAAATTTTTTAAAAATAAACATACAAGTTGAAAGTAAAAAATGGAATATATATGTATGTATCAAAATAAGCTACAATGGCCCTATTAATATCAGAGAAAACTGGACTTTGAAACAAGTATTATCAGAGACCAAGAGGGAGTTATTTCATAATGATAAAATGATTGACTCTCTGGAAGACAAACAACCCTAAACATGCATACACCAGTAAAAGAGCTTCAAAATACCTGAAGCAAAAACCGGCAGAACTAAATGGAAATATAGACTCTCATACAATCAGAGTTGGAGCTTCTGACACCATTCTCTGAGTAACTTATTGGACAATTAGATAACTATTAGCCACTCAACAACTATAATCTACACATACTTTCAACTACACCTGGACAGTTCATCAGGATAGATTTAATTCTTCAAAACCTTTATTCTTTGCAGTATGTGACCAATGAAGTTGTTTCAAAGTCTATTTTTTCTGATATTAATATGGCCATTGCAGCTTATTTTGATAAATACATATAATGTATATTCCATCTTTTACGTTCTACTTGTATGTTTATGTATTATATATATTTATTTTATATTTACGGGTATCTCTAGTAGCCAGCTAATGATTGGTGAGATTTCTTTACATGCGTTAATCCAAAAAATCTTTCACCTTTTGACAAAGAGCTCCGTGTATGTTGGAGCATAACTTCAATACTTAGGGTGCATTAAACCTGCATTAGCCTTCACTTCCTGCTTCCCTTTGAATTCTAGGTCATTCGGCGGTGAAAGACGGGGTCCTTCTCAGGTCTTTCCTGTCTGTGCACACAGCCCTGCACATGCACGTGTCCTTGCAGCTAACCAAGAACAGAGCAGAGTTCTTCAAAGTCTTCTTTGGACATTTCATTCTCCATATCTCCCTTTCAGATTTTTGGCCAGGCTCTTGTTTGCACTAAATGATATCACAGCCTTAGGCAACTATGTCATTAAACAGTTACAGCTGATTGTTTTCAACAAACGCCCTGGGGACAGAGCTTTTCTAGTAGAGTGAGTTCTGAGTCAAGTCCAATTACAACCTGTCAATGTGGCTCTTCCAGGAAGCTGGTCATGTGGTGACAATGCTCTGGGGGTGGAGCTTTTTGAATTCCGAATGTGTTCATCTGCATTCAGTAGCTGTAAGGCTGACGGTTTCCACAGCAGTCATGGTTGGAAGGCTGCTGGTGTTCAAGGCTACTACAGAGGCTGAGAGTCTTCTGGGAGTAGACCATGTGAAAATACCACAAACCACACCATCTGGAGTCTCAGCAGCTTCTCTTCAATTATCCTTCTTAGATTTTTGCAAGCTTTTGTTTAACTTCTGGAGTTCTAGAAAAGTTGGTTTTAACAATTTTGCCTATATTTTTCTTACTTCTTTGGAGGAGTGGTATATTACTTTCCCATTGCCGCTATAACAATTTGCCACAAATGTGGTGGCTTAAAACCATGCAAATATATTATCATAGTTCTGGAAACCCAAAGTCTGAAATCAGTCTTACAGGGCTAAAATCAAGATCAATGCAGGGCTGCCTTTATTCTGGAGGCTCTACGGGATCATCTGTTTTCTTGCCTCTTCCAGCTTCTTGAGGCTACCCAGACTGCTTGGCTGGTGGCCCTTTGATCTTCACTTGAAGATGACTTAATCACACCTGCAAAGTCCCTTTCACCATGCAAAGTAACATATTCAGACTCTAGGCACTGGGACACAAACATCTCTGGGAGACATTGTCCTGTCCACCACAAACAAACTTAAGGAGTTCCTCACTCTGTCATTCCAGAAGTCCCGCTCTTTGCCTCCCCCATTCAAAACCACTTAATTCTATAGAGTTGACTCTGTCCTCTGACTCATGGAGACAGCATGTGCCTTGGGCCTGTGCTGACAACTTGCACCAGTCAGCTCTTGTGGGTCATTCTTCATAACAAACAACCCCAAAGTTCTTGGTGGCTTACAACGACAATGGTTTGTTTGCTTATTATTTATTTATTTATTTATTTATTTATTTATTTATTTATTTATTTATGTAGTTATGTAGTTATTGCTTATGTCACATGCCACAGTGGCTCTACTGTGGTTCCACTGATCTCTGCTCAAACTCTCTTCTTTATTCTGGTGTCCCAGCTGAAGATGGGCTCACCTGGAACACGTCATGTCAGACACGTCATTTTCCCTTGATCTAAGTCAGTGGTTCTCAATCAGAAGTTATTCTGTCACCCCAATCCAGATTTGACTAGAGGTGTATAGGGAGGGACTTTTGCATCTCTGAATAAAATCATAGTTTGCTTCTGGCCCTGGAGGATAACTTCAGCAAACCTGAGTGACCAAGATAAAGCTTCTTTCCAACTGACCATTTAGCATTTTGTTCATATAACTGAGGACGTCCAGCATCACAACATAAGTAGACATGATTATAGGAAAGAAAGGGTTAAAGGGAAAATACAAGTCTGAAACATCTATTATCTCCTCCTCCTCTTATTACTTGCTTAAGTTATAAGAAAATAAACTATATGCATATTTGAATTAAGGAGGAACAGGGCAACATAATAAAACAAATATGAGCACTGGAGAATAAATGGATTGTTTGGACAGAATATTCTAAATTTCTTATGCAAAAAGAATTTACCAAGCCAATATATTTGATCAGTTCATGGATTCTTCAAACAGTTAAAAAGATCCATGTGCATAATCCCAAATTATTTGTCCTGAGATTGTATTATACTGGTTTTGTAGCAGATTTACCATCAAAATGAAGTTTTATTCAAGCTAATGGCAAAGTTGGCTTGCATTATTCCAGCACATACATTCCAAGTATGCTGGATGACAAGAACTCAGGCTGGGACAAAGACTATACTATGTAAAGCCCACAGAAAAAGGATCCATGTGCAGTCATAGAATTTGATTGTAATTTATTGTCTCAAAACACAGAGTCTCAATTTAAAATTTTTAATAGCTCCAAATATGCAAGTTTGGAATATTACATATCATGATTCTCAACCAATGAATCCAAATAAACTTAAAAATAGAACAAATAGGGGCACCTGAATGGCTCAGTTGGCTGAGCATCTGACTTCAACTCAGGTCATGATCTCACAGCTCACGGGTTCAAGTCCCACGTTGGGTTCTGTGCTGACAGCTCGGAGCCTGGAGTCTGCTTCAGATTCTGAGTCTCTCTCTCTCTCTTTGCCCCTCCCCCACACTCATGCTCTCCCTCTCTCTCTCTCTCTCTCTCTCAAAAAAATAAACATTAAAAAATAAACTAATAAATAAATAAACAAATATTAAAAATTTCTTTTCAATAGAATAAAAAACAAAGATTAGTTCACTCTGAAAGACTGAGGGTAAATCAGGATGCAAACATTTTCTTAGCATGAGTTTGATGACAACTATTTTTCACCACATAAAGTATCAAGAATCAGTGATTCAGCTTCATAGGGACAAGAAGTTCACGCCTCACCCACTTCAATGTGCCCAGTCTGATGCCAGCCAGGCTAGGCTCACCCTACAAACATTCACTGAATCTGAACACGGTTCCAGACAGGGAGCATGGAACTTTCACAGGACATGGGATGTTGGCTCCTCCTTGAGGACATGCGTTTGGAATGACTAAAGCCAACATGGCTATTAAATTTTCATCCAGATGTCTACCCGAGAAGTCCGTCACTGAAATATGGAAGAGACAACATAAAGATACTTCTGTTCCTGACTCCTAACCTGACCAAAGGAAATACCTCCCTCTCCTTCCTTACCTGTACTTAAACCAATCGGTCTCCAAAGGGATAAACACGATTCCGGCTTATGGCTTTACAAGAAGTAAAGTTTAGTTAAATATTTAAGCAGCGGTATCTTGCTCTGTGCAAACCAAGATGATAACAGAGCCTGTGATCTGCGCGTTTGTTTTGAGATTTACTTTCTTTCCCACCCTACCAGTTTGTGCTGGGAAATTTTTCTGAGTTCTCAGAATCAAAGCCTAAAATTCAAATAAATGGAAAGGGGGAATGGTTTGTTTCTGTTTACGTTTTTGAGATCTGGTTGCTGAGAAAAACGGGCAGAAAGAAAACCCACCAAGGTTTGCTTTGAAAGATGGGAGTACCACAAACCTTCCACCGGCCACGAAAAGGTAACCTAATGCCCAAAGAGCAGAAGGAAGCCAGATAAGCCGAAGGAAAAATAAGGCTAAAGGGCAATAAAATCAGGCCGTCAGGCCCAAGGAAATGAAATGTGCTCTTCAATCGTCCAGTTGTCTCACATTTGTTTTATTTTCAGGGTAATCTGTGTTGCTCCAAAACTGGTAATTTTGAGACTTTTTTTGAGTATCATTTTTCAGGACATGGTTGGATGGCCCAGTTCAGGTCACAGACAAATGGGAAGAGACAGGTTCTGGAGTAAGATAGGTCGCTGGGAATGGACTAGGGGTTGAAGAAACACCCAAAGGGCAGGGCTGAAGACAGAAGTCAGCACAGACTACCATCGAACGAGAGGCATCTCAACAGGAAGGAAGGCTGAGAGCAAGTGATTCTCAGCACAGCATGTCCAGTCCGGTGGCATATACGGCTTCTTCCTGGCCACACCCAGAGCCACAGATGCTCGCTCAAAATCCTACAAGAACTGCCCCCCACCGTTCGCCTGGGACGTTAGCACGCCGATGCTACAAAGCACATCCCCCTCTAGCTCAAGGCCATTCCAACCAAAGATCAAGGTGGGATTGAGTCCCAGTTCCTTCCAAGATGCTGCCTCAAGTCCAGCCTTTTAGCCCTCGGGAAAGACGTGCTCCTGGCTCGTTACCCGCTCATATGTGGCTCAGGCTCTTGACATCTCCAGGGCACGCTTTTCCAGAGGAATGCACGGCTCCCGGGGAGGGGGTGGGGATCCAGAGTGGGATGCAGGGCAGGACGATGTATGTTATGGCGGATGCTGCAGGATGGCCAGCGTTGTGGCTGACCCTGCATCCCTGCAGTACTCTGCACGGGCTGCTAAGCCGCTAGCCCACTCGGCTGGCAGGTTCAGCCACTTCCACAGCCAACAGTGCTGAGAGCGCCTCTCCTGTGTCTGGGTGACAGGACGCTGCGGCCCTGGGGAAGAGCCACGGTGGTGACTTTCTGGGCTGCAGACTGTGGCAAAACCGGCGTCATTCTGGAGATCAACTGGATCTGGCGGGAGTACAGATTCCCTTGCTGGGCAGCTCGGCTCCACTGTTCCAGAGACGGTCCTAGAAGGAAGCCTCATCTGCTTCTCCGGCCTTCTAGCACTCCAGTAGGTGTCCGGGGTGGGGCCCCTGCTTGCCTGGAGCCCCGAGCACTGTCCGTGCCATCGGCTGAGCCCCCCAGGATGGCACCGGCACCTGGCATGACTGCAGGCCAGGTGCTCTCGGGGGCTGGCCGCTGGGGATGCCGTGCAAATGACCAGCACTGGGGACGTGGGGACTCTGGGGGTCCCAGGTGCTCTGTGGTGTCACCACTGCCTCAGCACCGCCTGTGTTCACCTAGAATGGGCCTGCAGATTTTCCATGAGCAGGTGCCTTTCTATAAACGATGGAAAGCTATTTGCAAGACTGACCAGTGCGCGATCCTTGAGACTGGGCCTGAAGCGAACTCAAGCCTCGAAAGAGCATATTCCTGACTCCTCCCAAGCCTCCACGGAAGAGGGGACACTGACGACCCTTGGCAGTCCATTGTCCCGTGAGGTAGACTTTTCTTCCTTCTTCAGACGGGCACTGATGGGGTCCTGGCCCGGGCCAGCCATCAAAGATATAAATACGAATAACACGGATTCCCCGACCCCCCAGACTGACAACCTGCAAAGAAAGAGAGCCGGAAACATGTAACCCACGTGCCGTGGGCGGTCGGGGCCACAACTCGGGGTCGGCATCAGAGCTGGGTCAGGCCACAGTGCCACCCTGGCTCCTGCAGACATGGTGGCATTTGTCTCGGCTTTTGAAGACTTTTCCTGTTAGTGGAAGGAACAACAGACAGTACAGGCCATCAGGACGGCATCTCGGGCTGTGGCACCGACGGGCACAGCTGGATCCCGGATTTCACCAGGCAGGGCAGAGGGAGCCTGGTCCAGGAGGGCAGGCCAGGAGCACGACGGATGCCAGTTTGTGCTATGAGGGCGGGACCTCACTCTGCAGCAGGTGGAGTTGGAGACAGTTCTCCCTCGGGTAATGAGATGACCCTAGGCGGGCACAGTCAGGGGAGGGCCGGTCGGCCAGGAAGGGGCGGAGGGGCCTCCGGGCCAGGAAGGGACACCGCCGAGGCAAGTGCCAGGACCTCAGAGGCGGCACCCGGGGGAGTCCGGCCGTGGGGCCTCTGCCCACCGTCCTGCGGCCCTTCCTGCCCCTCCCCCCGATCTTAGGTCACGGTTGAAATCCAAATCCAAAGTCACATCACCGCCCACGCCCCCAGCGCCCCATCACTGTCAACTCCGATACAGTCTCCTTCAAAGAGAGTCACAGCTCTGTGCCTGGAGGGGACGTTTCAGGCAAGGAAAACCATACAGCATGTTTTCCTAAATACATAAAAGAAGGCCGTTTAATTTCAAGCGGGAACGTTTTCACAAGTACAAGGGCGGCTCAAAGGGAACAAGCCGCGTGTGGGGGCAAAGCGTGCGACAGACCTCAGCATCAGAAAGCGGGCAGACCCGAGGAGCCGTCACAGACCCGCCAGCAACGCGGACAGTGTGTGACAGGACAACGGATATGCAGAGTCAGACCAGCGTCCGAAAATCCTCAATTAGTACAAACATTAGATTTGGAGAGAAATCATGGAAAAAAAAATTCAAAGGGATATCATTGGTAGGGGTCTGATTTTAATTCTGTAAAGAAACATCCGGCCAGGCACCTTGAGACACCCCCAAAACGTTGGAACAGGGTCACAGCCTTAAACCCCGCAAGGGCAAACAAGGCTCTGGCCAGAGGTTTTGAGCAACAAAAGGTAATAGGATAGATCCTTTCCTAACACGGGCTGGGATTCGGGATTTAAAGAACATAATATGGAAAGACACCCTCACACTGGAGGAGGAGGAGGAGGAGGAGGAGGAGGAGGAGGAGGGGGGACCTCTAATATTTCAGGGGAGATGCTGCTTTTTTGATCCAGCTGGAATCTGGGAAAATAACAGAACTTTCTGTGCCTGTGAAAGCAGCCCCAAAGAAAATACAATCTCTTGGCATGGATTCAGAGCTGCTAAAACATCCCGATCCCCTGGAGAGACACAGATCCGACAGGCTAAAGGTCACGGGCTCTCTGGGGGAGAAGGGTTTTATCAGCATTCCAGGAGATTCCATACACACCCTCTAAGGGAATGGATTCTTAAGGAAATGAAACACTCCTTTTAACAACTTTGCATGTGTTTGTACTTCTCTCTCTTTTACTTGGAGCTCATTGGGAAGGCCAAACATGGAAAAGAAAGGACGGCTCTCTGCGATAAATCCTCTCCTCTTCCCTCTTCCTGAATGGAAGCCAACATTCAGGCAAGACTCTCATCTGTTTAGGTGTAAATAACGCTAGATGTGTAGGAAACGGCCTCTTCCCGTTCATTACTGTCACAGATTTGAAGAGAAAAAAGCAGAGGTCATTTATCATAGGTTATTTTTCATGCAAAACACCCCATGTTAGCTGTCATTCAAAAGGGTTCAGTCTACGCCCTCACTCATATATTAACAGGGCTTCGGGTCATAACCTTTTATGGCATTTGGAATTCCAGAACCCCTGATTAGTGCAATATTTACATATCCTTCAGGAAAAATGCTCCTCCATAGAAATGCATGAGGTGCTGTAAATTTGTTTGGCCTTTAGTCTAGACTCCGCATGAACTCTGAATTCAAAGCAGGGTGCATTAAACTACATTACGTTGTCTCGTGATAGTGCTTCCATTAATGGGACACCAGTTAACCCTTTAGAGAGGGGCTAGCCTTTCAGACCAAGAACATCAATCCAGGCAGGTCTTTTCAATAAAATTAATAGTTGCCACTTACCCGAACTACCTTGACCGTCTGATCCCATTTATATGTTTCTGTAGGAGAGAAATATTCATGTCCAAATCAGCCTTGATTTAATGGCCTCCACAGGATTTGAAATGGTGGAAATTTACTGGAAGTTTTAAGAACATCACTGAATCACCACATCATCACCTCAGAGAAAGGGATCACCAATCATGAGTCTGTGATCTCCCACAATAAGGGAGCACCCCTCCTCCCTCTGCATGATCAATATAGTCCTTCTTTTTTTAATTTGTTAAATTCCATTGTTCTCCTGGCTGACGTGGCCACATCGAGCCTTCACCTGGCCCGGTGCTTTGGCCAATGGATGGATTGTTCAAGACGGCCCCCTAAAGTGGCCCGCAAAGATCTATCAACTCAATGTTAGTCTCCAGGGTGATTTCTTAAAAATCAGATTTAACCCTAGAAAAGACGTCCCGAGCTATGGCAGAGATCGGTCAAGATCCAGACCTCTGCCTCCTTACATTCTTCCGCTCAGCAGGGCAAGGAAGGAATACACTGTACCTTTCCAGAAGCAGAGTTTACAAATCTCCCAGAATGTGATACTCAGAGCTGCACCGTGGTTCTGAAAAGACAGGTGCGCTCTTGTTACTTTCTTCCAAAAACGGCACCCGCACCCTCGGGAAGTTGCGTGTGCACACGTCTAGCGTAAGTTCAAATTTCAGAAAAGACTTTCTCTCGCTTATCGTAATCCCCAGCTGAAACTTGGGGAGCATCATTTAAAATCAGTTGGTGTTCGGGGCGCCTGGGTGGCGCAGTCGGTTAAGCGTCCGGCTTCCGCCAGGTCACGATCTCGCGGTCCGTGAGTTCGAGCCCCGCGTCAGGCTCTGGGCTGATGGCTCAGAGCCTGGAGCCTGTTTCCGATTCTGTGTCTCCCTCTCTCTCTGCCCCTCCCCCGTTCATGCTCTGTCTCTCTCTGTCCCAAAAATAAATAAAAACGTGGAAAAAAAAATTAAAAAAAAAAATAAAATCAGTTGGTGTTCGATGAAGAAAGAGCTGTATTTTTCACTTCTAGGGTTTTAAGCTGCCTGCCGTGACCCTAGTCAATCTTCCCAGGCATAAAAGGACAGGCTCACAGGTGCGCAACAAGAGGCTGGAGACCAAAAGTAGGTATACCCTGTGAACATTTACAAGCCTCCACCCGACTTACAACCCCTTCAAAACGCAGGGCTGTTGACATGCCTAACGGTATTTCTCTCACTCTATTCTTCAGGTCGTTACCCACAACCTGCCTTCACTCCTTCACCTAAAATTCCTTTTTATGCCCCGTTTTCCAATTCTGTTCTTCTCTTTTCTCAAAAACTCATTCCATCTTTCTGACTGACGGTCCACCCAAAACCTTGTAAAAAGTATAGGCACCTAATATATCTACGTTTTCAAAATTCCTGTGACAGCAAATAACAATATCACATTACACTTCAACTCTTCGAAGCAGAAAGAATATCATCTCTGCACTTTATTAGTTAAAAGAATATTTTAAAAAGTAGTCCTTTCACCCCAGCGTCTAGAAAAACAAGGTATTTTTTAGCTTGGTTAGAGAAACAAGTATGATTGAAATAATACAAATTTTCTTGGAAACGAATCTTCACTTTGGAATAAGAAGCATTCAGACTTTTCCCCCCAACTTCTGTGTATTTGTCACAGTCAGGACGTTGGTTTGCAGAGTGAACTTAGCAGCTCTCATTTGCTAAGCCCTTGCCGAATGCCGATATCGGGGTTGCCCAAGTTATGGCCGCCATATTGCTTAATGCTTACTTACTCTTTACTTCTTTAGGGCTGGGAATTCTATTCTCACCTAGGGACCCTGAGGTTCAGAAAGGGGAAAGTAACTTGTCAAAAATCATGAGTAGGTTGGTGGTGGCAAGAAAGGGATTTGAACGTGGGTCTGACCCCACTCTGTTGACCATGAGCTTATTAAAGATGTGTACTTCCTCTCTCCTCCATCAGTCGTCATGCCCTGCGCTCAGTTGTGATGACCAGGGCCAAGGAGATGACGGCCTCCTGGTGGACCACGTCTTCTGAGAAAGATCCGATCCAAAAAGTTTAATGCTGCCCCAGGCATGAAGGGGGCAACAAATAATGTCTGGATGAGAAGAGAAAATGAAAAAGCTCTATTCACATCACTTTCAGAAACAGACCTGCCATCCCCAGCTTGGTTATTTGTTTGGTCGTCTTCACGGGCCTATTAAAACATGCATTCCCAAAGCAGATGTGATGGCTGGAGGATTATCTCCTGTTTGGGATTTTCTACCCCAAGGCACATTTTGATTCCTGTGGGGAGTCACAGCATCCGCCAAAGTCAAAAATTTCCGTGCAAAGAGAAACAATAAATATCTGAGCAAACAAGTAAAGCTCCAGCGAACTGGACATTGTTCCCACCGCCACCTGTAGATCTCACAACACACATTAGCGGCAGCTGAGCACTCTATAAACCTTTCCGGAACAACCCAAACCTCCAAAAAATAAACATGCTGTGCACACGTTGTCTGGAAGGGAAAGAGCACACGCAGAAGCCACAAATCCTGCATAGTGTGAGGTCATCAGAATAGGCCGGACTGGTGGACTGCAGCCCGAGAGCAGCTGCCCGCTCTGTTAAGGTCTAAACACCACTTGGAGAGGCACAGGTCAAACTTTGGGGGTTTTTTTCCTTTTTTTTTCACAAATTAATTTATTTTTATTCCAAGTGGATTTATTTCAACTCAGGTTAGTTAACATACAGCGTAGTATTGGTTTCGGGGTAGGACCCCGCGATTCATCGCTTCCAGACGACACCCACGCTCAACCCAACGGGTGCCCTCCTTAGTCCCCATCCCCCATCTAGCCCATCCCCCACCCACCACCCCTCCAGCAACCCTCAGTCTGTTCTCTGTGTTTAAGAGTCTCTCATGGTTCGCCTCCCTCTCGGTTTTGATCTTATGTTTCCTTTAGCACGGATGGAAGGAGAGGGTATTATGCTCAGTGAAATAAGTCATTCGGAGAAAGACACATAGGATAGGATTTCCCTCCTGTGTGCTGTGTTGAGAAACAGGGCAGACCAACAGAGGAGCAGGGAAGCCGTCCAAACTTTCAGCGCTTGCCTCCAACTCCCAACAACCTGTTCACTGCACACACGGAAACGCTTGTTCCTTTGCCTCCTTATTCCTCAAAGTGAAACTCTAACGTTAAGTTTAGAAGAAAACCATCACTCGTTAGCACTTCTGTAGAAGGGCTTCCCCTCCAGCTTGGTCCGTAGAGTCTATCTGGACGGAGACGTTGCAGAGGGGAAGGAGAGAGAAGAAGCAGGTGCGTGCAGAGCCCCAGCCAGGCCGCCGGGGGTGGGGTCACGGGGGAAGGGGACCCCCGACGACCGGAGCGTGGTCGCTGAGTGTCCCCCGCGGCAGCGGAGCTGGGAGCTGAACACGGGGCCAGCTTGCTCTCTCAGGCCCGCCAGCGGCTGGGCACCTTGACAGCCGCCTCTGCTCCGTGAGGCCACCTCCCTCCTGCTAAAAGCAGAGACGGGGTGGAAAGCTGGGATCCAGTCCAACCGTCTCCCTCATCCGGCGGGTTTAATTCTCTCGATTTCGGAGGAAGAGTGGCTCATTCTGGGCTGGGCAGCACGTGGATTTGGTAAAGGTGCCCGCATGCCGATGTAAGAAGGGAGCAGTTATTTATTTCACACCCGCAGCTAGAGCTCCGGGTACGAACAAGCCCCAGGAACAAACTCAACCCGGCAGCATAGCGTCATCTTGACAAACCCTCCTCACCACAGAGGGAACGAGGTCCAGTTGCGTTTTAAGCACGTGCATTTTTCCCTTCCCCAGGAATACTTGCTTGACTGATCTCTGACAGCTTCAGAAACAGATACAAATGCATCTGCTTAACAAAACACAGCCACACACAACACTGAACTCATTAAGATGATTTAGCAGGGGTTCCATGTTGCTTTTGGCTGACTTCACTGGAAGAAATCTTGTGTATACAGACGGAAATTCTATCCCAATACTTTGTCTCCCATTCAAAATATTCCCCATCAAAGACCAGGCTCCAATCCTACGACAAAAATGCCCAGGCAGGAACTGCCCTGCCGTGGAGACATGTGCCAAGCTGGTTTTAAAAATTAAGTGCAAACCAACATGATTTGGGGGATGCGGTGGCAGCGAGCTGGACGAGCAGCAGAAGGGCGGTCTCCCCCTCGTTCATGTGCCCTCAGATGTCTGCTCAGCAGATGTGACCACAGTGATAACAGTTACGCTATTGTACCCAAATGAACCCTTTTCCCCAAACACTATCTTCTTCCCTCACCTCTAAAAACCACTCACAGCTAGCAAGAAAGTCGCCATGGTGCTGAAGTTCAAAACAAAGATATAAACACTGTCTGTTCTCTGAAACCTTTCTGTCCCTCTTTCATTGGCTTTTTGTGCATAGAAGATATAAAATAAAACTTTGAGAGTTCCACGAAATAACACTACTGGATGCTCCTTTAGCCCATAAAATGCACAATGAGAGTCATGAATATAAGTCTTCTACCCAAATTGTATTTCCAGCCTCGGCAATAGCTGTGCCTTGGACTCGTCGACTGGACTAGTTTTCCTGAGCAGACTCTAAGGGGGATTGTTGTAGATTCCCATGCTGACCAATTAACTCTGCTTTCTTTTGTGGCCACAAAGAGCTCACCTCATGCCAGGCAGGCTTCTAATAAATGGATGGTACCAGTCTCAAAGTGTTTGGGCAAGAGAATGGGGAGGAAACGCCCCATCAGACGTCCAGAAGGTCAACCACTGAAGCCTGCTCAGTCATATCGCGTGTGCGCAGCGGACGCGGAGGGAAAGGGGTTCATGGGTTTAGATCACAGGGATGCACAGGTGCAGGGGCTTTGAGGTGAGTGGGGTGCACGCCATTAGAAGTCGCAATAGGAGAACGAACCCAAGACCAGCAAAAACAGGACTGGGCGATCGGCACTGTACCAACGACAATCCAAACCAGGGTCACAATTGAAATCCGTCCCTGAAGGTTGAGTGGTTTGTGATCAGATTGTGAACAGACACACAGCACAGATTTAGAAAACCAGAGTTGCAAGAAATCCATGAGCTGATCTAAACCCAATGCCCTCCTCCTACCATCGGGAAACAACAAGACCCAGAGAACTGCAATTTGCCCAAGATGATGGACAGCAGGCTTCCCAGGCCCTAATTTGTCTCCCCACATTGTTGTGCCTAAGTTAGATCCTAACGAAAAGCGTGAAGGACTCTACGACATTATACAAAAAAAAGTGTTTTTCAGTCGAAAAATTGTAAGGGCAAAAACTAACAGGTAATCCACAGGTGTCGATGTGTGTATATGTGAAATACATTCAAAGCATATATGATAGGCATGAATCATATTTACATGTACTGTATTTACATACATATCTATATTTGTGTATATATGGTGGTAGACAGAAAACCGCACCCTCCAGAGATGCCCACAACCCAATTCCCAGAACCTTTGAATATGTCACCTTACGTGGCAAAACGGACTCCGCAGATATGATGACATTAAGGACCGTAAGGGGGCAAGACTGTCCTGGATTGTGCAGGTGGGGCCACAATCATGACAAGGGGCCTTACCAGGGAGAGAAGATGGCAGAAGAGTCGGAGGTGTGACGACACGAGCAGAGGTCCAAGGTTACAAGATGCTACTTGCCAGCTTAGAGGATGTAGCTAGGGCCACCTGCCAAGGAGTGTAGGGGCCTCGGAGCTGGACAGGCAGCAAAACAGGTTCCTTCCTAGAACCTTTGGAAGGAACGCAGCCCTGCCCGTTCCTTGAGTTTAGCCTGTAACATCCATTTCAGACTCCTGACCTCCAAAACTACAGGAGGTCACCTGTAGTTGTTTCGGCCACCGAGTTTGTGGCTGTTTGCTACAGAGGCGATACAAACCCAGTAGGTATGTATGAGAATTTTTATTTTATTTTATTTTATTATTTTTTTTTTAATTTTTTTTTTCAACGTTTATTTATTTTTGGGACAGAGAGAGACAGAGCATGAACGGGGGAGGGGCAGAGAGAGAGGGAGACACAGAATCGGAAACAGGCTCCAGGCTCCGAGCCATCAGCCCAGAGCCTGACTCGGGGCTCGAACTCACGGACCGTGAGATCGTGACCTGGCTGAAGTCGGACGCTTAACCGACTGCGCCACCCATGCGCCCCGAGAATTTTTATTTTAAAAACATGTGTAGAGGGGCGCCTGGGTGGCTCAGTCGGTTACATGTCCGACTCAATTTCAGCTCAGGTCACGATCTCACAGTTTGTGAGTTCGAGCTCCACGTCTGGCTCTGTGCTGACAGCGCTGAGCCTGCTTGGGATTCTCTGTCCCCCTCTCTCTCTGCTCCTACCCCACCTGTGTGTGCGCGCTCTCTCTCTCAAAACAAATAAACTTAAAACCACTTTTTAATTAAAAAAAATATAGGGGCACCTGGGTGGCTCAGTCGGTTAAGTGTCCGACTTCGGCTCAGGTCATGGTCTCACGGTTTGTGGGTTCAAGCCCCGTGTGGGGCTCTGTGCTGACAGCTCGGAGCCTGGAGCCTGCTTCAGATTCTGTCTCCCCCTCTCTCTCTGCCCCTCCCCTGCTCATGCGCTGTCTCTCTCTGTCTCAAAAATAAATAAAACATTAAAAAAATTTTTAAAAGATATATATGTAGTTCCTATTGTCTATCAATGCCATTTCTTCCCACACATTTTATTCCTTCATACAAGGTAAATCCAATTGAAATGATCCTCTACCCGGCTAAATTTTCAGTTGACTAAACCATTGTACTAATACCGCATAGAGGAGGCTCACATAGTATATTTTGCAACTGAGCTCTACAAATCATCTCAGTTAGTTGGATCCCATTTTAGATTTCCCTTTGGGGTCAAGCCGACCTGGGGTGCAGTCCTGGTGACGTACTTCCAGTAACTCAGGAAGAAAGCCATGGTCTCTTCCACATAATGGGCACCCCCCACCCCTACATCACGAGGTTGTTGTGAGGGCGTCTCATAAAATGTTACCACTCAGTAGGGAAGTCACAGGTGCGACAGGCACCACACTCCCCCGATGTCCTAAGGCTTTGCCAAGGTCACTCTTCCTGCCCTCTCCTACGCCCCCTCTGTCACAGTTTTGCAAACTCCTGTGTCACCCCCTGGGAAGTCACCCTCGCTTCTCCCACCTCCAAAGGCAAAACGAACCCCTTCTCCGGCACTTTCCCCGCGGACACAGGAAGCACATATTTACGTGACGGCGGTAACTTGTTTTTCACCCCCATCTCTGCATTTCCAGTGGTATGACTTCTACCTACCAGGTGTGCAATAAACACGGGTGAAGACTCCTTGCGTCCTTTGGGGCGCATGGCTGGTAACCAGACTGTGTCACCTTCTCCGGAGAGGCAACGGGAGACCTCGTCTTGGCAGCGGGTCGTTCAGATTAGTAGTTACCACAGGCGTTTCGGGAAATATCACTAGGTCGCTATACGCAACCAATGCTAAATTTCCTTTTTTAAAAATTTTGTTAATGTTTATTTTTGAGAGAGAGAGAGAGAAAGAGAGCACAAGTGGGGGAAGGGTCAGAGAGAGAGGGAGACACAGAATCCCAAGCAGGCTCCAGGCTCCGAGCTGTCAGCACAGAGCCCGACACGGGGCTCGAACTCACTGACTGTGAGATCATGACCTGAGCTGAAGTCGGACGTTCAAATGACTGAGCCACCCAGGCGCCCCCGATGATAAATTTTCTTTGGACTGAGTGAGGCTTTTCTTTGGCAACAACAAAAAAATGACTCTTGGTAAACAGTGAGGAGAAATCGTTGGGCCCTCCTACAGCACTGTGGTCGACTTCTCTACTTCTTGGTAAAAAAAAAAAAAAATCCTCCAAGAACTGCAGACTTGTAATAAAAGCCTTAAAGACGCACTTAAGAAGGGGCCATTCGGGTGACATGGGGACAGCCAGGATGCGTGCAGGGAACACTCAACACAAAATGACGATACACAGAGTTCTTCGGAAGGGAGAGCACATTCACTTGGCCAGGTGAGCCCCAGGTGAGCAAGTCAGGTCAGACAGCGTGGCACCTGGACCACAGCCACCTGAGCCCTGCATAGAAGGAGCACTTCCTTCAGGAGCTGGTGTTGCCAGAGCCTGAGACGGCAGAGTTTGCAAACTGAGCGGAAAAGTTTGGCGCGAAGAACGAGACGGCGCCTCCCCTCCAAGGATGCAAACAGAAACACGGTGCGGGTCTTAAAACTCTGTTATCTAAGGGTCCTCAACCTCAGAAACAATCACGAAGATCTTTAAGACACATCCCCCCACTTATCAGTTGTTTGTTTTTTAAGGCAACTTTTTACAGATCCGCTTTCCTAAGAAACCTAAGGAGTAAGCACACCCAGACGGTTTTAAACACTCACAGGGAAACACTTTTGGGGTTTACACATTCCAGGGAAACCACAGAGGCAGCCACCGTGGGAAGTGGTAAGCTATATTAGCATGCTTCTTTAAAAAATGACTCCCAGTGCGACAGGCTACCCTGCCTTTAAAGTAAAATATTCAGGGAGTTCATAAAAACCCACGGAGAGAAAACCGAAACCTTCCAAGAGGAAGATCTCGATTTCTCCCAAGCTGCGCAATTTAACTCGAGCCTTTTTCTGATCGTCCGCGTTTACCGGAAAGCGGTCTGCGGCAGGGGCCCTGGAGGGCCGGGATCCCCCCGGAGAGCTCCCCGGTCCCCCCAGTCTCCCCGGCCCAGGGCTGCCTCCTCCCGGCACCGAGTCCCAGGAATCCACCTGCAACGTGAATCCGCAGCAGGACGCGTGTGACTCACGTCGGCCTGCCTCTGCCTAGAAGTCCCTCCGCCGCTCGCTGCCAAGAGATTATGAACAAGGGCGACGCTTCACTCTCCATCCGTTACGCTAAAAATGCAGAATTAGAGAAAAACGAGGAAAGTTTAATATTACGGGGAATGTGATTGATAACATCGTGTCACGTTAGAAGTTTTACTATTAAAAACTGAGCTTTATGTTCCTCTCTCAGAATAGTGACATATTTAACATTGTAAGACTAGACGTAATAATTTTATGGGGTAAAACGGATATTAGTAGATGATTATACCATAGCGCTTTGTCAAATTCTTGTATATTAAGCACAAAAATACTACCATAAAAATAAGAGGAAAGTCTGTGTGTAGCCGAGCGAGAGAAGACGCCGCAGCCGCGACTCGTGCTCGGCATTAGCCGGCGAATCCTGGGGATCTGCACCAGGCCCCTCCCGCGGCATCGGGTGAAAGCCAAGAGCTGTGTTTTGTCCCCACAAATCATGTAAAACCGTTTTCTGCAGGCCGCCGGGGCTGTGTCTCAGGTTCTGTCTCCGGCTGCACTCCTCCCGAACCTCGTTCCCATCTGGGAAGGCGTTCTCACGACAAGCGGCAATCAGAGTCTGGGGACAGGGACGGGCCACCCCAGGCCAGCTCAGGGGATGGGTGGCCCGCAGGAGCAATGCGGCTTAGCCCTCGGAGTTGACAGTAAAAGACAGAAGTAAGAAAGAGGCAGAGGGCAGCTCTGGGGGGAATCCTAGCACTCACACCAGACAGGGAGCACACGGGGAGAGTGCGTGTGAGCACAAGGTCAAGTGCAAGGCTCAGACTGGTAGTGAGCACCAGGTGTGGCCGTGTCCGGGTCTCTTGACGCACAAACTAGGAACGGAGGCAAGCATTTCAAGTATGTGCTTCCTCGTCTCGCGATATTTTTCAAGGAGGCACTGTCATTATTCCTTTGTCGGTTGATGACACTCTCTTGTTCTCTCCCCTTCCTTTCTTGACACACGTGCACCTGACCCGCTGCTCCCGTGCGGCGGGAACATCATCACAGGAAAGGCTTCCGCTTGACGGGCGGGGACAAGGCAAGAGGCACCCGGTCCTCTTTGTCTCCTCCCACTTTTCCAGCAAGAAGTTACTTACAGAGAGGATGAGAAAACTAAGAAGGGGAGGAGGCAGGAATGAAAACAGAAAATAAACCAGTGTCCTGCTACCCCTCGTTTCACAGGAGCTTACGATCGGGCACAAGCTTGGGGGTTTGACGGGGACAGGCTTCGAGAAGTAGACCGAGCTGTTTTAGCACAGTGTGGGGCCCCTGGCTTTACTTGGATAAAGGCACTGAGAAGTCCTGCTCGCCATCACCCCAGGAAGGAGCGGGACTGCATCAAGGGAGGACAGAGACAGTCTCGAAGGTTTTCCACGCCAGCTCACCTGGTCGTGACTCCCCACGAATCCACTCTTTGCAAAAGCAGAAACCTCCATCACCCCCAGAATTCACGTTTGTCATTGTCTGACTCCAGTAAACGGGAAACGTGAAAATTTACCTTCACTTCCAAATGCTAAAACCACCATTGCATCTGAACCATCTTGGTATTTTTCCCTTTTGCTTTCTTCTATCGTCAAATGTATATATTCTGTCTATGTCGGTGTCTTAATGAATGGATGAAACCACTTGGGTGTGCCCGACACGCTGTGTCCACGCGATGCTAGGCATGTGGCACGTGGCTGGTGCTCACAGAACCCACCAGCAAGATGAATGGTGAAGCGACAAGGCTTATGAGGGTCGCATTTATCAGCGATGACCGAGATGTCCAAAAAGGCAACATTCACCTCGTTGGAGACCGCTCCCTGTAAGCAGCCAGTCCGGGGAAGACTAGAGTCATCTAAGTCATCCAGCCTGATGCCCCCGACCATCAGAGCAGCCAAGTGCTTCAGTGCAAAGCAGACTATGGAGCCAGACAGACCCAAGTTCAAATCCTGTTTCTGGCGCTTCTTAATTAGGCAAAGTTTGGTAAGTTTGCTAACCTCTCGGAAACTCGTGGAGGGGTGATAACAGTATCTCCGACTCTCTAAAGTGCAAATAAAAAAATCATCCTTGGGGCGCCTGGGTGGCGCAGTCGGTTAAGCGTCCGACTTCAGCCAGGTCACGATCTCGCGGTCCGTGAGTTCGAGCCCCGCGTCGGGCTCTGGGCTGATGGCTCAGAGCCTGGAGCCTGTTTCTGATTCTGTGTCTCCCTCTCTCTCTGCCCCTCCCCCGTTCATGCTCTGTCTCTCTCTGTCCCAAAAAAATAAATAAACGTTAAAAAAAAAATAAAATAAATAAATAAATAAATAAATAAATAAATAAATAAAAATCATCCTTAAGAGGTAGATAGAAATACGGTGGGCATATGAGGAGTACGTAATACACGTTGCGTGTGCAAGACTAAAATAACTCATTTTAACACCACTAGCATCACAGGTGGCTGGGAAGAGGAGACGATGAGAACCAACTTGCAACTCGGGGAGAGACGAGGATTCAGAAGACAATTTAGTGATCCCTCTGCACTATTATTAATGTTTTTATTTATAAAGCACGTTAAGTAAGGCATTTTGCCAAACACAGACAATAATACGGTCTCTATTTTTACTTAACAACCGCAAAGACATAAGATAATCTGATGGTCTGAGACTATCAGATGTTTCGATGGTGCTTAGAGCAAATGAAGGCTTCCGCTCACTGCTGTCAGTGTCACACGTGATTTGTGGCTGCAGAGTCAGTCGGTCACCACACACCCCTCCGTAGGACCCGGAGAGATGTTGGGGTGGGGGGGAGAGGATAAGGAGGCTTACGGTTGCCTGTATCTCTATCCCATAACTTAAAAAAAATAAACCCACCCAAAGCTAGAATGGAACCAGACATGTCAAGAAATAGGAAAAAGTATTAGTATTCTGGAAGAAATTACTAGAAATACTAGTAAGTGGATACCATAGATAAAAATCCGAGTCTCCACCAAGGTACGGAGGATGAGGAACCCCAGAGCCTTGTTCCCTTGATGCAGTGGTGGGAGGGAGAGAGCATCACCCGGGGTCACTGTAGGCAGGTGACAGTGTGGGCGCTCACTGACAGGGGACACTCGCCGATGGGGGATGCACACTGATGGGGGGCACTCCTTGACAGGGGGGTCCTCACTGATGGGGTACACTCACTGACGAGAGGATGCTCACTGACGGGGGACACTCACTGACAGGGACACTCACTGACGGGGGACGCTCACTGATGAGGGGATGCTCACTGACAAGGGGACACTCACTGACAGGGGATGCTCACTGATGGGGGATGCTCATTGATGGGGGGCACTCCTTGACAGGGGAGTCCTCATTGACGGGGGACACTCACTGACAAGGGGACACTCATTGATGGGACACTCACTGATGGGGGACGCTCACTGACAGGGGACGCTCACTGATGGGGGACGCTCACTGACAGGGGACACTCACTGACAGGGGGCGCTCACTGATGGGAGATGCTCACTGATGGGGAATACTTCCCTGTAGAACCTGCTGTTGTTCCTCCAAGGGGCCGTCCCTATAGCACTGTGGGTGACAGAGAGAGGCCGGTGGTTTATCTTGGCTCCTGTCCCTACTGAAACCAGAGAAAACCCATCTCATAAATGAGGGTGTTTATGGGGAGCCCTTGGGTTGAGTTTCGAATTCTCAAAAATTATAAGGCAGCCATTTTCTGTGTCATCGAACCACTGAGCAAACTGCAGGGACTATTTTATATTACGACATGTTCACGGCACAACACGACATGTTCACGGCACAACACGATGGTGGCACACAGACCTGTCAAAACAAATAGACTTTTGTTTTCTTTTTTAAGTGAAACCTATGGCACAAAGACCTGAACAAAAAATATGGGCTACAGGCGAAAGTCCACCACACCGTCGGCATTTAATACCTGGAGAAGAATAGGAGAAACTTTCAGGAATTTGACTAAAAAATTAATTGAACGTACCCATAAATACATGGCCAACTAATCTTTGACAAAGCAGGAAAGAGTATCCAGTAGAATAAAGACAGTCTCTTCAGCAAGTGGTGCTGGGAAAACTGGACAGCAACATGCAGAAGAATGAACCTGGACCACTTTCTTACACCAGACACAAAAATAAACTCAAAGTGGATGAAAGACCTCAATGTAAGACAGGAAGCCATCAAAATCCTTGAGGAGAAAGTAGGCAAAAACCTCTTTGATCTTGCCTGCAGCAATTTCTTACTCACCACGTCTCCAGACGCAAGGGAAACAAAAGCAAAAACAAACTATTGGGAATTCATCAAAATAAAAAGCTTCTGCACAGCGAAGGAAACAATCAGCAGAACTAAAAGCAACCGATGGAATGGGAGAAGATATTTGCAAATGACATATCAGATAAAGGCTTAGTATCCAAAATCTATAAAGAACTTCTCAAACTCAAACTCAACACCCAAAAAACAAATAATCCAGTGAAGAAATGGGCAAAAGACATGAATAGACACTTCTCCAGAGAAGACATCCAGATGGCCAACCGACACATGAAAAAATGCTCAACGTCACTCATCATCAGGGAAATACAAATCAAAACCACAAGGAGATACCACCTCACACCTGTCAGAGTGGCTAACTTAACAACTCAGGCAACAACAGATGTTGGTGAGGATGCAGAGAAAGAGGATCTCTTTTGCATTGTTGGTGGGAACGCAAGCTGGTGCAGCCACTCTGGAAAACAGTATGGAGGTTCCTCAAAAAATTAAAAATAGAACTACCTACGACCCAACAACTGCACTACTAGATATTTACCCAAGGGTGCTGTTTCGAAGGGGCACATGCACCCCAATGTTTATGCCAGCACTATCAACAATAGCCAAAGTATGGAAAGAGCCCAAATGCCCATCGACGGATGAATGGATAAAGAAGATGTGGTCTCTATATACAATGGAGTCTTACTCAGTAATCAAAAAGAATGAAATCTTGCCACTTGCAACTACGTGGATGGAACTAGAGGGCACTATGCTAAGTGAAATTAGTCAGAGAAAGACAAAAATCATAGGACTTCACTCATGTGAGGACTTTAAGACAGAAAACAGATGAACATAAGGGAAGGGAAACAAAAATAATCTAAAAACAGGGAGGGGGACAAAAGAGAAGAGACTCTTAAATACGGAGAACAGACAGAGGGTTACTGGAGGGGGTGTGGGAGGGGGGGAGGGGCTGAATGGGGGAGGGGCCTCAAGGAATCTACTCCTGAAATCACTGCTGCGCTATATGCTCACTAACTTGGATGTAAATTAAAAAAAAATTTTTTTTAAAGTTAATGGAACACAAAGGAAAAGCTCCATCAGGGACGTAAGGTCTTTCAGGTGCACAGCGGGGACCACATGCTCTTCCCCACCTGGGACACCCAGGGCGGCCCAGGCCATTTCCGCACAGTTCACCACACAGATCGCAAAGGAGTCTGCAGAGTCTCGGAGGAGACGTCAAGGCCACGGTGTGGCAAAGAGAAGGGGGAGGAGCGAGTTCCGGGACTACTGGGCTGGGGCCACACGGGGTCACTAGGATTCAGAGGTGGGTGTGGCATTCCGGGTGGTGCCTTCTCGACGTGAGAGAGTTGGCCCAAGGCCAGGGTGGCTGTGAGCCAGTCCCCGGCACAGGAACAAGCAAATGGGGAAGAAGGGACGGTTTTCCGGGGAACCGAACTGGGGAGACGGTCAGCACACCCGACCAGAGCAGAGAGAGCGCGGAGAGGCTTTCTGAAGAAGGGTCACCTGACAAGACGCATCGGCGGCACTTTGACAAAAGGGTAGCGGTTCCGTCTGCAGGGAACCTGTCGAAGAGAGGAGTGGTGCGCAGAGATGCGGGAGCGTAGACGCTTATCAGAGCTTTGTTGCTACTCATTTTGTCAAACGGAAAATAATCTCTGGGCCCATCCAAACAGAGCCGGGTACGTAAATCATGTATCCACAGAATTAATTGCTTTGCAACCACTAAAAATGATACGGTAGATAAAAATCTATAAGCATGGAAGACGTTCGTGTAATGGATTAAATACACAGGTTATAAAGCGCTATGTAAAATATCTCATGTTGGAGAATATAGTACATCACATTCTATTACATTAGTCATCATATCATATGTAAAAACTACTTGGAGTCATAGTCACCGAAACACCAACAGCAGTTACTTCTTCAGTGTGGGATGTCAGATTGATACTTGTTCTCTTGCTTACCTGCCTTTTGTAATTTAAAAAAAAAAAAAATTAACATGTTTAGCCTAATATTAAAGGGAAGCCATCTGGAATCAAACCCAAACGGAAAAGGAAAAAATAGCGGATACCAGGGAAAGCTGAAAAAAAGAAGAGACCAAAGAAACTGCAGAGGAAGCGAGAAGCAGAGGTGAAGCTGTGGTCGCTGCAGGCGGGCTTTCTTCCGTCAGCCGTGACCAGCCCAGTCATTCCCTCCCAAAGCGTGACACCAAGCACTGGTCACAGCGCCCTCCATTTCTGAATGGAATAGAAAAAAAATCCACTGCGGGCGCCCGGGTGGCTCAGTCAGGTAAGTGTCCGAGTCTTCGTTTTGGCTCAGGTCATGATCTCACAGTTCGTGGGATCAAGCCCTACATCGGGCTCTGGGCTGACAGTGTGGGGCCTGCTTGGGGTTCTCTCTCTTCCTCTCTACCCCTCCCCCCTCCCTCTCTCTGAAAATAAAGAAAGAAGAGGAGAGGAGGGGAGGGGAGGGGAGGGGAGAAAGAAAGGAAAGGAGAAAAGAAAAAAGGAAAGGAAAGGAAAGGAAAGGAAAGGAAAGGAAAGGAAAGAAAAGAAAAGAAAAGAAAAGAAAAGAAAAGAAAAGAAAAGAAAAGAAAAAAGAAAAGAAGATCCTGTGTGTCAGCGGCCATGATGGTGCAGTTAGCTTGACCTCGGAAGGTACGTTCGGAGGGTTTAAGAGTTCATCATTAGCTAGACAGAGCGCACATAATATTCCACCCATCGATTTTATTTTCTATCAATCCACTTAAGATAATACTGCTATTTGGGGTGTCTGGGTGGCTCATTCAGCTAAGCGTTCGACTTTGGCTCAGGTCATGATCCATAGCTCGGGAGTTCAAGCCCCGTGTTGGGCTCTGTGCTGACAGCTCAGAGTGTGGAGCCCGCTTTGGATTCTGCGTCTCCCTCTCTCTCTATCTCTCTGTCTCTCTCTCAAAAAACAAACAGACAAACAAAAAGGTAAATAAATATATTTAAACATTTTTTTAAAAAGACAATGCCGCTACTCAATCTAAAATGGGAGGCAACACCGCCTGGACAGAAGTCGCTCACTAGCCAGGCTGGCCCTCACCCCGGTGACACATCTCCACATAAACGTGGGCGTGAGCATGAAGAGGGCCGCACACACCCTATAAACAGACCGTGGCTGGCGGGCCCGTGGGGACGTTCGGGTAGCTGATGCAGACATCTCAGACCCTGGGGGACACCGGGTGACTCTGGCAGGGCGCCGTGACGGCGAGGCACCTGGAGACGGTGGCCCTCTCCGAGTACACAGGCCGCCCACCTCCCGGGACGAGGGGACAGGCGGAGCCTGAGACCCCGCTGGCCCGGTGACAGCGGCCCCGCTCGGGACAACGCGGCGGCCGGCTGAACTTCCTCCCGTCACTGCTACAGCTCATCAATATCGAGGCCATTTCCATGACATTTCCCGCGGGAAAAGGATTTCTTTCATTGACCTCATCTCTACAGTGAAGTCAAGTCAATTGAAAGCCGGCTGGTGTGATACCGCCTTCTCGGTCCCGGCTTACTGGAAATGTCCGCTTTTTGGTTTTTTTTTTTAAATCACTTGCATGGTTTGGGTATGGCTGCCAAGACAGAACTATAAAAGGATCATTTCTCAAAAGAGAACAGATTCGAATGAGCGGAACGGGGACTCAGGTTCCTTCCCGGGGAAAGTCCTTACCACACGTGGCCGATGTCGGAACTTGCCTCACACCCCGGGCATGGGGGTGACGCCTGTCCCCGTATCACTCTGTGCGAGCGGAGAGTGTCCCACAACATCCCCGGAAGAATGAGCCTGGCTCCGCCCTGACCCCAATGCCAGACGGCTTTCCTGCTACGAACGTGGCCCTACACCCTCTCCACGTGGCACAACCCAAACCGAGCGACTTGTGACAATACGTCAAGGGCGCACGACGTTTTCATACAAAGAACGGGAGGGCTAGAATGGTGGCCTTCATCTTCAAGATCGTGTTTAGGTGAATGCCTCACAAGGACACGCTGTCTCTGAGGAACCACACACGTCCCCCGATGGCTTCTTGGCAACATCGCTTTCCACGGCGTATGTACCGTTTCCTTCTCTCCGGGGGCACAGCAGACAGCGCTTCTGTGGGCAGCGGTGGCCGTGAACGCTCAACAGCAGGTGCACACGCGTCCGTTTCCCGGGAGGGCTCACCGGCCCGGCAGCCCCCGGCCGCAGGCGGAGCACCCAGCCCAGCCCGGAAGCCCAGGGACAGTGGCATCCTGGCAAACAATTAAAGCGGGTGCGTGTGGTAAAGGAGAGAGAAAGAGCAGGGACCTAGAGACAGAAGCCGGGGACCTGCCAGCCCCAGGGCCCGCTCATCACAAGGGGCCAAGGGGCCGTCGGCCAAGCACACCCTCTCGGCGCCTCCGTTTTCCAAACTGTGAAGCGGAGATTAACGTATCCCCTGCCGCGCCTCCCAGAGCCCCGCAGGGACCCTGGCGACAGCACGATGAAGAGCGCCGGGTGCCATCAGCGCCCGATGTTACTGGCTGTTCCGCTGGGTCCCTGTCAGCACACAAGTGTCATGACAGAGGCTGGGAAGCTCCAGAGACCCGCAACATGGAAACAGCGTGCCTCAGTTAATCCGCATCCTCTGGAGGCCGCCCCCCCGCCCCAGCCCGCGTGAGGAGGGGACATTGGCAGACACCTGGGTTGTCGGTCCTCCCTACTCGAGTGGGACTTTGGAGTGAGGATTCTGCACCTTAGAGCCCTGCGCTGATGTTTGTGGGGTGGGGGAGATGGTGGTCAGGGAAGGTTCTGGTTGGGTGAGCCAGCAAAGGGCCAGGAGCAAGGTGTTTGTCCCCAAGGACCAACAAGGATCCTTTGCACCTCTCGCAGCTGAAAGTCTGACGTCCGTGTCTGCAACGTGTGCGGTTCAGATGGGTGTGAAGCACCCAGAGCCCGTGGCAGGAGCACCCACAGTGTCTCCGTCCGCCCGCCTCTCCACGTCAGCTACAGCGGCCCATCAGCCTCCTGCGGGGACCCGCCGCCTCTCCCGGGACTCCCCTACTCAGAAACGGCCCTCTGGGGGCCAGCGTCACGCTTCCCACCGGCGGGTCCCCATCCCGTCCCAGCCGTTGGAAATCTGCCTCCCAGATACGTGGCAGTATTGGTCACTTCCTCACCGCTCCTGAGACAAGCTGTCACCCCCTCTCCCCCCTACTTTAGGGGTCCGCCCCTCTCCAGCCACTCTTCGGCCAGCAGCATGATGGGCTTTGAAACAATAGAATTCCGATCACGACACAATCTGCTTTAGAAAACATCAGCGTCTCACGTTTTCCCTCAGCACTGAGACCCCAAGTCCTGGCCCTCCCATCGTCCACACAGCCTGCGTTTCTGGCTGCTACGTGTCTGACTCTACCTCCCCGTTCTCTGCCTGCACGCACCACCTTTCATTCCCCTGCTGAGCCAGATTCCTCCTTCTGGAATGTTCTTCCCTGACCCTCCCCCAGCAAATACCTATTCATCCTTCTAGGCTCAGCTTCAACATTACGTCAGAAAAGAGTTCCTCCAAATCTAAATCGGGACCCTCATTTTTTCAAAATGTCACTCTGTTATTATAAATGTATTTGCATGGGTATTCATTACATATCTTGGGGGGGAGGTAGGTGTGCCTGGGTGGCTCAGTCGGTTAAGCATCTAAGTTCAGCTCAGGTCATGATCTCACAGTTCGTGGGTTCGAGCCCCAAGACAGGCTCTGTGCTGAGAGCTCAGAGCCTAGAGCCTGCTTCGGATTCTGGGTCTCCCTCTCTCTCTCTCTCCCTCTCAAAAATAAATATAAAAACATCTATATCTATCTCTTCTGGGGGTGCATGTCTGCTCAGTTGGTAGAGCATAAGACTCTTGGTCTTGGGGTTGTGGGTTCAAGCCCCACACTGGGCGTAGAGATTACTTTAAAAATTAAAATAAAATCTTTAAAAACAAACAGACCAAAATATCTTTTGAATGAACAAATATGTAACTCGGGAAGCGGTCTCATTTGTACTAATGTCCAGCTCATGGTTTCCGTTTTTCTCCAGGAACACCTGGTCAAATACCTTGCTGCCGCCCAGATAGGGAATTCCTCTCAACTTTTTCACCGAATAATTATTTTTAAGTTTTCAAAGGGGGGAAATTCAGTTGGACTCACAATCACTTGTTTCAACGGTTTTTATGTATTTAACCGACTTTTCCAGAAGGCCAATTATACCTCAGCTCTGGACCGAGGGGCCCATGACATTGTTCCTAGTGAACTGCTCTCTGTTTCAGGTGCTCTCAGACCATCTCTTTAATTATGTTTTCCAGAAGACGACTCAAGCAAACAGGTGTGCACTGGGAGAATCTGCTACCTTACTATTTTTGAAAACTGGAGCGACAGTAGTCTATTTCTTGGCACCTTCCTCAGTTTTCCCAACCCGACTAAGGTCACGACAGTCCTCTCGTCTGCAACTTGTTCCCATGTCTCTAGATGGAATTGATCCAGTATAGGACACGTAAGCAAATTTCAAACACCTTGGAGACATTGCACGATTTCCTTCTTCCTCCTTCCTCTCCTTCCCTCCCGCCCTCCCTGTCCCCCCATCCTTCGCCCGAGGGCCTGTCCGCTGAGAGGTGTCAGATACATACACATGGCCCTGCCCTTAGAAGCTGTCCCCAACACACCGGCTCAAGGTTATATGAGCTAGAACTTACCAGAAAATAATAAAGAAGCTTATCAAAGCCAGACATGTTATATTACAGTCACTTATCTATTTGCCTTGTAATTATTTTAATAAAATATTTCCGTGACAACATAAGCTCATTGCAATACATCACAATACATTGTACTTTGCTTCACTGAGCTCGGCAGATAGTGCACTTTCCACAAATTGAAGGTTTATGGCGACCCTGCACGGAGCACGTCTCTCGGTGCTGCTTTTTTCCTTGCTCACTTCATGTCTCTGAGTCACATTTTGCTAATTCTTGCCGGATTTCAAACTTGGCGTTACTATTATATTTGTTACGGTGATCTGTGATCAATGATGATGATACCCTGAACGTGACAATGACGGTTAGCATTTTTTAGCAGTGAAGGCATTTTTAATTAAGGCATACACATGATTTTCTTGACATAATGCTGTTGCACACTTATTAGACTACACTAGTAGTCTTTCATATGCGCTGGGAAACCAAAAAGTTGGTTTGACGCGTTTATTGCGATATTCACTTTATTGCAGCAGTCTGCAACCGAACCCGCGGTATCTCCGAGGTCTGCCTATCGGTCCCGCGGTGAGTTCTCGATCTTCTCTCTGCCACCTTACACTGTAGCAGACGCTCCTTTGCCTCTTCCTAAAGTAGTGTCACCAGAAAAGAAATAGTCTGGAAGTCCCCGATGACCACCCTCTGCCAAGAGACCATTTAGAAATGACGTAACTGATTTAAGTGGCTTGTAAACGCTGTGTATTAACTGTGCAGGTTTAAATCCCACTTCTCCCAGCAAACATTTCAGAAGGGGCTCCTTCCTTGGGTTGATTTCAAACCCGCACACGTCCAGCCAAGGCCCTGACCTCCACGGGCTGCACGGAGGTGTGAGGGCAGTTGGGTGACAGACCTCCGATCACATCAGGCGCCGTAGCAGGCGCACCGTGCCTAATGAACTCCCATCCCCACCGCTCCACAGAACCCCCCCCCCCACATCAATAAGGACGGGGCTCCCTAAAAGCAGTAAGGGCCTTTTCGGGGTTAATGTTTGCCTTGATCTCACTTCAGCATTTAATGCCCCCTCCCTGCCAGCTCTGTCTGAACTTGTAACTGGCTACACTCCTTCGTTCCTGCAGGAGCCTGATCACCTACTGATACTTTGACCTCTTTGTTGTTCTTGTTTTTTTTTTCTTAGCGAGCTCACCCGTTTTCCTGGGTTTAGCCAGGAATGGTTAGTCACACACAAATCTTCATCTTCAATCTTACCTCCTCCCTAAATCGGAGTTCTAACTTACCAGCTACTTTATTTTCTTTTAAGACGCTCGTTTGCATAGGAGGACGATGTTAATGATGAGGATGATGGTGATAGCAGTGATCGTGGTGATGGTGAGAGTGGTGATGGTGCGCTTGGTGATGGGGACAGTGATGAGGAGGGTGATATCATCAGGACCCCACCCTGTGGGGGCGCCTCTGAAAAGGGCATTGAGCCAGGAGCTGACCGACGCGAGGACACAGGCTGAGAAAGATCTAAGGAAAGAAGTTTCTAGAAGCACAAACGTTTTGTCAAGGAAAATGTTTCATCCACCACCAACAGCATACCTCCCAGGACGTCAGAGATGCTGCTGCTTGAGTTTGTTGACTAGAATATGGCAAAATACAGGGCCCATGTGGGGTTTCAGCAATATTGTGAAACGACGACCACAAACATCAGATATGCGTCTTTCCCCAAACCGGAAATATTTCTAGCATTAGTGGAATTAGTGGAATTAATTATGTTTATGGCTGGACTCGCTGTCTAGCTTTTATGTAGAAAAATACTTAAGTTTGAAAATCTAGGAAGACCTTGTAAGTTTAATCACCTACATCTGACCCATTAATGTCAGCAAGCCCACTCCCCGGGACGCGGTAGACACAGGACACCCTTGCTATAAACAATAATGAAGAAGTGACGAATTTGAAATCGGGGTTGCTTTCCATTCATGTGTGACCACCATCTACCATCTAGTGGTGGGAGAGGGCAATTTCAGGGTGACTCCTTCCGGAGGAGGACAGAGGCAGGGACGGCTGGCCCTCCCTCCGCACCACCACCGTCCCTGCGTTAGTGCAAGTGTTTGCGACACCTGCCACGTAGCCAAATCCTGCCCGTTACGGATACGAAGGGAAAGAAGCCCCTGTGTGACATGCGGGCGCGAGTCTCCGAGGGGATGCTGGGGAGGCTGTGCGTTCGAGGTTACGGTTGACGCCCCAGAGTTACCTTCCTGGGACTTGCGCTCTGTTCCTGACGTTGTCAGAGATCGGATCCACACAGGAGCTTGCCTGGAGCACACGGGAACATTGGGCTGGGCGTCCAGTCTCCTGGGCAGACCTTGAGATGATTTGGGGGGAAGGAAAACAAAACAAACCCAGAAGAATGTAAGCCTGAGGGGGAAGGAGGGGGTAAAACGCGGTAGAAACGACAAAGACCCTCGGCGGGAGCCAGAAAGACCAAAACAACACTTAGTACCTAAGATTACAAAATACGATGAAACCGCAGACCATCACTACGAGCCCGTGCCGAGCGGCGGTTCGGAACCCACCCCCAGACCCGTTTCCATCTGTATAGACAAGAATTTTGGACAACGTGGTCTCTAAGAGGTTTTCCAACCTTCACGTTCTCTGTCTGATTTTAAGTTAACTTAGGACAAATCCCTAGTCCAAACCTTAATGCATCTTCATGACAGGAATGCAGCCTTCAAACGCTTCCTTGAAGAACTACTTGCCTTCTTTCTATGGGGGCTCATCGCGAACCGAAGGGTGGTGATGGGGATCCAATTTTACACGATGCATTAACACGTTCACCTGCACCGCGCTTAGGTGGAAACCTAACAGAGGCTTCAGCAAAGCTGGAAAGCCATGCGGATCTGGGGGCCTGGGTGTTCAAGAACAGACGTGGCACATTGTGGGCGGCGAGCCTTCGGGGACAAGGCGGATCAGGCCACGTCGGTGGCCGCCACACTGCAAGGCCAACGACCTATCACGAACAGGCACCGAGAAGCGCTCTCCATGATGATCTACCAGCCTGTGTTTTAATAAATCCCAGGCATCTCCTTGACTTCAGGCTACAGAGACAACCGTGGGACAGGAGCCAGTTTTATTCTTTGGGAAATTAGCAGGAAGCGGTGGGGTTTCTGAAGCTGCCCGCCCTCCCCTCCCACACTCCCACGCCCACACTCTCAGAGCTGGGTAATTGCTCACATATGTCTTGGTGTGAGGAACCACAGAGCAGGGCCATCTCCAGCAGGATCCCAGTTCCAGGCCGGCACCGAAACACCAGAGGCCACGAACGGAGCCCCCGAAGGTCGCCTGGGCGCCCTCACAGCCTGCGCCGCTCTCACTGCCCACCTTGCCCCGCATCCGCTGCTCTCGCCACTGCCCACCGCCCAACAGAAGCGAATCCAGAGAACACCCACCCTGACGCTCCACAGCGCTGAGCAGAGAGCCCCCTGGAACAGCCCGGTTAAGAGCTGCTGACGGAAGGCATCCCAGCAGGGAAATCTAAAGGCGGGCTGGTGGCCCTAAAATGCAGACCTAAGCATCTGAGCCTCATTGGGTTTCCGTTAAGTGATTCCTGTCTGCAGACCGCACAATCCGTTCTTCTTTAATTGTTGTTAAACAGCACTCCTAAGAAAACACATTACATTTCGTTAAGCGTGTGTGATCGGCCTGTTTTTGTCAATCCACCCGAAGTCGGCACGTTTGTGGACGTAAGGAATCCAACTATCTTGGGCTGGTCAAAAAACTTCTTGGAAAAGGGGAAATGACACACTTTTAGTGTGTCAAAGAAGGAACGGAAATTTCCTGATTCATAAATGCGATGCCAGGGTTTTGGAAAGCGGGCACACAGAGACCGTGTTATTTGAGGTCGATTTTATGGAACTGGGAAAAAAAAAAAATTGTTAACCCAAGTAAATTTCTTGAAAGTAATTCTAACTCGTATTTATGTATCGTGTTAGAAGTTACAGAATACAGCCCATAAAGCCATCTGCCACAATAACACAGGGACAGAGATAGGATTGAGGGGGCCATCCTTGTATGGCTGTGGAAACTGAGGCACGCGGTTTAAAGCAGCCCAACCTCTCTGCCTTTGAACAACTCAGGGCTCAGTGGGAGAGGCAGACGGTCTACTTGTTTTCAGACGTTGTGATAAATGTAGTGAGGGGACCCCAGTGTGTGGCGGGAGCCCAGAGGAGAGGCATGTGCCCACCCCGGGGTGGGACAGGAGGTACGGGAAGAGAGGGTGGGCCCAGCAGAGGCTTCCTTGGGGGCAGGGATCTCATCGACCTGAGTCTTGGAGGAAAGAAGGCAAAGGGTGTAAGCAGAGCAAGGCACCTTCGAGAAACACAAGCCAGGGGGCGCCCGCGTGGCTCAGTGGGTTAAGCCTCCAACTCTTGATTTCAGCTCCGGTCGTGAGCTCACAGTTTGTGAGTTCTGGCCCCGCATCAGGCTCTATGCTGACAGTGTAGAGTCTGCTTGGGATTCTCTCTCTCTCTCTCTCTCTCTCTCTCTGCCCCTGTCCCCCACCTGAACAAATAATCTTAAAAAAAAAAAAAAAAAAAAAAGGAAAGAAATGCAAACTGTTGGTTGTTGGGTGATGATTTGCAAGGCACAGGAAGGAAATCAGCATTTTTCTAGCAGTAACAGAAAATGACTGATGAATTCACTCAGGAGACTAGAAAGATCTAACATGCATTCCAGAACATTCCTGTATGGCCACAGAGGGAGAGTGAATTGGCAGAAAGACCGAGGTGGTTGTTCCCGGGGCTCAGAGGAGAGAGAGACCAGGGCTGGAGCAGTGAGTGCAGGGGAGAGGCTAGATTCCGGTCTGCAGAATGGACAGCTGTGTGACAGAAACAGAAATCAGGACAACCCACTTCTTTTTAGCACAGGGGACCCGCGAGCCGTTGGCCACGCCACTCATGGAATCGGCTTTGCGGGAGGAAAAGCCGAAGAGACAGGCAGCACCCGAGAGCCCGCACACAATCCCGACAGTCCCGTCGAGAGCTCAGGGCTGGACCCAGTGTGGTTGAGGCTCCTCGGGGCGTGGCGCCCACAGTCACCGCGGGGGGACGCTTGGTGGGTCCAGGCTAAGAGACACCAGGGAAACATAAAACTGGACGGGGAGACCAAGGGAGCAGATGCGGGAAACCAAGCGGGGAGGGAGGCTGGAGAAGAAATTACATGGAAAGCATCCTGGAGTGTGAAGAACGCATCATTCCCATTACTGGGTTTTTAAGAACTGTTATCACTCAGAGATGAAGTATTTACAGTTGCAGTGTCACGACTTCCGGGAATTACTTCAAATATTCCAAACAAAAACAAAAACAAAAATCCAACCGTAACAACGAAGTGAAAGGTAGAAAGTTGTAAATGTTGAACGAAGAATGAATGGGGGGTGCATGCATTTTCTAAAGGACAGTTTGAATAACACGTAGAGCAAAAGGGAAAGAAACCAGGATATTCAACTAAAAGGTCCTTCGTAACCGTAATGTGAGACAACTTAATGCAGTACGTAGGGGATGGGCTTCAAAGCTAGATTTGGGAGTGAAGTGACCGTGAACCACTGTTTTTGGAAGACTGACCTTCCAAGACAAGACGGCACACACTGGATGGAGAGGGGACACAGGATCACAGGTGGTGTTTTCTGGGGACAGGATGTGTCGAGCATGAAGGAAAGGCCGAATCTGGGAGAAATTAGCTAATGGACGTCCGTGTTCAGTTAGGACACACCTGGAACTCCCAGCCAGGTTCCCAGAAATCCCAATCTGTGTTCACACCCCTGTGTCGAGTCCTAACTTACCTGAGGTCAACCAGGGGATACTTGGGTCCTTCTGAAACAAGGACTCGGAAATCCAAAACGTCTGGCTCTGAACCAGGGATGGTCGTGGGCCCAGCTCTTGCAACACGGGGATATTGTCAACGTTGACCCCTTACCTTGCGGGACGCCTGCCGTGGTCCGCGGCGTAACAGAGGTCTCGGTGCTTCGGGAAGTGGTAACACATCACACAGAGACTATCGTGGTTACTCACCTGCACGTACCACACCGGGGCAGAAGAACACAGTAGAGGGTGTGCACGCCCAGTAGTCCTGGCCCCCAGTGGTGTGTCCCCAAGTCACCGGCTGTGCCACCTTGAGTAAGGTGCCCTTCTCGGAATTTCTACGTCCTCACCTGCAAACTGGAGTTAATACTGCCGGCTTTGAGGCGTGCTGTGAGGCCTGACGTGAGGCATGACGGCTCCCAGCACAGCGGCCGTCCTTGTAGACGTCAGCTCTTTGGGATTCGGCTCTGAATTTCCCTGTCGGGACTGAACGGTGTCTCACCCAGATCTAGACGGACAGGATTCACTGCACAAAACTGACCCCATCTTTCTCGACCCTGCTCTGTCTCGTGCCGAAGCTTCCCCTCAGTCAACCGCTGCCTTGTCCACCTCCAGCTTCTCTGGGTCTCTGAACTCGAAAGAAGGCACAGATACACGCAGGGACTCGGGAGCAGACGTACACAGCCTCTGAAGCGCATTGGCTTGGCGGGTGCTGGGTTTTGTCCCGGTATCTTGCCCGCGGAAACACACTGCTGACCTCTTTGCCTGACGCCCCGCTTTTGAGGTAACGTCCTCAAGGGATCCTCGACGATGGCCTCGATCCCTTTCCTCTTTCAAATCCCACCGTTCAAATGCTCTAAGTGTACTATGGGTATTTCCCAGGATGCACTTTCTCTCTTCACTGAAATTCACGCATCACTTTCCTCTCCCCCATGGAAATCTTGTAGATTACCCAAGTCCACTAAGGTTTGAAGTCAGATGCAAATTTCCATGCTAACCACCTCCCTCATTTTTTAAAACCGTGTCCAAAGTTTCAGGCTGGTACCACTGGGTCCTGGCGACACGGAAGCATGTGGCTACATCGTCGTCCTCTCTCCCCGCGTGGGCTCATGCCTCCCCCACCTGATCCCTAGAGCCTGTACCCCTGTGACGTGGCCTCCGTGGGTCTCTGCTTCCCCCCACAGCGGGGTCCATCCTGCCCATCTTCCTCTCCCAACACCTAGGGCTGCACTCAGCCATGGCAGACGCCCAGAATTTGTTGGATGAATTCATCATGTCAAAAACTTCCGGTGCGAGTTCCACAATTTTAAAGAAGCCGAATCTTTTGAGGAGACTTGCATGTTCATGTGGTTGCAATTTACATCTCCGTGCAAGAACCCTGATATTGATTTCCTCGGAAATGAACATCAAGCTTCTGTTTGACCTCTCCAGGGTCAGGAAGCTTGTCAGTTTCAAGGGCAGACGGCCTTACTGTTGAACGGCCTGACCCTCAGGTGATTCTGTCCCTCCCACTGCCTCGGCATCGCTCTGCAATGCAAAATATACCCAAGTCTCGACTGGCTATTTCTCCTGGTAGGCCTCCAGTATCTTGAACCACTCACCTGTGCCGTATGAAGTTTTTCTTCTTTAAAAGACACCTCCCCTTTCAATGCCTGTTACCCCATCCTGGACGCTTTCTGGTTTGTCTCTGCCACCGCGCAGCACAGCAAATATTCGATGGCCATCTTCCGCCTACCTCCCAATGGCCAAGGAGCCCCCTGGCAGGACGCCACGTGCTACTTGGTGACCAGGAGGCAGACAGCGGGAGCCCCCTTGCTGGAGGGAGGGGTGTGGCTCCCTGTAGGAATTCCCAGAACCGGAAGAGGACGGAGGAGACCTGGGGAAGTGCCGGATCGGGTGGGGATGAGGTTTCCTGCGCCCTGAACACTGCTCCTCCCCCGACAAATCTGGGATCAGAAAATGGCGAGATGCCTCTTGCCCTTTGCAAGCTGGGACTGTTGGCCACCACGTTTGGGGCTGATGCCCTAGAGACCCGATATCCCATTAGGAGGGGGCTGGGAATGGGAGCTTCTCCATGGGATCTTCTTTAGTTGGAAAAAGGGAAAAAAGCATTCTCATTACGATCTTCGTTGGCTCTTTCCTCTTGCCATCAAGGCACACGGAGGGGCGTGTGGCACCACTGTCGTAGGCGGCCGGGCTCCTGCAGCCCTGCCCCAGCCTCGCAGCCCTGCTACGGCCCTGTGCCCCCCACAAGCACAGGGGAAATGAGACTACAAGAACCTGTCACACAGGCCAAGACCAGGGCATTTCATGTTTTCTGTCAATAATGTCGCTAATCTCTTGAATTAACTCACCTTTTAGAAAGGGAAGATCGAGAACATGAACAGCACAGATTAGAAATGCAAGATGGCAGGGGTTAGGGAGGTGCTGACGTAAATGGCGGGGCGCGTGTGTGTGTGTGTGTGTGTGTGTGTGTGTGTGTGTGTGTGATGGCCAAGTCCAGTCCCCGCGTCCAGCACAGTACGTGGCAAACTGCAGCACAGCAAGTACTCGGTGGCCATCCTCCGCCCACCTCCCACTGGCCAAGGAGCCCCCCCCCCGGCACATGGCAGGACGCCACGTGCTACTTGGTGACCAGGAGGCAGACAGCGGGAGCCCGAGGGAGGGGCGTGGCTCCCTGCAGAAACCCCAGGCCTGGGATTTGAACCCATGAACTCACGTGGCCGTGTCTTCTGGAAGGAATCCCCCACGGGGGGTGATAGAGCCCAGGGCGGGGGGTATCTGCTTTGCCACAGCGCAGTGCTATCAGTTTTCGGTTAAGTGTCAGCTGCCTTCTAAAGACCCTTCTCATAAAAGCAGCCCCCCAGGAGGACAGCGGTTCTCGGGAGCTTGAGCTGCAACGCCCCGACGACGAGGGCTGGCTGTGCGGTCTACAGAACGTAAAGGCCTTTCGGGGAACCCCTCAACCGGGTGCTCCCACCCCAGGGCACGGAGGGCCAGGCACGGAGCGTGCCATCAGCCACCCCACCCGACAGACGCAGGTGCAGGCCTGGGGCTGGCGCACCGTCCGGCACTCCGTCTTCCCACCACGCCCCTTCCCTTTTCCGCGAGTTGACACACAGCTATACCTTCTACCTTTAAAGCAAACATTTTATCTTTTTAAAGTTGTTAGTGCCTCTGAAGCCCCAAGTTCTGGATACAACGATCTCATCAGACTCAGGGGTTCCTTATGTGTCCATCCTGGACGTCCTGCCCTGCGCGGCTCTAAGAGTAGGCGTGGTGAGTGTATTTGGTGCGGGAAAGAAGAGGTGAGCCAGGGGAGAGAAAGGAGAAATGCATCGTCTCCTTCAAAAACAAACAAGCAGTGTGTATGTCCTACAGCCTACAAAAGATTAAAAAAAAAAATACTCTGGCCGTCTTGACACATTTTTAGATGAATTATCTTGTGAATCGTGCTAAAACTCCCCTGCTTATAGAAATAAAGAGCACTAACGCTTTGGTGTGTGTTCTCCCAAAAAAATAGAAAACCACAGATCAAGACAGTCAAAGGATTTAAGCCACCTCCTGAAATATGGGAAAAAGGTCTTACAAATCTCTCAAGAACTCCAAGATCTTTTTATTGATTTCAAATTCCAATAGAATGAATATGTTTTATCTAAATATTTTTATCACATAACTGAAACATTGAATTATTTTTTTCAGAAATAGAGTTAAATACATCAATCTAGTTACAAATTCTAATATAAAGAGTACAAAATATAATGTTATAAATTGTATTTAAAAAAAGAAATACAAATTCTATGGTCTTTTGCATTTTACTGCCTCAAAGCCTAATTAGCAAAGTTGATGAAGAATGAACAGCCTCCCTCAGTCCCGTCACGCAGGCCCACGGGGGGCTCTGGAGGGCACTTAAACCACCTCTCCACGTCCTGGCCTGTGATTTTTTTTTTTTTTTCTCAGTGAACAAAACGTTCTGCAATTAGAACTCACCAAAGTTAAAAGCAGTAAAACAGCATACGCTCCTTCGTCTGCAAAGTGGGAAGGAAAAGTTAGGCAAATACAGTCCCTCCTTTCTGTACATTACGGAAGCCTCTCAGGGCTTGGCGGGCGATGGCTTGTTTTGCGTTGAAGCAGGATTACTGGTGAGGAGAACGTGGCCATGAGAATCCAGGGGGTGTAGTATCCTCGGGCACAGATGGACAAGCGCTGTCACTTTCCACAGAAAGTGCAATATTTACCCTGTGAGCTACTCCCTCTCTCTCTCTCTCTCTCTCTCTCTCAGTGGGAAGAACAAACAGTTCCCTGAGCCAGCTCCCTGGGAAACACCAGAGAGACACCTGTTACTTCCGCATTCCACACTACAGCCATCCTAACCGAGTGCTAAGTCACTATATCTGTGTGTGTGTGTGTGTGTGCCCCCTTACATAGATGTTTCTAGAACGTTACATAACCCGTGACAGAGTGGCCAAGTCTGAAGATGGCTCTTGACACACTGGTCAAAATTGACATCGCTTGACCTGACCCAGCGGCCACGTTTAATCATCAGCCAGAGTGACTTCCTAGAGTACCTTCTTTGCAGGAAACCAGTGTCTTTCTTGGTTTAAAAACTAAATGAGTCAATATCGGAGAGACCTCTCAAAGCACTTAATACTTTTCAAAACTGAAAAGGCAAAATCCACTTGCCTTGAACATTTGTACTGTGTTTAGACCAAGGTGCAACGTATCCGTCTGAGATGCCAAGAGACCTTCGGAAACCGGGCAGGGAAATGGCACAAGAGGGGACCGTCTTCCAGAGAAGAGGCTTGCCTGCCGACTTTTCAGAGAATTTACATGTTCATTCTTCAAATTAAGGAATATGAGTGAATAACCTGAAAGATTCCTATAAGCTCATTATTATTTATGTGTTATTTGAGTTCAACAACGGGTAAGAGACGTGAGCGGGGAGCAGGAGAGGGCGTGGAGGAGAGCCAGACGGACAGAGCCGCGCCGGGAGCAGCGAGAGCGCAGGCGGGGGCGGGGAGATACACCGAGAAGCTGCAGTGTAGACAACCAAACCCTTTATTGTCTAAGTTACATTAGACGCCAACACTGTAAAAATCCTGTTGAGAAACAAGGAAACAGCAGATCGGTAGAGGTAGTAGAAGTCTGTAACAGTCAGAAGGTGACCTACAGGAGAGATCATGCGGAAATTATCATTCGAAAAACAGCGAATCAAAACATATTGGCTAAATAAATAAGAAAACACAAATCATATTAAATACTATGGCCAAACTGACATAAACGCATTAACAAACCAACACAATACTGATGACCAGTGGAAGAAAGAAACCACAGTCAGGCCCGAGAACGGTGCGCCTGCCTTGGAGGGCGGCTTCCTCGGAGGGTCCTAGACGTCTGTGTAGTCACGTGAAACCTACGTCTGCACTCTACGCACGCACAGTTCCGTCAGCTGACTTGGCTGCGCGCTCTTCAACGGGGCCCCAGGCACGCACCCCTCTCTCCACCGGGCGCCCCCGGGAAGCCGGCTCCCGGGAGGGTCCCTCCAGCTCCGAATGCCAGCTGGGCCCCGGTGTGCCGCTTCTGGGACAGTAAGAACGGACACGACACTTCCTCCCGTGTCACTTTGGGAACAGAGTTGCTTTTAATAACTAGGACACAGAGAGACAGACAGGACTGAGTCACTAGCCCCTGTGCATTCCTGAACCGTCACTGCTCACGTTCAGCCAAGAAAACGAAATGCAGAATTGATCGCTTTGGGGACCCAGGCTATCAAAGTGATCAAACATAAGTCAACAAAAAGGCATTTTGCCTTCCAAGGTGAACAGAGGAATGTGTCGCTGCAACTTTGCTCAAAACGACTTTACAGAACGGTCTATTCCAGCTGCGTAACGGTATCTGCATGGACATCCCAATTACACCAACACAACAGATCATTCTGGTGCAAGAATCATCGGGAAAAAATAAGTAAGAAAGTTACATACACACACACACACACACACACACACACACACACGTGCACCTGTATACACATACACGTGTATACGCGCATGTGTGTGCACACACGTGTGTATGTGAGCTAGCCAGTTACGTTCCATGATCTGCAAGTGTCACAAGGTAACCTGAACCGTCAAGTAATTTAAACTCAGTAACAAGTAGAATCCAGAACCAAACATTAACTAATAACAACATCAACAATAATAATAATATAATAATAATTCAACAAATCATCAGAACAGGAAAACCACACGTCAGGGTTTGTGTATGTGCGCGCGCACGCGTTTCAACAAATCTTTGTATCAGAAGCCTGTTTCCTACAAAAAAACTGCACGAATCCATTACTGTATTAAGTAAACTGTCGCTCTCACCAGTATTAAAGGTTAGGATAATTTCTGTACATGTAAAATTATTGCTTTTTTGAAAAATATATTTAGCATGCTTGTTTTTAATCCATTTCCTGCCTTTACAAAATTTCACAATTAAAAAAAACCTAGTAAAGCTTTTGCAAAAAATTTCACAGAACATTTTCATTCAAGGCAGCAGTAACTTTTGATAATGCATAAAATCATATGTGCAAAAATCTGAAACTCTCAGAAATATTACCATCACACACAGTGTCACGGTAACAGGAAAAGAAAATATTTATATCTGTGGAATACAATTTTAACTGCATACACTGCACGGTTTAAGATCCTTTGTTACGGGCCTTAACCCCCACCACAAAAACTTGCATTTGCGGGACTGAGGAAGAGGTATATAAAGCCGCCCCCACCCACGGGCCTGGGGACCTCCACGTTCTGGGAATGAAGGAACTCATCCTGAGGAGGGCCCCGGGCCCAAGAAGAAAAGACACCGACTTGCTGGGCTGGTGTAGGGACAGACGGGAAGGGGAGGGAGGGGGAAAAGAAGGTTCCAGAGCACCAGGGCCCCCAAAGCTGCTCAGGGATTCTCCTGCCATCACTAAAAGGGTGTAGACCGGGGGGAGGGGGGGGTTCAGTGGCTGGAGCATTCGTGAAGACAGGCAGTTCCTTCGTGAGCAGTTTACAGAGTGTAGCCCTGTTACAAAAAGGTCCTGAGAATAAACAAAGAAGCCTGCTTTTCTTAGTGTTTAACTAGCTCTTTGCCGAAGCAGAACGTACGTCCTCCCACAGATGTGTTTCCTCCGCGGGCTGGCCGAGCACAAGGGATGGGAGGGACGGAAAGAGCCAACGGGGTAACGCGCACGGGCCCCCCAAGGCCACCGGACAGTCAGGCCCTCGTCACGGGCCCCGCCGTCCCCGGCGCCACCTCCTTCCTGTCCTCCGCGGACTACTTTAAACACCCGCCGCGACAAGGCCGAGCTGCGGCGCCACCGCTCCGCCGGCCTCCGCTCGCCACCGCGCGTCCGCGCGTCACCCGCCAGTCCCCCCCCCGCCCCGCGAGCACCGGCCGCCTCGACGCGGCGCTCGGCCTCTTCGGTCTCTGCCACGCGCACACGAGTCCCCCTCCAGTGTCTCCGACGCGGACGCCCGTGCCCCAGCGTGCCCGCCGCCACCACCGTCTGGTCTAGGAAAATACGGGCCTGGGGCGGACAGCACACGTGTGCGCGGAGAGCAGGCACGCGTCACTGCAGGGAGGCCCGTCCTCGTTTATCCTTCAAGGTCGCTCAAGGACAGGCGCCTCCCGTCGGCCTCCAGGGCCGCGCGGCCGCTGCGGGCTGTGCGGCGTCCGGTCGGGAGTCCGGTGGCTGTCCTCGGCGGGGCGGTCGGGGTCACTGTCGGTCATCCACCAGGGGACTGCTCACGGCGGTCACGGGGCACCGGGGTCCACTGGAAACGCGTCCTCAGGTTCCCTTTCCGAGAGGCACTGTCTGGACGGTATCTGGGTTAGAACGGTCTCTCCCCTGGAGGAGAAAAAGCAGACAACAGAAAAGCTCATTTCTGCCTCTTGGGGTCCGAGTGCACTCTTCCTGTTAATTTTCTCACCAACACCCAAGAACGCAAACGATGACCTGCACGCGGCAACCCCGTCCGGCCGCCGGAGAACCCCCGACGACCCCGCACCCCCACCCCACGTCGGCGGTAACTCCCTTTACTCGAGCGGGATCTAACTGTGCCCTCCCGCGCCTGCAGAGGCCGCTTTGGACCATCGTTTCCAGCGGCTCAGAGAGGATCATTAGGCTTCTCTGTTTCGCATGTAAGGAAGGCCAATAACAGCGTCTGAACCAGCTCTGAAGGAAAGGTTCAAGGTGGCCAGATGGAATTGGGCGAGGGTTCCAAAAAAAGCAGAATTTCGCAGTACGGAGCGGGGGAATGACAGTTCGACAACGAGGCTGAATCGGGCCACACAAACACAAAGAGAACAGCACAGCTCTCACGTAGGTCTGTCAGAACCGAATTTCCATAAATAATCACCACGTTGGAAAAACAGAAGGGGCATTCTCAAGTCAAGTGAACTGCAGGCTAAAAATGGGAATGAACGTGAGCCCGTAGCTTTTAGAGAAGGCTCTCAAATGACACGCGAGGCGTCGCTATTTGAACAATGGCGTTTAGGATCTGAGGACAAAAACAACAGTAAGATTAATCTTACTTAACTGCATTAACCTTCAGCTAAAGTCGTGATGAAGTGAAACCTGCCGCTGGAAATTAACATGCACGCACCAACTGGAGCGAGATTCTAACCGGTTTCCAGCGACGCCTACAGGAGCCCTAGAAACAAGTTGGGGGGGAGGGGCTGGCGGACACAGCAAATTAAGTGCTTCTCTTCCTCCAATATCGGCAGAAAACTCCCATTTAAAACCAGCCCTACATTTCGTGACATCTCCCAGTCGAGTCTGAAGGCCGTCAGAAAGACACGCGACGAAAACGTGGGGGTGGGCAGTTGGGGTGGGCACAGGGGTACGGACAGAAGCTGATCTGAAATGCAGGAAACCGTAACTGAACTCCCTCCAGTAGATGGTGAATTTCCTGCAGGAAACTGAGAAAGAGGTTTCACATTTTTGCCCAGCGACATCACCCCGCGGATAGAGTCATCAACAGGGTTCTTTCAGAACTGATTCTAGATGCATTCAAGGAAGGAAAACGGCCTTTGGGTTTGCCCAGAGCAAAACGGGAGCGAGCGGTTGTTAGCCATTAGGGGGTTGGCCTTGGAAGTCTCTACGGAGTACCTGTATGTAGCAAACGAACTTGCTGGCGATTCCAAGCCATCTGGACCTTGTACACACAACAGAGGCCACACCCCCGAGGGGCCACCTGGACTTCTCCTTGGGGCCAGAAAACACACACTTGCCCTGGGCAGATACAAAATACCACTAGAGAGTTAGCAGGAAGATGGGCCTCCCTACATCAAGGGCTGAAGGTTTCAATTCCAGAGCTCAGAAAGTTTTAAAAATGTGTATTTTAAAAAGACTGCAAAATCTGGATAACCCTAATAACTAGGTTGTGAAATTTAGTCCATAAGTCTAGACACACAGATGCCTACTGTTGCTTTGTAATTGAAGGGATACGTTCCAATAGCATCTCATTTTTTTAGGGAGTCATTTTTACTTGTTGATTCTTTGGGACTAACGTTTTACTATGTCATACAGCTGTCCTTCAGGCTTTTTAGGAAATGAATGAAATTCATCCGAGAAATCGGGCTAAGGGGAAACGTAGCTACAGAAGCAAGGAGTTCCAGAAACACTTAAATTCAGCGCACACACAGGTTGCTTTCTCCCTCCTACAAGACAGAGTACTCAGAAAAGGAGAAGCAGGTTTACAGAAAATTTGGCGCTTTTTTTTTTTTTTTTTTGGCCACCGTGTAAATTGTGGGCTTTTCAGTAACGCTGAAGTATCCTTCTTTAGGGCATTTTGATGTTCTAGGGGTGGAGACTGACTTCTGGAACTTGATAAGCCATACGGTTTTCCCTTTTGTCTTTATAAGCTAAGGGAACGCACATGCCCTCGTGTGTGGGGGTTAATGGCATAAACACAAAAAAAGCCTGTCCCCAACCCCACACACACATGAATCTCTCACCCTTCAGACAGATGGGGACAAGACTTGCATCAGACACGCGGTATAGCGCCCGATGCATGACAACATCACACACAGCACCTCACTGACCAGGACGTCCACCCAACGAACCCCCGCAGGCAGGAGCTCACGCTACGGTGCGTAATTTTAGACAAATCACTCACTATAGTCACAACTTTTCACAGTAGGCTCCACTTACAGAAAAATGGGTAACGTGTTTTAAGATGTCTGCTTGGGTGTTGTGAATAACAAAATCGCTTAGACAGATGCGCTGAATTCTGAAATTCGATCCGTGGTGCTGAGAATCTCGAAGTCGGACGACAAGAGATTCCACACGGACTCAAACAGGCCCGCGACGTGATTTCTCCATCGTCTGCGTCGTAACATCCGTGGCCAAAAATGAGATAAATTAGGTTGCCATTTATTTTCTCATTTCCTGGTATTTTGATTAAAGGAATTATTTCTCCAGCTTAACTATTTTAAAATAACATTTAGAATAATAAGAAATAAACTATTAATCATAGTCTTTAAACTCTGGCAAGAAACCTAAACAAACTGAAACACCAGATTTCGTATTTCAGCAAAAGTCAGTCTGGTCCTTTAAATCCAAAAGCCAGGTAAGTGCAGGGAGAGAGGGTTGATTTTTCTTGGTTCTAAATATTATTTTCATTTCTGATGTTTAACAACATAATGGAAAAAAAATTTCTTCCCAACACACACAAAAAGCCTCCTAGGTTCTTTTTTTTTTTTTTGTCCCCCTACCATCCATGGGACAACGATACCCATATTTCAGCCTATTATTTTCAAAGCATGCTCTTCCTACTGATGAATATCGGTGATTACTAGAAATTAAACATTTACTGAGTCACCGAAAGCTCTGACAAAGCATCCTGAAGGTGACAATAGGCACGCAGCTCTCCTCTCGTGTACAATTCTGCTTGGAATACTAGCTCCCTGACGCCTGCAGTTTAAATCACATGACAAGCAGAAGGGACACGGGGGCCTTTATTCCTGAGGGAGGGGGAGAACTACCCCACCGCCTCGGCCATGTTCCGGTCATGAAGATCCCTGCACCTCCAGAACCCAGGCTCCTGCGACAGCAAATGCAAAGGAAGATCCTGCAGAACAGATCCCGTGACCACGAGCTTCCTCCTGGAAACTCTTCCGTTTAACCCACATCTTTAGCCTCTAAGGATCCGGGAATCCTTGCCACTTGGCCTACGGGAGCAAGGAAGGCCCGTTAACCAGCGTGCGTGCGGGAAACAGACTGCTGTCAAACACACAGCAAAAGAAAACGATTTCCCTTCTCCCCAGAGTCTCTGTTCACTCTGACCTAACTGCACCAGACCCATTTTGGCATATGGACCTCTTGCCTGTTAAGCGGTTCACTCGGACGCAGTCAGACGCTAGGACTTGTCACAATCTCCTAACACAGAAAACCCAGACGTTAACAGGCAAAGCAAGGGCGGCCGGCGTATGGTGGCAGGTGTAAAACGAGGTCCTCCCAGCCCAGAGCCACAAACCAGGCCCCTACGTCTGCGTGGCAAGGCTTTTCTCAAACGACACATCCTCTGTCTAAGGAACGACCAGTCTGCGAAACAAAGCGAGACGGAACAAGAGCCCTTCCAAGGTTCCGACAGAGCTGGGAGACACCAAGGGAAGAAAACGGCCATCGAGGTTGGTTCCCTCGCACGGTCTGTGAGCAGGCTCATCGGCGACGGGCGTGAATGCGCGCATCCCCCGGGGTCCACGTGCGTGAGCAGCGCACACCCACCCGTCCCCGAGGCTCCTCCGGTCACCTGGGACGGGGTCGTTTCTGGAGTAACGGACAGTAACAAGTGACTCTCTACCCCGGCGTGGTCACTCCCACCCAAGCACAATACGTGCTGCTGTCCTGACCTTACCGGGACCTGCGTGGAGTCAGGCGGAGAGACCCGCTCTGCGTAACCCGCTATCTCCACCGTCTACAGCGTCTAGTTCCCCAAAAGTGAGTTGGCTGATCTGCGCCGAACGTCCATGCTGGAAGCTGTTAGACACATCTCCTCCTCCCCAGTCAGACCCACATACTCGGCTCTCCTGCTGGACATCCCTGGCGGGAACCCCAGGAGGCACCCCGACCTTGGCTCAGACGTGACCTGGAACCAGGTGCGTTGGGCTTCTCGCTGCCAAGCTGTGGCCTCGGGCAGGCCTGCTCCTGAGAGCCGGTGGCTGCGGCCAAAACCAGGGTCGCCTGGGTCCCTTCCCTTTGCGCACGTCCCACCGCGGTGCCCAAGAACACCCTTCTGCTCTCTCCCAGCCGCACCCGACCTCAGGGCCCCGTGTCTCTCACCGATCAGCCCCCGCACCCCCACAGCAGTGCTCAGCCGCCTGTCCAGAACGTCGCAACACAAGACACAGCACCAACAATGCCATCTTTGCTCGGGGCTCCCCAGGGCCCAGAGGATGCCCTCCGTCCTCCAGTCCTGCCGGACTTCCCAGGCCCCTCTCACAGAACATGCTCCTGACCCTCCGGGGGGCTCCTGCGGGCAGCCCCTGGCCCTGCACGGCCTTCCAGATGCCCCAGTCTGGGTTCCAGGACCCCCACCGACTGGCCCCCTTGCCTTGCTTTCTTGTCTAAACCACCACCTGCACCTTAAGAAACAGAGGAGCACCTTGTCTGCCCAGTATTCGGGTCGTCTCTGTGTCACAGAGCCTGGCACGTGGTAGGTGCTCAGGAAACACAGTCAGCCAAGAGTAAACGGCTATTTGAAAACAGAATTCGCATCCATGATGAGCATCTATAAAAGTCCATCAACTGTGTCACATCATAGAACTCCTGCAGGAATACAGGACAGTGCAGGATTTAAAAACACAAACAAACAAAAACAAAACCCAAAATCCACAGTTTCTGAAGTGTCCAGGAGAAGACCGGGACTCCTATATCAGTTCACGTTGGCAAAGCACACCCAACGTGGAAAAGAACACGACTGGGTAAGTTGAAGGACTCCCGTTCCAGACAGCCTCAGGACCTGTAGCATACCCTAAATCTAGCGCGGCAATTGTGGTTTTTTTTTTAAAGTACGGCAGCTACAGGATAAGAAAAATACGAAGGCTTAAACCTCTGGGACCGACGTAGTTTTCAACTATCTTGGCAGACACGTCTCCTTGGGAATTCTTAAATTCCAAAGTTTGCTAAGGAAGCAGAATTTCCTTAGAGAACCAGAACATTCAGTGATTAGTCAACAAAAGCTCCTTTAAATCTAACAGAGGACAAAACCGACGAGCAGGGGCCATGACCGCAAACTAGCTGCCACAGAGGGAGAGGCAGATCACTGTGGCGTCAGCGTCACCGGCCTGGGCGAGCGCCGTCCCCAGGCCAGAGGGAAGGACGGCTGATCCACCGAGGGCCTTGCTCAGGTCCTAAGACCCCAGCCCTGCACCTCCGTGGACCCGAAGTCAACAGGTCAGTTAGTAATAAGCGTAAGACAGCAGAACCTGAGTTTACAGAGACAAAGAAACAACAGAAATAAATCTTTTCTCGCTCACAGTCAAGGATGAGGAAGGAACAATTGCTAGGAGTTCTCAGCGCAACTCCAAGTGGCACAGAAGTAACTTCAAGTACAGTCTTAGGGATTCGCTTCGTTGATCTATTTCTCCCCGTGACAGAAGCATTTTTAAGAGGCTTGAGTAGAATCAACACGCAGCAAACAAACTCAGGTGTATTCATTCCTGAAGAATCTCGCTGAGTTATTCATACACCTGCCTGGCGCTTCCCACCCCTTGCCAGACACTCTCGTCAAAAAGCCGCGTCTTCGGTAGATTTAACGGGTCACCTATGTGCACAGGAACACTTTGGACTGACTCCAGGTGCAATCTCGATATGTAATTCTCCACTTACGGTGCGACTTTGTTGTTATTCATCCCACAAACACATCGCGGTGGCTCTTGTCACAAGAAGGTTTATTTGTTAAAACGGAGAGTGCTACCTAATTCGGACTGAGGTCACATGTGTACGGACACCTTTTAATTCCGGATTCAGAGAGATGTTACCTAGTTCATAAACTGTCAGAGCATCATGACATAAGTTACGTACATGCTAGAACTGTAGGTTTTATCGAGACAGAAATCACTTACTAAAAACCTGTAACACGTGACAAGGCATTTTGTCAAAGACATCAAGAAAAGGCTCCGAGCAACAGCTAGGAATTCTCAAATTGCCAGAAAACACAAAAACAAACCTCTGATGAGGTAGCGTCCATTCTAAGGTCAGCTCTGTCCTTATAGCAGCGACCCTGTAAAGCTGTTCCGTTGCTAACCTTCCCCTCCAGAGAAACAGACCAGAAAGGCTCTTGAGATGCCCTTGGCACCTCAGTCCGCGTCACCGATCTCAACAGCCACACGTCCCGCAGACGGGACCGGAGCCACGAGCTCGATCCGTCCCCGACAGGGTGTGGACGCCTGCTCTGGTCGCAAATCATCCACGGGGAGGGTGTGAGGACGTGGGACCTTCTAAGACAGCCCGTGGTGTCTCCCAGCAGAGCACCACTCACGGGGGATCCGAAGGAGCACCGCCTCAGGGAGAGGACGCAGCCGAGGAGCACCACCCCCAGCAGAGCACCGCTCACGGGCGATCCGAAGGAGCACCGCCTCAGGGAGAGGACGCAGCCGAGGAGCACCACCCCCAGCAGAGCACCGATCACGGGCGATCCGAAGGAGCACCGCCTCAGGGAGAGGACGCGGCTGAGGAGCACCACCCCCAGCAGAGCACCGCTCACGGGAGATCCGAAGGAGCACCGCCTCAGGGAGAGGACGCGGCTGAGGAGCACCACCCCCAGCAGAGCACTGCTCATGGAGAGTATAAAAGTACTGCTGTGGAAAAAGGACAGGGCAAAATGTGTCCGCCAACAAATTTATGCAAACACATCTGGGGAGAAAAGCATGTGTTTCTCGTGTGCCCAGTCGCCACCTGTCTCCCCCAGTTCCCTCACCCCCAACAAGACCAAGAGGAGCCACGGACCTGCTGTGTCCACATAATTCACGGCCACGACAACCGTCAGCGTCTGTCAATCGCCCACAGACTGTCCCGGAAGGGCTGTGCTCTGAATCAAAGCAACGCAACGTTATTTACACTTGACGTAAGAAAGCGCCGGATGCCCTGGCGAGGAGCACCCAGCACGCCTCTTCCCAGCACCGCAGTGAAGCCCGACATCCAGTTAATCGGAAGACCTACTTGTTTGGGGGCGTCTGCGGAGGGGGCGTGGGCTTCAGCACTTCGGGGGCCGTTAGGCGCAAACACCACTGTGGGACAAGGGACAAGGGGGGCGTCAGCGCAGGCGTGTGCCCGCTTCTTCGTGACGCCGCGTTCCACGAGGCCGTTATGATAAAGCGCTTTCACACGAGAGACACGAGCGCCTCGCCTGTGGCCGGGAAACACCAATTTTCCTTCAACACTCACTCGAAGAGACCGGGCTAGTGCTGCCGGGGCCGCTGCCCTCTGCAATCCCGACCTCGCTGGCGAAGGAAGCCACCACTGCCACGACTAATTCCCAGGGTCTGTGCAAACGGACCCTCCCCCGCATCACTCACCATTTGGCCTCTGTCACTCGGCATCACAATGGCTGGTGCATGCGTCCTTCACACTTCTGATAAAGACCCCACCCGCCCCCGTGCCGGGCAGTGTCCCCACACACTGCTCCAGGCACACGCGGTCTCAGGCGAGCTGGGGACACACGGTCCCAGGGCCGCACACCGCTGACCGGGGGAGGGGCCCTGGGTCCCCACCGTGGCGACCGGTCCGCACCAAGGAGGACAAACTCCCAGCCGTGTGGCACGCTGACAGGGGCACCGTGACATCGTGTGCTGGTGGCGGCAGAATTCATTAGCATGTTTGTTTCCGAGGACCCTGCTCTCTAATGGAAACAGGACACCTGCAAACAGGCTTGTCTCAGATGAGACACTCGGATGCCAAGGGGGCACCAGCCCGGGCGCCCGACGGCAGAGTCTGGCGCATGACCAATGGGACCAGGCGTCACCTCTCGCCTCTCGTGTCGGTGTCCGCGGCCACAGTCGAGGCGGCTTGGCTCCCCAGCGCCTCCCTGGGGTCCATGGGTGGCCCAGGCCCGGTGGCAGGTGGGGTACCTGTGTGGGTCCACGTGGGGGCCCTGAGGTGACCGGGCTGCTGGAAGCACATCCCACGCTCCGCGCACGCGAAGTCTCCCTGGCGGGCCTGCGTCCAGAGCGTCCCTAGGCGGCGGTGGCCGTGGGTGGTGTCGGGTGGGGCGGTGGCAGGGCAGGGGCGAGAGGAAAGCATCATCAGTCTGTCTAACGGTGTGACGGGGGGCGCCACAGGCCCGGCTGACGACCACCACCGTCCCCCAGGCTCTGCCACCAGCCGGCCACACGGGGGACCGGCAGGAAGCGAGAATCACGGCCCCGGACACCTGCTCCCCAGCGGGGCCTCCGAGCGACCAGATGCCCTCCCGTCATCCACGGCCACTCGGCAGCCTGGGCAGGCTGGTGGGGTTGGCGCCTCGGGGACAGGGAGGCCACAGGCCTGGCCGCCTATTCCCACTGCTCCACTGACACGGCCCACAGGCCCCTCACCTGTGCCCACACACGCCCTCCAGGGCCGAGACGGACGGCACACCTGGGAATCGCAGGACTTACAGCCCCAGGCCCACATTCCCTTCCGTGGGAAACGGGGTGCAGACGACCCTCACTTGTCTGCGCCTTTCCTGCCACGGGACGTCCCTCCGAAGAAAGGCTAAGAGCTCATGGAGGGGAAGTGGCTCCCAAGGACCTTCTCAGGTTCTCCCCGACTCTCCCCTACTCTCCCCGGTTCTCCCCAACTCTCCTTGGTTCTCCCCGACTCTCCCCGGTTCTCCCCAACTCTCCCCGGTTCTCCCTGACTCTCCCCTACTCTCCCCGGTTCTCCCCAACTCTCCTTGGTTCTCCCCGACTCTCCCCGGTTCTCCCCAACTCTCCCCGGTTCTCCCTGACTCTCCCCTACTCTCCCCGGTTCTCCCCAACTCTCCTTGGTTCTCCCCGACTCTCCCCGGTTCTCCCCAACTCTCCCCGGTTCTCCCTGACTCTCCCCTACTCTCCCCGGTTCTCCCCAACTCTCCTTGGTTCTCCCCAACTCTCCCCAGTTCTCCCCTACTCTCCCCGGTTCTCCCCGACTCTCCTCATGGGGCTCAACCCGGCGGCAACACAGAAAACAGAAACAGCAACGAGAAAGTCCCTCCTGGAGCAGCACGTGATGTCAAAGGACGCCCACGCAGCTGGGCGTTTCCGGACCTGAAGTCTGATATGTGAGCGCAAAAGCCAAGTGAAAAGGTTGACAGATGGTCTCAATCAAATTAGCTGAAAGCAAACTCTCGCTGCTGCCCGAATTCAGAGTGCCTCAACAGAGAAACAGGACACACGATCACTTCGATGCCGCGGATGACGTGCGAGGGGATGATCGTCAGAGACAGGCACGCGCTGGCAGGCACATCAAGTCACAGCTCTCACTCGGCAAGACATCAACACGGGTCTTCGAGCAATTTAAGAACTTGCCCGCAGAGTTCTCAATTCCCCACTTCCTCATTCAGGAACGCGACAATAAGATGACACATTCTGGCCCACATCCATCCCACGGTCACCAAGGAAAGAGCACTGACCGAGGTCGACAGGACGCCCCAGCCGCTGTCAACGTGGGAAGCACAGTACAGCCAGAGTGACCTCGGGTGCTGGCCGTCGCCTTACTGCCACTGTGTGTCCCCAGATGCCGTCCCTGATGGCTGTGCACGTCCTGGACCCAAGAGCAGGACAGACGCCCCACACACGCAGTTCTGAGAACACACAGCCAGCGTGGAAGCATCCCCACCATCGACTTCTGCCAACGGCCAACTACACATGCCTTGTTAGAACTGCTTTCCTCCCTCTGAGTTTGGCCCGGAAAAAACTCAACGTCTAAAGCAATTCTGTCACCCACTCCTTCTCCTTCTTGACCACCCAGTCGAGCCCCGCGAGAACCTTCTCTGACAATCACTTTGGTCGTGTGGAGTCTCCCATGTGTAACGGGATGGCAAGTTCGAGGCGATTCTAACGATGCCTACACAGGATAGCGAATGATAACGATGAACACGGCACCTGCATCTTCAAGCACTAAGTCATTACAGTACCTTTTTGTAGGTAAATCTTTTAGCTGCCGATTTCCTATCTAAAGTAGCAGGAAAAAAAAAAACCACACAGCACTTGTGTTCAGCCGACCTGATTTCCTTGAATTAAGTACACACACGCACTCACGGACACACACACGCTGTTCTCCCGTGCATTTGGCCACATCGTTTTCTTTTTACTTTTTAGGAAGAGACCCGTTCCCTTTATGGTCAATAATAATGCCCAAGCTACTCCAAAATTCTGAGCTGATCCAAAGGTTATAAACTTCCTTGGAATTAAAGACTGCCTGGTGAGCAAAGAGCCCTGACAGTCTGACCTAGAAACTGACAGTGTGTGAGAAAGTAGACCCAAGCCAAAGGGAGAGAGGAACCTTCCGGAGGCCCGCGCAGACTCTGCTCCAGAGACCCCAGCATACCTGCCCACCTGTAAGGAGGAAAGGAGACGGGAAAGATTCTAGAGACTCTACCAAGAGTCAAACACAGGAAGCACAAGACTTCCGTCACGACGTCTGCGTGTCCTTGGTGTATGTGATGGTTTTAAGCCCCAATAAGAGAGACCTGACTCAACCTCCATATTTTTCTACCTAGAATAATCTTTCTCTTGTCTTCGTGTTTTTTTCCAAAATCTGTATTATCAGATAATACAGACTGGCCACAAGTGTGAAAACACAGGCAATTTATTATTTTATTCCTACTCCGCCATCAAAAGCACTCCTACGACATGGACAGAGGCGTCCAGCCCCCACGGCCACGCTGTGGAACGATTCCGGAACACGCAGCGTGTTTCCCACCTGAAGGGCTAGTGTGAGTCCCTCCGGGAAGTGACAATGACTATCGTCACATGACATCCTTCCTCTCCTGGCGGGGCCTCCAGACTGTTCATTTCCACACACACACACACACCATTCCATTCCGTCAAAACGCGCAGAGGGGAAAGGTCTCTGAGAATCCTCTTCCCTAACTTCCGAGAAGTTTTTACTTTTTAGGAAGAGACCCGTTCCTTAGGGGCATCTCCTGACAGCAGCGTTTTCTGTGTGCACAGATCGCAAGCGCTGAAAAACCCGCGTCCCACTGGCGGCCACAAACGTTGCAGGCCGACACAGATGGGTCGCTCTTCCTTCGGGAGACCTGCTGCATCACCACCGCAGGTGGTGCCCGGCGGTACGTTCACCGAGGGCCCTTGTGCGGAAGGTGCGCGGCAGAGGCATCAGACCACAAAATGCCACCCAAAACGTGCAGACAGACTCGGAGGGTAAGACAAGCCGGAGAGACCGTTCTGCACAAAGATGGATGAAAGATCCTAGACTCGTGACGCAAAACCCGACCGGACAGCCCACGAGAGCAACGAGTGTCCAGGGACGGGTGCAGGACAGACACCCGAAGCTTTCGTCACTGGCACCTTCGGCCACGTGTCAGGAACGTAATCTGGCGGCGCGGCGCTCCTCTCTGGGCCGCCGCCGCCGGAGTACAGCCTCCCTAACAGGAAACACCAATACTCTGTTCGCCGTCGGACTGCGCCGGGCCTGCTGACCTCCTTCCGCTGCGTCACTCCGAGAGCCATACGTGAACACTCAAGGAAGGGAAAGGAGCCAGCGAGGGCGCCGGAGGGGCCGCCAAGGAAGGGATCCCGGGAAGGGCGCGGAGCAGGCCCAGAGAGGTGCGTGGAAGATTCAACAGGCCTTCGTGCGGGAGAGCTCGGGCTGGCCCTGCAGTTGTGACAGGAGCCCGAGGGGGCACCCAGCGGACAGGGCCGTGCAGGGGAGGAGCCCGGGGTGGGGGCGGGGGTCCCAGAGGGCAGGGCCTTGCAGGGGAGGAACCCTGGGTGGGGGAGTGGGTCCCAGAGGGCAGGGCCTTGCAGGGGAGGAGCCCAAGGGGGGGGTCCCAGAGGGCAGGGCCATGCAGGGAAGGAGCCCGAGGGGGTTGGGGGTCCCAGAGGGCAGGGCCATGCAGGGGAGGAGCCCGAGGGGGCGGGGGTCCCAGAGGGCAGGGCTGTGCAGGGGAGGAGCCCGAGGGGGTGGGGGGGGTCCCAGAGGGCAGGGCCTTGCAGGGGAGGAGCCCAAGGGGGGGGGGGTCCCAGAGGGCAGGGCCGTGCAGGGGAGCATGGGCCCCCACCCTGGGCATCCTGTCAAAGTGTGAGGCCACCACACAGATACCAGTCAAGGGACCCAGAGGAACCGATCTCAGTACTTCCCTAACCTGGGAATCCATGGTTCTAAGAATGCACTTCCCGAGGAACTACAGCTAGTTTAAAACACTCCCCTTAGGAAACCCAAATCGGGGTCAACTTAAACACCCGAAAGCTGCTGACACCTGACTACGTCTCAGGACACACACTGCCAAGAGCAAGGAATCCAGGAAGGCATGTGGTTTATGGACAACTTAGCATTTTTTGTATTTAAAAGATAAATATTTGAGGGTACCCGGGTGGTTCAGTTGAACATCCGACTCTTAATGATCTCATGATCCTGGGGTCATGAGATCAAGCCCACATCAGGCTCCAGTGTGGAGCCTGTTTGGGATTCTCTCTCTCTCTCTCTCTCTGCCCAAAAACCTTAAAACCATTTATTTTAAAAGTTTTAAGGGGCACCTGGGTGGCTCAGTCGGTTAAGCATCCAACTTCGGCTCAGGTCATGATCTCACAGTCCGTGGGTTTGAGCCCCGAGTCAGGCTCTGCGCTGACAGCTCAGTTCCTGGAGCCCATTTGGGATTCTGTGTCTCCCTCTCTCTCTGCCTTTCCTCTGCTTGCTTTCTCTCTCTCAAAATAAATAAACATTAAAAATTTTAAAAACTTCTTTTTTACTTTTTAAGGAAAAGGAAGACATTTCAGGCTACCACATACTTCAAATTTTGTCATCTGAAATTCTCAAAACCTTACCTTAAAACTCACCTCTGCTTCCACTCTTTTTGTGGGGGTGGGGACACAATAACAACACGGACCCACAGGCAACACTAAGGGTCTTTACGGAGGCAGGAATACAACTCGCTAGGCGTGACTGGCAGGTGCAGGACGTGATGCGTTACAGGTCTGTGCACGAGGGGAGGTCTCGGAACAGCGGTGCGAGCCTCTGGCTCATGGCACTGGAGGCTGCCGTCACAGGTAAGGACTGGACGCCCAAGAACACAGGTCCCCACTGGGACTCGCCCACCACCTGGTGCCTAAAACTTCTCAGCTTTGGGATCCGAGAAAACCCAAACCTTAAAGAAATGGGGTTGCCGGGGCGCCTGGGTGGCTCAGTCTGTTAAACGTCCAACTTCGGCTCAGGTCATGATCTCGCGGTCCATGAGTTCGAGCCCCGCATCGGGCTCTGTGCTGACAGCTCAGAGCCTGGAGCCTGTTTCAGATTCTGTGTCTCCCTCTTTCTCTGACCCTCCCCTGTTCATGCTCTCTCTCTCTGTGTCTCAAAAATAAATAAACGTTAATAAATAAATAAATAAATAAAATAAGAAATGGGGTTGCCACCAGGTCTGAAGGTCAACCAATATATTATTCTTCCATTTCATAGCAAATCACCTACAATGCTGGAAAACACCGCTGAGATTGTGAGAAGCTCGCGTAACTGAGATCTAACATGTAAAAATGTGGGGCGCCTGGGTGGCTCAGTAGGTTAAGCGTCCGACTTCGGCTCAGGTCATGATCTCACCGTTCGTGGGTTCCGGCCCCGCGTCGGGCTCTGTGCTGACAGCTCGGAGCCTGGAGCCTGGAGCCTGCTTCGGATTCCGTGTCTCCCTCTCTCTCTGCCCCTCCCCCACTCACTGGCGCTCGCTCGCTCTCTCTCTCTCTCTCTCTCAAAAATAAACATTACACAAAAATTAAAGCTAAGCCACGCAGTATCCGCGTTCTGTTCTACCACCTGGTACCAGAGGGCAAGTGCTCAGCTCCGCCCGAGCTCAGAGCACCTGTGCCTGCAGGGAGGAGAATCGTGCACAGACACAGGGTAAGCACCTGGGCACGCAGTGTGTCTGTCTCAACGATCTCTGGGCACCCAGGCCGCTAGCTTCACTCTAGGAAGCTCACCAGAAGCACTGGCTCTGAGCACGCAGAAACAGATGTCAGCCTCCACCACAGACTCCACCAGCCACATCAGTGAGCCGTGGAACACGTTAGTTTTCCTCCTGAGCCGAAGGCCCCATGGTGCCTGCGGATCTGGACGGGCTCCCAAGTCCCAGGGAAAACCAGGAACTTGGGGAGAGACCCACATTTGCCGGCCAGGCACCCACGACCACACAGACATGTCACACAGCAGACTCGGGGGCATCACTGTTGACCCAGCTGCCACGAAACCTGAACCACGCCCCCCCCATAAGTGCTTCCAGCTTCTGGGATTTGAGGGGCCAGATCTAAAAGGTCTTTTCTGACGCTGGCCTACTTTAGTTACAGGTGCACGATGCGCAATTCAAAGACGGGCAATGAACGGACCGACAGAGCTCTGCACGGCTCTCTGAAAGCCCAGCTACGGGTGCTTGAAAGCAAGTACTCAGATTCCCCAGTGTTAAGTGACAGCTACCTGCAGTTCACGATCAGGAACGAGGGCATCCTACCAGTGTGCTCGGCAGTTGTTCCTGATTACCCTTACGAGGAGGTGTCGGTACCCAGACACTGGCAGGAAAGGAAGACGGCCACTGAAGGCTTGTCTCTTCTGGAATCTCAGCACAAGCCCGTCCCCCAAACGTTACACGGTACCTTCATACTCTGCAGGGCTTTGCTCACTAATGCCAGTGACCTGATACGTATTTTTTAATTACGTGCAGAAATAAAACTTAAAATAGTCACTTTCACGGGCGCCTGGGTGGCTTAGTTGGTTAAACGTCTGACGTCGGCTCAGATCAAGATCTCGCGGCTTGTGAGTTCGAGCCCCACGTCGGGCTCTGTGCGGACAGCTCAGAGCCTGCAGCCTGCCTCAGATTCTGTGTCTCCCCCTCTCTGGCCCTCTCTTGCTTGTGCCCTGTCTCTCTCTGTCTCTGAATAATAAGCGTTAAAAAAAATTTTTTTTAACTAGTCACTTTAAATGAACAATCTTATCTCTTATCTTTTGAAAGAAAAGGGACAATGAACAGCTACTGATTTTTTGTTTGAAATGACAAAGGAAGGGGTGCCTGGCAGGCTCAGTCAGTAGAGCGTGTGACTCTTGATCTCAGGGGGGGCGTGAGTTCAAGCCTCATGCTGGGCACAGGGCTTCCTTAGAAAATAAAAATAAAATAAAAAGACAAAGGGCGTGAGGGGCATCAAGGCTGCCCGCCCCTGTCCAACTTCAGCATTTCCAACTTACATCACCAGGAGGGAAGCCCTGAAGGGGGCGGCAGGTAAATAATGCCCACAGCACCAGGCTCGTGCACCCTAGCGGGCAGGGCTGGGGGGGGGGGGGGGCGGGGGGCGGAGGGAAGCACACACGTGCCCCGCCCTCTCTGTTCTGCGATCACAGCCGGGCAGGCGGCGTCACCTCCTAAGGGGAGGCTCCTCCAGAGGCCGGCCCAGGACCTGGTGACAATGCTCACACGGGGGTTGGGAAGGGGCCCGCGCGTCTTACCTCTGTGCTCTAGTGCAGGGCCGTTGGCACCCCAGCTCTGGTAGAGGGAAGCAAAGTCCTTTGGAATGTACGTCTTAAAGATATTGAGGATGTCCAGGCGCTTCTCGTGGCCGTCGGACGCGGGCTCCTGCTTGCTGGTGTGCAGCGGGGGCTGGCCCGGCGAGGCCGCGGTCCCCCCGGGGCCCGCTCCACAGCTGGCCGGCGGCCGCAGCTCCTGGCCCGCCTTGGAGGGGGGCTCGCGGGGAGGTAGAGCGGGGGTCCCGTCGCCTTTCACGTGCAGCTGGCCCTGAGGCTGAGGGCCGAATTTGGCTTTCGGGGGGTCCGGGGCACTGTGCTTATTTGGGGGACCGAGGCCGGCCCCCGCGGGGGGGATGCCGCACTTGTCCCCCGGCCTGCTGCCGGTGGGGGGCTGGGCGCCTGCCCGGGCGATGACTGAGGGCGTCGGGGTGGCGCTTCGGCTGAAGCCGCCGCCGCCGCCCGCCGCGGGCCCCGGCCGGGGGCCGGCCTCCTGCCTGGGCTTGGGCAGGGGCAGCTGCGTGGGGGCGCCGTGCTGCTCGGGGCCGTGGTGGCCAGGCCTGGCCTGTCGGTGCCCTTCGGGGCCGGCCACCCAAAGCGCACAGGGGCCCCCGGAGTGGCCGTCCTTGCTCTTAGGCAGGTGAGCGGCTTTCGTGGTCACGCCCAGGGGCGAGGAACCGCCTCTGGGCCCCGGCGCCCCTCCCGGTACCTGAGTGCGCGTGAACCGAGCGATGGGCAGGGGCTGGCACTCTTTGCCCCCGAGGGCAGGCGGGGGCCCCGTGCGTCCGCTCCGGGCAAGGAAAACCAAGTTGTTCCTGATGCTCTTGTAACCGTTGGGAGGAATCCACTGGGGGGTCACGGAGCTGCAGCTGACCTTGTGCCAGATACGTTTGTGCATCCACAGGACCTCGGGGTAGTACGTCTTGTGGCTGCAGTAAGGGCACGGGTGGACGGCCAGCGCGGCCTGCAGGGAGGAGGCCAGCTCCTTACGGCCGGGGTCATCCCGGGTCGACCTGTCACTGAGGTCCAGCGGGGTCAGGTCTGCGGCCGGCCCCCTCCGTCCGCCCCCAGCGTGTTCCTTAGTGTGCAAGTCAGACAGCTTGTCTTTCGGGTGGTGAGCCGGGCTCTCGGACGAGAGCTGCAGATCTCCTTCTGGAAAAGTCTGGTCCGAAAGCGAAGGGAAGTCTGCAGTGTCCCTGGGGGTGGGGACCTCCCGCTTTGGGTGAAACGCAGGCATCTTTAAGTCCACAGAAAACCTCGGCTGCTCTGCTCTCTTGCAGGCATCTCTGCTCCTGTTTCCAAGTGAGGACACAGAAGCTGCGCTCCCCGCTCCGGGCTCACCGCTATGTGTCTCTGATGCCTTACTTCCAGGTGTGTGAGTCCGGTCTCCGTTGGAGAGCACAGTCGAAGCTACCTCTTCGGAAAAGCAGCAGCGGTGAGGCTTTCCCCCTGGAGGACCAAAATGTAAAACGTGAAGTTACCATCTCTCATCAGAACAGAACGAGAACACCCAGAGCAGCACGCTCAAAGGCCCTGTGGCCCTCGCGCACCGGGTGCGCTGGTCCTCAGCAAGACTGCATGATTCTGGAGCCTGGCTGCGCACCACCCCCCCACAGCGCCATCAAGAGTGGACCAAATGTAAGGGCCAAAGGACAGTGTGCGGGGTGGGGTTTCTTTTTTCAACTGATTACATGACTCAGTAGACTGTAAACAGAAATAAAGTCTAGTTAGCTGTAACTACACAGTTACTAGTTAACAGAGGACAACTAGTTACATCAAAAAGCAAGAAATAACCACTCACTAATAGCACAAGGCTTCCCATGACTGTCAAAGAACTAACTGAAGGCACGTTTAGGGATCCTGTGGGCTTAGGCAAAAAGACCCGGACAGACTGATATGCAGCCTGTGGTCAACACAGAGGCTGGGCCGGGACACCGCTCACTTTGCCCACGGGATCCCGTGGCTGCCTCAGAAATGTCTACGCTACGGGCTGACTTCAGACTGATCCAGAAAGGGTCCCTATGACTCTCTCTCATGAGGTCCGATGTTCAAGTCCACAACCTTGGCACCAGAAGCTTCCCTTCAGAGGCATGAGAAGGGAGCGTAAGTGAAGCTATCCGTCCCTGCCTTTCCCAGGACGGGTGTCCAAGAGAAGGAGGGCACCCGGGATGGGGACCCCGAGCTCTGCAGCTAGAGTTCCCACCTGCCATGCTCCTGCAAGAGAGACAAGCAGGGTGTGCGTGGACGCCCTGTCACCGGCAGGCCTGCCTCGTCCCCGGCCAGGCTGCACTGGGAATCACCACCAGCTGGGAGCTGGGCTCCGTGACCTTTGGACCCCAGGTGCTAACGCTTCTGCCGAGTCAGACTAGACCACAACCCAAGGCGACTCAATCCGACTTGAGAAAAATTCCGTTTTACGTTTGCAAGGATGACTTCGGACATACTGAAAGACGCAAGTCAACGTTTGGAAGGTCCACCGATGTGTCTGGATGTCTTAAAGCTTCCCGAAGTACAGAGGCAGACACACCACCAGAGGGATTTTATCTCCCTGGAGCCCCGTCACAGTGGAGGTGGGTTATGATGTCAGGTGTTCTAACAAGGGTTAGATACTGCTGGTCTTGGAGAAAGAATTTTTAGAGACTTACACATTCCAGTGGAATCTAGGGATCTATCTGCAAAAATACGTTCTTTAAACATTTTCTAAGACTCAGGAATCCCATCGAATGGGCATTAAAAAAAAAAAAGTATTTCAAAGGGATCTTCACGGAAGCAGGAAGGCGCCCCTCACAGGACGCATTTTCACACAGCTCTGAAGGGGAACAGTACCAAATGTTCATTTTCAGTTAGGAGGTGGTGAGCCACTCTTAAGCCATTTTCAAGGATGACGTCCACATAAAAAACGTGACTGGCATGTCGTGATGTGCAGAACGGGTGAGGGGGTAAGACCGAGCGGGGATAAGCGTTCAGATTCCTGTCGGCTCCAAAATGCTAACCCTGAAGCCAAGTCGGGTATGTTGCGTCCTGCTCGGAAGGGCGCTGAGCAGCCCTGGGAATCTCTGGACAAAAGGGCACTTAACGGGAGAGTAAACGTACGGAAACCTGGTGGCCTTGGTTCGATTCGGACTGATACTCAGAATGCCACAATCACTTTCAAATTTTCAAAGAGAGAAATGCCAGGGGCTGGGGCCTCGTCTGTCCTGTGTGAAAGGGACATGGATTTATGAAAACACACGCCGAAGACCATTAGTCAAATTCCTAAGTTGGAACAGGAGGCCGGTGCAAACTGATGTTGCACCTCTGCAGGGGTTGCAAAGCACACCTGTCGAAGTCCCCGAACTTGACGCTCCCAGAAGGGCTGAAGTAACACCACAACCGAACCTCCAGAACCTCTGAGCAAGACACTAAAACACGAGGCGCACGTGACATGACACAGGTCATCAAAGGTCATCAAAGCCATCGTGGGGGCGGGGGCAGAGCTGTTGTCACAGGAAGCCAGTCACGGAGCAAAGGAACTCCTTCCCGAAAGCCTTCCAACCGCAGGAGGGGGAGGGCAGTTCAGAATGGGGACACTGACCATATGAGGTCAAAGGAGGGGGCAGGAGAGCAGCCCAGGAGCCAGGTGATGCTTCGAACCAGGAGACCGTGGTCATGACCCCTGGAGCCCTTTACTTAGGGAGGTTCCTCAGGTACAGGGCTGGGGACCCCCGGGTCACCGTGGAGAAGGCCCAGCCCGCTGCGACCTCTGTATCTACAGCTGCCCCCACCAAGCCAGTGGGGTCACTCAAGGCTGCCAAGCTTCCGGGCATCCAGACCAAAAGCAGGCACAGAGGGGCTGCCCCGGGGCCCCAGGGAAGCGGGACTCAGGTCTCTGCTCCCGGGTCCTTCAGTCCCATTTCCAACTTTACTCACAGGCGTTTCACCTAGAAGTGGACCTCCCACAGGCCACACCCGCCGGGCATGAAGGGTGCCTGCACGTCCCCAGCCACCTGCTCCACGAGCCACACCTCCTCGGTGGGCAGCCTGCCCTGAGCACTTGATTAGGCTTAAACGGAGGGCGATGGGTTCTGAGTTCCGGGCCTGATGTGCCTCCATAAATAGCTGCCTGTAACCTTGACCACCAGGCTAATAGTGTCTGCAGCTGAGAAACAGGCTCCGAGGGTTACCACTGGTCTCCTGCCTGCGGGGGCTGCAGCTGTGACCTCCCGCCAGGGCACCCTGTCCCCAAGCACGGTCCTGGTGCAGAGTGGCCAGACCTGCACGGCCCCCAGGAAGCGCGCCTCAGTCCCCACCCTGCGTCCACATATCCAGTGCCACATGAGGCAGTAATTCCTGCCACAGTCACACATGTGCACACGTGAACAGGTGGGTGCGTGCAAAAACATGCCCATGCATGGGTGCACAAGTGAACAGGTGTGTATGTGTGAAAACAGGTGCATGAACGCGTGAGCACGTGGGCGCACAGAGTGAACAGCTGTGTGCGTTGTGAAAACAGGTGCGTGAACGCGTGAGCACGTGGGCGCACAGAGTGAACAGCTGTGTGCGTGTGAAAACAGGTGCGTGAACGCGTGAGCACGTGGGCGCACAGAGTGAACAGCTGTGTGCGTGTGAAAACAGGTGCATGAATGTGTGAGCACGTGGGCGCACAGAGTGAACAGGTGTGTGCGTGTGAAAATGCGCATGCACGCGTGAGCACATGGGCGCAGAATGAACAGGTGTGTGCATGTGAAAACAGGTGCATGAACGCGTGAGCACGTGGGCACACACAGTGAACAGGTGTGTGCGTGTGAAAATGCGCATGCACGCGTGAGCACATGGGCGCAGAATGAACAGGTGTGTGCATGTGAAAACAGGTGCATGAACGCGTGAGCACGTGGGTGCACAGAGTGAACAGCTGTGTGCGTGTGAAAACAGGTGCGTGAACGCGTGAGCACGTGGGTGCACAGAGTGAACAGCTGTGTGCGTGTGAAAACAGGTGCGTGAATGCGTGAGCACGTGGGCGCACAGAGTGAACAGGTGTGTGCGTGTGAAAATGCGCATGCACGCGTGAGCACATGGGCGCAGAATGAACAGGTGTGTGCATGTGAAAACAGGTGCATGAACGCGTGAGCACGTGGGCACACAGTAAACAGGTGTGTGTGTGTGAAAACAGGCACATGCACACGTGAGCACATGGGCACACAGAGTGAACAGGTATGTGTGTGTGAAAATAGGTGCATGGAAGCGTGAGCACATGGGCGCACACAGCGAACAGGCGTGTGCGTGTGAAAACAGGCGCATGCACACGTGTGCACACACACGTGGACATGCACAGTCATCCTTCCATGGCCTGCTCTCTCCTGGGCCCAAATGATGTGTGTGGGCTACACGCGCCTTAAATTCCTCAGTTTCTTTCTAAATAGGACCCTCCTGGAAATGGCTTCAAAACTGCAGCACTAATTAGGTTTCTGAGGCCGTGACACGTGCCCCACATCTGTGGTTGCTCGGCTCATTGTGCGTGTGCACTCGCACACATGCACGGACGCACACCTCCCTCGGAGACCCCACCAGTCCCGGAAGTTCAGGGGAGGGAGGGACTCCACAGTTTGAAACCCCTGAAGCAACACCGTATACACACACATACGCATACACACGCACACGCGCACCCACGATTAAATCGAGACACGCAGGAAGGACATTTGGTAAGAAAAATTACTCCCCTTTAACTTTCTCTAATTCTTTTCATCGTGGGAAGACATACAGAACAAAAAATTCACCACCCGAACCATCTTCCGTGCTCCCCTTCCACCTTTACGACTGATCTGGGTTTCACTGTGCAGCCCTGTTTCCATTTTACACCCATCTTTAAGGCACTTAATTCTTAGTGCCTATTCGGGCCTCTTTTCTTTTCCCCTCAATTAATAAACCCACCCCTGAGAAGCAGGCCTGTGCATCGCTGCTTGGCCCAGGGTGCAGGTGGGGCCCAGGAAACGGCCCCATGGAGCCGCGGGCCTGGGTCCTGTCCTCGCCCTGATGCAGGCGATGCTCGATGGGGCCGCTGGCCGCGGTGCACCTGCACTCCCGCACAACAGCCTCTCCAACTCACGCTCTGACAGGCTGCCGCTCACACTGCAAGCAAGGTGCTTGCCTGAGCCGGCTGCCCCGCAGGGCTTCGAGGAGGGACGCTCCTGTCTCCCCTTGTGCTCTGCTTCCTAACGGTCGTGATTTATTTCCGAGAATGACAGCTCTCATGTATGGAATCTCAAAAACGTAAAGGGCTCTCCCAGCCTCTCCGGATCCCCAGGGAGCGCCTGTAGGTCCTGCCCGGGGCTCGGGCTCGGCAGGAAAGGGCTGCCAGGGGAACCCAGCATCCACAGGAGGCCTGGAGCCGCCGACCCAGGTGCAGCCAAGTTCATCATCTCAGACGCGGAGCTCCCCCCCAGCAACAGGGAGCGAGAAGGCAAGGAACACAGCGGCAGATGCAAACACGGCCTTCAGTGCCGGCCTGGTCCTGCTCCAGGCTGAGAAGGAAAGGCGCGGGGGGGGGGGGGGGGACTGTCTTCAAAGGTAAAACTTCCAAGCTATTAAAGTTATACAGAAGTCTGAGATCCATCACTGAGAATCTTTAAAAAGAAAAAAGTCGGTGATGCAACCCTAATTCGAAGGAGCCTTGGAAATGCCAGTGCCCTTCGCCCCAGGCCCACAGAAATGGCTGTGCTGGGATCACCACCAAGAGGTCCTTCGACAACTGCACTGTGGTCTCCAGCTCTTTATCACCACAATCTCCTTTCTAACAGATACATTCGAAAAGCTTGACTGATTCCTCTTTTCTGCCGTTAGCCTCTGCAACGGACGCCATCGCCCCCACGGGACGTTTGATTTACTCGGCCGAACACCTTTAGCACTCAGCATGCCTTCCGGCACCTTCCGGCTCAGCAGCACATGCTGCCGGGGCCGTGCCCACACCCTTCCTGCCCCAGCACGAAGGAGGAAAAGGCACCCCTGGATTCCCACCCCGCTCCCCTGCCAGGCTGCCTGCCGGGACCTGCGGGCCGCGAGAACCGGGCCCACCGTGCAGCCTGCTCCGCGCAGGGAGGTGGTGCCCACTGGGCGGCTCAGCTCCAGGGACAAGCGTCCACAGGGCAGGGAACAGCGTCTCCGTGCGACACGCTCGGCTCGACCACATCTGTAGACGCGCACGTTTCTCTCGAGGCCCTCCGCCCCCACGACAGAATGCAGCAGCGTGTTGGTGCCGCACGCCCGGCACACCTGCCTCCGGATCCCTGAACGCCCCACCCCTGCGCGTCCGCGGGGCTCCGGTCGCACAGAATAGCAGCGGAGGTGGTTTGCGGAAATGCTGGCATGATCAAAACACATCTCGCAACTGACCCGCCAGGAAAGATGAAAGTCTGTGTGCCTTGGTGTTTTCGTGTATAAAATTTACCCCAAGTTCGGTAAAAAAAAACAAAAACAAAAACAAAAACAAAAACACCCAAGCACCATAAAAGCCCGTGGAGTATACGGCATGATTCCGTCTGTGGAAAGGCTTACTACGCCGATTTTTCAGGGGACAGGGCGACGCCTGGGCCTGGCCTCTCCTGACAGTCTAGGGACAAGACGACACAAGGCCGGGCTGAGAACCCTGAGCAGGACCGTGAGCTGACCGGACGCCCCGGCCCAGGACCAACAAGGACAAAGGGCCTGATGGTGGCTGTGCAGCCACCATTACTTTTATCAGCGGCCTCAACAAAGAAATGGGACGAACGTGTTTATGATATCTAAGTCTGCCACTCAGCTAGGAAAGAGCCAAAATCTTCAACAAAAGAACAAAGATGCAAAAGTTCTCCACAAGATGGAAAAGCTGAAAACTAACAACATACAATCCCATGAGGAAGAACAGAAAGCACAGAAGTGAAAGGTCTGGCTTAAGAGCTGTGCTGTGAAAAAGACGCCAGGGTCCTAGGGGACCACAAGCTCAGTGTGTCAGATCAAGGACAGCATCCTCAGGCCCAGCCTGGGAAGCAAGGACACAGGGGAGCACACATCTAGAAGAGCCCAGCCCCAGCTCGGAGCCAATGCTAAGAGGAACCAGATGAAGGGAGCGCGTCCGAAACAGGCCTATAGGGGGAGGTTTCTGGAAACCAAGCAATGTGAGGAAGGACTGCAGGCTCTTGGACTGTTCTACCTAGAATCGAGGGCTGAGGCTGTACCGCCACAAACTCTGACATTCACTCAGTACGGAATGAGCAAGGCAATGATTTGTTCATCAAGGGCAGCGTTCTGTCTGCATGCTGGAATCATCTGGAACAACATGAACCATCACTGGTAAGAAATTCCCAAGGCCAGTGCTCAGACCTAGAGCCGGCTTTTCAGGGGCGGAGCCCACACCATCACCTTTTCTACAAAGGCCTCTAGGTGATTCAAACGTGGCCCCGACTGAGGACAAACACCCGGGGGTCACCGAGGACCTGGCCACAGAGGAGGCCGGCAGGGAGAAAGCTTAGTGGGAGGAGCAGCCACGGCTCCCGGGGTGATGCGAGCAGAGCCCCAAGTCAGCTCCTGGGAACTGCGTGGCCGCCCAGCCCACCGGGCCTCCACCTCTGAGCTCAAAAAAGGGACCCAGTGACAGGTGACGGAAATGAGCCGCTGAGTCCTGTGCTTCCTCAGTGTCCTCATTTCCATGCAATTCCCCTTTCTGCACAGGTATGCCTATGATGTAATGCTTTGTCACTGTGTAATTTATAACTAAAAATCGCACATTACCGGGGCACCTGGGTGGGCTCGGTTGGTTGGGCGCCTGACCCCTGACTTGAGCTCAGGTCGTGATCTCACAGTTGTGGGTTCGAGCCCTCTGTCGGGCTCTGTGCTGACAGCACGGAGCCTGCTTGGGCTTCTTCTCTCTCCCTCTGCCACTCCCCCGCTCATTCTCTCTCTCTGTCTCTCTCTCTCTCTCTCTCTGTCTCTCCCCCTCTCTCTCTCTCCCTAGCACATTACTCTATCACCCAGGGGCTACCGTGCATCACTCAGTAGCGGCGGGGTGCTCAGGGGGGACGGGGTTTCTTGGTTGGGGGCTCTGCATTCTTACGGGAGCCGGGTCTCTGGTCCCCAGTCCTCATGCAGAGCTCACTCGTGATGCAGGCCACCTCGGGTCGCTGTGTTCCCCACGTGACTCTGCCTGTTTACGCTGCTTTTTGTTAAGTTTATTTATTTATTTTGAAAGAGAGAGAAAGAGAGAAAGAGTGCATGCACGCACGTGCACTGGAGTGGACGAGGGGCAGGAGGCGAGGGAGCGAGGGAGAGAGAATCCCAAGCAGGCTCTGCACTCTCAGCACAGAGCCTGACACGGGGCTCAAACTCATGAACCATGAGATCATGAACTGAAGTCAAGAGCTGGACGCTTAGCTGACCGAGCCACCCGGCGCCCCCGACCCCGTCCTACGTCCATTACTTTCCTATCTTCCCACTCTTTGGGTTCAAACAAACAACACAACAGAAGCTCCTCACGCAGCACAAGACGAGGAACACAGTTCCTGACGGCGGGCGCCCCCTGGACCCCCTCAGCACACCGTTCAGAGTGAGGCAGCAGCCTGCCGTGCGCTGAGCGCCATCGGACCGCCTCTTACGGACTGACTCGCCCCCGTTATCAACGGACTTGTGACCAGTCCCCCCAGTGAGCCAGGCTGTGCGAACAGAGGACTCATTCGGGCACCGAGGTGAGCACGTCTTACAGGACCGCAGCATCTGGAAACGTCTGCGACAGGGGCGCAGGAGCGGCAGGGCGGCTGGTCCGTCCACACGCGCTGTCGCTGCCCCACATCTGCAGCCTTCCCCACAGGGCCACGTCGCCGGTGGCCGGGGCCCGCGCCCCACTGCCCGCCAGCCAGGCTACCCTCGCGAACGGCACGGGGGTCCGCGGAGCAGCTGGCAGGACAGGGAGACCGTGCGTGATCCCGGGCCAGCACCACCCAGCCTGGTCTCAGGGCGGCGGCCCTCGGGGCGTGGCCCCGAGCTTCTGAGAGCCTGGCCTGCCGGAGGGATGACTCACGTGTCCGTCGTCACCTGCCCGGCCCCAGCCCACGGGCCGGCCACCCACCCGGATGCGTGGGTGCAGTGCTGTGGCCGGAGGGCCCGTGCTGAGCCCTCTGCGCTGGTGACCTGCCTGGCCGGCGTGTCACGGGAGGCCAGTGCTGCTGCAGACGGGGAAGCCGAGGCAGGGAGCGGCTGGGGGCCGGCCCGGACCCCAGCCCGTGCTGTGGCGCCCTGACGGTCCCTCCGTGCCCACAGCTCAGAGGCCTGACTCCGGGGCTGCGGGCACGGACGGCAAAGCTGGCAGGTGGGCCCGGCCTTCGGCCCACACAATGCAACCATGTGGCCAGGGGCCTCGTGGCAGAGAAGAAGCAGGGGCTGGGCTTCGCACGTGAGGACCGTGGCAAGTGTGGCCCCCGGGGCGCGGACAGCGCCAAGTGCGGAGAGCTGTTCTCTGAGGGTCGCGACAGGCAGCCCTCCTCCACCCCCGACCGCGGCGTTCCGGGCCGAGGGCCTGTCGGCTAGCGAGCATACGGGGCGCTCTGGAACATTCCTCAGGGGCCAGGATTCCGGGGGCCCAGGTAAGGGCAGCGGCGGCCACACGTCGGCCACGCCAGCGTCGCCCGGCGACCCTTTCCCTTTGCCGGGCGGCTTCCAGACCCGCGGGCCCCAAGTTGAGAGGAAGGAAGATGGAGGGGACTCCCGCAGGTGGCCGGGCGGCCAGATAAAGGCAGACAGGAAGGCGACAGCATGTCCGCTCTGGCCTGGGCCCTGGGGCACAGAGCCCGAAGGCCCAGGGCGCAGGATGTCACAGGGGACAAGCACACAGACGGGGCCCCAGGGCGCAGCACAGCCGGACGCAGAGGAAGGCCGGGGACGCTGAAGACGCAGGGCAGTGGCCCTTCCCCCAGTCACCGCCCAGCTCTCCGCCTTCAGCGGCGAACGAGTGGCTGAGCCGCCACCAGAACCAGTCCCATCCCAACGCGGAGTTGGCGGAGGCCTCAGACAGGACCCGTGTGCTGCACAGAAGACCTGTGGCCAGGCTCGGGTTGGCCCTTTGCTCCTTGACCCCACGAGACCGAGGAGCAGAGGGCGAGGAGCACCAGGCTCCAGTGTGCAGGCTCTGGGGCAACACGGCTCCAGGCACATGGGCGTCTCCAACCAGGAACCGGCACAGGGAGACCCCGCGGGTCCCTGAGCGGAGGGCGAGTGGGGCCAGGCGAGCAGGGGGAGCGCCAGGCCACGCCCGGCCTAGGTCCAGCCGCCACGCTTTGCCCCAGGCAGAACCACGACCCGGGGGGAGGGACCCCGTATTCCAGGACCGTATGTCCCAAGCTCCCGCCCCGCCTTCCCTTTCAATTCCTCTGCTCTAACTACACGTGCAGACCCGCTCACGTAATGGCAGGAATGCTTTGCAAGTTATGGAACAAGGTCACTGAGACGGTCTGCAAAATGCCGTGTTAGGGACACACGTGCGACCACGAGGAAGGGGCTCAGCCTAACCCAGCACGAGCACTGACCAGCGGGGCGGGCCTCCGTGCGCCAACCACACCACCCCTCAGGGCTCTGTGCTTGCCGTTTGCTCCGAAACACGGCGCCCAGGGAGTCACCAGGCTCCGCTCCCTCGCCAGGAGCACCTCCCAGACCACCCTGCATAAAACATCAGCGCCCCCACACCCCATTCCCACTACCCTGCTGTGCCACCCCGGCATTTCTCCTCCCTGCTGTCGTACGTGGGTGTGCGTGTGTGTGCGTGTGTGTGTTTCCTCTTTGCCTCTCCCGGAAAGGACCTGAGCTGCCAAAAGAGAAACCGCGTTTTATTCCAACGCTGTTATTGCTGGCATCTACCACACCTGGCATGAGGCAGATGTCCCATGAATGCAGAACGAATGAACGAACGAATGAACGAACGAGTGAAACAGGTCATTCAGGAGCGCCTCAGTGGCTCAGCCAGTTGAGCATCCAACCCTAGATCTCAGCCCAGGTCTTGATCTCAGAGTCGTGAGTTCAAAGCCCGCGTGGGGCTCCAGGCTGGGTGTGGGGCCTACGTAAAGAAATAAAACAAGTCCCTTCATGTCCAAGACTCATACGTACAGAGACGGCACATAGGAAAGGACCTGCAAAGCAGGCAGTGGAGTATGAATCAGTTAATTCAGCACATACTTCTCCAGGGCCCACAGAGATGAGAAGTAACGCACGTGTGGGCAGTCACAGGACCTCAAAGTCCCAGCAACATACAGCAAAACTACTAACCCAGGGGGGCGCCTGGGTAGCTCAGTCGGCTGGGCGTCCGACTTCAGCTCGGGTCATGATCTCGCGGTCCGTGAGTTCGAGCCCCGCGTCGGGCTCTGTGCTCACCGCTCGGAGCCTGGAGCCTGCTTCGGATTCCGTGTCTCCCTCTCTATCTCTGCCCCTCCCACCCCCCTCTTTCTCTTGCTCTCAAAAATAAACATTAAAAAAAAAAAACAACCTACCAACCTAGTTACCAACCTGGCGTGTGTCGGGTGGGGGTCCTAGGAATACAGCAGCGGTAGTAAAGCCCGCGGACGGGGCAGGCTTGCGGGTCTTCGCGGTTTATGGCACCAGGAGCCCTGCACCGCTCAGACCTGGGGCGCTCTTAAGACGACCCACCCTCTGCACTTTCTCGGTCCACGCATGAAATCAGACACCTGCTCAGACTTTATGAAGAAAAGGTCAGCTGGCACCATATCCTTTGTCTAGCTCGTGCTAAAAAGTAAAGACTTCCTATTATTAAGGCTGCCTTCCCACTGCCAAGTTCCCACAGACCTAAGAACGGAACTTGGATTTTTATCACGGCCACAACCTAACTGAGGCTGCCCGTTCACCGTCCCCTGTGCCAGCGTCATCAGTCAGGCCACAAAGAGGCGTTGCCGATCACCCAGCTGTCCGTTCTCCAGCTGCTAGGGCAAACCATCGAACAGGTACTCCACCTCTGTGATCGGCACGGACCGCACCTTCTGAAAAATAAACTAGATATGGGGCGCATGGGGGACTCACTCAGTTAAGCGTCCGGCTCTCGACCTCGGCTCAGGTCACGATCTCACGGTTTGGGAGTTCGAGCCCGGCGTCCGGTGCTGTGCTGAGTGCGGAGCCTGCTTGGGGTTCCCTCTCCCCCCGCCTCTCTGCCACTCTCCTACCTGCTCGTGCTTCCTCGCTCTCTCTCAAAGTAAATAAACTGAAAACAAATTAAAAAAAAAAAAACAGTATTTTTGAAAGCGATGTGAGCTGAATATGAAACAGAGAAATGAAATTATTTATTTCCCAGGGAAGACAGGGGCACTGTGCAGACACACAGGCCCCACACGGTGATCTGAGGAGAAAAGATCTATCTCAGGAGGGTGTGGACGGGCTGCCCCCTCCCAGCGTGGCCCTGAGCACCTGCTGGGGGAGACTCAGCTGCCACGGGGCGGGGGCTCGGCGTGGCTTCTCCTAGACGGAACTGTATCTAGGTTGGGTGCGCTCAGGGTGAAGGACTGGGCCTCACGTGAGCGGCAGATTTCCAGGACCGTTCACACCGAACCCAAATGATCTCAAATCACGCAATTCTAGAAGCGTCACCTTCTCTCCAAAATAGGGTGTGCGGGCACCCTCAAACGGACAGCGCGATAAAGCACATCAGCAGTGACTGAGGCGGCCCGGCCGGCTGCCGCCAACGGCGAGGACGGCCCAGCGCACCTGCCAGGGTCCCGGTGCCGCAGAGACGCTGGCATGCTGCCTTCCTGCCACCGCCCGGCGACGGCGCCTCCCAGGGGGTGTGCCAGGCCGCGCAGGAAGCAGGAAGCGGCCGCTCCTCCGGGGGCCTCCTCCCACCTGCGGGGAGCCGTGTACAACCGGAGGACGGAAAGCCATCAGCGGCCCCACGCTCTTAATCTAAGATCCAGGTATCATATTTGCAGGGATGACCCCGAAGGCAGCTGTGCTCTGGCCGAGAGCAAACCGCGTATTCAGAGGGCCGGCTCTCCCATCGCAGCAGCTGTGGTTACAGAGGGCCTTCGCGCCTCTTCCCACTTGCTGCTCTTTGCTGAAAAAAAAAACATCTATGAACTAATTCCACAGAGGTGTGTGTGCGATGTGTAGGTACTTGGGACAGAAAATGGCCTCGACCCTCACCTATACTAGAGACGTGAGCCTTAGAGGGCACAGACGATAACCCCCCTCCAGAGATAAAATACCCCAAGCAATGCAAGCCTGAAGAAATCTAGAAATTGAGAATCACTGGGTGAAAAGAAGTCTAACATTCAGCAGTTAATTTTATTATTTGTGAGTTTCTAGTAACTTTTATAGTAAGTGTTATGAGTTACAAAACCCTCGATGTGACAGGAAAAACATTACAGTTTTTAAATAATGTTTCTCGGCAATTCTTTCATAACCTTCTTACCTGTCCTTTTTTAAAAAAAATTTTAATGTCTACTTATTTTAGAGAGAGAGAAAGAACACATGAGCGAAGGAAGGCAGAAAGAGAGGGAGACACGGAATCCGAATCAGGCTCCAGGCCCTGAGCCATCAGCACAGAGCCTGATGCAGGGCTCGAACCCACAAACCGTGAGATCGTGACCTGAGCCAAAGTCAGACGCTCAAACAACCTGAGCCAAAGTCAGACGCTCAAACGACTGAGACTAAGACTTTTACCAGTCTTAAAAAGAGACCACTGGTAACCAGAAACAGTGAGACCAGAATAAAGGTAAGCTGTTTGGGGAGCAACGGGCATCGAGATTTGGCTGAAGCCTGGGAGTTACCCAGACAACAGACACACAACTAACAAAGAGAAAACTATACACGTGTCTGTCAAAACACAGAGTCCCTGGAAAGATATTTCGGCTAGAGAAAAACCCAGGAACGGGGGCCACTGATTCTCCATGAAATGTGATGAAGTCCTAGTACTCGGCCGGAAGTGAGAGGCAGGAGCACTGTCGTCATGTTTTGGATATGACGTAGAAAATGCTTAAGAAAAGTGCCAGCTGTCATCTCCACGGGGTGGGGCTTTTCAGCTAAAAAATACGGCACGGGCTTTCTGTGCAAGTGAAGCAAAGGAAATACAGAAACACACTGCCACAGGCTGGCTTAACCTGGAAGTTCTCCTTCTGGAAAAAGGAAGGAAAATAACCAGGAGCCAAAGACAGAAGGACGCAGGAGAACAGGTCAAGAGCGGACCTGCTTCAGGAGCTGCGTGGTCAAGAAGGGGCTGCAGCAAGCAAGGACACAGTGATCCCCTCCAAGAGCAGGAACACCACCAGCATGGAAGAGAATGCCCTGGGGCGGGTGTCACTTCACTCTTCCTAAGATGACCGTCTTTGGACGTCTTTGTCCGTAGAGAATAATAAAAATGGCTTCTAACGGTCCAGTATCTATGGAGGACAGTTCAGTCCTATGGTCAGAAAAACTTCTTTTGAGGAAGTGTTTTAAATCTCTCTCATTTACGTCAGTACACATGCAGCGTGAACTACAAAAAGAAGCAAGTCTAAATGATAAGCAAAGTGCTGGTCCTAAATTAATGGGCCACAGCTAAGTAATCGTAGTTTTAAATTTTTATAAACGAACATATATTTTATTCCCTAAGTTGCTCTGGCTACTTTTCCTGTGTGACTGAGTACAGTGTACAAGTTTTCATTTTAAACAACTGATCTATTAACATAAACTTGCAGTAAATTGGAAAAGCTTAACTTATTTACGTTAATAGAAAAATAGGTAAGTACGTTAGCATTTTGGAAGCCGTTATTTTCATTTCTGAAGAAAAACCGTTACAAGTTAAACACGGGATTTCTGACTAAGTTAGCCAGTTTCCACAAGAAAATCCAAAGCTCAAAATCTGGGAACTAACTTTTTCAAACACTTTCCTATTAAGCACTAAGCAAAACCAGGTTTTAAAGGTTCATCAGGTATCTCGAGTCTCCACGGAGCCCTCAGCTGTTGAACAGCAGGTATGCTCTACCATAAACACAACCATATTCTAGAAATCTCGAACTTGCCAACTGCGTCCTGACTCAAGTATAAAATACGTCACTCGACAGTTGCTGTGCTTAAAAACATCCTCTCCTTGCTGAAGTGAACAGAATTCAAGCCTATTTTCATAGCTGCTATCTACTGTATACGCCCCCCTCCCCCCCAAATCTAACAGCAAACTATAACTCGCCCATTTGAAAAAAAATGCAAATGCAAAAAAAAAAAGAAAGAAATTAAACAAACTTTACAAACCGTGCTCTGAAAAGCAGCAAACATTTCCAACTTGAAAGGAAATCACATCCTCGAAGAACGAAGAACGGCCCAAGTAATCGTTGGAAAGAAGGTAATTCTAACCACTTTTGGATTTTGAAATGTGACCACAGAAACACAGGCGAAGGACCAGAGCAGGACAGGTCAGCACTGGATGCTCCTTTGCCATCACCCTCCAGCCGGCCACCTTCATCACCGGGCAGGAGTCTAGAACGGCTGTCGAACATTACGAAGAAAGCACATGACTTAAACCACCTGCTTCTTCTCTCACAACAAGCGTTCTTAAGAGATCGAGAATGAGTAAGATTTGAGAAGTGACACTGTAAACCTCCAGCCCAAGCGAACGGGACGCACGGGCCGGCAGTGATGGGGTTTCCAACCTTTTCTGCTGCTCAATTACCCGGAAAAACAAAACCCAAATTCCGTGTATCTGCAAAGAAATTATAATGATCCTTTTTTAAAAACAAAGAAAATCGGATTTTTTATTAGTCTCCGGGTTTAAAATGAGGCACGTGTCTGACCTGCAGAACCAAAGCCATTTCGTAACAGGGTCTGTGCTCGCGCTGCTAGGAAGAGGGCTTTCCGCGCAGGTGGCCTTAGGCGCCGGGCGCGGGGCGTCATGTGTGCAAGCCACCACTAGATGGCACCTGCTCACAACCTATAACCCTATCGAGGCCGCCCCGCTACCTGTGTGGTCCCTGGAGCTCAGAACCCTGACTGACCGAGGCGGCTCCTGACAAACAACACGATTTATCAGCAACGGATGCACAGCAAGAATGCGCTTTAAATAATCAATAGAATCGCGCACACTTCTGAAACGGCTTCTTCAGCATTTAGATGTATTTCTATTTGTGTATTTGTTCATCAGTATTTCCAGAGGGTTAAACTGCGGAGCACTTGAAACTAATGACCCGCTGGGGCGCGCCTGGGTGGCTCAGTCGGGGAAGCGTCCGACTTCGGCTCGGGTCATGATCTCGCGGTCTGGGCGTTCGAGCCCCGTGTCGGGCTCTGTGCTGACGGCTCGGAGCCTGGACCCTGCTTCCGATTCTGTGTCTCCTTCTCTCTCTGCCCCTCCCCCACCTGTGCTCTGTCTCTGTCAAAAATAAATAAATGTAAAAAAAAAATTTTTTAACTAATGACCCACTTGAATTATTTGGCAAAAATGAAGTTAGAAGAAATAATATATGTGGATGCATTAGACTCTGGGGGGCTGTTTTTACAGCCGGCACCACATCCCTTCAACTGTCCAACTTGCGCAAACTTGATTTAATGTTCTAGCAACTGATTCAGGATACTTTGGTAATTTAGTAATGGACTTGGACGTTTGTATCGGCAGGTATGTTTACCGTGGCTTCAAACCAGTTCCTTTCAGAGTGAAAATACAGGAGTGATGTAGGCTGTGAGCTTCAGGTCCAGTCTAAGAAGGTGGGGCTACGGTCCTTGTCTCTAGACTTACGTCCAGAGGTCCGAGTTCTAGTCGCATGGCCGCCGACATCCAAGACGGAAAATCCCCTTGCGCGGTGGAACCCAGCGCAGGAGCTGGCCTGCACCCCACAAGTGACACCTGCACATCTGTTATGAGTCCCACTCTGTGCTCTGCCCCGGGTACAAGTTAGCAACAGCCCTCAGCCTCGCAGGGGAAACACCACGGATAGTAATTTCAGACTGTGCGTGGGAAGGAGGTGATAAACTGAAAACCATTTCTACAGTCGGTGCCTCCCTGTAGCTGGGGCTCCCGGATGGGGCCAGCCCGCACTTGCCCAGCTGACAGACCACAGGACACCCCAGGAGAATCATCAAGACTGCACCCCCCCCACACTGGCCACGTGTGCGACTGGGGCAAGGCCGCCACATTTCTGACCCTTCCCCACCCACGCTCACTTGACAACAGCGGGAGGGCCCGGCCAAGGCCACGTGGGTGGCCACGTGGAAGGCAGGGCCCAGGGGACTGGCCATGGCGGGGGCGGGCACCCCAACAGGCACCTGCACAAAGGCGGGAACACTTCAAAGGGGAGCACGGTCCACTGCACACGGGGCGAGGCGCGATCTTCTAGGTCCTTCCACAGACAGGACACTGCGTAGGTCAGCTTTGGGTCACGTCACGCGTCGCTTCCGATGAGATGGACCGCGGAGCTCCGGGGACAGCTCTTTCCGAGCACTTGCCAGGCTCCGCCATCGACGTGCCCACGAAGCAAAAACGTTATTCTTTCAGGAAGCTAAACATCTAAAATAAACAGCAAGCATTTCTTCTGTCGTGGTTCTTTCTAGCTGATTCACGACACGGGTGGCCCTGGCCTAGCATGAAGTGCGCAGCAGAGAGCCGGGGCACAGGGAGGAGGCCGCGGAGAAGGCCGAGCAGGACAGCCAGAGCAGGCTGGTGTGGACGGCCGTCTCCTCCACGCAGGACGCTGAGCTGGGGGTCGGACAGCCTTTTACGGTTACAAGTGTGTAAGCGAGTATAAAACACGCAGACTCCCTGCGTCGCGTGAAGTGTTGCAGGCATCACGTAAGTGTTAGATCTCAACCATTCTGCTCCAATGGACGTACCCAGTGGAAAGAACCGTTTTACATTTGACTTGATAACTGAAGCAACTCTTCCCAAATCACATCACTGAATTTTTTCTGGAATCTCAGGCAGGCTGCCTACACTGTAGCAGGAGCGGAAACCGTGGGGCCGCACTCAGAATGCTCTTGGTTAAAACACAAAGGGAGAGAAGCCCACGTCATTCCTCCGTCACTAACTTCTTCATCCCTTACTTTTCATCTGTCCCCCTCTTTTGACAAACAGGGAACCACGTTCCCCATTTTGAGGGACGGCTCGCTTCAAACTCCCCCCCACCCCCTGTCTGTACAGAGTCCAGACGGAAAGAATCACAAACTCCGGTGGACGATGCCTCTCAGGAGAACTCGGAAAAGCCCCGATTACCTCCTATTTTCTCAGTCATTCCAGCCCCATGGCTGTTTTGAGAAGCAGTTGCACAACAGGGTTTCTGAGACTGTTTCCTAGGAGCTGATGACTAAGTAAGTGGGAGCCCCGAATCTGTGAATTAAAACTTTCTTAAAGCGAAGGAAAGCGTCTCCATCAAATTCTGTTGGCTGAGCTCGAAGGGAAGGACCCCGTGGCCCTGTTGCCCCCGGCCCCGCCTGGCGTCCCTTTCGCTCAGTGGGTCCTGCACGGCAGGATCCCAACGGGGCCAGCCAGTAACTTGGCCACCACGGTCACCAGCTTTCCGGGGCAAAGGTGTGGGGTAAGTGGGCCAAGAAACAGGGCTTTTCATCTGGCCAGCCACACCCCTTACTGCGTCTCTCCCCTATTTAGGAACATGGTCAGCTCTGCGGAGAGATCCAGAAAACCAGCACCATTTTTAAGTTTATTTATTTGTTTTTTTGAGTGTGACAGAGAGTGCAAGCAGGGGAGGGGCAGAGAGAGGGGGAGGGGCAGAGAGAGGGGGAGAGGGAGAGAGAATCCCAAGCAGGCTCCACACTGTCAGCGCAGAGCCTGACGCGGGGCTCGAACCCTTGAACCGTGAGATGGTGACCTGAGCCGACACCAAGAGTCGGGACACTAAACTGACTGAGCCGCCCACGAGTCCCCCAGAAAAGCAGTACTGCTAAGCACTGACTCTGTGCAGGCAATTTCCACACTTCGATGATGGCATGCATGTGTGCACAGGTATGCACGTGTGTGTGTGTGCGTGCGTGTGTGTGCGCGTGGGCTTGTGTGGGAGGTGACGGGACGGGGACAGCTTCTCCCGGGACTTACTGTGAGGGCACAGGTCCAGCCTCCGCCTTGTGCCTGACTTGCTAGAGACGTCATCGAAGTCGATACGAATTAATTTGTTTTCTCTTTAAACAGAAACGTCACGAGCTGCTCGGTTCCCCTTCCCGATTCAGAAGTGAGCAAATTGCACACCGCTGTCCAAGCACAGCTCACCTCTACGCAGCGGTGGGTGCTGATCACGTCACCAGGAACCAAAGTGAGCCGGTGGCCAGAAAGCACGCTGTGCTGAGTCGGCCGTGACCTCTCTGAGCCTCGCACCAGGAGCCCGGAAGGTTCGGCCACCTACCCGGGCTTTACCTGTTCTGCAAAGTCTACGGCCTGCTCTCCGATGTTTCTCCTCTGCACCCACGTGAGGGGAGGGCCCCCACGTCCCCAGAAGCCCCCGCAGGGGCTGCCAACACGCAGAACCAGACCTTCCCCGGGAGGACAGTGAGCTGCACCCGGACGGTGAGCGAGGCTGCTAACTGCAAAATGGGAACGGACATGCGCGTCTGACTCCTGTGCCCTGAAGTCACCTGAGAACGGCAGCCACTGGGCAAGGTCTACATCTCACCCCGCTTCCCCCACCGACCTAAAACACACCTTTCTCTGGCTACTCCATTTCTGTCGCCCTCAGTTCATAACCTCCTCTCGTTTCAAAATGCTGCCAGCTTACAGTTCTACGCGGGGCTGAAAGAGACCTAGGGATGGTGACGGCAGAGTTGGAGCCAGAGGGTCAGCGGCCATAAACCACATTTAAAAATAGCCTGTGTTCATGTCGGTTAATTATCCACAGGGCTGCTGAGTCACCCTGCTGCTCCCCTGGGACTCGGCCGGCCAGAGCTGCGCCCTGTGTGACAGCACCGAGGGCACGGCCTCAGGGCTGGGGTCTGCGTCCGCGCGTCCACCCAGACGTGTGCGCGCACAGGCACCCAGCTGCTCACACCGCACACGCGTGCTGCCGTGCACCCGTCACACCTGTGACATCACACACACACACACACACACACACACAAACTTCCCGCAACAGAACCACAGTATGTCTGGCTTGGGAACACTGCACAGGTCAGCCCGGTCTGAGCAGATAATCACACACACGCCCCCAAGTCCTGAGAACGCACTCGCTTTCCCACAGCCGGACAATCACAAAGTCCAAGACCCAAAACCAGCACACCAGTCGTTAAAAGCAGAAAATGTGGCGCCTGGGTGGCTCAGTCGGCTGAACGTCCGAAGTCGGCTCAGGTCACGATCTCGGGGTGTGCAAATTCGAGCCCCGCGTCGGGCTCTGTGCCGACAGCTTGGAGCCTGGAGCCTGCTTTGGATTCTGTGTCTCCCTCTCTCTCTCTGCCCCTCCCCACTCGTGTTCTGCCTCTGTCTCTCAAAAATAAACGTCAAAAAAAATGTGTTTTAAGGAGAAAATGTGTGGTGAGGCGATTTTTAAGACACGAATCTGCACCCGTAAGAAGGCAGAAGGACTGATCCCAGGTGCCACCGGGAGCTGAGTGTCAGAGCGCGAAGTGCCACCCTCCTGCCCGTTTGTGGACTCCGGCCCACGTCACGGTGCACGGAACACACACACGCCAAAACTGGGACACGTCAATGCAAAACACAAACTGCTCACGGTTTGTAGGGCCTGGGTACAAATCACAGCCGTCACGTGCAACCGTCCTGAGGCCTTCAGAACCGCACTTCCAACTGCCCAGAACCCGGACGGGTCGCGAGCGGTTCTCCGCACCCTCACTCCTCGCTCGCTGAACTCTGCTCGGCGTGTGCCGACTCGTCACCGGCATGCCAGTTTCCACGCAGGAGCCTCCGAAAGCGCGTAGGGTTCGCCAGCCCTGGGACAGAAACCGTGACGTCTCTGCTCTGCTGGCCACCAGCTCGCAGGCGCGAGGACCTCAGCCCTCCACTCCTGCCCAGGGGCTTCGGCAGGGCACCGGCTGGGCGGGTACCAGTTTCTGGTAATGAAGGTGACCGAACAGCAGCTCACGGCGGGTGCAGGAAGCAAAGCACGGACCCAGGGAGGCACGCGTAGGGACCTACGGAATCACCGCAGAGCCAGGCGGGCAACGAGGGCAGTTTGTGCGGGGCCCCAGGTCCACCGTCCCTACTCACTGCACTGCGACCCCCACCCACCCCACGCGGTGCGGGTGTGGGTGCGTGCGCGTGTGGGCACGTGCATGGGGGCGTCCAGCAGACCGTCATCCCCCAAGGCGTGGGAGACACCGCGTCCGCCCTCGCGGTCCCCCAGCAGCAAACGCCGTGCCCCGGTGTCCGTGGCACACGCCTGGCCTCCCGCCTCTCGCGAAGATTCCAAACCCGTGGCTCAGGCGTGCCGGGCGGGAGGCAGGGCCAACAGGGAGTAAGTGTCCCCGAAAGCACCTGAGGGCGTGCTTCCCTGGGCCAATGGCAATGACACAACCCACTGGGTAACAGGGGACACGGTCCCCAAGGAACGGGGTCAAAGACACCCCACGGCACACACGCTCTCGACGCGTCCCAACGGGGCTGCAGGTTTAAATGCGACGAGCGGAGACCAAAGGACCAAACTTTACCATCGAGGAGTGTGCACTTCACCCAGTCCGTGCGAAAACCTAAGGACGGGAGTAGAAATTAAAGCTCAAGGAGTCCACAAAATGACAAAATAACACACATCCCAAGTCGCCGAAGAGCAGCGTAATGTGGGGACTGATGAAGGTCAGAAGGTCAGAAGGCAGAAACGGGGATGAGTGTGCATCCGAACTCCGGCTGCTGGGACAGGGCGGGTCTCCCTGTGAGGGCTGCCCCTCCAGCGCCCCCAGGCAGGACTTGAAAGTGACCCGGGCTCTCCCGGAGCCAGAACAGAAGAAAGAGCAAAGACCTGGGGTCAGGCCCATGTGGACTGCCACTCGGCCTCCCCTGTCCCACGGAAAACGGGAAAGCGACGTGCTTCCGTGGGCTATGTCAGGGTCTAAGGGGGGGTGGCCAGTGGAGGGACACCTGGCACATGTCAGCCACTCACACCGTTGCCGTTCCAGGGGCAAACCTTTGAAGGGCCAGAGTCGGCCAGACCACCCCGGTGTACGTGAGCTCTCCCTCTGCAGCACCCCACTTACCCTGTCCGTCCCCAACGGTTACACACGCACACGTTCATTACGGGGGGGTGGGGGGGGTCCCGACGGCCCTCTGGCCCCAGGGGACGCCTGCAAAGGTTGGGGACACTCTAGGTTCTCTCTGGGGTTGGGGGTCACTGGCATCCGCGAGCGGAGGCCAAGGATGCTGTGAAACACCCTGCAGAGCCCACGACAGCCCCCCCCCCCCACAAAGCCACCAGCCGGAAAGTCAACAGCTGAGAAGCCCCAGGCCACGGCCCAGAGTTCCTGGACTCCGCCTGGGGTGGCCACGGGCCCGTCTGCAGGACAGAAAGCCCAGCAGAGCCTCAAGCACCACAAGGCCAACTGGTCTGGTTGGGGGGGGCGGGGCGGCGACAGCGGGACCCTGAGAAAACAGCCGGAGGGGCAGACAACGGCAGACGGAGAGGGCAGGGGCCCGTGGCAGTGCGCGGACCAGGAGGGGAGGTGTGCAGACCGAGGCAGCGGCATCCGGACGAGAGCAGAGGGGTCCGCAGACGAGGCCGGGGCAACCGGGGCCGTCCCCGGGCTCTTCTCAGCCCCCTTTTATCTCCCGGACACTGACGTGCGCCGTGACCCCACAGCGGGTCTGCTCACAGACCGTTTAAACACCACAAGGGAGGATTCATGAGTTACACAGACAACCACAGTCCCAAATCCCCTCTCTTTACGCAACCCGCCATCTTGGTTTGTGACTCCGTGAAGAAGCACGTGACGTGCGCAGGGCCACGCCATCACACCTGCAGCGGACGAAGGCCCCTTCCCCACACTCAGCTGGGGTCCCAGGACAGCTGCCCACGGTTTGGGCTCCCGCCCATCATGACACCAGTGGGGGGCCCGGGCTGGCCGGCGGGGGGTCCACCTGGGTGAGGGGCTCCCCGCCCCCCAACCGGACGGCGCCAGCCTCTGACTCGGCGGATGTCACTTCTGGCACCCACGGGGAGTAGGTGTGTGAGAGGCGCACTGCAATGTGCTCACCAGCCACCTCCTGTGAGGACCACCCAATAGAAGGTCACGGCCAGTCCTAGCCGAACCCGTGCGGGACCCCGCTCTGTCCCTTGTGAGCTGGCCTGTCAGCACAGGCGTCGCCCGCACACAACAGAGCTTCTCCAATCGCAGCAACCAAGACAGGTGTCCCCGCACGCTCACAGAGACATCCCCACCTACTAACTCCTAGCAGCCCCGCGCTCTGGGCCCCCAACCCATGCCTGGAAGCCTGCGAAAATACCTTCCACGTCCCCCCCACCACCCACCCCCGCCAGCTCTCCCCTCCCAGGGCAGCCCCGAGTCACGCTAACCTGTGTGCATCCATCAGACTTCCCAGGCTTCGACCAAACTTTTTTTACACCCGCGAGACGTGCAAATTCCCCGCAGTCAGTAACGTTTCTTCTCACAGCGCGTCCCAGCCAGCTCCACCAATGATCCAGGAATAGAGGGGGTGCCCCCTGTCTTGGGGGCCCAGAGGCACAGAGCAGCCGGCACCCCCTCCGGTCCCCTGGCGGGAGCACACCTGCCAGAAGCAGTCTCGGGCACACGGGCCCAAGGGGCGTCTCCCCACCGCAGCCAGACCCACCCGTCAGGACCCCGGCGCTCTCATTTACAAGGAGGACGGCTTAGTTAACTCCGAGTGAGCCCCTCTGTAGGACTGGGAAATGCCTGCTCTGCGAGGCCAAGGGTAAAATGCAACATGCACACGAACACCACGTCGGCACAGAGCCACCTTCGAGCAGAAGAGCTGTCCCAGACAGAGCCGCTGTCCCCTCCCTCGGTTCCCTCAGCCTTTTTATGGTAAAACAAAGCCCATTCACAAAATAAAAGCAAGGCACAGCTTCCTAAATCACTCTACGGGGAACACTCCTGGAACCACACTCGGGGGGAGAAGCAGACAGCCAGCGGACCACCGGCGTCCTGGCGCGAGCTGTCAGGTCAGGAGCAAGGCCGAGTCCCCGTCTCGTCCCGCACCAACACACTTCCAGGGACCCGTCCGTTCTACGTGCCACCAGGGACAGCCGAGAACTCTGAGTCTGGGGGTGACTCGGCACGCAAGACACCGGCGGCGGCGGGAAAGGACCTCCAAGCTGAAACCCGTCTAACGGTGGGAAACATACGCGCCCACGATCACGAGGAGGAAACAGGCTGCGTGTGGCTCTCCAGAAAGAGCCCAACGTCACCACCGGGAGCCAGGAGAGCAAGTCAGTGGGGCGGGGACACATGACAGACCGGGGGGGGGGGGGGGGCTTTCCAAACCGGAAAGCGTGCGTGTGTTCACGGGGACCGTTCCCTGTTCTCGCCCGTCCACAGAAAACAACTCCCCCCACCCCCAAGCCACGCCCGGATGTCCTGGAGGCACCGCCTCCGTGCCCAGAAGGGCTCCCGCGGAGGTCTGATGCCAACGTGTAGACTTTCTCTCCCCAACACACTGAGGCAAAGTCAACATAAACTCTGTGCCTCAAGGGGCGCCTGGCTGGCTCGGTCGGGAGAGCGCGACTCTCGATCCCGGGGTCGTGAGTTCAAGCCCCATGTCGGGCATTGAACCTGGTTAGAAACCACCACCACAACAAAACCCTGGGCCCAAGACGCTGAAGGAAAGCTCTGCTGAAAGGAGGCCCGATCTCCCTCGTCTGCAGAGCACGAGAGCGAGCTCTAATTTCAGAGACGTGCACAGCCAGTGACCAGATGTAACCATGCGCATACACAGTCCCACTGCAAGCATACACAGACACAGAGCCAGAAGAGGGGGGCCGAGAGAAAAGGCCCCAAGATGATGAAGTTAAAACTGTCCCGAATGTGTCCATTACCCCTGCGGGAGTGGCGTACTATAAATTTACGGAAACCCTATTTTTGTAAGATCAGGGATCCCAGAGGCGAGGACGCAGAATGTGGGGTCCCCAACAGCCATCCCCCCTCGGCTGCCCCAGAAGGGGCCACAGAGGCAGCTGGACAGAGCTGCCCTGTCTCGGGTCACAGATCCACGGTCCACAGGTGCCACGGATCCATTCTCCCGCGGACAGCAGTTTTAGGAGCAACGCCTTCGAAGTGGACAGTGGCTCCTTTCTTTCGGCACAGAGACAATTCTGGAATGTTCTGGGAGCCACCCAGGAGGCCCAGCACGTACCAGGTCCTCCCGGCCCACCCGGCGACCTTGAAGTGCCCTGTGCTGTACGAGTTTCTGCCCGGGATGCAGACAGCAGTCCCTGCCCCTGCACGGAACCCTGACGGCCAAAAGCGCCCTGCTCTGCCAGGGAGGAGAAAGCCCCACGCCTCTGAAGACTTCCGATTATCGGACAGAGTGGAAACTCTCTCCGCACTTCACTGCTGGCGATGTGTGAGTCAGGACAGACAGGGGACAGGCTCCGCCCCCAGAGTTCATCAGGCCAGAACGGGGCACCACTCACACCCAAGCAGCAAAAAGTCTCCCGGAGGAAGTCTTTTTTACGATTCCAGGTACAGCCAGCTACATCCGGCAAAGCGCAGACACCTGTCTGCTCGCTCCCTGGAGACGACCCGGCCGCACGCTCCTGTCTCGAGTGGTCAACCAAGGGGAACTCAGTGGTACACGGAGGACTAACTTGTGGGCGTCAAAGAGAAGCAGCTGGGATCCTAAGACAGTCTCTCCCATAGGACACGCGGTCGGCATTAGAATCGTGTTCTGGAGACAGCTGAGGAGCACCGGAACGCCTTGGGTCGGTGCCGTCCACGGAACCTTCTCCAGTTCATCCTCCCCGTCCAGACCCCAGCCTCGCGTGCTGAGGACCAGCACAGGGGACAGAGCAGCCTCGGGGGCCACGTGTACCATTCTGCACAAACTCCCACGCTCTGCGATGCCTCCCTAGCGGCCCTGGGATAAAGTCCTGCCGGCGCACCAGCTACGGACGGTACCTTCCCTCCGGATTCTAGAGGACTAGCTTCCAAAACACGAGACCCCGAGCATCCCCTGCTTCGGACAAGAAAACTTCCACACCATTAGGCCAGTGGGGCCCCGCTTTAATTAAACACACGTGAACCCAACGGGTAGTTCTAAGCTCGAGCTCATCACTTGGGATCACGGATATCAGAGCCCACGTACGAGACGGTGTGCCCAGACACGGGAGAACGGCAGAAAAAGGAAGGAGATAAACCAAAATTATAAAACCCGTATCACAAGCTATCGGTCCACAGAAAGTACAGGATATGAGAACAAAAGTGTCGGGAACTCCAAAGAATTTGCCGATACAAACACCGGGAGCACCAGCTGCAACGAGGTCTAAGACTGGATCTTACCCTGGACTCGGGAGACCCGGCCTTGACCTTCGTTTTCCATCCGTCAAACGAGGGGACCCCCTCTGAACTCAGAACCACCGCCCGCCGTGGGAGGGGAGTGGGTGTAGCTACCTCCTGTGACACCCAGGTGCCCATGAGCTCAGGCCCAGTGCGGCCAGCTCCTGGACACCAGCACTGTCCTCCCGACATGAAGCGTTAGAACCAGTACTTCAGACACCATTTCTGATTATCTGATACTTGGATAAGGAAGCGGGCAAGGCACGCAGACCAACGTGAGCTCAAAATAACCTTAAACGGACAACGTCTGAACCTGAGGGCATCAAACCTAGGGGTTTCTGAAAGGACAGGCTGGGCCAGCAGCCCGCAGGCCCCCACACAGAGGGCTGGCCAAGGCACGGCAGCAGTCACAGGTCGTCAACGATGTCTGGAAGAAGAGACCGGCTCAGTGACCGGCTCGGCACCCCCTGGGAGGGGCCCCGCTGCTGAGCGTGGGGGGACAGGGAGCCGACAGGGACGTCCCCCCACAGGACGGGAAGCCCCACCCGACCCCGAGCAGCCTTCACTGGAGTTCCCGGACTGCCCTCCACGCCCCCTCGGTCTTCAGGGGAAGAAGAACAAGTATCCACACTTGACACACTGACCGGGGACCGTGGGTCAGCCTGGCGACAGGGCGGCTACACGTCTTAAACCCGCCCTGCTCCCAAGGGCTGTGGAATGCTGGACTAACGGGGGACAGAAGAGGAGGGCAGACGGGGACAGGAGGGCGTGGCTGTGGACGGAAACTCAGGAGGCTGGGCCCGTGTGCACATGTGGGCACAGTGACACAGGTGACCAGGGCGCCTTGGGGAACTCGACCCTTCTGACTCATCACCTTCTGAACACAATTCTGGGTGACAGCAGAGGCCCAGGCTGCCCTTGGTAGGCTTGTGCTTCTAGGGGCTCCTGGCTGCTTTCCCGTTCTCTTCCCCGTGGTGTCGTGAAAGCCCCGACGGAGTCCAACCTCCCCTGTTTCCGTGCAGCCCCACGTCTCAGCTCCTGCCGCTGACACAGCGGTCAGGCAGGGGACCCGCTCTGCAGAGGCCACTTAGGACGGCTCCCTCCTGACACCAGAGACCGCATCTGGGAAGACGGAAGCATCGAAACCCAAGTCCTACGAGAAGGACTGGGCAGGCGTGATGCTGTGGAAATACAGATGCCCCGACGACCAGATGCACGAGATTCTCTCTCGTGGAGGGCTCCCTTCTGCCCTCCCCCGTCACGACCCCCGACCTTGCCCTCCAAAATTAAAAATTTCTTGTTTTTTTTTCAAGCTTATTTATTTTGAGAGTGAGAGACAGAGAGCACAAGCAGGGGTAGGAGCGGAGAGCGGGGGAGAGAGAGGGAGAGAGAGCATCCCAAGCAGGCTCCACGCCGTCAGCACAGAGCCTGACTCGGGGCCTGACCCCATGAACCGCGAGATCATGACCTGAGCCGAAGCCAAGAGTCAGACACTTAACCGCCCGAACCACCCAGGTGCCCCTGAAGACTTGTTTCTTACATCCTTGAAGCAGAATTTGTATCCAAATCTTGCTATTACGTGACTTTAAAGTACCGTATACATCCATGCACACCAAACGTACAGATAACACAACTGTGTGTTTATGTCTGCGTGTGTGTGTGAGGCGTGCATCATCTGTGGATGAAGAGAGACACCCCCCCTCCCAGTTCCGGTCAAAAGCTCCTTAGCAGCACGCACGGGGCCTTCCTCGCCTCTGGCTCCTGCAGCACCACCGCCACCGAGGGGGTGTTGGATCAATCAAGCGAGAGGCAGATCCTAGGGCGGAAGTACAAAAATAACCCGCGTTTTCTACACAACCACAAGTGCGCTAGTCAACTAAACTCGCTTTTCAGTCCTGTGTGCACAAGATAAAGGGCAAGCGTTTTTAAAAAATAAGTTGTAGGATGACCGGGATTTCCAATTGCCTGGATTCTCCCTGTCCTTTCCTAACACTTGTTGAGGCGTTCCCGGGTTACTTAACCTTTCGTGCAACTAGGGCCTGATTCTATTCTCGTAAGTATTCCAGCCCACCCCTTTCCCCCCACTCCGCGGCCCTCAGGACCGATTTTACGCTAAGCTAGAAAATGTTTTCCTAATCTAACCTGCTTCTGGCATGAATTAAGTACGACTGGATAAAACAAAAACTTCAATGGGTCTTTGAAGAATGATGCAAACAATATTAGTGAACAGTAAAAATCTTCATGAAACGCTGCGAACAAAAATGTTCCAACACAGTTTTTATGCATGTGAAGCCAGTGAGCATCAGCCTATGGAAAAGGTTTTGTGAAGTGGTTTCGTTAAATGACACTATTCAAGTTTATAGAAATATCAAATCGCTTCAGGGAGTTTATGTAACTTTTATGTTTAAAAAATTAAACGTTGAAACAAAAAAGGTTTTTTTTGAGAAACTCTGATAGGGCATCAAAACCTATTATCCCGGGGCACCTGGTTGGCTCAGCCGGTTGAGCGTCCGACTTCGGCCCAGGTCATGATCTCGCGGTCTGTGGGTTCGAGCCCCGAGTCGGGCTCTGTGCTGACAGCTCAGAGCCGGGAGCCCGCTTCAGAGTCTGTGTCTCCTGCCCTCTCTGCCCTTCCCCCGCTCGCACTCTGTCTCTCTCTCTCTCTCGCTCTCTCAAAAATAATAAACATTTTTTAAAAATTATCCCTTGCCCTTACTCTGAACAAATTCGCTTTAAAGTTACTTCTAACAGGGTTTAAAGACCCGCATAAACATATATACACATATTCCCATATAATTAAATAAGCTAGATCATTCATTATCGTTTGGCTTTCAGCGTTACTGATTGCTTACAATCCTGCAACGAAAAGCCCTGTTTACTCGGAAGCTAGTCATTGGCCTTTTTTTTCTGGAGTAGCATACCAGAACATACTTAAGACTTCATGAAAAAAATCATTTTATTTAAAGTCGGAGTACTAGCTGTGATTTTCCCCATTCAGGGAATTTTTTTTTTTTTTTTTGAAAGCTTACGTAAGGTTTTAAAAGTTAGCTGATCACTGGGCAAACGGCCTCTCACCACGTACACCACTAGAGGTGAAGGCAGACAGTGCGTGTATGCAGATAGGCTTTGTGCATCTGCTGACTCGTGTCCACACGCAAAGGGGGGGGTTCAATACTCATTTCAGTTTCCACAACCAACGAGGTCACTTTGCAAATGAGTCGATAATCTGGTAGGAACCTTCATCAACAACTGGAAACTAAATTCACTGATTGATACTAACAGGGTAAACGGACTCCAACAGGACAGCCTTCCACACCGAGCGGGGGACGATTCTGAGCGAAAGGTCACCTTCCAGCACGACACACTGAATGGCCACAGGGAAGAAAAGAGTCCCGGAACAGACCAGTGCTAACTCGGGAATGAAACTCACTCCGCAGGAAGACATCTCAGGAAGGGACTAAGACTGTCCTAGCTGGACACCACACTTCAGTCCTGCTGGAGGCGGCCAGTTCTGCAGGAAGAGTGTGTTCTTGGGCATCACACAGCAGGGAGAACCGCACCGCACCTGCCCTGTGTAGGCAGAGCCCCTGACACAGCCCCCAGCCCCTGCCCTGCCTCCATGCGTCCGTCCTCGGGCACAGCCAATCTGGGACAATGCGCCCGTTTTAGACGACGTCAAAAGCCATCAGTTTCCCTATTAATAACCAAGGACAAGATCTGTAAACTGTCCAAATTTACGGTTTGGAGGTTCGGGGGTTTTTAGTCAAATATTTAATCCTGTTTCAAATCACAAAACTTACTCCAAGCCCAAACACCAGCTTAGAACACTGCAGTTCAGATTCTTCCGTAAGCTTCCCAAAACAGAAACCAGCAGCTCACGGACACTTCCCATTCAGACTTCATCTGAGACATCTGAATATCTGAGCGGTAAACATAAGACCCTCTTTAATAACCGCACGCCTGGACCTCTGTTGTGATGGAGACTAAGGTCTAAAGTCTCATATGAACTATAACTTTATAACTTTCTTGTTGGCAAAAAAAAAAAAAAAAAATCATTACCTTTGAAAACACACATTTCCCTCCTCTTCTTAAATACTGCCTCCTTCCTGTGTGGATTCTAGATTTAAAAATATAAAAATACACACACACACACACTCCCCTTCACTTTTACACTTTCCCTCCTCCAAATTAAATGGGGGCGCTTCACCCTCAATTACAGGTGCCGTGAATATGCAAACAAAAAGGAAAGAAAAACGAAGGCAGGAGTCTCGCGCCGTTCTTACGCTTGGCAAACAGAGCCCAAAAGACCCGAATAAGTAACTCCGAGAACCCAGGGTCAGGATGATCTGTGATACAGAGAAATAAACAGATTTTCCCAACACTCCTCAGCTTGCAACCATTTGATGGAACTTGGCAAACGCTCTCCGGGAGACGCCTTTGAACTCTGAGTGCTTCTCCTCTGGGACAAGTACTACGCGGTTCTTCTGGTCCCCGTTTCCAGCTTCAAAGAGCAGGCTCTCTCTCCCTCGTCCCCACACGGGCACCGATCTCAGGGCACGACTGTAGCCTGCAACCGTTTCCTCTACACTCCCAGCCCTTTCAGAGTTTTATTAACCCATGAAAATGTAGAAACCAAAGCCATGAGGGGGACACCAGGAACCTCATGAAACTTTTAAAATCTGAAAACTCTTCTGTCTTGACCCAATTTGAAAACATTCACAACTCTTGTCTCTCCCGAGCGTATCTACAATCCGTGCAGCGATCTCTCCCGCACATGCTTTGTTGAAATATTTAAAGAGGTGCATAAGCCAGTGACAATTTCATTATCTCAGGCAATCACCTTAAGTGATCCTTCATGGAAACCTGCTGGCTCACAATTTATTTGGGATTTCTTGTCTACTTACAGCCAAGAAGTAATAAAACTTGAAAGGACTTTTTTTCTCCCTTTTTTGATGTAATTAATTATATTAACTAGGTAGCCTTCAGTTAGAAAAACTACTGCGTTAAAAATTTTCTTCTTATTCCTAAAAAAATTCACAGTTCCTTTTGCGGAATTACTGATGTCACTGATTTTCTGCGTAAGTGTCAGAAATTCCTAAGTCAGTCTTTACATCACCTCAACCTGGGAAGAGGAGTGATATTTAAATATATAGAAGACAAAAGAGTGGTCACCTATTTTTTTAGATTTTTTTTTTAACATTTAGTTTTGAGAGTGAAAGAGACAGAGTGTGAGCGGGGAAGAGGCAGAGAAAGAGGGAGACACAGAATCCGAAGCAGGCTGCAGGCTGCAGGCTCCAGGCTCCGAGCTGGAGCACAGCGCCTGACGCGGGGCTCAAACTCACGAACCGTGAGATCACGACCTGAGCCAAAGTCAGACGCTTGACCGACTGAGCCACCCAGGAGCCCCTATTGAACATGAAACCCTACAGCTTTGCCAGTTATCAAGACGCAGAACAGCCTAGCAGATAAAACCGTGAATTCTTAAAATCAAATTATAAGCAGCTCGTTGGTAAAATAAACATGGCAGTAAAGCACGGTAGTTTTAAATTGCCCTTTCTCAATGCTTTTGTGGGGGAATCCCCAAAATTTCACTAGTGGGCAAGACATCTTTCACTAAGGGTAATTCACCCAGATCACTGACTAAAAATAGGCTGAGCTAAGACATAAAATCAAACACAGGAAGAAAAAAAAAAAAAAGATTGGGTTTCTCAGATTCACCCTACATGTGAAAAAAAAACTTAAGATGGAAACAAAAATCTTTCAGCAATAGCTTCATTTTAATTGCAATTAACCTCTACTTTCTCCTTGGAAACCTTTAATACAATGCTAAAAACAAGAGAAAAAAGCACAATCGCTTTAGAACATAAAAGATTCAGCTGTAAAACTGGTAACGGCAGAAGGACGTTGCTAGCAGGTGAGGACAGTAGCGCCCTCTGCTGGACATGAACATAGCCACGCACACACTCGGGGACAGCCGGACGTGTGAGCGCTGCGGAGAAGGGTGGGGACCCGGGAGACCCGCTTCCTCCAGCCGGCGATGGAGTCCAGCTGGAGCCAGCGGCCGCTCGGACACGGTGCCACGTGGATGTCCCACAGCCTCGCCAATAAAGCGCGTCCTCTGGGAGAAGCCGTCGCTAAGGTACAGACTTTAGGTCCTGCGAGCCCCTCCCCCTGTCCTGCCAGCCCCGCCCCCGGAACGCCAGGCAGGCGCTGCACGCGGCTTTCTGAGACCCTGGGGGAGTCGACTGTCCCGAAGTGCACCTTAGGCTATACACACGAGGTCATGAGGCAGTCAGTTTGAAGAAGGTCCGTAAAACCATTATCCTCCAGATGTGCGCAGGTTGTATGTCCACACAGCACACGCAGGGTACGAATGTGCTAAATGCACGTGAAGACTGCAGACAAAGGAGACGCCTAGAAAGGTACAGCAGAACCAAAATACCAACCCCAATCACCTCTGGGCAGCGACAGCACCTCCTCCTTCCTTATCCACATCCTGCACGATGACTAAACTCCACGTACTACAACGGTACCTAAGTGCCCACAAGAACACACGCAGCGAAAGTACCGGTCATCTCCCAAACACGGACCTTTCCACGTGCGTTCCTTGCCCGAGGGCCGGGGACTCACCGCCGTGTGCTGGACACGGTGGACAAGTGAGTCGGAGAAGGTCAACCCGGCCAGGCACCCGGGGCCCAGGACGGTCCCTGCGTTTGCAACAGGCTCTTTCTTAGGTCACGTGTTCCTACTCCCCCGCCCCCACGCCCACCGGGCTGAAAGGGAAGCCTGCCCGGGATGCGTGTTCGAGGCTTCCGCGCACCCGCCTCAACCCGCCCTGTGTACCAGCCCACCACGCTTCTGCTTCTGCGTGGCATCTCACACCTGAGATCCAGAAAGGCGGCCTGCTGAGCCGGGAACATCCGGAAAGCACCAGGCACAGCAGGGAGCCCGGCCCCCTGAAGTCAGGGGCAAGTGCCTTTCTCACTTGTGTGAGTGGACACGCTCCTGTGGGGCCTACGTGACGGGGGCAAGGGGGTTATGTTACTGCACGGAAAACCCCAGATGCCTGCACAAATATTCTAAATCTGAGACACGATCAAAAGAAGTCGGCCACAAAATCAATTCCTGTGCCTATAAAGTCTGTGCTTCCCGCACCTGACAATGTGGGCGGGGGGTGGGGTTATACCTCCAGAATGTGCCTTATGTTCTTTTCTTTAAAAGATACTTATAAGCTAGTTATTCAAAAATAAAAATGCGTGTTTTATCAGAAAATTTCACACTCAGCGGTTAAGCTCCCAGGCTAGTCCACAAATGCCATCATGCACCACGAAAGTGCCAAAGGTAACTGAGCTTTCACAGACCGCAATCTTTTGGAAACACGAATACCAGGCTTGTTTCACAAGTCTTGAATGCGGGGGTGATCGCCTAAAAGGAGACCAGCAGAAGAGAACCAAGAACCTTCCTGTGAACGCCCCGTAGCTGACCTGAGCACCTGTACACGGACCGTTTCTGATAATTCCCTGCTAATCGAACAGTTCGGGCTCCCTTTTCACAGACCAACAGGCATCAGCCACGGACTCTCACGTGCACCATCCGTGTTCAGGGACGACAACAGACTCAGAAATGTTCAAGAAAGGAAGGCAGTTTAGAAGGAGTTCAGAAAAGGGAGCTGGAGACTCAGCCTGAGGTGACGTTCAGGTCGTCCTCAACCCTGAAAGACACAGGAGGGACCACAGGCGTCCCAGCAGCGCAGCTCTGATCCAGCCGCCGCCTCCCGGCCACCCCGCGCAGACGGCCTGGCCCCACGTCCAGGCAGGAAGTCAGGGTCACCTGCGGGTGACCGAGACAAAACTGGCCTGTCCCAGGTCAGGGCATCGGGGTGGAAGAGGCAGGTCACACGTCCCTGGGCGTTACCCTGGGCTGTCAGGCTCCACTGTGCCTCAGGACTCCACGGAAGCCAGTTTGAGCCCCTGGGAGTTCTCACTTCCTGGACCTGCCACCCACGTCCCTCCCTCCGCCCTCGGGAGAACCTTCCGGACAACACAGGAGCTGGCCCAAAGGACACCCTGGGCACACGAGGTCCACGCTCTGCACTGCTGGCGTCTTCAGAGCAGCTGAGGCAGATGGCACAGGAGGGACAGGCAAACGACACCTCCGATCTAACGGGGTCCCGAACGTACTTTCTCGTGGTTTCTTTCACTTTACTTTTCTTTACTGGCAATAAAAAAGCACGTGCAGTGATAGAGAACAGACATTTTTCAAAGCGAAGAAGAGTTTTCCATAGGGAGAAGTTTCCAGAGATCTTAGTTCCACGCTGGGTCTGGCCCCCAAGTCACCACGGGCTCTCCTAGGTCGTGCATGATCAAATTGTCGAACTTTGACCATTTCAAGGCAGAGATTTTTTTTTTTAATCTTGAAGATTAAGTAATACACCAGACTATCCACGATTATTATTGTCATTTTAGGTAAAACTATGGCTATGTGAACAATTTAAATAGGGCCTAGGCCACACGGAGGTCAGTGGCCCGAGAGAGGTCATGACAGAGAGCAGGAGGTGCCCCGTCCCCACCGTGCTGAGAGGTGCCGTCCTCCCGCAGGGCTGTGTCCCAGCGTCTCCACTGGGAGGAAAGGGGTGAAACCCCGAGCTCCTCGCCCAGCCGGGCCCTGACCGTCCATTAACGCGGTCGGCCTGTGGGGACCGCACAGGAGCAGGGCGGAACCTGAGAACACGTGACATGACCGGGAGCCACTGTTCTCGGAAACCCAGGAATCAGAGATTCAGTGCAACGGTTAAAACGAGCACGATCTCGAATCAAAGTAACCAGTTCAGAGGCAGTTCGAAGACTGCAGGAGCCGCGGGGTGGGGGGAGAACCGGGAGCCCCAGCAGGCAGACCAGGCAGGCGCCCGCTGAGTGTGACCCCACGGGACACGGCCTCACACGCCCTGTAAGCGACAAGACAGGACAAGTCGTGTGTTGGCAGGGGATACCGCTCACCTCCGAAAGGCATTCAGGTGAAGTGAGGACTTTCCGCCCACGCACGAAGGCCTTATCTCCAAGGAACATCAGGCTCCAGAACCTTCCATTTCAATTACAGACCCACCTTTTAAAATACACTTACGATCTCTTTGCCTAGTCTGTGCGGCTGGAACAGGAGGAGCCTACGGTTTCCACAGTGCTTTCATCCGCGCCGTGGAATCTACTGCGAACGGGCCGGTATTTCTTCCTAGCTCGACACCAGACAGCTAGCTCCCGGGGAAGGGCGATTTCCAGTGGGTGTTTTCTCACACGCGTTTACTTAGTATTTGTTTAAACCAAAACTAAGGAAGGACAGATCACACAGACCAACTCCACGCAGAGCCAGAAGAAATCCGTCCACCATGTGAACCACACCACACCCGACTTCCTAACACTACTTTGGGGGAGCCAGAGTGGATCGTGGACCACATCCTATTATTTGCGAAAATCACAGCCTAGAGATCATGGACCGCTGTGATCACAAAGCGTCTCTCCAGATCTCAAGTACGATCTGAATAAAAGATTCTCGGGTCCCTTTTTACCTTGAATTAATGGGAGAGGCCCACGCACGTGACCTAGGTTTCAGAGGTCAGGGCTCCAATCATACCGGGTTTGCCCACGTCCCCCTGGGGTCAGGGAAAGGCTGCGGCCCCCCAGGTCACCCCAAGGATCCTGAAATCCCCAGGGACACCGGCAGAGCCATGGCACTGAGACGGCACCCACAAAATTGCAAACAAGACAGAACTTTCCAGTCTGATGACTAACACCGGAGCCAAAGAGGCGCTATCTGCAGCATTATCCCTCAGGGCGTCGGATACTGGAAGGAAACATCAACCATCGAGGTTCCTTCACCCCGCACGACGCACCCGAACAGAACAGGGCACCCTGATTCACAAAGCGGTGCACAACTGTGTTAGGAAACTGCTTCGTTGCTTTTCTTATCAAGCACACAGACCGAGGCTACTTTTCACTCGCTCTTGAATCGCTTTGTCTACAAGCGCTGTTCTGACCCTCAGGAGCGCCAATACACGTGCTTCAATTATCAGCAAGTGTGAACTGTAGAACGAGAGCAGACGCCACCACAAGGTCCCCTCCTCTTCCTCGGCTAACTATTCTCGGAACGCTCGCTGGCGGGACGTAGCCAGCAACCCCTCGCTGGTAGTACGCGCCCAAGAGCCGCTCAGCAGGCTTGAACCGGCCAACCAGCGGGCCTGGACCCAAGACTAGACTTCTCCTGCCTGCATGGAAGTAGCAACGCGCCCGGGGAGATTCACCAGAGACGCTCTGCAGGCGAAATACGGGACTATCCAGGTAACCCAAGTTTCAGACAAAAGACAAATAATTTTTAACACAGGCAGGTCTCAAATACTGCATGGGACACACACACGCTAAAAAACAGTTTGCATTCATCGCTTATCTCAAACCCAAACTTAACAGGTGTCTTCCCTTTTCACTTACTAAATCTGGCCGCTCTGACTTGTTCTTATCTGAAGCACATGATTCGAATGAATTACTTCAAATGAAGCACAGTGTGAGTCAGACACACGGCCCAAAGCGCGTGTAAATGCGGATGTAAAGAAACAAATACTACGTGTGAAGAGAAAAATGATTTGTCATTTACGTGCAGGATCATCAACTCTCTGGGAAGAGTAGAATGCATTCAGAGGTAACAGAGGAGAAGCCGTTACCTTCAAAAGACGCGACTCACGGGCACTCAACGACAGTCTGCAGCGGGCGGGGGCCTCTGGGATCCCCCGGACTCCCAGGTCCCACGCGTGCAAGCGGGGGCCCGCCTGCAGCACCCATTGACAGTGGTCCAGCATCCTCCCTGGGCGGGCTGCAGACCCGTCACCCCTGCACCCCGGCTCGAGGCCCCGCTGCAGGTGGGGGGGCTTTGGAGCACAGCTCGGCTGCAGAGGGGAGGGTCGGGGTCCCCCAGGAGCCAGAGAGAGAAGGGGCACAGCTTGAGGACGCACAGAGCACGACCCTGTTCCCTCCTCCTGGAAGCCTCTTCCCTGCCTCCCCTCCCCACCTGAACAACAGCACGAGCAGTGACCGGGGACTCACGTCTCGGCTTCCACACCATTACCGGTACAATCTTGAGAAAGCCTCCTTGAACCTCTAATCCTCAGAGACTAACACCTACACCTACTGGGTCACTACCAAGGTTTACCAAGCCTCACAACGCTTGGGTGAGGACGCGGGCCTGGGGATGTCCACGCACGGTAAGGCTGCTACTTCAAGTCTGTGCAATCAAGACTGATGACTGGGCGTGTTGGAAAAACGCGAGAGCGATGTGGGAAAAAGTTAAAAATACCTCACAGGATCCGTCAACAGTTCCACGGGGACTAAGCCACTGGAATAAAGCAAACTAGACTTAGTGAATGAAAACATTTGAACAGTGGGGTAGGGAATGTCTTTCTAAGTCACGTGTAAAAGCCATAAAGGAAAAAATGAACAGTTCTGGGGCGCCTGGGTGGCTCAGTCGGTTGGGCGTCCGACTTCAGCTCAGGTCATGATCCCACCGTTTGTGGGTTCGAGCCCCGCGCCGGACTCTGTGCTGACAGCTCAGAGCCCGGAGCCTGCTTCAGAGTCTGTGTCTCCCTCTCTCTCTGCCCCTCCCCCGCTCATGCTTTGTCTCAGTCTGTTTCTCAAAAATAAATAAATGTAAAAAAAAAAAAAAAAAATGAACATTCTTCTTCTTTCAGATGAGCAGCCGTCGAAAGTTTGTAATTCCCAGCATGACTGCACGTGTTCACGGGCTGCTGGTGGGTATGAGGGTTATCACAACCTACCTGGCTGCATCCACCGAATCAGAAAACGTGCAAACCCCCCAGACCGGCAATTTCACTCAAGAAGCTGGTCTCGAAGATCTCCTAAGTGGTCTCCATGATCTATGTTACCAGCAACTTTCCTGCAGCACTATCTGTCATAAAAACAGCCTGAACATCCATCAACGGGCAAATCAGTTCGATCGTGCTCCACTCTGAGGCAGTTCAACGGCAAGGCAGAGATACTCTGTCGACGCAGATGAGTTCCAAGACGTGTCATTATATGGAAAACAAGCATCAGAACAAAACAAGTAGGATGGGCTTATGAGGTATCTCAACAAGAAAAATCTACGCATGCCTACCCACTAACGGGTGTAAGTACACACAAAAGGCCTGGAGAGGACAAAACAGAAGTCGCTGTGGTAGCGGAGGCAGCTGAGGGAGAGGCAGTCGAGGAGGACGGTCTGTTTGTGCGCGGAGGGCCTGGACTGCTGGCAGTCGGCGTGTGTTCATGAAAGAAACACCCCTGCAGGATTTCTGGAGAAGAACGGAATTCTCAAATCAGCAACCTGAGCACAGCGCGGTCTGGCCCCTGCAACGTCCCTGCTCCACCTCCCACCGCCGTCCCCACGAGGGACGCAGGGCCAGGAGGCAGCCTCGGGAGAAGGGCCAGCCCGGGGAGGGTGGGGTGAGCAGTCCCAGGGCAAGAGAACTGGGTCCAGGAGCCCTAAGTTGCCCTGCAAGGCCCTCCTCCACCACCAAGGGCACCGGAAGGAGCTGAGACGTGCCAAGTTCACACGGCCCCCAGGGCTCTCCCTGCAGGAGGCTCACGGGACACTCCGTTCCTGGAGCTCCTGTGGCCAACGGCCACGGTCTGGGATTCCGTCTCTGGCCTTGGGACAGAAAAAAGAAGGCAAGGACAGGTGTCCTCTGAGACCAGACCTACAACCACGTGGGTCCACTGCCCCCCAACGTCATGACTTACCCCTGCTAGGTATTTGGGGTTCCATGATGCCCTGGATCCTACACTGCCCTTCACCCGTCTGACTGGAGGAAGAGGGAGGGGACAGCACAGGGGCTGAACATTTAAGGGGACACAATGACCAGTGGCCGGCTGCGTGGGCGGGTGGCGCCGGATGAGTGGGTGACGGGAAGTCACGGCCAGTGCGTCACCTCCACCCACACGCGCTGTGCCAGCTCACAGGTACGGGCCAGCTCCGAAAAGTCTTACAAACAGCCACAGCAGCCCCCGCCCCCATCGGATCTTAAAATTCAAAGGAAAAGATCTTTAACTCACAAGAAGGGTGGGGGAAGAGAGAGAGAGAGAAATTCTGACCTAGAATGGAAAAGAAGTGTTCAGAACAGGGGCTATTTAGAAGGTCGGAGGCTCCAACGTCTGCCAAGTGTCGTCCAGCTTGTGAGGCAGTCCTGCAGAAGCGATTTATCTATTCACAACTAACGCGCAAGCATGATGCCCTTTTGTAACTGGGGTTTCAAAACAATATCAGGAATTTGTTTCTAAGTGGTGTGTAGGCTTATCGCCATGGAAACTGCAGACACTCTGCACACAACCTGTCCAGAACCTTCTTCGCGTTCAGAGTCCCCAAAATCTCCCATCGGAACTCTGCCATTCCTTTAATACCGAAAATTCAGGAACTTGGGAGGTCATCTTTCGGTGACACACGGGACTGCTCTCTGAGGCTCTCGTGGATTCTTCTCCAGCAGTTAAGGATGTTTACAATAAAAACAGCTTTTAAGGGTCTATGCCTCGTCTCAACCTCACGGCCCTCCCCTACTGTACGTCACCATTTCAGGAAATACAGTGCCTGATGTTTCTTTAAGATGGAAATTTTCAATCCATTCCACTACTGTCAATTTCTAATGGAATACCAAAAGAAGCCGTATACATCATATCCCATGAATTGTGTAGTGATCAATTTCTTATAAACCAGTAATGTGACAGACGAGTCATGGTGGCAGCCAGAAGTGGAAAACGGAAATGATCGTTTCACTCTCACAAACCATGTTCTCCAGGTGTCCGGACCAACTACCGAGCTATCCCAACAGCGCTCTCTCTGGACTCACCCGCCCGAGTTCACCGGCAGGAACAACCTGATTTCCCGACTTCCAAGGAAGGGCGGCTCCCAAGTGTTACATTCAGACACAGGCAGAATGTTCTACAGGATGGCCGGCTCAGCAAAGGGTGCTGCTCGATTATCACTTTAGAGGAGGTATTTCCATAACCAAAGAGGATGTTAAATAAAAACGATAATCACAGTCAATGTGGAACAGTTTATTCACCGTGCCGAAAGTAATTCTTCTGTAGTCAGAAGAGACAACAGGAGTAATGCTCAGATCCGGATCGCTTCTCCAAGACCGCATTTGGCAGCCTGCAGTCAGCCTCAATGTCTTACTAATCTGTGAAAATACTTCTCTCGAGTCAGCGTCTGCCTTTGTAAATAAAACAGGAGGCGAGGCATCCTTCAAACAGACAGGACCAGGCCGACCACTTACCGAATCAGGTAAAACTCCAGTCGCGACACTACGACCTTCTAAGCCTTTATCTGGAGAAGTGGACGCCTCACGTTTTACTTCTAGTAAAAGGCAGATCTAAAGCCGCAATCTGTCTGAATATGCACACACTATGCAAATTACATATGGAAACCGTGTGTGCAAATACTGATCCTATCAGCAGCGTACCAAGGTTTCACCAAGAACCGGCCTCAGATTAGGTCCGGCATACAGGAAATTAAGAAACGTCAAAAAGAAAAAAAACAACTCAACTTATAAATGAAATGTTAAGAATCTGTGCCAAAGATGAGCACACAACTAAAACGCTTACCAAATAAAAGCTAAACGCTTGAAGAAAGAGAGTCTAAACTCATTGAATAATTCACTGTGCCCACCACGCACAGGCCCACCAAGCAGAATGCAAACCAGGCAGCAGCCACGGGGCGATGAGGTCCTCCCCGAGCATGTTGATGACCTGGGTTCCATGATGGGACAGGAGGGCCCTGCCTGTCTCAGGCCACATGGGTGAGCAGCGTCTTGACCAGTGACCGCCAACGCTCACGGGATTGTCCTCGGAGGGGCCAGGCCCAGGGCACCATGCCCACCACCTGTGCTGAGGGGCAGTTGCCAGGGACCAGACGCAGGGAGGCGGGAAGCACATAGTGACCTCAGTCACTGCTTCCCAAGCCGCCGGACAAGAGCTGTGCCGGGTCTGGGGCAGCACGGGCTGTGTGTGTGTGTGTCCTTGGGCGCTGGGTACCTGGCAGGCCCAGCCCACTTCCGCTCCCTGCGCACATCAGTGACGCTCTGGAAGCAGGCTGGACAGCAGCCTGGGAGGGGAGGGCCGGAGTCCCGAGAAAGGCAACTTCCAAGTCGTGATCCCAAGAGTCACACTGGCCAGAAAGACCACAGAAGTAGCAAACTCCTGCTCTCCCAGGAGGCCTCAGGGCTGGGTCACGTCCACACGGTTCTCTCAACTTAAAAAGCCCCGAGGCGCACGTTTGTGGGAACACTCGCTCTCAGCCGAGCCTTCACCGTGGTCGGTCCAGGCCGCCGTCACAGGTAGCAGGACATGCGGCAGCCGGTAAGCACAGTGCACCGTGCGACATCCCCCCTATGGGACGCGGGTCTCAGCGTGGCTCCCTGCAAGCCCAAGGTGGGCCTCATGCGTCCCAGCGTGGCCACCACTCAAGTCACAGATGCCACGGGGCGGGCAGGACCAACAAGACACAACACCTGCCCTCAACGAGATCACGACTCGGTGACAGACACCGACGTGAGGACACGGTGTGGCACAAGACAAACCCCAGGAGACCACAACAGACGCACACATTCCAGGCCCAGGGTGGTCCCTCTGCTGGAAGAGACGTGCGCGGGCTCCAGGGTGGCCCAGCAGGGAGGACGGGCCTGCCCAAGATGGCAGGGAGGGGCTTTGAGGACCTAGGGCACACTCACGGAGGGCAGGCGGGGGTTCCGGACAAGGTGCGGCAGGAGACAGGGGCGGCGGGTCAAGGCCACGGCTGTGGTCGGGGCTGAACTCTCCCACCTGCTCCCAGACGGCACCTGTGCCTGCAGCAAGCGCCCGGTAACGGTGAGAACAAGCGGATGCAGTCACAGGGGCCACATCACGGCTGCAGCGGGGGTGCCGCAATCACACCCGCGGCGGGTGTGCAAATACAGCAGGAACGCGTGGCGCCTGTCCGGGGCGCTCAGAGATAGGCGGCATTTTCCCGGCGACGCCACGCCAGGAAGCGCCGCGGTCCCCCCACTCACCCGATGAACGGGGCTGCCCGGGAACCACCCCTGGTTCGCAAACACTGATCCGGAAACAAAATCCGCACAGCCCGCTCTACGGATGCCTCAGAACTGGGCTCTGTCCACGCCTTCGCGTGTGCCACCCCAGCCGGGCCGGAGCGGGAGCACCCAACTGACTTCTCTCCGTCCCCCAAGGGATGGATCTCGCCTACAGCGAGGGGCCCTGACGTTCCAAGTCAGGAGTCACATGCTCAAGTCTGAACTGGAGGACACCCAGGGCTCCTCTGCATGACAAGACGGCAAAGGCAACACCGACACCCCAGCCGGCATCACCCACCCCGCAGACGGGGAAGAACTCAACCTAGCAGGGCAGGACCGAAGCATCAGAACTTAGGACGTGACGCAGAAGCAGAAAAGGCGGAAAAGCTGTTCTGTATCAGCAAGCCTCTACGGGCACAGCGCGTGCGTTTTTATGGGAACGTGGGAACGTCACCAATTCCGGCTTTAGGGGTCGCCCATTCAGCCTCTTCAAGCAGGCTCCCAAGTGACAGACTGAAGCCAGCACCCTCCACAAAGAACACAGCGGGCTGCCTCCACCTCGACCCGCCCACGGGGCCGGCCTCAGTGTCCCCTGGGGCTCCACAGTCCCGGACGGGGAGACCACACACTCAGGGGGCCGAAGGCAGACAACTCACTGCTCCTCCGTGCAAGAGGTAAGTTACAGCCTGGCATCCGGGCTCACGTGTCCTCCCGTGCCAGCCCGGCCGCCTTCCCATGACACACCACGCGGCTCCGGGCAAACTAGGGCACTTCCTTGTACCTCAGTTTCCTTCCTGATAACAGGGGGACAGACTAAACACCTCCCAGTTCCCCCCAGCTCTAAACTCCTGGGATCCTACCTTGCGTCAAAAAACAAGACCGGGAGATAAAATCAAGCGTTTGAATTATGCTAACAAACCCAAATTCTTGCGCGGTGTTGATTTTACTGGAACGGGGAACGTGCATCCCGTTTGCGTGTCTCTCCGTGACAGGAAGAAAATCCCAGAGTGTAATCTCGAGTCTGACGCCTTTCGCGGTCAGACTGCGAAATTCATTCCGGAAGGTCCGGGAATGCAGCATTACACTCAAGCAAATGTTAGTATGCAGGCCAAGCACAGATATCAATGATCGAAGAATAAAAATACAATAAAACATACCTAGCAAACGCTATTGTCACTGTAATCCAGTTGTCTTCCAATGACTGAGAAAGCACCCCGATTTCACAGGAGGGTTTCCAACTTGTAACAAATTCCTCCGTGTTCGGCATCACGTAAGACCACGAAGAGAACCGTTACCACTCACACGTTTAATCTGCTAGGCATGTTCGGGCTCTCTTCTGTAATCTGGAAGGGACCGGTCTGCGGCTCTGTGCAGACGGGAGTCTCCCTCTCACCAGACCCCACCCTGGTGTTACCACTGGTGGAAACAAAGCCTCGGGAGAAGCCACACTGGGCCTGGCACCGGCCGTACGGCGGAGAGCAGCTCGCACTTTACAGCTTGGCACATGACACCAATGTCACAGCATGTTGCTACTGCACTTCCTGCGCGGTCAGCAGCCAGTTTGTGGACATTTATTACAGATTCCTGAAAATGATCTCCGGGTTGCCAGAGTGATGGAGAAACTGAGCAAAGCAAGAATGAACGGACTGCCTGGTGACTGCATTGATTTTTACTTTCAGCGACCCCACCAGCTCGTCTGGAATAGAGCACCCCAGACCCTCGAGACCCCCTCAGGATTACCGCTCCCTGCATCCACCCGTCAAAGATCTGGCTCTTGGGTGACACCATCCCCAGATGAGCTTGCTTTCCTTCCCCTCCGCCCCAGCAAACCGCATCTTGTCAGGTCCCGTTTACACTTGGGGTTTCCCCTGGCCTCCCCTCCCTGATCCACAACCCCTCGATCTGCTCCATCCTGTTCAGCCTCTTGCTTCGGCCAAGGCTGGTGTCCTGCGTGAAGACGGAAGTCCCTCCCATCACTGAATCTGTGTCGGAGACCAGACCGTGCGGGGCTGCCACGTGGGTCCCGGCTTCGCCACTGGGGACACACATCTCAAGCGGATGTGGCCAGGAGCACGGTGGGAACAGAGCGTTCCGTGAGAGTTCCTTCTGCTCTACCCTGAGGCAAAGTCTCAGTCAGTAGTATTACAAGCTGCCCGTCTCAGCAGGTGCAGCCGCCGGGGGCAAAGAGCCCTCCCCAGCAGACCCCCCGCAGCCACAGCGACTTCTGCCAGCTACATTCACCTTAAATCCCGTTACAACGGGTGGACACGGGGTGGACGTATACAAACGTTTCTTCCTAGGCTGTTCCGATGACCGTCTGTGCTCTAATAAATGGAGAAGCGTGGCTGTCTAACCTCTCTGCCAGCTGCATGACCCAGGCATCCCCCCCCCCCCCACCAGGGCACAGTCAGGGACCGCCAGCCAGTCCCCCACACGTGTGCAACTAACACATCATAGTTAGAAGACCAGGGATCATCCTTCAATTATGATGGTAGTAAGATGAGCCCTCACATCCGAGACCATTGACCTGGAGGGAGAAAATAAGCAGAAGAAGCGAGGCAAACGGGGGCTTTCTGAAGTCAATGTGTCTTGTCCTTTAATTATCTTTCCTTTCCTTGGCCATATTGCTTAATTCTGGAAACTCTCTCCCTAATTCTTCAAGCTGCGTATAACACCGCAGGACCTGTTCTAGGAACCTATTCCGCCGCGCGGTTGAGCAGGGTTTGACATCTGTGTCGATCGCAAACAAGTATCTGTGATTTCACAGGACTTCATCTAAAACGTGGGGCTTTGCGATCAATTAAAAAGTTCTACAGAGGGGACAGGCTCACGAGATCACGCATCTGATGTGACAGGAGACTTTAGAACAAGAACTGGTCAAAACCTGGGTAGCCACGTAAGTTCTAACAGAAACAATACACAAATAAAAGGTAGGAAGGACCCGGGCTCCTCAGTGTTTTGCCTGAAGGCAGGTCCAGACACACGTGACGGCCCAAGACTAGGCAGGGCCACCCAAGGGTGCTTCTCACAATAGCACAGCCGGGAACCAAACCCTTCAAGACACGCTCGCCCAGGGTCCATCATTCCTAAATGACCCCCCCTGCTTCCTGGGCAGAATTCTGCTTTGGCTTATTTACTTGTGAAAGAACACCCCCCGTCCTCATGATGGCCTCGAAGCGCCCTCACTCTGCTCTGGGTTTGGAAATGTGCGTTTTTATAAACATGCATTACAGGTCCTTTCAATGCTCTTCTTCCCTAATTTAAAGGTTTCATTTTTTTGTGTGTGAGCTCCAAACGTGTACTTTCTATCAGCGTCTTGTCACTTTCCCCACGGACAATTAAATCTAGCTCGGTAACGTATTTTATATTTGACTGAATTTTATTCACTACTTTGCCCTTCCATTTTGGTCAGCACTGAGGGCTGCTGGAACGCAGTTTTCTGGGGAAATTAAGGTAATGTGACAATCGGAGCTTTCCACACAAGTACACGGCAACATTGAACAAAGAACATGTCATGAGAATAAGGTTTCCTTGGGGCACCTGGGTGGCTCAGTCGGTTAAGTATCCAACTTTGGCTCAGGTCATGATCTTGCGGTTCGTGAGTTCGAGCTCCATATCGGGCTTTATGCTGAGAGCTCAGAGCCTGGAGGCTGTTTCAGATTCTGTCTCTCTCTCTCTCTCTCTCTCTCTCTCTCTCTCTCTCTCACTGCCCCTCCCCCACTTATGTTCTGTCTCCCTCTCTCAAAAATAAATGTTTAAAAAAAATAAAAAAATAAAAAAGGTTTCCTTTAATTAATCTGATAGTGGAAAGTCTCTCTAGATCCAGGAGCAGCATTCGAATCCATTCCTGAATGTCAGCAAATCTTTGGGTAAAATCATGGCACAAGGGGGACTTTCCAAGAATCATCACAAAAATAGGAACCCTAACTGTGAACTCTGCTGCCACCAGGAGCCAGGTTCACTCTCACAGGAACTACTGTGGTTTTTTTTGTGATCGCTTCCCACACGTTTCCTCTCGGGCTTGTAGCCAGGCATCCCGTCTAAGTTCTGGGAGAATCTAAAGTTGCCTACGTGTTTAAAGATCGTGGGGCGCCTGGGTGGCGCAGTCGGTTAAGCGTCCGACTTCAGCCAGGTCACGATCTCGCGGTCCGTGAGTTCGAGCCCCGCGTCAGGCTCTGGGCTGATGGCTCAGAGCCTGGAGCCTGTTTCCGATTCTGTGTCTCCCTCTCTCTCTGCCCCTCCCCCGTTCATGCTCTGTCTCTCTCTGTCCCAAAAATAAATAAACGTTGAAAAAAAAAAAAAAATTTAAAAAAAAAAAAAAAAAAAAAAAAAAAGATCGAAGTAATCCTTTCGTCACAGTGATGACGAGCATTTTCCACAGTTGGACACATCCTCTCACAAAAGAAAGGCAGGCTGCAGATCGAAACAGAGGATTCAAAACACCCATTTGCCTTTCAAAGTCCTTAGCCAAACCCTGCAGATGAGAGTTTGTGAGCAGTAAAGGCAGGTCGCTCCTCAAAGAGCATCTGGGAAGCAGCGGTGTAATGACCAGGCCAGACCAGTAGAGGCTTGCTGAGACTGGACGGTCTGTGGTTTCAGAAGGAAAGATCATGTCCTTTTGAGTCACAACAGGTACCACCTGCAGACCCACAACGTTCTTGAACACTTCATGCCACGGTCACGACGTGAACTCCTTCGCCAGTTTCTCAATAAACAGTCGACCTGAACTCAACTAGGATACGCAGACTTGTTGCAGAATCCTTTAATGAATCTACTCTCTCAAAAAACAGATCACATGGGGACTCTGGGTGGCTCAGTCCCTTAAACGTCCAACTCTTGCTCTCGGCTCAGGTCGTGACCTCCTGGTTCCTGAGATCGAGCCCCATGTCGGGCTCTGCGCTGACAGCACGGAGCCTGCTTGGGATCCTCTCTCTCCCTCGCTCTCTCTGCCCCTCCCCCACCTGCATGCATGCATGCTCTCTCTTAAAATAAACTTTAAAAAAATGAGTCACATATAGAAAATACCCATAATCTCATTAAGATGTAAATTATAATCTTAAAAGTTTAAAAAATCTGAGATGAAAAAAAGTAAGGTCCAATTTAAAGTTCAGCCAACGGGGCACCTGGGTGGCTCAGCCCGTTAAGCGTCCGACTCCAGCTCAGGTCATGATCTCATGGTTCGTGAGTTGGAGCCCTGAGTCGGGCTCTGTGCTGACAGCTCAGAGCCTGGAGCCTGCTTGGGATTCTATGTCTCCTTCTCTCTCTGTCCCTCCCCCTCTCGTACTGTCTCTCTGTCTCAAAAACAAATTAAACATTAAAAACATAAAAAACATCAAAAAAAACTTAAAGTGAAAATCATTTGATCTTTCCAACACTGTGATTTCCAAAGAACTACTGAATTAGCTTATCATTAGTCATTCGACTACCACTACAATAGGTGAGGTAAAGGTTCAAGAGCTTTTTTGAAAATTAAAAATAATTGTCTTCAAAGTGAAAAGAAAAACGATTTAGTCCCAACCTAATATTTTATCCAGGGTGTTCCAAAAAACAGTCCTAGTGTTATCAGAATACAATCAGTGAAGTCCATAGTTACCACAACTTTTTAAAGAGGAAAACCCAGAATTAAGCTTCAAAACTGCCAACCGAAGGTCGCAACGGGGGTCACCAGGTTTCACAAGACAAACGGTAAGAAGAATCCTAAGTTCACAGAATGAGCTCTGCGTTTTCAGAGACTTCTGCTCCTTCCCACAGGTTAATGAGTAAGAAATGAGACAGGAAACGAGGCTCGGTGCACAATGTGTTATTGTCCGTTTATCTGCATGTCCACTCCCCATGTGTGTGCAGAGTCGACACAGGCTCTTCACGGGACTGGAGAAACTTCTTTCTACGCTTTTTCTGACTCAATATAATTTGGCTGTAGTCAACTCTCGTATAATACACTGTATAAACCTACAATAAACCCTGTTCCAAAGAATTGGCTAAATCCCTAATAAGGAAAAGATGACAGATGTGTGTTTTGTTTTGGAAAAATGCACAAGGGTCGTTCTCCTCACCACAGACTGTAAACAGCCCTGCTGAGGCACTGGGGTTTTCTATGTCCCTGGCCTTTCAGGTAAAAGCAACATCTGCGAACCCGTTTCCAGGGAGAAGGGAAAAACAGTCCTGGTTACGCAGAGAGCGTCACACGTTCTATAACTGAAACATCACCTTCCGCTAGAAAGTGCCCAAAACAAAACAAAACAAAAAAAATGAATAAGATATGTGAATGCTTAAGATTTATAAAAAGTAGGGAAACGATGAAAACAGAGTGGGCCAAGCATCTTTAAATATTTACATAGCTATTTGGAAAGTAATCTGTTCCAATGAGCCGTCTCTAAACCCACAGGGTTACTTGAATCCAAGGAGATTAATTATAACTGCACACCAATTTGAAGTTCCTCTTTTACTCACTGTCTGGTGGTGCAAAGGAGAAAAGCGGAGGCAAGCGTGTGTGGGCGTGTGCGCACGCGCATGCCCCACGGGGAAGGGAACAGGCCCCGGGAGTAAAGGGGAAAGAGAAGGGCCCACCTTGGAGGTGTCCCATCACTGCTCTTTGCTCAGAAAGGGCTGATGCCCCCGAGGGACATTAATCCAACAGGCCAAAGCCGTTTGTTAAAGCAAGGGCATACAGGCAGCTGGCAAGAAAGGAGGCAGATGTGGAGCTGACGGGCACCTGTGTCTGCACCCACCTGCCGAGCTCCAAGTACATACTGGCCACATGGTACCTGGGTGTGGGGCCACCTGGGTGCAAGGCTCCCTGGGCAAGGGCTATCCAAGAACAGGGTTACCTGGGCACAGGGTCACCTAGGTGGGGGGACCACCTGGGTCGGGGAAACCAGGACCCCAAGGGGCAAGGCTGAGCAGTGACTACCTGGGCCAGGGGTCACCCGGCAGCCAGGACCACCTGGGCCTGGACCTCCTGCACTGAGGGCTGGCGTCGGAGGCCCACCTGAGCCTGCACTCTCCAGGCACGTGTTACCTGGACACCGGGCCTCCCCGGGTTCAGGGACACTTTGGGAAGGTCTACCTAGGCACAGGGCACCTTGGGCCTGGGATATCCAGACATGGGGCCACCCGGGGGCGGGGCTGCCTGAGCCCGGACTACTTGGGCAGGAGTCTCGCAGGTACTGGGGTATCCGGCCCGCACTGCGGGGGCCCAACCGCCTGGGCGCGCGCGCTCACCTGGAGCAGGGTCGACCGCACCGTCCTCTCCGCTCTCGTCCGCAGCCTCGTCGGCCAGGCCCGAGCCCGGGGAGTCGGCGGCGGCACCACAGGCCGAGCCCGGGCTGCTGGGCTGCGAGGCCGAGTCGCCCTCGCTGAGCGAGCCGCAGCGCGCACGGGGCGCGCGCTCCCCGGGGCCGTCGCGGTCCCTGCGCGCGCGGCGGTGCACCCGCGAGTGCAGCACCATCTGGTGGTAGGTGCGGAAGATCTTGCCGCACTCGAAGCACTCGGAGGACTTGCCGTGGCCGGCGGGGACGGCGGCGCGGCGGCTGGGGCGCGCGGCCGGCCGGGCGTCCAGGGGCCCGGGCGCGGGGTCCCCGGGCGCGCCCGCCCGCTTGCGCGGGGGCCCCTGCGCGCCCGCCTCGGGCTCGCGCTTGCGCTTCTCCTGGCTCACCAGGATGTACTCGCGCCGCTCCTTGTCGAAGGCCACGTCCCCGGCCAGCGCCTCGTCCCACGCGCCGTACTTGAGGTACTCGGCCGGCTCGGCCACCTTGCCCCGGGTGGCCAGCTGCCAGGCCTGGTAGCTGTTGACCGGGTCCAGCTCGGCCACGCGCCGCCCGGCCTGCCCGCGGGCGGGCGCGCCGGCCACCGTGGGCCGCAGGTTCAGGCACTGAAGGAAGAGCTGCTGGGAGTCCGGGGGGCCGCCCTGCACCACGGCGCTGTCCCCGGCCGGAGCCCGCGTCCGACCGGCCTCCACCCGGCGGTGGATGGCGTTGTGAGCGTTCAAGCTGTCCAGGTTTGTAAACAGGTTCCCGCACTTGGTGCAGACTTCGTAGAGGGACAGGCCAGCCACGATCATCTCCTCCTGCACCACGTTGTTGATGGTGGCGACGGGGTCCAGCTCGCTCCTGGGCTTGTTCTTGCTCCCCGTCTTGGGGCCGTGCGCCTTCATGTGGTTCTTGAGGAACCACGGCTCTTTGAATCTCCGGCCACAGATGTGGCAGCCGTGGTCGAAGGAGCCTCTGTGCTTCTTCATGTGAGCCTTCAGGAACCAGGTCTGGCTGAAGGCCTGGCCGCACACCTCGCAGGGGAACTCCCCGGGGGTCAGCTCGGGCTTGCCGTGCTCTGCGTCCGCCTCGGCACCGCTGGGCACCTGCGCGGTGATGTGGTCCTTCTCGATGTGGCTCAGCAGGGACTCCTCCCGGAGGGTCACGTAGCTGCACAGCCGGCACCGGAAGGGCTTGTGAGCCTGGTGCACGTGGTTCTCCAGGTCCTTCCTGTGCTCAAACTTGCACTTGCAGAAGGAGCACTGGGCTGCGGCCTGGCCCTCCCCCGGGGCGCCCGCGGCGCCCTCGGCCTCCTTCTTGCTGCTCCTCAGCAGGATCTTGCTGTTGTCCACCTGGGTGGCCCCGTTCAGGATCCTGTTGCAGGCGGAGGTGCTCTTCGTGGGGCTGGTGCACCCATCCAGGCCCTCAGACACCCGCAGCTCGCCAGCCTCCGGCTCGTGGCCCTGGACCAGCGTGCCTGTGCGGTGGCTGCGAATGTGGATCTTCAGGTTGCCCTTCTGCGAGGCCCTGTGGTCACAGTAGGGACACTTGTAGGGCTTCTCCCCCGTGTGCTTGCGCATGTGCTGTGAGAGGGAGCTCTGGAAGGGGAAGCTTTTGCCACAGATGCAGCAGCTGTGGCTCATGGCCTTGTCCCCGTCCACTTCGGGGCTCCTGCTGGCCCTGCCGGGGCTCGAGCCCCTCCTCAGCTCCACCTCGGCCTCTCGGCTGCGATCCATCTCCGCGACAGGGGCTCCCCGGCAGGGGCGGGCACGGCTTTCTGTCGCACAGGCCTGCCAGACGCCGTCTTATCTCTCCATTTTCCGACGGGGCCTTGGCTTCCCGGCTGCGGAGACGCACCTCCCAGGACGACGTGCGTCTCCTACCTGGAAAGCATGGCGGGCGGCAGAGAACACCTGCAACACAAGAGACACGGAGATCTTAGGAACACGGTTTCCCACGTGAGCAGGGACCCAGTAACATCCTCGGGGAGCGACGGGCAGACTCCTTAAAGATACCAATCCAGTCCGGGTTAAAGGAGACGCCAACAGAAATTCAAATCCATGTACAAGCAGCTGCTTTGCTCTCAAAGACCAAAAGTTTAAAAAAAGAAATTTTTTTTTTTTTTGAGATTTATTTTTGAGAGAGACCAAGTATGAGCAGGGGAGGGGCAGAGAGAGAGGGAGACACAGAATCCGAAGCAGGCTCCAGGCTCCGAGCCGTCGGCACAGAGCCCGACAGGGGCCTCAAACCCATGAACCATGAGATCGTGACCTGAGCCAAAGTCGGACACTTAACCGACTGAGCCACCCACGCGCCCCTCAAAAACCAGTAGTTAAACAACTACGGACAATGATTGTGTGCTAAATCATTAAAATAAATAATTGCTGGGGTACCTGGGTGGCTCAGTCGGTTAAGCGTCCGACTCTGGGTTTTAGCTCAGGTCATGATCTCACAGTTTCGTGAGTTCAAGTCCCACGTCGGGGTCTGTGCTGACGGTGTGGAGCTTGTTTAGAGCTTGTTTGGGATTCATTCTCTCTCTCTCTGCTTCTCCCCCACTCTCACTGTCTCAGTCTCTCTCAAAATAGGTAAATAAACCAAAAAAAATAAAATAAAATTTAATAAATACTTGTAAATGACTTCACGCTAAAATCATTTTTTCCAGAAGATACCAGATCTTTAAAGAGAGACTCAGGTGCATGAAGCTGTAGGCAGTGTGAGAAACACAGACCACAGACCCAAGCAGGGTGGGCAGGAATGGGGGCCCAGGGGAGAGGACCAGGGAGGAGGGTTAGAAAGGACCCAGAGGCACAGCTGGTGCCCAGGACAAGTGAGCCTCAAAGGCAGTTCACACCTACACGTACTGTTGTGTTCAGATGTTAGGGAAAGGAGTCTTCAGCTAAGAGCACAGGTGATTTAGCGAGAGAGAGGCGACCAGGGGCAGAAGCAGAACCCTGAGCTCACACAAGGTCTGTGCTCAGGACCAGACACTTCCTGGTGCGCCTGGGCGTGAGACCACCGCCTCCCAGATAAAGCCCAAACCCTACGGCCCCTTCCCCTTCCTGTCCTGTCCTTGTCCTCCTGCACCGTTACCCCACCCCGATCCGAAAAGGCACCCTGGGCTCTGGCTGCAGGACTAAGTCCCAGTCCCGGTACAGAGTACCCTCCAGACCCCAGGAGTCATGCAGCAACCCCCCCCCACCCCCGCCCGCCCCCGCCCACTTCACCAGAGGTCAGCCTGCCACAGTGCCTTCCCTAGGAGGCTGGGTCTGCCTCTCTCTGGCGACTGACAGCGGGTGTCACGCCGGGCCTCACTGTCCTGTCCACGGCCAGCGCACCCTCCAGAGGGTGAGCCGCTCCTCTAGGTGCCTGGATGTTTCCAGCACTCTGTGCACAAGCCAAGGCCAACCAGACAAGGGAGGTGCCCGGTGCCATGCCCGCCACCTGCACTGCAGGAAAGCCAACCCGAATGCCACAGCAAAGCAGAGAGCGCACACCAGAGAGCGATCGTCTGTGGCAAAAACAGGAATTTCCATCTGACTTGTGATAGGGAGAATAAACAGTGAGCCAGTTATAAAGGATGTGAGGGAGGGCGTCTTCCAGGATCCTACTCTGATGGCTTCGAAAGGGAGGCAGGGCCACAGCTCCCGTGGGATGTGGTCTTTCCATCCCTCTTACCTCTAGTCACAAGTAATGGAGATCAGGATTCTGAGGGTCTCCCTGTGGGGCGGGGAGGGGCCGGGGGACTCCAGACTTGCACCGAGAGGCACCCGGATGGGCAGATTTGCTTTAAAACCAGCCAGGGCACGTATAAAGGAAGCCATGTTGTTACAAACCGACAACCTCACACGCACGACGAACCCGTGTTACAACATTTACGAAATACGAAGAAGTTGTAGGTTTCTGGTTCTCAGCGAACGTACTGATAGACAAGTTTTGCTCACAAATGCAAGGCTGTCTCCCAACAGACCCTGGGGCAGTGACCCCTCGTCTGCTCTGGGTGGTCCAGCCTGCCACGTTTTCACCAGACCAACAGACCAGGGGAGTGTCTCCGGAAGGTGCCACCACTATGGCTTCTGAGCACCTTACACGTCCTGTCCATCTCACCACAAGGGTGTGTGGATGCTGCCCGCGCGGGCCGCCTTCTGAACAGACAACACAGCTCCTGCCTTCTCCGACAGCTCCTCCCAGAGATCCTGAGGAGAAATCTTATTTGGAATATGTATTCCAAAACATCTCTTCCAAGCCCCATGCCACTGAGTTTCCCAGGCACCTCAGCAGAAACCCATGCAGTGAGAGCAGCAAAGTCTGAAATGAGGCAGGAAGCAGAGCCGGGCACAGGTACCCTTTCCTCTTTATACTAACAGGTGCACAGAGCTCCTCTTGTTGAGAAAGAGCCCAAAAACATCAATGAGTCCAGTAACGTAAAGAAATAAAAGCTCCCCCTAAAATTGGGCAAGCGAGGCTAACAAGAACTCTTAATGACCACTTAAGCTAATTTAACTCATTTTCTCAAGCTGTTTGGGTCCTGGCACAAGTTTTATATGGCCGTAGGGTATTTACGAGTTTATAAGGCAAACGATGTGTGCGCATCTCCTCCTATCCCAAGGTTTCTTTTATCTGCCCCCCCAAAATGTTGAGTATGATAAAATATACAAAAGTAGGAGTCAAACACACTATTCATAACTACCTCAGTGACCTAATCTCGGTATAAGGATCTTATGAGTTTAAAGAATCATAAAAGAAATAACTTTACAGAGAAAAAAAAACACACTGGAATTTAGGGGTTCTGAAATAATTTTACAGACTCCACTGGACCTCTCGGCTGGTTAACGAAGAGTATTCAACGTCAGACAGTTCTCCAGCCCAAGGGGATCAAACAGCCGAAAACCAGCCACAGCGACAAGGTTCGGGGAGTGCTGGTGCTCAACCACACTCAAGGATCACGGAGGCAACTAACAAATGCACCTGGAAATAAAAGTGCACTTTTCTCCAAGTGAGAAGACCGCTTCGGGTCATCAGAGATGCACGCTCCGTGGACGGTTTGTTCCTTCCTTCTCTGCCACCGTGTGCTCAGCACCCCCAGGAGCCGTTGAGAGTCAATGCTTCCAAAGCCAGGGGGGCAGCTCCGGGGGCCTCTACCCCAGCCCCAGCCACGAGTGTCGCAGAGTGGACCCTGGGGGCCCCGGCCGCCCACTAGCCAGCCAGGTGGCTCACGGGGGCGACCCTCACAGCGCAGGATCCACCCGTCACATCTCAGGAGCTGAGAGTCACCGGAGCCCCTGGCGAGCGCCTTCCTCACATCCCTGCCACCGTCCATGAAGAAGCACCTGCCCAGGGCGGCCCGGCCGACGGCCTGCCCTACAGGGCACAGGAGGCCAGCAGGTGTGCGCGCAGCCCCGTCCGCCGCAGGGTGGGTGGGAGGCACCGGCCCCGGGGGTCCGGGCTGTGGGAGCCTCCGGCGGGGCAGCCAGGCTGCTGGTCCCACGGGCGCGGCCGCACTTCCCTCTCCGTCCATCGGGGGCCTCAGTCCTCTGCACATCGAGCCAGGCTGCCATCTTTGCTGGCGGAGAAAGCCAGGGTCCCTCTTCACTGCCTTGATGCACAGAGTCTGAGTCCCCAGCACCCCCGACGCCAGCCGGAGCCTGGACGCCGCCCCTCGAGAGCCCCAACGCCAGAGAACACGGCGTCCTCACGCGCGCTTCCTCCAAAACCAGCTTAAAAGCTTCCCCCAAAGCCAACAGGGCCCTGCAAGGAAGGACACTCACGGGGCCCCGGCCACCAGCAAAACAAGCCCTTCTTTCTCTTTTGTTTTCCGCCTCTTCTGTGCCCACCCCCACCCTTCACAAGCCAGCCCCGCCGTAAATCCCGAGGGAGCTGCACGGGGCGCACTTTTAAAGAACTTCAGGATATGCCCGGGCAGAAAATACATCCATGTGGAAAGCGGGGAAAAAACGCTCTGACAGTAGTAACTATTTAAGCCCCAAACACCACTATCTTGAGGAAATCGTAACATCAACAAAACTGGCTCCACTTGAAAAAGCTCCACTCGGTGGCCCTCTTCCTGACGAAGAAGCCGAGTTTCTTGCAAACCTTTAAAGGAACAGTCACAAAGCGACTCTCTTCCCCATCGGCCGCCAAATCAACAGATCTTTGGGATACTCTTTTCGGCCGCGGGCAAAAACTGCTATTTAAGCCAGGGTCGTCCCTTCTTTTCCAAAAAAGAGCAAGAATGCCGTCACCAGAGCTCTCATCTTAAAAATGCACCCCTGGCAGCGGCCCCCCGTTGGCCCCTTCCGGCCAAACACGTCCTGGTAGTGAGCTGCCCGTCTCACTCTCGCAGACACACGAGCACACACCGAATGGGATCTGACGTTCTCACTGCTCCACGACACCGCGTTAACCCCAAGACACCTCGTGTTACAACACGTGTAGATAAACGCGAGCTCTTTACGCAGACCAGAGCGACTAAAGTCTTCCAGCAACGCAGACACAAAGAGGGAAGGGGCGGAGGTGACAGCAGACACACGTATGTGCTTTGGCGGACACAGGACAACATGTCGGCCCACACGCGTGCACAAACCGCGGCCCCGTTGGAACACATCCTTCGCCCATAACGAATCAGTTCTGTCATCGTATTACAAACTTTTTCCAAGGCTGTCACTGGGAACTTGCCAGACGAGAGTGTAATTTAATTGTTTATGCACAAAAATGGCTTGCTGATTAGGGTTTTAAAATAGATTTCCAACGGATCGCTCACTGTGTGTGCGTTTCTCTGCAGAACAGTGTGAAGCCACTCTTTAAAAATGCCTCATGTGTTTTTTGAAATGTCATTTTGTAGAAGTGGAATCGCATTTATTAAAAAAAAAAAAGACAGGTAAGGGTAAAATGTTTATGTAAGAAAATAAAATTGGGTATTCATAACACAAAAACACACGGTAACGGAGATGGGGAAGGATTTAAGAGGACAATGCACAGAAGTTGCGAAAATAAAACGGGCAGCAATCACGTAAGTGAACCACGAGGCCTAAACACACAGCCGGACGGAGGGCCGCCGCACCTCACACTCTGTGGGCCTGCACGGCACGGCTGAGATGAAGTGACTTTTTCAACACGCTCACACTCGCTGCGTCTGGGATAAATTTACTCTGTGGGCAAACGTTTCAACGAATAAATCTGTCCTCAAGTGAGGGTCCCGGGAAGCACATGTCACACCTGAGACAATGCAGGAAAGGGGCTTCGGGGAGCAAGCTGGAGCCCCAGGCCGAGAACCTGGGGTTAAGTCCCCCTGCCGTGCAGTGACTCCCGAAAGAGCGAGCCCTGCACACCTGCAGCCGGAAGGGGAAGAGAATCTAGAAGAATCCAGAAGAATCTAGAAGCACCCCCATGCACCCTGCAGTCTCCGCCAGAGTCCCTCCCGGTCAACGGGGTCTGAGAGGTGCCAGGCCGCTCGCGGGAGCCTCACGTCTCAAAGACAAGAAACAGGTGCAGGCTCGAGAAACCCAGAAGTCGGAAACGCACGGAAAACCATGTACTGGCAGGGCACCCGCGGGGGAGGTAGTTGCTTCCGGAAGGGCGGGGAGGGATGAAATGACCCGCGTGGACAAGAGCAGGCGCGGTATTCCAGGGAAGTCGAGGCCCCTTCCGGGACGCAGGGGTGCAGCAGGACTCTAGAGCCGAGCACGACCTCCCGTTGGCGGGGATCCAACCGTGAAACCCGATGGGGTCGCCCCGGGCGCCAGCCCCCTCCTCACCAACACCCAGTGACATCCCCGGCGTCCTGCCGGCTGCGCGTTCGATTCCCTCCTGAATCCACACACCCCTCCAACTCGAGCCCAAGTCCACATCCCAGATGCAGACCCGCGCCCTGCACAGCACTCATGCTCTCACAGAGGCCCAAATTCTCGGACGGGGACCACAGGGGCCTGAGCGTCCGTGTCACCAGACGCATGTCCCCGGGACGCCCTCTGTGACCCTGTGCTCTGTTCCCGGGCAGATGCGCGCACACTTACTTCTGGGCCTCGCGCATGTAGTTCCCAACCCACCTTCTCACCTCACCTGACCCTCCCCTAGCTCTCTGCACGCCCCGGCCGACCCCAGCACACATTCTGACACGTTACAATTACCGCTTCTTTAATTGGTCACTTGTGTGCTGGAGGGCATATTCTGCGAGCGTGTGCCCTCTCCCGGCTCAGTCCCCCAAGCCAGCACAGAGCCAAGCACATTTTGGGCACCACAGAGCTGTGGGAGGAATTCTAGCCCGTGAGCTTCAAGGCCAGATAACCCAAAATCAAAATCCACGTCTGCCACTCACTTGGACCTGCTGTGTGACCTTGAGGAAGTGTCTAAAGGTCTCTGCTCCCCAGTTCATTTCACTTTTTAAATATAAAGGATAATAATGATAACTATATTATAGTAACTTTGTGAGGTTTAAATTAATGCATTCTAGGTGCAACATTTAACATGTGGTAAGCGGTTAACATGTTACACATTATTATTAATAATCGTTGAATCAGTAAATGAAATGTCAGTGCAAGACCCAAAAGATACCTACTCCCTGGCAGTAACAGTATTTGGCTTAATAAATTCAAAAGGACAAAATAACAGAAGCTTAGGAAACTGAATTAGAAATCACTAGTGACCCCCACATACTCACAGTGCACTCTTATAGGTCCATTGCAAAAGGTTAATACAACTGTAAAGTCTTTCACCAGCTAGAATCATCCACAGCAGACGTGTTCAGACACATCCTAGCTCCCAAACTCTTCGTAAAAACTAAACTTTAATACAGACTAAATACTAGAGAATATTTGAGAACTGCTATTGCTTTTGTTAGGTTGGTAATACAAGAGAACATTCTCAGGTTTGAGAAATGTTGATGAAATATTTCAGAGATGGATTATGAAAAAGAGAAAGACAAAATATATCAAAATGTTAACAACTACTGGACCTACACGGTGGTGTATGTATTTTTAGCGATCTGATTTCAAAATCAGACGAAGACCCCACCAAAAAAGAAAATTACAAGCCAATATTCTTGATGCACAGAGATCCAAAAATTCTCATCAAACGTGAGCAAAGTGAATTCAACAATACATTAAAAGGTGCATATACCACAATCAAGTGGGATTTATTCCAGGGATGCAAGGATGGCTCAACATCCGCAAATACGTCTGTGTGATACGCTACGCTGAGGAAACGAAGGATAAAATCCCAGGATCGGGCCACCTGGCGGCTCAGTCGGTGGGGCGTCCAACTTTGGCTCAGGTCATGATCTCGTGGTTTCTGAGTTCAAGTCCCATGTCGGGCTCTGTGCTGACGCTCAGAGCCTGGAGCGTGTTTCAGATTCTGTGTCTCTCCCTCTCTCTCTGCCCCTCCCCTGCCTCACGCTCTCTCTCACGTGCGCGCTCTCTCTCAAAAATAAACATTTTTTTTTCAACGTTTATTTATTTTTTTTGGGACAGAGAGAGACAGAGCATGAATGGGGGAGGGGCAGAGAGAGAGGGAGACACAGAATCGGAAACAGGCTCTAGGCTCTGAGCCATCAGCCCAGAGCCTGACGCGGGGCTCGAACCCACGGACCGCGAGATCGTGACCTGGCTGAAGTCGGACGCTTAACCGACTGCACCACCCAGGCGCCCCAAAAATAAACATTTTTTAAATCACATGATCGTTGCAATAGATGCAGAAAAAGCATTTGACAAAATTCAACATCCATTTATAATAAAAACTCAACAGAGCAGGTACAGAGAGAACATACCTCACCATAATAAAGGCCACATATAAAAAAACCCACAACCAACAATCAGAATTGATGGTGAAAAATTGAAAGCTTTTCTCCCAAGATCAAGAACAAGACAAAGATACTGTCACCGCCCTTATTCAATATAGGCAAGTCCTAATCAGAGCAATAACGCAAGAAAAAGGAAAAAGAAGACATCCAAATCAGAAAGGAAGAAATAAAACTCTCACTATTTGCAGAGGAGATGATATTATATATAGAAAACCCTAAAGACTCATCAAAAAAACTATTAGAATAAATGAATTCAGTAAAGTTGAAGGATACAAAATCAATATACAGAGATCTGTGGCATCTCTATGCACTCAAACTATCAGAAAGAGAAATTAAGAAAACAATCTCATTTACAAATGCATCAAAAAGTATAAAATACCTAGGAATAAATTTAACCAAGAAAATGAAAGACCTATACACTGAAAATTACAAAGATTTAGACACAAATAAATTAAAAGATATTCTGTGCTCACGAATTATAAGAATATTGCTGGGGCGCCTGGGTGGCTCAGTCAGTTCAACGTCCGACTTTGGCTCATGATCTCACAGTTTGTGAGTTCAAGTTCCGGTTTGAGCTGACAGCTCAGAGCCTGGAGCCTGCTTTGAATTCTGTGTCTCCCTCTCTCTGTGCCCCTCCCCTGCTTGCGCTCTCTCTCCCTTTCCCAAAAAATAAATACACATCAAAAAAAAAAAAAAAAAAAGAATATTGCTAAAATGTCCACACTACTCAAAGCAATCTAGATTCAATGTAATCCCTACTAAATTCCAATGGCATTTTTCACAGAATTAGAACAAATAATTCTAAAATTTGCATGGAACCCAAAAGACCCCAAATAGCCAAAGCACTCCTGAGAAAGCACAAAGCTGAAGGCATCACGCTCCCTGATTTCAAACTATATTACAAAGCCACGGTAATCAAAACAGTATGCCATGGGCACAAAAACAAACACACAGATCAGCGGAACAGAATTGAGAACCCAGAAAGAAACCTACATGTAGACAGACACTTAATTTACAACTAAGGGGGCACCTGGGTGGCTGGGTCAGTTAAGCGTCCAACTCTTGATTTTGGCTCATTTCGCGATTCACGAGTTCGAGCCCTGCATCAGCTGACAGAGCAGAGGCTGCTTGCGATTCTCTCTCTCCCTCTCTCCCTCTGCCTCTCCCCTGCTCGAGCTCATTCTCTCTCAAAATAAATGAATAAACATTAAAAAAAATTGTTTTTTTAATTTACAACTAAGGAGCCAAAAACATACAATGGTGAAAGCAGTGTTTCGATAAAGGTGCTGGGAAAACTGGACAGCCGCATACAAAAGAATACAACTGGACCACTCCCTTACATACACCAAATTAACTCAGAATGGATTAAAGACTCCAACATAAGACCTGAAACCATGTAACATCCTGGAAGAAGACACAGGTAGAAAGCTCCCTGACACTGGTCTTAGCGATGTGTTTGTGACTCTGACTCCAAGGGCAGGGGAAACAAAAGAAAAACAAATGAGACGACATCAAACTAAGAAGCTTCTGCACAGTGAGGAAAACCATCATCAACACAGAAAGGCAGGGCCCCTGGGGGGCTCGGTCGGTCAAGCATCCACCTCTCGATTTCAGCTCGGGTCACGATCTCACGGTTCATGAGATCAAGCCCCTCATTGGGCTCTGCGCTGACAGCTAGCAGCCTGCTGGGGCTGCTCAATCTGTCCCTCCCCTACTTGCACACACACGCGCACGCCCTCGCTCTCTCTCAAAATAAATACACTTTTAAAAAAAGGTGACCTACTGACAGAAGATTTTTGCAAAGCATAAATCCAATAAGGGGTTGATATCCAAAATATATAAAGAACTCCCACAACTCAACAATGAAAACAACAAACAAACCGATTAAAAAATGGGAAGAGGATCTCAAGAGGCGTTTTTCCAAAGACACAGAGATGGTACACGAAAAGGTGCTCAATGTTGCTAATTACTAGGAGATTATAAATCAAAACCACAACGAGAAACTACCTCACGCCTGTCAGAATGGCAATTATCAAAAAGACAAGAAATAACAAATGCTGGAGGAAAGGCGACCCTTGTATTCTGTTGGTGGGAATGAAAAACAGTATGGAGATTCCTCAAGAAATTAAGAAAAGATACACGATATGGAAGCAACCTAGGTGTCCATCGATGTACAAATGGAGAAAGAAGACGTAGCATACACACACACACACACGCACACACACACACACACGCACACACACAAAGGAATACTACTCTGCCATAAAGAAGATGAAATCTTGCCATATGCGGTAACACCGATGGACCTTGAGGGCATCATGCTAAGAGAAATAAGTCTGAGAAAGACAAATACCATATGATCCCATTCATAATGTGGAATCTAAAAAATACACAAAGAAAACAACGTGAAAACAAACTCAGAGATACAGAGAACAGGTTGGTGGTTACTCAAGGGGGAGGGGGTGGGCAAAATGGGGGTCACTGTGCCCTGACCGATGGTGACCGGGTTTTCGGTAGCGATCACTATGTCGTACATACAGGCGTCAAATCAGAATGCTGTACACCTTATATAATGTCACATACCGACTGTGCCTCCTAAAAAGGAGAGTGTTGGAATATTAGAAGCACCTCAACCCTAGCAAATAACTGTAAATGAAGCACCTCAACTCTGTTCCTGTTCGTTGCTGAGTCTACACGGGGAGTGTACAGATATTATTCTCTCAAGAATAACTCCCACTCTCGGCCCCAGTAAGTAACAGGACTGAAAGAGCTGCTCAGGGCAAGCGTGGCGGACCCCGCCCCTCCCTGCCCCTCCCTCCCCTCCCCCACTCCCGCCCCCGCCCATCCCCCTCTCGGGGCCTGGAGGCGGCTCAGAGGGCTTCCTAAGGAATGTGGTTTGAGAAAATTACCCTTTGTTAATTCTGGTATTCAAGATTCCAAAAAACAGAAAAGTCACCTGAATAACAAACTGTTCACATGAAAAGCAGTCTTTTAAGAGAGGGCTTGCCCACAGAAACTCGGGAATCCGCCCAAAGCTGGGTCCCAGCCTTCCTGCCCAAGGCACAGGCCGGCTTTCTGGCTTCGGGCTCCCAGCGATCCTTCCCACGGCTTCCCGAGGCAAAAACACAGCAATGCACTTGAGGTCTCCCTCCCCTGTTTTAAACAGTCCCTTCCTAACCAGTTAAATACGACATGGCCAGTGTGGGGGGGCGGGGGGGAGGGTAAGGTAAAACAGTCCGGGTTTTTACACAGCAAGCATATGCCCGAATCCATGGGAAATCTCGCCGTTTTCTGCTCTGTGGAGTAAATCAACACGAAGCAGAAGCCGGTCGGTTTGGGACCGATTTCCCCAAAAGGATCAGAGAGGATCCCATCAAAATCTCATCCCGCAAAAGGAATCCAAAGGCTGATTTGCAGACAACCTCTCGAATTTTTGAGCACTTGGCATAACAGACCAAGTGTGCAAGTGTCTGTGAAGCGGTGGGAGCGCCCTGCTCGAGGGGCTGCTGGGAAACTGGAAGGGGAGCTTCCTGCTCCGAGCTGGGACTCTTCAGTGGGAGGAAGCCGCCCTGCAGCTCGTCCCGGTTCTCAAGTAACTCTCTAGCTGGGCACGTTCCCAGTTCTGGTTCGTTAATGAGCCGTATCACGCCAGCAAAGGGGAGGTTTGCTCTCCCCAGCGCCGTGGGGTCACTCGTCCTGTCCCCTCCGGGTCACCCTCTGGGGCAGCCGGGGCTTCCGGGAGGCGGGACCGGCGAGCGGCTGCAGCCGAATCTGTGAAATCCCAAGAAGCGGCCAGGCCGGGAAGATGCCCTTACAAAGAAAACAGCTCACAGCACACAGGACGCCCGGGATATTTACGGGAGTGGTATGGCTCCAAGAGGCAAGTCATAAAATCAAAAGAACGAGTCTCCGGCCCGGCCTGGCGGCGCCCTTCTGAAGGCGAGTCCCCCCAAGCGGTGGGTCCTGCCCGCGGCTGCAGGGACAGCCCAGAAACACAGGCCCCCGGTGGGTGCTGGGCCCGGTCTGCTCAACATACAGCCTGTTTGTTCGCCTGCAGACAATGAAATGGGCTTTACTAGTTACACTGTAGAATTATGAGCCATGAATTAAAATACATCATTAACATCCTGCACAAGCTTATCTACTGCTGAGACAAAAAGCCTATTCTTTGAACAAATGGGGAGAAATTCCCTGACAACAATGAGGAGTCCCTCTCCGCACACACCAATCTGCCCGAGATTAACAATCCCAGGCTTATAGTCCCCGGCCCCGGGCCCGAGCCGCCCCATGAAATGATGCATTCACGGCTGGACAGTAAGGACCCAGGCCTCACAGGGCCTGGAGGCCGCCTCGCACAGGCCAATCAATAATCCATTATGAGCAAACCACATTTCCACTCTAATAAGAAGAAATGAATAAAAGGCCACCAGAATCAGCGGCATTCACAAGAAACCCCACCCCACCTCCCCCACTAGGGAAAAAGGGCAGAGACCCACTATCGCAGGGTGTAAGGAACACACAACTGCCCACGGGCAGGCCCTCCTTCCGAACAGCCAAGAACAATGTGCTCAGACATTTCTGCCGAAAGCACTCATTTTAAAGGTAGGTCTCAGATATGCTTTGTTCAGAACACGAGACTGGGGGGGAGGTGGGGGAATAAACCATCAACACGACAGTGAGGAAATCCCATTTTTCTGAACAAAGGTTCCCTTTGAATTGTCCTGCACCCCCAGACAGAGCAAGAGCCAAGCACAGGAGTCCCCAGATGTAACGAACCGTCCGTACTAAGGTTCTACTACGCAAACGCCACGATTTTCCGCCAGACGCCCTTCAATTCCGTGGCTCAGACCACGGCCGTGGCGTCATCATTCCGTTTACAGCAAAAACGCCCGCGTGACCTAAATGCGATTCTGCAAGTAGGCTACCTTTTATGAAGTTGTTTACCACGGCCTGTCAAACGCCCAAATAAATTCCAGAAAAGACAGACACCATCTTCACCTCCAGACGGAAGGTCGAGACGGGAGAACATTTACTAACAGCAACAACCGTATATACCAACATATTTCCAAAAGAAAATAATAAATCAACATCGGTATAAACGCTGCCCGTATGGTCCTTTTCCTAAAATAGAAAGATGGGTAGTCAAGTCTGACCTTAACGCGGGCACGAAACACGCATATGAATACACAATGTAATTATTGATTACGCTCAGGAGAGTCCACAAATAACCAGCGAGGATGTGGGAATTCTCCTTCCCCAGCCATTAATAACAGATCCAGAAAAATCCAAAGTAGTCATGGAGACTTTAATAAAGAGGCATCCACGTGAAAACAGGCAGGGGCTGGATTTTTTTAATATCAAAAGGGAAGAAGCATCTTTTCACTTGTTTTCTCCTTTGCTTCTCCAAACGAATGCATAGCTGCGGCTGGCTCTTCACTATTTCCGAGGAAATAGGCTATTTCCAAGGACCCCACGTAGTGACTTTATCAATCTATTTGTCCCTAAAAAAGTGAACTTCTCAAAACTGAAAAAGAAAAAAAGGAAAGAGAAAGAAAGAAAGAAAGAAAGAAAGAAAGAAAGAAAGGAAAGAAAGAAAAGACCCAGAGCTTGCTCTATAATGTTCTGCAGATAAATGTCCTGTCTGTCCTGTGGGAGGCCCTGGTCGGCCACAAAGAGCTGGGACCTGGAGGTAAATCCAGCATCCGGGAGGGGCAGGCACCGCCAGTGTAGTTAATGATCTTGTCAACATTTCCATTAAGAGCCCCATTTCCAGAAGCTCAGACTGCGTGTGCCCCAAACCGGGCAGCTCAGCTCGGATGAAGTCTGCAGCCACGGACAGACTGCTCAGCATTTTACAAAAACAGAGAGCAAATCACTCGCTTCGGTATGTGAACCACAAAAGCAGTCAAGCTTTTGACTTTGACTTTTTTTCACATGCTGCATCAAGGCGATGAAAGCCCAAGTTTCAAATAATTCAGAAATACTGAAAACGTGGGGAATACCAGAGAAAACGAAGACCCATAAACTTCCATTTTTAAAGCAAACACGGAATATCAGAAGGCCTTAGAGAAATTGCCGGGAAAAGTCCCATTTACAAGCGGCTTGTAAGTTTTTACGGAGCCTAAACCCACAAGTGTAGAAACTCTCACAAAATCAGTGTCTAATAGAAATTTTTTTTTAAGAAATTATCAACAGTGAAAATTAATCCTGTGTAGAAAATATTTTTCTTTTTTCTTTTTTTTTTTTTTTTTTTAACTGTGTAACAAACACTCCCTGGTCTACTGGACATAACTTCTTAAAATTTGTATTCATTGACTGTAAACCATATTTTAACAGAAGTTTGTTTCTACAAAGAAGCTATATTTTACTGCATGTAAACCAGTAACAAAGGACAGCATTTGCCACCCCCCCCCCCCCCCCGCCATTTACATTGGCCTATTTTCCAGACTTTTGCCTTAGTAAGAACACGGACTACAATGAATACCTATCTGACATTATCGCTTTCCTCTGTGCTTTTTGTGAACAGCCTGGTAGTCTCCACCATCAAATAAAGAATTGTACCCAAGAATACAAAGAGAGATAATTAGGTACAGTCAGCCATAAAACATTCTGTTAAACATTACCTTCTCAGGCAGTACTGTTTAGCACAGAAGTTAGCCCCCAAAATCCCTTCAGTAAGAGCACACGGGAAAAATAAACACTTCAATAATCAATTTTACTGAATTCTAAGTAACTGCGTACAAACATTTTCCATAAAGATACCATGAACGGAGTTCATTTTGGTAGGACAGCTGAAAGGCGTATCATGCGAGAAATTAATTTAAGATTTTGTCTGCCCTTGCACAAATACCAATCAATACTTTAAGACGATCAAAATTATAAAAGGACGAGCCTCTCCAAAATGCCTTAGTATCTAAAGCACATACCATATAACCAGTCTAAATGTTCCAGATCCATTACTGCCAATAACTACTGTAACATGACCTAGTTTATCACTCACACACACAGCACCTTTGAAAGCAGCTGGGTATTTCAGCCTCTTAAGGAGAGTGATCTATCAGAGAATGTTTACAAAGAGCAATTCTTGACAAGAACATGGTGTCACATCGCCCTAGGATTTATCCTGCGTTGCCTGTCTAAAAATATATTTTCGAGCTCACTTAATGACACGTCACTACAAGTTCTAACTTTTGAAGATAAAAGACCAAACCCTCCTCCTCTTGCAAGGAACAACAAAGGACAAACAAGAAAAAGTCCACTCTGACTCCCCATAACAATGTTACTGTGTTATGCGGTTACAAAAGTTAAGAAAATGCTCTATGCGAAGTGATCGTAAATGATCTCGCGGAAATGAGGACGGGATGTTTTCTAAGCCAAAGCATCTTACCCAGCAACAGCTTTTGGGAAAAGAGAATATAAAATACAACAAGGCACGTTTTTGAATTTCAAAGCGCACAGCCCCCACACGCGCCCCCCAGTCGCGGGGGAGGAGGGACAGGAGACAGCAGCGGGCATCTGTCTGCCATCGGCCTGGAGTATGGGGGAATGGAGGGCTGTGCTCTATTTAATGAGCACAGCGCTGTCCTGTGGCACTCAAGACAACAGCACTCAGACCAGTTGCTGCAAACGTTTTCCAAGAACCCAAAGACCGTGACACTGATTCAGGGACCACGTGTGAACCTTCCATATTGAAACCTCAAGTGAAAATGGCGGTGGCCGTGTGCCATCCGATGATGTGCTAATTCTAGCACCACCGTCCTCCCCCTCTCTCTGTTCACCCCCCACCCCCACAGGCAGAAACACAGCCACACAGAAAGCTCTAGGTTCCTTCTGGATTTGTTCAGCGCAAACGCCACGGGCAGATGTGCTCGGTGGCTGACCGAGGTTCCCAGGGCCACACGGGCACAGGTGGGGGAGCCAAGGGCACGGCTCGGGACAGGCGGCGGAGGCCAAGTGGGCCAGAGGCCTGGGAGGCCCACTCCTGCGTTCACGGGGACTGTGACATCCAAGCTGGGGACGATCTGGTTCAAGGAAATTACTCCGGAGTTAGACTTCACTGAGACGAATTCTGGAAACGCCTCTTCGGTGAACAGGATGGTTACTCGTAAACTTCCCGTTCAACACACACACGACGCACACGCCAACACGGGTCTGTGGTACAAAGACGCAGCGTGGAGGCACCCGCGTCTCTCGGGAGCACAGACCTCCGTGGGAGAGAGCCAGCGGGGCGTGTATGGCTCACCCACCTAGCAGAGTAACAAAGTACTGGAAAAATAAAATACGATGACCCCAAAGTGGGTTTCCAACTCAATTATCCGAACGAGCTATTACAGGCCTTAGTAATCGCGATGTCTCACCGGAGGCCACCTTTACCCCCGCGCTTCCCCGCCAGAGCCTGGCCTCCCCCTCGCTGCTCTTTCCTGTCTCTTGCGAGAGGAGAAGGGCAGGGCCCATCAATCTGAGATGCCGTGAAATCGCTCACTCCTTCAAGAACACGCTGTGTCACTGCAGATAAGGACAGCGTGACTCCCCTCTCCTCTCGCGGGAAACAACAGATGCTTACTCTGGCTCCGCTCCCCGCCGCACTCCCGGGGTGGCCCCAAGTGTGCAAGCAGAACCTCTCCAATTCCGAGCCCCGGGCGCACAGGCGCCCGCACTCCTTCGGGGAAACGGGCATCACCGACGGAGAGACGGTGGCGAAGGCGGAAGAACACGCCGCCTCGCCTCTTTTTACCCATACATAACTACCAACGACCTGCTCGTCGCCAAAATCAAACCAGAGGCGCGGCGCCGAATCCCCCAAATGGGCACGTTCTCGGGGCAGAGACGGGCCTGTGGAGCTTCCGTGCGCCTCCACCGCGGCCGAACAACCAGGAACCAACCCCAGGCTTCTAGACCCTCACCACGCACGCAGCGCATTCCGCAACCTTACGTTGCTGCGTGGCCGCGGCTCCCCCGGGAAGGCGCAAGCCGCGTATTTTCGCCGGACGCACCATCAACCCCTGGCCCTCGGAACTCGGGATCCGGTTTAAACTGCGTGTTTACACCTTCGATGCCGTCAAGAGGAACCATCCACTGATTCACTGTGGGGGGCTGGTGACCCCCATCCCAACTACAAACCCTGATTTCTCAGCTCGACACTCACAATTGTGCCACGACACTCAGGCACACATACACCGCAAATCACTTAAGATTTCTTGCTTTATATTTACACTGAGTCGTCCTTCTTTTTTTCCTCCAAAATCGGTCGGTTGCACTAACTACGCCCGGTTACAGAGGCCGGGAGGCTTGGGAAGTCATGCACAGGGTACTGGCTGTTCATTGTGCGACAGTGCAAGCCACAGAAAGGGGAACACCACCGGAGCGCTTCGGATCTGTCATGCCACTAAATTAATCTGACGGGGCTCACGGGAAGGGCTCAGAAGTCCTGCCAGCAAGACACCACACGCGGCAAACAAAAAGACACTGATTTTCTAGCATTCGTAGGTAAGCGCATATCCCACCACGTGCGTGTGGCAAAGAACAAAGATCCGCCCAAGTTCCTTGCGCATTAGAGCCGCCTTCTTAGAAAGTTCTCCTTCAGGAGGTACAGGATGTGCGGACAATTTTAAGCTTTTTCTCCTTACCCCAAACCTACCTGCGTTTGAGATAAGCATACGGTATTTGCTTTCCTAGTTAACGATGCATTTTCTCCGCCCTGTTCTAATCTCTCTTAAGGGAAACTACACCCAAGAAAGGCACTAACTGAGCGACAGGAACCCTTTCCAAATTAGGACCAAGAGTCACTCTATGCTTTCAGGAGAGACACGCGCGCTTCGACTCGGGGGCCCAGAGTACAGAGGGCTCCGGGATACCTATTTTTTTTTTTAAGTTTTTTTTTTTTAACATTTTGTTTATTTTTGAGAGAGACAGAGTATGAGCAGAGGAGGGGCAGAGAGAGAGGGAGACACAGAATCCGAAGCGGGCTCCAGGCTCTGAGCTGTCAGCACAGGGCCCGACGCAGGGCTCGAACCCACGAACTGTGAGATCATGATCTGAGCTGAAGTCAGACGCTCAACCCACTGGGCCACCCGGGCGCCCCAATTTTTTTTTTTTTTAACACAAAGCAGTTCCTTTCAGGAAACCACATCCATCTGGTCTTGCAGTCTAAGAGGAGAATTCCCCTAGATGTCACACTCTGGAAACACAGCTTCACCAGGAAACACATGGCAAAGATCCCCCTACTTCTGGGGAGATCGGCTTCTCATCCACCTCAGGTCTCCACATAATTTAGAGCCACCCGTTTGAAACAGTACCGCTCTGACTGGATGCTCGGCCCGGCGCAGGGCGGACCCTGCAGTTCTCCACCCGCACGCGACGATGCTTTCGGGATGCACGTAATAATAATTCATTTGGCCAAGCCTGACCCGCGGCCCCAGCCCCGCCGCGGCCAAGCTCTCCCAGGAAAGCCCTCTCGGAAGGAGAAACTGGCTCTTGGTTCTCTAGGTGGCACGTCCCGTCCTCCCCCACGTGGGCCAGCACCCCGAGCGGCCTCCCCCAGCAGGGGATGCACATCAAAACCCCAGCCCGGAGGACCTGCTGGAAGGCAGTGCAGCCATGGCCGAGAGCACAGAGACGACGGCCACTCGGGCCCGGAAGCCCAGACACCACACAGCAGACTGGTTCTGTTCCTTGGTGTTTCTGGAAGGGGCAGGAATTGATTCTTCCAACCCACTGAACTCAGTCGTCAGGGGTGGTTTACAGTGGCCACAGAAGCAGAGAGAGGCACCTCTTCTAACAGGACACCTGTCTCCGCCAGCAGCAGCAGGCCCCGGCCTTCCATGCAACAGGATGACCTTGACTGTGCCCTCTGGGCATCAGCCTGTGCGTCCCCAGCTCTCCGTGCCACAGCAAACCGGAAAACAGGACCACTTGCCGGGCATGCTGAGGGGCGAAGGAAGCCAGGGAACTTTCCGAGAGGCCCTGGGTCGCCCCACATCTTACGGCCTTCGAAGGAGATTTGGGGGGAGTCATTCGCCACCTACAGTTTCTACAGTCGTCAGAAACGTATTCCAAGAACCGGGTTTCAAAGTCTTGTATTCCAAACGTCACATAAGAAAATGCACATGAAGTCCTTGCCTACGGCAGCGCCCGGTCTGCTGTGGGCACCCCTTTCCCTTCAGTCTCAACTTCAGGATCCAGGGGTAAATAACCAGGAGGAAGTGCGTGGCAACCATGGAAGCCAACACAGATTCACACCCCCACACAGGGGCAGCTTCTGGGTCCCGAGGCCGAGGCCCTCGTTCTAGGTCTGATGATTTATGAAAGTCAACAGATACCTGTTGAGGGACACCCCGGGCCGGGGCGGCCCCCAGGCGCTGCTCACACCTGGGCAAGCCTCTGGCTCACCTGGCCGTGCGCACCTGCAAAGGCAGAGTGCTGGCCACACCCCTGCAGGTACAGATGCTGAGGGAGCCCCCCTGCTCCCCTCCTCCTCTGACACGACGGCCCAGCCAACTTCCCCAAATCCAGAGAGAACACGCACACGCTCTCCCTTTCCACCGTGTTTTGTGCCAAAATAGCTTCCAGAGTGAAGTCAAATTCAGTGTTTTCCTTTGGCCTTCTAAACTTATTTTCCAAGGGTTTTTGTCTCAGAGCTCTCGAGGCTTCCGTGGATTGCCCGGGCTCCCCACAGGAGGGAACCTCACACAGGGCTTCAGTTCTTCAACCTCCTTCCAGCAAATTCAAACCAAACCCTCTGACTACTTGAACCAAATGACAATCCACCAATTGCTGGAGAAAAGGAATGAGGAGTCTGTGCCACCCTGACCTCCTTATAAGGAATGCAGGCCCCACACCTAGGCTTCTAGAAGGTCCCTCCAGGTAGAAACAGACACCATAAAGGCCGGAGTCCACGCATGTCCCAGCACGCGGCGTACAAAGACTGGAGACACGCCCAAGGGAGATGAAACCTCTCCTTCCACGGACACGGGCGGATGCTGCCAGCACACGGGACGGAAGGAAGCGACACCCAGGAGCCGGGGTTACCTGATCGGCACCGGGGCACCACCTCCCCCGAGGGCCCGTGTCCGCCGGCCCCGCAGCGCTTGGCCCAAACGCCACGGAGCAGACGCTGTGCACACGCGGGCCGAGAAGTTATCCCGGCTCCTGTGCAAACAACGCATCCCCAGATAACAAAATGAAAGGGTCCCTGCCCACAGGCTCCGTGGAGACCTGCTCACACAGCCGGCTCTCCACAAAAATTCCTGAAGAGCTTTGCTCTACTCCACTCTGATCCCCACGTCCTGATAAACGGGAGGCTCCCGCATTCCCGGTTATTTTCCTATTGACCATCAGACTCCTTGTCACATTTTTCCTCCTATGCCAAGAAAAGTGACCCCACGCCGAGGTCAATGTAAAATCTATTGTGTTTGCTTAAATGCCCTCAATCCCAGGTCTGCAAACAAGTCTAACAAATCAAACGGGAAGGAAGCCTAATTTGGACCCAAATTTGACTTTCCTGTGACCAAGTCAATGAGGTAACAAGACCCTTCCTAACACACCCCACTCAGTGTCGCTGCGCTCAGGAAAGGAGCTGAAACCACCCCCCGGGGCCTCTCCCCGAAGCTGAACTAACCAAACGTTCCTTACCCAAGCAATTACACTTTCTGAGATTTTATGCATTTTTTATTTTTTTCCCCAGTTTTTTATCAAGTGATTACACCTGCAAGAACAGTCCGCTATCGCTTTTAAGAAAACAATTAAGCGCAAACGCACGCAAACACGCATGTGTCCAGAGGACAGAAAAGCAGCCTCGCTCGGGCAGCGGCCAGTAAAACACAGCCCGGGTCACAAGCGCGCACGGGGGCCTTCTCACCCGCTGTGTGAGCACCAGGTGGTAGGGACAGCGTGCGAGGGCGCTACCTGCATCGGTTGTGACCATCCGGACTGGCCATCGATGCAGGCCATCAACACGTCACCAGTCAAGACCGGCTACGGGGCTTTCCTCGCCCTGGTGCCCTACCCTGTCCACGGGTCACGCCTCTGGCCACCAGGAAGGCCGTGCCCGAGGTGGGGCTTTGTCTTCTGGATGGTGGATCTGAAGAGCTGCGCCTAGACCTCTCACCCTGCACCGCCTGAATTTACAAAGCCCCTCGGATCGGGGCTGACCTCAACCACCACGTGGACCTGTCCAGTAAGGTGCGGTGCAAACTGAAAGAAGCATTCATTTCAGTCTCAGTGTCCTTGGTTTTCAAGTGTTACCGCAAGGGCTACCGTTCCCACCAAGCTGGAAAGACATTCCGCACAAACTGGACCGTGAGCTTCAAAAGGACACTTGCAGACATCTCCTCAAGTCTTACGTATTCCTGCTCTATGAGCCCCAAGCAGGGCACGGAAGTCTTTCCTCTCAACCCTAAGTTACACATACTTTTTTAACAATGGAAAAGATTCCCCCACAGTCAGATCTCACGGTGATACTCTTTCTTGACGTGGTCACGTGATGTGTCTTCGTCCAGGATCAGGAGCTGGGAACTCACGACACGGTGTCCCCGGCGTCCTGGGGGCCCCTGACCGCATCTCACGCTGGTAGCTGGGACCTGGGAAGGGCAGGTGGGAGGTGCAAGGTCACCGAGACCAGGAGCCCGGAGGCCCAGCAGCTCTGTGGGGTACCGGGGGGGCCAGACACCGGTCTTGCAAGGCCTCCCCCGCACCCCATGCTTGGTCACTTCGCTTGCAAAGAGGTTCAGAGGTTTCCTTTCGTCTCTTGCATGTTTAAGAAATTATTTGGTGATGTATCCTTTAAGACCCGACGTGCACCATCCGGCCGTCAGGACGCTGGGGCAGGCCCGGGTGTGGAAGGGTGGACAGCATCACAGGGGTGCAGGGACACTGCACACCAACGAGAGCAGAAACTGCGGCTGGGCCTTATGGGAGCGCGACGGCCCCCTCCCACCCTCAGGCAATCTCCAGCGCACAGAATGCGCGCTCCCGCACAAACCACCCGTCGGACAGCTGGTCCTGGACGGTAGCGTCTTCTACACGAAGCACTAACTTTCCTCTGACTTCCTTTTTCCCTGACGGAAACAAACGTTTCAGAGCTCTGAGTGTTCGGAGACCATTTCCTGCCTCTGGACACCTCAGGAGGAACAAGGAAGAAGAAACAGGACAGATTTTATGCTTCAGCAACAATTCTTTAGTCCAGGAAACTCAGAGGAGAAAGAAGCCTTTTTAAAACACTCTGTTGAACGCCTCCGTTGGGCCAAGGGAGCCCGTGCGTGTCTGGGAAAGGCTCTGATGCTGCCCCTTTGCAGACAGCACACGGGAAGAAAGTTCCAGAGCCAGGCGGGAGATGGCGGAGGACGACATGGCTTGGTGGGCGCCCCCCTCTGCCTCCTTGTTCAGACTCACTACAGCAACAAAAGACCAAGGAAGCCGAGCTGGAAGGACCAAGGAGCATAGGTGCATCTGAAGGAGGAGAGCCGTCAGTGGGACCCGACGAGGAGAACCCCTCACCTCCACTGTCTTCCTCCCCTTCCTCCCACAGGCCACAGAACATCAGAGCAGCTTCCTGCAGGGTCACACGGCCCCCAGGGTGGGGGGGGAGGGACTGGGGTCCTGGGAGGGCAGGAGGGGACTCAGCGGGAACCGGGAAGACGGACACGGCTGGAGCACAGACAGGGGCTGCACCCACGTGGACCTTCCAGACTTGACCAACGCCCTGGGTTATTTAAGATGTTAGCGCGGGGGACACTGGGCGCAGCGGCTAGGGGAACTCTGTCCATCCAGAATTCTCGCAAAATGACAGTGATGTCACCCGCACGCATGCTGTGCACACACTCCGTCTTTCAAGATAACAAAACACTAGTAATGCGCTTTTACAAGGGCTGCTGCTGTATTTAAGTAAAATACTGTTCACCTATTCCGAATATGTAAACGAGGGCTGCCTGACTCTTGATTTCAGCTCAGGTCGTGATCTCCCGGTTCGTGGGTTCAAGACCCCTGTTGGGCTCTGTGCTGACAGCACAGACCCGGCTTGGGATTGTCTCTCTCCCTTTCTCTCTGCCCCTCTCCTGCTCATGTAAGCTCTCTCTCAAAATAAATAAATAAACATTAAAAAAAAAAGAATTCTATCAGAGTTTTAGAGGTGACGAACGCCAATTCCTCTTGACAGATACCCCTCTGATTACGAGAACACAGGGGGGCTCAGGCAATGAAGCATCTGACTTCCGCTCAGGTCATGATCTCACAGTTCATGGGATCGAGTCCCATAACAGGCTCTGTGCTGACAGCTCAGAGCCTGCTTGGGATCCTCTCTCTCTCTCTCTGCCCCTCCCCAGCTCACACTCTTTCTCAAAATAAACATTTAAAAAAATAAGAATAAGTAAATGAAACAAAAAGACAGAAAAACACAGGACCAACATGTGAGGGGCAGACACCAGTCCCCAAATGAAGGAAGGTACGCAGTCCAGCCAGAGAGACTGGGCTGCCCCAATCCAGCAATGCAAGGGTCCCCGTGGATGCCTCGGAAATGTCCCTGCACTCACCCGAACACCCCCCCCCCCGCCCCCAGGAGACTGCCGCTCAAACACACGAGAAACAAAGGCTAACACTTCCAGTGCCTCGCACGTGCCAGGAGCTGCTCCAAACACACCTTTGGGTAGCCACCCACTTGACGTGTGCCAGGCCCTGTGCAGTAACTACAGTCACTCTGTCCCCATAACAGGCAAGGAAACGAAGGCACAGAGAGGGTAAGCACACGGCCTAACGTCACCAGCGCAGAGGTGGCTAGCAGGCAGTCTCAGTGCTTGGCTCCTCCAACGGTTATGGGGCGTGTGGGTGGGTCTGTTCAGGCTTCCTCTGGGGGAGAAGCAGAGGACAGCTCCGCACTCACAGGTCTCAGACACCACCTTGGAGAACAGAGGGGATGGAACGGAGCTGGGAAAACATGGGTGGCAGGCACAGGCCACTGGAGGACCAGCAGGAAGAGACTTCTAGAGAGAGTCCTGAAGAGGGAAGAATGCAACCCCCCCCCCAATTCTGCCCACACCCCCCTCTGATCACCACACCGCCCAGTTCTGACCTTAGAAGAGCAGAGGCACCAACTTCAAATTAAAACCCAGCCCTTGCTCTCCTGAGCCCGTGTGTGCCGATGACAGACTCCTCTTGTGACTTTTCATCACATCCCCTGGGACCCGAGCCCTGCTGGGAAAACCCAAGGACCCTGGGAACAAGTATTAATTTAACCCGAGCGCCTGATGTATCTCATTTAGGACGCAAATTGCGAGTAGCACTTGTGTCACGATCAGGGTCACGATCAGGGTCCCGCGGCAACGCGGGCCCCGCGGGCTCACCAGACACTGTGAGTGTGTGTGCTGTCACCCACCGCTGCCCTGCCACCTGCAGGCTGACTCAGGAGGCGCAGACAGCAGGGGTGGGGGACACTTCAGCCAGAGACCAGCAGCCCTGGGGCTGCGGTGAGCTCCTCCAGCGCGCGGGGTGTCCGGCCCAGCCTGCCCCGTGCAACCGTGCGGTCTACACCGCAGGCCCCGCTCTTCAGTGCAGGATTTGTCCGACAAAGCCCCGCCAGGAGTCCAGGAGGATCAGCCCAGAGTGGGCGGGAGGGCACCAGACAAGAACACGGTTGTTTGGGGGGCTGAGCGGCACCCACGTGCCCAGCACACACGGCGGACAGATGCGGGAGCCATGAGAGTCCCAGGGAAAGGCAGAGGAGACAACCCACTTGGACGCGGTGTTCCAGGAGACCCAGGGATGGGGAGAGGGCTGGGCTAGAGGCAGGCCACACGGACAGCAGAGGGGACTCCAAATCGGAGAGACGGTGTTTGGGTAGATGTCCTCGCAGGGACCCATGCCCCCCAAGCAGACAAGGAGGACAGGGGTCATGGGCAGTCGGAGAAACAGGATGGGGGATACGCAGTCAAGCAAGGTGTGCCTGAGGAAGGCCCTCACTGACATCAGCCACCAAAGCCTGTCCCAAGGGCCCCACAGCAGAAACGAGGACAAGGAGCCAGGGGCCGTGGACCGCGGGCCCTCCCGAGAGGAAGGTAAGGACAGAGGCAGGGTTCAGGGCCCGAGGGAGGGTCAACACGGTGGCCCAGGAGCCGGGGCCCCAGAATGTGCCGTCGGCCAGAGACAACTCTGGGTCTGTGGATGACCGTCTCTGAGAAGCTGGGGCCGGGATGAACATTTCTCACACCTCAGGGAACCAGCGATGTGAGGCCACCTCCCAGTCCGGTGAGCATGCAAATGTCTCGCCACCCATCTCCGTGGCCCCAAGCTGAGTCTAAGCACCTCAGGGGCAGAAATGCCTGGGTTTCCCCAACGGCCGCAGGTGACAGTATGGCTCAGGACAAAAGAGCATACAGCCCAGGGCGCCGGTCCCAGGTTGTACTACCTGTAACCGTGACCTTGAGGAGGACACAACTCATCGAATCCATTTATAGAGTGTGAGCCCCAAAGACCTTTTGCAATCCACAGGGGCAGCCTCCGTTTCGAGGCAGAAGTTTGGTAATTTCCTGCCATTTGCAGACACATTCAAACTGTGAGTCCATTCGACTCCTGATTCTTCTGTTGCCAGATAAATTCATTTCCGTGTGCAAAGTAAGTACACACTTCTCAGCTTCCCAGGGCAGCTCTTGAGAAGTCAATATAAAACGTTGGTAAGTGAAAGGCAGGGAGTTGTGCCTCCAACCACTATCTGAGCATCTCCAAGCCCCTATGTGCGGCCTTCCCAAGAGGAAGGACACACAGCACATCCCCGGCTTCTGCTTGGGGACAGTGGTGACCGGCCTATCGCAGACAGACCCTTTGGGGCCCACACAGAAGGTGGGTGGCCCGTCCCACACACACCCGTCCACCCACGAGGAGGGGGAGGCGTCCGGGGGCCCCTGGGACGTGAGGGCCAGGAGGCTGGAGCACACCCTGATGGGTCAGGGAGCACGAAGGCCGAGAAACCGGGAAGCTGTCTCCCCACTTTCACAGACATGTGTTTCATGCATCTGAAATCAAAGACACCGAAATTAAGGTTGGCAAAGGCCTTCGCTGTGGGTGACGTGGGGCAGGCCCACGGTCACTTAGTAAGAAAAGCCGTCACGCTAGCTGCTGATGTCACAGAAACCTTCACTCGAGGCGAAGAAATGGAAACGTGGGTCCGCCCTCCCCTGCTGCTTCTACGGCTTGGTTCTCAAAGAACCGTCCTGGGGGACACCTGCGGGGCTCCGTCGGTGAAGCAGCAGACTTGCTTCCGCTCAGGTCATGATCTCAAGCCCTGCATCAGGCTCTGCGCTGTCAGATGCCTGGGATTCTCTCTCTCCCTCTCTCTCTGCCCCTCCCCTGCTCACACACACTCTCTCTCTCTCTCAAAATAAATAAACTAAAAAAAAAAAAAAAAAAAATTCAAAGAACCATCTTGGGCACACGGAATGCGTACTTCTGCATCTCTCCAGCCATGAGAGACCCTGCACCCCCCCGCCAAGGGAAAGACTGAGCAGAAGCGTTCAAAGAGAACATCCGGGCCGGAGGGTCCTCGAGCCTCCTACTTCCCACAACGCGTTTAAAGGCATTTAAAGTTCATTCCCGAATAGCTGTGTGTGTATTTTTTTAATGAGGCTACCGTGCTTCCGCATGTGCGGCCCCGGACGCCCGCATATAAATAACTGGTGTAGTCAGATTTGGGTGTCCTCAACGGGAAGAAAGTCTCTCTGCCCTCTCCCGGCAACAGGTAAAATTAGGAAACCGTGCGGAGCAGTGAAGTCACCAGCCCCAAATTACACCCAAACTTATTATTATTAAGGATCTGCTGCCCTGTTTTTTTATATTACTAAGAAAGCTACACTCATCACATCTTTATATTTAGAGGGCTCCTTAAAAATAAGTGTTAGTAAAGACCTATGAATGTATGTATTGTACACAGGGGACAGTCACAAGAAAGTACTCATGATTTTAGGTTACGCATTTTCCCTTCTACATTGAAATAACCAAAAATCTAGTAATAGTTTCCACTACTGCATTTGGGGTAAAAGTGCTTTCTTTCAATGCAAGAAGAAATTAAATAAAATTACCGGGTTGGGCCAAGAAAGGACATTCGCTCTTTAGATAAAAGGGATCGTGGTAATGTTAGTCCTCTGACCAGAAACCTTAATATTTTTAAAAATATAATTTCATGTTGGGAGGGCACAGAGACTTCACTTTCTATTTTTACCTCCTTCCGTTCGAAAGCTCTGGGAATCTGACAGGTTAAGTCACACTGTCCTCAGAAAACCAGACACAGTCGCCTTAAGTTGCTCTCAACGAATACTCATTAACTATAAAAAACCTATATAGGCATTGGATCGTACACTTAATAATCATCAGGGCTCCTGGGTGGCTCAGTCGGTTAAGCGTTCATGATCTCACGGTTCGTGAGTTCGAGCCCCACGCGGCTCGGAGCCTGGAGCCTGCCTCGGATTCAGTGTCTCCCTCTCTCTCTGTCCTTTCCCTGCTCACACTGTCTCTCTCTGTCTCTTAAAAAAGGAATCAATGTTAAAAATAATAATAATAATATTCATTAAAATGCCCACTTTTGCATTATATATAATTTAACCACAACAATAAATGCAAAATAAAAATAAAGAGATTTTAAATGGTTAAGGTCACTTACAAAGTTTTAATATTATAGTCTTAGAAAAAAATCATAACACACATTTATAGGTATCTAATCTGTTGTTAAAATTACATGAGCTATGTTCATCTTGAAACGATATTATCGCAAATGAGGGTGAGACGTCTAGGTGTCCAAGGTCATCACTAGAATCCAGAGACTGTTTAAACAATTTTTTTTCCCTCAACAAGGAAGCCAGTTTTCATGCGCCAGATTTGGAACGGTCTGTCTGCACACCGCCCTGTTACACCCCACGTTCTCTGTGCCAACCACTTCGAGAAGAGCCTTTGCTTTCTCTGCCCCTCCTCTTTTAACTGAGCTGGGCACACAACAAAACTTCTAGGATGCAATTCTAATCCACACGCATAAAGAAGAGTGCCACCAAGGACGTATCTCGAGCGCACGTAAATGTGCTTTGACCACAGAGGCTCTTTTCGCACTCACTGCTTGAGAAATTCCAAGTTCGAGTTACTTTAGATGCCGCGTTTAACGGACACTGTGGCGTTTGGATCCAAGAAGCCCTTTTATATAAATCAGCTTTGGAATGTCCCACCTCTTCCTGACTGGAAATTCCATACGAATCCCATTCTGTGCTCTCTGGTTTATTCTGAGAATCTTAAATCCATTTCATTTTGTGCTACAAATATTTTACAACCACCCTTGGCCAAAAGCACTCAAGTTCTGACTTAGTTCACATTAAGAACTTCTTGCCTCTGATTTTCTATAAATCCTACGCACTGCAAGGCCAATCCTGCCCTTGAAAATGTTTCCATACAGCTCCATAAACCAGATTTTGGAAATCTGTTCTATTTTCCTTACTTTTCCCGGTTTTCTTTTTTAAAAGTATCTCTGTAAGTGGATAAATTAAAAGACACCTTTCCCATGCTGTATCCTACCCACATCAAAGGTAATGATTAACATTATTCCTCACCAATCTACTGGCTAAAAGAAATAAGAAATAGAAAAAAAGTATTATTCAAAACTCTTATTGGGGCGCCTTGGGGACCCAGTTGGTTATTTATCCAACTTCGGCTCCAGTCATGATCTCGTGGTGTGTGAGATCGAGCCCCACGTCAGGCTCTGTGCTGACAGCTCGGAGCCCGGAGCCTGCTTCGGATTCTGTGTCTCCCTCTCTCTCTGCCCCTCCCCCCGGTGCGCTCTCTCTCTCTCTCTCTCTCTCTCTCAAAAATAAACATTAAAAAAAATTTTTTTAAAAACAGCTCTTATTAAAGAAAAACCTAGCAGTCTGCACAACGTGATGTCCAGTTCAGATACTATTACATTCACCAAACCCTCAACCGCCTGAACTCAGAAGGAAGGAGTCCTCTGTCACTAGCTGGGGACCTCACAAGGATCGCCTCTGGCACCTAGCAAGACAGGCAGCAACCCCACAGTGCGGGCTATCTCTGGGCCTCGCTCCTGTGCCCGCCCCTGGAGGCGTGGCCTTGGGCTGGTCATGTGACCCGTGGCCCTCACCTTCCCGCAGAGCGCCTGGTTAAGGGCAGACTGGAAGGCTTCCCGGCTGGATGGCCAGCGCGGTGGGGGCGCAGGCCAGGCGTCGCTGGCCTCTGAGCTCTGCACAGAACCGCTCGGTGGCCTCACCACGTCACACGGGAGCGTGACAGGAGACCCCCAAGGCTACCAGGGCTCCCCTGAGATCCCGGTCGGGCAGCCATCAGCAAAGCCGGGCTTTGGAAGTGGGACCGCGACCCTTTCCAGGCACAGCCTCGGCCAGGCCCAGCGGCTCCCGGCCCCGCGCTCGCCACCTACACGGCCCGCAGCTTGGCCCGGGGCCTCCTCCCACAGGACACCTACCTGGCGAGGGCACCGCTGCCCCTGCAGCCCCAGGCGGAGACCCGGGGTCCACCCGGCGTCCCCCACCCTCACACATCTGGCCGGGACCGCACTGACAACTGGCCAGGACTTCGGCTTCCAGCGGGACCCCTCCCCCCCGCGTCACGGCCGCCCCACGGGCCCCCAAGCACCACCCTCCCTGCGTCATCTGCCCTGAACACCCTCCTCCTTCTTCGGTCTCCCCGCTGGGGAGCCCCCTGCGGCAGGCCCGAGGGTCACGCAGAGCACACCCCGCCCCAGTGACAGCCGGCAGAACGTCCCACTGCCTCTTGGGCAAAGGCGGAATCTTCCAGATGATCCAGAGTCGTGACTGTTTGCCCACGACGACCTCTCAAACTTCACCCCTCCGCCAGCTGCCGTCCCTCACATGTGCTTACACACATGCACACACACGTACACACATGCTTACACACGCGCAGAGACGAGCGTGCACGCACGTGCACTACACAAGGCTCCAGGAATACCAGACTTCTCCTGGACTTGATCCTCGTCCAGCACCCTTGCCTGCTCAGGGATCTAGTGTCCTCACAAGCACATCCGTCACAATCTACTTGGAAAGGCAAGCGGGCCAAATAAAAGAGGATTCAAAAAAACTCACAAGCAGAAAAAGTAAAAATGAAAACAGTCGGGCAATTATCACTACACTCAATACGCACAGAAGTATAAACAGAATCGAGTCTGGGGGTGCCTGGGTGGCTCAATCGGTTGAGCATCCGACTTCGCTCAGGTCATGATCACACGGTTTACGGGATGGAGGCCCAGGACAGGCTCTATGCTGACAGCACAGAGCTTGCTGGGGATTCTCTTTTCTCTCTCTCTGTCTGCCCCTTCCCCGCACGCTCTCTCTCAAAATAAATAAACTAAATGGGGAAAAAAAATCAAGTCTAAATAACTGTGATCTACACAGAAAATAAACATGTAATTCTTACATTTCTTGAAATAAAATATCACGTAAAGATCGTAAAGGAACAACAGTAGACTAAAACAACATCCAAAAAAGCAATTGCAACAGCGACATGGAAAGGGGTGGAGAGAGGGGAGGAAGGTAATAGAAGTAACCAATTTCTTCATCTTTCCCAAAGAGGAAGTCAAATTACACGGTTACAGAACTTGATAAATTGAGAAACACAGGTTTAGGCAAAAGTCATAAGTATAACCACCAGCATAACTAAGAACATTGGACTTTCTACAGGCTTCCTCCTGACCTCGAGAACCAAAGACGACGAAACATAATCCATATGTCAATAAACAGAAAATAATGCAAAAAGGGAGCAAAGCACGAAGAAGCTAAAAGCTTCTGTAAAAATGACGAGAGAAGACATCTGTTAGAGCAAAAGTATAAATGGAACAAATTTATTAAGGAAGACTCCATGATTGGATGAAAAACGAAATCCAATTCTCTGCTCTCCACAAAAGACACCGAACATTAAGAAATATACAGAAGTTCGACACGTAGACAAGATACGCCAGAAAAAAATGCAAACAAAAGCAACACGGAAAATAAAAATAGTTATTACACGTTTAATTCCGTTTAAAATTTTTTTATGTTTATTTCTATTTGAGACAGACAGAGTGCAAGCAGAGGAGGGGCAGAGAGAGAGGGAGACACAGATTGCGAAGCGGGCTCCAGGCTCCGAGCTGTCGGCACAGAGCCCGATGCGGGACTTGAACTCACAAACCGCGAGATCGTGACCTGAGCCAAAGTCGGCCGCTCAAACGACTGAGCCACCCAGGCGCCCCTCGTTCAGTTTTAAAAGGCATTAAACTGCACAAAAGTCGTATTTATTAAGGATAAAAAAAAAAAAAAAGATCACAAGGAAGGTAATTGTCCTAAAACCTTTAAGTCAAATAACACAGAATAAAATATACAAACAAACATCCCAGTGAATGCATGAAAAGACCAACAGAGAGAAAAACAGATGTGGGAGAAATGACGAAACTCTCTCAAACCTGGATTAAAAAGGCAAAAATAACAGTTTGAAATGGAAAAAAAAGGCACATCGGAGCCATAGGATCAACCTGCACACTCGCCACTTTGCCAAACTGGGTCCGTAGGAAGCAGGAAGAAGGGCCCTAACGGCTCATCAACCAGGAGGACAGAGCACACGAGCTCCATAGTGAGATGGTGCGATGACACCAAACGGTAACAAGTAAAAGCAAAAACAAAACTAACAAAAGTAAAGCCACTTGCAAAATTTTAAAGTCTCCGGAACAACTCCCACGGCAGGCAGAATCGGACCTTAAACCGGGAACCTTTCGGGAAAATGCTGTGTCAAAATCCATGGGACACAAAGAAAGCTCAAAGTTTAGCCACGGTCATTAAAAATAAAGAAAATATATACATGAAACGCTCAATTCAAAAAGTAACAGAGGGGGCACCTGGGTGGCTCAGTCGTTTAAGCGTCCAACTTCGGCTCAGGTCATGATCTCACGGTTCGTGAGTTCGAGCCCAGCGTCAGCCTCTGTGCTGACAGCTCAGAGCCTGGAACCTGCTTCAGATTCTGTGTCTCCCTCTCTCTCTGCCCCTCCCTTGCTCTCTCTCTCTCTCAAAAATAAATAAACATTAAAAAAAATTTTAAGTAACAGAGAAACCTTTTAAGCTTGAATTTTTAAAAGTACCAATAAATGAGAAACAAACAGTAAAACTGAAAAATAAAATCAATAACTCCCTTTGTGAACGTCAGTGAAGGAGTTAAATGACTAGCCGGCCTACTTTAAAAAAAAAAAAAGGCAGGATTTGGGGCAAATTCAGTGTAATGACCAACAAAAGAACGAAAACTAAAGTCATGCAACGTTTTTCAAAAGTCTGAGTGAATACGCTTGATCATATGGATGAAAGAAATGACTGATTTTCCAGTAAAATATAAACGTTCAACATTTACTCAGGAATCGACAGAAAAAGTAACCAGACCAAAATCACGTAAGAAATCAAAAGATCCATTATAATCCTCCACCGACTCAAACACAAAAACATCAGTCAAATTCACACGTCTTTGGAGAAACTCAGACACGAGCTATTTCAATGCTTCTGGAGCAAAAGGAGTTCGCATAGAGCGTAAGACATAAAAGAGATAAACAAAAAGATACTTCGCACAAAGCACAAGGCTACTGTCCTAATAAAGCAACAAAGCGTGAATAACTGGGCAGGAAAACTGACCCAGGAAAGGAGCAGGTGATTCGCAAGAGAAGTAAAATGATCAGTAAACATTAAAGAAATGCTCGACAAACAAATTTTTTTTTTTTTTAACACAATGAGATATTTACCCTATCAGGTTGGCCAAGACTTCAAAGCCTGATAACATCAGACCTGACCAAGAGAAAGCCATCACTCCCACTGACCGCTGCCAACGGGCGTAAGATGGCATTTTCAGATCTTTGTTGAGAAATCTGGCAATATCTATCAATTGAAATGCTCCTTCTTGGGGCGCCTGGCTGGCTCCGTTGGTAGAGCGTGCGACTCTTGATCTCAGGGCGGTGAGTTCAAGCCCCATGTTGGGTAGAGAGCTTACTTTAAAAAAAACAAAATGAAAAACGAAATGCCCCTTCTTGGCCAAAACTCCACCCCAGGGAACTCACCTGAGAGAGATGTTCCCACAAGTACAAGAAACTGTGTATCAGAGAGGTTTGCTGCGCCCTGGGGAAGACGGCAGCATCGCAAATGTCCATCAACCAGGGAGATATGGTCCAGGATAAGGAGAGGCAGCTCGCCCAGGCGGACTTCCAACTGGTGGGTGCCGGCTGTCCCTACTGGCTGCTCACAGCCCAGTCTGATGGTCGGAACTGGGCCACACCGGGCACTGGGCACTTGGAAATCAGTACCACGTGTGCAAAGATCTGCACTCTACACGGGCCTTGAAAAGAAGTTGTGAGGTTCTACTAAAAAAATCACTTGCAGAGAAACTCATAACATGGTCCTACTTTCATGTTTTAAATTAAAGTTTATGCATTAAAACTCCTAATACATTTATTAAGCTAATGTATTTCAACGCCGAAGGCAGTGATGGGCACATAGAAGCCGCTCGATAAATAGTAGCTGGCGTACAATTAAATGACATCCGTGCTGTGAAATGTCTAAGATACTCTTTTTTTTCTCAAAACGCAATTTCCTCTTTAAGTTGTAAATATCCTGAAGGCAAAAAAAAAAAAAAAAAAAAAATGATGAAAACTCCGTCGTCTCCAAACTCTGCATTTTGTGTAATTATCTTCAAAGAAATCGTTTAATTTGGGCAAGGAGAAAACTACCCCCAGTGTTTGGCTCCAACTAAACTGCTCAACTACGTTCTTGAGAAGCCACTGGGAGTTCTACACCGCCCACCCCCGCCCCCCTCTTGGTGGACTTCCATGTAACTTATTTTTGAAAGTGTCTGTATATATCTTAAAAAACAAAGCGCTTCTCTTTATCCCCTAAGGCAAGACAAATAGCGTAAGACATGGAGTTCCAGCCACTATGGAATTCTGGTTCAATAATTAAAATGTGTAGCTTCATATTAATTCCATGGAATAATGACATTTAGATCAGGGAACCGCCAGCAAAGGGATTTCTCCAACAGAACCGGAATCGACACCGCAGGGTTACTGGAAAGGCACCGCGCCTGCTCTCAGCCCCTACAGCTCCCGACCACTGCGCGGATGGACCCCGTATCCTTAGCTCCAATCTCAGGCTTCTTCAACTCAATTAAACAAAGCCACTTCCAAATGAATAGAAAAGAAGCCGTGCCCTCAGTGATCCCATGGAAGTCTACAGTTCTCTGCCTCATGTCCACTAACCCCCCCCCAAACCAGTCACGGTTCATCTGAGAAAGGGGTGTTTTAATCAGAACACTACTGCGAGACTCAAGTCCCATCTGACCAGCCGATCCTAAGGCAAGTGAACACCCAGAAATTTCACATGTCTGGGTAGAAACTGCCCAGGCCCTTGAGCCCCCCAGACGCATGGCCAAGAGGGGGTGACCAGCTATGGAGGCTTTAATCGTTTTTAAGATAAGGCCCCGCTTATAAAACCCAACTGACTGAGTCGCAGGCGGATCTGAAAACCTTTTAAAAGAATTTTAGGTCCGCACACCAGCAAATGGCGATCCTAACACCGAAGGCTCACATCGCTCCTTTAGGCAGACATACCCTTTCGCCTAAATTTGCGCACGCCCAAGGCCCTCTTCTGCTGAGCCACTGCAACAGAGAAAAAGACAAATGGCACTTGTTATCCCAGCTGGACAACGCAGACTTGGGACTTGGCTATTCCCACCTGAATGCTGAGTCAATCTTATTTTTTTTCTTTTTTTTAAGTATTAAGTTTTCTTAACACTGATACCGCTATGCACACGCAAGGCAGTGAACGAAATGCGGGTGTGTTTCCACAACACTGAACTCGCAAAAGCATCGCTGTAATGGATGGAACGAGAAATGGAACTTGACCCTCAGTCAAAATAACAAACGTGCTGTCCCGAGGGTCTGGATTTACAGGCGGGAATAAGAGGTAAGCCACAAAGAGCAGGACCAGCCCCAGGATGACGGAGCAATTCCACCAGGCCTCACCTTGACAATGTGACGAAACCGAATAAGCAGACCGCACGGCCATGTTAGGACACCTGGGGATAAACGCCAGCTCAGCTCGGTCTCCTCCAAACAAGGCACGGTTGTGTGCCGACATGCGACACATAATAAATATACCAACACAACGCGATCCTCCTGTGGCTTCATACTTGCAAGCCCCCTGCCTCCTCCCCCCCCCCACCCCGCCACCCCCAGGAACACTCGGCAAACCCTCACGGAATGGCCTGTTGTAAAGTCCCTGAGGGCTGGACCCTTTTATATTCCTCCGTGCACTCACCAGAGTTCCTACCAGCGCGGGAATGATATACGAATCGTAAAAAATTCTGTTGCAATGATGGACCGAAAACCCATCATACAGCTTCTTGCCCGCATCTCCTTAAACAGAAGCATCCTCTTAAAGGAGACTGGTTTGCTCTGAGTCAAGGACTCTGTTCCTCCATCCGAAAAACAGCTTTTCCGAACCATTCTTGTTACCCTTTTAGGGGAAAATACTCATTTTTATTATTAATGTTAGCATATTGGGGCACCAATATGGGGTGGTTCAGCTGGTTCACCAGCCGACTACGGCTCCGGTCATGATCTCACGGTTCGTGGGTTCGGGCCCCGCGTCCAAGGAGCCTGCCTCAGGTCCTGTGTCTCCCTCTCTCTCTGCCCCTCCCCTGCGCTCTGTCTCAAAAATGAATAAACGTTAAAAAAATTTTTTCTTAATATTAGTATATTTAAATGACCTATTCACTTAAATCAAATACATTTGTTCCAGATCCATTCCAAAGAAAAAGAGAGTTGCCTTTCCGCGAGGCTCTCCAAGGTGAAAACCACGACGTAAGCACTTTCGCAAGCTGACGGCGCTCAGCTCCGACTGGGTCGCGGCCCGGGGAGAAGGGAGGCCGGCCCGAGCTCCTCCCGGAAGGACGCAGAGGAGGGTCTGCAGAACCATCATGTGAGTAAAATATTCTGTCCCTCCACAGAAACCACATTTTGGTGATGTTCTACCCTCACAAGCAATGAGTTACAAAATAATGAATTAGGCCCGCCTGGGGTTTTCACGCCAGACACGTCTTCAGCCCAAGCCGTGAACAGATTCCACATTTTGTAAATTCGATTTTTAGATTGTGAGGTTAACAGAAGTAAAACGTGGCAAACTGTGATAAAACGGGTTTAAATCTTACTGCGCGCTACGAATAACATCTACTTAATTAAGACAATTCTCATCTCTTCTCTAAAATTAAAAAAAAGATGATTTTTTTTTTAACATACAAAAAGTAGGAATAACCAAATAGTTCGTACAGCTTATAGGCTTGATGTAAAACCACCACGAGACGAGACAGAAAATGAACTCAAACCATCACGATGTTCCGTGTCTTCTGAAAGTCTCAGGGTGAGTAGCCTCTTTATCTGCTGGTCTGCTTTGCAGCTGCTTAGTTGCAAAGGGTTCCAGCTCCCTTTGTGTCAAAGCTGCCGTGCGCTGCGCAGCCCCCTGAGCTGGCCCTCATCCCATTATACAGATGAAGGAGTAAAGGCATACACAGGCTCCGAAACCGGCCACACGTCCTGGATGCTGGAGTCGCAGCTACGTCGCACCACTCCGAAGCTCCTTTCTAGGCCACTGTGACGCCAGAACTAACAGATCCGAGTGGGGGTCTGAGGCAGGGAACACCCCCAGGAGGCCTCTGTTCCAAGAGCGTGCGTGGTCAAGTACCAGGGACTGACAGAGGGACCCTCTGCGGGGTCAGGTCCCAGCCTCCCGGCCAACCGTGCTGCCTCCCCAGGGATGAACCCCTCAGCACCCAGCGCCCCCCCCCCCCGCCCCCCCCAGACAAAGAACCTTTCTGCCTTTAATTAAACTGCTAGGGTTCAAGCGAGAGATTTCCAAAGCGTCCTCCCTTCGTGTCCTTGTCGAAAACCAGCTGAACTTTCGGAGTGAAGATTTCTGACTCACCTCCAAGGCCAGCCTTGGTTTAGGGTGGGGCGTTTCATCTCAACCCCCGACTGCTACACCATCCTGTATGGTAGCCAGACTGGGGGGGGGGGGGGGGGGAGCTGGGAGTGGTCAATACATGCCAGGTTTCAAAGACTTAGTGTAAAAACAAAGAACAAAAGATATCTCAGTAGTAATTTGTGTGTCGTTTACACATTCAAGTAACACTTCGTACAGACTGAGTCAAATAAGACATAATGAGCATTATTTTAACCATTTCTTTAACCCTTTTCGTGGGGTTACTAGCAAACCTAAAATCACAGAGGCATTATATCTATCAGGCAGCACTACCCTAGCCGGGTCAGCCAAAACCGCAGCCCGTGGACCAAGTCCGGGGCCCCCCCACCTGGTTTTGTATGGCTTCTGAGCTTAGCATGTGTTTTACACTCTTCAGTGGTTGGGGGGAAAAAAAAAGAAGAACATTTTGTGACACATAAAATCATATGAATTTCAAGTTTCAGTGTCCATAAATAAAGCTTCTGTATTTGCTGACTTACTGTCTACGACTGTTTCTGCTCTACAAGGCACAGCAGCTGTGACAGAGGAGGGCTGGCCCACAAAGCCCAAAATATTTAATATCTGGCCCTTTACAGAAAAAGTCTGCCGGCCCCCCCACCCCGGGACTCTTGTGACTACAGACCCCCCAGCCTCTGAAGCTCGGAAGGGCGGGGCTGGAACCACCCGATGCAGGAGCAGGAGCTTCCCTGCTCCAAACCCTCAGACCACCCTCCAAATTTCTCCTTCTTGACGGATTACTCAAAGCAGAGCAGACACGACCACGTACTGATTCTGCCCTGTTCTGAGTCCCCAAAGGTTCGGGCAGCTGGTCCCCATTCATGGCACCCTAGGCATTGGCTCCCAGCTCCTCTGCGGTGGTCTTCGGGTAACCCCAGCCATCTAGGAGGTGAGGGAACCAAAGGCGGGGGGACTGGCCCTCATGATGCAATCTCTAAAGTGATACAATTCCAGAAGGCTCAGACCAAGATTCAGATAAATTCCACAAGCTTCACAAGCATGAGGAAGGTCATATTCAAGGTGACTGCCCAAAACATGGTCTCCTGAGACAGTCCAGCCACAGGGCTTTGACAAAGTTACCTAACCGTGTGGGTCTCAACATGCTCCTGGGAGAACGGGGGGCTAAAGGGACCCCCCAGCTCCTAAGTGTTATGAATATAGTACCCATAAAGAATGTGGGTCAGTGCCTTGCTCCCCGTGGGTGTATGATCGAATGAGCCTTCACAGAGCACCTAGGAGCTATTTATTTGGGGGGCTGCTTATTCAGGCATTCACCAAATTTGATTCAAGTCTATAATAAAACATTAGTAATAAAAATTAAACTTCTAATATAATGGGAAACCGTAATGCTCAGGAACTTGGGTCCTATTTTCACGATGATCCAAAAACGCGTTCTCGGTGTTTCGCACTTTGTTACTACGCGGCTGGTTCTCCGTACCACAGTCGCTTCAACAACAACCTTTCCAAGGTCACTACGCATTGGCCATAAGAGTGTCACTGAACACATGCTCTATATGAAAAAAACGCAGACCGCAGACTCGACGTCAAAAGTTTCCTCTAGTGATGCAGCCACTCTGGAAAACAGTGTGGAGGTTCCTCAGAAAATTAAAAATAGACCTACCCTATGACCCAGCAATAGCACTGCTAGGAATTTACCCAAGGGATACAGGAGTACTGACGCACAGGGGCACTTGTACCCCAATGTTTATAGCAGCACTCTCAACAATAGCCAAATTATGGAAAGAGCCTAAGTGTCCATCAACTGATGAATGGATAAAGAAATTGTGGTTTATATACACAATGGAGTACTACGTGGCTAGAAAGAACGAAATATGGCCCTTTGTAGCAATGTGGATGGAACTGGAGAGTGTGATGCTAAGTGAAACAAGCCATACAGAGAAAGACAGATACCATATGGTTTCACTCTTATGTGGATCCTGAGAAACTTAACAGAAACCCATGGGGGAGGGGAAGGGAAAAAAAAAAAAAGACGTTAGAGGGGGAGAGAGCCAAAGCATAAGAGACTCTTCAAAACTGAGAACAAACTGAGGGTTGATGGGGGCGGGAGGGAGGGGAGGGTGGGTGATGGGCACTGAGGAGGGCACCTGTCGGGATGAGCACTGGGTGTTGTATGGAAACCAATTTGACAATACATTTCATATACTGAAAAAATTTTAAAAAAAAAGTTTCCTCTAGTGTTAGCACTAAAAAAGGCTTTCCTTTCACCCAAGAACTGGTGAGTCTTGTCCTGGCCTTCAATTCAACATAGAAGCGGCAGGCTTCACTCCTCGTTTGAGTCACCAGAAAGCTCCGATTCCATATTTTGGTTCAAGTATACCCACTGGAAGAAGGACCATTGTGGTCTGGATATGTAATCTTATTTTCTCCTCGTAGAGGTCTATCATTTCCTTGTTCTTGATTTTTATTAATGTTTCCCTGTGTGTGTGTGTGTGTATGTATATATACACGTGTATATATATGTGTGTGTGTACATATATATGTATGTGTATATATACGTGTGTGCATGTATATGTGTATATACATATGTGTGTATACGTATATATGTGTGTGTATATATATATACATATATATTCGTTTTGTTCTTGAGAGAGAGAGAAGGGGAGAGGGTCAGAGACAGAGAGAATCTCAAGCAGGCTCCACACTGGGCGTAGAGCCCGATGCAGGGCTCGATCTCAGGACAGTGATTTGAGCTGAAATCAAGAGTCAGACGCTCAATCAACTGAGCCACCCAGGCGCCCCAGTGTGTCACTATATAGTTAATGTGTGATGTCAGGTGCATCTCATCTTGTTATAGAAGGCGATGGGTATAAACCAGGAAACTCTCACTACCCACATACAAATAACAAGATTTCAATTACCAGATACTCAAAGAAGCCTGCAAAAATTCTCACCCAAAGGCGTACAGGATCATGTCCATAAACTGTAACACTGATGAAAAAAATCTATGCAATTCTAAGTTTACGCTGGTGGTAATACAAAAAAAATTTTTTTTTAATTTCTAGAAAAGCAGAAAACTACCTAGGATATACTTTTTGGTAAATAACGAACAAATATTCAGTCCTCTCTTCTTCAGAAAAGGAAAACCAATTCTAAATTTGGGTCTTAACTTACCGATTCTTTTTTTAAAAAAATTTTTTTTTCAACGTTTATTTATTTTTGGGACAGAGAGAGACAGAGCATGAACGGGGGAGGGGCAGAGAGAGAGGGAGACACAGAATCGGAAACAGGCTCCAGGCTCCGAGCCATCAGCCCAGAGCCTGACGCGGGGCTCGAACTCACGGACCGCGAGATCGTGACCTGGCTGAAGTCGGACGCTTAACCGACTGCGCCACCCAGGCGCCCCAATTAACTTACCGATTCTTAAGCAAAAACAAGGTCAGCCCCGTTTGCTCACCTGGAGCACGCAAAGGAGGTAGGCAGGCTTTCTACACAGCTCGTGCACCAAGAAGCAAAATCCCCTGGGTCCCGGCCCAATTTTACCAAGGCAGGCGGAGAGGGTGGAGGTCTGCCAGAGTCCATGCGCGCCCCGGGAGCGGGCCAGCCACCAACCAGCCAGCGCAGTGGGCTGCTGTGTGTGGCCTCACGTCTGAACTGCCGTCGGAGACTCGCTGGATTGGGCCTGCCGCTGCGCCCAACTTCCTCGCCCGTGGTCACCGTGTTGTCCACACACAGCAAGGATACGCTGAAAGAAAGGTGCCCACGGCTCCCTACCCTGTTCCAGCTAACGGCTCCCCTTCTGGACATCTGCGGCCCTCTGCCCCATCCCTCAGAGCACCCACCACGCAGATGCCCACTGGCCGCCGACACCCTTGCACCCCACCGTCTGCGGCAGATTAGGACAGGACAGCCCACGAGAACCTGGCGGTCTATCACAACCATCACCTGTCTTCTCTGATCCCTTCCCCTGACAGTTTGGTGGCTTTTTTTTTTTTTTCTTTTTCTTTCAGGTCTTTCTACCCATGCTGGTCGTTTGCTCTCTGTGGTTACTGTCTTGTAAAACGGGATGTTAGTATTGGTGCCATCGTCGGGTTTCCCAAGAAAATCCACATCCCGGCGCCGTGCTGAGCTGGAAATCTGTGCAAACAGCTGCTGGGTCTTTGGCAATCTGGGCTTCCCTCCTTGCCTGAGCCCTGCGATGCTACAGGGACCTTGGCATGGGACGACCCGTCCGGTTCCCACACGAACACGATATTCCCATGGAGAGATGCAAACATGGGGTCAGCGTTTTTTTCTTCTCTCTGGAGCTAGAGCTGGGCATCAGAAGGTGACAGGGAAACGGGGCAGCATACCACAGCCAGTGCAGTCCTCAACACACAGCACTGCCAGATGGGCTCTCGCCAAGCTCATCTGGGAAGGGGACTCTCGCCCCCCCTTGCCGTGCGCATCTAGCAGGTATTGGGAACCGGGAACCCAGGAACCCCCTGGAGCTCTGCTCTATCGCTGTGGCCTTGGCCGCATCACTAAGTCCTTCTGCCTTTCAGTTCCTGGAAAATGTCGAGGTTCACCCAAAGCCACGTCTAGGTTTCTCGGGGGCTGTCAACACATCTGCAACTCTCGCTACGAGCCTTCTACAACAAGTGCACACAGAAATAACGTGAACTTACGAAGAAAGGTAAAGAGTTAGGAAAGTGCCTGTTTTTCTGCATGGTCATTCTACAGAATCGATGCCCCACTCCAAACCGACAGGAGAACCACACTCTGCAGTAAGAAGCCACATTTCGCTGTGCCCCAGCCACGAAGGGGCAGGTTCGTAAACTGCCATCCTGAGAGCGTCTAAAAGGTGCCTCTGGGGCCCAGCAGACCTAACGCACTTTCCAGTCTGGTCTAGCATCTCCACGGACAGTTGGAAAACCTACGTCAACGGCCGCCGCCGGTTTGTAGCCAAACAACAAACGCGGCCTGTAAATCCGCTCCCACGGGCACGTAAAATCCCAGATTCTAACGGCACCAACTCCCTTCTTTAACCGATTCCTGCCGATGCTTACAAATGCATAGCTATTAGAAAAATTAACCTTCCTTTCCAAAGTTCAGAATCTAAGCAGCCCGTAATCTCTCATCAATCTGCAGCACAACTGAGGGGCCAATCTTCCTGTAAAACCATTAACAGATTCTGCTTTTCTGTCACCAGGGTAATTTACTGAGGCCAATTTTAATCCTACCACTAAACCACTAATCCCATGACTCTACAGAATTGTCCCCAAGTTTACGTTGCTATGGCAAGTACTTTTACGCCAGGAATTCACTTATTTAGTACCGGTCATGTTTTTTAAGTTGGCTTTAGGAACAAGACCATCCCCCCCACCCCCACCCCCACCCGCCTCTCACTTTTAAAAAGTAAAAAGCCATTTTTGAAATCGGGAGGCCACTTGAACACCTGGGCCGTGCTGCACTCGTCACAGTAACACTAATGTAAATTACGCCCGGCGTTACTCAAAGGGACAAATTATCGTCATTATGCTAATGGTCACGCTAAAGACATGAAAAGCTCTGGCGTGATGAATCTAAATCTGGTGGGAACATGATTATCAGTGTGAATGATGATATTTTCTCAAACTTGCATAAAAATGTTCTCTCCGTGTCACTGATAACGTCAATATAAATTATGCAGCACTGACTGTGGCTCTCGTTCATGTCGCAGAAATGCCAGGAGGCAACACCCAGGCCCACCTTTCTGTCCACAAACGCCCTGCTCTGACGGCACACACATGAGGGAGGGTAAATGTGTTTACTTCTTCCCTGAAAACAGGAAGAACGGTATGATTAAGGCTAATGAGACAGATTCAACAAAGAGAGGCACCTGGAGACACAGTAGGTCTGGTGGCCACACCAGAGCCGAACAAGATGTTCAACACGGAGGCACGATCTTCGGGGGCGCGCCCGACTCCGGAGATGTCGCATCACAACCCGCTCTGGTGCGTGAAAAACCTAAGACTACCCAAAAAGCCAAGAGCAGTGTGTGTAAACAAAACAAATCACGAAGTGAAAGCATCACCAGGCTGCCTCCAGAAAATTCCAGAGCAGCGCCACAAAAGTTTAAACTATGAAAACAGGATCGTCCATCTTTTCGCTGATGCCACCATCCCTTAGGAAAAAAAAAAATAACCAAGTCTCTAAGGGGAAAAAAAGAAACACATATTTCTTTAGGTCTCGCTTAAATCACTGGAATAATCAGGAACGAAAGAGTGAGTGTCCCTCTCCCCACATCAACCCTCAGCCTATCTGCAACCGATACAAGTTTTAACTACTCCCAAGGGGCTCTGTATTTCCCTAAATTAACACAGCCAACACTTAATATCAAACTATTTCCTACAAAAATTATTGCAGGAAAGAAGCAAGTGACACTTGCTTTCCTCCCCTTAAACATCAGTCGAACAAGAAGCTAATAAAGCCACGAGCTGCCGGTCCACACCGTTTTCGATGCATCCTTCCCTGTACTAAATTTCAAAGAACATTCTCGAATGCCGAAATAAATCAATGCCTAACACAGTGCCAAGTCAGCTCAGGCAATACAGGTTAAATAGTGCCATATGGCAAAGACCGACACATGTTGCCCTTTTCTGGAAAACAAAGGGAAAAATTCCTAAACAAATATCCTTTACTTTACTACGGGGAGAGCTGAAGACAGGGTTTTCCAAGTGTTACTAAATAATGTTGAAAATTCTATTTTAATTCTTAGCCATTTGGGGGAAAAAAAAACTACAGAGTTTTAACACAGAACCCCAATTTTTAAGAGTCTCTCTTTAACTATGTCCTGAAAGCTAACACCACATGTTAGCCTCCACTCACCATCCCTTAAATGAGCAAGAAAATAACAGGACAGCTGTATCCAAAGGCCGAGCTGACATCAGCAATTCCCCGGGGCGCCAGATCTGCAAGAGACCAGACTACCTGCTTTTCAAGGAATAACACACCAGATGAATTTTGTCTTGAAAACAAAATACATTAATACCTCAACCTGCGTTCAGCACTCCACTCAGAAACTGTCCGAACTTCACAACCACACAGAATCCCTATCCCTGAAATTTCAAGAACAAAACAACTTGATTAAATTCCTGACCAAATACAACACACACACACACGCACACGCACACACACACAGAAAGAAAATCTACCAGAATGAACTCCTATTTGAAATAAACAGTAACATGTATCTAAACCCAATGTCCGTTTCTAAATGATTTATTTTTTTCTAGTCTCTTGTGTGGTGGTTTGTTCATTACTTTATATATATTTACATGGTGACATTCTCAAAATAGTCGCATTTCTAATTACTCCTGCTGTGTAATTTTCACTACCGCTGGAAATGAAGAATAAATGCCAGATCTTTTTGGAGAACTACTTTTAAGGAAGGCTGAGAGCCACAAAATTACACTTCTTTACAATTCGAATGGACGCTGCTGGAAAACATCTCATTCTGGACATAAATATGACAGCCAGCTCTAGCTTTGGAAAGAAAAGCTTCAGCTGTTCCAATCCCGTGTAGCAAGATGCAAGGGCATTAGTTGCAACTGCTAATTTTTACCAGTCCATCTAAGATATCCTTAATATACCTTAGTGGGCAGTATAAATTTCAAACACAAGCAACGCCCATGGCTATTAAAGTCATAACCCCTAAAACAGTCCTCTTTCGAAGAAAATTAATTTTAAAATAAACATGCATTTTAAAGACCTGGAGGAGACATTTTAAATTCATAGTGGAAGTTTTTCTTTATTCTTCCCGTAAGGTTAATTTTATTAATAAATTCTTCACAAATAAACATTTGATGTGCTTCCTTCCTTAAAATGGGTTTCACCAATTTCCTGAAATTCACCAATATTCCTGAAAACTGTAAGACAGTCACGGCCAGAGTCCAAGGATAGAGAGGATGCCCCTCCCCCCATGACTCAGGCTCTCTACTCTGGTAAGAAAGGTTGGGGAGTTCTCAACCCACTCGGGGGCAGAGGTCGCCCCTCCATCAACGAGAAATGTCCTACCTCTCCCACCCCAAACTCACATGTTTCTGGTACTGGTGAGAACCAAGGCGAAGGCTTGAATCTGAAAACCGCTGTCACTCTCCCGGAGACACATTCAGACCCTTAACAGGCTGCTGCCAACACACTGTTGGCCGTTGGCCAACGGCCGGACAGCCCCGGAGGAAGGACAGGACAGGAGGGAGAAGAGGGTCACGGTCACACCAGTTAGTTAGCTCATGCCTCCAGTTAGCACCAAGCCAAACACACATCACGAGTCGGATAATTGCTGCTACCCTAATTCCTGGGCAAACTGAGTGGCAGCCCATGGATACCTATCTGCAGTCTACATTTACACCTGCCTTCCAGAAGCTCCATCCTGCTACCCATCTCCATAACATACTTGGAGACGTAGTCCAACCAGCACCTCATCAGACCTCAGAGCCGCCCATCTCCTGACTCTCCAAGTCACCTGAAAAATGCAAACCCAAAGACATGTAGTTTCCTATCAACAGAGTAACAGTCTGGGAGCCCAAGACAGTAACCCAGTTACTCGTCACGTGTAGACATGGAGCCCAAGACAGTAACCCAGTTACTCGTCACGTGTAGACATTACTAATTCTGGAAACAAGGGTCAAAGGTGCCAAGTGGTAAGCAATCCACAGAAGGTCTAAGTGCTGGGTGCTAGTTCAGCAGCGGGTTCAAGTACAAGGCAGGAGTGTGAGTGTCGGACAGCATACCCTCAGCTCTGCACGTGTGCTGCCAGGCCCCCAGCTTTCTCTGGGCTACAGTCGGTAAGATGCGAGCTAATTCAACTTTTCCCACAGCCCCTGGAACTTTTGAGGGGGAGGGGGAAGGGCAGCCGAGAGATGCATTTCTGAAAAAACTGCTTGATTATGACAGAACAGAACGGCTCTATCCAAGCACTAAAATGTATAAACATTTACAGCAAGTAAGATGTCTGCTTTTGAAGAAGGAATGTTACTTCTACGTTCAAATATTTATAATGCAGATATGTAATCAAATAAATGTAACTTTCTTTTGCTTCCCTCCATTATTTCTCTTACTTCTGCTTTAATCTGTGCCCTTGAGAAAGTTCGGATGTCTCCAGCTAAATATGGTCTTCAGACACCGACGAAAAAGCCTTGTTTCCTATACCTTTAATCCTGATGCTTTATTCAGGTAGCGATCTAGTTACAGACAAAATACCACTTTTAATTATATAGTTAACACTTGCCCTGTTCTCCAAGGTTGAAAATGGAACAAAACCTAAAATAGTGTAACATCTCAAGCATTTAAAACAAGCACGGTGTCAGAGGAAAGTGCACGCCTTTGGACAAGCTCCTTCCCGGTGAAAGTAACCAGCTCGTACTCTAGTTTCCTATCCCTACCACATTAAGGTATAATGCACTTGAAACTCTACACACAACCTTCAGTCAGACTTACAGCCACTCCCACAAAGAGCCTGTTTAAAAGATTCCTTCTGGCAGATTACAAGTAAGACCCATACGTATCCTGGAAAATGAATGCATAAAAATCCACAACAACCCATTAAACGGAGCGCTGCTGTTTCAAGAACAATCCAGGACTGAATTCTACTTAACTTCCTAGGTCACATTAGCCCTTTTCCCTATTTGGTAAGACTGAAAACCATCTGTTACAGTATACCGCGTTCTGAAGCAGTCTCTAACGAAGTCTCTTTGCTTTCTCACGTAACTGTGGCTCAACAACTTTCACATCAAACGCTCCACCTATGAACACTCAGACATTACCCACACAGGAGCAAGGAAGGTAAAGGAAGGTAAAGTTCAATTTATGGTAATGGAAACAACACGCTGTTTAGCATGGACCAGCTTTCAAAAACCTCTCTCATTCTCTTCCCTCCACGATGGCCTCTGGGACAGACATCATCTTACAGAGTTAGACACGCAGGACGTCACAGTCCCAGGAAAACTTCAATCTCTACATTAGCCAGTCAACTTTAAAGGTTGTTTACAAATCACAGTGGGATTAACACCAATGATGTAAAGTATACTCCTCAGCGACTAATATCAGTTACACAACCCATAGTTACACGTTCTTGATCGGGTGCGTTTTGCAGCACACCAAGCCAGTTCGGAAGATGATTCTTAACAAAAGCTTTCAGAAATAAAAATAAGCAACACCCCTCTCGCTCTCCACTGCTGAACCCTGTACCTACCAACGGGCTGCTTTGTTTCAAGAGGGGCAGTGCCACTGCTCTGGGTTAGTTTTATTACACATCCCTTGGGATTTTGTTTTTTTTTTTTAAGAATGTTAATGCGCTCTGTTTCAGCATATTCAAATTAGCTAATTTAAGAAAACAAAGTCCTACTAAAGAACTAAGAAAAATACTAGACTGATATGCTTGTATCTCGGCACATGAAAATTCTAATGCCATCAGAATTAATTCTAACTCCTCCAGGCTTGCTCAGGGCCCCTTCTTGCAAGGCCTAGTGAAACTAAAGATGTCCTCCTCCGGTAACCCGCTGCCAGCCCCAGGCTCCAGGCCAGCTCGCTCAAACTCGCTCCCCAATTTTACCAGGAGAAGGAAGCTCGGAATCATGCAGAGCAGAGGCATGTGGTATATTTAATTCTAGCGGGTCTGCGTAAACATAAATAGCACAGCTATTTTGACGCCACAATCAAAGAATGTAAGAGAAAATGAAGGAGGCACAAACAAATGATAAAGTGAGCTTTTTTACGCGGCAGCAGAAAGTTTCCTATCAAATAGCATGCATGCCTAGTTCCTTAAAGTAGCTCTTACATTCCTAAACCAAAATACTCCAATCATATTAATAGGGCGGCTTAAAAAATAATCTGGAGAGGATCCTGCTGGGGGAAGATCCAGCCTCGCTTCCACTGGGGTCAGTACTTTAACGGCATTTTATTACACAGCCACAGGATGGAGGGCCACCAGTTTTTAAATCATCTTTAACCAGGATTGCAGACTTAATGGCAGGTTCACGAGGGAAATGCCCCCCCCCCCGCATGTTTAATTAAGACCACCGTCCAAAGTTCCTTTTGTGACTTGCAGTAGGGTCCCGAAGCCCCTGCCCTTTGTTACGCAGAGGACCCCGCCGGCAGGCCGGCCCCACGCCCTCGGGCACATCTGGGCTTCCAGGAACAGGCCCCCGCGTCTACGCGGGCTGCTCGCCGCCGGGACGGGAAGAGGCCACGCAGGCAGGGCGCCACACCCACGCGCGGCAGCCCTTCGCGGGGACCGCGGCCGGTGCCCCCGCGCCGCCCACCCGCAGCCGCGCGCGGAGCCCCGGCCGGGACCGAATCAGGTGTGAATACTTATGTAATCGTCCTCGGGGGCCACGCCTTTCCCACCGCCCCACCTCCGCCAGAACAAAGTGAAGTTTAAAATAGAAACCAATTACCTGGCCTCTGCCTCGGCCTCAGCCTCGCCTCGGCCCCCGGAGCGCAGCCCGCGCCGCCGCGCAGACCCCCGCCGCCGCGCAGACCCCCGCCCCCCGCCCGCGCGGAGACACCCCGGCCCCGGCCAGACCCCCCCCCCCCCCGCCCACTCCCGGCCCCGGCCCCACGCAGACCTCGGCCCCTGCAAGGCCCCCCCCACCCCAGCCCCGCGGAGACCCCCCCCGACCCCAGCCAGACCTCACTACCCGCCCCACCCGCGGAGACCCCGACCGTCTGGCCCAGCAGAGACCCCCGCTCCCCGCCCTGCGCAGAACCCCCCCCCCACCCCGTCCCGGTTCCCCCCACTCCCCGCCCGGCTGCCCCACCTCCTTGGCCCCCTCACCCCCAGCCCGCTCCCTCCCCAGCTCGTCCCTCTCCGGCCCGCACGGACCCCCGCCTTTGTTACGGTGCGAAGTTGGGCCGTGGGTCCCCGTCTCTTTCACTTCTTGGGTTACAGTGCAGGCGAGTGACGTCCGCTCCACATGACGGGGGCGGGGGGCGGGCGCCGGGGGGCGGGGGCGCGGGCCGGGCCCTCCCCCACCTCGCTGCCCTGCCCGCCCCGCCCACAGCCCGCCCCCTGGCAGCCCAGCAACAAGCGGCCACCGCCCCCGCCCCCGGGGCGGGCAGGTAAATCCCCCCGCCCCCGCCCCGCCCCCGCCCCGCCTCCCCCAGCGGCGCCCCGGGCCCAAGGCCGCACGCCAGGATACAGAAATAGGAACGATTTAATCCGGAGACACGTCCCCCCTGCTGCCCATTTCTCAACCCGCGAGTTCAGAGGAGGAGGTGGGGGGGGGGCGCTGAATCGGATCGAACTCAGGTTTTGGGGGCCGAAAATGGCCGGAGCAGGAAGCGCGGGGCCGGGCGCTACCTTGTAACTGAGTTGGGTTCTTGCAGGGGTACGACGAAGGCGGCCTGGGGTCGCCCATGGACCCCTGGAGTAACCTCGGTGCGGCCCGGCCGCCGGGCACCCCGTACTCGGACGAGGGCGGGGCGCGGAGTCCCTCCCAGGGGCCTCCCTGAAGGGGTCTCCGGGGAAGGAGGGGTCACACGTGGGTCCTTAACCCGTCCGATGCAGCTGCATCATCCACCCCGGAATGAAGCGGCACAGCATCTGCGACACGGATGGAGAGATGCTACAGGACCAGGTCTGGTCCGTACACTTCCACACATCACTACCAGTATTCCGGGGGAAGTTGGTGCCGGATTAAGCCGATTCGAAACGTGGGGCGACCCGTGACGCAATGCGCCCGTGAATGTGCCCATTGTGCGGTGGAGACCCGGCAGGCGCTCCGCGCTCACAAGTCGGGTGGGCAGCAGAACTTTTCACTGACCGTGAGTGGGTCACATTCTAGAATTTGCCATGGACTAAGTATGAACTTCCAGGGAGACAATAAAATACGAAGTTGTAAGGTACACGCTGTCCTTCACTTTTCTACGCAATTCACACCAATTTCCATAATCCCACTTTTCTGTACGTTCTGCGCCAGGCGAGTGGGCTCCGGACCCCGGGCGCGCGAGGGCGCGCCCGTCGCGTGGGAACGAGACGGAAGGAACCGTACATTTCGAGTCCCCGGTTGCTGAGAAGCATAATCATATCACTCCTCTTTTCTTCCCCATTTGCAGGTTTCGACTTGAATCCGAAAGCGCCTCTTACCGCCCATTCTTTGCAGGAGGGCAGAGGGGGCAGGGTCTCCTTTTGGACTGCTGCGCGCCCATCTAGCTGTCCAGACTCAGATGCAAGCGTGTCCACGTCTACAGCACAGAGCTGTGCACATCAGGAGCCTGCGGATGCGCGGGGCTGGTCGCACTTAACAGTGTGCATACACATGGGCGCATGCACGCGCGCGCGCGCGCGCGCGCACACACACACACTCACACCCCAAATTACCTCCGGGATGGAGAAAGCCGCTCCGGATTGGCCGGCAGGGCCGTCACTCATACCCAGGGGGCAGGGAGACTTTGCAAGGCTGTTTCCTTTTTTTTTTTTTTTTTTTTCCTTCCCTCCCTACCGTTTCATTTAATGGTAAAACAACAGCAGAGCCCTGAAAGTTAGCCATCTGCGCGGAGAGTTTGCTTTCTTTAACGACGGGGGCGTCAGACAATAACCATTTAAATATATTTTGTACTTCCACAATGGATGAAAAGGGAAATTAGCAGTCCGGGATGGGGGCGGAGAGGGAGCGAGGAGTAAGGAGGAGGGGGTCATCCGGGGGGTGGACGCAGAGTGAAGAGTTGTTCTCAACGCCCAAAAGAGATTTTGACCTCTACTGATCTCGAAATTAAAAAATGTTTTTCACAGATCAGATTATAACAAATGCCGGCCCTCATTGATGCACTCATTATTTTAATTTTATTATTTAAGCATGCGCCAGCAATCGTGTTTCCTTAAGAAAGAACTGACCTATTTTTGGCTGGAGATAAACGATCATGTTAACAGATGTTAATCTTGTAATCTGTTTTTCCTGTAAGCACTTTACATACCCGGGTTTCAGACCTTAAAAATAACATCTTTTCCAAAAAGACCTGACGTCACAATTCACTCCCTGAAAAATCACCCCCCCTCCAGTTTTTTTCCTCTGCAATGATTTCAAAGACATTAAATCTTTTTCACTTTATAAATGCTGATTTGTTCTGCCTCAACTCCCACAGGCTTCTATTTGCATTTCAAATTCCACAGGTTACACCGGTCGCCTTTTCAAAAAATGTAAACCAACAATGAAGCAGCAAATGGCTTTTTGTGCATCTGGATTAAATAAGGCACAGAATGAATATATTTAAAAAGAGGGCTGAGCAAGTTGATCTTTGCACACCCGGAGACCAAGTAATTCTTTATCAGTAAGCCAGCAGCATGAGTAAAATGCAGACACACACCCCAGAAGCTCCCGGTCTGATCCCGGTCTGCTGCGGAGAGCTTATTAACGCGGATAATAAATGGAGCTGACTTACAGACCCACATTCTCGGCTAAAAGGCTGGGTCTCTCCGGTCCCTAATTGCAGGGCTCCACCGGCTTCCCTGCCTACCACCGCTGATTGTCGCCGCACACCAGCCTCCTCCATAAACCGCTGTTTTAAATACCCAACTCGGCTGGCTTTTAACAAACTTATTCATACAAAGTTTCTTTAAAACTTGACGAGGCGGTTTATTCTAAATACTGATCCTAACTATTCACTGTGTTAGTTCTCCCTGGAAATGGCAGACGAGGCGCTTTTCCAACCACCGCACCCCCCCCCCCAACACACACGCCCCACAGCATTCTTCTTTTCTCGTATATACCCGGGTATATATCGCGATCAATAGTTCCCCCACCCCCACTCCGACCCCCGCCAGGCCGGGTGCGACTCCGAGGAGTCCCTGCCACCCCGACCCCACTCCCTACCCCTCATGGTCACTGAGAGAACCATCGCCCCCCACCCCCACCCTAACTTCCCTTCCAAGCGCCCTTACTTCTTTAATGTTAGGGTCACTTATACGCTCCCAGCTAATGGGCATGCAGCCAGGGGAGGGGGAGGCAACCCCCCCCCCGAACACACACACACACACACACACACACACACACACACACACACGCAAACACGTACCCGAGGCAGCAGCCCTCGGTGCCTACAGGCATCGATCCCATCAGCCAAACCCTTAATAATTGAAGCGGCTCCTCGGGCCCCGCAGCCCCATCACCCACCTTCATTAGCCAGAGCGTTTTACTTTAAAGTAAGGCAATTTGCTCTTTGTCTCCTAATGGATGGAGAGCGCATCCGAGCTCCCCTCCTCCCGCGTCGCCTTTGACGAAGTGTACAAAGCCAGAGCCTCTTCCGCGCTCCCACCCGGCCCCCACCCCGCCCCTCCACTGCGGTAAAAACCACCTCCCAGCGCTCGCCTCGCCGCCCGAAGTTGCATCTTCCCACTCCTGGAATTGCGGAGCGGAGCAACTACCCACAGGGCAGCCGAGCCGCCCTCCCCGCGCCCGGGAGCCCCTTCCCCGCCCCCCACCCCCGCGGCGCTCACCGGGGTCCCCGGCGCGGCCGGGCCCGGGGCCCCGCGCCCCCGCCCCTCGCGGGCCCCGCGGCGCCCCCATCCCCACCCCCACCCCGGCCCCTACCTTGGCGGGAGGCGGCGGGCCCGGGGAGGAGGACGCGCACGCCCCGCGCCTCTGAAGGTGAAGCCGAGCGCCCGAGGCGCGGAGCCGAGCGCTGCACTAGACCGACCGCGCCAGCTGCGCCCGGGCGCGGGGGACGCGCGAGGGCGCGCGGGGCCCGCCACGCGCCCTGCCCCCTCCCCGCGCCGCCCTCGCGCGCCCCGGACGCGCCCGCCCCGCGGGGACCCCGGCGCCGGCCGGGCTTGGGGGCCTGCGCGGCGGGGGGAGGGGGCCGGGCCCCGGCGGCCGGGCGCAGGCCCGAGGCTTCCCCCAGCCACGGAATGGTCTGCCCTGTAGGAAACGCACACGCTCCACTATTGTCTCATCAGCACAAAGTTCTACCACACTGCGGGCAAAGTCTGGAGGCTCGCGATGACTCAGACCCAGATAATTCTTCCCCTAATAGCCCTGAATCACGATCCCAGCGGCTAGTTGTCGCCCCTTCTTCTCAAGGACTAACGCCGCCGCAGATCCAGTTACGGGAAGCTGTTTACGCGCGCACACGGACACACACGCACGCATCCATACGTGCAGACGTGTTGGGATGCATTTTCAGCCGACTTGGGCACCTGAGCACTAAGCCTCGAGTCCAGATCTCTCTGTGGGTATCCTTCCGGTGGTCCCAGATGCGTGTGCATTCCAAACGGCTTAGGGTGTGCGTTTCACTGAACTTCCTGGTAAATGTGCTGGGGATACTCGATAGATTAAGTCCTGAATCGAGATCAAAGTCTGGAAAGACTTCAGACGAGGATTCTGCTATCTGGCAATTTAAAAATGACTGTGGGCTTTTATTTTCATTTCTATCCTTGGAAAGTTAAACTTTAATTTTTCTGTTTTTCAAACCATTTCTTCACCCCCCAACTGCTCTTCGCGGCCCGTAGTTAGTGGCAATAAGTTAAGTCTGGGAACGGAAATCCCAGTGTGACTCCAAGAAGCAATAATGGTACACGGGGCGGGGGGTGCAGATGGGGGGGGCGTGGAGAAGAGAAAGAGAAGAGGCGCGCCCCTGAGTCCGCGATGACGCAGAGCGAGGGAGTTGGCCTGCGGAGGGGAGCACTGTCTTCTCCCACCAGGCTCCTGGCCATGTTGCCCTGCTCTCCTCGTGATAGCTCCGCAGTGAGGACGGATTTCTTCCAAGGCACCGCAGTCAGCGCCGCAGTCCGGCGTTACCTTCCGCCCTTGCAATTTCTCTTGGTGCCAGGCGCTCGCTAACACTCACTGCTGATGCAGCTCGGGGCCTCTCCAACTTATGGCATTTACAACAGAAACTACTACACACGAGCTCCAAAGGGGGGAGCTTGTGCCTGCCAAGCTGGAGTATCAGACACAGGGGCCATTCTGCACGTGTGTGTCGGGGGTCGGGGGGGGGTGTCGGGGGAGGAAAGGAGCCGCAGCGAGAGCGGTGAGAACCTTTCCAAAAAGGATCCTGGAATCCTAAAAGGCAAGCTCTTTGTGATTAACGATCTGCACTAATTTGGACATCAGGCATTGTAAATGTCGTTGACAATTGTTGCAGGTTTGGGTATGAATGCTTAAGTGGGATGTATTCTTAATCAGATTTAAGTCTGATTCACAGAAAAGTATTGAACTGCCCAGAATTCATTACAATACCCAGTAAAAAATGCACAAATGAAAGTATCTCCCAATTCAACTAATTACGTGGTCATAAATGGCATATATAGACACAGATGCATTACCGCATATATATGTGTGCACCCACAAAGAGATTCAAATTTGCAAACTTGGAATTTTAATAGTTTTTGTCGTATCTGGGAATCGATTGGAGTCCACGGTAAAAATCCACTCCATTCATCTGCATTCTTGGGTCTATTTAGGACTACAGTGTTGCACTAATAACTTCCATGTGTTCAAAATTGACAAGTTCGATCAAGAAACGGTGAGCAAACCTTCCAAAGTCCTCCCTCCACGTAAAATTGTGATTTCCATGACTCACCTCCCTTCTGGAGCCTGCTTGTCACCCACATGTGATTTCACTCAGGGCTATGCTGGTTCTACAATCATACTGTGCTTTTAAAGATTTCCTTTCTCCGTGTCCCCACAATGTATGCAGAATCTGAGAATGTAATTCGAGAGACGGGCAAGGTTACACTCTGGAAAAACAGCAGCTTGAGGGCCAGCAGAGTTTACTGCTTGTGAGGGTGCTGTTTGTGGCAGGCGAGACGTGTTGACATTATTTGTACACCACGTCACTGATCGTTGTTCGTTTGGGGGTGTGCTATTACCTTATTCGGGGGGAGGGAGGGTATGAAAATAAAATATTTTGTAAAAGTTCCCATACTACTTCTACAACGTATTTAGCATGGCTAAAATTTCAAGTGTTTAATGATATCTTCAAATATTTAAAGTTGCCCTTAAAGATCGAGGACATGCTTCCTGCACAAAATACAAATCCCTGAAATCCTTCTGAAGAGGTTCACCTCATTTGAAATTCACAGGACAATATTTGGGTGGAGAAGAGTCAGTGATATTAATGGATTGATGGTTGGTTGACTAGATATTTGGCTATCTACAATTTTATAACAGACAATAATTCTGGTTGATGAAATAGATGGAAAAGAAAACACATTTTCTCCTGTGATTGTCTAATGAATTATTTGGGACTCTGTCCCTTCAAGGTAAGGAAAATGGTATTTTAACGAAATAGCGTTCAGCAGCTGGTCTGTGTAGCTTATGCAGCAGCGTGATGGGTGGCCATTTGGATCAGAGAGGTTCTGGAGGGTTCCGTTAAAGACTAGCTAAGGATAAGAAACAAAAAGAACTCCAGAAAAGGCCTTGTCTGTCTGAAAGCTGGAAGTGAAAGTCCCTAAGGTATGAAATCCAAGACAAACTAAAAAATATTTATTAAATATGCATGCTCAAAAATTTAAGTGCATCACTTATTAGTAAATATTTAATGTTAATTCTATCTCTGTGTGAATTTATATCCTATATTCTAAATTATATCTGAGAAAGGAGGACAGGATGCACCTAAATCTAAAGGTAATTTTTAGCTCTTTGAACTAACTTAGATTTCACAGATTTAAGAGTGGATTAGGGGTATGTTTTAGTTAAACTGTCCACAAGTATTCCAAGGTATACAGACTGTTTTAGGAACAGTACAGCTGTTCTATCGTGTACTATAGGTAACAATTTCATGTATAAATGAAAATTGGTCGTTTGTTTAATCACTGAGAGTTTCAGAAACATTACCCCAATCCTAACTTGATGTTTTTTTCTGAAGTCTTTTTTTTTTTTTTTTTTCTCACAGAACTCAGAAACTGAGAGAATACACTGTATTTAGATTATGGAGGAAGGGGAAAACGGCCCATCAGTATGGAATTTAACATATGCTGATCCCCTGTGTGGAAGAGGGGCAAAGTTGTGATTATATATTTTTTTAAATTTTTTTAATGTTTATTTATTTTTGAGAGACAGAGCAAGAGCAGGGGAGGAGCAGAGAGATGGAGGGAGACACAGAATCCAAAGCAGGCTCCAGGCTCTGAGCTGTCAGCACAGAGCCTGACGCGGGGCTCAAACCCTCAAATTGAGAGATCATGACCTGAGCTGAAGTCGGACACTTAACCGACTGAGCCACCCAGGTGCCCCATTTTTTTTTTTTATTTTAAATAGTCTTCTACAAAATGGTTTCAGACGGCTTGAATCTGGAGGTAACTGACAGAATGTGTTTAACCTTGGTGTAGGAAACTATCTTAGTTCTGCTTTTTAAGATTTATTTTCTTGAAGGTGATAAACTCTAGTAATGAAATAGATAATATGCATTTCTTATAAACACACGTACACACATCCGCCTCTAATTGATCTATGTCCAGATTGTCCCATGTTTACGCCACGGTAACTTCTCACTAAGTAGCTTTCTCTTGTTGGGTCTTTTACATTCAGGACAATTTAGGGCCAAAATGGCTGTACTCTAGGCTTAGAGAGTCATGGTGGAGACCCGCATGTTGTCGGGAGACTTTTGTGAAGATCTTTTCATCTCTCCTCGATGCCCCAGTCTGAAGATGCTCTCTACACGGAGCCACATCTGAATTTTCAGATAGCTTAATAATCAGCAAAGTATCTCTCCAAGATTCTGTGCAACATGTACCCATAGGTATGATACGGAGAACGTCCCGTTCATCTTCCGCGATTTCCCAGGGAATCAACATTCCCCACCATCTGTCAGAGGCAAGCTCCCGATGACCCGTGACACTAGTCTTATTGCAACACCGATTTTCTGTTCCCGATCCTCATGCATCCATTTTGGTTAACGACCAAGGTATCGTTAATGGTGTGGGGACATAGAGTTCGTGCAGGTTTGCGATTGTGGCCAAAGTAGCGCAGAAAACACACTAACCGTTGAGATTGGCAGCCGCATTTTCTTACCGTTTGCGGTTTTCGGTAACTACATCAGGACCTCACAGCAGGTAGAGGGCCCTCAAATCTGTTCTTAATTTCAAGTTAAGTAAAGACTTTCGGCAACAGCTGGCAGCTGAATAGCTGATACCGAATTCCACAGATGTGGTTCTTAATAGTTTGAAGGATGAAAGGAAGGAGTCCACGGAGCAGGATTTATTTAAGGGAAGACAAAGTCAGGAGGGACTCCTCTCGTGGGAGATTCTCCGCGTTAGAAGAGGGACTGTGTCTATTACCTTTTCTCGTAATCCCTACACTATGTTAATTACTTAACGGAGACGTCGTGACCTATTAACACCACACTTTCTTACAACAGCAAAACCATTGACTTTTCCCGCCCCGAAATCCCATTATGTTTCACCAGGCATGACTGATTACATGTGTGTGTTCGTTGCAAAGTTTGCGGGGAGAACTGAAATAAAATAAGGGAACCAGCAAGGCCTCTCTCGCTGCGGGCAGGCCAGACACACTCGTAATGAAACTGAGGAGGAAGAAACGGTCAGAGGCTTCGCCAGAGATGGCAAGTTGACTTGTCCCCTGAGACAGCGGGAAAGAAAGTACAATTTGGCATTTAGGAGATGTGGGGGAGTTAGAAGCAGGACGATAGGGAAAGAAGTGGTCGGGATATGGATGAGTGGTTGTCACGGTTCAGAGGTCAGGAGGCTTTGTTGATGAGGGACGCTAGGTACGTTTTGGGGGCTGACTTGTGGCAAAATACACATGACATAAAATTACTACCATTTTGACCTTTTGAAGTTCAGCAGAGTGGCCAGCACGTCTTGTACAACCGTCTCCAGAACTCTTTCCATCTTGCAAAACTGGAACTCGGACCCATCAACACCCCGTCGCCCCAGCCCCAGGGACCACCACCCTGCTTCCTGTCCCGGTGAATGTGACTCCTCCAGGGGCCTCATGGAAATGGGATCACGGGTGTTTGTCCTTTTGGGTCAGGCTTACTCCCCCCAGCGTGATGTCCTCAAGGTCCATCCATGTGGTAGCACGTGGCAAGGTAGTATTTTGTCTTCTTTAAAAAAGATGCGGAGGTTACGGCCACCTGACCCTGACTGACTCAGCTCAGTTCAGTGTCCGACTTCAGCTCAGGTCATGATCTCGTGACTCGCGCTGTCAGCTTAAAGCCCGCTCTGTCCCCCTCTCTCTCTGGCCCTCCCCCGCTTGCGCTCCCCCCAGAATAAAGAAACATTTTAAAAAAATAAAAAATAAAGATGCAGAGGTTATATATAAGTGGAGGCAAGAACTTTACCAAATAAACTAACAAAGTGACGATAATCTCCACCAAAACAGTTCTCAAAAATTTTTCTTCTCTTCCCTAAAATGATCGCCTTTCTGGCTGTCTTTGCTTGTCTCTGTCTCCTCGTTAACTTCGGGATAAATACGAAGGAAAGCCCAGTCATCTTCTCAAATGGAAACCAGTACAGCTGAAACCACGTGGAACACACCCGAGGCTGAATTTGAGTTAAATACTCTTGGGGTAGTATTTTCTTTTCTTTTCCTTTTTTTAACGTTTCTCATTATTTTTGAGAGAGAAAGAGACAGCGCGAGCAGGGGAGGGGCAGAGAGCGAGGAAAACACAGAATCTGAAGCAGGCTCCAGGCTCCGAGCTGTCAGCCCAGAGCCCGACGCGGGGCTCGAACTCACAGACCGTGAGATCATGACCCAAGCTGAAGTCGGATGCTTAACCGACTGAGCCCCCCAGGCGCCCCTTGGGGTAGTATTTTCATGGCTTATTTATGACTTACAGCCAGACTGCTTGCCCTCAAGTTGGAGGAAGTGTATTAAGACATTAAAAAATTAAAAATTAAGCCCAACAAAAAGGAACGGGGAAGTTTATGTATCAGGCATCTGAGGTGGGTTAACAGATACGGGTCAGAACCACAGAACCAGGTGCGACCCTGGGGCCTCCCCGCCAGGCTGTGCACAGGCATTTGGTTCTAGAATGGATGGAGGTGTTTTTGTGTGCCCCAAACACACACTAAACCAATGGCATCAAATTAGACTTGGGGGGCCAAAATGGAATTTTGGAAAGAGACAAAAAGTTGGATCTCTCATTGAGCGGCTCAGTTGTACTGAGTCACTAAACACACTTTTGTGTTTTTGTTTTGTGATGCTGGTTATGGCACTGGTGCTAGGGGGAAATGATGTTAGGCTGCTGAAGCATTTAAAACAATTTTTTTAAGATTTTATTTTTTATTTTATTCTTTTTTTTATTTTTTATTTTTTTTTATTTTAGAGAGAGAGCATGTGAGCAGAGGAGGGGACAGAGGGAGAGAGAGTCTTAAGCAGGCTTCACAGCACAGAGCCCGACTCGGGGCTCCATCCCAAGACTCTGGGATCATGACCTAAGCTGAAATCAGTGGCCTGTCACTCAACTGACTGAGCCGCCCATGCTCCCTGCTGGAGCATTTTATATGATAAAAAAAAAATTTTTTTTAATATTTTAAATTTTTAAAGAAATAAAATGTTTTTTTTTTTTTTTTTTTTAATTTTTTTCCACGTTTATTTATTTTTGGGACAGAGAGAGACAGAGCATGAATGGGGGAGGGGCAGAGAGAGAGGGAGACACAGAATCAGAAACAGGCTCCAGGCCCTGAGCCATCAGCCCAGAGCCTGACGCGGGGCTCGAACTCACGGACCGCGAGATCGTGACCTGGCTGAAGTCGGACGCTTAACCGACTGCGCCACCCAGGCGCCCCGTAAAATGTTTTTAATTTTAAAAGACATTTCAGGTACAGAGGCACGTGACAATGTGCGGTGCCTGGCTGGCTCAGTCGCTGGAGCGTGTGGCTCTTGATCTCAGGGTTGTGGGTTCGAGCCCCATGTTGGGCATGGGGGTTACTTGAAAATCTTTAAAAATAAGTGAACAAGGGGCACCTGGGCGGCTCAGTCGATTGAGCGTCCCACTTCGGCTCAGGGCATGACCTCACGGTCCGTGAGTCCGAGCCCCGTGTCGGGCTCTGTGCCGATGGCTAGGAGCCTGGAGCCTGCTTCGGATTCTGGGTTCCCTCGCTCTCTGCCCCTCCCCCGCTCGCACTAAGGCTCTCTCTCTCAAAATAAATAAACTCAAAGAAAAAAATAAAGAAATTTAAAAAGATAGCATAAGAGTTGAGGAATTAGGTCAGTAAAAATAAGGGTAGAAAAAAATGAAATCAGGGTCAAGATAAGCTCACCGGGGCTTAAGATAAGCACACATTGATCCTCTGGGTTTTTAGAGGGGGCAGAATTTTCCAGTGAGTTTCCTAGCATCTGAAACAAAGAGGGAAGCACTCATAATTTTTTTTTAATGTTTATCTATTTTTGAGAGAGAGAGCGAGAGCATGAACAGGGGAGGGACAGAGAGAGAGAGAAACACAGAATCTAAAGCAGGCTCCAGGCTCCGAGCTGTCAGCACAGAGCCCGACATGGGGCTCGAACTCACGGACCGTGAGATCATGGCCTGAGCCGAAGTTGGACGCTCAGCCAACTGAGCCACCCAGGCGACCCCGCAATCATCTTTACAAGATTTGCACTACCTATAAAATGAGAAGTGCATATTTCCATAGAAAACTATTCCGTCCTAATTCTGGTGCCCAAGTGAAATTTCTCCAACGCTCTCTTGAAAGCAGTGATCATGGAATGGAATGGAGTAAATTCCTGACATTATTTTTTCATACCAACATTATTTTTACCGACCAAAATACTCAGTGTTCCTCACCGTAGTTTGGAGGTAAAACTATCAACCCACAATGTATTAAGAATTTACCCGAATTACCTTATCTGCAAACTAGGAATCGCACTTAGAATTATTACCGACAAGGGGCGCCTGGGTGCCGCAGTCGGTTAAGCGTCCGACTTCAGCCAGGTCACGATCTCGCGGTCCGTGAGTTCGAGCCCCGCATCGGGCTCTGGGCTGATGGCTCAGAGCCTGGAGCCTGTTTCTGGTTCTGTGTCTCCCTCTCTCTCTGCCCCTCCCCCGTTCATGCTCTGTCTCTCTCTGTCCCAAAAAAATAAATAAACGTTAAAAAAAATTTTTTAAATAAAAAAAAAAAAGAATTATTACAGACAAGATGGGTGTAATGTGAGTGAAATCACTCACAACTGTTTTCACAGCATAATAGAGTGTACAAGTATCTGTTCTTAATATTCAGAGTCTCTCCCACCACGTAGTTGCCAATACAAGTCAACACTACACAATCCCATTCTGCTCTAAGAGTGGTTCAAAATGTCCAAAGACACCAAAACTGTTATCCCAAGTTGCATTCGTTCTCTTGAGATGTGGGCTGTGTCTAGAACTCTTCGATTTCTCTTCTTTTTTAGAATTTGGTTTGTTTCCATGGGATGTCGTTGGCATTGACAAGCCGAGCTGGGTTTTGGATTCACACCCCAAATCACAGATGTTTGAGAAGTGTTTCCGTTCAGGATCTGATGTAGACGTTCCAGCCGCGATGTGAAACGTGGGCTGGGGTTCCGCACTCTCCCCCCCCCCCCACCCAGCCGCACGCCCTGCCCACTCCCCCCCTTGCTGGGCCAGGGTCAGGTTCCCCGTGGGGCCCCGATCTTTCTGGCACAGGACTTGGCTTCTCCCCAGGAGGCCCCAGAGCTCACCAACCCTCGCCTCCTGTCGCCAGCAAGGCCTCTCTGCACTTCTGGGTTCGCAGAAGCTCCTGGGGTGTGGACATGAAGCCTTTGCAGGGTCCGGACGCACACTTAACTTCTTTATTTCCTATGGCTTAAGCCCTCTGGCTCCTAGAAAGCCTTTATGTAAAATAAATACAGGAAAGATGTGTTGCGCTGTGCGGTACAATACGATACAATCCTCCATGAAGTGCCAACCTCTGTTCAAACAAAGCTCATGGCTGGACTGACAAATTTACAAAAGCCAGGAAATTCAGAGAGGAGGGGCCGCCACTCAGCCTGTGTCCCTGTCCTGTGGGCAGCACGACGCGAAGCGGCCCCACAGAAGGAGCCGGGCAGATTTCTTCTTCTTCATCCGCTTTGCTTCTGGGTTAGAATACCTCAGTAAATTGAGGGTATTGGTAAAAATAAATCCTTAAATGGAAGTCGTTTTCACTGTTTCCCTTTTTTTCCAGAAAATAAATCACCCCATACTTACCGGACAGACATTTCGGTTTCCCACCTCTCTCCCACACCGCTCAGCTTTCTTTCTTTCTTTTTTATTTCTTTTTCTTTTTCTTTCTTTCTTTCTTTCTTTCTTTCTTTCTTTCTTTCTTTCTTTCTCCTTTCTTCTTCCTTTCTTTCTTGCTTGCTTCTTTCTTTCTTCCATCTTTCTTTCTTTCTTTCTTCTTCTTTCTTTCTTACTCTCTTCCATCTGTCTTTCTTTCTTTCTTCCATCCTTCTTTCTTCTTTCTTTCTTGCTTCTTTCTTCTTTCTTTCTTGCTTCTTTCTTGCTTGCTTGCTTCTTTCTTTCTTTCTTCCATCTTTCTTTCTTTCTTTCTTTCTTTCTTTCTTTCTTTCTTTCTTTCTTCTTTCTTTCTCTCTTTCTCTCTTCCATCTGTCTTTCTTTCTTTCTTCCATCCTTCTTTCTTCTTTCTTTCCTTTTTTTTCTTTCTTTCTTTTTTTTTGTTAGCTGCAATTGAGTTTATCCAATTGTTTATATCGGGACGTCATCCAGATGGAGCAGAAAAGTTAACTTCTAGGCAAACCGATAATCAGCTTCAATTGTATATCTTGGATCCTTTAGGAAATGTTAAAACATTTCACTAATATTTCTAATAATAGAAAACATTTCTTTGGAACAATACAAAGGCCAAAATTAAAAAAGACAGACTTTGGCTCGCCTGGGTGGCTCAGTCGGTTGAGTGTCCGATTTGGGCTCAGGTCGTGACCTCACGGTCCTGGGTTCAAGCCCTGAGTTGGGCTCTGTGCTGTCAGCTCGGAGCCTGGAGCCTGCTTCGGATTCTGTGTCTCCCTCTCTCTCTGCCCTTCCCCCTGCTCATTCTCTCTCTCTCTCTCTGTCTCTCTCAAAGATAAATAAACAATAAAACTTTTTTTTAAAGAAAATAAATAAAAAGATGGACTTGTGAAGTATAACAGAGATCAGTATTAAACCACTCTTACCTTTGCGGGAAATTTCATCTAATTTTTAGACACGATGATGTGCTTACATGTATCCCCTTATCGAAAGTTTTGAGGAAACCTTCTTTCGGTCACCTACACTACAAAAAGGACGACAAAAACTAAACTCTGCCCCAGAAGAACCTCTAGCAACATTATCTCCACCGAGAGCTGACTTTCTCTTCCCCCCTTGTAGGCCATTGTGCAATGTTACTGCACCCTCCCTGGCTGTGCAGAATTACCGGGAGGTTAATGGTGCAAATATCCTGTTCATTTTAGGGCCACTGTAGTGCTGATTAACTGAACAGGGAGGAAACGCCGAGCATCTGTAAGAAGGGATTGTGAAAAGTTTGCTTAGCTAACGCTATGGGAAGAAAGACAGAAACCGAGTCAAAAACATTTTGTTTGGTGAAAACTCACAGAACGATCGTTTCCGATGGGTCCCGTCCGTGTCGGGACGGCGCGTGAAAGCAGTAAAAGACAACTACTTCTCTCTGTGTGTAGACACGCCGGTGTTTCAACTCAAAGACAATGTGTATAGGATGCCGTGGATAATGAAGGTGGGGACAACGGATTCTGGGTGATTATTTACAAGTCAAAAAATGAAACAGTCAAATGAATGAGTTCATTGTGTAACACCTAACGTTCCGGGGCCAGGGCGCCGCTATCTGTGGGTCTGGGTATTCCCACACCAGCTGCGATCAGAGCAGATAACCATTAGGTTCCTTCTGAAATACAAGGAGAGGTTGGTCCCGTGGAATTATAATACTTACCCCTCCTGTGTCTGGAAATACTTTCTCCTTCATTTGCTTTAATTCTGCTCACAATAGCAAAGTGAAATCGCTCAGAATTATTAATTCCATTTAAAAGTTTCAAATTCAGGGGGCACCTGGCTGGCTCAGTCAGAAAAGCGTGTGACTCCTGATGTCAGGGTCGTGGGTTCGAGCCCCACCTTGGGTGAAGAGATTACAAAACATACATAAACTTTAAAGATGAAATTAAAAAATGGAGCGCCTGGGTGGCTCAGTCAGTTGAGCGTCCGATTCTTGGTTTCTCAGTTTTAACCCCATGTTGGGCTCTGCACTGACAGCTAGGAGCTTGCTTGGGATTCTTCGTGTCTCTTTCTCTTGCTCTCTGCCCCTCCCCACACATGCTTACTCTGTCTCTCTCTTTGTCTCTTAAAAATAAATAAAATAAACACTTCAAGATAATATAAAAAGAAGTTTAAAATTCATAGCAAAGTTGTCATGTTCCCGATGTGGTACAGTCGGTTAGAAGCAGAACCATTTGGAATGTATATGTTTTTAAGAACCATGTGTCTAACAGTATAGTTCCTTTTTATAAGTTTATTCATTTATTTAGTTAGTTTTAGTCATCTGTATGCCCCATGTGGGGCTCGAATTCACGCCCCTGAGATCAAGAATCGCTCACTCTTTCAGCTGAGCGAGGCAGGCGCCCCTAAGAGGATAGCTCTTCAAATCCATTTACCCCACCCACTACAGGAAGACCTTTCCCTGTGGTTGTGTGAGGCTCACGCTCCACTCTGAGATGTTGAGGCAGAACGGTGTCTATCATCGCTTCATCCTGCATCACTTCTGAATTCCCTGGTGTGCACCCACTGAGAAATTTTAGTTGGGATGGTGATTCTTTCTGTAGAACCAAGATTGTCTCGCAAAATGGAGCAGCCAACGAGGAACCACAAATTTGGGATAGTTCCTTGATAGGCTCAACTCTACCAGCCAATGTCAACTGCATGTGTGATTATAACCTTAACCGGCTTCCAAAATATGAATGCTGTCAAGCAATATTGAAGAGGATAAAGGAACATCTGGCTTTAAGTGCACGTAGTATCAGTAACAGCACAGGCAAGTCATAAAACCCAGCATGGTAACTTTTGACTTACATTATGGCGTTTGACGCTATCGCAATTATAATATATATTAAACACGTTAGCCGAGCAGAGATGGAGTTGTTCGTTCCTTCAGCAAATGTGTGCTGGATTCATATTTGCCATGAGTATTGAGCCGGGCCCTGAGTCTGCACCACGAGGACACTCCTCGGGCTGCAAGGTGCTTACCAGGCTTTGGCACATCTGTGCCCTGCTCGCAAAGGGTCTTCCTGTGGAGAAAAGGAATGGGAGGTGGACACCTGGCTCTCCTACATGTCCTGGAGGGCAGTCACTTGGAGCGGTGGCCGTTTGGGGCGGCAGGACCGGGGGCCGTCTCCCACCCGGCAGGAGCAGGATGCTGCCGCTTGGCACAGGTGCCTTATGCTAGTAAATTTCCCTCTTGGTTTTTGCCTTCAAGTCAGGGATTTCGGTTTCTTTCCCTCGAAAGCAACCTCAGTCTGTTTCTTTTTTTTTTTTTTTTTTTTTTTTTTTTTAATTTTTTTTTCAACGTTTATTTATTTTTGGGACAGAGAGAGACAGAGCATGAACGGGGGAGGGGCAGAGAGAGAGGGAGACACAGAATTGGAAACAGGCTCCAGGCTCTGAGCCATCAGCCCAGAGCCTGACGCGGGGCTCGAACTCCCGGACCGGGAGATCGTGACCTGGCTGAAGTCGGACGCTTAACCGACTGCGCCACCCAGGCGCCCCAACCTCAGTCTGTTTCTGAAGGGGTTCTTGGCTCTGCCACGGTCCTCACTGGTCCGGGGACCCAGTGAGTGGCAGAGAACCGGCCCGGAACAGAGAACCGCAGCGCTGCGGAAAGAAGGTGGGCCGCCTGCAGGGGCCACCGAGAGTGTTTTAAACCGGGGACGGACAGAATCAAATACGTCTTTAGAGATCGCCTGGCCTCGGTGAAGAGAATTAAGAGGTCAGATCCCGCTGCACCTGAAGAGCAAAACCCTGAGCATCTCCCCTCTGGGCAGAAGCAGGGAGGTGTCCGAAGCAGGCAGGGGAGCACAGAGAGGGGGGTAGGAGCATTGTCGTGGAGGGGAGAGGCTCACCCGAAGGCCGAAGTGGCCAAGGGGTCGGATCCTGCAGCACGTCACCGGATCCAGCCACAGGCTGCCGCAGGGACCTCAGGACAGAGCTTCCGAGGAAAACCAGGGGCAGCAGGCCGACCGCCTCGGCCGGGACAGGTGGGGGTGAGCCTAGCCTGCCGTCAGTCCCACCTGCACGGGCCTTGGGGTTGAGGCGGAGGTCTTTGCATCATTGCCGTTTGTTTGAAGGTGGGAGCGATGTGAGTGTGTGTAACACGGATGCAAAGGTATCTGAAGAAATGCAGACAGGTCTGGAGAACGAGGCACACGCAGCGGCCTCCAAGTCCCAGGCTCTTTCTACTCCTGGCTGGTGCAGCCACCTGACTGACCACAACCTACAAAGAGGTTAATGCTCAGGGTGCCGGTCAGCCCGTGCACGCGTAAGCCAGGCTCCAGGCCCCTGAGCAGGAGTTTTTACCCGACCTTTTGTTGGAAGGCCTCTGCTAAGCACCCTGGATGTCGGAAATCACTGGCCTTTGCTCTGTTGTTGGGACCCATCCTATTCTCCGGGCCCAAGACCCATTCTGATGCCCCTTCTAGACGTCGGCTCTCACTTCACATCTGCTGCCTCACTTACAAAATCCCCTCCAAATGTGCAATTAGAACTTTATGTTTTCCTCGCATCAAGTTCGGACGACCTCAGGGCCTGGAATTCTTTTGAAACGCAGACTAAAGAAAACTGGAAGTAAAATATAAATTTAAAAAAAGAAGAAGAAGACCAGGGAGAGAGCAAAGAAGCCAGAAGAAATCAGTGCGTTTTAATAAGTGTTGGTCATAAGACGTGTAGCGGTAACTACATCCCAAGACCGAAGGAGCTAGAAGGAAGCATGGGAGGTTTTGTTTGTGCCGGGTGGAAAAAAGAATACTGGATATTGACAGAAAGAGAGGTTCGATATGTGTGCTCAAAATTGACGAGTAAAAGCTAAGAAAAGAAATCAGAAAGAGAAAAATGTGTTTAAAAAAATACTAATAAAAATAAATACAACATAACCATAGAAACAACAGACGAAATAGAAGTCACAATGAGAAGAGATAAAAGGATATTCTGAACTGATAAAAGTTACAAGAAGATTAGTCATGGACATATATGTACCTAACAACGTAGCTTCCAAACCTACAAAGCAAGCGCTAATAAATATGAGGAAAATAGACAAATCATCAGGTCTAGTAAGGGATTTAACATACCTCTAACAGAAATGATGGGTTTAAGTAAATGTAGTCGGGACTAACACAGTCAGTACAGTTGAGCTAACAAAATATGGAAGACTGTAGAAGACAGCACAGAGCCTTTTCTGGAAACAGTCCTTGTGAAAAGAAAACAAAAACACAAATGAACAAAAGCTACAAAGTGCAGAAATATAAAGGCGTTATTCTGAACCACGGTGCAAACAATTAGCAATTTACAATACAGAGCTAGTCAACCACCTACTGGAAAAAAATAATAACAACAAATGGAGTAAAAATGGAAACTATCTTAAATTTTAAAAGATCTTTCATAAGAACAAATTTCAGACTTTAAGAGAAAAGCAAACCGGAAGTTACTGTTTAGATAAAAAAGAAATGAGGTATCTACCCATCAAATATGTGGGATCTTGTCGAAGTATGATGCAGCTGACAGAAAAGGAATCTTAAGCAGGAATACATTTATTATAAGATGCACGAACCAAGGTTTCAGCACAGAAAGCTACCAAAAATAAAAGTGAAATGAAATCAATCCAAAGAAGGTAGAAGAAAGGAAACAGTAAACGTCAAACACAATCCATGAAATAGATAAAAAATAATCATCAATAATTGAGTTGAATAGTAAAACTAAAAAAAAAAAACGATCATCAGATAAACTTTTTCAGTTCTAATCAAGAGACAGAAAGGGAATATACAAAATCAACAATCAGAAATAAATTAGAAATAAATGAAAGTATATTTTTATTACAAAGGAATAATGTGTTTATATCAGTACATTTAGCAATCCAAAAGAAATATTTTTCCTCAATATCTTTAAGGGTATAAATTGCCAAAATTGGCTTGAAGAATAAGTCGTTACCTTAAATATACAAATAATCGCAGGAAAGTCTGAAAAGAGATCTAGATCTTTGATTTAAAAGGACACTAGATTAGATGGTTTTATGGAGCTGTGTCCTTTAAAAAATGTCTTACTTTTTAATTATAGAAGTAAAACTTGCTTATTTTAAATAAAATAGTTGAACATATGTAAATACATGCAATAAAAAGAAAATCTCCTCACTGCCTCCTTTACGCAAATTTCAACCCCCGGCAGTAACCCCGTTGGCCGCAGACCTTACTACAAACAGGTATATGTATGCGTATGTGTCAAGTTTACAAAAAGGAGATCTTAAAACACATACTGGTCTACAGCTTGCTTTTTCCCTTCCACTTGGTGTCATGACATCATTCCATATAAAAAATAGAACAGATGCGCAGGATTCAATTATACGGATGTACCATTATACGTTGCAGAATATTTAGAGTCAGCTTTTCCCTTGCTTCAAAGAAATAAACATTTGTAGACAATATTTCAACAACCTGAAGAGACACCTTTCACGGAGACGTTGGGGGAGAAGTCTTTCTTTAAAAAAAATATATATATATATCATTTATTGTCAAATTGGTTTCCATACGACACCCAGTGCTCACCCCAATAAGTGCCCTCTTTAGCGCCCATCACCCACTTTTCCCTCTCCGCCACCCCCATCAACCCTCAGTTTGTTCTCAGTATTTAAGAGTCTCTTATGGTTTGCCTCCCTCCCTCTCTGTAACTGTTTCCCCCTTCGCTTCTGCCATGGTCTTCTGTTAAGTTTCCCAGGATCCACATATGAGTGAAAACATATGGTATCTGTCTTTCTCTGCCTGACTTACTTTGCTTAGCATAACACTCTCCAGTTCCATCCACATTGCTGCAAATGGCCAAATCTCATCCTTTCTCATTGCCAAGTAGTATTCCATTGTATATATAAACCACTCGTCTTGATCCATTCGTCAGTTGATGGACATTTGGGCTCTTCCCATGATTTGGCTATTGCTGAGAGTGCTGCTATAAACATTGGGGTACAAGTGCCCCTGTGCGTCAGTACTCCTGTATCCCTTGGGTCAATTCCTAGCAGGGCTATTGCTGGGTCATAGGGTAGATCTATTTTTAGTTTTTTGAGGAACCTCCACACTGTTTTCTAGAGCGGCTGCACGAGTTTGCATTCCCACCAACGGTGCAGGAAGGTTCTCGCTGGGGGAGAAGTCTTCAAATGAAACAAGAGAACACAGTACGTGTGGGTGTGACAGCATCGCGGAGGACACTGTCAGTTCCAGCGTGATGGAATAATAATGAAAGCTGAGTTTTGAAGTATAAACTTTCCAGGTCGACCTTTTAAAAAAATATGTGAATATTAAAACAAACAAACAAACAAACACACAAACAATTTTGTCCGTAGTAAGGACTGCCAACTGTCAGGGACAGTCGTCAAGACAGACCCGCACTTCCTGTGGAGGGGAACTGGCCAGGCTCTCCCATCAGCTGTGGGCGGCGTTTGTCTAATCCTGGGTGTCCCAGTTTCCCCCACGTAAGTCACTGAAGTGACAATACTTACAACGGCGAATCCAGCTCGTGACCAGCTTGATCCCTTGATGAGGCTGTAGGCAAACTGAAGAAGAAAAGGAGGCAGTTTCCGGGAAGGAGACACCGTGGAGAAGAAAGACAGCGAACGTGGAAAGTCAGAATGAATCCAAGCTCTCCCTGCTTCAACTGCAAGGATCTGTCAGTCCGTCCGTGGGGGGCCGTAAGTAGCACACTCACAGGTTCTAGAAAAGCAAAGGTTTAGACCAGCAAAGAGACAGGTTAATTGGTGTCAAGTTTCTTACACTGTTTTTCCAATGCCCCAGATTTACCACGAGGGGTGAAAAGACTGACGACTGCGGTACGGCTCCTGCTTCAGACCCACATTCTCTTCCTTTGACATTTTATGAGAATCATCTAGAAGTCTGCTTCCTTGCCTCATATTTAAAATGACAGGGTCTTTCCAACAAGTGTGGTGGGACAACAGGATGTGCACATTCAAAAGAATGAAGTTAGGGGCGCCTGGGTGGCTCGGTCGGTTAAGCGTCCGACTTCGGCTTAGGTCATGATCTCACAGTTCGTGGGTTCGAGCCCCGCATCGGGCTCTGTGCTGACAGCTCAGAGCCTGGAGCCTGTTTCAGATTCTGTGCCTCCCTCTCTCTGCCCCTCCCCTGCTCGCGCTCTGTCTCTGTCTCAAAAATAAAATAAACATTAAAAAAAATTTTTTTTTAAAAAGAATGAAGTTGGACCCCTTCCTCTCAACATGCCCCAAATTAACTCAAGACAGATCATAGACCCAAACGTACATGCTAACGCTATAAACACTCTGAGAAGGAAATAAGTGGTAAATCATCATGAATTTGGGTAGGCAGAGCCTTCTTAGATATGACACTAAAGCAGCAAAGAACACAGATAAATTGGGCCCATTCAAAACGAAAAGCTTTCATGGCTTCAAAGGACATTCTCAAGAAAGTGAAAAGAGCTCCAGAATGTGGGAGAAGATATTTGCAAATCACGCGTCATATCTGATAAGGGACCTGGAATCTGGTAGATACAAAGGATTCTAACAACTCAATAATTTAATTGAGTTCTAACAACTCAATAATTTAAAGATAAATAACCCAATTTAATAACTGGCCCAATTGAGGAGGGCACTTGTTGGGAGGAGCGTTGGGTGCTGTATATAGGCGATGAACCACGGGAGTCTACTCCTGTAACCTAGAGCACACTGTATACTCTGTATGTTAGCCAGCTTGACAATAAATTACATTAAAAATAAATGGGCCCCAGGGGCGCCTGGATGGCTCAGTTGGTTAAGCGTCCGACTTCAGCTCAGGTCATGATCTCACAGTTTGTGGGTTCGAGCCCCGCATCGGGCTCTGTGCTCCCAGCTCGGAGCCTGGAGCCTGCTTCAGATTCTGTGTCTCCCTCTCTCTCTGCCCCTCCCTTGCTCATTCTCCCTCTCTCTCTCTCTCTCAAAAATAAATAATAAAGATTTAAAAAAAAATTAAAAATAAAATAAAATAAACGGTCCCAGGATCTGACCAGGTATTTCTTCAAGAAGATGCTCAAATGACCGATAAGCACATGAAAAGATAATCAAGATCATGAGACATTAGGGAAATGCAAATCAAAACCATAGTGAGTTAGATATGGTGTCCCACGCACCAGGAAGGCCAGAATCAAAAGACAGATATTAACAAGTGTTGGCAAGGAGGTGGTGAGGTCCCCATGGGGGGAGGGGGGTAAAACCACGCAGCACTTCGGGAAATGGGGAGTTCCTCAGAAGGTAGAACTGAGTGATCACGTGACCCAGCCCTCCCATTCCAAGAGAAATGAAAAAATACATCCATGCGAAAACTTACACGTGAATGTTTCATAGCAGTGTTATTCGTAACAGCCCAACAGGGAGTGGAAAGAACCAAGTGGAAAAGCCTGCTGAGGGATACCCAAAACATGGTTCACGCACGCAATGGAGCACAGTTCAGCCATAAACAAGGGTGAAGGACTCTTACAGGCACAACATGGATGAGCGTCAGAGAGCAGTGAAGGGGGCCAGGCACAAAATACGCAGACCGTATGACTCCGTTGACGTGACGTGTCCAGAATAGGGGAATCCACAGACAGAAAGTAGACGAGGGGCTGCCAGGGGTGGGGGCTGTGGGAGGGACTGGGGAAGACTGATGGTGCATACGGGGTAATGAAGATGTTCTCGTCCTACATCGATGGGGGTGACGGTCACACAATACCATGTGCTAAAAGCCATAGTACAGTTTCAATACATGAGTTGTATGGCATGTGAATTATATTTCAGTAAGTCTATTATTTTTTTTAAAAAATGACAGGGTCATTACCAATGGTCTTCTCTGTTATGCACAAAAAGGAGATTTAATGACCTAGAAGATAACACATCTTCCTAGGTATCGTATTATACTACAAATTATTTTTTCTCAAGTGTTCCCAACTTCCCTGGTCTTCCGGTCATTTAGAGAAGGGTCAATGTCATTCACAACTGTGATGAGTGATGCCCTGGCATCTGGAGGAGAGACATGGAAAGAATGGCTTCGTGCCCTGATTTTGCTATGTCTAGCTGTGTGACCTTTGGCAAGTCACTTAACTTCTCTGGGCTTTAGACAGCTCATCTGAAAAATGAGAGGCCAAAACTAAATAAATCCTCCTATGTTAGAGTTTTATGATTCAGATTTAAAATGGCATATGTAAATATAAGCATCATCATGAAAGCAAAATGTATTGTATTTACTTAGGTTTTATTTTTTTTTAATTTTTTTAATGTTTATTTATCTTGGAGAGAGAGAGAGAGAGAGAGAGAGAGAGAGAGAGAGAGAGAGACAGAGCACAAGCGGGGGAGGAGCACAGAGAGAGGGAGACACAGAATCTGAAACAGGCTCCAGGCTCTGAGCTGTGAGCACAGAGCCCGACACGGGGCTTGAACTCACAAACCGTGAGATCATGACCTGAGCCGAAGCAGGATGCTCAACCGACTGAGCCACCCAGGTGACTCTGTATTTACTTAGTTTTTAAATATGCAACAACTTGAATCCCGGCTGACTTGTCGGGTGGGTGATTGGTGTTTTCCTCGTGTATGTTTCTCAATTCTTTACATGAGCATGTTTAATATCCTGGAAGAAAATATTTTTTGAAAAAGCTTTGGATTGCACTGGTTAAAATGTGATAACTTGATTGAAATACAAGTCTGTTAAATCCATAAATACAGATGCAAGAAAGACATTTGTAATTTTCCAGTGACGAGTGGAGATATTTGAAACCCCTTGGTGTTTTTTAAGACGGAATTCTGTTCTACAGAATTAAGTTCTCTTTGTTTAAATGTGTTCTTGGTTTTCAAATTGAATAGAGTCCCTGGCACATACCTGTGGTTCTCATGATGTATGTGCATGTGCTAACTTCATTTACAGACAGCAGGGAGAGACGGGGCCTCTAATGCATCTTTCCCAATAAAAGGGCGTAGTCAGAAAAATACTTAGTCTGATAGTTTCATATATGAAACCCGGTCACTTACGATAGGTCCGCACGAAGGACAAGACTAAAGCTGTGGTAAAATAATTTATAAGATACACGCAGTCATGTGCTTATGAAGGAAGTAATAAAACAGTGAAGACCGTTTAGTTCAGATTTCCAAACCAGGAAACTGTGATCTACATTAGGCAGAGAGCACGTTAATTCAATGGAAAGGGTTTTCTTTAACGGAACTATTTGTAGTGTGGACAGTCGAAATGATCTATCTCTTTGAGCTTGAAACACAAGTTGTGCGTTTTAAGAAGTAAAAGGCAACACAGTGGAAGGTACAGATATCGGCAAATACGGCAAGCGTCGCAGTGAACGTGGGGGGACATCACACACCTGTCCCCGTGTGCCTCCCTGTGTTTGCTCATTGAGCCTGGGAAACTGAGACAGAGGTCATAGTGGACCTCAGCACACCCTGAGCCATGGGACCACAAGCGGTTTTTCCTCGGGACACAAGCAGCTCCTGGCTACATGCAGGGGTCCCGGGTGAACGCTGCCCTTGCTTGGTAAGGCGCACAGCGACAGGCAGTCACTACCCTACCGATGCCTTTGTGTTTGCAAATTACTTGGGCAACTCAGAACACAAGAGAGATGGGATTAGGAAATGAAGAAATGCCCACGTGAGGTGGGGCCCCACGGTTTTGCCTGGCTTCTCCGTGGTCTTTGTTATTCAAATATCCTGTTGTGTAAGTGCAAAGACAGGAAGTGAGTTCTACAAACCCTTACAACAACAGCAGTCTTGGGTTTCAGATAAGTAGGTGTGCCTAGTGCTTCGGGATTTGATACATATTTAGGTTTTTTTGTTTGTTTTTTGAAAATGCTGAAAAGTACTACATTTTCTCTGGGCAAAACATCTTTGGTGTTTCAAAAAAGCCCTGACATTACTGTGTAAATAGTCTCGTTAATAACTGCCTCTTGGGCCTGTCCCAGACTTTAATTGTTTAGCTTTGCGCTTTATTTGTGTCTCTCTCAAAACACTGCTGTGTGTCTTCAGAGGTGAGAGAGAGGTGGAGCCAGTGAGCAGCACAGAGTAGGCTGTGCATTGTTTTTGGCCCCGGGGCTGCTGGTTTTCCTGGGGATCAGACCCCCTGGGCGTGTGTGCGGGGAGAGGGACCCCCTTGCTCTGTCACCCGCGGGGCTGGCTTTCTGCAGAAAGGGGGCTGCGGTGGGAGGGTGTCCTCTGCTGCTCAGTGCCCTCTCCTTCCTCTTTCAGGCCCAGAAGCCCAAGAACCCCCATGTGAGCCTTATTCACTACTCTGTTCCCATTTCCGTGCACTGGTTGTATTTTGGATTTCAGAGTTTGGAAGTCTAAACATTTTCCCGCACTGAGGAATACGCAAGGATTTTGGTTCAGACTCCAAGTTAGGAAACACCTACAGAGTTTGTGTGTTCCTAAGAAAAACTGGATGAAATGAAATAAAATGGCATGTTTTGGGGCGGGGGGTATGGCTGTTATTCATTTTATCGACACACCGTATTTTAAGTGAGCCTCCCAGGTCGTAGGATTGGGAAGCGGCCCTCCTGATTGTCCCGAATGAAACCTTGAACTGAGAATAGGGAGTGTGGGAGTTTGGGCTTTTCCAGTAGTTTCTGAGCTCTGGACACCGGGATGGGGAATGAGTTCCTGGCTCGCCTCCGCCCCCTGCCTCCAGTGGGCCCAGAAGACCGCTTCCCCTTTCTGCTCCTCAAGCCTCGGCCTGGCCTCCCTGCTCAGCTTTACCCCCGAGGCCAGCGGCCGGTGAGCGAGTGCCAGTCTCCTGCTTGGACACAGTGAATGTCCTTAAGCCTCAACAAAATGACTAACGCGTCTTTAAAGTTTCTCTTAGAAGGGTCACCACATTCTGAGGAAGTTCAAAGAATATAAAATCGAACGTTCGGGGAGGAAATCGGCTACATTTTGCTCTGGTGTTTTCAGGCTGGCGATGGGCATTAATTACGCAAGACCCGCTACATTTTAAAAGTCATTTGAAGATTTGGGGAAGAGATCCAAAGGTACTATTTCAAAACACCATCAGTGCAAGTTTCTCGTGGCTGCTTCAGCTTTATTTTCCTTGTACTTTGTTGTTGTTGTTACAGTGTGTGAAAGTTGTTATGTTGAAAGCCATGTGCACATTTATGAACAAACCATTTTAAATAGCTGTTTGCACAAAACTTGAACTTAATAAGCTTAGGGAGAGGGAGCACCGCCCGCCCCTTTCAAGTGGCATTAGAGAAGCCCAGCTTTAAAAGCTTAATAATCAGGCACATATAACGCTCGGTAGGCAGTCTTGTTAGAAACTCCAATTTGGTCCAAAGACAGCTTTTTTAATGTGTTTGATTTGTGATTTCTCAGAAACTGGTAAATGGTTACGGTCACGTTGGTTTGTACCGGAATCGCTTGAAAACAGCCTTTGGCTGGCCCTTTTAGGCACCTGAGGGTCTGGGGTTTCTCAAACATTGAAAAAAACAAACCGATGGTCGTTTGGCCACTCGAAGCCTTGTCTTTATTTTATTTCAAGAACGTTGAACTGCTGGCGCACATCACAGCACTGTAATAAGTGTATACTTAACCTGTGTACGATATTGTATTTACATGTTTTATTAGATTTTAATAACTTGATCTTCCTGCTGTGATTCTGTGGTGGTTACGGTTTGTTCAAGAATCCTACCCTTTGCTTACATGTGACAACAAATTGATCCTTTAAGTATTATTTAATGGCCTTCGGGTTTGATACAGAATCTATTCACGTCATTCCACGGACTTTGCAACAGGACAGTCTATCCGCGGAACTGTCAGACTCCCCAGGAAATAATAGCTTCTGACATTTGCAGTGTTAAAATATAGGATTAATGATCAGCTTTTAATGTGCAAATTAAGTATTCAGTACAAGAGTCCTTGCCTTTCCTCTTCCCGGTTTTATTTAACCCAGATGCTCTGCTGAATTCAGAAGCACGGGTTTAGTCTCCACCTAACCCAGCTCGGGTCAATGAGCTGCTAACTAGATTTTGGGGGTAAAATGGGAAATTACAAGACAGACTCCTTGGAAAAGTGGCATATTTCTAGCTCCACTGAAATGCCGTCAAGACCTCAGAGAAGTTAATGATTAACTGTAAAAACCGCAAGGCCCAAATCTCAGTCCCCGAAGTACAAAAGCTGACACTCAGCTAAGCACTGCACATCCTTCCTCGCCGTGGGGCCCCAGCCACCTGAGGTGGGAGCGGAGGGCAAGTCCACAGCTTCCGTGTTCTGTAAGAAACGGTTCTCTCCCCTTGTTCTGGGTCAAACTGGAAAAGAGGCTTTCTCTCCCCTGAAAACCTCGGCATTGTCGCTGGCTTTCCTTAAGCCTTAATAACATTCTTCGTCAGCCGATCCTAAAATTCCATAGAGTGTTCGCTCGTGGTTACCTATTAAAAGACGAGTTATATGCACTAAATTATATGGTTAAAATCTATCACCTATTTTTGTAAGTGGGAAAAAACATTTTAAACTAGAACGCTAAAAGGAGCTGTGTGTCTGTTGTCTCCACCACAAGAGGTGACATTTATTTTGCGAAGGGTACTTGCATGGCAGTGACGTTTCACTGCTGATACTTCTGCTAAACGAAGTCCCTTTCTTTTTTGAAAAAAAGATTATTTGCCGTTTTCAAACCATCTCCTTCTGCCTTTCGGTGGGCTCTTCGTTTCTTTAGCTGATCTTTTAGAAAGTTTATTTATTTTTGAGACAGAGAGAGAGAGACAGAGCGTGAGTGGGGGAGGGGCAGAGAGAGGGAGAGAGAGGGAGAGAGAGAGCACGTGAGCAGGGTGGGGGGTGGGGGAGGGTCAGAGAGAGAAGGAGACACAGAATCCGAAGCAGGCTCCAGGCTCCGAGCTGTCAGCACAGAGCCCGATGCGGGGCTCGACCTCGCGAACTGTGAGATCGTGACCTGAGCTGAAGTTGGAGGCTTAACAGACTGAGCCCCCAGGCACCCCTTAGCTGATTTATTTGTTATCATGTGCACCAGCGATTGGCAAGGCTTTCTCTGTCATCGCTGCGTTGTTTGAAATGACGTGTGTGGCCTGGTAACGTGGATTCACGGGGTACTCCCACGTTCCACACCAAGGACAGTGGCGCCCAGGAGCCTTTCCCGGCCGCACGCAGTAGCTCACCCCACATTTGCCGCCAGCAGAGTCTTGGGGTCACTCTTTAAATCAAGGTCTCCGGGCGAACTGGAGAAGTACAGTTCCAGGACCGGGAGCTTCAGTCATAACAAAGTGCCTCTAAATGGCTCCCAGGCTCCCTCTTCGTTACTTCAGTAACAACACCAATTTAAATGGACACAACTGATTTCTAAGAATTCCAAGCAATATATGTTGATGGCCTTTGAGACACGTAAGCCACAAGATAAGCTAATCTTAACCGATTCTCTTTCTGGGACATTTGGATGTGCGGCCGCGAGAGGCAGAGGTTTACAGAGCATGGTTTTAAATTAGTACGGCATTCACTGAGTGACACTGGATTATTAACACTAATACACATGTGCACCTTGAACAAGACCCTTGATCTTAACCAGCGAAAACCTGAGCCCGTTCCTGAACAGAGACTAAACTCTGTTTGTAATCAACATTCAGCCAGAGTCCCATGTGTGCTGGTTAATGGGGCAGGGAGTTTGGGGGCAAGTGGGTTCAGCAAAGGGGCTGGTGAATCCCGTGGCATATAAAAGGCCGCCTTTCTTTTCAGTGTTGCGAGACCGACGGCCTTTCGTGTTGAATCAAGACGCCTTCCACTCACAGAAGTGCTTCTGACCTAAGTGGAAATTGAATTCAGGCCCAGCAGCAGGCAAGAGTGCCTGGTCCGGGGCGTGGGGAGTCTTAGGGGGTTCCTTCTCCATGGGTTTTGAAAGCAAAGTTGCCCTTCGGAGAGCACGACGCGGTGAACGCTGATGTGACAGACCGAGCCCGGGAGGCCGCATCACAAACACACGCCGGCCGGAAATCCTGATTAATGTCACTGAGATCACTTCAAATTTATGGTATCGACAGCGATGCGAATAATGATCGCACAAGGGCCGTAATGGCAGGACCCGGCAAAGAGGGTCTGTTTTCTTCATCTGGATTTTTATTTTCTGTAATACGTGAGAAAACCGAATCGAGGAATGGGCTTTCGTGGTTGCCAGGAAACAGGTGTTTACGTTGTGAAGATAAGTGTTTGTCAAATATCAGTCATTTCAACCACCCTTTGGGCATCTTCCGCTCCGCAGAGGTGCCCGCTGATAATGGCCCGCTGATCTGCCAGCAACATCACGCAGAGAAGTTTCTGGCGAGGGTTCCTTTCTGTCGCGTATAGATGTCCAGGCCTCTGTCAACTCTGCACCAGCCAAAGCCCTGAAACGATTCGGGGGAAGTCAATATTCCAAGAAAGGCTTTTCCTCAGAAGAAAACCCGGTTTCACACCTGGGTTGAGGATCTCTGTCAGGACGAGCCCTCTCGGTCTTTCCACCGAGAGGGAGCCGCTTGCCAGAAAAAGCGAATTAACTGCGTTAAGCTTCGAAAAGGAAAATTAAGTGGGCTTTAGCATTTTTTCAACCTGTTTTCTGTTACCTGGTAACACCTTTTAAGGGAACTTAAAAACACTGTAGTTCTTCAAAACCTAAGTGGAAAATTGGGGTAGAAACTATCTTCAGCCATGGAACAACTGCTGTCTCAGAAAGTCTCTAACGTCCGTAATTCTATTGAGTAAATGCCAAGAAACACCCAGCAATTGTCAAGATTAACTGGTAAATCAATCCTGTTTTGAAAAATCACTGAAACGCCTATTGCCAGGCATCTGACCCTCTCCTACCCAATGTGTTGCTGATGTGGGGTTGTCCACACGGCCTTGGGGTCCCCAAACCTTAAGTCAACTAGGACTACAAGCTGATTAGCGCCCAGCAGGATGCACACCAGTGACAGGAAAGTGACAATCTGTACAGAATTCACTTACGCTTCGCGAGAACAGAGACTGAGAGGCGTGCCCTGACCACTGGGCAGGAAAGACAGGGATCATGTCCCCACTAGCCTCAGATGTCAACTACGATCAGCTTCTAGTTTCCAAAGTAACAAAATAAATGATTAATTAACACTTAGATGTCACCATGTACTTTTCGCATTTAGAAATCTGCGTAGCTTGCCGATCCGAAAAAACGTTACGGACATCTTTAAATGGAAATGTCCAGGTACCGCCTTCTCAAATATTTATAGTCTTCCAAGCTTTTCATGTCCCTTAGAGACTGATCAGCGGTCCTTTAACCAGCATCAAATACATCATGAGAAAAGAAATAAAAACAAAAGACGCAAATGAGACCGAGAAAAGCAAAACTTAGAAGCTGTCTGTCTGATTCTCCGACGGTTGCCTAGGCAGTTTTATTATTTTAGAAACCATACGAAAGAACTGTGTATTAGTTAACTTATTCATTCTGGAGAGAAATGGGCCCAGCCAGTGGCTGTCTCACGGCGTCAGGGAGAGCCAGGTCATCATTCCCCCCGCACAGGACGGCGAGGAGCAGGCTGTCCGCGCAGAGCCGGGGGACTTCTCCTGGGGTCCTCACTGGTGGGCTCTCGGTGCCTCTCTCGGCTGCTTTATTCACCAAGAAGAGCGCGATGTGGGGTCGAGGCAGTGACGTAGTCCCAGTAGGAGCACGAAACCTTCCACATTTCCACCGCCCAGAGCTCCGCGTGGGCTGGCTCGGAGCCGAAAGCCGAGTGGCCCCGCAGGGTGACGTGTCTGCGGAGGGACAGCGCGCCTGCCCCCGGAGCGCGTGCGTGCACCTGCAGCCTCACTGCGGGCAGCGACGGGGAGCCCTGCCCCGCCCAGCACCCTGGCACCAGGATCGTGTGTTCGGCTGGAGTCCTAGCCTCACCTAGCCGGACTTTCCCCGGGGCCCGGCTGCCCGCTGCATCACCATAGCAATGGACAAACACGGTGAGAGTCGGCAGGGCCCCGCAGCTGCGGAAACCCTGCCCTCCTGGCCGCCCCGCGGGAGGGGCCGGGCTAATTTCCATGCGGCGTTTGGGGATGTTGGGATTCAGAGATCAAAGAAGGTCAAAAGGGGGCCGTTGGAATGGCAGATATTTATTGTGTTTAATATAAATACAAACGTGTCCAAGAAGAGAAACTGAAACCTTAACAGGCCTGTGGATGGCGTTTGGTAAACAGAAAAGAACACATCTTGAAAGCAGGCGGCTGGCTGGTGAAATTGACTGGCACTGCAGAAGCTGTCGCGATTTAAACTGGGACAAATTAAGACAGCAACAAGCTTCACCGACATCGAACATCCACATTAGTTGAAAACCCTGAGGAAGACGTCTAGCTGCACTTTAGAAACGCTTTGGGAAACCTTCTGGCCACAAATGCAAACACAGCCCAGCGCACTTTAGAAATTTCTGGTCGCCCTCCTTAGCTGCGCTCGTTGTATTATTAAGAGTGTTTGTTTCATACCATTAACTGTGCAGTCAAGTTGGAGCCCGTTAAACAGCATTAATTTGACAAATTGTGGGATGGGGGTGTGAGTGTCGGCTGGAGAAAGGGGCTTTGTGTTTCGGGGTCTCCATTAGTGAAACAATAAATAAGGCTATGGTAAAACTGATATGATGGGAAATGACTTCTATTCAGTTAACTCAATTATTAGTGCTAATTGGGGCCAGGTGAAGCATGGATAATTGAAATTCACAGATAATCCAAAAACCTCTATTTAACCAATAACTTCAAACTTCTTCCCCATCAAACCAATTACCAGAGGAGCTAACAAATAGAAAAAATGGATTAAATTGAATTTTGCCTCCCCAAAGATTACCACTATGATGTCTTTCTATTGATTAATCCACAACAAGAGCCAAGGGTTGACTGCATTCAAGAGACTAAATTACAGACAGTCCCCAACAATTGAAAAGGAAAAGGCTACGTCCCAAAGTTGATGACTCCACTACCTGAAGCTCAGAATGCTTTTTCGCAGAGCACCATATTCCTCAGGGGCTCTGAGGCAGCCCCGAGGGGCCAACTGGTGACCTAGTGACACTGGAAATATATTTAGCATCCTAACTCCTTTAATGAATCCCCTCTGAATCCTAAAGCCTTATCCTCCAGCCCCTAAATCTCTCTGAGCCCTAAATCTAAGGGTTTTTTTTTAGTTGCGGTAAATTCACATAAGGTTAACAACCATTGTGAGTTGAGTGTGCACGTCAGTGACATCTAGAACATTCACGAGGCTGTGCGACCACCCGCCTCTATCAACTGTCTCAACATTTTCATCGCCCCCAAGAGAAACCCCTTTGGGACCCTCAGCAGCCACGGCCCGTTGTCCCCTCCCCCCAACCCCTGGCGACCGCAGATCGACTCACTGGAGCTATGGTTCCCCTGTTCTGGACATTCCATGTCAACGGAATCATGCAACATGTGGTCCTTCGTGTCTGGCTTCTTTCACTGCCATAATCTATTTAAGGTTCATCCGTGTGATCGCATGTGTGAGGACGTCCTTCCCTTTTATTGCCAAATGACTCTCCGTGGTCTGGACGGACCACACGTTCTTGACCCACCTGTCAGCTGATGGACGCTTGGGTTGTCTCCATCTCGCGGCCACGTGCAACCGTCACCCCTAAGGTTGCACCCTGACATGCCCTGCCCTCGGAGGAAATGGGAAGTGGAGGGGGAAGGGTGGACAGAAGCTTGGGAAGCATGGGGGCCCTTGTGGCGGAGCATGGGGAGGCTCCTCCTGTGCGCCGGGCCGCGGCACTCCCAGGCGCTGGCATCTGGGGCGGGCAGCGTCCCTCCCACAGGGCTGCCGTCGGCAGGGACATTCCGCTAGAAGCATCGACAGTGAGGGATAATTAGATACAGCGTCAACCATGGTGGAGAACACAGGGAGACATGGAACCCGTCAGGGAGGGGCACGAGGGAGGCCGGAGGAGGCCCGCTGGGGGCAGGTACCTCCTTCAGATTCGGGTGTCGCTGGTTCCCAAGACGGAGAGCAGAACTGGACTGACCCAGCGAGAAATCTGGCAAGTGTCGTTGGCCTGTTCTCCGCTTTTCTGAAAACACAGGCGCCAGGAGAGGTTTCCATAGCAGCTCCCAAATTGGACACCAAACTTCACTCAGCAGGTAATTCTGTTCCCCCAGCGCGTGACCTGGGTGTCCCCATGCCCATCAAACCCACACCTCACGCAAAGTCCTCCTGCCTTAGAGCCCTACGCCTCCACGCTGGGCCCACCCTCTGCCTCCCTCTGCACCCTGCATCCTTGCCAGGACGGGGGAGGCTGGCCGGCGGCCACAGCACATTCCAGAAGGCCAAATGCAAGGTCTTCCCTGGCTTCCGTGGTGTGCGCTTGGCATTTTTCAACGACTTCTGTTGGCCAATGTTCTTTATGGTAGAACAGGATGAGCTACATCATTTCTGGCTGTGCAATTTGACAGCTGTCTGTATGTGATTTATATACACAAGTGTGTCTAGAGAGAGCGACATATATGTGCACATGTGTGTGCCCATGCGCACAAATGTAATTTTGTGATGACGGTTGTATTTATCCCTGTTTGCTTTACTTATTCCATAAACTTCATTATAAATTCAAAAAAGAAAATTGGTCCCAAATCCAATCACACCGGCACATTAACACTGAGTTTTTCATATTTCCTTTCTGTTGTTGTCACAGGACATTGATAGTTTTCCATTTCTCCTTTTCCACGTTTCGTCACTTTTCTTGGCGTCCTACAGTTTGTAAAAGGTACAGATGGCGGCCGCCATGCTTGCGGGCGCTGAAGGACCCGGTCAAGGTAAGGACAGCCCCTGCTGGGTCTGCTCAGTCCCAGCCAGGCCGCAGGAGGAGTCGGGGGGCAGCCAAGGGGTGCCCCCAGATGTGCGCCTGCCTTTCTCGTGCAGTGAGTCAAGTGCTGTAGATGCCAGGGGCCCCAGCTTCCTCATGACAGTGGCCAGGCCGGTGGGGGAGCCCCTGGTGTCCCCTCCATTTTCTTAGTGACACAGTGAGCAGAGACCTGTTCCTCTGCCGCTGCAGGGACGCCTGTGTTTCTAAAGTGCACGGGGCTGAGTTCCAACTCACTGCCTCCCGGAGCCTCCAGGGTTCCAGACCCCCTTCCGGTCTTACGCGCAGGTCGTCCCTGGTTTGCCCTCTGTCAGGACTGGGAGGGACAGTGCGGCGGGACACTTGGGACAAATAGTTAGCAGGCCGATCCTGGAGGGCCTGGCTCCTGCCCTCCTCAGTTACCTGCCTTGCCGTTGGCCCACGCGGACCCTGAGCCAACCGGCCCCTTTCTGAAGCCCAAACCAGGTCCTGGGAGCCGTGGACAAGTCTGTCCCCTGGACAGACTGCAGACCCAAACGCCGCTTCTGGGCGGCCCCAAACAGCCGTGGTCATCCTTTGTTTCTGCTTCTTCGCCCACCTCGCTGAATCTCCGTCAGTCTCCAGAGAAGTCTCCGTGCCTTCCCCAGTTCCACCATCCTGCCCAATGACGCGTCTGCAGGTGACACGCTGGCACGTTGTTAACAGGAACAGAGTTGACACCAACTTTTACTCTCCTCTCTCCTCCTCCGAATCACCTGCCTTTCTCTCCTGGCCTTGAGGGGCGGTGCACCTCTCTACTGCTGAGGTCAGTCTGTCCTGGGTCCTTTTCACCATCATCGTCATGTATGGTCAGGTCATTTCCCACCCACTCAGTTTTTATTCTTCTCTTGGTCGACACGCGTGTCCACATTCTTCCAGCTGGAAAACCGGCCACAAGGACCGGGGAGGGTGTCCCAAAGCCCCTGAGCGCCCGGCGCCTCCTTACCCTGCGATCCGGCTGCGGAGACCGCACTACCGCGTGAACCGTGTGGCAGACGGACGGCAGGTGCTAAGGAGGAGGTTCACGCAGGAAGTGTGCGTGGGTGCGCGGGACGCCCCTCAGAACACACGCGCGTGCACCCCGAAGATGACACCCAGGCCGCTGACCCAGGAGCAGCTTCTACTGCCTTCCTTGTGCCCTCGTCCGTTTCCCGTACTTTCCGCGAGCAACACATGAACACACGGCGACTTTTAGCGAGCACTGAGCTAAGAGCTGTAGTGCCCTGGCTCACTTAACTTTTCCAGCTGCTCTGAGGATTGTCCCCTTACGACCCCTGTCTTATAGACAAGGGAGCTGATGCTTTGAGCGCCTGAGAGGCCTCCGGAGCCGACCGGCCCCCCAGTGCTCTCACACCTGTGGCTGTGAAGCGGGAGCGGGTCCCCATGGCCAGGGCTGGCGGGACGTACACCCGGAAGAATTGAAGGAGGCGGGATGGGTGGCAGCAGAAAGTGGGCTGAAGAGCTCTGAGCGGGGAGAGCCCTCACACGGACCGTCACTGGAAGTGGGCGGCGTCTAGGGGGCCTTCGTAAGCTTGCGGGGCAGGTCCTTCCAGGCGAGGCGACTCTGGGAGTCGTCCTCAGCTGTAGGCTGTCACCACCCTGGAGGGGTGAGGGGTGAGGCTCTTCAGTTCCGAGGGGGATCTGGATGGCCCGCTGTGTGCCCACGACAAACACCCACGGACTCTCGAGGGCACATTCAAATCTCACTTCCCCCAGGGAGCGTTCCTCGATTACCCTGATCAGGATGGGCCCTAACGACCCCACAAAAATACCTTTTGCCCGCTGGGTGATCACCTTCTCCCTTCCCCCCGTCGGGCCCTGGTGATCTCCAATCTGTCTTCTCTCCTGGACATCGCCTACAAGAAGAACCACAGTACGTGTCCTTCTGTGCCTGGCCTCTTTCACTGGGCAGAGTTTGTCAAGGTTTGTTAGCACTGCATTTTTGGGTCTCCCCCCAAATTTATGTGTTGAACCCTTAACCCCCGGTGTGATGGTATGAGGAGGTGGGGCACTGGGAGGTGATTGGGTCATGAGGGGGATCGGTGCCCTCATAAACCACGGGGAGCCATGGGATTTCTGTCCGCTTGGGGAGCACACCGCGAGGAGGCACCACCTACAGGCCAGGAAGATGGTCTTCACCAGATCCGGGCTCTGCCGGCACGTCCCTATCAGACTTCCAGCCCCCAGAACTGTGACAGATACGTGTCTGTTTGTTCAAGCTGCTGTGCCTGGGATACTGTGCTAGGGACGCCTGAGTAGATTAAGCAGGTGCATCCCGGGAAGCGGTTCGGGACCTGGGAGCAGCTACAGATGCACAGCTACCTTCAGTAGCAAGAGTGATGGTTATCGTATAAAATTCATCATCCAGGAGCACCTGGGTGGCTCCCTCAGTTGAGCGTCCGACTCTTGTTTTTGGCTCAGGCTAGGATCTTATGGTCCGTGGGTTTGAGCCCCGTGTCGGGCTCTGTGCCGACAGCTCGGAGCCTGGAGCCTGCTTCGGATTCTGCGCCTCCCTCTCTCTCTGTCCCTCCCCCGCTCACACTCTGTCTCTCTCTCTCTCTCTCTCTCTCTCAAAAATAAATAAACATTAAAAAAATAAAATAGAATTCTTAATCTGTACCTCGGCCATCAAAAGGACAAAGCCCAGATGATACGCTGCATAAAATAATCACCACCCTTGTTGCTGAAGAGAATTGTATGTTCACACCTGCTCCCTGGCCCCACACTGTGCCCTTGGCTGTCAGATCCTTGGCTCTTGGGATCTCTCACCTTGGTTCTTGAGACCATCTCTCCTTGGCTCTTGGGATCTCTCTTGGGATCCCAATATTTTAGGGAAAATATTTAAAAACAGGTAGCAGTAACCGTTTTCAATATTTTAGTGTACGTATTTCTTTTATTTTAATCGTTTATTAAGTTTCAAGCGTGCAATATAGTGGTTCCACAGTGTTTCTCAGTGCCGGTCACGATAGGGGTATGCTTAGTCCCCATCACCCATTTCACCCATCATTTGTCTTATTTTTAAGGAAATATATACATCCACATGATTTGTCATAAAGTTCAGCTCCCACACATCCTGAGGAGTTTTATAGCATCCGAACTCTTTTCGATACTCATGGGATAAAGCCATCGTCAGCTCGGTCTTATTGTCAAATATCCTTTCTTTCTCTACTACAGGAAATGTGTTTCTTTACAAAAGGGTCAGTTGAGGAAAACTCTCACTTATTCTCGTCCTTCTGATGAAATTTTCCAGTTCAGAGTCCGCTGCACCCGCACCAGAATGCCGTATGCTTATTAGCGCATCGAGTACCTTGAGGCTATGATTAGGCACCTGCACCCCGTTTCTTAAAACCTCTGCCTTCAAAAGTTATGGGCAGAAGACAGAGGACCTGCTTCTGTGGCTGAGCTACGTGCCTCACTGTGCCCCTGGGCCTTGAGAGAATCTGCCCCCATGAATCGGGGATGCAGTTGGTGTTTCTAGAAGGTCACAGGACATGGTTGTTCTTCAAGATTTGGGAGGGGGGGCAGGAATCACTCTGAGTCTCGTGGGGGGTCCTGGCTCTTCCGACCACTTGTGCTGGGGGGTGCTGGCCCGTGGGGCAACCGGCTGAAACCACAGCAGCCTGGAGACCGAGGTCCAGGCAGGGGGACAGCAGAGGCTGTCCGAGGAGGAAGGGCCTCTCGTGTGCTGCTAGACCTGGCTGTCGTGGGGCGAGGGCCACGATGTCAGCCCTGTAGCAGGCCAGCTGGCAGAGGTCCCCAGCTGCCGCCCGAGTCTTACCTCGTTCTGGTCTGGGGGACACTGCTTGTCGTGGCCTGACATGTTTGGATCTGTCAAGAGGGAACCTTTTTTCTCACAAGACACAAGAACAAAGCATGGGATTAGTTTTATGTGAACTTGGATGTTCCCATTTAGCTGATAGGAAAAGCATGGTGTAGCGGCTAGAAACAGTGCTGGCTCGCCCGCTCGGCACCTGTTAGTAGCCCTGCTGGGCCTCAGTCTCTCCATCTGAACACAGGGACGATGAGGGTGCCGAGGCACCCAGGTCCACGAGCCTGGTGTGAGGCTTAAGCCAGATAATGTTTTTAAGGCACTCGGGACAATGCCCAGCACAACGTAAGTGCTACAGACAAGTTCCGTGCAATAAGCCCGTTCAAAACTACACACCAAAGCGCGTTGACAGGTGTCAGGAAAGGGGGCAGCGACCTGACCTGCAGTGGGGAGAAGATCATCTCCTCCCGCGCCCTCAGCGTATTCCCTTGTAAACCGGGCGTGAAGCACGCGTGTGTGTTCGTGGGCGTCCCTCCGGGGGTTGTGGCGCTCCGATCGTGGGCGCCCACCGGCCACTCGCCCTGGAAAAAGTCGGCCAAGGAGGTCAGCAGACTACGGGAAGGAGGACCTCAGGAAACAGTGTGTTTTCTGAGGCTCGTGGGTCAAACACAACTGGCCCTCGTTTGCTGGTTTCCGTCAGCGACTGTCTTCCGCGGAGCCGACAGGCAACCTGACAGGTGCAAGAGGAGGTCTGTGTCCAGAACAAGACAACCTCAGGTCACTTCACGCCCCTCCTGGGAAGGCGTTCGCCCGCGCGTGGGGGCCCAGTGGTACCAGGATCGGCCCTTCCCCGGGGCACGGCCGCCTCCTCTCAGCCACGGTGACCACGTTGTAGAGAGAGCAGGGCACGCGTGTATGACACTGGCCAACGCACGGATCCCAAGTGACTGTCCCAGAGGTGCCTCTGTTTACCGGTGAATCATCTCCGCTGAAGCCGCTGAGAATTCACGTCCGAGGGAAGAAAGCCGTCCAGTCCCAGCTAATTCGTGGAACGCTACTTGACAGAATTTGCTTATAATATTAACGATTCCTGGGGCGCCTGGGGGGCTCCATCAGTTAAGCGTCCGATTCTTGACCTCGGCTCAGGTCATGATCTCGAGGTTCATGAGATCGAGCCCTGTGTCGGGCTCTGTTCTAACAGCGTAGACCCTGCTTGGGATTCTCGTTCTCTCCCTCTCTGTCTGCCTCTCCCTCTCTCAGAATAAATAAAACACTAAAAAATAATTTCGAATATCTCCCAGGAAAATACAGCATTTAGGAGCTTTGTAAGTCCGCACGAAGGCAACGTTAGAATTTCACACAGAGCACCCCAAAATGAGGTGCTGGGACAGTGAGCAAGACCAGTGTCATCGCATAGGCTGTGGCTATCGGTTTTGATTGCTGGTTCACCTTACTGAGGGTCCGGGCCGTGAGGCAGTCGGGGCGGCAGGTCTGATGGGCATTAGAGACGGGACAGTCTAGCACGGTTACTCTGTAATACTCAACAGAAACACCCACCGCCAGGACAAAGTCGACAACCAAGGCTCCCGCGGTTTCCAGCAAGCACTGCCAACACTCCGGGACCTGGGGCCAGTGACTGGGAATAGCGTCCCTCTGTCACAGAGCTGGCCACTCCGGAGGGCAGGCCGACATCTGGACGCACACATTGGGTCACGGGCAATGTGGTAAGTGAGGACACGAAGGGGTCACGCTGTGTGGGAGAGCTGGGAAGGCTTCTCAGGAGGACGGCCATCGAGTGGGCAGGCAGGTCCCAGCCTAGTGGCCACAGCATTGGTGCAGATGGGTACGTGTCCCGGTGGTGCTGTGGGGGAGGGGCAGAAGGGACTCGTCTCCCTGGCTGAGGAGGAGGAGGTGACGGGGTGTGGGTGGAGGGCAGAGACTGATGGAGGGCAGGGCTCTGTCTGGGACAGGGAGGGACGGCCCCCAACAGTTGGGTTTCCGTGTCCTTCTCCCTCGTTCTAGCCCAAGGCCATCCTCTGGCCAGCACACAGCCGGAGTTAATAGCCGGCTGTATATAATCCACATAACCTCAGGTGGGCTAGGGCTAGCTGGGGTTATTTCGGAATTTCAGCAAACTAGCCCCGAATCAAAATGGTATCTGTTTACTCCACTTGCCCCTAAGGAGATACGATCACGTTCCCTCTGGTCCTGCTTCTGTGTGAAGGTCCCTGTGACTTCACAATCAGCCTTAATATGGGCAAAAATGGGGGCACCTGGGGGGCTCAGTCAGCTGAGCATCCGACTTTGGCTCAGGTCATGATCTCACAGTTTGTGGGTTTGAGCCCCGCGTCGGGCTCTGTGCCGACAGCTCGGAGCCCGGAGCCTGCTTCGGATGCTGTGTCTCCTTCTCTCTCTGCCCCTCCCCTGCTCACGCTTTGTCTCACTCTGTTTCTCAAAAATACATAAATTTAAAAAAATTTTTTTTAATATGGGCAAAAATGTTTGAAACGTCAAGATGGGTAGGACGGCGAGCAGTCTCATCTACAGGTATGACGCGTTTCCACGTCTGAGTGCAGATTTAGGGGACACTAATTAAATTGGCTAATTTTATGTGTGGAGCAAAATGCAGTCCCCACGTCCCCCCTTTTCATCTTACTCATTTCCTAGGAACTAGAAAATTACACAGCATTTAATTTAAGAGTCAAAAAAAAATAATAATAGTGAGTGAGGAAAATAGGTCCAAAAATAGATCTGACATTTTCAGTGTTTTTACAAGAATAGGCGGTTTGACTTTTTACCGTTTCGTTATCTTTGTGCTCCGAGCACTAGAAGAGCGGTCCGATTCTGCGTTGGAAGAGATGAGCGTTTCACTTGACGATCCTATAGAAAGATGACGTCCTCCACTTCCGCAGACCTAGTGGTTTCTGTGAGACTCCCGGCCGATGGGCGTTAGCGGGTCACATAATAAGTGCTAAGACATGAGCAAGTGAAATTTCTCCCAGAACGTGGCTCCTAGCCCCTCTGTGGTTTGAATATCTCCACGTGCACAAGTATCTTTGTTTTCTCTGAGTTTGGAGCCAGTTTTAAACAGTCCGGAGAGAGCCAGACAGAAAGGAACACTTAGCAGCAAAGAACATAAGACGGAGCTCAGGTGCATCAGTAGTTAAGCTGCCGAGGTGCTATTTTATTCGACTTGATAGAAAACCACCGAGTCAGAATCCCATCCGATGGGACGCCCTCAGACGCTGCCCGCACATCGCAGAGTCCTGCCTCAAGCCTGCTGGGCCCTCCTGCCCGAAGGAGTCTCTGTCCTGGACCGTCAGCCCCCACTCCGAGCAAGGAGGGAGCAAGCCTGCCTCCAGAGCCTGCAAAGGGCACTTCCTGTCCCTCTGTGTCGTCCATCCGGAAGGGTCTCAGCGGATTATGTGGAAGGGGAGGGAAGGAAGCCTGGCTTCTCTCCTGAACCCCGGAGAGATCTCGCTTTATGGGCTGGGGAGTGAAGGGGCAGCTGCAGACAGGGCAGAGGTGGCTGGACCCTAAGTTGGGGGACAGACGCAGGAGCCTTTTGAATTCTTCACATCCGTATACCTGTTGCACACACCTTCTCCTGCACGTGAGGAGCGGCCCAGGACCAGTGTGGAACGTAGAAGTTTCCCCCAACTCCCAGCTTCCTTTACTGTCCTGTTTGTCCCACATCCTATGGAGTTCTTCACTGGACAGACCTGGACCATCTCTTTTCTTTACAGCCAAGATAGAGTTAGGACAACAGGAGGCTGCAGGACGCTCGTCTGGGGACAGTGCCGTCATTTTTAAGCATGGATGTTTGTGGACATAACTCACCTAAAATCACAACAGAGCATATGAAAACATGGGTCACCGGGCCCACCCCCAAGGATATCTGATTCAGCAGATCTGGGGCTGCCGAAGATTCTGCTTTTCTAGCAAGTTCCCGGGTGAGGCCAGTGCCCCTGGTCTGCAGATCACATTTGGAGACTCGAGGGCCACGCGGGACGCGGTGAGTACCGGCTGCCTCTGGGCCGAGCAGTGGGCACTGTGGGAGCGGGAGGGGAGGCTCTAACTGTGCCTAATTCTTCTGCATCTGACTGTGTTTACAAGACTTAACACACCTATGACTTACTAGCTGTCCTTTGTGTTTGAGTTTCTTTCAATGAGAACCTGTTGCTCAGCAAACGGTATTTTTCTTACAATTAAAAAAATAAACCCGAATGATATTCTTACCTTGCCGAAGACTAGCAATGCTATCTGGGCTCTGAGCCATGCGGCTTTCCATTTTGTAGGTCCGACCGGAAGTGCTGGCTGCATATTTTAGAAATTATAAATGATGATCACATATGAACTTGGGGCTGGCCTTTGATAACAACATAAAAATTACAAAAAGAATTTAGAATTAAAAAAAAATAACAAGTCAATCTGGCACATGTTTTAAACGATACGCATAATTGTTACTGGTGTTCCTGATAACGGGGCGATAAGGATAAGCAAAGTAACTAATTAGGTGGGTTTTTTTTTTTCTTGTAACCCAAACGATTTATTTTTATGGTGTTACTTTCCCTCGGTTCGCCAGTGTTGATTGTAATCAGCTCTGTACCATCAGTGCAGAGCCCAACGTGGGGCTCAAACTCTGGTACCGCGAGATCATGACCTGAGTTGAGATCAAGAGTCAGACACATTGGGGCGCCTGGGTGGCGCAGTCGGTTAAGCGTCCGACTTCAGCCAGGTCACGATCTCGCGGTCGTCCGTGAGTTCGAGCCCCACGTCAGGCTCTGGGCTGATGGCTCAGAGCCTGGAGCCTGTTTCTGATTCTGTGTCTCCCTCTCTCTCTGCCCCTCCCCCGTTCATGCTCTGTCTCTGTCCCAAAAATAAATAAACGTTGAAAAAAAAAATTAAAAAAAAAAAAAAAAAAAAAGAGTCAGACACTTAACCGACTGAGCCACCCAGGCACCCCTCCGTGAAAAATTTTTAACAACATTTTATTTGAGCACAGTTGACCCACCATGTTACGTGAGTCTCCAGGGTACAACGTGGGGATCCAGCTTCTCTGTGTGTTATCCGGGTCGCCGTGTTCCCAAGCATGGCCACCATCTGGCACCATGCAAGGCACTACGATACCATCGAGCGTATTCCGGTCAGTGCCTGTTATTCCTGTGACTTACTCTTTCCATAACCGGAAGCCAGGACCTCCCCCTTCGCTTCCCCCACCCCGCCCATCCCCCCCACTTGGTCCCCTGTGGCAACCACCAGTTTGTTCTCCATAGTCAAGAGTCTTTTGTGGGGCCCCCGGGTGGCTCAGTCGGTTGAGCGTCTGACTCTTGGTATCAGGGCAGGTCGTGATGATCTCGTGGGATCGAGGCCCACGTCAGCCTCTGTGCTGAGTGTGGAGCTTCCTTTGGATTCTCTCTCCCTCTCTCTTCCCCTCCCCTGCATGCTCCCCGCCGCCCCTCAAGTAAACAAATAAGCATTTTTTTAAAGAGTCTTTTTTTTCTTCGTTTGCTTGTTTTGTTCCTTAGATTCCACATATGAGTGAAAACCATATGGCATTTGTCATTCTTAGGTTGGCTTATTTCGTTTCGCATCACACCCTTTAGCTCCATCCATGTTGTTGCCACATCTCGCCCTTTTTAATGGCTGAGTACTATTCCATTGTGTCACGTCTTCTTTATCCATTCATCTAGGGGTGGACACACGGGCTGCTTCTGTATCTTGGCTATCGTAAATAATGCTGCGATGAACATAGGGGTGAATATATCTTTTTGAATTAGTGCTTTTGTTTTCTTTGGGTACATAACCAGGAGTGGCATCCTTGGATCACATGATATTTCTATTTTTAACTTTTTGAGTTGTTTTTCTCAGAGACTGCACCAATTTTAATTCCCACCAACAGTGCACAGAGAGTTTCCTTTTCTCCGCATCCTCACCAAGCCTTGTTACTCCTTGTCTTTTTAATATTAGTGTCTCTGACAGGTGGAAGGCGGTATCTCAAGGTGGTTTTGATTTGTATTTCCCTGGTGATGAGTGACGCGGAGCATCTTTTCATGGGTCGGTTGGCCATCTGGACATCTTCTTTGGAAAAGTGTCTATTCAGGTCCTCTGCTCATTTTTTTAATCGGATTGTTTGGATTTTTTGGTGTTGAGTTGTATCAGTTCTTTATATATTTAGGATACTAACCCTTTGTCAGATATGTCATTTGCAGATATCTTCTCCCGTTCAGTAGGTTGTCTTTTAGTCTTGCCAGCTGCTTCCTTTGCTGTGCGGAAGCTTTTTATCTTGACGTAGTCCCGATAGTTTATTTTTGTTTCGGCTTCCCTTGTCTCAGGAGACTGATCCAGAAATGTGTTGCCACAGCCGACATCAGAGATTTTTCTGCCTGTGCTGTCTTCTAGGATTTTTACGGGTCAGGTCTCACATTTAGATCTTTAACCCATTTTGCGTTTATTTTTGCGTATGGTGTTAGAGAGTGGTCCAGTCCCATTATTTTGCATGTCGCTGTCCAGTTTTCCCAACACCATTTGTTGGAGACACTGGCTTTTCACCACTATATATTCTGGCCTCCTTGGTCATGGATTAATTGACCACATAGCACGGGTTTGCTCCTGAGCTCTGTATTTTGTTCCATTGACCTACGTGTCTATTTTTGTGCCAGTACCATACTGCTTTGATAACTATGGCTTTGTAGTGTATCTTGAAATCTGTAGTATATCTTGAAATCTTGTGTTACCTCCAGCTTTGTTCTTCTTTCTCAGGATGGCTTCAGCTATCTGAGGTCTTTTGCTGTTCCATAAAATTTTATTCTTAGTTGTTCTGATTCTGTGGAAAAGGCTGTTGCCCCATGAAATTAAAATCAGTCACCTTAGGTCTAGAAACCATGTCTTAAAGTAGATCCTTTTAAGAGAGAATATTAGCTGAACCACATGAATTGCTATTTGTGTGTGTCCAAAATGGTCAAATATCAGCGATTTCACATGGTGCAGCTGAATATTTTTCCCCGATGAGCAATGTTTCTGTTGGAGGTTATATTCCTATTAAAAACATGAGGTCGAATAAATGATGTGTCCATGATTAATATAATGTCATAAATGCAAAGCTGCTATAATTATTGATTCCTACACTAATTCTGAATAGTCAAATTATGCTCAATGTCATTGCATTTTAGAGCTGAAATGTACCTAAGAGATCATTAATCTAACATCATTTTTAAGATATGGAAATTGAGTCTCCAAGAGGTTAATCGCACACCCTGGACTGAACTCCTACCTCCTGATTTCCAATTCGGTACTTTGTCCCCGCCCACATGCCTCCCTCCCTCCCTCATACAACAGGCATATTGAGAGGCTCCAGAGAACAGGGGCCCAGTGTTCCGTCAGATTTGCATATAAAAAGATAAGGAATCACAGTTCTGCTGCAGCACAAATAAGACCTAAACTAAAATATTAGCTATTAAATTATTAAACATGCACTGGTATGTCGCCCCCCTTTTTAGACGTGAAGACATATCTATTTCACATGTGGTTTAGATGACTCTTGCCTGTCTGACCTCTAAGGGGTGGCTCCTGGCCCTTCCCCGGTCTGCCTCCCATGGCCCTGAAGCAACCTGGCCCCGCCCACCCCCTCACCAAATAAATGGGGAGAAGACGGGTCAGGGCACTCTGTCCTCTGTTTCTAGAATGAGCATGCTGTCACACGAATTGCAGGTGTCACAGGTGTAAGTGGGGTTGTGGGGGAGTGTGTGACACTTCCCATTCAGGAAATGTTATATTCGTCTAATGGAAATCCGGACATGACATCCCACTTTTGCATTTGGAGGGAGATACCCCATATTGTGAGCACCCCGCTCCCCAGGCAAGGACCAACTTGCTGGTTAGTCCCCTGGCTGTTGAGGGACGGACCTCTTTCCAGTGAGAGGCACACGGACGTCACCGGGCTCTCATTAAGCCGGGCTCCAGCGGAATTGTCTGGTTCTTTGTGCAGTGATGTGGCCTGTTGCCTTGGTGAACGCACTGAAACCCTGTGTTGGAGAAACCCTCCGAGGCAACTCAAAGGATGGGGCAATCGGTCCCAATCCCGAGGCTGAACTGGCAGAAGTGATGACAATGTCAGGCTCAGGGGGCTTGGCTTCGTGTGCACAGAATTCCAGGGGAGGCGGGTCTGTGTCAGCATCAGAGACACAGCAGGAAAGACGCCTTAGTTCTGTGCTAGGTCCTGGAGGCATGCAGCAGTCTGTGTCATCGGTAGGGCACCTGACATATTTTTATTGGTATACATCTCCCTGTCACCCTTGTGACTAGGAGCGTCTTCCGGGCAGGTGAGATGTAGCTTTTATCTTTGCACCCCCTATAGTTGAATATTCATTCAGTGCTTGTTGAATGAATGAATGAATGAATGACTACGTGTGGGGGTTCTAAGCAGGACTGCATTTTATGAACAGGCAGGGGACCCATGTATTATGGATGGAGTGGCATCACCTGCCACCGAGTTATAAAGTTACATTAGTAAACACTGAGTTAGTGGGTGAAAGGGTTATTCAACCCCACCATGTGCCTTTGAGACTGGCACCCTGCAGGGTCGAGTGGGGCAAACTTCCAAAGTCATTACCACCCATTAGCAGCTGAGTGTGAACTGCTTTATCAGCTTAACCCCCTCTGTGACTCAGGCCCCTGGGCCTGAGGACAAGGAGGAGGAAGGGGAGGGGGAGGAGGGGGAGGGGGAGGAGGAGGGGGAGGGGGAGGAGGAGGAGGAGGTAGGGGAAGAGGAGGAGGAGGAGGGGGAGGGGGAGGAGGAGGGGGAGGGGGAGGAGGAGGAGGAGGTAGGGGAAGAGGAGGAGGAGGAGGGGGAGGGGGAGGAGGAGGAGGAGGTAGGGGAAGAGGAGGAGGAGGAGGGGGAGGGGGAAGAGGGGGAAGGGGGAGGAGGGGGAGGAGGGGGAGGAGGAGGAGGAGGGGGAGGAGGAGGGGGAGGAGGAGGGGGAGGGGGAGGAGGAGGAGGAGGAGGTAGGGGAAGAGGAGGAGGAGGAGGGGGAGGAGGGAGGAGGTGAAGAAGGAAGAAGAGGGGGAGAGGGAGGAGGAGGAGAAAGGGGAGGAAGAGGAGGAGGGGGAGGAAGGGGAGGGGAGGTGAAGGAGGAAGAAGAGGGAGAGGAGGAGGAGGAGGAGGAAGAAGGGGAGGGGGAGGGGGAGGCAGGGAGGATTTTGCGGCTGAAATAACTGAAGGAAAGGGCCCCAGAAAAAGAGGCCTGAGGAGCTTTCAGGGAGGGGCCTCCAAGAAACGTCTCCCGGCTTCCTCAGGAGGGGCTCCGAGGCCCGCGGGCGACAGGGGTTCACCACCCCTTCTCCTCGAAGGAACCCCCGAAACCGCCTGGCAGCGCCTTGTGTCCCTTGTGCACGGAACGCGCAGTAAACGTTGAAAAGCAGCTCGATGTGACCAGCCCGGCCCCCTGGCTAGCCACTCGGGCCACCAGCGTCCTCTCCGGGTTTCCTCGCAGGTCAGGAGGCCGCAGTCACATCCACTCCGTGGGCCCTGCCTGCTCCCCAGAACAGCTCAAACGACCTTGGCCGCCTTCCAGCCCAAGCGGTGCAGGTGCGTCTGTGGGCCTGGACAGGCCGAGGCCATGTGGACCGGCTGTTTAAACGTTCGGGGAACCACCCGTGTCGGGCCGGCGTGTTTGAACACACGTGACTCAGGAAAGCCATTTTAAGGACGGAAAACTGTTATGACAACCCCTGAGTTAAAGGGCGTCCTGCATCTGGGCGCCAAGGGACCGTGTGCCCGGTTTTTTCTCCAGGGAAGGAGCAGAAGCATCAGACTCAGGGGGAGCCACTGTCACATGCTGGAGAGCCTGCCCCAGGGCAGGACCTGGCACCTGTGTGCTCCCGCCCTGCGTGGACACCCGAGGCGCTGGAAACCCCACAGGGGACACTTCACTGTCCGATGTCTTGCCACGTGCCCCTCGAGCCCGACTGGACGACATCCGTGCGACATAGTGCGTCTTTCCCAGTCAGTTAGGATGCCGAGCCCCAGAAGAAGCTGGGGTGTGCCCTGGGTGTGCCCGTGGCAGGGATGCGCCACGCAGGCAGGACGCACGGGGCCATCGTCTGCAGAGCGGGGACAGGAGCCCCTCTACTCACACAGTCCGTCTCCGCTCTGCAAGCTGGCGTCGGCTGGTTTCTCCAGCCTCGTGTGTCCCCCAAAGGGCCCCTGTGCAGCACATGACACAGAACTGGGACCACCTGGAACCAAACAGCGCTTCCCACAGCCTGGGGGTGGGGGCGATCCGAGCGTGCTTGGCTTTGGCCTCTGGTCCCGCCTCAGAGAAGGAAGTCCTCCCGCGGCCCCTCGCGTTTCGGTCTGCAGCTCGGGGACCCTCACGGGGGCCCCGGGCTCCATCGTGAGGTCCCAACCACACCCGTCCACGTTCCCGGGGTCCCGGTGCCTCCCACCCGCCTGCTGCCCCGGTCACAGCATGCTGTCCCTTGGGAGTGGGGTCATACACCCCAAACGAGGCGGTGGGGGATCTCGCCCCGACCCCCGAACCGCTGCCGGGAGACCACAGTCCGCTGCACAGGGGACTCCCTCGGCTGGCTTGCTCTCACGCTGGCGTCAGACTCCCCCAAGAATGCATCCCACCCTCTCCCGCAGGAGTTCGCTCCCCTGCCCCCGTGCAGCTCCCTGGAAGTCTGGTCAGCTGCTGTGTCCCTGTGCCCACCCCTCAGGGAGCAAGGGTCCCTGTCTGCCCGGGACCCCGCGGTGCGCGTATAACCCACAGCATCCTCTGACAGATCCCCGTAGAAATCCATCTAAACCTTCGCGACCCTATGAATTGTACACTTGGGATTTCAAGAGCTGGTGAACAAGAATTTCACGAATACGCTGTGTGAGAGAGTCGTGTAAACTGTAAATGTGTACATTTATACATTGTAAAGCCGCATATGTGGGAGGAATTGCCCAGCAGGTGTGAGCGAAGGGTAAAAACACGAGTTCGTGTCCGTGGGCACCAGCTGTGAAGGTCGGGGCTGCCGCCAGCTGCCGCAGGGGCGGGGGGGCGATACGGGGACACGCGGAGGGGACCCCGGGCCTTCCCAGGGAGGCAGGAGCTTCTCAGACATCCCACAGCACCTTTTCTCAAACTCTCACGGACAATTAGTCCTTGCATTTGGGAGAAGAGCGTGTGAGAGCCACACCTCGTGCATAACGTGTTAAAGCTCCTCAGAAAGATGCCTCCACCCTGCTCGCAGGTCCCAGCTCGCCATTACAGGGAATGAGAGGGACGCGAGGGTTTATAGTATTTATTCTATGACGTGTGTGTGTGTGTGTGTGTGTGTGTGTGTGTGGAGTATCTAACATCAGGTACAGAGGACTAACTTAGTTATATTTCCTCCTCCTTTGTGGCACGCTGTCACCAAGGGGCAGTGCAGGGGCTCCTCCTGGTTTATATCATTAATTAATGAATGTCCGCACTTGCTCATTCCTACTTATCTCGTCCCATCTCTGACCACCGCCCCACAGTCGGCAACCGTGTTCACGTGTTTTCACGTGTGCCTCTTTGTTCGTGAGTTTTCTTGAAAAGTGTATCATTTTGTGCTGGAGCATTTTTAGTAGATGTAAGCGGAACCGTATTGCCCATTTTATTCTGTTTCTCGTTTTGTTATCTTTGGCGCTCACCCATTCTGATAATGTATACAAATCACCCGCAGCTTCTAGCTGTTGGCGATGAATCCCTTCCAGAATTATCCTCTTCCAGGCTGGACACCCAGATTGCTTCCAACCTCCTGCTACCACAAAATCATGCGGACCAACATCCTGGTGCACACCCTTGTGGATGGGGCCCTTGTGGAAACGTGAGAGCATTTTTTTGGAAGTGAATTTGGGGTCGGGGGTACTACGCACGTGCTTCTCATGGGCAGGCGGGGTGCCTCCGCAGGGCGGTTTCACCGTTCACACGGCCCAACACACCCAGGTTCGCACAGGTTCACTCAGTGAACATCGAAGGTGGCTTCACGGGTCAGCGGGTCAGACTGGCTTCAGTTGCATTCCATTTGACGTGGTGTTTTTGCACCAATGACAGTAACAATCCAGGATGGACTTGGGATGTCGCTTGATGTCAGGCAGAGAAGATTTCCCTCTTGTTACTTCTTTCAGGCTGATTTACTGTTTTGCAGAAATTTATTTTTTCATATAAAATCTTGAGCTCCCAAAGGGGCACCTGGGTGGCTCAGTGGGGTTAAGTGTCCGACTCATGGTTTCAGCTCAGGTCATGATCTCATGGTTTCGTGGGTTCGAGCCCACATTGGGGTCTGTGCTGCCTGTGTGGAGCCTGCTTGGGATCCTCTCTCTCTCTCTCTCTCTCTCTCTCTCTCTCTCTCTCTCTGCCCCTCCCCTGTGTACTCTCTCTCAAAGCAAAAAACAACAAATAAACAAAACACGAAAAAAGAACAAAGGATTTGAATAGGCATTTCTGCAAAGAAGACATACATATGACCAATAAGCACATGAAAAGAAGCCGAACATTATTAGTCACCGGAGAGATGATAATAAAAACCATAGTGAAATAGCACGTGACAGCCACCAAAATGGCTATGATCAAAAAGATAGACGATGGCAGGTGTTGGCAAGGATGTGGAGAAACTGAAACACACATCCATTGCTGGTGGGGAATATAAAATGGTAGCCACTTTGAAAAACAGTTTGTTACTTTGTAATAACGTTAAATTCAGGGTTATCATAGGGCCAAGCCATTGTACTCCTAGGTCTACATCCAAGAGAAATGAAACGTATGTCCACACAAAAATTTGTACACAAATATTCATAACAGCATTACTCATGATGGCCCCAAAGTGAAAACAACCCAGTTTCCGGCAACTAATGAATGGATAAACGCAATGCGGCATATCTGTATGACAGAACATTATTTGACAGCAATAAGACAATGATTTGCTGATATGCGCTCCAACGTACACATATCTTGAACACGTTACGCCAAGCTGGGGAAGCCAGTCGTCAAGGACTACGTATTGTGTAATACCACTTACGCGAAATGCCCAGAAGAGGCAAATCAAGACAGGCATAAAGTAGATTATTGTTTGTATAGGGCTGAGGACGGGGAAGTGAGGTTGGACAGGGAAATGAGAAGTGAAACTTCTAGAATTTGCCTTAACGTCCTAATGGTTTCTTCTGGGGTGCTAAGAATGTTCTACAATTAGATTACGGTGACTGTTGCATAACTCTGTAAATGAACGAAAGCAATTGAATGGTGCACTTTAAATGGGTGAGCTTTATGATATGCAAATGATATAAAAGCTGCAGGAAAGGAAAACTTTATCAGCACTCCCTGTAAACCACCTGTGCCTGGGCTGTTTTGGAAGGGACATCGTTTCAATAATAATCTTGGTCTATTCATTTTCCACCTCTCTCTGTGAAATTTTGAAATTTGGCATTTTTCTTTACCACTCACCCACTTAAAAATTTTTTCCAGTTAAAAATTTTTTATACTTTTGTTGAGATATGATTGACGTGTAACATTTTATTAGTTCCAGGTATCTAGTTAACATCCACCACCATACATAGCTGCGGATTTTTTCATCCATATAAATAGTCATCCATTTTGCATTACTTTTCTTTTTTTTTTAATTTTTTTAATGTTTATTTATTCTTGAGACAGAGACAGAGTGCGAGCAGGGGAGGGGCCGAGAGAGAGGGAGACCCAGAATCTGAAACAGGCTCCAGGCTCTGAGGTGTCAGCACAGAGCCTGACGCGGGGCTCGAACCCACGAACTGTGAGATCATGACCTGAGCCGAAGTCGGCCGCTTAACCGACCGAGCCACCCAGGGGCCCCACTAAGTACTGTTTTTATTACGTCCCACGTTTTTTGTTATGAAATGATCTTATTATCACACTGGTTTCAACATTACTTAATTTTCTTTTTAATTCAACATTTATTTAGTAGTATGTTTTTTAGTTTCCAAACATACGGACTTTTAGAAAACCACCACTATGTTAAGTAACATGTATTTTTTATCCCAGTGTTGTGGAACATAATCTGGATGACACCGAGCCATTTGTGGCCTAACGCATGGCCTAGTTTCCTAAATGTGCCTGTGTATACTGTGCCCCTCCTTTGGAATACTGTTGTTTTTTTTAATCTAATAGCTCAAGCCGATTAAGGACATTGTTTGGATCTTCGACAGCTAGGCTTAGATTTTATCTTTTTGCTCTGTCCATCTTTGAAAAAGAAATGCTAAAGTCTCACTGACGATTGTTGACTTAGCCACTGCCCCCTGAGGTCCTGTCCCTTGTGACCCTTTTTACATTTACTATGGACTTAGCTCCTGGTTCTCTCCGGTCTCCAACCAGCGTGTGATGGCACCCTTTGGCTCTTATGGTATTCTGGCTTTATATTCTATTTTGTCAGAACTTCAGATGACTACACGACTTTCTTTAGGTTCATATTTGCTTCGTGCATAAGATTCTAACCCTTCTATTATCATTTCTTTGTCTTTTACGTTCTTGTTTTTAACCCCAGATCTGTCTTTCGGTTGGTAGATTTAACCTATTTGTGTTTATCGTGATTACTTATAGAAAAAAACTCACTTCTGGGGCACCTGGGTGGCTCAGTCAAGGTTAACCCTCCAACTCTTGATTTCAGCTCAGGTCATGATCTCGTGGCTCGTGGGTTCGAGCCCCGTGTTGGGTTCTGCACTGGTAGCACGCACGGAGCCCTCTTGGGATTCTGTCTCCCTTTCTCTCTGCCCCTCCCCCTGCTTACTCACGTGCTCATGTGCGCTCTCTCTGCCTCAAAATAAGTAAATGGAAAAAGAAAAGACAAAACTCACTTCTGATATTGTATTTTTAATTTGCTGAACCTCTCACTTCCTCCTCTCAGTTTTGCTTCTGCTTTCTCTTGTACGGGCCCAGTTGTCTTCTGCTGGTTGGCATGTGGGGCGTTTTTGCTTTTACAGCTGTCCTCGCCTTAAGACAAGTTCTCGTGTGCATCGATCCCTGCCAACGTGGTAACCTTATCCACATGTGTGCTTTTCTCCTGGTGAAGAAGGAAGTAACCACACTTCCATATCCCTTAGTGTCCCTCTCCCACCTTTGATGTCGATACTGCCCACAGGTTAGACTCTGGATTCTCTCAAAGAATAATGGTCACCAGGGATGCCTGGGTGGCTCAGTCAGTTAAGTGTCTGACTTCGGCTCAGGTCATGATCTTGTGGTTTGTGGCTTCGAGCCCCACGTCAGGCTCTGTGCTGACAGCTCGGAGCCTGGAGCCTGCTTGGGATTCTGTGTCTCCCTCTCTCTCTGCCCTTCCCCTGCTCACACTCTGCCTCTCTTAAAAATAAAGGAACATTAAAAAAATTAAAAAAAAAAAGAAGAAATGTCACCAAAATGTTTAGCTCCTTTGAATTCCTTGTCTTTTAGAGCCATCTCTTAGGGATTCAGTTCTCTTATTTTTAGTACTTTTCCCCGAGTGTTTTCTCACAAAAAGTGGGTCTTCGTGTAACAAACCACCTGAGCCCTATTTGGGGAATTTCTTCTATTATTCCTTCAGATTTGAATGGCAGCTTCTCTAGAAATAACATTCTAGGTTCAAATCTATTTTCCTTTAATTATTTAAAAATATTGCTCATTGTTCTCTCGCAGTGAGTGCTGCTGTTGAGAAGTCTAATGACAATCTGGGTCTTGTTCTTTGTACATGAACTGCTTGTTGCTTATGGAAACTTCTAGAATATTCTCTTTGTATTCGGTGGTCTTAGATTTCACTACCATACGTCTTCATGGGGGGCTTTTCTTATCCTCCCCCACTTTTTAAAAAATTCTGTGAGTTTTTTCTTTCTTTCTGGGAAACATATCTGCATTATTTTTTCAAATATTTGCTCTGCTCTGGATTTATTGATCTCACCTCCTGGGATTCCTACTGCCCATATATCAGGTGTTGCTATTATCATTTCCCTAGGCTTCTCTTTGATATTTTCTGTCTCTCCATCCTCTCCTGTAGCCTTCTGGAAAAATGCTTCAATATTATAGTTTAACTCATTAATTCATTCTTCAGCTCTTTATACCTAGTTATTTATCATATTTATTACATCATCATGCTTTTATTGTTTGTGGTTTTTGAATTCTTAACCACAGCTCTCAATTACAATATTATAAAAGGTAGAAAAATAAACTCTGAAGGTAGTTTCCCAGTTAAGTGAAAATTTGGTAATTTAAAAGTCTCCTGTGTGTGTCTGTGTCCCCTGTGTATTATTGTTTCCCGTGTGTGTGTGTGTCCTCTGTGTGTGTGTGTTTTTCCGGATGTGTGTGTGTCCCCCGTGTATGCGTTTTGTCTCCCGGGTGTGTGTGTGTGTGTGTCCCCCGTGTGTGTGTTTTGTCTCCCGGGTGTGTGTGTGTCCCCCGTATGTGCGTTTTATCTCCCGGGTGTGTGTGTGTGTGTGTCCCTCGGGTGTGCGTTTTGTCTCCCGGGTGTGTGTGTGTCCCCCGTGTATTTTGTCTCCCGGGTGTGTGTGTGTGTGTGTCCCCCGTGTGTGTGTTTTGTCTCCCGGGTGTGTGTGTGTGTCCCCCGTATGTGCGTTTTATCTCCCGGGTGTGTGTGTGTGTGTGTGTGTCCCCCGGGTGTGCGTTTTGTCTCCCGGGTGTGTGTGTGTCCCCCGTGTGTGTATTTTGTCTCCCGGGTGTGTGTGTGTGTGTGTGTCCCCCGTGTGTGTGTGTCCCCCAGCTGTCCCCACTGCCGTCCCAGCGGCCACAGCAGCCTCGGGGCAGGATGGAGGCAGGTGGTGCTGGCCTTGGGGTGCAGGCCGTGGGGTCCCGCGCTCAGAGCCGATGGCTGGGTTGGACGGAATAGCTGCATCACACAGAGTCACCTTGTGTGTGTGTCCAGCGGACGATGTCTTCGTGACTCTGCCCTGCCCTTCAACGTGTGTTACTGTCCTGCTCCCCCTGGCCTGGCGACAGCAAGTTGCAGCGGCATCACGGGGCCCTGGGACTGGGACTTAGAGAGAGGTCGCGGCGGCCGGCCGGGGGCGGGCTGGGTTCCGTTCTGACGCTCCTGGAAATCCCTTCTAGATTCCGTAAGGCCAGCTCCCACCCACCTTCCCGGGCACCTTCTGGGCAGGACGTCCACGGCTGGCACGTGTGGGCGTCATGGAGAAGGGGCGTCCCTGGCACACCAGCACGGTCTCGTCGGGGACAGGATAGGCAACGGGGAGATTGTCGGTACGGCTCGCTTCCGTGTTCCAGGAGCGGTTCTGGGCCCACGGGGTCCGGCTGGAAGTACGCGTTGAGCGCGGGCGGTCCTGGCTGCTTGCCGGGGAGCTCTCCGTCTGGCTGGTTTGGGTGGGCTTGCTGAATCCAGACACTGGGTTCTGGGAGAGGAAAGCCTGGAACGTGGCTCCCGCACCCATGGGGACAGCCTGCGTCGGCCCAACGTGGGGCCGTTTCCCCCCTGGGGTGGGTCTTTCTGGAATGGGCCTGGTTTTAGCGCCTGCCTGGCCCCTGCTGGTGCTCCTCCTGGGCCAGAGCCTGTCTGACATGTGGGGCTTGCTTCCCACTAACTGGGTAACGGCCCGTGGGAGCTCTTGACGGCCTTGCTGTGGACCGAGTGTCTGCGTCCCCCAAACGTGCTGTGCTAAGGTCCTGACCTGCCGTGTGGGTGTTTGGAGGTGGGAGGCGATTAAGGCGATAATGAGGCTGTGATCCAGCCAGACTGATGTCCCGGTAAGAGGGGCAGACACTAGGGCAGGGTCTTTCCCTCCCTCCCTGCCTGCAGCAAAGACAGGCCACCCGAGGGCACGGCCAGATGAAGTTGTCTTCGAGTAGAGGGGAGACGCTTCACCAGAAACCAAATCTGCCGGCACCTTGATCTCGGACTTCCAGCCTCCAGAACCGTGAGAAGTAAGTGTCTGTTGTTCAAGGTCACCCCCGCGCACGGCGTTATCGCCGTCAGAGCAGACCGAGACATCATTCCCCCCACCCACGGCCCGCTCCGTGTGGGGGCCGTTCTCCCATCGGACACCAGCTCCCACCTGCCGGCTGGAATAGCCACCTCCCGTCCCCTGAGCCAAGCTCTGTGAAGCATCTGGTTCGGATCCTGTCCCATGGGGAGAGGTGGGCAGTCCCCACCTGAAACAGGACAGGTGTGCTCCGGAGTCAGGAGGGCACCTGGACTTGATGGGTGTAACCAGAAGCAATGATAGCTTGCTTTGCACTTGTGCATGGGCGGACACACTTGTGCACGGGCAGAGACGCTTGTGCATGGGAGACACGCTTATGCATGGGCAGAGACACTCGTGCATGGGAAGACACACTTGTGCACGGGCAGAGACGCTTGTGCACGGGCGGACACTCTTGTGCATGGGGGGACGTTCTTGTGCATGGGAGGACACACTTGTGCATGGGCAGAGACGCTTGTGCATGGGAGACACGCTTATGCATGGGCAGAGACACTCATGCATGGGAAGACACGCTTGTGCACAGGCGGACACTCCTGTGCATGGGCGGACATTCTTGTGCATGGGAGGACACACTTGTGCACGGACAGAGACGCTTGTGCAAGGGAGACACGCTTATGCATGGGCAGAGACACTCGTGCATGGGAAGACACTCTTGTGCACCGGCAGAGACGCTTGCGCATGGGCGGACACACTTCTTAAAGTGAATCAGCTGGTGTCAGTAATGCAGCTGAACCCCCTTTATTTTGCAGGAAAGGTTAGTATCCTTGTGTGTAGGTGAGAAGCCCGCTCAGGTGACAGAGTCCCCAGGCTGTACCACCTGCCCTAAGAAGCCTTCTTTCTGTTACCGTGGCTTCACGGTCAGGTGTTCACGGCTAAGTCTATTGTCAAGATGAATGCTGCCCTTTTAAATGATAAATAACTATGCAAAAATAATTATTTTGTGGGGCTAGAGTACCACCTGAATACCTTCCCCAGAATACTTTCCAAACATCTTTGGAAAATGGGAATTTATGAGAATGGACCTAACTGAATAGATGCTTCCTGGAGGTTAATTTTCTTTTAAGACCGTGGAATTTCGAGTTTGGTGATCTAGGTTCAGATTCCTAATGCCTGATCTCAGGTGAGTCATTTAACTTGTCTGAACCCAGGTTTCTTCATTTGCAAAATGAAAAAAGGACTCCTACCTGCCGTCTAAACCTTGAAAGGACTCTTATAACAACCATGAAATGTAAGGCACGACGCTCTGTGAAGCGCACAGTGTGGATAAACGCAGTAACGCGGACAGTCGGGACCCGCCTGCGGGTGATTCCATCCGGCTCTCTGGCCATTCGGTATGGGGGAGGGTAAAATGTGCCTATTGTCCTTAATTCTCTCCTAAAGGTGTAAATGATCGTGGCAGTGTAGTCATTACTTAAAATTTTAGAGAAGACTGAGGTTAGAGACTTGGGTTAGAATGTTAGCTGTGCCTCTTGCTTTCTCTGTTATTTTGGGGAAACGTCTTAGCTTCTCTAAGCCTCCATTTCTGCATCCATGAAATGGACACCAGCGTACCTATCTGGCAACGTTCCTGTGGAGAGTGGGTGAGACTCTTTACCAGCAACTTCCTAACAGGATCTGCAGGGTGACTGGTGCCCAGCCAGTCCTGGGCCTGGGATCTTGATATCTTCTGCTACTCAGAGCCACATATTTGCATGGGCTCCTCATCTTGCCCTTCTAGACGGTAGGTGCCAGGGAGGCGTGGCCTTCCCAGGGCTGGAACATTGCCTTCTAAACGTTCTAAACCTTTTGCAACATTAGGAAGCCAAAGATACCTTAGCTGGAATCGTGGGTCAATTTCACTAACCCTGACGGCTAGAAAAAGAAAAACAATTCGCTGACTCAGTGTGTTTGCTGAACAGACTCTCAGTGTTTTTGTGCCACAGATTTATTTAATCTATCATTTAATTAAAGCATGTCTGTAGTCAATTTGTGTCTGTTCCAAGTCGTCCCTTTGTCTTCCCACACTTTCTAGGAGATTCCCTTTCTTGGGGTAAAATCCCGAGCAGGCAACATTGCTGAGATGCTTCCTACTTTGAGGTTGACTTGGGGATATTTATGGCTGGGACTCAGGTTTCAGCTGGTGGGAGGAGAGACGGGCGGCCAATCCCAAGGCGGATCTGCTCAGGTCATTTGCATCTTACCGCCCACTTTTCAGCAGTGCCACCGACGGTGATATACAACCTTTGGGGGATGTCACAGCTCTGGTTAAGATTTCCTTCTGCTCCTTGGCTGCTGGAGCGATTTTCCTTGCTAGCTACTTTGCATGTGCACGCTCACATGGGTTAGAGCTGTCAGAAGACTGTAAAACCGCGCCCACCGCCCACCATACAATTGCACCCGAGGAGGACCCGGATGACAAAAAGCCCTCTCACCGTGGAGTTATTCTGCTCATTAATACATTGATTTATGGCTTGTTGTTTTTCTGCGGCTCAGTGTGACATTAGTACCTACAAAAAGGCAAATGCGTGAGAATGCTTTTAAAGCAAAATCCATTTTTGCAAAGGTAATGATGTTCTAAAATTGGAAAAAGTGCAACTCAAGCAAAAAGAAACGGAATAAGCCCGAAAATGACTGAATTCTTTTTCTTTCTAGCTTTTCTGAGTAGGAAGGTTTTTTCAGCGTGCTATCAGATTGCTTCCATTATTTAAAAATATTTTTAACACAGGAAAAAGCTAATAAGTTTCATGTTTTATATTTCGCAATGTTGTCCGACCATCTTCCGCTGTTCCAGATGTTGGCTCGCACTGTGCAACCGGCCTTAGGGTTTAAAATGGATCCTATATAAGGATTGATTCCAGAGCCCTGAAAAAATGCCCGGGCCCAGCAAGGGCCTTGTGTACCGCCACAGGATCGCTATATAAACGTGCGCTCAGATTCGAGCACTGCAGAATTCACAGGAAATATTTCACAGATTCTGACTGGGAATAAGAGTGAGACATAAACTTTTCAAATGTCATGTTGATATTTGTATAAATGAAGCTTTCGGGGGTAAAAAAGAAAACACTCAAATATCCCACTCTGTGCCAGACCCGCGTAAGCGGGCAGGTGGAGGCCGCCCAGAAGGATTGGCTGGGCTCGTTGCTCTGTGTGCCTTGAAGAATGTACGTCTATGCGGAAATGCCAGGAAGGAAAATGTGTGGTTCCCCTCCGGGTGCACACAAGCACTTCTGATCTGTGAACAAGCACCACACCTGTGTGCCCTCACGTCCCTAGGCTCCCTGCCTCTTGGGGAGGGCGGGGAGGTATGTGACGTTGAGGGTTTCTAAATACCAGCGAAGAAGGCAGGAGAACGTTCTCCTTGGGGGAGTCAGGAGTAGCTGACACAGCCACTGGTCTGAGGACGTTCAAGTGTAGGCCCCCCTATAATTAGTCAGCTGGGTTCAAACTGGTGTGGCACGAAAGCCCGCCGCCCACTCTCTCGCGGGGGAGAACCTGAACCAAGGCAAATTCACAGCAGCCCAAAGTGGTGCCTACGAGCCGGCGCCCGTCTCTAACGAGATGTATCCCGGCTGACGGGTGCTTGTGTCCTCTTCCCTGTGTTCCTGGGGAGCCCCACTTAGGCGTCTTCTCTGCCTTCCTCTGGCTTTCCGGTTGGCCTTGGGTTCCAGAGGGACCCTCCTTGCCTTTGCCGTCTCTTCTGCGGCCCGTTGTTGAACATGATCCCGGGGACCGCTGACCGGAGAGGGCAAGACAGCGTGCCCCCCACCGCAGAGGCCCAGCTACCCGCAGTGACTGGGAGGGCCCGGACGCTGGCCTCTTCTTCTGCAGGCGCTTCCGGGGGCGGCTGTGACCCAGCACCACAGAGTGCGCGGCTCGAGCCACAAGAGGGACTGTCGCACAGCTCCGGAGCTGGAGGTCAAGGTGTCTGCAGGATCGGCTCCTTCTGAGGCCGCTCTCCACCTTCGAGTGGTTTCCCGTCTGTGGTGCTCCTCGGCCTGGCACGCTGCTTGGGGCACACTGCTTGTTGTAAGGATGCAGTCTCACTGGGTGGGGTCCTCCCTGAAGACCTGACCCCAACTCGACCATCTGCAGACACTGCATTTCTGGGTCCATGCACAGCTGCCGGGGCAGGGGCTTCTGCGGCTTCTGAGGGGACACAGTTCAATCGAGAATAACCGTCAGGGTCATTGCTCCGAGCCCAGCTCGCCTGCAACAGCTGTGGAAGGCGAGAGGCCCGGTCTGCACCCCACGCGCGGCCGTCGGGGGGACACGAGGTGGCCTCATCTGCACGCGTGAGGCCACAGGTCTGCAGAGCTCAGTGTCAGATAAGACTGCGAACCTCACCGACAGTTTGGGATCTCGATGTCAGAGAACCGTCCCAGACGCCCCCACGGCCGCTGGCACCTCTCTTCCCGCAGCGAGCGATCCCAGAAACGTCCTTGCCAAGGGACAGGACATAGTAGCATGAGACACACGTTTGCACCCCCAGTGATTAACGAGTCACGAGGCAGCCCTCCGCCAGTCTTGCAAAAATGACTTTTCGCAGGATAGTGTGCAAAGTGGAAAGATGCCTGATCCTGATGTATCACACTGGGAAAATCGTGCCGGAAAACCAGGAGCACCGGAGGCATTTGTTGTGGAGTCTAGGGATTATTGTGTAATTGTGATTATAAATTATATTTTATGTGAAATAAATTGAAACAAATTTGGGGTGCCCGAGTGGCTCAGTCGGTTGAGCGTCCGACTTCAGCTCAGGTCATGATCTCACAGTTCATGAGTTCGAGCCCCACGTCGGGCTCTGTGCTGACAGCTCAGAGCCTGGAGCCTGCTTCCGATTCTGTGTCTCCCTCTCTCTCTGCCCCTCCCTTGCTCACACTCTGTCTCTTTCTGTCTCTCAAAAATAAACAAACACTAAAAAAATTTTTTTTAGTTAAAATAAATTTATTTATATAATTTGGTTGCATTTGTTTTCAAGATAAAACATCAGCAGAACTATATATATTTTTTTCACGATCTACCATGAAATTCTCATCCTCTTTTAAGGTAGGCTTTACCTGGGAACAAATGGCCTCACATGACATCGACACTGTGTCTCCTGCCATCTCCTGGGTTAAACTCAGTCCCCTCCAAGGACAGCCAGTGATGTGATATCCGGATAAGGACACACGACACACCACGGAAGTTTTAATTTTGCGATCCTGTCATAACAGCTGGTGTCTAAATCGGCCAACATTTCACAGCACCAAGGACGAGAAATTGGTAGATCCCTTCCGGTGAAGATCCCAGGTGGCTGCCTTCGAACCAGCTCTTTCTGGAAGGAAGTCTAGGCACAGGAAGGTACAATGAACAGGGCATCTAAAGTTTTGGAGTTTTAATCCCAGTGTAGGTGTTGATACTTTCTCAGTTATTCCACTAAAGAAATGGGGTCAATCCCAGCATAAAACCATCTCGTGTTACGAGTAAATGCATACATTTCAAAGAACTGCCAACCGGTTTCTGAAGACGTGAAGATTCTACTGGGAGGCATTGAGATAGTCTGTGAGGGGCAATGCCCCAAAGTGGAGGACACCAGAGGGACCAGACGGCGCTCGAGGGGTGGTTCACGTTTCGTACCCACGTTTCTCTGAATAACAGCTTGTACATTCGCGTGCAACGGGACAGAGTGGGAAGGAGGGTGTCAGGGGTTAAAGCAGCAGTAGGACGTCAGGCAGAAGCAGGGGAGCCAGTGGGGGCTGTGGGGGGGAGGCTCTGCAGTGTCAGCAGGCGATTCCCATGGGGCATGGGACTGGCTTGTTGGAATAATTCTGTGAGCTCTCAGGGAAGTGAGTCCCACTGCTGGGAGATGAACGGGCGCTGTGTTTGGTCCCCGTGATGAGGAGGGTGTTTGGGAAGCGAACCGCATCCCTGGGAGTGGAGAACGCGCAGTTAGGCCATTTGAGCTCATGCCCGGGCGCACAGACCTAATTGTAGGTCTCACGGCACGGGTGAGGGCAGGGGCTGTCGTCACCTCTGGTCACACGGAAGCCCGAGGCCGCTGTGCTGGAATGAGATGGACAGAATGGGGGAGCAACATGCGGACCTACTGGCCCTGGCCGGGGCCCCCCCAGCTGGTGTCCGGGAATAATAGCTGTGCGACTAGAGGATTGGGGGTGGCTAGGCAGGTGGGAGGGAGGGATCAAAAGGAGGAGGTTAAAGCCACGCCTCTTGCTTTGTCGTCTGGATGAGGCCCGAGCTTCTAGTTGGAGGCCTGCAGCGAATACGTTGGGAAAACTAGGATTGAGGGAGGCAAGAAAAAGGACCACAGAGAAAAGTTTGTATTTCTGGTGGAAAGACCTGAATTAGGAGCTAGAACACTCAGCTTCATTTCGCCACGAGCGAGGCATTCATCGTCGAGTCACTGTTTCCTTCCTGATCTGCAAGGGGATATCAGAGTAATACCAGCCCACCTGTGAAAATACAATGAGACGATAGACGTGCAAAACTCTGAAATACTTTTCAGGTGGAAAACAATGTGGTCGATAAGCATTATCCTTCACACTTGGCTTCAACTGATTTTACTCTGAAGGTGAATAAATATTTAAAGTAACTAGTCCTGGGAGGTAAACTAGAAGGGATTTTTTTTTTAAAGATTAAAAAATTTCTTAACGTTTATTTATTTTTGAGACAGAGAGAGACAGAGCATGAATGGGGGAGGGTCAGAGAGAGAGGGAGACAAAGAATCTGAAACAGGCCTCAGGCTCTGAGCTGTCAGCACAGAGCCCAACGCGGGGCTCGAACTCACGAGCTGTGAGATCATGACTTGAGCCGAAGCCAGACGCTTAACTGACTAAGCCACACAAGTGCCCCTTTTTTAAAAAGATTTTTAATGTTTATTTATTTTTGAGAGACAGAGACGTGGCACGAATGGGGGAGGGGCAGAGAGAGAGGGAGACACAGAATCTGAAGCAGGCTCCAGGCTCTGAGCTGTTGGAGCCCATGAACCGTGAGATCATGACCTGAGCCTAAGTCGGATGCTCAGCTGACTGAGCCACCCAGGCGCCCCAATGAGGGATTTTTAAATGTTGTTTGTTGTTTAAAATAGCTTGCATACTTTGGGTGCTCTTTAAAAAAAAACAAAAAATAGAAATGATACACTTTTTAGTTGGACTGTGTTTTTGGGCAGCCACGTCATTTAAAAATGAAGAGATGAACATCAGAATCAGGCAAGGACATTTCAAGAGAAACAAACATAAGCATAGGTGCAAAAATCCTAAAAAGAATATTAGTAAATCAAATCCAACAATGCATACCATTATACACCACAACCGAGTGGGGTTCGTCCCAGGTATGTAGTGTCAACATTTGAAAATCAATTAATGCAGTCCACCACGTCAGTGGGCTAAAGAAGAAAAATCACATGATCATATCAACAGATGCAGAGAAAGCATTTGACAGAATCTAAACCTTATTCATGATAAAAACTCTCAACAAACTCCTCAAATTGATCAGGGGAATCTACAAAAAACCTACAGCTAATATCACTTAATTGTGAGAAACTTAAATCTTTCCTGCTAAACTCAAGGAAAAATTTGAAAACAAATGGAATTTGTAATTTAAAAATATTTCCATTCACATTAGCATCCCTCCAAAATGAAATACTTAGGTATAAATCTAACAAAATATGTACAAGGTCTACATGAAGAAAACTACAGAACATTGATGAACGGTACCAAAGAACTAAATAAATGGAGAGATATCCCATGTTCATGGATAGGAAGGCTCAATATTGTCAATGTCATTTCTTCCAAGCTTGATCTATGGATTCAATACAACGCTAGTTAAAATCCAAGTAGGTTATGTTGTGATTGTTGACAAACTGATTCTAAAGTTCATATGGAGAGGCAAAAGACCCCGAATTGCCAACACAGTGTTGAAAGAGAAGAACCAAATCAAAGAACTGGCACTACCCAATTTCAAGATTACTATAAAGCTACTGTAACCAAGACAGTGTGGTATCAGCAATAAAATAGACAAATAGATCAATGGAACAGAACAGAGAGTCCAGAAATAGATCCTCATAAGCATAGTCATCTAATCTTTGAGAAAAAAGCAAAGGCAATACAATGTAACAAAGATAATCTTTTCAACAAATGAGGTTAGATATCCACATGCAAAAAAATTAATCTAGACACAGACCTTACACCCCTCACACACACACACACAAATAACTCAAATGGACTATACTCCTAACTGTAAAATGCATAAAACTCCTAGAAAATAAGACAATATCTAGATGACCTAGGGTTCAGAGATGCGGTTTTAGATTCAACATGAAAGATGCAATCCATAAAAATAAATTGATAAGCTGGACCTCATTAAAATTAAAAACTTCTGCTCTGTGAAAGGCAACGTCAAGAGAATTAGAAGGCAAGCCTGCGAGAAAATATTTTCAAAAGACACATCTGTTAAAAGACTGTTATCCAAAAGTATACAGAACTTTAAAACTCACCAATAATAAAATGAACAGCCCAATTAGAATATGAGCCAAAGATCTGAACAAACATCTCACCAAGGAAGATATACAGATGACAAGTAAGCATATGAAAAGATGTTCAACATCACCTGTCATCAGGGAAATGCAAATTAAAGCCACAACGAGATATCACAGCACACTTATTAGAATGGCCAAAATCCAGAACACTGACAATGCTGGTGAGGGTGCAAAGCAACAGAAACTCTCATTCTTTGCTGGTGGGGATGCAAAATGGCGCAGCCATTCTAGAAGACAGTTGGTGGTTTCTTACAAAACTAAACGTACTCTTACCATATGACCCAGCAATCGTGATCCTTGGTATGTACCCAAAGGAGTTGAAGACTTGTCTCCACACAGAAACCTGCACGAGGATGTTTACAGCAGGTTTGTCCCTAATGGCCCAGACTTAGAAGCAACCAAGATGCCCTTCAGTACGTGATGCGCAAATACACTGTGGTCCTTCCAGGCAACGGATTGCCTGGAAGTAAGAAGAAATGAGTCAAAAGAAATTTACTCATTAAAAGTAAAAGAAAAAGAAATGAGCTATCAAGCCATGAAAAGCCATGGAGAAACCTGAAATGCATGTTACTCGGTAGAAGAAACCAATCTGAAAAGGCGCCACAGTGTGTGATTCCAACTACGTGACACTCTTGAAAAGGCAAAACTGTGGAGATGATTAAAAGATCAGTTATTGCATCGGGTTCTGGGGGGGAGATAAGTGGGGGGCACATAGAGGATTTCTAGGGCAGTGAGCCTGCTCTGCGTGATGCCCTGATGGTGGACACATGACGTCGCACGTTTGCCCAGACTCAGAGAACGCACGACAGCAAGAGTGACCCCCATGTGAACTGTGGACTCTGGGCGACTAGGACGTGTCAGCACGGGTTCACCTATTGTAACGAATGTGGCGCTCTCGGGGGGGATGTTGATAATGAGGAGGTCACGCATGTGGGGGGGAGAGGTCATGCACGTGGGGGGGAGGGGGCCCAATGGAAAATCTGTGCACCTTACATTCAATTTTGCTATGAACTTAAAGCTGCTCTAAAAATACAGCTCGTTAATTTAAAAAAAAAAATTTTAACGTTTATTCATTTTTGAGACAGAGAGAGACAGAGCATGAACGGGGGAGGGGCAGAGAGAGAGGGAGACACAGGATCAGAAGCAAGCTCCAGGCTCCGAGCCATCAGCCCAGAGCCCGACGCGGGGCTCGAACTCACAGACTGCGAGATCGTGACCTGAGCTGAAGTCGGACGCTTAACCAACTGAGCCACCCAGGTGCCCCTCAGCTCGTTAATTTAAAACGGTGGCCAAGTTAAAAAGAATCATGTGGCCAAATCACATTTATAGTGTGAGGGCGCACCATGTACACACACACACACACACACGTACACAAAGCAACAGGACACATCAAAATGTATGTGGAAATATAAAAATACCTCAGGGTAGCTAGCGGGATGGATGCCTTTGCAGAGCAGGAGACAGGAGAGCGGCCAGAGGAACTTTGTCTGCAGTATTCTGGGTTTTTTTTTTTTTTGGTTTTGTTTTTTTTAAGGAGAATGAATTTATAACTTCTGTAATTTACCAGTAATTAGGAATATATAAGAATAAGTAAACGATCGCTTGCAAACCCCCCCCCGCCCGAGAAACAAACAGCCCTGTAACTTAGAGCCACCTCTCAGTGTTTGGGGCTACGGCAAACACATCGCGTGTTTCTCCTAAGTAACGAGAAGCGGGAAAGGGGGTAAGGAGACGGAGGTGGCCTGTCTCTGCCCCTTGATAGCAGACAAGAGTTGGGTAGCAGCGAAGACTCCAGCACCAGGTGTGGGGACCCAGGAAATGTGACGGGTGCGGGTCTGTCATTATTGGAGCGCCTGGGTGGCTCGGTCGGTTAAGCGTCCAGCTCTTAATTTCCGCTCAGGTCATGATCTCACGTTTTGTGAGTCTGAGCCCCGCGTCCGGTTCGGCACCCAAGCTGGCTTGGGATTCTCTCTCTCCCTCTCTGCCCCTCCCCCACTTGCTCATGCACTCTCTCTCTAAATAAATAAACTTAAAAAAAAAAACTAAAAGGGAATCCACGGGGAGCCATGGGTGAACGCCTTGGGCATCTGAACTGCTCAGAGCAGAGAAGTGCTTGTCCTCTGTTCCTGGGTGGCTGGAAACCAGGAATGCCGCATCATCTCCTTGTCCTAAAATCAGAAAGACGGTGTTCGAGAGAAGGACCTCAGAAATGTTGCCCTTTCTCTTTCTGGACCTTTATTTTTACACTTGATCGTGGACCTTTATTTTTAACATAGAGCTTTCGTCGTTTGTGTGTGTGTGTGTGTGTGAGGTTGCACCAGAAGGGTTTTTTTTTTCTTTAATGTTTATTTTTGAAGGAGAGAGACAGAGTGTGAGTGGGGGAGGGGCAGAGAGAGGGAGACACAGCATCCAAAGCAGTTTCCAGGCTCTGAGCTGTCAGCACAGACCCGGTGCGGGGGCTCGAACTCACGAACAGTGAGATCATGACCTGAGCCGAAGTCGGACGCTTAACCGACTGAGCCACCGAGGTGCCCCGAGAACGGTTTTTTAAAGAGGTGGGGCAGGACATCCGGCTTAAAGGCTGTCAGTTCAGATTGAGGGCCAAGATTTTCTCTCCAGAAGCTGCACACATGACTGAAATGGTTCAGGAGTCGAATTGTTAGGGTGTCCTCAGAGTTTCCCCTTTAAATGGCTTGTGCCTGGGGCGCCTGGGTGGCTCGGTCGGTTGAGCGTCCGGCTTCGGCTCAGGTCATGATCTCACGGTATGTGGGTTCGAGCCTCGCATCGGGCTCTGTGCTGACAGCTAGGAGCCTGGAGCCTGATTCGGATTCTATGTCTTCCTCTCTCTGCCCTCTCTCTGCTCTCTTTCTCTCGATAAACAAACAAACAAATAAATAATAAATAAGTAAATGGCTTGTGTTTGTACTCTTGACATGTATTTTTTCTGTGTGAATCCAAGGAGGCATCCTGGGCCTTGAGCTGAAAGCCAGCCACACAGACCCCCGTGGGGCCCATGCACCCCATCCGCGGTCCCGCCTGGCCAGTCTCTGACTTGTTTCTGGAGAGGGAGGGGTGCCTGGCCCACGTGACTCCTTCTAGCTCACAGAGGTCAACGGCGCTCGGGCCCCAGCGTCCGAGCTGAGCCCCTGCCTGGGGGGCTGCTGTCGATAGATCAGTGCTAAGTAGCCACCTGTTGATTCTCTTCCCAGGAGACTATCTGCCCAAGAAACGCTCTGGACGGTCCCGGGTGGTCCTGAAGGGTTCGTGCAAATGAGCGTTGGCTCCCTGGTGCCGTACCGCCTGAAGCGCCTCGGAGAAGGTGCGGGTCAGAGCTGGGCCGCCTGGCCTTGAACGTCCGCCCAGCGCTCGCCAGCCCTCCGCCAGCACCCGCCGGTGAGAGGAACAGCAGACGCTCTGGAGATGTCGCGACCTGCTTCTCCACCCCAATGTCTCTCTTTTCTTGGCGCTCACACCTCATGCTTTCACTCCGAATATTTGTATTGCTTCTCCCACGCGCGAGCCTCCGCGTGCCAGGCAACACGGGAAGGCAGCGCTGCAGCGGACCGTCTGTTTCAGAGTGTGCGGTCCGCTTGCAAGAGAGGACCTTCTAGCAAATAGGAACACAAGCAAATCTAAATGCAAGACAGCAGGAGCAGCAGTAACGTAGACCGGCGGGTCCCGCCCAGGGAGGGAAGGAGTGTGGCGGGCTGTGGGGGTTCAGAGACGGATCACCTCCTGCCCCGCGGGGGGCGGAGATGCTGAGGAAGGGGAGAGCCTGTGGGCCGGCAGACACACAGGGACATCAGGACCGCAGGAAGTGCACACGGTCTTCAAACACCTTTCCCACCTGCTCAGCACCGAAGCGTTTCCGGCGTCAGAATTAAAAGGCTGAAACAGCTTACTTCCTAGTTACTAGCAAAGGCAATTCTTGGACTTAATTTAACTAAGGTGTGAGTGACTACTATGGAGTCTTCAGTCATCTTCGTGGCGCAGGCTATATTACTTTTTCCCTGGATGTTGCTGAGGAATTTTCTTTCTTTTAAAAAAAAAATTTTAACGTTTATTTAGTTTTAAGAGAGAGAGAGGCAGAGTGCAAACGAGGGAGGGGCAGAGAGAGAGGGAGACAGAATCCGAAGCAGGCTCCCGGCTCTCAGCCCAGAGCCGGGCGCGGGGCTTGAACTCACGAACCACTGAGCCACCCGGGCGCCCCTGCTGAGCAATTTTCAAAGGGGACTGATTCCTAGAGATGGGTCTTCCTGGGGCGGGTAGGATGCTAGCCCACAGAGTATGTGCAAGTGAGCCTTTGATGCAGCCAGTGGGGGCTGGGGTGCTAACAGCCGACCTCCCACGGCAGGGACCCCCCTGGGACTGGCCCTGTGACCGCAGAAGTGTGGATGCCAGACGTACATCTGTCCTTCAGATGCAGGTCGGCCCCAGTGAAGGGACACAGGTCTCCTGCGGAGCCTTAGAGGTGTCAGGACGTCTTCAAAGGGCCTGGGACTCTTACAGAGCACACACGGCCGCTGGGACTCCGTGGGACTGGAGGGTGGGCTTGGGAATCAGGAGTCTGAGCTGCTGCACCTGTGGCTGGGCGTGGTGCTCAGAAGGGACAGGTAGCTTCCGTGCCACCAGCCCTGCGGGGGCCTGGCCCGGAGCTGGCCCAGGTGTGGGTACTGACCGGCATGCGGTGTGCATGCTCTCGTGAATCAGAAGGCTCCCACCGGCCTCTGGGTAGCAACCATGTGTGTGACGGGCAGCTGGGTGGCCTCACGTGGGGCCGGACCCGGGAGGGGACGCAGCACAGCACGTGCAGCAGTGAGCGTCCTCCACCGTCATCTGGAGTTTCAGGGCCTCGGGCTGTGGAGGTGGACCCCTGTGCACGTGAGCTCCGGGGGCTCAAGCTGCCTTCCCGGGGTCACGTCCAAGACCCCAGCAGCCGAATGAGGTGCCCCAACCTTAGCTCCAAAGTCTCCTGCTAAACTAGTCCCCAGGCCCTCTGTCGTGTTAGTGAGAAACGTGCTCCCGCACACAGAGGGACGGCGGGGGGGGGGGGGGGGGGGGACGCTACGCTTCAGTCTCAGGCCCTCCGGTGGCTCAGACCCGGCACCAGGTCAATGCCGAGTTTACTCCTGTTGGGTTTTCGTCAGCATCGAGTGTCTCTTGCACAGACATGATGAAACATTACTACGGATGCTTCACTGCGTTTGCCAAACTTCCTGGGCATTTGTGTTTGTAACGACCTGCGGAACGTGGGGATTTCCACTCCTGGAAAGCCTAAGGTTATGGGAGATGGGGCGCCCCGAGAAACGGGGGTGCGCACGGCTCAGCGAAACCCACAATTCCTCAGATGCCCATCATGTGCGAGGCGCCCTCCACGTTCCTCAGGAAACTAGTTCAGCCGCTGCCCGTTGGGTAACAATAGCCTGGAAGTCACCCTCGACCTCGGCAGGAGCTCAGGAGGTCAGAGCCCTCCCAGGCCACACCCGCCCCTCGGACCAGGTCTCTGGTCCTGCTCAGCCTTCCGCCTTCTTCCTCCTCAGTGGGATCCTTCCAGTGGCGGCTGTCGCTTCCTTGGAGTGCCCTCCTGTCTTAGTGCCCCTGCAAGACAGAATGCAGCCAGCAGAACAGAGATGCATCGCCAGAGGCAGTGCCCCATGCTGCTGTGATCTCTTCTTGTTTCCTAAAAAGCACACGTGGCTGGTTCAGAGATGGCGTTGAAGGCGGAGCTTAAGCCCCCTCCTGCAAGGAGTCTTCTGAGATTAGTCGTGCCTCCCGATGGCCAGTGTTCAGTTATCTGTCTTCTTCCTTCTATGGGACTCCATTTCTGCATTTGGCACTTAGATGGTTGTCAATGGAAACAGGAGTTCGTGAGATTTCACACACCTTTCTGGAATGTGGAATTCTCCATCTAAGGACCCGAGCGCTTGAACACTCAAGACCTTGCTTTTCATCCGAGGACCCCTTGAGAAATTACTGAGTCTACCTGAAAATCCGTTTCGAGGCATTTCACGTGTGTCCGTTTTCATGTGGTATCATTCTTGCCAGCTCAACCGAGCCCCCTGAGGGCAGAAATTATTCATGCAGTTATATGCTATCCCCCCATACTGCTGGTGTGATATATATTCCTATGAGCATAAATAAACTTTATTCAGACACACTTAGGGAGGTGGCACAGTGTGCCTAGTGTTACTCTGATAACTGGAATGTTAATGTTAATATTCTGTGTGGGTGAACGTCTTTATTGGTTAATAGTATTTGGAGGGGTTCTTAGATTCTTTATTACGATAGAAGGAATTTGTTAACGGTGTCAAATCAAGGTTGAAAACAACTCATGAGACTCACATCTAATTTTTTCACTATATATATGTATGTATATATATATATATATACATGTATGTACACACACATGCATACATATATGTATGTGTGTGTATACATATATATATATTCACAATGAACAAGAAAATATGGATAGGTTCATTAAGAAAACAGTAAGAAATGAACTGGAGCGAGTTACCTGTATCCCATTATTTGTTCTTCTAGTAACAGGCTCAGTTGATCGGGAAAGTTGCTTCGTGGCCTTCAGTTTTCTCATCTTTCAAAGAAGAGAGTACAGGTAGGAATGTTTGGGGGGTAATGAAACAAACCTACATTCAAAATCATAGCAGGTCCTCAGTGAATCTGAGGCCCACCTTGAGGAACAGTGAATGCTCGTAGGTTTGAATCCCACCTCTCTGTGTCTCTTACTGGGAGTGAGAACTAATGACTTAAATTCCTCACGAATCTCAGCTTCTCCTCTACCCAACGGAAACAAGAACATCTGCTTGATGAGATGTCGGGGGACGCTATCAGGGATGGGAAATAAAACAGCAGAGGATAACCCTCGTATATAGTACATAGTGGGTATCTGATCAATGTCAAAGTTGGATTGATGTATCCGTATCAAGACTCTAAGTGTCTATTGATGGATTACAGATTCCAGCTCTTGGTGAATTCTCATGGGATGGTTGTTGAGACCTGGGGATACTGGCAATGGTGAAGATCATCTCCAGGAAGCCAGTATGCTCATGGGGGGCCCCTGGCAGTTCTAGACTTTACCCAGTGGGCAATCGAGCCATTGTAGGACATCTGAAGTCTCACCGGTGGTCCTTGGATGCTTTCTGGCCATTGCGGGTGACGTCGAGTTATCCCCAGAGTGGAGGAGGCTGTCCAGAGCGTCTCTGATTTGCTGAGTTTCCAAAGTGGTGGCTCGGGTCCAACCCCCTGTGCCAAGATGTCTCCATGCCCCTGGAAGGTCCTCTGCCTGTGTCCCGTGAGGTGGCCTCAGGCTTACCTGTCTCAGCATTGATCTCCAGTCTGGCCCGACTATGACCGAGCAAAAGCGAAGATGGCAAAAAACGCACACGCTGGTTCTGAAGCCAATGGGCAAAATTCAGAGAGAGGATGGAGGTACCCTGTGACACCAAAACTGGAGAGTCTCCTTGCAGGGGCGCTTGACATGTAGCTTCGTATCTGTGCAGGTTGGACATGTGGGTCTCTGGAAAACTAGAAAGTGGAGCTCCCAGGGTAGAGGTGGGCTTGATTTCACAGGAAAAGACAAGCACAGTTTTGTGGAAAAGTGTGCTCCTTTGTGTCTCCTCCCTCCTCCCTCCTCCCTCCTCCCTCCTCCCTTCCTCCCTCCTCCCTTCCTCCCTCCTCCCTCCTCCCTCTCTCCCTCTCTCCTTCCTGTTCTGTTTGCTGGATGCTAGCCTCGGGATTTGCACGTCTGCATAGACTCTGCACCTTCTAAGTCTCTCAAATGTCTTCACAGAGTCTGTTTGCCTGCTAACGATGAGTCTGTCTTTTTGGAAAAGCAGACACAGGATCCAGATGGTCTTTGCTGAAGGTCCAAGGAGCTCCCCTGGGACGACTGGACGGCAAGCCCTCGCCTCCCCTTCCGGGGCTGCACCGTGCGTCCTTAGAAACTCTCGTCACTCCCCCTTTCTCTTCCATTCTTCGGGCCTATATTGTGCTTCTCCCATCTTATCTGTATTTGGGAGTTGAAGCAGGACCTTGTGTCATGGGTCTTACTGGTACCACATGCTGTTTACTTGGTCACCTCCCCCCGGGGCCGCCTTCCTTCCATGAGGCTTCTCAGCGGCCTGGTGGAAGGCACCTGACCCGCTGCCCTGGCGGGGACGGGGAGCCGCCAGCCCGGTGCTCGGCCACCACTCAGGGCAGAGGGACACCTGCAGGGGAGGCGAAGGCGACGGGGCTGCGACCACAGAGGTGGGGGCCTGCGTGTGGTGCCATCAGGGCTCCCCAGACACGACCTTTGTCGTTGCACAGAGATGTTTTACACTCTCGTTCAAAGTAGAGGAGTCTTTTCGCCATGCGGTCGGTGCCCCTCCTCCTGCGAGAACGGGGTGGACATTCTCCTGCCTCCTCGTGGGGGCAGCCTGACTTTGACCCGGGCGATGAAAGCTGTTGAGTCACCTCGTGGGGGATGTACCTTCGAATGCAGTGAGAAACAGCTTTGGGTTGGGGATCAGGAAACCCGGGCAGCCCCGTGGCTCCTCCAAGAAGGGCTGTCCCCTAGCCCGCGTCTGGTAAATTCTCTGAATCCGACCTTCCTGATTGTCAAAGGCGATAGAAACACCTGCCTGATTTTCCAACCTCTGGAGGTTATTGTAAGGGTGAAAATCAAAGTTGGGGGTGGAGTGGGCTGGGTATTTTGTGAACTGTACAAATTGTATAAACTCTATAAATATAAAGTATCATCTCATTTCTTTTCATATCAGCATATATAGAAATTCCTACTGGGACGCTTGGGTGGCTCAGTTGGTTACTTGTCCGACTTCGGCTCAGGTCATAATCTCGCAGTTCATGGGTTCAAGCACCATGTTGGGCTCTGTGCTGACAGCTCAGAGCCTGGAACCTCCTTCGGATTCTGTGCCTCCCTCTCTGCCCTTCCTCTGCTCATGGCTTGTGCTCTCTCTCTCTCTCTCTCTCAAAAATGAATAAACGTTGAAAAAAAAAATTTTTAAAGAGATATTTTATTCTAACTAAATTCAACTTTCTTGGGAAGGAGAAGGATTCCTTGCCTGTCTTAACCTCAGTGCCTTATTTAAGAGCCTCTGACTATATGATATTTGTATTGCTCAGGGTTCTGCAGAGAAACAGAAGACAGAGAAACAAAGATTGAGGGATTTCAGAAATTGGCTCAGGACATGGTGGGGGCTGAACTTTCTAAACTCTGCAGGCTGACAGGAGACCTGTGGATTCTGCTGGCCGGAGTCTGAATTCTACAGGGCGCCAGGCGGGAAACGCAGGCAGGGTTTCTGTGTTGCAGTCTTGAGAATTCCTTCTTTGGGAAACTGCTATTTTTGCCTTCAACCAATTAGATTAGGCCCACCCACACACCGTAGAGGGCGATCTTCTTGGCTCAAAGTCTACAGATTTAGATGTTAGTCACATCTTAAATAAACTTTTACAGTGACATCTAGACCGGTATTCGACCAAATAACTGGGCACCATAACCTAGCCAAGTCGACACATAAAATTAATCATCACAAATTCTAAAGCAGCTTTTTAAAAACCTGGTCACTGGGCCGCCTGGGTGGCTCAGTCGGTTGAGCGTCCGACTTCGGCTCAGGTCATGATCTCGCGGTCCGTGAGTTTGAGCCCCGCGTCGGGCTCTGTGCTGCCAGCTCAGAGCCTGGAGCCTGTTTCGGATTCTGGGTCTCCCCCTCTCTCTCTCTGTGCCTCCCCTGCTTAGCTCGGTCTCTCTCTCAAAACTAAATCAACATAAGTAAAATAAAATAAAATAAAATAAAATAAAATAAAATAAAATACCTAGTCACAGAACTAAAATCTCAACAAGGAGAGGTGGACAAGGTGTCCTCATTACAAGGCAGCTACCTTGTTTGTTTCTCCCAAAAGAGAAAGAAAGAATCACAATGTGATTATACGTGCCAATAACAATTTAAGCGGGCTCGCTGTAATCTCATTTGGGGGGACACACTGAAGTCATACACTAGGTTACATTTTTTGCTCTGAAATAAAAGCTTTTATTGTTTTCTTTTGTTTTGTTTTTTACTTTAATTACGTGCAGCGCAAGCGTCTTGTGCCGGTAGAAACTTAATGAATAATGGGTATTCCCGTCACTAATGCATTTTCCGGGCCAAGAACAGGCTCTCGAAAGAAACTAGAACTAGTTTGCTGTCCCCAGAAAGGTCAGGCTGCTTTTAGGGAATCATCAAAACAACAGAAAAACCAGGCCTCAAAATCCAAAGCCATAAAGCTTCCACATCTAACCAAAACGTTCTACCGATAAAATTGTGCCAAAGTAGTAAACTAGCCGATTCTAAAAACCAGCTGAACTTTGGCACCAGCTCTGGGAGACTCTGAAGTGTGGGGAGTGTATTCTGGTCTGGTGAGGGGGTGGATGCCTGGATGGTCTGCTGAGTACTGACGGACATGTGCCCATGAACCCCGCCCGGCAAGATAGGGTTACACAGATAAGCATCAGAGTAGACCCTGAGCTGGGAACACTTTGGGTTTTCTCAAAGAGCCCCCACTTTTTCCTCAGATGCTTTTTCACACACAAATCTTTCCCCATCAAGATAAGGAGCTGCCCCGGGGGGTGGGGAGCGCCCCCATTAAGCGTCTGACTTCCGCTCGGGTCATGATCTCTCAGTCTGTGAGTTCGAGCCCCGCGTCGGGCTCTGTGCTGACGGCTCAGAGCCTGGAGCCTGTTTTGGATTCTGTGTCTCCCTCTCTCTCTGCCTCTCCCCTGCTCACGCTCTGTCTCTCTCTGTCTCTCTCAAAAATAAACAAATACTAAAATGTGTTTGTTTGTTTGTTTTAAGATCAGGAGCTGCCCCTAGAAACTTGCTGGTGGAAACTTCACAGGAACAGAGAGGGCTCAACTCCAAGAGGGGTTCTTGGGCTTGAAAGGGTCTGTATGGAAGCAGCAGAGGAAGGGTCTGTATGGAAGCGGGTTGGCCTGGGGGACAACATAGGACAACATGAATGCGCACGTGGGTATCGGTGCAGCTTCCTGCCTGGATCCCAGCTCAGGGATGCCCGGGAGACTCAGGGTCCCCACCGCCCTGTTCCTGAGCTGCCACCGACTCCTCCAGACTCGACGACGAATCACTGAGGGCAAGTGAACAGGGCCAGCAACAGAATTTGAAACAACGTCCCTATCCATCTTAAAAAATGGTCCTGTCTCCCGGTGTGCATGCAGTTAAATCTTTTCTTTCTTTAATTTTTTTTAATGTTTATTTATTTTGAGAGAGAGAGAGAGAGAGAGAGAGAGGCAGAGAGAGAAGGAGACACAGAATCCGAAGCAGGTCCAGGCTCCGAGCTGTCAGCACAGAGCCCGACGCGGGGCTAGAACCCACGAACCCTGAGATCATGACCTGAGCCGAAGTCGGACGCTCAACCGAATAAGCCACCCAGGCACCCCATAGACCTTTCTTTAAATAATGGTTTTTATTTTTTTTTAAGTGTATGTATTTATTTTGAGAGAGAGAGAATGAACACAGTGGGAGAGAGGCAGAGAGAGGGATTGAGAGAGAATCCCAAGCAGGCTACACACTGTCAGCACAGAGCCCGACGCGGGGCTTGGAGTCACGAACCCAGAGATCACGACCTGAGCTGAAGCCGGACGCTTAACCGACTGAGCCACCCTGGCGACCCTGCAGTTAGATCTTTTAAAATGACCCAAATGCGTGTGATAAATGGCCCGTATGAACTCTGAGAAAGTCATGACAACTCTCGAAACCATAGCTGGGAGGTGGGTGTCTTTCCAGAATTGCTGATTCTGTTGAACTAAACTGATTTTTCTCTATTTTTGCATCTTTCCAGTCCCTCGCTGAGCACAGGAAACAAAGAATCTTCCGTGGTTTGTCCCTGAATTCCATCACCCTTGTTTCCCCCCAAACCTTGAAGTTAAATTTGTTTCCAACTGCTTAATAATCAAAATTTATTTCTTCACCTATGGCCGGCGCCGTGTTAGGGTGTTGTGTGTGGAGAACAGGAGAGTGTGGGGAAATGAGAAACTACGATGCTAATGTCTCAAGGAGTGTATAATGTTATGGTTTAGGTTGGGGTGGGGAGGGAGACCACATGCACACACACACGCGTGCACACACACACACATGCACACCCACATATGCACGCACACCCACACAGGACATATGCACACACAGGCACATGCACACAGGCACACATCCGTGCATGCCTGTACACACATGCGTGTACATGCACGCGCACACATGTACACACTCACACACCTATGTGCACGCACATACGCACACATGCATGCGCACACACGTATGCACATACATGTACACACACATATGCATGCAGGCACACACATGCACACACACGTGCACATGCAGGCACACATGCACGCACCCATGCACGCACACCCATGCAGGACATATGCACACATGTGCACACACCCGTACATGTGTGTACATGCATGCACACATACATAATGTACACATGCATGCAGATGCACATACACACACATGCAGGCAGGCACACACATACACATATGTGCACACGCACGCACCCACGCAGCACACACATGCATGCACATATGCATGCTCACGCACATACACATATGCACATACATGTACATACGCACATACGCATGCAGGCATGCACATGCACACACATACCCATGCACATACACATATGCACGTGCACGCACACCCACGCAGGACATATGCACACACATGCACACACCTGTGCATGCCTGTACACACACATGTATACAGGCATGCACACACGCATACATAATGTACACATGCATGCAGATGCACACACATACGTACACACATGCAGGCAGGCACACACATACACATGTGCACGCGCACCCATGCATGCACACACGTGCACGCACATATGCACAAACATGCATGTGTACACACACATACACATATGCACGGACATGTACACACATATGCATGCAGGCGCACACACATGCACACACACACGAAACGGCTGGGAACAAAGAGGGCACTAATGACCTACTAACGGTGGCACAGGGTATTGCTGCTTTAAGAAGTTCCGAGACAAAAAGAGCTCCGCGCGGCCTACAGCCACAGAGGTGGTTTCGACTTGGCTTCACGGAGCCATTTTTAAAAAGGCGGATAGTAAGTGAGCAAGAAATGTTCGTTTAAGGGGCCAGCCCGGGAAGGGGCTCAGAGAGGAAAAGAAAAACACGCGGTCAGGTGGACAGTCCCTACTAACTGGAGTCTGGCAGAGCCCACGTTCCGGTAAAACGAGAGACTTCCTTCGAGTGACTTGTACACGGGCGCGTGGCGGCCCGGACAGGTGGACGGATTCGCGCTTACAGGATTCGTCCCGGGACGCGCTCCCCCTTCGGAATTTCTTTCCTTTGCTCCACGAGCATATTAATTCCTTTCTAGAGCTATGAAAAGAAATCGGTCGAGCTTCTTATGAAGACTCACAACAACCAGTCTTCAAAACAGCGGCACTCCCCTCAAGCTTCATTATACTCACGGCCACTGCTCGGAGAAGCCTGCATCCCGTAAGCAGGCCTTCCGGAACCTTTGCTGGCTGCCTGAAGAGTAACAATCCGGAATGTGCACCAGCGAGACGTGCTGCAGTCAGGAGCAGAGCGTGTCACACGAGCCCTGGTGGAGCCCTGCGGCCCCGGGTCTCGCTTCCCGGTCGGGGTCCCCGGTGGGCACCTGAGGGCAGCCTTCCAGAAGGGCCCCTTTCCTCCAGCAGTGCATGGTTATCTGGGCTGACCTCTGAACTCTCATTGTTGCAGGGGCACATCTTTGAGTTTTTCACCCTTGTTCTTTCAAAATTTGTCTTTAAATTTCGTTTCAAACAGGTGGCGGCCGTGGCCTCCTGGTCCAATCGGCAGGGACGCTCAGCCGTCTCCACTTGCCCCACAAGGTCCCTCACAAGGTCCAGTGGCTCTGTGACTGTCCTCTGGATGGCGGGGTCTCCTCCTAGGGTCGGGGACTCCTCCTAGGTCTCCTCCTAGGCTGGGGGCGTTAGCATTACTGTGGCCAGAGTACAGGCAAGGTCCCGGCCCCCAAAGAGCACCGCACATTAAAGCTCCTGCTCCCGGGGGCTTGGGGTGACTTCCCTATTTGGCAGCTGGTGGCTGGGACAAGTCCAGCAGATGGCTGGTGGCGGCTCAGGGCACGGGCTCCAGAGTCAGCTTCTCATTCCAGCGGCCCAGCCGTGTCCCCGTGGGCAGTGCACCAGCCCTCCTCACCAGGGAGATGGGGCCGCCTGGAGAACAACTAAGGATGTGTGGGTCACAGATGCTCACAGGGCGCTAGTCACAGCGGCCAAATGTCCATCAACAGAGTGTGGATGAACAGAACGTGCCTGGGCCGCTCCACCTGCTGTCACCCGGCCACAAAGAGCAGGGGATTCCGACCCAGGTTACAGCACGGACGGAGCTGGGAAACACTCCAGGTGAAGAGAAACTCTCACAAAAGACAGCAGACCGTCTGGTTCCCCTCTGGTGTCCAGAACCGACAAACCCACGGACACGGAGAGGAGATTCGGGGCCACTGGGACGTGGGGGTGACAGCAGAGTGACTGCTTCGTGGGTACAGGATGCTTCTAAAGGGGTGACGAAAGAGCTCTGGGAGTAGGCGGTGGTTGCTTGGAGTTATGAATGCACCAGACGTCACCAAACTGTGCACTTTAAAACGGCTAATTTTAGGCTGTGTGAATGTTAGCTCGGTTTAAAAAACACCGAGCACGCGGTCTGTTACCCGTTGAGCGCAGGAACCGTTAGCTCAGGGAAACCCGGGCCTCCCACATCATCAGCAGCGCGACTTTTCCCCGCCTTCTCCCACAAGACATCAAGAGCAGAACCACGGGGGGGAAAGTACTGGAATGCCTGTTTTTAAACCACTTCTCCACTAAATTCTCGTTGTGGCCACCCTAGTGCCCTGCCTCGGACCGAGACCTGCAGGTGGCCGGATTCTTGCCTCCTTCCGAGGCACTTCCCATTTTTTGCATCGGCCCCAGGCCACCTTCCACCCAGGTCTTGGCCCTTTCCACTCAGCCCTACTGGCTTCCTGGGGGCGTGACCCCTGGCTGCCTGGGCTTCTCCCCAGGGACCCTGCACTGCCCTGGGACTAGCTGAACCTCGGGCCGTGTTTCTGTTGTCCTGCCAACCCCCCGTCCGTGGATCCCGGTCGGTCGCCGCCACGCCAGACCCACTCCCTGAGAGCCTGGCACCAGGGCGTTCTCAGGGTTTGCTTTTCACCAGTGACTCAGAATTCAGGACAGTGAGGACTTTGATAGACACACGGGCTCAGACTCCTCATTTCACGAAGGTGGAAATCGTGTCCCAGAGAAATTTTGGCAGGGCTCGGACCCAGTGCTGCTGCTGTCTTGGGGTGGGGGGAGCCCTGGGGGGGGGGGGATGTGCTCCCCCAGCCTCTGCAGTGGGCACATGTGGCCTCGCCTCTTCCCCTGCTGGACCAGTTAGTTCCCTGAACCCCCTCACTCTGAGTGTGTTTCCATCGACTCGAGGACCCCGTCACGGGGACGCTCTGGGGTTCGAGCTGTAATCACCGCAGAGACACCTTCCCAACCGTGATGTGTCCTCTGTCAACCCTGTCTCAGAAATAACCTTGAACCCGGTGCAGAGACATGAGCCTCCAGAGCGTCTGATCCCAGGCGCAGAAACCTGCCCCCGTTCTCTGTAAGCAAACAAACCTTCCTGTCACTTGCAGATCTCACCGTCCTGAGGCTCCCGTGTCCCACCATGGTGGATCCTTGGTCACCCAAGTTCCGAGGGAGGTCTTGAATTTACTCCGAAGTGTACTTTGATTCACCCACTGTGTGCTGACAAGTGACTTAGATTGGAAGCTTGTAGATGTTAAAGATCCTGCTTTAAATCTTGCTACAGACGTCCCTTACAGGTGCTTCAATAAATGCGTCTACTGATGATGGGAGGTTTCACTTAGCTCCCTTTTGTGTACTCATTTCTTTGTCTACGCAATGGAAATGGCCTGCTTGTTCCCCTGGGCATTTTGAGGATTAACTTCACGAAGGCTGCAAGGAGCCGGACAGGCACTCGGGAAGTCAGGTATGATTAGGATTTTCCCAGGGAGGTTTGCCTTTCCCTCCCCGCCCCCTGCAAAACCCCTTAGGTAGACAGGAAATGCATTTCCAGACAGGGCAATCAGGAGCATCACAGAGGCAGCCCCGGGGGCTCAGAGGGTGGCTGTCTGGGCCCTGGTCGGTGTTAAATCCCAGCTGAGGATGAGAACAAACCACCACCATCACCAGGGGGCAGCTGGGATCTTCAGATTCCAGGGCAAGGACCTCACATCAAAGAGAGAGAGCTTTCTGCCTTGTGGAAGGAATAGAAGGCAATCCCAACAGAACGTCTCTTTGTTGATGCAAAGTCGTGGCAACCTGATTCGCACGGACCGGCAACACCGTGCTCGGGAATCAGGGTGTCCGAACAGAAATAACCAACATGGGCGAGAGACTGTGCCTACCTTTCATCTGAGTTGGTAGCCTCCAGAACATTCCAGACAGTTGCCAAATTAAAATGCTTGGGAGCTCTGGTCTGATTTAATGGTCGACGATGCAATAAAACCGGTTGCACTCATTGTCAAAATATTTGCCCTCTGCTCCAGGAACGGAGTATTTTTTTTCCCCAGCAAGACGGTGAAATCAACAAAAAGATCCAGCGTGTTTGGGAACAGAATGTAGGAACAGTACAGCGGCAGCTGGGGGCACTCAGGGGACTGACCCATCAAAGGGCCCCACCCAGGCATTTTTCCTTCCAGGTCGCCGTGCTTTTGCTTTGAAAGGAAATGGAGACGATTCTCCCTGCACTCCCTCTCCGTCGCCAAAAATCACTTTCTCCCTTCCACACTCTTCAGGGGTCATCAATGCTGTGATGCAAGCATTTTCTAGCAAAGGTAATTTTCAAGCAAAGGTAATTTCTTTGAGGAGGACGTTGTCCTGCTTCTTAGATGAAATCTTGTTTGTTCCTATTTCCCGGCTCGATCTTATCCTGCAGAAATGGTCTTCTTTTGTTAGTCTGGGGACAGCAAGATACAGTTAATGGAGCAGGTGTCTTTATGGGAAATAACTGACGCTGTTTTGTCTTTTAATATTTTTAATAAAACTTGCAAATGTTTAACACAACGTTTGCTACGAGCCGGAAGCTTTTGCGTGTTTACGTAGGTGTAATGGGATGTTTGATCCTCACCGCTGGTAACCAGAACAGAGGCACGGAGAGGGTATGGGGTGTGCCTCTCGTCATAAAGCCTGTAGGCAGTGGAGTAGGAATAAGAAACAGGCAGAGAACTTTCAAGTCCCTGCAGCATGTTCTAGAAAGCCTGGTAAATAAGAAAACTGTCTGTAATCCCATAAGATCACCTCATAGAGATGTTTCTTGGTCCACATACACATTGTTGTACCAGATTAGAATGATAATCCACGTTAACTCTTACATCCTGAACTCTTGGCTTTGCTATCTAGGTTTCCTGCCTGTTAGCTTTCGTGGCTGCACGGTCACGGTCACGTGGCACATGGAAGGCCGCTCGCCAGCCATTCCCCTATTGTTGGATACTGAGATTGCATCTGAGTTTTCACTGAGAGAAGTAATGCTTCAGTGAGTATCTTTGCCTCGTGTCTCTTCCCATCATTTCTTTAGGGTAAGTAGAAAAAACTACTGAGAGCAATATAGCGACATTTAAAAAGGTATCGAGATCTACCTACTAGTTTATCTTTATTTTTTTATTAAAAGCTTTTGATGTTCATTTTTTTTTTTAATTTTTTTTTCAATGTTTATTTTTGGGACAGAGAGAGACAGAGCATGAACGGGGGAGGGTCAGAGAGAGGGAGACACAGAATCGGAAACAGGCTCCAGGCTCTGAGCCATCAGCCCAGAGCCCGACGCGGGGCTCGAACTCACGGACCGCGAGATCGTGACCTGAGCTGAAGTCGGACGCTTAACCGACTGCGCCACCCAGGTGCCCCTTTGATGTTCATTTTTGAGAGAGAGCACGAGCAGGGGAGGGGCAGAGAGAGCGGGAGACGCAGAATCCGAAGCAGGCTCCAGGCCCCGAGCTGTCAGCTCGACAGCTGACATGGGGCTCGAACTCACGGACCCTGAGATCATGACCTGAGCCAAAACCAGATGCTTAACCCACTGAGCCACCCTGGCGTCCCAAGATTTAGCTACTAGTTTAAAGGAAAATCTTACAAACCCAAAGAACAGGTCATTTCTAGGTTATTTAAATAATCTCAGAACATGACAACTCTTTTTACAAGCACATACTATAGAAAGATATTTCAAAAAAAGATTAAAATGAATAAGCAAAAAGAGAGAACATTTCAGGCCAATATCACTTATGATAATTCATGTAAAATGTTAAATTGAAAACATGAGGGGTGCCTGGGTGGCTCAGTTGGTTAAGTGGCTGACTTTGGCTCAGGTCATGATCTCATGGTCCGTGAGTTCGAGCCCCACGTCGGGCTCTGTGCTGACAGCTCAGAGCCTGGAGCCTGCTTCAGATTCTGTGTCTTCCTCTCTCTCTGCCCCTCCCCCATTTGCGCTCTGTCTCTCTCTGTCTTTCAAAAATGAATAAATGTTAAAAAAAGTTAAGGGGTGCCTGGGTGGCGCAGTCGGTTAAGCGTCCGACTTCAGCCAGGTCACGATCTCGCGGTCCGTGAGTTCGAGCCCCGCATCGGGCTCTGGGCTGACGGCTCAGAGCCTGGAGCCTGTTTCACATTCTGTGTCTCCCTCTCTCTCTGCCCCTCCCCCGTTCATGCTCTGTCTCTCTCTGTCCCAAAAATAAATAAACGTTGAAAAAAAAAAAAATTTAAAAAAAAAAGTTAAAAAAAAAATAAATTGAAAACATGAGCCAAATAAATCTGTGATACATTAAAAAAAAAAAAAAAGGCAATATACCACAACCAAGTAGGTTTTATTCTTGGAAAGCAAGAGTAAGTCACTACATAGATAAAGGGTATAAATGTTATGTTCTTTTAGATAGACATTGAAGTAACAATTTAAAATTCCTCCGTCATTCTTGATAAATATCTTTATTAATCCAGGTTACAAATAAATTCCTAGGAAATGATTGAAGACTCAAGAGAGAAACATTTCCTCCTGGGGCCTAGGTGGCTCAGTCAGTTGAGCATCCAACTTCGACTCAGGTCATGATCTCGCGGTCCGTGAGTTCGAGCTCTGCGTTGGGCTCTGTGCTGACAGCTCAGAGCCTGGAGCCTACTTTGGATTCTGTGTGTGTCTCTCTCTCTGCCCCTCCCCCACTTGCACTCTGTCTTTCTCCCTCTCAAAAATAAATAAACATTAAAAAAATCAAAAAAGAGAGAAACAGACAACATGGCCTAGGAGTATTATCTTCTTCAACTATTTTGGAGGTTCAGTTACTATAAGAAAAAAATGTGAAAATACTGAAATTAAAAGATAATATCATCTCTGTGAGTAGATTGCATGGTAGTTGACTTAGAAAAGGCCCAAACTTTCACCAAAATATAATATTAAGTGTGTAGAAAAGTGGCTACAGTATGTAACAAGCATCGTCTTTTTACGTGCATGTGGACACGTGACTGCATCGTGTTTTCTGTGTGTAGTGAGGCACAGCGGTGATAAGGACTGTATCGCACCCAACATTTAATGTAATAAGAAATGCATATGAGTTAAAGTAAATGGTTATATTGGAGAATGGAGGAGAGAGCCTGAGAAAAATGGAGATTATAGCGTGTGCTTACAGAGGAAATTCAATATTCTAGAGAAGTCCATTCTGCCCAAATTAACCTCTAAGTTAAATCCAAATCTCACTTTTGTATTGGAAAATACACCATTAATCCGGAAGTGAAAATGTCCTGGGGTGCAAAAGAAGAGTGAATACCTTGGATAGACCCGCTCCAGATGGTCAGCTATCATATCATTTTTTTTAATGTTTATTTAATTTTGAGAGACAGAGCACAGAAGTGGGTCCACACCCATTTAGGGATCTTCTGTCGTGTGATAAAGATTACATCTGAAACCAAAGAATTATATAATACAAACTTGATTATACAGTAGATAGTAAGAGACACCGGCTATCTTCAGGGGAAAGCCGGCTGCCTGCCTCACCCACTCATAACATGAGGTGTCGATAGATTAACATACATACACATATTAGAAAATAAAAATATAAACTAGGGGAGGATGTCTTATTTGGGGATGGAGGTTTTCTTGTTGTTTTAGCATAAGACCAAGACCATAAAGGAAAAAATAATTGATGTTGCCAGAGAAGTCATACAAAACAAATGACAAATAGGAAAGATGCGTAATTATCCATAGATGAAATATTCATCTTTCTAATACATAAAGGTCGACAAGAAGGAAAAGGCAACTGAAGAGAGAAATTGGCAAAACATGCCAACAACTCGTCCTTAGAGACAAACACTCTGGGTGCATGAAAAGTGCTGAGGTTTAACCATCAAAGAAACCTAAATTAAGAGAGCTGATTATTAATTTTCACCTATCAGACTGGCAAAGACTAAAATATTAATACTACCTTTTTGATGAACCCGTGAATAATCGGCACATCCTGCGATGTGACATCGCGTTTTTTGGGGGGTGGGGGGAAACTAGCAATATCTATCAAAATGTTAAAGAAACTCACCTTTTCACTGGGCGTTTCCACTTACGGGAATTCTTTGTTAAGAGTGCTCGGCATGTGCCCAGAGTCTGATTTTCATGACATGTGTGTCTAACAATATCTCTTGCAGAATTTTTTAGCATGAAAATTTTGAAATATGCAAGTATTCATCAGAAGGAGGGTAGGTAAATAAATTCTACAATTGGCTTACACTGGAATTTTATGCCACTACTAATAAAAAATGAGGTGAATCCATACTGCGCTGACATGTCCGTGCATAATTTTTTCAAGTCACAGAACAGAGAGCACGTCTGGACCCTGCTCAGTTTAAATAAGATAGTGTAGGGGCGCCTGGGTGGCTCAGCCAGCTGAGCGTCCGACTCTTGGTTTCGGCTCAGGTCATGATCCCAGGGTCGTGTGATGGAGCCCTGTGTTACGCTCTCTACTAAGCATGGGGCCTTCTAAAGATTCTCTCGCTCCCTCTCTGCGCCCCTCCCCCACTTGCTCTCTCTCTCTTTCTCCCTCTAAACAATAAACAGAAATAAAGAAGATAGTGTATGTCAGAGTATCATACATACCTCCATACACAGCTGTTCACACTGTCTGCATTAGAAACACAAATATGTATACACATTAAACCCACATATCCACTTCCAAGTGGATGGTAAAAAGCCAGGGTTGGGGGGGCATACAAAGAATTTGCAACTGCGAGTCTATGGGAATCTGGGAAGTTTTCACTTTCATTTCCTGCTCTTTTTACTTTGCACCGTTTGAATTATTTACAAGTAGATTTCCTCTTCCAACGTTATAAAAGCAGGGCAACTATCGAAAAGTCAAGATTAAAAGGCCAAAGGATCTGAGCCGTGTCCATGGAGCTGGATGCATAGTGCCAAATTGCTTCCAAACGTGTCGGGCCAGTTTGCTGAGCCAAAGTTCCACGCTGACCGTATGTGTTCATCCCCTGGTGAAAACTGATCTCCACGGCTGGACTTCTAGGGAAATCGTGGGGCAGCTCCTCGGTGGGCAGAGTGAGCCTCTCAGGCTGCGATTTGTCTCCAATTCTTTCTCCTTCGCCCACTGCCTACTGCAACCGTCTCCACATCTGGCCTAGAGCAAACGCAGGGGAGGAAAACCCAACAGCAACACGAGCGAAATCCCGGTCCGGCCGTTTTGTCCTCATCTGAGCCGCTCATCACAAGGTCAGTGTTGCTGCGTGTGGCCGGCATTCAGCGGGGGCTATGGGAGTAGAGTGGGCTTCGGTTATCCATAGACTCCCCTGCCAGGAGACCCGCAGATTTCCTGCCCTCAGTGTGCCCACCGGCCTGCCACCCGTCACCCCCGGAGTGCGGGCGACTCTCCACTCTAACTCTTCTAACCAAATGACGCCCCGGCTCTACGTCTGTTGCTCGTTGGCTGTGTCCTCCTGTTAGCAGGCAAGCCACTCAGGAGCAGGGGCATTGGCGTGTTTTGTTCGCTGGCAATCCAAGTGACCAGAGCAACGCACGGCGCATAGTAGGTGCTCAGAACGGTGTCTTGGGTGAACAAGCAGCTACTTTGCTCCCACGGAGAGATGCCCGGCCGTCTTTCCAAATGGCCGCCCATGACTCAATGAACTAATGTAAAATTTTTAACGGATGGCAGGCCGAGCATAAGATATCGGGGTTGAAAAGATTAGTATCTTTCTTTGCTCACAGTTTAGATTTCCGGGATCTGAAGATAGGGAGTCTCTGTAACCCAAACACAGATCAAAGCCTCCACTGTGATTTGCAACACCTGCTAAGTGCTTCCTTGGCCTGGACTTAATCAAGTCCAATGACAGCACTCTCCAGGCCACAAAATACAAGCTTCAACTTAAAAGTCTTTCTTTCTGGGGGCGCCTGGGTGGCTCAGGGGGTTAAGCGTCCGACTTCAGCTCAGGTCATGATCTCACAGTTCGTGAGTTCAAGCCCCACATTGGGCTCTGTGCAGACAGCTCAGAGCCTGGAACTTGCTTCAGATTCTGTTTCCCCCTCTCTCTGCCCCTCCCCTGCTCACACACTCTCTCTCTCTCAAAAATAAATAAACATTTAGGGGCGCCTGGTGGCTCAGTCGGTTGAGCATCCGACTTCGGCTCAGGTCATGATCTCACGGTTTGTAGGTTCAAGCCCCACATCAGGCTCTGTGCTGACGGCTCAGAGCCTGGAGCCTGCTTCGGATTCTGTGTCTCCCCCTCTCTCTGCCCCTCCCCTGCTCACACACTCTCTCTCTCTCAAAAATAAAATTTAAAAAAACCCATAAATTAAAAGTCTTTCCTTTTTTTTAATTTGAACTTACACTGATGCAAAATGTCCCTCACTGCGGCTTCTATTTATATTCTAATCCTGCTTCTGCCGCCCTCCACCCCAGAGCTTGCAGAGCAAGTCAGGTTTGCTTCCCGTGTGGCGGGCTTGGACTGCCCGTGTGGTTCTCCTTGCGCCTCTTCCTGTCCAGCCTGGTCGTGTGCAGACTGCTCCACCCGTCAGTTCGCACACCGCGTGTCAGCGTTTCCAGATCTTCCTCCTTCCCCACGTCTCACTTTTGGACAGAGTCCGGCTTGCCCATGAGCACGCCCGACCCGGCGGTGAGAGCGCCACGGCCATCCATGAACGCTTCCGTGACCGTGGCCGCAGACCACACTCGCTTCTTGGAGATCGTCTGCGGCTTGCGTGCTCTTGACTTCATGATGCTCCGGTTATTTTAAATGTGAAGATAAAATTTTCACGATGGCAGGGACACGGGGCTGGCTTGTCGAGGCTTCTTGCTCCCACCCCCTGACGTCGGGCAGAAGCTAGACGTGGAGAAGAGGAAAATTCAAAGAGGAAAATTACTTAGGGATGCTCCATGAAGTTGTTGAGACTCCAAAGCTGGGGACACCAGGACACAACAGTAAAGAGCGTGATGACGGGTGCCAGAAGCATCCACACCTCCCGGAGGTGAGGACACCTGGGTCCATGAGGGGTCATCTCTAAAGCTGAGGGAACTGGACGTGACTTTATCATTTAGGGACCTAGTTTACGAGCCCTCCAATGTATTCAACATGTTTCCTTCAGTAAATAGCGGTTATAACGGTTTCCTTAGGTTTGGGCGATTGTATGGAACAGGCACAGGTGATATTCCAGATATTTAACAGCCCATACGGATCTCAACGAACCGATATGGATGATGGATACGGACCAAGTGAACATTAATCAGTGTTTGGGAGCGATGGCATTTCTTCCCACTGTCGGTGCGTTGGCGATCTGGGAGGGCATAGAGCATTTCCTACTCCCAAAGCGCCTGTCTTTCAACCTTTGGAAACCTCAGTGTGGATCTGTCTCCTAACAGGCTTTGAGAAGCAGCGTTCCGTTTGCAAAACGTGTACGTGCCTTACGATCTGCAACGTCACATAAGGAAATAATATCTGTCCGTCCGTGTTGTCACCACTGACTGACGTGATGTGCCGGCAGGATGGGACCCGGCTGCCTGAGGTGGAGCCAGAGAGGAGATGTAGGCGGTGTGGACCGAGGGGGCTCACGAGTGCGTTCCTACACCACGCTTGTCTCAGGGAACGTGACCCAGAGTAAATGCTGAAAATGTGTTGTGCGCCTATGAATGTTTTAAGGATAAATGTTTAAACCGCAGCTTGAATCATACACAATGGTGTTAAATTAAAGTCGTTAGCTTAGGGGAATATGTTTCTGAAATGCACAGCATCCGGAAGCTACACTGTAATTCTAGTGACCCATATTGAACACACACCTATGTCTTTTTTTTTTTATTTAAATGTACAAAATGTGCTGAGCTCCTAGGCATTTGTGCCGAGATGCACTTCCGATCTCACGACGTGAACACCCTGCTACGTAAGAATTAACTGCCCTCGATATGACTGGTGGGAAGAGGCTGTGATATTTCTGTGTAACTTCCATTCACCTTGCATTAAGATGTCCACGATGCATTTTCTGTCAAGGAAAGTACCATTTTATAAAATTGTTCCTTATTACCCCATATGGTGATGTCAGACGTTGTTAATACAACCCTCAGATTATTGCAGAGAGTGTCTTTAGGCTGAGACACGTATTTCCCATGCTGTCGCACAAAGTGGCTTGTTCAGTCCCTTCTCGGGGAACCAGGGTGAGTTTTGTTTGCTCGTCCTTTATACTTCTGTGGTGTCATCCCTAGGGACAGATGTCTGTTTCCCTTTTTCTTCTTCTCTTGGTTATCCCATAAGCATAGAAGTTAAAAAACATACTAATTAAGAAAAAGAGCGTGCCTTATTTCCTTGCACTTTCTGAAAGAGTGACTTTCAACTTTGCTCTGCATTGAGAACTTGCGAAAATGCATATTCCTGGGTCCAGCCTTAACAACTCTAACTTCAAAGGTCTAAAGAGGAGCCCAGTAGTCTGTATTTTTGGCAAGAGTCTCAGGCTTTTTTTGATATATGTAGGGTGTAGGTCATGCTTTGAGAAATATTGTTAAGTACATCGATGCTACAAACATGGGTATATTCAATGTAAATTTCCTTTTGTTTTTAAGATGCCATTGAATCAGTCAGGCTCTATAGGTTTCACTCTTACCTTCTATTCCATCCATCCATCCTACCTTCCTTTTCTATCCATAGATTCATCTGACCATCTATCTATCCTTCCTTCCTTCCATGCATCCATCCACCCACCCATCCATCCATCCATCCATCCACATTTAACCGTTTTGAAGGGTTATTGTGTGTCTGGGGATTTGGGAATAAAAGAAAGACACAGTATTGTCTCGAAAGGGCTCAAAGACACAAGCAGAATCCTTTCTCCTTTTTGTCTGTTGCTGAAACTATAAACGATGCTCTGATTTAAACAAATAACAACAAAAAGAGTAAAACAAAGCTGTTTTCAGGTTTATTTGAATTATTTACTATTACCTCCACCCATGATGTTATTAATGATTAAAATTGAGGAATTACAGGGAACTGTAATGAATCTAAGATCTATGGAAGTTGCCGGACGGTCCTCTCTCACACACAGTGGTATGGGTACAGACACACTGACTCTGGTGAGAATCACCCACTCTCGGATTTCATCTATTTAGAACCGGCAGTTAGCATTTTGAGAGATCTTAAGGACCTGATCCTTCCTTTTACTGACTGGGAGGGTCATGTGTCCTGTGAATGCCTCCGGGAAGCCTGGTACTTAAAATACATCACTACATCTCATTCCCTGTCACCTTCTTTGTTTTATCATCTTGGGTGGATAAGTTTAGTTTGGCCAAAAATTTGTGTGAAATGGATTATATAGAGTGCAAATTTTAATGTTAAAGTGAAACATATGCACTTTTTTTTTCAAGTGGATAATACAAAAACGTACCTTTTAATTATGGAAGACAAAGCTTAAAAAAGTATTCTTCTTACAAAAATAATAAGCCTGAATCTATTAATACTTTGAAAAAAAAAATGGTCCTGCCTGGGAATTCATTTGTGTCTAGTAGAATTTTACTTATGTCATTTGCATAACTTCTTTTTTCTTCAAAGTAATGTTTTCATATATTAAATTGCCATAAGCACATCTGAAGAGTTAAGATATATTCAGTTGTATATGTAATTTCTAAAGAGGCCTAAAATCTATACTTTTTCCCCCTTAAATCAGGAATTTCAATGAGGTTGACAGCAAAAGTCGATTTTAGGGATGCCTCGGTGGGTCAGTCAGTTAAGCATCTGACTTTGGCTCAGGTCATGATCTCACCGTTCATGAACTCGAGCCCCACGTTGGGCTCTGTGCTGACAGCTCGGAGCCTGGATCCTGCTTCAGATTCTGTGTCTCCCTCTCTCTCTGCCGCTCCCCTGCTCACGTTCTGTCTCTCTCTCAAAAATAGAAAAAATAGGGGCGCCTGGGTGGCGCAGTCGGTTAAGCGTCCGACTTCAGCCAGGTCACGATCTCGCGGTCCGTGAGTTCGAGCCCCGTGTCGAGCTCTGGGCTGATGGCTCAGAGCCTGGAGCCTGTTTCCGATTCGGTGTCTCCCTCTCTCTCTGCCCCTCCCCCGTTCATGCTCTGTCTCTCTCTGTCCCAAAAATAAATAAACGTTGAAAAAAAAAATTAAAAAAAAAAATAGAAAAAATAAACATTAAAAAAGCGTTTTTAAGTAGATTTTAATTGTGATTTTGGGAAAGATTTCCACTTTCTTAAAACTTTGCTCTTAATAAGGTCTCCCAAGGCACAAATGCATCAGGGATGTACTATTGCAATGCCTCCTCCAGTAGCTCTGCACTGGTATGTGCTTGGGTTCATGTTTTTTCCCTTTGTTACCCAGCTATCTGGCACTGATTGAATTCTTGTGAATTTTTAAAACAATAAAAAGATGGAAAAGATGGCCTGTTTTGAAAATTACAAATGAAACTAATTACGTGCCTTAAAAAGTTCAACATCCACCAAGCTGTCCTGTCTGTCCGTCCATCCATCCATCCATCCTTCCCTTTATCCATCTATCCTTCTATCCATCCATATTTTAACCACTTTTGATAATTCATAATACCAAGACAAATGGTTATTAACCATGAAACACCCTTTACTGATCCTGGTTAGTGTTGGTGTCGACCTGTCACTTGAAATCCAAAGGTTGATTTCTTTTGTACGCACCAGGGACGGCCAATGCACAAAGTGGGCGGTGAGAGCACAGGGAGGTATTACATGGGTGGTTTTGTTCTCCAAAAAATTTCTGAGGATTTTTAAATCCTCATGCATGCACTCAATGGAAAGAAGGATTGTCACATTTTGGTCTTTTCAGTACTATCCACATACCCAAATAGCAATCACATTCATAAGGGGCATCGCTAATATACACACATAGAAAGAGCCTCTGTAAACAACCCCAGGAGTGTGAACAGAAGTATTATATAGTCAGTACAATCTCTCCTCTATTCAGATGGTCATCTGCACTTTCCCCACCGGTCGTGGAGACTTTGCCAGTATCTCTGTAGAATATTGTGATATCTAGTAGAATATTTAAATTGTGTAAGTTTAAACTTCTAACCACATTTAGCAACCTCCTTTTTTCTTTTTCTTTTGGAAGAGAGATGGTGGAAACAGTGAAAACAGATCTCTGATATTCCGCCCAGATCAGATGGACACAGGTCTAGGGTAAACAATCATATATCAGATTTCCCTAGACCCTCCGTTGGTGTCAAAAGCTCCCCCACTGCCTGTCCCTGCCCCACCCCCCAACTGCTGCCCTTTTAGGATCCTTCTAAATCGTACTGACCAGGCTCACATAAAATTGGTCTTTACAAGGGCAACTGTGGGTAACGTGAATGCCATCCTTCAGAGAGAGCTTCGTTAGCTGCCCAGGTGACGGGGCAAATGGTGCCATCAGGTAAGGTCTAGGACCAAACACCTAAACCTTATGCATCGCCACCCCAGGGACACTTGGTGACACAGCCTCACAGACCTTAAACCACAACAGAAAGGGAGGTGATGTTGCACCAGGCAAATAATGCCTTTAGTTGTTTGGTCCCAGCCACGACCTTCTATGGGCAACTTGGTGTTTTTGTTTTGTTTTGTTGTTGTTGTTGTTGTTTTTAGTAAAGCAATTCATTTTATTCTTGAACTGTTCTACACAAAAAAGTGACCTCTGCTTTATGCATTTAACAAAAATACAAAACTCACAATAAAATTTTAGTTTGCTTTCTTGTTTCTATTTTTTAAATTTTTTAATGTTTATTTTTTTTGAGAGAGAGAGAGAAAGAGAGATAGAGTGTGAGTGGGGAAGGAAAGAGAGAGAGGGAGACACAGAATCTGAAGCAGGCTCCAGGTTCTGAGCTGCCCGCACAGAGCCCGATGCAGGGCTCAAACAAAGAATCGCGAGATCATGACCTGAGTCAAAGTTGGACACTTAAATGACTGAGCCACCCAGGTGTCCCATTCTTGTTTCTACTTTTAATGAAACTAAAAAAAATATGTATTTTCTTAGATTTCTGACTGGTTACTTAAATCATTTTTTTCTATTGCAGTAAAACATACAAACAGAAAATGTGCGATCTGACCATTTTTACGTGTACAAGTCAGTGACATTAATGACATTCACAATGGTGTGCACCCATCACCACTTTCCATTTCCAAAACCTGTTCGTCACTTCAAAGGGCAAATTTAAGCCCCATAAATATTCCTGGACTTAATGAAGCCGATAGAAGAAGAAGCAGTAAGCTGTAATAAGTGATCCAGGTGATACACTTATTCTGGACATGAAACTCTTGGGTTTTTGAACCAAACTCCAAGCGAAACCCAGAAGTAGAGCCCAAGGTCACATCTTTCACTCAGACCCACTGGCTCCCGAGTTTCCCCTTCTATTCTCAATGCTTTTCTCTTCATTTCGTTCTATCAGTTGGAGGTTTGCGTCATTCCCCTTGTATCTAAATCTAGCGGGTCTTACTGTGCCCAGTGTTTTTTGTCTGGCTTTGCTCTGAAATTACTTTTTCCCCAGAGAATACGCGACACCAGCCAGAGAACGAGATTCAACGTTACAGTCAAGGTGGCGCATTATTTCAAGTCTCGAAAACCATAATCGCCTTTTCCTTTGGCCCCAGGAGCACCTTTTGCCGGGTGAGGAGGGACCGTTCCTTGCCCCAGGACCAAGGTGGGGGCCCTGGCTCCCTCCGCAGGGGCAGGGGGCAAACGGGTCTGGGTTCCAAGTCTGAGCCAGATCCTCAGAGGCTGAATCTCATTCGCCAACCTCGTTCCAGTCTCTACTTCAAGTCCTCTGGTGCCCCACTGTCACCCACTGCAGAGCCCGGAGGGATCACTTGACTGTGGCTCCTGGATCCCCCTCCCCCAAGCCCTTCCATTACCAACAGAATCCAGGGCTGGCAGAGTGGATTGCTTCGAGAAGGGCTCTGCCGTTGTTGTCGGTGTTTCTGTATCTATGGCAACAGCAAGACGTTTTTTGTGAATAACTGGGAAAAAAAAAGGTGTTCAAATCTCCCCTGGTAAACTGTCAGCGCGTAAGTTATTTCTGGCTTTAAACGTTATTTTTAATGAATACATATTTTTACGGGCAACCCTCTCTAGGAGTTATGTGCTCCGGGGTGCGTAATGGGGGATGTTTGCTTTCAGTTACGTGCGAGGGGAAAATGCAGTGAGTCAGAAGAGGGAGTAAACACGCAAGAAAAGCGTTGTGTGCACGAGCGTGTGCGGTTCTCCTGGACTTCCTATTACCGCACGAGGCCATGGCAGTGAATGCCAGCCGACGGGACCGGAAAGCCAGGAAGTAGAGCAGGGCGGGCTCTGGTGGGAGCCTCCGAGGTGCTGGAAGGTGTCCCCAGGAATTCTTGCATCCCGGCCCGTCTCCACCCAGCCTGATCTTCATGGACAAGGGCAAGGATCTGAACGAGAATCTTTCCCTCGGTCTAGGAGGAGGCAGTTTTGACACTGGTCTATCGGGCCCAGAGTGGAAAACACAGGCACAGCGTGGGGGTGGTAAGAAGGGAGAAGAGTGGGGAGGAACAGGAAGAGGAGACGACCAGGTGGTGCCCCTCTGGCAATGCAGGTAAGGCCCCCCCCCCCACCGGGGTGTCCACACCCCACCCCAGCCTCCCTCCCTACCCTGCGCTGCCCACACAAGCGCCTGAGCTAGGGACCAAGGGAGACCAAACCCTTTTGGGAATGAGGCAGGGTCCAGGCACACATTCTTTCCCACTTAAATCCATATCCAATAAAGAAATGGGGACCTGGGGGGCGCCTGGGTGTCTTAGTCAGTTAGGCATCCGACTCTTGATTTCGGCTCCGGTCATGATCTCGTGGTTTGTGGGTTCGAGCCCTGCGTTGGGTTCCTTGCTGAGCTTGGAGACTGCTTAAGACTCTCTCCATCTCTCCCTCTGCCCCTCTCTAGCGTGCTCTCTCCCTCTCCAAAATAAAAAAAATAACTAATTAATTAATTAATTAATTAGTTTTTTTTTTTTTTTTTTTTTAAAGCAAGAAATGGGGATTTTGTCCCCAGGTTGAAGTGTGCCCCCTAGGTCGTGTGGAGGGGAAGCAGGCCACTAGTTCTGTCCAGACAGTCATGGCTGAGTAAGCACGGCCGCTGGCCATACATATGCTACCTGTTTCCTGAGGGCCCTACAGAGCACATGGTGATTTCGGGGCGGGGCGGGGGGGTGCTGGCGGGAGGGTGGCCCAGGCTGTGATCGGGGTGAAGAAGGCACTCATCCCAAAGGCCTGGGGAAGGGTGGAAGGCATGGCGGGTCATGCAGTGTAGAAAGAGAACAGTGAGGGCGCCTGGGGGCTCAGTGCGTCGAGCATCCGACTCTCGATTTCAGCTCGGGTCGTGATCTCGTGGTTTGTGAGTTTGAGCCTCGTGTCCGGCTCTGCACTGACAGCATGGAGCCTGCTGGGGGCTCTCCCTCTCCCTCTGCCCCTCCCCCATGTGATCTCTGTCTGTCTGTCTGTCTCTCTCTCCCTCTGTCTCTGCCCCTCTCCTGCTCCTTCTCTCCGAGGAACATGACGGTGGCACGCAGCTGGCCAAGGCGCAGGGAGGGGTGTTCTCTTTCTGGACACAACCAGTGCTCTCCCTCAACCCACTATTCCCACCCCCCCCACCCCCACCCCAGCCCCAACCAGGAACTTGCAAAACATGTCAAGTCGTGCTGAGAAAGGAACATGGAGGTGAGCAGACAGGAAGAGGCTGGGTGTGAGAGTCAGACCAGAGTCGACGTCCATGCTGTGTCTTCTAAGCACAGAGAACCCTCATGCTGGTGCCACTGTGCAGAGACCCTGGGGGACTCAGTCGTCCTCTTCTGCTGCTGAGGAGACCAGTACCTAAGGAGGTAATTTTGTGACCGAGTCCAGGCCAAAACCTATCTCTTTCCACCATGGCCTAGCACCCAGTTCGTCAAGTTGTGCAAGGAGAATTCACTCGAGGCAGAGAGGAGCGGAGCCCTGGGCTGCCCGGCACCAACCTGCCTCCTCGCCTCGCTGCGGGGTCGCCTGTGGTCACGGCACCCAAACTGCCTTCCTGTCCATAAATGGACCTGATGCTGACAGTCCCCACTGAAAAGTCACAAGGGCAGAGCCCGGTACGTAGTGATTGCTCATTAACTAGTAGCTGCTGTTATTATAGGAAACGCAGAGCCAAACAGAGGTGGCAGAGGGGAAAGTGTAGGGCACGAACCTGAAGGCAACATTGGGTTTCGAGCCCCGGGGGGGCCCCAGGGGCCTCACCGAGACTCGGTTTCTGGTCTGTGAGGGGACGTCGTGGTAGGTGTTCAGCAGCCCGCTGCAGGTGGCCGTCAGGAGCCCCTGCAGGCGCGGGCTGTGGATGGGGCTCGTGTTCAAGGACAAGGAAGCATGCAGAGGGTCCGGGACAGGCAAGGAGTGTGTAAGGATTCGGGAGGAGCCAGGGGAGCCGAACGAGACAGAGCAGGGAAGCAGCGGAGGGAGACGCGTGAGAAACAGTCAGGAGTTTGTATCTGGATCCTGGTGCCGGACCACAACAGGTGGAATACTGAACTCGAGTTTCAGCCACCTCGAAGGTGGTTCAAGGCCACCACTCCCTTGCGAGGAAAAGGGAGGGGGGCCGAGAAGGGGAGGAGCAGAAAAGAGGGGTGGGCTTTGTGTTCGGCTCGGGAGAGCCCTCCTTGTAGTCACACAGGAGAGCCCCGTGCCGCCCCCACCCCCGCCCCGGGAGAAAAACCACAACTTTGAGGGCTTCTGTTCTTACACTTGTCCGGAGTCCTGTTTTCTCCATTTGTTTCTTTAACTAGGAAAATATATTAAGTGATTTTAGAAGGTCGTTGTGGCTGAGCCAGGTCACATCCTGTACGTGCGGTTGCAGAGACAGCCTGTACCCTCTTAGGTTAGAGAAGAGGTTCCTCTGAATTTGCAGTGACGGGCAGGAGGGATCTCCAAAAGGAGGGCCCGTAACCGCTCTGATTTGGCGCTGGGGACCCACATTTTCAGACTTCCCGCACGCGTGAAGATGAGGACGTAAACTGATCCAAACAACTCAAGATTAATTTGACATTATTCAAGCATCAGTTATATGTGCTGGTTTCTCTTCCGATTGCATTAAGACAAATGGGAGAATTCTCTGCCTCCCAGAAACGAATCTGTCCAGCGTGATCTCAACCCTTAAAGTTGAACAACCCTCTTCAAAACCATGAGGAATCAGTTGGCCCAGTTGGGTCTTTCCGGTTGGAAGATGAATAAGCAAGGAGCCTCTGACATTTCGTTTCACTGACATTTTATTTTGTTCTAAGTCCTTTTTTTTCTGTTCCCTCAAGTACATTTTCTGCTAAGATTCTGCAAACAGACATCAGAATGAGTCAGAACACACTTAAATGTATTGAGCCTCACAGGTTTGGCGATTTAATTACATGTTTGAGGGGGTTTATAAATAGCGTTCGATCTGCCTGTGCGTCAGATACCTACTAGGCAGTGGTCGCGGTGTCCCTGGGTCTGCGTCCTGAACGTCGGGCGGCCCTCGGGACGCCGCAGGATGAAGAGTCAAGGCACGTACACACTTGCTGTAGGAATGTGCAAAGATTGGGATTTGGTTACCCCCGGGAAGGGCTTTATCTTCTAGAGAGTTCCCGGACGAGGGGCTCAGTGTATGGTGAGAAAGCACCTGGGGAGGAAACACCACCAGTCGCAGGTTGACACTGGGCCCGGCCCGCCTTGAAGCTGAGCCCAGCAAAGGGACCCACGGTCGTCCAGGCTCCTGGGGAAAGCCAAGGTGTCATCCGGAGGAAGGAACAGAGTAGCTGACGGCAGGAGGGTTTGCAGCTTGCCGTCGGGAGCCCCGTCACCCGGGAGACCCCAGACATCAGATGCAGACTGAGTCCTGACAGAAAAGGCCACTCGCACCACACAGGCAGAGAAGCGGCACAGTTGATGCCTGGTTCTGAGCAAGGAATGTGGGTGTCTGATCGTCCTCCGGCCCGGAGACAGGACTGCCGCTGGCGGTAGCAGGACTGAACTTGCAAAGGAAGGTTCTACAGACCTGGAGCTCAAAGGACCATGAGGAGAGGAGCGAACGGACGGAAAGGGTTGTGTGCCTCTTCGTGCAGCCATAACGCGAAAGGGTAGGTGCCCAGCTCTCGTCTGGGAGTTCCTCCTCCTCCCTCTCGTTGTGGACGAGTAGAGCCTTCCCTGCTTCACAGCGCTCGGGGCTTAAAAGGCCACGGGGCCGTGCCTGGCAGGATCAGAAATATCCAGCAACACACGTTTGAGGATGGTCAGTGGTGGAGGTTGGTCAGAATCACTCAGTGTGGGGGCGCCTGGGGGCTCAGTCGGTTGGGCGTCTGACTTCGGCTCGGGTCAAGATCTCCCGGTCCGTCAGTTCGAGCCCCAGGTCGGGCTCTGTGCTGGCAGCTGGGAGCCTGGAGCCTGCTTCGGATTCTGTGTCTCCCTCTCTCTCTGCCCTTCCCCCGCTCATGCTCTGTCTTTCTCTCCTTCAAAAATAAATAAAATTAAAAAAGAAAATCACTGACTGTGACCATCAGGAATGGAGGAGGTGAAGGCAGGTGGAGAGAAATCCAGAATCAGCAAGGCGCCTGGCAAACGAAACCCACAATGTGAGCACTTCCAAAAGGAGGGGTCCAGTGGGGCATAGTCACAGAGGATCCAGAAGAAGTTTCAGAAGTGTGGGATGTGGGAGGGGCTGGTCCTAGTAGGGCAATGACCACTGCCCTCCCGTGGGCAGTCCCTTTCAGTGACCTGTCCATCAAAGCAAGCTTGGACACTGAAAAATAGCACTCTAAGTCAGCTTTCCTATTTCACTTCTCAAGTATCTCTTATCTGGGGTTCCTGGGTGGCTTAGCTGGTTGAGTGTCCAACTCTTTATTTTGTTTAATTTTTTTTAATCTTTATTTTTGAGAGAGAGAGAGACAGACAGAGACAGAGCGTCAGCAGGGAGGGGCAGAGAGAGAGGGAGACACCGAATCTGAAGCAGGCGCCAGGCTCTGAGCTGTCAGCACAGAGGCTGACGCGGGGCTCAAACTCATGGACTGCAAGATCACGACCTGAGCCAAAGTCGGACGCTTAAACGACTGAGCCACCCAGGCGTGCATCCCAAGTGTCCAACTCTTGATTTTGGTTCAAGTTATGATATCATGGTTCATGGGATCAAGCCCCGAGTTGGGATCTATGCTGTTTGGATTCTCTCTCTCCCTCTTTCTGTCTCTCTCTCTCTCTCTCTCTCTCCGTCCCTCCCCTGCCCATGTTTTCTTTCTCTCTTCCTCGAAATAAATAAATAAACTTTAAAAATAAAATGAAATAAAATATCTATTCTCAAAGCAATCTATCCCATTTTGGAATTAGATAGTGGTGATGGTTGCATAACGCTGTCACTACGCTAAAACCTCTGAGTTGCACACTTCAAAGTGGTAACGGTTATGGTATATGAATTGTGTCTCGGTGAAAAAAATGATTCATAAATTGGTTGAAATCGCTTTTAAAAATATTAAATGGTGTAAAGTTAAAAATTGAAATCTCTTGATCCCTTCCCTGACCTACACATTCCTCATTCCCATTAGGAAAACCATATTAGCAACCTTCCAGAAATGATCCATGACTATAAAAGTATGTATGTGCATATTTTTTTAATAAAAATAGAATCACACCATAAGTAGTATTTTGCAGTTGGCTTTTTAAAAAATGTAACAGTGAACCTTTCCGTGTCGATACAAATAAATATACTCAATTTTCCAAGAGGTGCTAAGTGTCCCATCGCATGGCATTCCGTCGTTGATGTAAGCAGCCTTTCATCATTTGGGGGCATTTAAATGTTCCCCAAATTTCGCTGGGAGACCTGTTACTGAAAGTGTTAATGCCCACACCTCTGTGCACTTACATAAGCATCTCCATTTTTATTTGGACACGAAGTGTAATTTTAATAGGAGGGTTTTTGGGAAAACGGTTCTGGTTAAAAAAAAAAGAGAAAGAAACCATGTGAAAGCCACTAATTAGGTAGTCATATAAGCCACGTTCCCCCCGGAGTCTCCAAAGGGCCCCCGAGCAACCTTGCCCCCAGGTGTCCATGCCTGTGTGGGGTCCCATCCCGCACTAGATAGAGCTGACCGCTGTGACCAAAGGGGTGATGCGGGGATGACATTGCCTGCTGTCCAAGCTGTGGTGTTTGAAGACATTGCACCCTTTCTGCCTTCTGCTGTCTGATGGCTCATTCTGGAGGGAGACGGCCACCATGTCTTGGGGACAGACGAGCAGCCCTGTGGAGACCTCCGTGATGAAGAACCAGCTCGCCAGCCATGCGAGTCAACCGTCTTGGCTGTCGCCTTCAGGCGACTGCAGGCCTGACCCACGGTGCCTGCAGTGTCATGAGAGACCGTGAGGCAAACCACCAGCTAAGCCACTCCTGAACTCCTGACCCACAGAAACCGTGCAATAACGGTTCCTGTTGTTCAAAGCCTCTACGTTTGGGGACACTTTGTTACGCAGCAACAGATAACTAATAACACCTGGAAGTCTGCGGTTTGGTGTCCCAGAGTCTTAATTTCTGTTTAAACCCCACCTTTGATTCTGCCCCCACTGGAGGCCTGTGCCAGGTCTCACTAGCTTGAGACACTCAACCATTTCAACGGTACGGCTGTACTGCGGCCCAGAGTCCTGGAAGGGGACAGGAGCTGTCATGGAAGGACACTGAACCCACGTTAAAACTGAACATTGGTGGGGCGCCTGGGTGGCTCAGTCAGTTAAGCGTCTGACTCGTCATTTCGGCTCAGGTCATGATCCCAGGGTCATGGGATCAGCCCTGTGTCGGGTTCCCTGCTGAGCATTGAGCCCGCTTGAGATTCTCTCTTTGTCTCCCCCTCCCTCCAACTCTCGCTTTCTCTGAAATAAGTAAATAAATAAAATTTGAAACTGGACATTGGTTATTTAGTCCCTGCGGTCCTTGAGAAAGCGATTTCATACAACCATAGAAGGATGTAGAGGCCAGATCTTACGAATCTGAGAGTAGACCCTCACCAGTAGAGGTGAAGAAGGACGAGAATTGTTATTTCAAGTTGGTGGTGGTGAAGGGAAGGAAAGGGGTCCTTGGCTCTTCGTTGCACGCAGCAGTGAGTGTACTTTGCAGGAAGAGGAGGAATGAGTGCTTGGGATGAAATTAAAAACGTGAGCTCTGGAGGGGAGCGGATGCAGAGAGGAGGTGTAAAAGGAGAAGGCATTTCGAGCTGAACCCCAGTCATTTCCCTGCACATTTGCCCGGAGCTGGAGATCCCCGTAGCCTGGAGAGAACTGGGAAGGACGGGTGTCGGGCCGAGGAGCCCACAGGGGAGGGATGGGCTCTATCGGCCGCGGCGAGAGTCCACCCTGAGTTGGAGAGCATCACCTTAGCGGGGCCCCGGTCCACGCGGCTTTGTGACTTGAGCTACAGGACAGATGTGGACACCCCAAGACAGGACAGGATCTCGGCGCTCGGGGCTGCATCTGGCACCCTGTGGGCGCTCGGTCACGATGCGTGGAGTTGAACGGGAGGGTACGTGAGGATAGAGGAGGGTCAGTGATGCAGCCTCACACTTTTCAGCGGCTGAAGGCGGGACTCCAGGAGGTAAACCGAGCCCCGCTGGGGATGATGGGATGGGGGAGGGGCGGGCTCGGGCCTGGGGCTGACTTAACAGGAGGAACAGGGCCTGAGAGGGAAAGAGATTGTGCGGAAGGTGACAGCGAGCCCAAGCCTGGGTGCCGCAGGGGCGGAGCTGCTGGGGCCCCTGCAGACGCCTCTTCATCCGGAGCTAATGCCATTTTGTTTCCCTCTCGAAGGTCCTTGAGTCCTGGCAAAGCCCTGGGTTGCTGGAGACAGTGGTGGCTTTGTGCTTCTCTCTGAAATAAAACTTTTATTCTTAAAAAACCAGAAAATGTATCCAATGCGTGTGTCATCCCCCCGGTGCTCCTATCTTCCCAACTCTGGGGGGCGGGGGAGGCAGCCCCGGTTCACCAGGGCACTAGGCCTTGGCTCCTGATTGTTTCCCCCCTTCTGGATTTCTGCTGTAATGCATTGAAGATGCACAGGAAATCTAATTCCAAACCCTGGCTTTTATTTCCCTTCTTCCGGCCTAACCCTTTCACCGTGAGGAGAGAGCTGGCCGCGTGGCCAGGCAGAGTCCCCGCAGGCTGGAGCTTCAAGGAGGCAGCAGGACGCAGGGCCGGGCGTCCGCTGCAGGCACAGGTGCCGCGGCCGGGAGAAGGGCTGCCGGTGCCTCGGGCCTACCGGGGAGAAGCGGGCTTCCAGTGCGTGAACTCGGCGAGGACAGGGTGAGTCACGGGCCCCCGGAGCCAGCTGCGGGCTGTGTGCCCATGAACCAGATTCTCCGCCCTCGCTCTGCAGGGCGATTCGCGTCCCGGTGACCGACTTGCGCTAACGTTTCTCAGCGGCAGCCTTAGGACCCCCCCCCCCCCCCCGCCCCGGGCGACAGGCTGCGGCTCTCCGGGCCACGGCAGGGAGGAGGGCCCTCGGCCACGGAAGAGGTGTGCTAACTGGGAAGAAGGCCGTGACGGTGGAGCGTCACGGGCACTAAAAAGTTTCTAGGACTCCGAGCTCGAGCGTCGCGGGGCGGCCCGCGCCGTGTCTTAAAACCCGACGGACGCCCCGCGCGTGGTGCGGGTGCCTGCGGACCCCGGGGAGCGGCGGGCAGCTCTGCCCTCCTTGGGCCTCCGGCTCCGGCTGCACCCGCCTCACCTCGGAGCGCCGGGAATGAGGTCACCGCGCGGGAGCCGCGGGGGCGGGAGTCGCCGGGGCGGGGGCGGGGGCGGGTGTCCCTCCCGGGACGCCGGCGTCGGGACTCCCTGGTTCGTCCTCCCCCGGAAGGCAGGCGCCGGGCGGGCTCGCCGAGCGGGGGGTCCGGGGGCCCGGGGAGCCACGAGGAAGGCGGCGGGCGGACGCGGGGACGCACTCCCGGGACAACGCAGAAAATGGGAGCCGCGCTCAGCTCCTCCTCCCCGGGCGAGGAGGCGGCGCCGGCGGCCGGGTCCCCACCCCCGGCTGCGCGGGGCCCGGGAGGCGACGGAGGGGGGCGGGGGGCAGGGCCTCGGTCCCCGCGCGCCGCCCCCGCCCGCTCCGCCGGCGCTCTGGGGACGGCCTCCACGCCCCGCCGCGCCGCGGGCCTTTGTCTCTGCGGGGGGCCGGGGCGCCCCCTGCCGGCGGGTGTGCGGCTGTGCTCTCGGGGTCGCCGCGGGCTGGGGTGGGGCGTCCGGCAGCGCTCGGGGGTCCCGCAGGGCGTTGGGGGGGGGGGGGGGTAGTGGTCCGGCCTTGCTCTCCGGGTCCCGCGGTCGGGGAGCGGATGGATGCGGCCGTGCTCGGGGATCTCCCGGGCCGGGTCGGGGGGAGGAGGCCGTGCTCCCCGGGGACCCGTGTCGGGGAGCGCCGGATCCGGCCGTGCTCGGGGGTCCCGCGGGCCGGGGTGTGTGTGTGTTGGGGGGGGTTCCGGCTTGCTCGGAGGTCCCCCGGCCCGGGGGGGTCTGGCCTTGCTTCGGGGTTCCGCGGGCCGGGCGACGTGGTGGTGGTGGGGGGGGGGGGGTTCCGGCTTGCTCGGGGGTTCCCCCGGCCGTCCGCTCGGAAGGGCCGCCCTGCGCGCTCGGGGACGGACGGGGAGAGGGCCTCCTCGCGCGACCCTCTCTCCCTGGCTTTTCCGGCAGGACCGACAATCTTGTGCTTGTGCCCACAAACGCTTTAGAAAATCGACTCTCTTAATCTTTCCAAAGATGTTACCCCAGCTGCAAAGTCGTGGCACTCTGAAAACCTTTTAAGTCAGTATACCAAAGGGCTTTAGTCGGGATTAAAAGCAAAATGCCAAAATTTGGCTTTTAAAACGCCACGTCTAAATGCAACCTAAGCACAATCGTAGATCGATGCAAAACAGGCCCTCGCGAGAGCCCCCCTCCCCTGCGTCCAGCGCTGTTTGCCCTGAGCCCCAGCACCCCCAAATCCTGGGAACTTCTTTTCTGGCGGGCAGCGGCGTGGAAGCTTGAGCTCACAGAAGGGATTTTCAGTCGGCCAAGGATTTAAGTCAGTGCGTGTCCTGGAAAAACCGACTCACTCCCAGCTCGAGGTGGCCCGGAGAGGTGGGCCTGGGACTCACGACTCCTGGGCGCCCTGGCCGGCGACCCGTCCTCTCTCTGCGGCCCTTTTGGAGGCCTCTGCCCCAGCCAGCGCCCAGCACAGCATAGGTGCTCAGGAACGACGCCGCAGAGAGCCGCTGCGGCGCACTTGGCTTTCTAGAAGCAATAAATGAAAGTCTCTATATTAAAAAAAAAAAAAAAAAAAAAAGATTAATGAAGTCACGATGGAGAGACAGAGAACACAGCAGAATCCACCGACTCACGACAACGTGTGCAGAAGCAATTTGCCCCCGAAACTCTAAACATGAAATGCTTTAGTACCTCCCTGCTGCCCTGCGGTAGCTAGCGAATAAATATTTCCACATGGAAGAAAATGGCCCTTTGAAATGTAGCCTGTTGTATTCAAGAGAGAAATACAGCAAGGTACCACCAGGCTTCAGTGGCAAGATGCATTATTATTTTTTCCCAGTTTTTGAAAATTGTGTGCCTTTCCATTAGGACTCCCAGATGGTAAACACGGATTCCCTCGTGAATTGAATCCGTGCAACCACCCCCTTTGCTGGTTGGGGGAACAATAGACTAACCTCTGGCTGACAAATTACGCCTTCATTGAATGCTTTGATTATCTGTTAAGTTAGAAACAATCCTATTAAAAGTCGGGACCCTGCCTCTTATTTAATCTGCGTGTGTAACTCTTCCTCTCCCATTTCTGAGTTTGTTCTCCAAAGATTAAATAAAAACCAACCATTCTTGACCTGTGTCTCCTGTGCTCTGAATTTGAAACAAACCCATGATCGGGTCTAAAGTCAAATCAGTGCTTGGGAGAATGTCTATCACGTGGTATCACAGTTCTTTATTCATACAGACGGCTCAGCTCATTTTTTAAAAATAAAAATATTCTGACTAAGGCTAGGAACGTATGGCTGAATTCTGCCGCATGCTCAGATTGGAGGGGTTTCCAGGGAGTTTTGAGGCACTGGAAACTTCTCTGCTCTAAGTTTTCCGAAGGACACTGTCAGCAAAATTTCAAATCACTGAAAGGAAAGCGAGTTATGCAGGTACAAACGAGTCATGTTTAATTCAAGTGACATTCATTCACTCATTTGTTCTATAAATATTTATTGAAAGCCTATTTTGTGCAAGAGGCTGCCACCCCCCGAATGGTCAAGGCTGCTTGGGTGAATCAGTCCCGCATGGCTAACTTGCTCCTGGGCCCTATGTGTTCAGTGTGGATGCCTCCAGTTCATACAAGATGGTGGTGTTACTTGACATGTGAGGGCCCAGAGCTCTGGGGTGCTTTGTTGTTGTTGTTTTTAAATCAGACTCTCAACTGCTTGTTTAATCTAAATTTTAACACTAACCTAGAGTGGTCTAAAATGTGTTCTCGGCATTTAACAGATGTGAAACAATAGTATCTTAGTTGCAGGGAAAGAATAAAAAATCTGGGTGTCCCCTTTCGATTCAGAACTTGTGGGTCTGCGGTAATCAACGTCCCTGGCTCATTAATGAAGAAGGTTCTCTCCCCTCCTCCCTCAGTGCCCTCATTCCTATAATGTAAACAGCTACTAAGAGCTAGTATTCCTCTTTGTTCAAACAGACAATGGCCTTTATAACTAAGAAGAAAATTAGTATCAGGTGAAAGCCTCATTTTAGGGTGCTTAAAGCTTTTTCTTTTTTCCAGAAGAACAAAGTACAACAGTAATCTCAAGAAGAATTCACAACGTTTCGAAAGCAACAGGACAAAGGTCTGTCCTTAATGATGCATAGACACACTTGTGATTGAATTTTAAATATTTTCCTTTTCTTCTCTTTAATTTCCTGAGTGAAAAGCTGAAGCCCAGGGGAACAAGGGTGGTCAAAGGTCTGGGGAGTCAGAAACCCCCCTGTTTTTGGTGGGACCTGCCTGCTTTGTTGCATTGAAGGCCGAGCCTTAGAACCAGAGGGCCAGGTTTCTTCACCAAATTAGGGGATTACGTTTATAAATGTCACGGTAGTGCTTGGGAATGAAAGATGAACAAACTACAAGATGCCCGGAATCCCTAGATTCCTTTGCAGTGGAAAAGGAATCTCTTCCTGCTCGCTCTCAAGTGTGTAAAGAATCAACAATATTCCATCTGATGTGAAACGTAAATCCCTGTGAGATGCCGGAGACTACAAACACGTTACATTCTTCTATAAAGTGAATTCAAGAATACTCCACTGACGTGCATGTCCGTCGGTAAGTCTGAAAGACAGTATTGCTGTGCTTTATAGTTTTGTTCTTTGTGTCTTTAACAGTTACCATCCTGAAAGTCATCGGAACAAGACAGACGAGCTGATCCTTCGCTGCCCGGCGTTGCCAGAATGCGAACAGGGACAGCGTTATACTTAAGCACGTTACATTTCCTTCTGGCTTGTGGTAGGATTCGGTTTACTCATTTTGTATTCTAATATTACCAATCAAAAAAGAGAGACTAAGAAAGAACGGAGATTTTTTTTTTTTTCCTCAAAATAGCATTCAAGATTTGGAGTTAGTGAAATGAAGCAACTCAGAGAAGCAATTACCCTTCGTGTCTTTAAGGCACAGAGACTGACATGAGGTGAGAGCAACTTCCTTTTTTTGCAATGGACTCTCTTACCTGTCCTGACTGTTAACACGGCAGGACGATCCTTCCACCAGAACCAAGGTGGTGTGATTGGCAGACGCTCGGGGCTGGCTTCACAGGCCGTTGTGGGCTGTTTGGGTCCCCTACCGTGGTGGCCCGTCTCCTTGTAAGTCTAAATGTGTGAGCCTGAAATATTACTCATGGGGCTCTGGCTTCCTGAAATCGCAGGCTGCACAAAGCCTGGGGCATCATTTTTGCAGGTAGAACCCATTTTGACCTTTGATTTTGTTGGGGACCAGGAGGCAGACGGATCACACCAGACAGATGGCAGGACCTGGGGAATCTCACCCGGATTTCCCTGCCCGGCAGTGGCAGGAGCATTTGGAAGGGGCCCGTGGCTCGTTCCCATTCATCTTGGGGAGCCACGCTGGGCGAGAGTGGCTGCCACAGCAGCAGCCTCAGAGGCTTGGGAATGGGGATGAAAGAGAAAAAAAAAAAATGAGGGAAGTTAGTTGGGAGAAAAAGAGAAATTTCCTTTCAAGCTCAGTTTGGGTCTCTGTCTTGGATAGTTCTAATGCCTTCCAAAGCTTTCTCCCAGTGGCCACAGCGCCTTGGTTCAGGAACAGGGCTCTGCCTCTTACTCGGCTGCATAGGGTGAGTGGGGCCCTGCTGAGGGGACAGTGTGGTGCTCTCTGGACAGGTAGGTGCTCTCGGGGTTACCTTTCTTCTGAGGCATGGATTGCCACGTGTGCTCCCTGGAAACTCGTTAGAAATGCAAATTCTCACTTACTGGACTGACTGAACTGGAGATTCTCCCCCAGGCAAGCTCTGCTTTCACAATCCCACCAGTGACCCTGGTGCAAGCTCCCTGTAGAAATGGCTGAGTCCCGTCCTTCGAGGTGGCGATGAAATTGGCCTAGGTATAGCCTGGGCACTGGGGTTCGGAAGGCTCCCCAGGTGACTCTCCTGTGCAGCCCACGTGTACAAACACTCCTCCAGAGCCCTACTTTCTTCAGGGATGAAAGGCGACTCCATGCCCCCTCCCCACCGGGGCTCCTGAGCGCTTGCAATGTGGCCAGTGTGGCGAGTGCACTGAGGAGCAGAGTGTTACATTTAATTTTGATTCGTTTAAATCTAAATGGCTCATCTGGCCGGTGGCAACCATATTAGATAGAAAGTCCTAGACCTGCAGTGAAATGTCATACCTTCCCTGTAATGGATTCGAACATGCAAAGGCCTCACTAGGTTACATATTTAAGGAGATGGGAAAAAAGATTGTCAAGAGTCCTAGGATTATGTTTTTTAATCTATATTTGGTGAGAAGTAGGTAAAAACTGTGTGGAGGGGCACCTGGGTGGCTCAGTCAGTTAAGCATACGACTTCGGCTCAGGCCTCGCAGTTTGTGGGTTCAAGCCCCGCATCGGGCTCTGTGCTGACAGCTCGGAGCCTGGACCTGCCTCGGATTCTGTGTCTCCCCCTCTCTCTGCCCCTCCCCCACTCACGTCCTGTCTCTCTCTGTCTCTCTCTCTCAAATATGATAAACGTTAAAAAAAAAATGAAAAACTGTGTGGGGCCATAGACCTCCCTGCTGGCTCCTCCCTTCGGACCCCAATCCCTGGCAGCAGCTTCTATGGCTTCTGAGAACGCACAAGAATCCTAAGGGATGGTCTCTGAGAATCAGGTTCCCGGGTTCAACCCCAGAGGCTCATACCGGTGGAACTGGCTTGGGGCCCTGGAAACTCCATTTTTGGGAAACAAGACCGTTGGATCTGCTGCCAGATGCTTGGGGAACACCGAGAGCAGGTGGAGGGGTCCGACCTCGTCCTTTACAAAGAAATGGAAGTCGTTGAGAGTCCACCTGTCCGTCCCCCAGAGCTGGAATTACCACTCCTGAGCGTGGTAAACCTTGACCTGGGAAATCTCGACGGCTCTTGCGTGAATCCCACAGACTTTGGAGGTCCAGTATTTGTCAGGTCGTGCTGGGGGCAGGGGGAGCGGGGGGAGAAGGTGGGGAACGGGATTCGGCACCGTGTTGCAACCCCTGCTGTGCGGACACTTCCTGGTGCTGTGTGGTTAGCGTGGCTGTTGCTGGAGGTGCCCTAGTCGGGGAGGGTGGTGGCCGCCCTAACCAGAGCCCCATTTACCCTCCTTCCCACCCCCCCCCCACCCCCCCGCACACGACGGGTCTGTGCTACTTAGCGGCCGCAGCTGTGGACTCTTTGTGGGCTCTGCTTTCGCTTCCCAGGTTGTAGAAAGCCTTTGCCCAACACGTGTGGCCCCACCACTGACTGCTGCTTCTCTTAACGGCAGAAGTTGCCGTTTAGTGGGGGCTTCCTGTGTGTTGGGGAGCCCACAAGACGGCACGGTTTGTTGGCCGAGATTAAACGCTCTTGGGAGTACATGGGGACGATGTCGACATTCCGTCGGGGCGACAGGGACCGTGTGGGGCGCGCTGTCACACCGCGGCGGGGGCATGAGGACGGTGAGGTCACACAGCTGGTGAGGGGCCAAGGCCCCCGGTCAGGTCTGTGTGACTGTGTTCTGGTTGGAATAGCGCCCCCCCCCCCAATTCACGTTCACCCAGAACCTCAGAATGGGATCTTACTCGAATAGGGCTTTTGAGGATGTAATTAGTCAAAATAAGGTCTTAATGGATTGGGGGAGGGGCCTACCCCCAACGACCAGGGTTCTTACACGAAGAGAAGTCATCCAGAGACCCCGGGTGAGGGCAGGTGATGGTGGGAGTGGAGGCGGAGATGCCTCCGGCTGCCAGGGAACAGCAGGGGCCGCCAGAGCCCCCAGAAGGCTGGACGGACGGAGAACAGACTCTTCTTCAGGGGCTCAGAAGAAATGAGTGCCGTCAACACCCCGCTTCCGGGGTTCTGGCCCCAGAGCCGCCAGAGAGTGAATCTCTGGCACTTTGCTTCAGCGGCCGTGGGAAACCGACGCAAACCCGAAGGGCCGATCTCCAGTCCTTAGTGCTACCTAGTACAGTAGATGCACAGGAGGGTGGGTTGGGGGGGGGGGGCGGTAACCCAAATTTAAGCCCCAACCCTGGCATTTACTCTTTGTGTGAGCGTTAGCAAATGATTCGCTCTTGGAGACTCACTTTGCCCATTTGAACCACGGGGGTGACGAAAATTTCACCTGCCTCATAGGCCGTTGGGTCTTTGCTTCAATACCATGTTTATTTTACGTGGGGCTTTTCCAGGTGCTGGGAATACCGAAGGAAGAGACGCAGTCCCTTCCCTTAAGGAAACTCAAGAAGTCAAACACTCCATCCGGCTCCTAGATAAATGCCTGAGGGAACTGAACGCACGTCCCGGCAAAGGCTGGTGGCGTTCTTCACGGCAGCCCCAGTCGGAAGCGCCCAAATGTCCACCGCCTGTAGACTACGTGACTAAAATGTGGTATATTCACACACTGGAATATTACCCGCCCATTGAAGGAATCAGGTACCCATCTGTCCCCAAAGAACAGTAAGTACAGCGTCTGTCACCGAAGGACAAGGCTCCAAGGCCCGGGCAGAATTTCCTCTCTCCCCCGCCTTCCTCAGGCTCACCCGCGTCATTGAAGATAACTGTCCTCACCCCAGCCAGCAGGGGCTACCTTCACCTCCTTGGGGCCTCTCCCCAGGAGCACCTGTCCGGGCTTGAGTAACTGGGGACTATAGCCTGGCCCGTGGTGCATCCGAAAGCCATCCAGAGCCCCTCGTGTTTTCTTCTTTTATTGTAGTTGTGCTTCCCACTCCTGAAACTCTGATGGATGCTCATGGATGCTCCCGGTTGGGGGGATTTAGTATGGAGCCAAGTCGGTGGTTCCTCTGATTTGGAGACAGACGTTCAGGCTGGCTGTTTCCCATTTCTTGTGAGACTGAAACAAACAGGAGAATGAAAGAAATCGTTATTGGCACTTGACAAGAGACAGGAGGTCGTGAGGACAGAAGAGACGTGGAGGGGATCTAGGGGAGGCAGCCTGAGAGGCGTCCCGTTACGCCAACCAGTCTGCGGGTGAAATTTGCTCACGGGCTAACATGCCCCTTGCGGTGGTTAATTTTGCGTGTCAACTTGACTGGGCCACGGAGCCCAGACATGTCAGCAGCCATTATTCTGGATGTTTCCAAGAGGGTGTTTTGGGATGAGGTTAATCCTTAAATCCGTGGGCTTTGAGATTACTTTCATAGTGTGGGTAGGTGGGCCTCATCCAATCAGTTGATGGACACCTGACTGCCTCCAAAGAAGGAATTTTGCAGCAGAACAGCTTTTGGACTTGAGCCAAAACATCAGCTGTCCCCTGGGACTCCACCCTGGTGGTCCACTCTAGATTGTGGACTTGCCAGCCTCCACAATTACGGGAGCCAATTCCTTAAAATAAATCTCTTTCTATATATACACACACGTCTTATCAGGTCTGTTTCCGTGGAGAGTGCTGACTAATACAGTCCTCTACGGATCAGACCGACAGCCATCAGATCCCTCAAGAGCAAATATCTGGGAAGCCCTCATGTATGAGGACCTCACGCCATTTGAGACGCTGGCCGAAGGCCAAACGGGACGGTAGGAAGACGCGACGAGCATCTGCTCTGGCCTCATGACAGCAGCAGAAGTTGTGAGCATCTCCTTCCTTGAAGTCATATGGATATTTGGGAGCTAATTCCCACTTTCATCCTGCTCTCCTCTCCGTCCGTCTGCCGGGCACTTTGCTAGGAGCTGCTCCCGGTGTGGTTCGCAGGCGTGGGCATGGTGGGGACGCACATGAGCGGAAGCTGAGTGTGGCTGGAGCGGCACCCCGGTGCCCAGGCTTTGGGCTGCCAGCTGTCGGGGAGGAGTGAATGCACCGTTCGTTTGAAATAAGGAGAGCGACACTGTGTTAGAGCTGTTGTTACTCTGGGGAGCGAGAGTCAGGGACAAAGAGGAAGAGAGAGATAGAGTGTGTGTGTGTGTGTGTGTGTGTGTGTGTGTGTGTGTGTGTGAGAATCTAGCAGTGCATTCAACAGGCATTTGTTGTTCCCTAGTGTCTTGGCAGAATCCCCGAGGTGGGCTGTGTGAGCGGGAGTCAGTGAAGTGCAGTGAGATGCAGTGACCCGCCCCCGCTCTGCCCCTTGTGGTCTGAACTTGGGCATCAGACCTGCGAGGCACCTACTGGAGGCTCCCCGCGGATCTGCCGCTCACCGACAGGAAGTGACACCGTGAGCCTGCTCCGGTCACCGTATTGTTGTCCAGTGCTAGAATCTCGGCCAGACCCTGCAGGCAGAGAGACGGCCGTGCCGCTTCCTGCTCTTTGAACTTCCAGAATTCCGGAGTTCCTGGCAGCCTTCTGTGACCCTCCCCCCACTCAGAACCATGCCGGTGAATTTCTTGTGCCGAGGTCAGCCAGGGGTGGTGGCTCTGGTTGCAGCCAGAACACTGATGGGCACCGTGGCTTTGCTCTGACGGCTGTGGGCGTCCCAAGGCGGGAAGCCCTGATGCTCCAGAGCAAGGTGGTTTGACCACGAGAGAAGGCTGCCTGGAGGAGGTGTGCCTACTTCCTGGAAACCATCAGGCCATCCTGCTTCCTAAGACCGACCGAAAGTGGTGGCTCATTTTACTGGGAAGCCAAGAGGGCAGTTAAGACGTTTCCTGTTTCTGAAGATTTAAGGGCAATTTAGGGTTGCCCTTGCCGCCTGCCATCTTGCTTTCGTCCTGTACAAAGAGCCCCGGCTACCTATTCCAAACCTTCTGTCCTGGACAGTCAAAGGCTAGAAGGTGTTAATAGAAGGATGTTCACGTGACAGACTGCCCTTCCCCCAACAATACTGGAAGAATTACAAGAGGGTGGTGGTAAACGGAGAGCCTTTGGAGGAAACACACAAACAAGCATCTGCCATCGCACATTGTGCTAGAATCAGGTCAGATCCCATTTTGCACACAAATCTATTTGTTACTGGATCTACTTAGGAATCCTACCTGCTCACCAGGGTATAACAACATACTGTCCCACAAAGGGAGGTTGTGACGTAGTAGGTGGCTTAGATTGTAGATTTTGGCTTTAGAATGAAAGCATCTCTTACCTCCCAAATCTGTGTTAGATCTCCAGACTCAAGCCTGTGTATCCTCTCGACAGGAGCCAGAACGCATCGGAGGGACCAGGAAGACGTGGGGAGGTGCGGGCTGGCACCTCTGGGAGTTGGGCTTAGGCGAGGCTCTAGGGCACTATTTGTGACTTTAAATAGCTCTCTCTGCGAGTTGAAGAGGGTTGGGCGCGGTAGGCTAGTCTCCAGTATGATCTTGTTGTGTTCCGGGAAAAGTATACAAAGGAAGAAAGTGGAAATAGACCATATACTTTATTTTGTATGGTTTGTGCCAACGCATTCTGTTGTGAATTTTAATTGTATTTTTATATCTTTAACATGTTTAAAATTTATTTTTGAGAGATAGAGTGAGAATGAGCACGAGTGGGGGAGGGGCAGAGAGAGAGGGAGACACAGAATCCGAAACAGGCTCCAGGCTCTGAACACTCAGCACAGAGCCCGACGCGGGCTGGAACCCAGGAATGGTGAGATCATGACCTGAGCCGAAGTCGGATGCTCCACCGACTGAGCCACCCAGGTGCCCCTCTGCTGTGAATTTTAAAAAACTATTATCATCATCCTGGTTCACAGTTGCTTCATTTCGGATGAAAACTCACATATTTGATGATTCAGCCACTGGTCTTGCTTCTACTCATTGTTATTGATCCTAATCATTAGGGTTTGAAATAATTTATGATCCTATTACACAAAACAGTAGAGAGCATACCCTCTGACCACAGCAAGTTATTTTCTGTGAAGATGGAAGCTAACCCGCCTGTTTGGCAGGAGCAAGGCCTGGACCAGCCTTCCTGGATGATGGGAAAAACCAAGGATCTCGGGTAGACGGAAAAAACCAAGCTGATGGCCAAAATTATGGCTCATAAACACAAACAAAGAGATTTAAAAGAGCACATGAGATACAGGAATAATACTACAGATGCTCTCAGACCAGCTCTCCCCTGAAGCAGGAGAATTGGACCAGTACTGCTGAGGCCTTTATACGTTCTTCCCAGAGGTCACCCCTCCTCCTGGAGGTCACCGCAACCTAATTTTGTGTTCATCATTCACTTGACGTCCTTTATAATTTTCCCACATAGCGGTGTATCCTTAAACCATATATTGCTTCCTCTTGCACACTTCTGAAGTCTCCATAAGTGGTACAGTGCTGTGGGCAACCTACTTTTAAGTTCAAGTTTGCTTGTGGTGTCCCCACGTATGCTGGCATTTGTAGCTCTAAGTCCTTCATTTTCACTGCGATAGAGAATTCCGCTGCATGAAGACACCGTGGTTTATTTCCCCCAGAGGAGGAGATCATTTTTCTCTTTTTAAGTTGCTCACGCTGTCCCACTGTTTTAATGTTATTTATGAATGCACAGCAATGGTTACGCATTGATTACACAGTGATGTAAGCCTGCTCTGAATATAGGCTCCAATACATAAAAGATTGGACTGTGACTTGGTTAGTTTCCTACACCGTTTCTTTGGGAACCAAAGAGTTGAGAAGCAGAACCGTTGCAGGTCTCCTCCTCCAGCCTCACCGCTTGTCCCTTTAAAAACAGTAACCTTGTTCTTCAAATATCATCTCCTTCCCGTGTGACGCCAACTAGGTGTCAAAGCCTCAGTGACACCAAATGACATCCTTTGACCTCAAAACGTCAGTTGATGTCAAATGTAATGTAACTGAAAGCCGAGTTTCTTTATTCGAATGATAATGTCATTTATGGTGTCTTGTCTTTCACCTTCCCTGATTGTCGTTATTAAAAGCACACCGTGTTTCTCATGCTCGTTTGTGAAATGGCAGAGCCCTTACTGACGTGGGTCTGTTAGGAAGAGCCCACGAGGATGGTTTCAAAGCACTTTGTGATGAACAGTACGTTCTAGAAATGGGAATTGAAAATAATCAAGACATTCATGGATCCAAACAGGCCACAGAAACACCATAGCAACAAATGAACAATAATTGTGGCATTACAGGCTCTTTCCTCGGCTACATGCTCGTGCAATCAATGCTCACGCCGCAGGAGGAGCCCAGGTCAGATCTGGATGCCACCACCCGTGAGGATGCTGTGACGAGCCATGCGAGGTGGGTGATGGGCTGCTGGGTCCAGGAGGAAACATACGTGTGTGCTCCTCCTCCGGGCTTCCTGCCCGCTCATTCCTGGCCATCTCCCGGGCACAGAGATGATGTACTTCTGGGCACCCCATGCCCTGAGCCAATTAATCAAGTCGCCCAAGAAGATGTTGCTCTGAAGAAACTACCTGTTGCCCCAAAGATCTCATCTGGATGGACATACAGCTAAAGCCAGGGCAACAGACAAGGCTGTGAGTATAGTAGTGATGCAGTCCATGTCTTTCCAAGGCCAAAGTCAGGAACGCAGAGGAGGGCCTTGGCTCCCTTGGCCTGTAAAAGCTAGCAGAAGAAGTGACATTTCCCAAGTTGTTTTTGGAAGCGGACACAAAGGTAGATGTGGCCCCAGCCCTGTTTCCTTATGGCGCACGGGCTAGAAAGGCTTCACAGGCTCTGCTGGATTTGACCATGATTGGAAACATAACCCTCAAGAGTCATCTCAGGAACACCAGGAAGACATCAGTGTAAGAAGGAAAGACTTCAGTTTCTAGGGAAGTCCCTTGGCCTTACCCGTTTTGACGATGTGGCGGCTGGCTTGAGACGCCCAGGTTAGGGGACGTCTTCTCCAATGGTAGGGAGACCGCAAAGGGGCAGGTGCTGAGGACAGCAGACTCTTCCCTGGGGATCCACCAGTGGGGTGTCCTTCTGGAAAGAGAGACAGAGTGAATGCAAGAGCAATGGTGGGGGTTGGGGGAACTGGTGGCTCCAGTTCCCTGAGGAGCTGGTGGCTGACTTGGTGACACTTCTGTAGGTGAAACCTCTCCTGTCTCCTGAGTCAGCCAGAATACCTGGTTTCATCAAGGTCTAGATATTTTAGAAGTAATTCCTAGGCACTGAGTGATTTTAGAGCTTTTTTCCCTTTACCATCTTTGAAGGGTAAACTGGATGCTCAGGCTTCTCAAACTCAGTTTGTTTCCATGGTTACAAAACACCGAGCTCTCGCTGACCCACAATGCATCGGGAGGGGCACGCTGGCTGCCTGGTAATGGCTATATCGTTTTCCAAATTTGCAGACCTCCTTCACACTATCCAAATATTAGTAAGGTGGGTGCCCTCCTTAAATCAAATTTGCAGGGAGCAAGGAAGAGGATATTTGTGCTATAAATTACAATCCAGAAGCATTATCCCCCAATAAATGGAAATATTGAGGGAAAAGGTTGGGCAGCAAGAGAGTGTCACCAATTGCCATGGTGCCCTGGGGGAATTTCCTCTTGCCCAGGCTAAGTCCATCAGCCCGACTCTGTACTCGAGACGGAAGCCTTTCGGGGAGGCCTGATGCTCCCAACGGCAAGGGCCAGGCACCGCGTCTGAAAGATGTGGACACAAATCTTTTCCTTGCGAGCCACGGATAATTTACTCTCTCCTAACTGCAGCTGTCTTATCTGTGAAAGAAGTAACTCTCACAGGTTTGCTGAGAGGATTAAATGGGATTAGGAGACGATTTAGTACAGTCCGTATTAGGCACTCAATAAATGGTAACTGCTATTCTCGGCACTATTATTTGGAAAAGTCGTCATTTCTGTGATACAAATGGTGCAAAGCGTGTTGGTGTACAGGACGGGTTTGGTGGGGATTTAGAATTGATGCTGGTGGTGGTGATGATGATAAAATTAGTGAGGTATTAAGCACAGAGGGCCTTTTTTGTGATTTTGGTTGCATTTGCTCCACTTGGTGAAAGAGGCAGCGTAGCCCAATGGTTACCAGGGGTGGTCCTGGAGCCAGAACTTTTGGGTTCAAATAGTCGCACTGCTTCATAATGGACGTGTGTTCTTGGGTGCCTTACTCAACCTTTCCCGGTCTGGATTTCCTTCTCGGTCAAGTGGAAATAAGATACATACCTCAATGGGCTGTAAGAGCATTGGACGCACAAAGATTTGTCAGGGGCTTAGATGAGTGCCTGGTGGTGGGAGAACACAGAGCCGGGCACCGGAGAGCAGGGCACCCGGGACGCAGCAGGAGACCACCCTGTCCTCTGCACGCTGACATCCCTCTCTGTTCTGACATCCCTTTCCTGCCCCGTGGATGGATTCTCAGGCCGGTCCTCGTAAGTTTTCTGATCTCGTAAGTAAGTTTTCTGATCTCGCTTGAGTTATACACGATCTTTTGGTAACTTCTCGAAGTAATAACAGCCTTATTTCAGAAACAAAAGTGCCCAGCCTCATACGGTGAAGTACCGAACTTCACTTAAAATTAAAGGGCCTTTTCCCCAGTTTACTCTGACTTGAGAGTGAATTTGTAGCTTTCGCTGAGGAGGTTGGTGGGGGCAAGCATCATGTAACTGACTTGTAGCCCCTCCTCTCCTCAGGGCTCCCACAGAACTTGCTCCCTGCGAGGAACTGGGGGTAGCTGACCCCCGTTATCTCGAGGCCTTGGCTGAAGCGGGGATAGGAAGAATTCCACCCTCAACATTGTGATACATGCAGCCAAGTATGAGGTCAGTGCTCTGAAAACATATTTTTCTTAAACGATAAATCCTGCCTGACTTTCACCTCCTTCATCAGGAGTTGAATGAAACGAGGCGTATACAAATTCTGATTTTCAGATACCGTATACATCCATTCCTGTTCCAATACAGGGGTACCAGCAAATAAAAATATTATTTTTATTTTGTTATTATTTATTTATATTATTATTTATTATATATAATATGTATTATTATTTTATTGGCAAATGAAAATACAGGACACCCAGTAAAATGTGAATTTCCAATAAACAGCAAATAATTTTTAGTATATTTCCCATGGAATCCTGGAGGCGTATCAATACTAAAGTATTATTCATTGTTTATCTGAAATTTAAATGTTAAGTGGATGACCCGTATGTTATCTGGCAAACCCGTTCCAATAATTCTTTTATCTGAGACAGTTTGGATTTCCAGGACTGTATCACTTAGAGCATTTTAGTCGCAAATAACAGAATACCCAGGTATAAGTGCCTTAAGCAGTGAGAAATCGTTATTGTCCCACAGAATAAGAAATCAAGAAGGAGACGGTTCACAGTTGGTTAGACAGGTAACTCGGTGATGCCAGATTCTGGGTCACCCTTCTACATTTCTGTTGGTGTCCCTTCACCGGTCACATCGGCTCCAAAATTACATCCTCCCACACAACATCCCGGGACAAGGATGGATGTGACTCTACCCTGGGCAGCCCCTCTTTGAAACTTTTTGTGTTGAGATCATTGTACTTCCCATGCAGTTATGGGAAATAATACAGAAAGGGCCCAGGCACTTTTCACTGAGTTTTCTCAGATGGTAACATCTTGCAAGATGATACTACAATATCATGGCTAGGATACTGACAGAATAGGATTCACCAATATCCTGATTTGCCCAGTTTTGCCTGTTCTGACGCATAACAGAAACTTAACAAATCGTCGCTGAGGGAATAGATGAGTGACCAGCATTATCCACGGCACATCGTACGTGTCCATCTTCCGTATGTACGACTCTGGGTTCCTTGAGGTGAATGTGGTGTCTCCAGGGTCTGGCTCATAAAAAATATTCAAGACGTGCATTTTTATGGGTGAATCAAGAAAGGGTGGGTGACCCCCACGTGTTCCAATGCTTTCATTTTGTAGATGAAAGAACTTGGACCCCAGAGACAAGAAGTTCTTTAATTTGTGTTCTTATTGACGGGGCCCTCGCACATTCCGCTCATATCGTCGTTGTCTGTCTGGGATTTGATTGTCCCAGAAGGCAGTGACCTTGTCTGTCAAGTTCAAGTTCACTTTTCGCAGACTTAGTAGTGGTGCCTGGGGACACTGGGGCTGCGTGAAGGAGCGCCGGGAGAACGGAAGGGCAGCCTGACCGGCGCCCCGGCCAAGAGGAGGGACTCTGGACTCACAGGGTGCACTTGCCCTGTGACAGCAGGCGAGCTGTTCGCCTCTCGGCGCTTCGCGTTCCTCGCCTGTGAAATGGAGGGCGGTAACCGTGCAGGGCGAGAAGGCGGCGCGAGAGCCGGCTCTCGGTCAATGAGCCCTGGGGCCGCCACGGGGCCTGCAGGTGCCGGCCAAGAAGGCTCAGCGCTTCTGCTCGCTCCACCAGAGCTCCGGTGAAGGGGCTTTGCAGCCTCACGGTTTGCCAGGAGGGCGTCAGCTACAGGCTGGGGGGAGGGGAGGAAGCCCGCGAAAGGAACGAGGGAGGTTTGGCGTCTGGCTGGACTCCCCTTCCGCGGGCTCTTCCCCGGGGAGGACTGTGTCCCTGGTCCCGTTCCTTCCGGAACCCATTTTCTCCCTCCATCTTCTCTCAAGTTGTCGTCTGCGAGGAGATGTGGATCTCAGCTGTTTGAAGCTACCCAATTACTGGAGAATGTTGGAATCTACTCAACACTAAATCTACTTGACAGCTTTTTAGTGTCTTTCATCTGGAGTCCCAAACTTCTTTAAGAGGAGAAGAATTTCAGCTCTGACTGATGGCATCAGTAACTATCAAGGACCTTCCTTGAGGAGACACAGTCACTTCCTATCCGTAAATTAGTGTTTTTAAGCCTCTTGCCCATAATACCTGAGTAAAATCACTTGGGGATAAATGCTATTGTTCACATCAGATGAGGAAGCCCGGATGCAGACACCATGTTCCAAATAATGGAATGAATATCTACTTTTTGAAGCAGAAGGGAGTTCAGCTCTTTGGTCACATCCAGCGGGAAAGACCCAACCACCTGGGCCAGATCAGTATCTCCCCTTAAGTAAGAACGACAACCAGTTAGTGTGCGGAGTGACTTTCCACGGAGTCACTCTGTCCACACAACACCCCAACTGGGGAAGGGCCACGGCTATCTCTATCCCACATTAAACACCGGGATACAGAGCCTGTGCCACACGCGTCACATCACACAGCAGGGAGACGGGGCACCAGGGTCTGAATGTCCTGTTTTGCCGCAGTGTCCGCCCCGTGCTCCGTGGAAGCCCTGGTTCCGCCTGTGTCCCGCGTGGAAAGCCCCCAGAGAGCAGGGACAGGGACCGTCACCAGTAAAACTGGGAATGAGTGTGAGAGTCAATATTCTCTTGCCAGCACGGCAGAAATACCTCTGTTTCAAAAAACAAAAAGGTCTGGATATGGAAAAGGCATTGCTTTTATTTAATAATCTATACCCAGATGTTCCGATGTCCAGATTAGAACAGTAGTACCAATGGCTCCAGGGAAGGCATTATGCTATATTTCTCCTAAGCACATTTGATTTTTTACCAGTCCTTTGGGGAAAATAAACTTTGTCTCCCTCATCTGCTTACTTACAATATATTTTCTGAAGCAACTGATTATACGCTGGGCATAAAAGTGAACTGTTTACTAAAAACGTGCGTGCATGCTGCTACTGAAACCTTCATGCCAGGGGAAATGTGTTGGTGATTGAATTATTTTTAGGATTGCAGTTTTGCAAGCACATCAGACTTTGGTGGTGTTTCTTGCAGTGTTGAGCGTGCAGGAAGCGGGAAGGGGCAGCAGGGCGCTGACCGTTCGGGTTGGTTCCAGTTTTTCACCACCACGGGGAGAACAGAGACCGTCCAGAGAGTCCTGAAGTGGACCCTCCTCCTGTTGAGACATCTCCCTTGTCCCCTGCTTCTCTGAGCACTGCCCAGTTCTCCCTGCAGATTAAGCAAGTGATATTCTAACAACGTTATGACTGAACGGAACACAAAGTAAGTGTCATAGGATAACACAGATCGACACATTTGTGTAAAAATATATGTCAACCGCTCTTTTGAATATGTTCTAAATTTAGGCAATGGAAGTCATGATTAGTTTTCGATTCCAAAAGGGTAGAAGTCTCACTCTCTCATACGGCCCCTTTCTGCCAACGTTTCTAGGATTTTTCTGTCTGAGCGGTGTTTTTTACTGTCCGCGGTGTCGGGCTGGGACGTTCTGGCCTGACCGTGCCGCGGCCTGGGTCCCATCGCCGGCCTCCCCGCGGCCTTTGTTGGCTCTCAAAGGGTGAGGCTGTGCCCTCCTGGCTCCGCGGAGACGCAGCCGGTGAATCACGGTCACCGGAGAGTCTGAGGAATGAGGCTAAAATGGGAAGTGATGGTAATCGCTGTTCATAGTACTTCGGGAACTCCGAATCACAGCACGCTGTACTCCTAAGTCCTGCGAGCAAGGACGGACATCGGATAGTCGCGACACAACGGGGCGCGTTGTCTACAAGGACATCAAGAGAGGACCGCGGGCAGACCGTTTGGGGGTTTAGCGGGGACCTCCTTGTTCCTTGGGAGAGAAAATAATGTTGGGGAACTTGCACAAAAATACTGTGTATTGCAGGGAAGCCATCATTGCTTTTTTTCCCCTCTTCCCCTCCCTGCAGTAGGTTTCTCCAAAGACCAGACCTGAACAATTTCAAGGTCACAAAAACTTCCTCGCGTGGATGAGGGATTCCGTTCTCTCTCGGCCGGGGAGAAAATGCTGCACGTTGTCTCACGGCACGGTCCCGGCAGGAAGGGTCTGCCTCCGTGGGGATAAACGCCGAGCTCCACCGAGTTAAATCTCTCCGGAAGTCCGAAGCCGTTAACCAGACGTGCTAAGGCAAAAGAGATTAAGCCCCAGGGCTGTCTTGGTGGGGTCCATTTACAGGCACCACATGAAGAAGAGGTGGCCTTTTGGGTCGAGTCGCCCAAGCTCCCAGTTCCATCCCGTGACGACGGGGCGTTTAATCCGTTACCTTCTGGAAAAACAATTCAGCTGACCACAGACCACCAAATAGCCTTGTGGCCTACACTGGAGATGGGATTTCCTCTTCCAGAATGTTGGAGGAGTCAAATCAGACAGAGGCTGTAACTAATCTGATCCTCGGCAGGAAGGAACAGGGGGAGGTTTACAGATAAATCCCTCGTTGGTAGATGGCTTGGAGGAATCAGTCACAACACACCCAGAGGCAATATTTACAGGGGAGACAGACGAGGAAGGAAAAGCAAAGAAAAAGAACCTTAGAAAAGCAAGCATATGTTCCGTTTCACATGGTGGGCTGAGCGGATGCGTGTACCTTCCTTTTCCTGAAACCCCTGCAGAAGAATTTGAAGAGTTTTATTCACGGTCACAAAGATAAAGGGGGAGAAGACAGCAGCAGGTGAGGTATTTCGACAAGCGTGGGGAAGGCAGGAGCAGACGGAGCGGTGGCAGACGAGTCTCTGCGGATGAGGATTGACAGGGAGAGGCAGCCCAGCTGCAGGAACCCCCAGGAGGGGCCCCTCCGGCGTGCTGCCCAGCAGGCGAGGACCTAGGTCGTCCGGCCGGCACGAGAGTGAAGGTTCAATGATCAGCAGTTTCTCGAATGTGGTAAACAAAGGCTTGGTGTGGGGAGTGGGCTCCAGGCAGGAGATGCTAGAAAAAGCCCCTGACCGTGGGAACCCCTCCCTCGCCTGCTCCCAGCTGGTCCAAATCTGGTGTGGGTGACCTTCCCCTCTGGCAGGGGGAGAGAACGAAGCTCACCAAGACAACAAAAAGAGAGAGGTGATGGACGAAGAGGACGCACGACTTTGCTGGAAAATGTGGACTCACTGCTCAACGACAAAGACACAGCCGAGAGTGGGGGGTTCCCGCTGGGGACCAGAACTTAGACGCCTGTATCCGTGGACCTGCTGTGTTCGCCAGAACAGCCACACCCAACCGAATGTTAAAATTTCTGCCGCAAACAGTCAGGATCCACCCAGATCGTCAAGACGGGTCTTCGTGAACAGAGTTACACAGCAACAAGCTTCGTGAGGGGCGACGGCACAGGAAAAATAAGAAATATTAACATTTTTCAATGACATTAGGGGAAGGCAAAAATAAAAAAAAAAATGCCATTCCCTAAAGAGGAAAGCCAAAGAACAGAGTAATTGTTTTAATGTTTGAGCTTATTATTTTTGCTAAAGGAAACTTCTGTCAACACAACTGTGAGATGCCCAGGGGAAAGTGAATCATCGAGTGTCCCCTTGGAGAGGATGCTCTTCTTCGGGGAGCCTGGTGCTGTATACTCTGGGCCACTCCAGGCACTGGCGGGTGTCACTAGGGGATGTGAGCCATCCCGTGGGAAGTCCCAGAGGACAGACAGGATCTCCTGAGGGTCGGCAGAAGAGTCTGACCATCTTTTGAAAGGGATGACCTCACACCTAATTACAGACTGCTCATCTTGGAATCAATATCTGGGACGATGCTGGGACAAATCACTGGATGATCAATCGGCCATCAGCTCGGAGGGCAGAAGACACTAGGAAGGAGCCGACAGACGTTTCTGAGAGGGAAAGTCTATTTTTTTTTCAAGGCCTCGCTCCAAGTCTCAAGACTGCAAAGGGCTGGGGCCTGGGGGTCAAGCACTGTGGTTACCAGGGAATTAGCTAACAGAAAGAGAACCATTGCAGAGTACTAAAGAGTATCATCCCTTGGTTAGTATAAATAGCATATTTAGACACAATTCCCATTTAGGCAATCTTCCTAATGTGAAAGACGAACGACACACATATATTAAAGGAGATGGAATTTAAAGAGCAAAACCCTAGCAAGACTCCCCCCGGACAGCAGGAGCAGTGAGGGTCCCAGGGCCCCACGAGGTCACCAGTTTCCATGAGGCTATTTGTTTTCTACCCGAGTCCAGAGGGGCCTCCATGTCCAGATGGAGCCACTGATCGATGTCACATGAGGAGGAAGCAAGGCAAGTAGCAGAGTGAGAGCTGGAGAGGAACTTCATCCCAGTGAAAGAATGGCTAGCATTGGCCGAACTTTCTACCCTCCACGCAATGTTCCAAGCACGGTAGTCCTGTAATTCACGTGACCCAGATGACGACCCTCTGACCCAGGGACTCTTATCCTCCGCATTTCACCAGTGGGGCCTCTGAGGCCCCTGAGAAACAAAGCAACTTGCCCAAGAGCACACAGCTGGTAAGAAGCCAAAAGGAACTCTGTTAGCTAAAATTCAAGAACACAAGGGAAGTGTTCGTTCTTTAACGTCTCGCAAACTTATTCACGTGAACGATTAATACGTCCAACGAAATATAATTACATATGGTATTCGGTGTAGATCGCATAGTACAGCTGCTTTTACTTCTAATAAAAAAAGGGCAACAGGTTTCAGAGAAAATTAAAAGGCATTTTTAGAGAAGACAGACAGAAACATTAAGGACATTCAAACCTGTTACTTTTGGCTTTTATCCTGCATAGGAGAACGCCCAGCCAGGTCCCATTTCAGCAGCACAGATTGACTACCTTTGAATGACTCTGAACCACTAAAGTGGTGCCTGAACACAAGGCGTTTAAGATCTGAACTTGGGGACAGAGGCTGACGTGTGCCCATGGCTTATAATCTGGTGGTGATGGAATTACAGGTGTGGTGCAGGCTGCCAGCCGGGAGAAAGCACAGAGGAGGAGACGAGCACAGAAGCACCAGGAGAAGGCAGTTCAGCGCCAGCCTGGAGCCCCCTCCCCGTCTCCTCCAGTGCAGGGGCTCCCCGTGCGTCGTGTGTACCCATGGGCACGTATGTGCCCTCGGGATATGGAGCCAACGGGGTAGGTAAGCCACCACCAGGGCTTGGAGCGCACACCAGGGTTTTCTGTGTTCTCTCAGGTAGAGCCCCTGTGGGCGTCCTCCAGGCTGGGCAGGGGAGCGATGGATGGACACGACACCTGAGGGCGTATTCTGGGGGCCCCGGCAGGAGACCACCCCTGGACAAGGTTTTGCTCCTTTGCGTGTGTTGTGTTTTACAAGAAACTTGATGTGAAACGAAGACCACACTTCCCTTGGTCAATGCTGTGCCTCCACGAGGCTCCAGTCCCAAAGGGAAGCTTCTGGAATTTGCAGAGCAGCTAGAGCTAGAAGGAGACAGAGGGCTGCCACGGTCCACTGTTAAATCCCGCCACGCCCGTGCTGCCCAGGCTGGCCCGCTACGCCTAGGACAATGGCACTGGCTGCATGTGTGTACTAGGGATGTTAAATCACAAGTGACTATCCTTTGACTATAACGTGTGTGCTCTTTTTTTTTTTTTTTTCAGACCTGCTATCAAACTGAAGTTTGGCAACAAAAGCAAAAGTGCTGACAATACTAGCCGCCAGGTCCTGGGCATCTCCAGTTCCAGGCACCGCGCTTTGTCACAAGGGCTCTAACCCCGCAGGACAAGGAGTGTTATGCTCGTCTTACAGAGGAAGCAGCTGGATATGGTCAGTCGTTTGCCCAGATCACACAGCACCGAAGTCACAGGGCTGGAGTGAAATGTGAATGCCTCTAATTCCCAAAGCCAAGTTCATGCTGGTGCGCCATGCTACAGAAGGCCTCCCAACAGGCTTCGCCACACTCGGAAAAATGGGACTACGGAGAAAGAACAACTTTTGACAAGGTCTAAGAAAATGATAGAAAACAGTCCAGAAAACATTTCCAATTTGGGGCTAGGACAGAGTGGACACGCATCTCCCGATTAGTCCCAGTAAGTACAGCAAAATCTCTGGGCCTTATATGTGAGACAAACACAGAAAGACTCTGAAAGGCAGAGAGAAAAGCCAGACCAGCTAGATGTGGTGGTGAGTTCATACACCTTGAACCACATCCTGGAGAAGCCAGCAACCCAGGAATGCCAACGGGCACAGGTGCAAAAGTCCCAAGAAGAGCCTGCTCTCTCTGGCCACAGGGACCCCCTAGCAGGACAGAGTACTTTGACACAGTCACGGACCTATGCCGTCCAAACGCATGGAGAAATGCATGGCCTCACCCCTACCCCACCAGCAAGGCCAAGACCAGAATGTTCACCACCACCTAGTGGGAAGAAGGTGGTCAGGGGAGGCCCAGCAGAGTTGGTATCAGCAGGCGCACCCGGCAGTGACGAGAGCCTGGCTAACTCAGTTTGTCGAAACGGTAAAGGCAAACGGCCAGTGGGGAGACTACAAGTCAAAGACAGGCTGCTGATGCAGAAATTGCAAATGAGACCCAGAACCCCATAAAAGAATAGTCAGAATAGCCAGGTTATCATTAAAAAAGTTACTCATCATACCAACAACCAGGAAAATCTCCGTTTGAATGAGAAAATACACCCAAGATGTATGATACCAAGATGACAGAGATGTTACAATTATCTGGCAAGGATTTTTTTTTTTTTTAATTTTTTTTCAACGTTTATTTATTTTTGCGACAGAGAGAGACAGAGCATGAACGGGGGAGGGGCAGAGAGAGAGGGAGACACAGAATCGGAAACAGGCTCCAGGCTCCGAGCCGTCAGCCCAGAGCCTGACGCGGGGCTCGAACTCCCGGACCGCGAGATCGTGACCTGGCTGAAGTCGGACGCTTCACCCAGGCGCCCCTGGCAAGGATTTTTTAAGCAGCCGTCAAAACAAAAACAAAAACAAACAACAACAACAAAACAAAAAACCACCCTGGATCAACGAACAATTACAAACACACTTGAGACAAATGAGAAAAAAGAAACTCTCGGCAAAGAAAGAGAAGACACGACGAAGAGCCACGTCGGGATTTTGGAACTGAAAAATATGATCATCCAAATGAAAGACTCAGTGGGGCCTCGGCATCAGAATGGAGAGGACAGAGAAAGAAGCAGTGTACTTGAAGGTGGGGTGACAGAAGTCACCCAGTCTGAGCAGCAGAGAGGAAGTAGACTGGAGTGAAGGAATAGGCAGATGAGAACGTCAGGGACCTGAGGCCAGAACAAGACATCATGCTCCTGTCGCGGCCCTGGGGTGGGGGCGGGGGCAGGGGCGGGGAGGTGGCGGGGAGAGGGGAGGCTGAAAAAGTGTCAGACAAACAGGGATGAAAAGTTCCCAAATTTAGCAAAAGATGGAAATCCGTAGATTCAAGAAGCAGAGGAGACCCCAAACACTGCAGAATGAAAGACCTACGAGCCATGATGCATCACCATCAAACGTCCCTGTAAGGGGGTTCATATCGCTAAGTGGTAATAGCATTTCATTTTTTCTATCAAAGAATGAAATAATGGCATAATTAGTTTCCATTTAAGAGAGAGTGATTTCCTACGACATCTCTGAAAGCATATTAACTAAATGTGACACTTAGTAACCACGTAAAAACATAAATATTATTAAAAAAATCAGTTGGTTTTTAAAAGAACAATATGCAAGAATTCCAAATAGACCATAACTGTGCTTTTTGTCTGTTTTTGTTACTATAACACGAAGCTAATTGCCCATCTATATTTTAGTGCGTTTGATGAGCCAAAACCAAACAGGATATGGTATTTCATTTAAAAACGTGTTTGTCAACAAAACATGCTTTTATCAGATAATCATTTTGAAATGAATTAAATGGGGAACGTCACTTTCTCCATGGGGACAGCTGAAGTGTGTCTTCAGATGTTGTACGAACGATGATCATTTGTGTCAAAATGAATGTTCGAGTGCAATCGCTAATGACATACTGATCAAAAACCACTTTTTAAAGTTAAAATTGCTTCTTCATTATGCATCATACAACAGGGATGGTATGATTAAAAAGAAAAAAAAAAAAACCTCTCCCAGGATTGAGATTAGACATCACTGTGCAAGAGGTTTGCAAGGCCGACCAAGGTCGGGAAATTGCGCCCATCCCCTGACCACCTTCTTCCCTCTAGATGGTGGTGAACTTTCTGGTCTTGGCCTTCCTGGTGGGGTAGGGGTGAGGCTATGCATTTCTCCATGCATTTGGACGGCATAGGTCCGTGACTGTGTCAAAGTACTCTGTCCTGCTTAGGGGGTCCCTGTGGCCAGAGAGGGAGGGCCAGGATCTTCTTGGGACTTTTGCACCTGTGCCTGTTGGCATTCCTGGGTTGCTGGCTTCTCCAGGATGTGGTTCAAGGTATATGAACTCACCACCACATCTGGCAGTAATAGGCTCCTTGGTTTGTCCCCAGCCACAATGTGCCCTCCCTTCTCCAGTTCCTTGCCGTGGGATGGGATATGTCTCGGCGAAGAGAGCTCTCCATTTAAACTGAGATGCTCTCTTTGGGTCCCAGGTCACTTCCTTTCCAGCCTGGTATTCACACCAACCTGAGAAAACAGTGGTGACAACGAGCTACGGGACTGGGGAGGAGGATGTGGAGACAGGAGGGGGCAGTGAAAGCCGCGGTTTGGAGAAGCATGTGTGTCCGAGGGCAGAAAACACAGGGTTCCCAGATACGGACCTGACTGGGCTCAAGGTGGCGTGAGTGTTTGGAGCGAGGGGAGCTCAGGGGACCGTCGGTGTTGACTCTGCGTGCATGCACGCTGGCCTTTCTGGACTCATGCACGGGCGCGGGAGGCTCTTGTTCACACTCACGCAGATATGTTTCATTTCGCTTTGTGTCAGCGTCATAAGCTGCCCGAGCGGAGTCAATTAGCCATCCCGGTCGTCTGTTCCGGGTGAGCGATGTTTCCTGTTTGTGCACCACCTAACACCAGTACTTGCCTTCATCCTGGGAGCAGAAAACGAGTCTGTCTCTACGGAGTCCTGAGCACAGTGGCCGCCGTGTGGCACGTGGGAGGGCGATACCCCAGACACGGGTGCAGCCATCTCTTGACGCATCAGGATCCAGGGGAGTCTGACGTGGCCGAGAGTTCTCTGCAGGTTTAGTTGTTCCATTCACTTGAACCTTGGACGTCCTGCTCCCCTGCCCGCCTTTCATTTTACTCTCCCACAAACTGAGCGTCATGAGAAAAGCCCAGAAGACGCCTGGGGGAGAAGAAGCCCCCAAACCGGGGCTGTGGGAGGATAAAGCTGGCACTTGGCAAAGAGCGTGGGTCACAGGCTGCCGGGAGACACGCGTGTGGACCCTCGGCCCCAGTGTGAGCCCCCGGGGAGCAGAAGGTGCCCCTCGGAGCCCAGGGCTCCTGCCCTCACAGTGGGGCTCCCTGGGGATCCGCCAGCCCCTCCAGGTACCCGCGAGCAGGGACCCGCAGGCCCCGGGCCCTGGCCTCCCGGTGTCGTGGGGCAGATGGCGGGAGGATAGACAGCTTCTGCCTTTGTCCACCTCTGCATATTCTGGAAAGGGGCTGTCAGCTCCTCAGGCTCCTCTCCAGACAAAGCAACCCTCCCTGGATGTTTTCGAGCCGTCCTCCTCACTAAACCTCAGCGAAACAGGGAAATGATGAGCTGTGATTCTTTGTCAGCTTGAGGCTTTGTCCGGATTTTCAACTCCTCTAGCCTTTGAATGTCATTATAAATTTTGTTCACCATCAGGATTTCCAATTACGAAAAGGTTAATGCTAAAAGCAGGGTCGGGTGGGGACAGGGCGGGGACTACCCTCTGTAGAAATGCTGTGTGTTCAAAGGAACGTTTCCCACTAGTTTTGCCAAAATTCCCTCCGATGCCGTGGCCTCTCCTCATTACTTGGAATGGTTCTGGAAGCGGAATGGGGTTTCCACGGCTTTCTTCCCACCCCTGTCCCCTGGGGAAGGGGCGGGGACATCTCCTCAAGCTTCCAGTGAGCTTGGAACTGCGCGTTTGTATCACTAAGCTCTCAACTGAAATGTAAAATCTTTTTATTAGCTTTGAAAACATATGCTACTTACATTTTTGAAAAATATCCAAGTAATCCAAGGTGAAAGAAAAACCATCATCCTGCCAAGGCCTAAATTAGAGTGTGTCTCCTACAGGCAGGACCATCCAGAAACGAGCCCCCCGCCCCCACCAGGGTCTCTGTGGCTATTTGCGTGCAAGTTCATGGCCTCACAGAGCCATGTCTGGGGAGTCCGCAGGTTTGAAACAGCTGATCCTTGAGAGGCCGTTGAAAGGGTGAAAACGCATTTATTTGCTTGCTCAGGGGAAGTTAATTCTAAAGAGCACTTTTGCTTGTCTTTACGACTTGAAGGCGCGGAAGTCACGGGGGCTCCCCTCCGTGGAAACGCTGTGAGTGACTCATCATCTTTGGTTGTCTTCCCAGGCTACAGAGAACCACGGCGGCTGTGAGGAGTCACATGGAGAAGTCTCGCCCAAGGCCCCAGGTGTGAGAGCCCCGGCCCCCTGGGCTCCTGTGTGTATGTGCATGTGGGTGCATGTGAGTGTGTGTGCATGTGTGTGCGTGTGTGTGCGTGTATGAATTTCTCTCTTCTTACAGGGATACTAGTCACTGGATCAGGGCCCACCCTACTCCAGCATGACTTCCTCTTACCTTGATTACATCTGCAGGGACCCTATTTCCAAGTCATACACACAAGCACCGGGGTTAAGACATGAACACTGTTTGCTGGGGGCGTAATATGCCCCACAATACTGTCCCCTGAGCTCCTTATCTATAAAGATGGTGAGCTGGGCTTTTATAGCAGCCAATAGGACAGCTCCATAAGATCACCTGACCCTCCTAAAGCAAAGAGGAAATCCAAAGAAGGTCAGGACTGCCCACAGCCCTGTGCCCCTCTCTGAGCAGCAGGCCTCTCCGGGCCCCTGACACAAGTGCCCAGAGCCCTGTAAGTTATCACAACATGCTCACAGCCACCACCCACACCACCAAAAGACAGGACAGGCCGTTCGTTACATAAACAAGACAGACAAGACTAAGCGAATTTGCCAAGGGTCCGAGGGCGTGGTGAGGGCCTAAGAACACCAGAGAAACAATTTAATATATGGAAATACGACTGGGTGTCTTCTGGGAAACACAGAGCCCTCTCTAAGCTCTCCCCTCCAAGACGAGCCTCGCCCTTCCGCACCTGGCAGGGCTCCCCAGCAGCCAGCGGGGGACTTGACCTGTAAGACCAGTGACCACTGGCAAGGCTGCAAACGTGGTCAGGAGGAAGCGCGTTTCTTCAGGAGGCCGAGAGAGGCCGGCGGGCACCTGAGAGAGAGCTCGGCAACTCACCCCCAGACCCAATCCCTGCTGTGGGCGCTGAGCTGGGGACGAGGCCGGGTCCTGGCCTGAAGGCCCGCACCGGCCTCTCCAGTGCCTGGAACGGTGTCTGGATATGAAGGCGGGGCGCACAGACAGATGACCTGAGGGAGAGCTCGCGGTGGGGCTCATGCACATCAGCTCTCGGCAGTTCCGTTCTCGTAGTTCTCTCGTAAGATACAGCTGCCAGCACACGTGGCCTCGGGCCCGGTCTCCCAGGACAACAGGTGCCACAGCCCCACCGCCCCACCCGGACCAGCCTCCCTGCCAGAGGCATGTCTTTGGACGGAATGTGCAGCGGACATGTGTTGACTGGGGCCACCCAACGTCACCTGCCTGCTGCCGACAACTGCCCCTGATGCCACGCGGGGAATTCATCCTCCCAGCCCTGTTCTGGTAGAACTGGGCCCCAGGCTCCGGCGCAGACCCGAGACCCAACCTGGGCATTTCATTCCCGACCAGGGACGGTCCACCTGCGGGGCAGACGCAAAACTCAGACAAGCCAGGGATGGTCAGGAGACGCATTCTGATGAGTCATTACTACTGTAAGAGTTATTCGGTGAGCAGGTAAATAATAACAATGACAGTGATGGTGACAATGACAACAGCAGCTGAAGTACTGAGCGCTCCTGTATCCCAGACACTGTCCCAAGAAACTCATGTACCCTAGTTCATTTAGTTCTAAAGCCAGCCCCATGATGCAGGCCCACGTCCTTGTGGGTACAGGGGTGGGGATGGTGACGGAGTGGATAGCGTTGCTCAGAAACAAGCATTCTATTCCCATGCCCTGGAGTTTTGTGGTTGGAACAGGGGATCCCACAGTTTGTCTTCTTGGGCAACTCATCTATGAGTTGTATGTGACCAAATGTTCTTTTCACCATAAATAGTTCAAAGAAGCAATTTGTGGGAATGTGACTCTTACATAATGGAGATATTTTCCTCTCTCAATTTTTACAATTAGTATCCAAATTACTAAAAGTTAAAGAAAATTTTGCATTCATGAAATTTGAAAGCAGGGGATCTTTGCTACCTGATATCTAAAATATTCACAGTTACTATATCCACCTACCCATCAGTACCCATTTAACCATGTCAATATCATAGTCCCACAGTGCCCTAAATTTCCTAATTTAGGATAATTTAAAAAGGGCTGTCAGTATAGTAGCATACTTTTTATAACTGTGGGTGAGGATAAGAAGTCAGCAGAGAAAGGTGGAAGAAACAAAGGAATCTGTCATTTAAGGTTCATACCTCAGGAAGGCTGTTCACACCTCATGATGACTATTCACACCTCAGGATGACTGTTCATACATCAGGAAGACTGTTCACACCTCAGGATGGCTGTTCACATCTCAGGAAGACTGTTCACACCTCAGGAGGGCTGTTCATACCTCAGGATGGCTATTCACATCTCAGGGTGACTCTTCATACCTCAGGAAGACTGTTCATACCTCGGAAGGACTGTTCATACCTCAAGATGGCTGTTCGTACCTCAGAATGGCTGTTCACATCTCAGGACGACTGTTCATACCTCAGGAAAACTGTTTATACCTCTGGAGGGCTGTTCATACCTCAGGAGGGAGGGCTGTTCACATCTCAGGATGGCTGTTAATACCTCAGGATGGCTGTGAACATCTCAAGATGACTGTTCATACCTCAGGGTGACTACTCATACCTCAGGAAGGCTGTTCACACCTCAGGATGGCTGTTCAGACCTCACGATGGCTGTTTATACCTCGGGATGACAATTCATGCCTCAGGAAGACTGTTCACACCTCAGGAAGACTGTTCACAATTTAGGATGGCTGTTCATACCTCAGGAAAACTGTTTATACCTCAGGAGGGCTGTTCATACCTCAGGAGGGAGGGCTGTTCACATCTCAGGATGGCTGTTAATACCTCAGGATGGCTGTTAACATCTCAAGATGACTGTTAACATCTCAAGATGACTGTTCATACCTCAGGGTGACTACTCATACCTCAGGAAGGCTGTTCACATCTCAGGCTGGCTGTTCAGACCTCACGATGGCTGTTTATACCTCAGGATGACAATTCATGCCTCAGGAAGACTGTTCACACCTCAGGAGGACTGTTCACAATTCAGGATGGCTGTTCATACCTCAGCATGACTATTCATGCCTCAGGAAGGCTGTTCACACCTCAGGAAGACTGTTCACAATTCAGGATGGCTGTTCATACCTCAGCATGACTATTCATGCCTCAGGAAGGCTGTTCACACCTCAGGATGACTTTGAGCAAGACTGTTTTGGAAACTAGAAATACTTTTCCATTCTAACAATAGCAGAAATTGCTGTCTGAACTTGTAAAAAAAGGGGGAAAAAACCTAAATTGCCAGAGTCCCAGATCTAATTATTTTGATAATTATCAGAAAAATGACATGGAAATATCTTGAATGCAGTGATTCTGAGCTCTTTGTGGGTAAGAATTGTGTGTGTTTAACAGCTTCCTTGACTTATAATGCACATTCCATTGAATTCTCCCACTTAAAGTATACAATTCAGTGGTTTTTAATATATTCACAAGATTGTGCAAACATCCTCTGTATCTAATTTTAGGACATTTTTGTCCCTTCTAAAAGAAACCCTGTTCCTGTCAGCACCAGGCCCATTGCATCACCCCAACCCAGCCCCCACTCACCCACTCTCTCTCTCTCTCTCTCTCTCTCTCTCTCTCTGGACTCACTTGTTCAGGACCTTTCATGTAAGTGTAATCCTCCAACATATGGTCACTCAGCGCAATGTTTTCGAGGTTCATACACAGTGTTGCATGTGTCATACTTCAAGCCTTTGTATTGCCAAATAATAGCCCATTGTACAGATATAACACAGTTTGCTTATCCATTCATCCATTGACAGACATTTGGGTTGTTTCCACTTTTGGGCTATTATGACTAATGCTCCCGTGAACATTTGTGTACAAGTCCTTTTGGGACACACGTCTGTCTTCGTTTCCCTTGGATATATACCTAGGAGTAAAGAATCGTAATTAGTGAGGAAAACTTCATCTAGACAGTCATGCAAACTTGTATGTTAGCAATAAGCAGTCTTTGCTTCTTCAGACAATTCTTATTTCTTTATAGGAGAAATAGGAAAAATAAATAGGCATTCGGGCATTGAACAGAGATCTCAGAGAACATATGTTCTTTAGTTGAAACACCACAAATGGATTCCTCTCCGCTCTCAAACAAATGCATATATTTACAGAGGTGCTATTAAGTGATTCTTAATTTATCTGACATTGTCAAGAAGCATTCTAAGAATACATTTTTCAGATAAACTGAAATATTCACCTTTTAAAATTTTTATGATTTTTTTCAAAAAATAATAGATGCTTATATTCTAGAGGCACATGGCCTCTAATGATTTTTAGTGACTTATGATTATGATCACCATAGCTGTTTATCATATTATATCCATACATTTATACCCCCAGAACTACTGTAGACTTGTTTTAGGATGTGCCCTGTTGAGGGATGTCTCCTCTCTCTACGTCAGACCGTATTTGGATTACTTTCATTTTGTTCACTTTTTCAAGACTTCCTGGGCCTAGGGCTTGTCAAGGGGTCTCACACATCTTATATTCCCAGTAAAACTCCTTCATTACTGAAACTGTTACCAGCCTTCTGCACAGAGGTAGGAACCCTCCATTGTCCAAAAGGTCCTGGGCTCTGTAGTTCACTGGCCCAGCCCTCTCGGGTGATGAACAAATGCAGCTGGGTTGGCCATACAACCAAGTGCCTTTTTAACTTCTTCCCAAAGCAGAAAAGGTTTTGTTTCCTTTATTTATTTGCCTGATTTGGAAGACAGATGGGTCAGCCGTCAACAGGCCTACGGAGGTGAGCCTTAAGACACTTTGGGTTGTAAAGAGAACCCAAATGGAGCTAGCAAAATGGGAAGGGGGCAAATTGCACCTCTGGTGCGGCTATGGTGGGCACTGGGCGCGTTGAAGACCACCCTCATGGGGTGTCTGGGAGTCTAGCGGCTGGCTCCAGCCCAACCAACAACTATCAGTTCCCAGGCTGACTTGCCCCTGGTGCTTCCTTGCCCTCACCTGAGGATGACGGAGCTGTTTCCTCCCACACTGGCTGTGCTCTGGTTGGCTGAACACACCTGAGAAGCAGGAAGTCAGTGGAACTGGATGGATCTCCAAAGTAAAAGCGGGGAGCAGGCGGGAAGGAGGGACAAAGGGGATGGGTAAAGGGTGGTTGTACTGGATCACATGGTATGCCCCAAATCCACTCCACCCAGAACCTCAGCGTGTGCAGACAGGATCTTTGCAGACGCAGTGGTTATGATGAAGTCATACTGGAGGACAGTGGGCCCTACTCCAGTGTCTAGTGTCCTTATGAGAAGGAGGACATCTGGACACAGAGGTAATGCCATGTGAAGAAGGAGGCAGGGACTGGAGTGAAGCATGTGCAAGCCAAGGAAAGCCAAGGGACACCAGGAACCACTGGAGGCTGTGAGCGGGGAAGGGTCCTCCCAGAGCCTTCAGAGGGAGGGAGGTCCAGCAGACACCTTGATTTTGGACTTGCAGCTCCAGACCAGGGGAGAGTAAATTCCCATTGTTTTCAGCCACCCAGTTGATCACACTTGTTACAGTGGCTGCTAGGAAACTCATACGATGGGGAAACAGCAATTCCCAGCTCCTTACACATGGGGTCCCAGAAGTAGAACTAATCTCAGCGCTCATCTTTCCCCTCAGCCTGTCCTCCAGAGACAGGCACAGATAGGTAGGAATACCCTCCAGAGGAGCAAATGTCCTTAATCTCTGTCAGAAAAGGAAATTCCATTCCATTATGGGACCAAACATTTCAGGCACCATTTTGGATTTTCTCTTGGACCCCTCACACTAGGTACATGATATTATTTGCCCGTGGCTGCAAAGCTGTTTTATTATTTTATTCCCATGCAATGCCTCATGCCCCTCCTTTGCTGTCAGGGCCCCAGTGCTGTCTTCACCTGCCTCAGCCAGCCCCCTGTCCTCCTCCTCTGAGCTTTCTTCAATTTCTGATAGACCGTGAGCTGAGAAATCACGTAGCCAGGCTTGCCTGAATTATCTGTATGAGTGAGTAGGTTGTAAGTGAGAGCCCAAGGGCTCTATTATCAGCAAAAAGCACAAGATTTAGTGCATTAACTTTGTAATATTTAATTTGACTGCCCAGAAACCTCTACAACATTGCTTCCTGATTCTGGATCCTGGCCCTGCTGAACACAGTTGCCCAGTGAGCTATCCCTGGTTACGAGAACCGTCCCCCTGCCTTGGGCTGTCACAGCAGACTCCAGCCTCCACTCCTGTGGGCCCACCATGCTTGAAACCCCAGGAATTGCCTTCCTCGGGTTCCACCCGCCACCCAGAACACCTGCCACTGTGCAGGTGTAGTCTGGGGTCTGGGGACCCCACCTCCAAATCTCTCACTGTGTTTGCCTGAAATTCTGTCTCTTCCTTTGAGTCAGTGGTTTCCAATGGTCATAAATTTCTGGAACCAGTTCTGACGTGAACCCCGAGGGTGCTGCATAAGCAGTGCCGAATAAGCAGGGACGCGAGTCCTGAGGGTCTAGTTCGGGACACGCCGACGCCACCCGAGAATGTCTCCAGCACACGTGAGGTTGGAAAGCCTCAGTTTTTCTGCCTGCCCCCCCCCCCCCCCCCGAGGTGGTTCGTGTCACTGTCCAGGCCAATTCTCTTTTTGACCTGGGTCTCACCTTTCATCATTTCCTCCCTTGGAGCGGGTGGGAGTCCCACCTGCCACCTGCTGTGGTAAATCAGCAAGGAGCCCACCCTTCCAGCCCCTCTAGGGAGCACACACAGCCCAGCGCAGCAGAGAATAACTCTGGCGCTTGCTTCCTTATCACGATAAAACTCGTAGAACATAAAAGCCACCATTGAGCCATTTCTCAGGGTCCAGTTCAGGGATGGTAAACACATTCACAGCATTGTGCAGCCGTCCCCACCATCCGTCTCCAGAACCTTTTCACCTTGTAAGACTGAAACTCTGTCCCCACCGAACACTGACTCTCTGTCCCCCTCCCAGCCCCGCTTTGTGTCTCTCTGAACCTGACGGCTCTGGGTACCTCCTGTCAGTGGAATCACACAAAATGTGCCCTCTTGTGTCTGGCTTATCTCTCTGAGCATAATGTCCCCCAGGCCCGTCCATGCTGTAGCAGGTATGAAAAAGTCCCTCGTTTTGAAGGTTGAATAACAGTCCATTGTTCAGTTGATTCCTTTTTTAAAATAGTTTTTTAAGCTTATTTATTTATTTTGAAAGAGAGAGTGCACATGCAGGGGAGGGGCAGAGAAGGAAAGAGAATCCCAGGCAGGCTCTGCACTGTCAGCACAGAGTGTGATGCGGGGCTCGACCCGCCGTGAGATCATGACCTGAGCCGAAACCAGGAGTCGGATGCTCAACCGACTGAGCCCCCCGGGCGCCGCTCCGTTGTTCAGTTGACTCGTACACTGGAAGGTCTGCAACCCTCTGGGCACTACTGTGCCCGGTCCCCCCCTCTGCTCCTCTCCACCACCAGGGAGCTGCCAGGCCCCCCGCACAACATGAGGAGGACTCTCCGTTTTCACTTCTCACCGCTCTTCGCGATGGTCATGACTGGTCCTAGTGTCTCCATTTGACAAAAGAGGAGACGCAGTGGAAATGTCCAGTGACGTCCCCAAAATCAACCGGGTGCTCAGTGTGTTTCTGAGTGCCCTGCCAGACGGTGAGACGCTGTGAGCAGACCCAGCTCGGCCTTTCCCTGGCTTTGCGCTCCTGGCACCTGCACAAAGCCCGCCCCAGGGGAGGGGTTTGACACATGTGTGCGTGGGGCATGGGGACCTCAGAAGAAGTCTGGATCCTGTTGAGCTGGGTCACCTGCCAGGGACCATTAGTCCCCACTGAGTCCTGGTTTCCTTACCTCTGATATTGGTAAAACGGTAGTATTTACTCCATAGGATTGATTTGACAATTAAAACCAGATAATCTATATATAATGCTGAACACAGTGTTTAGAAATAGCAAGGGCTCCATGAGTAGGAGCCAATATTAATATTATTAGAATTGTAATTTAAGAGAGGAAAATGTAAAAATGTAGTTCATCCTTATATTTCAGTTTTATGCTGCCATTAAAAAATCGTGTTTACATTTTGTTTACAAAATTGTTTGATGCATGAGGAAATTGTTATGCTATGTTAAGCCTTCTTAAGTTTTCAAAACCGTATCTACTGTGTGATTTCAACTGTGCTTAAAAAACAGTAACAAAGACCCAGGAGGAAAGGACAAAACGTTAATAGGTGTATCTGGGTAATAAGACTGTAACTACTTTTCTGCTTGCTCATACTTCAGAATACTTCCCATTAAGCAGCTAACTTGCTCCATATTTATAGATACAAAGCAGCCAAAACGTAAGGAAATGCAAGCGCGCACTAATCAAGCTTTAAGCTTTGTTTCCACGTGGTGGCTGGGCACCACCACCAGGGAAGACCACTGGAGTCTTTGTGTCCAGCGTCCGGGCACAGCCAGCCGCATCGCTAGCAGCAGCCAAGACGGGGGACCGTTACGTCACAGCCTTGGTTCTGGCGGTCCACAGGACGGGCCGTCTTGTACTGAATCCTGAAGGGGCTCACGAGCGTCCTCTGTCGACAAACAGGGTCATTGTCACTTTCAGGTCCCAAGTAGAGATCAGCCGGCTCCGGGATGGAGCCCTCGTGGATGTGGATGATCGGGCCCCGGATAAGCAGAAGGCATCTGAGCACTCCGTGGCCTCTTCATCCCGGTCCTAGCCCGTTTCACGGACCCCTTCACTGCCACCCAGGCTCTCTCAGAGAAGCAGGAAGAGCGAGTGAGAGCCTGGAGGCTGGAAGACGCTGCCGGGAAGTTCTCGGCCAGCTGGCGTGATGGGCACTCGGAGGCCTGGGGCTCTCAGGAGGAGCAGGAGTCAGAGCCCGGGGTCTCCTGTGACCGGCCAGGGAGAGGAGGACGTTCTCGAAGACGTTCTTACTCGGAGTCGGATCCCATAACGAGCCTTTGGGAGTACCCGCGACCACAGGCTGTCCCTGGAGAGGCCCTACATGACCTCACGTGTCCACCTGTCCGGCACCACCGTGCTCTTCCGGCTGTGTGTCTGCGTGCTGTCCCTGCCGCTGTTCACCGCCTCCCGTGTCTTTCCCATCTGTCACCTCCCATTTCCTTTCCCATCCTTGACCCACAGTTACACTCCTGTCTTAGGCAATGTGATGCGGGCAAGTGTTGTATTTGGTGACTGCTACTCACAGGTCAGCTTTATGGCTTTCCTGAGAGGGTCCCCTGAGATGCATCGGGGACCCCTCGGTGCTCCCTGCTCGGGGCCTGTATGGATGCACCTCTCTCGCCCACCCTCCAAGCCTCCTGGCTGCTCCCACGGGTCCGGTCATATCCCGATGGCGATGAGGCGTGGGTCTGCGGAGGCCTCCTTGTAGGGGGACCCAAGCAGCCTGCTGGGAAGGACAACGGACGAGACCATGGAGACCGAGCGCCATATTATCTAGTGAGTCCCCCTGGCATCTTTCCCCGTGTCCCTGTGCCCCATGACCCCATCGCCCTGTCTCCCCGTGTCTCACGCCCCCTCCCTCCCCGGGAGGCCTTAGAGGACAGGGCAGACTTACCTGGAAATGGTGTTTTCTTCTCTGTCCGACTGGTACCTACTAAACAGTGAGTGGTTGGTCGACTAAGCAGAGTGGTCCCCACTGCTCCTTTGGAACTCTGTGTTGCCTCCAATCCGCCTTCCTCCTACGACATGGGAGCTCTCGGAGGGCTGACCTCCATCCTCCCAGAGCTCCGTGAGATGGGCAAGAAGCCGCTTCCTGAGAGTTCACACCCGCCGAGTGTGCCATCCTGCGCCCTCCCCTCTGTGCCTGCCCTGCTGTCCCTCCAGGGACCGCGAGCACACGTCACAGAGGGCGAGGAGGAGGAGAACGTGCATCTGCACGCCAACTGATAGCAGGCCACCCCGTATCAGTTCTCGACTCCGTAAGTGCCAAGCACCGCATTTGGCTGAATCACTCACATCCAGGGAGCGCATTAGCTCTGTGTCGACCAGACAGCGATTTACAGAGTCTGTCTCTCTCCTTCTGATGTTGTGCTTTTAAACATAATTTACACATGAGTGACGTGTGCCGAATTGGCAGGCCTTTCTTCTTCGGTCGAGCCAGTGGGGTTTTGCCAGGACTCTTCAGACATTCCGAGGAAGCGAGTACCGGCCCGGCTGCCCTGTACATGCCCGTCTGGTCCCACAATTGCGGGCCATCCCAGCCCTCGACTCCCCGCGGCTCCTCTAGGCACGGCACCCACAAAACACCCACTGTGGTCACCGGACAAATGGCATGGCCGCCTACACACTGCCGTGGATCCCCCCACATGGCCACCTTCACACCGCCGTGGGCCCCCCCCCCCCATGGACCTTACCGGCCTGATGCTTCCCAGGACTGCTGTGACCATAGGCCTCTGGTAGGGGACAGAGACCCAGCTCTGGGTTTTCAGGGTTAGACCAGGCTGGGGTTCTAGAACACCACAACCAGCTGTAAATGTGGATGCTCAACATTGGACTGTCTTCTCTATTAAAAATAAAACTTGGAGACAGTAAGATTTCAACGCCTATGTGATTTCACTCATTTTCCAAGAGGTTTGTGTTGAGAGAGCAGAGAGGTGGAACGGAGAGCCCCGGGCCCCCCCGGTGAGGGTGCCACGCTTGCTCCAAGGAGAGACGTGCAGCAGCCTCAGCTCTGCCACATCCCTGCAGGCGCCTTGCAGCTGGTGCCTCAGCTGCATGAACCCTGTGCGCAAGCCGGGCTTCAGGCTGGTGCAGCCGCAGGACCAGCCGCGCGCCCCACAGTTCTGTGACTCTTGCTGGCAGATCGCCGTCTTGTGGTTTACTCTTTGTACCTTTGCACGTGTGCCTTGCACACATGGTCCTTTCCCAACCACCATCTGACACACAGCTGGGACAGGGCAGAGCGTGCGCGCCCTTTGCGAGCCTGCAGGACACGTGAGCCTTGCCTTCCCCACAACTGTGCTGGCAGGTCAGGCGCAGTGGCTTCCCAAGCACGTCAGGTGTCTAAACACAGGGAGCCTTGCTTTTCTTTTTCTTTCTTCTTTTTCTTTCTTTCTCTTCCTTTCTTTCTCTAAGTTTATTTATTTTTGAGAAGGAGAGAACGAGTGGGAAGGGGCAGCAGGAGGTGGGGACAGAGGATCTGAAGCAGGCTCAAAGCCGTCGGCACAGAGCCCGACTTGGGGCTTGAACCCACGAACCGTGAGATCATGACCTGAGCCAAAGTCGGACGCTTAACCGACTGAGCCACCCAGGTGCCTTTGCGGTTTTATTTTCTTTTTTAATCTGGTCCTTTGGGTTATTGGTTTTGTTTGTTCTTATGGTGGCAAACAAGGCTCATATGATCCCCAATATGTTTCCAACCCTGAAAAGACTGTGCCGATCCCCACAGGTATGTGTCTTTAATCACACGTCGCTCTCTGGCCATGCGGCGTGCTCCTGTTTCGAGCGCTGTGCTCTGACACTTCAGGCCGACGACAGTCCTTGCTGCCCTCAAGCCCGGCATTGAACGACACACCATGTCAAGAAAAGACGTAGGTTAGCAAGCATGTCTTACTTCCGTGCTTTCCACAGCTGGCCTCACGGGGCAGGGGCTGCTCACGCCGTGTGCCTCGGGAATGGGAAACCGGTAGCTGCGAGATATTTTTCCAAAAAGTGGATGCCCTCTCCTGGGAGCCTGCGAAAGTGCACGATGCACGCGCCAAGCCAAGCCTCCGGGGCCCTGAGTTCTGTTTCTTTTCTTCCCGGTGCGCGCAGGTAATCCCAGGGCCACGTATCAGTTCAAAGGGCGGACTGACCCAGATCCCGCACCCACACACAATAACACACAGGCAGGCCCCTCCTTTGGGCAACAAATAAGCTATAAAAGGAACCAATGTCAATGGCTCTTTGCCATAAGTTATGGTTACAGGTATGCACATTTTACCGCCGAGGACTGGGTCAAAGTTGCCTACAAACCAAGTTCCTCGCAGCAGCGATCTCCTCGTCCTAAAGAAAAGTGGAAATACGGACAAGTCCAGGAAAAGATCGTTTTAAAAACTTGATTGAGGTCAAGGCCATTAAAACTTAGCTTTTTGTGGGGGCTTAGTGCACTTGGGGGCTCCTACCGCAGCAGACACTTGGTTCTCTTATCATCTGCTCACCTCTTCCCTCCCCCAGGTCCCAGCCAGGGAGGGACCATAAACAGGTAGGAATGATTCACTTCTCATTTGAATACACAGACCCTTTCCATGATCTGAGTCATTTTTCCGAGAATAAGCCCTTGAAATGAAATTGCATAATCCATTGTCTTTCTAAACACCTCTCCCTTAAAGGTGTTGGGATGACTTCGGTGGGAGGGTTTTTAGCAAGTGAGCGGGAAGGGCTAACAGCGGGAAGGGCCGGGGTGTTCGTGTTTCCGGGCGTGCGGGGGTGGGGGTGGGGCGCAGGTAACCAACCGATGACTCAGCAGAGAAGGGGCACTGGGATCATATCCCTGGGGAAGCAGACGTGAAACACGGGCACTCGCCAGCCGGCAGCACCGTGTTTAATACGTCATTTTTAATTAGCTTTCATCTAACCTGGTGCTCACCGGTTGCTATTTGTACAGCTCTCCAGGGCCTTCCACAAGACGCCCTCTTTTGTCGGCCGCCGGCACCACGTCTGCTCAGAGATATCCTCGGAAAACACGAGGGGTGTCTCGCCCGCGCGGGTGTGTGCACACGGCCGGCAGCATCGGTGGCGTTACACCAGCAGCCCAGCAGGGGGACGAGGGGCGGCGGTGTCCGATCACAGCCTTTGTCATTTACCCCGAGCGGAAGCCTGTCCTTTCTTCGGGCACAGTGGACCCGCATCCGAGGGACTGAAGTCCGTGGACAATCTAGTTCCTGAGTTTTTGACAGGTAGATACCAGAAGCAAACTCCCCAAGAAGGGTATTCGGGGAAACGTCCGGTCCCCAGGAAGAGAATTACGAATGGCCATGTTGGCGGGTCCCGGACAAAGCAGGAAGGGCCTAGTGGAACCAGGACGGCTCCACCGCGCCCGGAGCGGTCGGTGTTGTTCTCCGATGAGAGCTGCTGGGTGCGGACAGAGCGCTGGCATCCTGGCATTTGAAGAGCGGGACTATTATGCGGCCCAGAAGGGCAGCCTAGCGCCGTCCTCGTTGCGTCGGCCCGTTTCACCTCCCTGAATTCCGAGCGGTCTGGTATTGACGCCGAAGGAAGCGTCTGCGGTCTTCACGATGGGAAATGGAAAGCGCCCGTCCGCCGCGTTGCCTTCCCCACACCCCAGAGCGGGACTGCAACCCTCTCAGCTCGGCCGCTGGCACCCACGGCGCGACCAGGCCCGTCCTCCGCAAGCCACGCGGCGCGGGCCGCTGCTGTGCTCTCTTGGGCGCCCCTCAACTAGGGGATGGGGGGTGGGTGGGGGGGTGGGTGTGGAAGGAGAGTGGGGGCGGGGGGGGGGGGGCGCCGAGCAGCAGGCCGGACGTCCGGGAGAACGGAAATCTCAGAGCCGGCCTTTTTTGCCGGCACCCACGGGAGGTCACGTGCAGGGAGAGGCGGGTGGGACGGTGTCACGGTCGGGGTCTGGAGGAGCCACGTGGCCGGGGGGGCTTGGACGGCAGCGGAGGAGGGAGGCGGCAGTCTGCGGAGAACAGGCAGTGCCTCGGGAGCTTCCGTCTGGCGCTGGGGTCCCGTCTCTGCCCGCTTCCCTCCTCCCGCTCCAGCTCGGGGGGGGGGGGGGGGGGGGGGGCCTGAGCAGAGGCCGGTGAATCCTCCGTGGCGCCGACGCCCCCCCCCGGGACGGCACCTCGCTCTCCCTGCCCCGGGTGCGTGTGTCCGTCTGCACACGCACGCCTAACACTCGCCTCTCGGCTCCTCGGCGCCAGCCGCGCACCACGTCTCTCTCGTCTCTCCCCGAAGTCCCACCACGGGACTGGGACTGGTGAGAAGAGGCCTACCCTTCCCGCCCCCCCCCGCCCCCCCCCGCCCCCCCCCCGCCGGAAGCCCCGCCCTCCTCAGGAAGCCCCGCCCTCCAGGCCCTCCCTGCAAAGGGGGTCCTCCCGCTCCCACTCGCTCCCACTCGCTCCCACTCGGGCACTGGTTCTTCTGGAAGCTGCTCAGCGGTACGTGGCCCGCGTTTCCGCTCACACCTTTCACAAAGGCCTGGCGGAGGAAGCGAACGCTCTGTGTTTTCGACGAAAGAGATGAACTGAATTCCCAACACCTCTCACCGAGGACAGCCCTCAGGAGAGCGAAGGCTAGAAAGAAACGCGGCGAATCTAGGGATTCCATTGCCATTTCATTGATGGTCGTCTTGTTGCCGGAGGGCTTCTGGCGAAGTACTGACGCCTACTTTAAAGAAATCTGGATTCAACACCAACGGAGAGGTGGCAGAAGACAGAGGAGGCCACACAGGAGGCGGGGAGAACAGGTCTGGCTGTAAAGAGCCAAACTTCAGCGTCGCATGTTTGTCTCTCTCGTATAGGTCCGAATTCGTCCTCGGATGATGCAACAACGCGGACTCGTTTTCAGCGCAGAGAAACGTCCGCTTTCAACGTGCAATCTTTGAGAGGGTGTGAAGAGGACTCTCAAACGTCTCACAGACACCGGCTGACAAACGGGGGTTCTCGCGGCAGAGGCTGGGGTGACCCACGCACCACGCCGCCGACGTGAGCTTTCGGAGTCCCAGCGCGGGACACAGACACGCGCAAGTTGCTCGCTCACCTCAAGCGACACCCGCAGACGCCGCCTGGAATACACCTGTTCGTTAGCAGCTTGGTGGAAACAGGTTCTAGAAAATAAAAAATAAATCGAGAGCGGGGAGACAGCGAGCCCCGAATCCCGCTTCCTCAGAACACAGCACAAGCCCCTTGGGCGGTGCTGCCATCCCAGCCGAGCGGGCTCACGTGGCCGTCGGCGGCCCGCAGGGGTGTTTCCGTCGGCAAACGAATTCCCGCGCGGGGAGCCAGAGGCAGCGTGGCCGCGCGTGGGCCGAAATGCACACGGGCTATCTTACCTCTCCCTTCCGACCCGACTCGTTGGCCGCCACCCTGGGACCACACCCGGGTGGGCGCCCCGGCCCGCGGGTTTACTCCATGGGAGATGGTGCTTGGTGACAACCGTCAACCGGGCCAGCGTGACCTCCGGCAGGAAAGGGCGGGCAGACAGAAAGCACAGGTGTGGCCAAAGGGGTTCCCGGCTCCCACGTCGGCTCTCAGCTGTCGTGTCGCTGACCCGGGCCCTCTAGGTCCGCTGCCCCGGGGGTCTGAGGCCCACTTGTCATGCCGGCCCATGGCTTTCTGAACTTTCCTTCACAGCGCACCGCGCGCATCCCGGGCGGTGACCGTGTCACCGTCCGCACTGGCACACGTCTTCCTCCTCCTCTGGTTGCCAACCTCCAGAGCTGGGGATTTCTCTGCTCTTTCTTCACTCCCATCCACACCGCTCACAGGCACCCGGAGGTCCTCCAAAGAGGTTTCATGAACAAAGGGCCAGGACACGCTGGACACTCCCCACGTCAAGAAACACGGTGTCTTCCAGTCTGACCTATGAGGAGCTCTGAATGACGGGTTTCTGTTCTTCAAATTTAAATGCTGGTCAGCAAGTGCCTCCAAACAGACGTCGTGTTGTTGGTTTCTAAGCTGACCTCGGGCTTAGTGTATCTGACGCGTAGGCGGGCCAAGTGCAACCCTACGGGCAGCTGCACCCAATCAGCTGTCAGGGCACCAGGCACGGAGTTTTTAGTTAATGATGTTGACGATCATTTTCTCACTTGTGCTAAGAGTTTGACTTCCCTTTAAAAAAATTTTTTTTAATGTTTATTTGTGAAGGAGAGAGGGACAGAGCACAAGTAGGAGAGGGACAGAGAGAGAGGGAGGCACAGAATCCGAAGCAGGCTCCAGGCTCCGAGCTGTCAGCACAGAGCCGACGTGGGGCTTGAACTCAGAGCTGCCAGATCATGACCTGAGCCGAAGTTGGACGCTCAACTGACTGAGCCACCCAGGTGCCCCTAAGAGTCTGACTTCTTAGGAAGTGTACTTTTACTCACTCAGCTAATATCTAGATGTGATTCAGCACACAGCATATTTCATAAGGGTTATTTTTTCTAATTTGGTAACTGTTTTATACAGACTACAGCGCGAGCAGTGTTGGGAACTGCCAGTTATGCAACCGGCCCACCGGCAGGAAAGATGCTGCTTCTAACAACAAACGTCCTGTCCCGACGCAGCCCAGGACTAACTTTTCCATGGACCCAGACATTTTACACCCAGAAAAAGGGAACATTCACAGTTGCAGAACTGTGAGTACTTGCAGTTAAATAAAGGTAACACTGCCCAACTCTGGGGTGGTTTTCATTGTTTCTGGAATGTCGTTTCTGGGGGAAATTTTTAAACTCCTGGCCACAAACCATCCCCCAAACAACAACTGCTTGTACAGAGTACACTTTTAAAGAGTGATGTTTGAGGCTTCACTCTCATGACAAGAATTCATTCCTGTGGTGCAAAGAGTCACGGTGTCCCGCCGCTCACGCTGATAAAATGTGTGTTTAAAATATGAAAGCAGGAGAGCCAGGACCAGTGACTGAGTGAGCAAGAGTGAGGGACTGAGAAGCAAGTTTTAGCAGGAGGGAAAAGGAAGCGACTCAAATGTCCACTTTTTCTTCCAAGGAATCACACACAGTGACTCCCGAGAAAGGAATGTGTGGGACTCAGGGGCCTGTGGAGAAACCTGCACAGCCTGTTACTTACTATTCAGTCACCCAGCGTAGCAAGCATGGAAACAAGTTGCCAAACTTTGCATCCAGCGGCTTTCTGTCCTGAAGTGACATATTCTGTGGTCGGAATGCTTTTTTTTTTTTTTTTTAATTTTTTTTTTCAACGTTTTTATTTATTTTTGGGACAGAGAGAGACAGAGCATGAACGGGGGAGGGGCAGAGAGAGAGGGAGACACAGAATCAGAAACAGGCTCCAGGCTCTGAGCCATCAGCCCAGAGCCCGATGCGGGGCTCGAACTCACGGACCGCGAGATCGTGACCTGGCTGAAGTCGGACGCTTAACCGACTGCGCCACCCAGGCGCCCCCGGAATGCTTTTGGTCAGTGTGCTACGACTGCGACGGGACTGGGTGGAAGAAGTAATGGCGGCTGCTTCTCCCAGAGCAAAAGCCAAAGTGAGGATAACGCCCTGAGTGGGACGGAGGGACCCGTATCACTCACAAGCCCTTACAGAACCCGCCAAAGGCGAAGGAAGGGGCAAGACGGCTGTCCGCAGGGAAGGACAAGTTCACCAGGGGCCAGGCACTCTCAGAATGCTCCGTTTCCTCATAAGTTGCCTGGTGATGGACTTAGGCGGAATGTCAGTGAGTTTCCCATCCAGAGACTAGTTGTTTGTGTGAATTCCAGACTTGGGGTGAGAGTGGCTTGGTGGCTGGCGGTAGCCGTGGGGGAGAAGCCGCACCCCAGAAACAACCCATCCCCTTCCAGTCTGCGTGGCGCACACCTAATCCAAGCTGCCTTCAGTCTAAATCTATGAGGAATCATCTGTCTTCATTAGAAGTTCCTGTCGTGTCCGGGGTCTTTTAAACTTGGCAGAGAAGGAGTTTGTTCAAGGCTAATACTTTGATTAACAGCATCTGCCCAAGTACAAACATAGTCTCCAGAGGCAAAAGAGTTTCTGGTTTGGATGTATATAATTTACGGTGAAGAGGAATGTAACCTCTTTCTCCAATCAGGTTTTCTTGTCTAAGAAAACCAAAAAGCATGCTGACTAGGAGATAAGCTGGTGATCTTTCAAGGGGGAATCAGAAGAGGTGGCCCTGGGCCCATTTGAAGAAAGACACAAGGACTGAGTTCAGGAAGACAGTATTATCTTACACAACAGCTTCTTCTGCAGGATATGAAAGTGCTTTATAAATATTAATTATCTCATCCACTCTAATCATATTGTGTGAGCCAAAAACATTCTAGACGGCCGGTTGCTCAGCCCACTGGGCTAAATATCTCAAGCTGTCTTTCACAGACTGTGATTTCCAACTCAAAGTATGCTCACCTCCTTGTTGTTTAGGGATGTGGTTGCGTTTATGAAGGATCCAGTCCCCTTTGGTTCTGCTGCTTTTACTCAACACCTTTGAATCGCTAAACGTTTCTGCCTGTGCCCCATTCCTTCCCCTTTTATACGTGTTATTTTAGCAAAATTAGAAAACATAGATCCATGAAAATAAGGGTAAGCCACTTATAAGCTCATGATCATTAAAAATTACCATGGATATTTGGTGTGTCTTTATCCCAAAGATTTTCTAAATACATGGGATCATGCATTTTTATTTCCTTTAATGTTGTTTCATATTCACTAATACCATTATTTTAGATGTATGTAATTGTTTTCATGTAATACGTATCATCACTTTTAACAGCTGAGTATTATTTCACCATATGGAAGTGCCATCATTAAATTAATCCAACCCCTCCACCTAAAAACACAGAGGCTGTTTGCACATTTTTTGCTGTTAGAAATCCGTCTCCAGCCCAGGAAATCAGCATGTTCTGTGTCCTTCCGAACTTTCTTAGTGGCCAAATAAGCATATGAAACTGCACACTCATATAAGTGTTTTGTTTTGTTTACAAAAATGGTACTGTACCCCGAACCTCACTTCTTTCACTTAAAAAAAATTATCATGAAAGTTCTTCTGGAGAATTCTTTAAATAGCTGCATGATATTTTACAGTATGAATATAGCACTATTTGTTCATTTTCCTTGATAGCCATTCAGGCTATTTCTTGACGTCTGCCATACAAATAATCCTGCACTAGACATCCTTGAGCATAACTGCCAGTGTATTCGGTGTTTACTTCCATGGCAGAATGGCAAAGAAGTGGGACCACTGATCAAAAGACACATTTGTAATGAGATTTGTTATGCACACCTCTTAAAGACATTCACACCAGCGTGTGGAAAAGTCCAAGCTGCCTGGCAGTTTCCTTTGTACGGATGCTCCAGCCAGAAACATCTTGGATGTAAACATCCAGACAAGGAAACTGATGCTCAGAAAGGTACAGGGCAAGTTCAGAGTCATACAGCTAAATTATTCTGAGTCAGGAGTAGCACCTACATCTTCCGATTCTCTGACAAGGGCTTTCTGCATAGCGATAAGCCTTTCTGGGGGGGATGGGGGTGTTGGTAAAAAGGAGAAAGAAAAGGTATATCAGCTAAGCTATTGCTGTGTAACAAACTCCTCCAAAACTTAGTAGTTTAAAATAGGAGCCACCTATTTAGTTATGATTTTATGAGTCAGCAGTTTGGGCTGGGCTGGTGCCCTCACATCTACGCAGTCAGCTGTGAGTCAGCTGGGATGCCTCGGTTCTTCTGTGCTCCCTCATCCTGCAGGACACTTCCCAGGCTTGTTCTTGTGACGGTGGCCAAAAAAAGCACATTCTCACTTTGCCACATTCGATGGTTGGAGAGAGTCACGGGGCCAGCCCAGATTTGAAGGGTGATGAAACCGACTCTGCCTCTCAGTGGGAAGAGCTGCCAGGCCACACCGCAAAGGGCCTGCGCAAAGGAACTTGTAGACAGTAGGAGCCACACTTGCAACAATCTGCCAGGTTCTCAGGCTGATTAAGTTCCCCCCCCCCCCCTTCCAAGCAATTACTTTGTTATCATCTTGACACGGCCATTTGGAAAATCACAGCTCTTTAAGGGCATAAAGGTAGTAACATTTGTAGTGAAATCTCAGAGAGTTCTCCCAAGATGCCTGTGGCACATTTCAGGCACTGACATCCTAGGTCTGACCTCTTTCCGTTTTTAAAAATAGATTTGTCAGACAAAACAATTAAGCACTATGGCCGTTTTACTCTGTTTCTGTAATATGTTTGTTAATACAGAACACCGCTAAAGTATCTTCTCTTCCTCTGCTGGAGGGCACTGCCGCTGTATGGGGCTTTTGTCTTTTATGTCTTTTTTTGTGTGTATGCCTTTAAAAATATATATCTACATATATCTGTAATTTTCCATGTCACGCAGTAAACAAGTGAAGAGGCCTTCACAGGTCATAAAAATAGCAAGCAATAAATAGAGTTACACACAGTGTGCTTCCTTTTGATATGCTAGCAGGAGTGTGTCCTTGGAGATGGGGGGTTGTGGACCAACGCCAAGGGGCCACACTTGCTGGGTTAATGGGGCCCCTGCGAACATGGGCTGTGGATTCACAGACAGCCCCGCAGAAAGACTGGGGAGTGCCGGGGAGGGCACACCCTCTATATTTAGAACTTCTGGCTTCAGCCAGATATAAAATGGATTTCGGATGTGGGTTGAGGACAGGAAGGGAGGAAACACACGCTAGTATTTCGCTTGTTCTTTCTCGAATCAGCAGCCTAGCATGGCAAGTACTCCTGGGAGACATTCCCATTGGTCTGTAATCGTGAACTGGTGTGGAACAAGGGGAAATGAAAGGGAAAGTCCATTGGCTGTTTGTGCTGGGCACTTTGTCACGTGTCTGAGCGTCCTCTGGCCCTCGGCTGCATCCGGCAGCAACTGGGTTCTCCAGCTCTGCGCAAAGGCGCGTGAGCCCGGTCTTCGGAAGGATGGCACTGGGCGCTTTGCGTCACCACCTGTGGCCTTCACAGAATTCCACAGCGAGGCTGAGAGTGTTTAAAACAAATGAAATAATCATGCAGGGAAGAACCATAGATTTCAATAAGAAGTGCTTTGGAGACACTCTATACCAGAGATCCCTCTTCCAAAGGAAACAGGATACACGGAAAAGTGGAAGGAAACCTTATTGTTTACTTGGAGGTATGAAAAGAAATTCGTTTCCATAGTGACTATTATTGAAATAAGACAAACGGGACACCAATACTGATTTATTCTCCTATTCAAGCCCTTTTAAAAGATCACTTTAATCTGCACTGGTTCTTGAATATAAACAAGAGAACCAAGTTATCTTTCACAATAAGGATCTTTTGCTACTTGCAAACGAGACTTTAAGAAACTTAAAATAGTCCAAATTTGTGCCACAGCAGTTTGTGGCCGTAACGCGTTTTGGGTATACGAACTGTGTTCTGGGCATTCGCAACTTAGCCCCAGTTCTTGAAGCATCGTTTGTTCTTGCTTTCCCCCAGACTACAGGATATTGATTTGTTGTTGGGGACTCTGCAGACACATGACAAGAGTTGAGGTTGTAAACATGGGCACGTAAGCCACACTCCCAGATGACCAGTTTTAATTTGACCTTTGAATCCAAGAGCCAGCTCAGGCACGGTGTGGAATGCATCTGTGTGCTGGGGAGCCCAATCATTCTGACCATCTTATTCGTCACGACGAATCGTTGCCTGCGGGTGTCTTCTGAAGCGATCAACACCAATTTTCAGGAGAGCTGAAATGTCCCAATCAGCCACATGGCGCCAGTTCGCTGGGCGTGTGTGGGTCCAGGTTCCTGGTTAAGGTGAGGTGAAGTAAAAGAGGGCCGGGTCCATCCCGGCCACGGAGGCACGCCATCCGGGAACCTAGGTCAGGAGGATCTTGTTCTGGTCACAGGTTTTCTGTCTGGACCACTTCCTCGGCTCATCTCCTCACCTCTGTCAACCTGGTGAAAGTGGGTCAGTTCTCAGCTGAGGGACGTGGTTGTAGAGCCATCTTGTGTGCTCCAGACTCCTGCGGCGGCATCGGTGGGAGGCTGTGCTGGGCAGGGGAGGGCCGTGTGTGCCGGGGTGAGAGTGTGCTTCTGTGTGTATGCCCGTGAGTGTACGCCTGAGTGTGCGCGAATGAGTGTGAGTGCTGCACGTGTGTGTGCACGTGAGCGTGCCCACGTGCTCTCCATGGCCTGTGGCACCTCAGCTGCAGTTAACCCTTAGCTGTCAGGGTCTCGACCTCCTCAGCAAATGACCCAGGAAGATTCTTCTTCTGCTCTGCCTTTCAGCAATTTTGCTTCTACTTGGTATCTTCACAGGTAGGTCAACAGGAGAAAAAGAAATGATAAAACAGGAGGGGGTGGAAGCTGAACCTTTGGGCTAAAATTAGGTGAGAAGATAATCAGCGGATCAGCAGACAAGCAAGGGGCTTAAGTGACCAGCTGCAGTTCCGCACTGGGTCAAGGATCCCATCTTTCCTGTTTCTCTAGCATGAATGTTTGTCAAACGTATTTTTCCTATACTTAAGCAATTATTATATTCTCCTAGCATAACAAACACTAATCCCAGAGCTCGTGGGAGATGAGAAGGCTATAATGGAATCGCACTTTGCAAAATGAAAACTCTGACCTATTGCACTGCAAAGCTAATCCTCTATTTTCAAGAATGGACACCACTCCATCACCTGAAGAGTAGCTCTGCCTCCTCTCTCCTTCTCGTTATGGAACCAGAGGGAAGGCACTGCACTCTGTTCTCCTTGGAGCACTTCTAAACTGCACGGTCATGCTCCGAGGAGAGCCTCCTCCCCTTTCATACAATTAAGACTCTCGCAGACACAGTTCAAGTTATTAGAAATTTGTAAGCCAGGGCCGTCCAGCTCTTTCCTTGAATAGCTGATCCTGAAAAATGAGATCAATCATGATCCAACAGAGCGAGAGAAGCATATTTCTTTTTCTTGTTTGCTTTACTAGGAGTACATGCCAAGTTAGAAATCTACATAAATGAAATCTAAATTACTAGTAACTTAAAGCACTAGACAACTCCTAAAAGTTCTTATAATCAGACCAGGCAGATCTGCAATACCAGTGACCAAATAATAGCTATCTGGTGGTTTTCATGGTATTTCTAACTTTCCTAGTAAAAACAGTGCTGTTAAAAAGAATACGCTACTTTAAAAGACAGCCAAGGGGTGCCTGGGTGGCTCAGTCGGTTAGGCGTCCGACTTCAGCTCAGGTCAGGATCTTACGGTCCGTGGGTTCGAGCCCCGCGTCGGGCTCTGGGCTGACGGCTCAGAGCCTGGAGCCTGCTTCCGATTCTGTGTCTCCCTCTCTCTCTGCCCCTCCCCCGTTCATGCTCTGTCTCTGTCTCAAAAATAAATAAAAAACGTTAAAAAAAAATTAAAAAAATAAAAATAAAAATAAAAGACAGCCAAAAAAAAAAAAAAAAGAGAGAGAGAGAGCAAGAGAGAGAGACAGAGAGACAGAAAGAGAAAGAGAGAGACTGGGCAGGAAGGAAGGAGGGAGAGTGAAAGAGAATCTGAGTTTACAGACCACAGAAAGCATGCTGCCCCTATTCACAAAAGAATCTTTGTTTACGAAAGAGTTAGCGGCAGATTCCTTTCAGTTTTACTTTTATTTCAAAACATGTTATGAAATTTCAGGACACTATAAAATATCACAACGTACACAAAAGTACAATTTTGCAATAACACCCATATCCACCACTTGGTTAAAAAAATCAAACACCCCCTTTCTCTCTCCTCAGCCACAAACCCCTCTCTCAACAAAGGAAACCATTCTTGTGAGTTTCGTATCACCACATGTCACACTATGTGTTTCTTCGTACCTTTACAATACATGTATGTATCCTAAACAATTAATCACATTTTTACATGTCTTAAACATTTGTAGGATTGCTATTATACACTGATTTCATTTTATCAATAGCACTATATGTTTTCTTGCAGGCTTTATCTGTTGCGAATGTGTCGCTGTGCTTTATTCTGTTCTCTGTCAGACGGTGGTCCTTTGGGAAGGTACTGCTCCATCTAGCTACTATCCATTCTCCTGATGAGGCTTCTCTTCAAATGGAGCATTTAAAATACTGTTTTATTGAAGGGCGCCGGGGTGGCTCAGTCAGTTAAGCATCTGACTCTTGATTTCGGCTCAGGTCACGATCCCAGGGTTGTGGGATCGAGCCCCATGTTGGGCTCTGAGATAGCAGAGCCTGCTTGAGATTCTCTCTCTCTCTCTCTCTCTCTCTCTCTCTCTCTCTCTGCCCCTCCCCCACTCATGCTTGCTCTTAGATGAGTGATCTGTCTCTCCCTCAAAAGAAATAAAACTTGAAAATATTTTACTGAAATCCCTGTTTTTAAACCCGGTTTTACTTGCAACTTCCCTATGCCTCAGAGGTACTTTTTCCATAACTTAGGCTTAAATCAATTTAAAAACGAAACAAAAACTATATTTTTCTGGCCGTAAAACTAATACATGCCTATTTTAAAGTAAACATACAAGAACATAGTTCTCCACTTTAGCAATAACCACTGTGAACATTTTGGTGTATTTCTTTCCAGCAACTTCCATGTTTTGGTTTTGGTTTTCTCAAAACTAATGCTATCAGAAGAGGCAATTTCCCTTGGCACTAAAAAACTATGAAAACAAAAATGTAAACGATCGGAAAGTATTCCTGACTGTACTGTAACGGTTGGGCATTTAGGTGATTCCAACATTTCACTTTCTTTTCATTTAACAAACGTTCAGTGAACATTTGCTCGTGCTATTCGGGGCAGAAAGTGCAGCAGTAACCAAGACACGACTTCATTCCTTACAGAACGTTAAATAAGAACCACAACTACACGAACCATCCCACGATTGCCACTGTGACCTGCACGTAAAGAACAAGAAGACAGAACGCTAGGGCACATGGGAGGCAGAAACCAGTCACGCAGGGTGGGGAAGACTCCACCAGGAGGAGAGGTGTGCAGGCTCGATTCAAAGATAAAGGAAGGCGGCTGAGAGTAGCGAGTGTGTACCACCTGTGGGTGGGTGCGTCTGTGCACCGGTGTTGCAGGGAGAGCGAGACGGGAGGCCAGGAGCAACTACGGACTGTCACGCCCTCATGGGAGCCCATGTGGCCACACCTCTCCTACGTTTCTGGTTACGTCGTGAAGACAGCATCCCATCGTGAAATTACTGGACCACAATGATTTGAGGGAATCCTGCCTGTAGGATTCTGACCCATCGGAAACAAAGTGTTGCTCGAGATTCTGCATTCTGGATGCCGACACCAAGGCGTTATCTCCTTGCAACTGGCACCAAGGACGAGCGATGCCGCGGAAAAGGTGGTAGCCTGGAAACGGTGTCGGCCTCAGGGCTGTGCTATTATTATCCTTCACTCTGTATCAGCTACAGTGAGTGACTGTGAGAGAAATGACTTGAAGAAACGCATCTGGTTACTTAAAAGACACGGAAAAGAAACGTATTATTAAAATAGCAAAGCTCTGTGGGTAGGGGTGGATTTCTGCAATTTGAGTCACACGTGCATGCGTGCACATACGCACACATACACGCACGCACACACACACACCTCTCAGGGATACACTGAAGAATTATCAGGGGCACCTGGGTGGCTCGGTCCATTAAACACTGGACTCTTGATTTCGGCTCCGGTCACGATCTCACAGTTTGTGGGTTCAAGCCCCGTGCTGGGCTCTGTGTTGACGGTGTGGAGCCTGCTTGGGATTCTCTCTCTCCTTTCTCTGCCCCCACCTCATACTCTCTCTCTCTCAAAATAAATAAACTTAAAAAGAAAAAGAATTATTAACGAGGACCTTGATGGGGTCAGGGAACTCCAAAAATTCACTGAACAGGAAAAATTTAATAAATGGGAAGACATTTCAGGAAAAGAAAGTATTACAAACAAATTAATGATCTCAAAATTACTTTTTAAATTTAAAAAACTTCAATAATATTTTAAAGGGATTTTTTTGGTTAAAATAATTCTAAAGTTTTGAAGAAATAACGTTCAGTAACACCCAAGAAAATTGGCAGGAAAAGAAAGCCACTAAAATAATTCAAAATATTGGGGTACCTGGGCGGCTCAGTCAGTTGAGCGCCCGACTCTTGATTTTGGCTCAGATCATGATCCCAGGGTCGTGGGATCGAGCCCCACTTCCAGGTCCTAGCTGAGCACAGAGCCTGCTTGGGATTCTCTGTCTCTCTCTCCCTCTGCCCCCCTCCCCCCCAAAAACAAAGGAAAAGAAAAGCAATTCTGAAATACTTCTTCTGATGGGTAAGGATGGGGTTGGGAAAGGGAGAAACAGAAGCTACTGTTTCTCACAGAAGCCCCAAACCTTCAGTTAACCTATGTCTGCAATATTGTGATTAAAAATACAGTAAGATACATCGGGCTCCGTGCTGACGGCTCGGAGCCTGCAGCCTGCTTGGGATTCTGTGTCTCCCTCCCTCTCTGCCCCTCCCCCACTTACACTCTGCCTCTGTCTCTCAAAAATAAACAAACCTTAAAACAAAAGAATAATCAGAAATAAACTGGGAAAGAAGCAATGAAAAATAAAGGACAGCGTATACAACAAGGAAACAAGTATTTAGATAAATATGCATCCGTGGTTGCTGTTAACGGTAAAAACATATGCTAAAAGGTAAAGATATTTGACTCCCTAAAATTTTAAACTTCTATGTGCCGGAAAAACATGTAAGTAAAAGGTAAGAGTCAAACAGGATAACTACGTGCTAAAATGTCATCAACGTTAACATTACACGTTAAGAATTCCTTACAAATCAAGAATGAGAAAAAACCCAATTAAAAAACACGCAAATCACATGACACATAGAGGAAGGAAAAACACAGTCAATAAACAGGTACGCACCTTTGGATTCTCCAATCAAGGAAATGCGTGTGGAAATAGTGACGAGGCTCTGGTGGCAGCGGAGTAACACGCCCAGCGCAGGCGTCCATTTCCAAGTCCAAGTCTTCTGTGAAATCACCGGGCACTCCTTCACGACATGACACCTTTCACCTTAGTGAAAACAAAGCAAGCGAATCTTGGTGGTCTCAAATAAGAAGGGGAAAAAAAAAAAGGTGCCCTATATTTAAAAATAACACCGAGCAGAACCCACAACCAAAGGTAACAGGGGACAGCTACAACAGACTAAGTTGTGGGCCATGTTTTAAAGCGGTGGGCATCTGTTTCAGTAGGAGTTGATTCTGCTCTGGAGGGTGGACTGCAGCTGCCTCACCCGGGATGCAGGGGCCCCGTGAGACCCCACGGCAGGAAGGGCCCCTGGGCCCACCATATTCCTGGCGGGCTGACTTTTTCTACTCGCACAGTAAACAGCTCTGTCTCCTTGTGAACGCAGCCACTTATAAGGGAGCCCCAGCTGAAAGGACCAGCTTTGGACAAATTTGTCTCTTATTCCAAAGTCGTTAAATATCTGTAGCTTTAAAAGAGGGAAAACTAAAGATGATCCATTCCTGCCTCTAAGGAAAAGAACGGAGTCTGCTCTCATTACGGTGAGACTCGACAATCAACACACACGGGCCTGTACACCCTACGCCTCTTTTTTCAGGTCAGGACTAGACCCAATTAGCTCGTGATCTGAGCCAAAGAGCAGCAGAGGAAGCACGTATTCGGGGCTAATATGATGACGCGTGGCGCACGGGGGCAAGTGTTTGCACATGGGTTATCTCAAGTAACACATACGATCCCAGAACAGGATTCTGTGGGGACACAGGCTTGGGAAGCTCAGGCTCTCATGTGAGACTCTGGCTAAGAGGGAAGGATGACATAGGAATCCCAGTTCCAGGGCCTCCCCAGGCCTGCTCCCTGCAGTCTTTCTGATCTGCTCTCCATGTCCGTGAACTGAAGTTTTACACATTCTCTAAGTGTCTTTTCGGCTCTAATATCCCGGAGCTGTCTGATTCAAGATGTGTACTCATCAGAAGCTCCAAAAAATCCCACGAGGGGGGCAGTCATGTTTCCAAACTTAAGAGTCAGGATGTTCAGTCTGATATAGCACCTCTGTGCTACTTCCAGAATCATCTATCCATCTGGAAGGTGGAGGCCAAGTATTTCATTGTTTACGGAGATAACTGAAATAGAATATTTTAAAATGGGGTGCCAGAGATGGTCTGGGGTACGGGGTGCAGGCGTGGGTACAGCGTGGACAGTAATGAAAGTTGAGAGGAGACTTGGTCTTTAGAGTTCTTGCTCCCATCTTTCCTCTTTCTTCAATTCTCTCATTTGGTGCCACGCACACCTTCTTGTAAGAGAGCTCTTCCAGGATGGTGTCCTATGAAACCTGTACTGTCAGATTAATTTCCCATCATCCAAACTCAGTAACTCGGATTCCTTTTCTTTCATTCCTCCTAACTCTCATTTTCAATGGTGTCTGACTGCTGATAGAGAAGAAGTGACTGGAATAATTCATGCTAAGGTGTGAATGGTCCATTGCTGACTCAGCTTGTGATCCCAGCTTTGCATTCTGAAGGAGTAGCTACTGAATCCAAAAAGAATCTAATGGTCGGAGTTAAGGACTTATTATTCAGTCAAGTCTGAACAGTATACTATGTCCAAATAGTAAGCATATTTTTCCGCCCTGGCTCCCTTTCTACTGAATGGAGATGGTATTAATAGGATACTTTAAAGCTATGATTTCCAAACTTCTGATGGTGCATACCTATCAGATACAAGAAAATGACTACCTACCCAAATCATTTATTGAATTCACATACACATGTACGATCACTGCACCGATGTGCTGCTTACTGCAAACATGTAACTTTAAAAGGATGCGATAAAACTAAATAATACATTTACACTATTTGATTTTAACTGTAGAAAATGTATATTCTTTTGCTCTCATTCCAACTTGTGATTGGAGTACAAGTAGTAAGGAGGAATATGCTTCACACACGTAAATTACACACGTAAATCACACACCAAATGCTGAAAGAAAACAGCCAGTGAGCACCTCCTCTCCGCATGCTTCACCGTGGGCACTCAGGTCACTTTTCATGGTTGTCTGTGCCTGTCAGACGTACACAGGAAAGGAGGGCCAGGAAGATGGGTGAGGGGATCCGTCTGTACAGTGTTAATAACGTCTGATTTTCTTCTTTGACCAAAAGAGATAAAAAAGTTGTAATGGTTTCTTTCTGTAACCCAGTTAATCATTATCGTGGGGGTGCAGTCACTGCTCCGTGTGCCTTCGTTAACACAAGAGCAGGCTCGGATCCAAGTTTTGTGGAACTTGGGACTGTTACAACTTCTGGGGAAAGGAAACTCTTTAAGAAAAAGAGCACACACACAAATCTTACTTTTGCAACTTCTTACAAACTCTGTGATCCTAGCAACACGGTCCTGGGTCCTCCCAGAGTGGCTCCCGGGGTGATGGGAGAGGATTCTGGGGGCGCGGGGCCCGGCACCCCCAGCAAGGAGGCAGGAAATGGGTCTTCAGCAGACTTGAGGAGTCCTCTCTTGCAAACGAGGAAGCTTGGGAAAGAGGGCTATTTTGCAAAAAGATGCTTAGAGGACTGGAATTTAAATTTCTTTCCCTGCTTGGCTCCTCTTAATGGGCTTTCATTCTTAGCAAATCCTGCCTTCTGTGCTCAAATGTTCAGAGAGCAATCCCTGGAGCACAGGACAACTCGGAGGTCTGGCGCTGATAAGGACCTGAGCTCCAATGTTTAGATAACGTCAGAGCCCTTCGCCCTGGCTGCCGTCATTCTGCTCCCTCCTAAAAATATGAGCTGTGGTCTCAAGATAGTGGTGCTCCTGGCTCGAAGAGGAGGATGTACAGCTTTTTGGTAAAGAACATCCTGGACTTACTAAAATAAGTCACAGTGTCAGCTCCTGCCCATTAAGGGGGCCCACTTTCCCTGGTCTTTGTGGGTGAGAAATTTGAGATGAAACTGGTCTTGCAGAAATCTCAGCCTGTCTCCCTTTTAAGGCGTTGTTTTCAATGCAAGATGGCAAAGGAAAAATCCAAGAGAAGGCCGTGGCTAACAGGACATTTACGGCCCTGAGAACACTGAAATGCAGGGGGGGGGGGGGGGGGGCGGGGCTGTACTTGAAGCAAGGGTTGCGAAGGGTTAAAGTGTGCACTTGAATGCGGTGGACGGTAGGGATGCCCAAAAGCGATTTCACTAAAAAATAAAGCCACAAATCCGTTTCTCCCCTCTCTCCTTACCCCACGTGGGCACCTGGCAGGACGGCCTGCCTCCAGATCGTTCTCTTCTTACAGGCCTGTCCTCGACGTCTGTCCCGTTTCTCTCTGCGGCTCTCACACGCCCCTCTGCTCGGCCTGAATCCGTCCGCCCGGACGCCACGCGGGGCCGCCCAGGAGAAACCAGCGGCAGAATTCTTTGAAACAAAGACCTAACCACTGACCTGCGGCTCCGAAGGCGGCCGAGGTACACGCCACGTTTACCCAGCATGCCTCGGGCGGCCCCAGGACTGGCTGGCTGCGGCCACGTGACTGGGCCGCTCGTGATCACGTCACGCGGCCGCGCACAAGCCCCGATCTGCGGCTGCGCGGGGAGGGGCCCCAGAGGCGGGAAGGCCCGGGGGCTGCGGACCGGTTGCGGGCCGGGCTGGCCTGGTCGCGGGAAGAGCTTGCCGCCTGCGTGGTTTGGGGACCGATGCCCATCCGGCCCGCGCGGCCTCGTCGTGCAGCCCGCGCCTGCGCCTGCCTTCCTTCCTTCCTTCCTGACAGGTAGGAGCGGATTTGGGGGCGCAGGGAGCCAGGCGTGCTGGAAAGAACCTAAAAGAAACCGGAGGAACCTTCTAGAATGTGTGTCTGAATGAGCTCTGGGAATACTGACCATACGGTAAGAATTCATCCAGATAAATTTTACTGTTTTACCTTCAACCCTTAAACCTAGTTCCGAGGAAGGAGGTAGGGCTTTTTTTACGGGGACGTCTGACGCACTCAGTGAAGGGTCACGCTGTGGGGTCGGAGAGGGCGGGAGGGAACATCCAGCCCCGTGCCTTTGCACCGGCAGCAGGCCAGCGCCCCCCCCCCCCCCCCCGCCCCAGGGGGGGAAGGACGAGGTCAGCAACCTCGCACGTTGCCGGGAACATTTACCAAGAACTCGCCTTAGGGGCAGGTGCCCTGCAGGAGGGGGCAGGCTGGACCCAAGCCACCCTGCCACCCTGAGTCTCGCCTGAACCCCCCTACCCGGACTCTGCCTGCATCCTGAGCCACTGCTCGTGAGCCACAGATGCTAAGTGGCTTACACTGCTGGAGTCTCAACTTGCTCATAGATTTGTGGGGAAGTCCATACCTACAGTGTAAACTCCTGACCCCAGGGCCCCATTCATAGAAGCATTTCGCAAAGGGGCCTGGAGCCTGTGACTGAGACACCACTGCCACCTGGTGGCCACACACCCAAATTACAACTCCAGGGTTTATAGTTCCGGTTCTATTGTTTTCAGCAGGATCTCCTGGAAAAGTTGAAGATGTGAGCCTTGGGTTATGAAGCATTAAAACACGGAGGTGACAGGGGAAAGGAAGTAGTGAGTGTCAGGCCAGGATGGGGAAGTTGGGTCATTTCTAGGGCTTCCGGATTCTGGGCTTCACAGGCCTGCAGCCCTTTAGAATGTTTGAAGTTCCCGCAATATCAAATGCACCCAAAACGAAAGAACTGCAACGCCTGCCAAAGACAAGATATCAGTCCTGTGTCTTCTCTGTCGTTTGGGGTTGTCTGTTTTACTCTTTCTCTCCATCCGCATGTCAAGTTGCCTTTTTTGTTTGTTTGTTTTTTAATGTTTAGATGTTTTTGAGAGTGTGTGTGTGTGTGTGTGTGACACAGCAGGGGAAGGGCGGGGGGGGGGGACAATCCCAAGCAGGTGCCACGTTGCCAGCTGTGGAGCCCAACATGGGGCTTGAACCCGTGAACTGTGAGCTCATGACCTGAGCCAAAAGCAAGAATCTGATGCTTAACCAGCTGGGCCACCCACGCACCCTGTCAGGTTGCTTTCTCTGAGAGGGTTTCTTCCGCCTAAACTGACACGTGGACGACACTGACCTGATTCCACGCTTGCATCCTTGGAGGCACTCTGGCCCGTGCCCTGGACAGGTCTGGAGGGAGCCTGACTCGGAGCAGAAAGAACCCAGCAGAGAATAGAATACTTCCTCCCACCCCAGAAAGGAGCAGTTCTCCAAGCCAGTGTCTTCTGTGTTGCAGAAAATCAGGTTAGACGATGGGCAATGAAGCTGAATCGCCAATGATGTCCATAAATAAACAGAGCCTCACGCTCCCGCCATTTTATACTTCGTTACTTCAGATGTCCCAAGGCCTGCGGTCTTACCCTTGGCGAAGCCAGTTTAGAGGAAGAGAGAGCCAAAGGGAAAGAAAGGGAACCGTGTCGTAGGTTTAGCTCCGTGCTCTCTGTTTTACCAAATCCTTAAATGCTGTGGGCTGAAAAACCGAGACGGAGAGAATTTATACGTGACCTAAGTTAGAACGTAAGTCAAGTCAGTATATATCAAGGACAGAACGTGGTCTCAGATCTCTCTGAACACAAAGAAGGCTTTTACCAAGAGTATCTTCAGCATGTTGAGACTGCGGGCTGCTGTCAGGATGCCTGACTTCTTCTCTGCACCTCCATCCCTTCTCAGATGTCCTTCTGATGAGCTTCCCATGAAACTGGAACGTTCTACTTCATCTCAAGAACTAAGAGTGAGGAAGGTTCACAGACAAGATTGTGTTAAATTCTTCTCGTCCCTTTTTCCCAGTGTTACACGTGAACGGGTCCAGTGCGGAAGGAGGAAAGCCCAGCCAGGCCGCAGGATTTAAGGATTTTCAGCCTGTGGATTCAGGAAGTAGAAGTCTTAATTTTTAGAGCCGCTCTGTCAGGCACTTTACAGCTTCCTCTTCTAAGTGCTAAGTGCCATAAATCTCTGGACGGCCGGTCTCCAAACTCACATGTAAACGGTCCTGCACACGAGCAGCAATGGCCACCGACACAAGTGAGTGACCCATAAATAAGGCTCACGTGTGGTCCTCGGCTGTCCCAGTCCACTGTCCATCCACAGGCGCGGCCCTGGGCGTCTGGGGCAGGTGGCCGCACCTGCACACTTTCTGGGCACGGCGTCTGGCAGAAAGGGAGGCCCGATGCGACAGCATTGCTGCGGGCCTGCCTTCGTCCGGGTGCTTCTACGGTGCGGGCGGCCTTGACGACGGGTCATCCGCGAGTGGCCGTCTGAGGCTGGGGTCCCTGGGCAGCAGCCTCGGGGGGAATTAAGGGTTAGCTCTGTGCGGGCCCTTGCCCACTGATGGTGATTTAACCATGTGAAGTGGCCCTCCCGAGGCTGTCTCTGTTGGCTCTGGGAGCGTGCGAGAGCCACTGTCTTAGGACCTGCTGCATACTTGTCTAGGACTCCTGCATGAGGACAAGGTAAGCGGAGGAGGACCTCAAAAGAGAAGGTCGCATTGTAAGGGGCAGGGGCCTGCACGTTTTTTTCTGCAAAAGGCCGGATAGTAAATATCCAGTTTCAACTACTCAGCTCCTCCGCGGCACGGAAGCCGCCACACGCTGTGCCCGAGTGAGGCGGCCCAGCTGCAGTTTGGTAAAACTTCATTTACCAAAAGAGAGGGTAGGTGGGATTTGGCGCCCAGGCCTACTTTGCTGACCCCCAGGATAGGAGGAGGAGCAGAAAGGCAGCCCGTAAGATCCAGACCTAATCCCAGTTCTGCCGCGTGCCAGATCTGAGACCTTAGATGTTACTTTTCTCTGAGCCTGTTTCCTCATTAGTAAAAGGGAGTTCACGGTATCTGCCCGTTAGACTGCTGATGATGTATGCAGAGCTCCTAGCGTACTACCTGGCACAGAGTGGGCGGGCGGTAAATATAGGGCTTTCCACCCAAGTACCTGCAGTTCTGGGGGGAGTCCGGCTGTAGGTGCCTCAGTGCTCTGTTGCTTTCAGAGTCTTTGATGGTCCTCTTTTGCCTCATTTGTTGGACCTGACTCAGAGCGAATGAAGTCTCTTTCACCCCATTTGTATTTTAAAAGTAGGTCTTTCCAAACTCACTGACATGTTATTTCAAACGGCCTGGCAGCATTCAGGGCTTTGTGGAGTCCCCTGGCAATTTGACTGCACCAGAACATTGCCTACCCTAAAATTTTTAAATTATGATGGAATGCAAAACAGATGTACCAAATCTAGGGAGGACTAGAGCAACATTAATTTGTTCCTTGGGAATGCCCTTCATAAGCACGTTTTGGGGCAGACATTTGTGATAAGAGCCAGGCAATAAAAGATCCCAGCGTGTTCTAAACACTGCAATTGTTGCAATTTGTGTCAAAGAAAATTTGGAAGGCACAGATAACTGAAACAGAGCTGACTAAATTTATGGCTCAACCTTTTACTGAAATATCTGTGTTTGGAAGATGTCACTGATCAGAGAAATGAGAATGTGGATGGAAAAAAATTAGTATTCAGACGGGTGGAGCTCTGAACTATGACACTGATCGATGCTTAGTTAGAATATGAACTGGGGCCAAGTTTCTGCTTGGGTCTCTTCAAGGTGGCTGGCTTCACGGTGCATTGCAAATACCAATGTGAAAATAGAGTACTAAACTTAAAGTAGTGTTTTCAGAAAAACTGTTTAAAAAAATTTTTTTAAGTTTATTTATTCTTAAGTAAATAGGGGTAGAGACAGAGCATGAGCAGGGGAAGGGGAGAGAGAGGAGGAGACACAGAATCCAAAGCAGGCCCCAGGCTCTGAGCTGTTAGCACAGAGCCCCACGTGGGGCTCGAACTCACAGACCACGAGATCATGACCTGAGCCAAAGTCGGACGCTTAACCAACTGAGCCACCCAGGCGCCCCCAGAAAAGCTGACTTTTATATACAAGGTTGTGATTTTAAGTACGCTGAGCTTCAAACTAGGAAAAAAATATACGGATAGAGAAAAAGTGCAGTAGAGTAATAGTGTGAAGGCCACTAAGATATTGGCCTGGGGCGCCCAGGTGGCTCAGTTGGTTAAGCATCTGACTCTTGGTTTCAGCTCAGGTCATGATCTCATGGTTTGAGTTTGAGCCCGATATGGGGCTCTGTGCTGACAGCAAGGGGCCTGCCTGGGATTCTCTCTCTCCCTCTGTCTCATCTGCCCCTCCCCTGTTCAAGGTCCCTCCCTCCCTTTCTCTGTCTCTCTCTCTCTGTCTCTGTCTCTCTCTCTCAAAATACATGAATAAACTTAAAAAAATAAAAGATACTGGTCTGAGAACTAGGCTGAGGCCACATTGTCAGCTATAATACATTACATCCTTGTGGGTCATGTGATCCAGAAAAGAACTATTTGTGGCACAAGGAGAAAATTACTTCTTTCGGCAGATCTGAAATTTCATATCCCCCAAGATGTACTTGTTATGCTTTTCCTTGTAAGAAATGAATCTGATCGAAATCTCTCTTGACCCTATAGAGTTATAATCTTCTGGGTAAAACTGACCTACTTTTTATCTAATTCTATGCCACCACGTCTATAGAAAATGAACTGTGCCCGACAAGAAACGCGTTCTGTGTTCGTGCAGTTGTGCATCAAGACGTGCTTTAAAATCAGGACAAATGTTTGGCTTATGAAAAAGAGGAATGGCTCGCCAAGCCAGAACGTAAACATTTCCTGTAGCTTTGTTACTTACTAATAACTTAACGTTTTCTTGCTAGGTTTTTATTTTATAAACCAGAGAAGGAAACAGATTCCAACGGTACTAGGTAACAATGCTGTGGAAGTTGTAATTCCATGATGTCGATGATGCACTGGAAGGTTGTGTCTAACTTTTTTGGGTAAAAAATAATAAAGAATGCATTTACTGTATTTTGTTTTGTCCAAATGCAGTTGTTTGTGTGGTTGAGCTCATGCCATGTGTAAAATTATGCAGTGTTTTCAAGATTTGTATTTTGAAATAATCTGCAATTAACAGCAAGTTTTAAAGATAGTGCAGAGAGGTCCTGTGTACCCGCACCCGGTTTCCCCCAACGGCTGTATCATATTTAACTATGGTACGATAGCAAAACCAGGAAACTGATGTTTGTAAGATGTGGGTGTGGGGATCTAACCCATTTTATCCCATGTGTGTTTTCATGTAACTGCCACTGCAATCCAGATACAGAACGGTTCCCTTACCCAGAGCACTCTCTCTTGCCGTTCCTTTAGCGCCGCACTTACGTCCCCACCCCCCACCACTCCTTATCTCTGGCAACCAGTAATTTGTTCCCTGTCTCGGTACTTTCGTTGTTTCAGAGGTAAATGGAACCATATTTGTAAATGGAATCTCATGTCATGTAAATTTTTTATATCTTTTATAAATCAATATAATGTTCTTGCATATAGTTGGGCCTTGTTGTTTCTTTGGAAGTGCTAGACCCATTGATCCAGCAGTTCTGAGAAGGAAAGCCTGAGGCACGGTACATTTCTAATGGATCTTTTGTCTCAAAATCCTTGGACTGGGATGGGGGAGGCAGCATCTCTAAACACAGTACAATATCGTGAGGTAGCCCACTCCCCCTTTTTGTTCAAATACGAAGGAAAGGTTACCAACCTGAAGTTACATAAGGGAAAAAATAGCCTCTGAAGATAGCAGTAAGAATCTGAGGGTAATGGCCCATTGTTTTCATAATTCTCTCAATTCTTGCAAAGAGGAAGGAACTCTTTCAATTATTAAGCTTCTTATTAAATTGAATGACCAGAAAACAAGTTAATGCTAATTGCGTCTTCTGGTTAGACCTGAAGTCTTGGCCATTGTTAACACCCCTCGATCATTCAGAATCATATCCATATAAGCAAATTAATATAAATCCTATTCATGTACATTTCCTCCCTCCATCTCTCTTTTCTTTCTCCCTTTCCCATCATCCATCTTCCTTAATTGTTCTCTCCCTTCCCTCCTTCTCTCCTTTCCTTCTTCCCTCTCTCCCTCCATCCTTCTTTCTTCCTCGTTTTCTCTCCATTGTATTTTTGTCCAATTTGCCTTTTTTCCCCCCAGAATTGCCCTTAGTTCCACAGTCACTAACATTTCTTAGTCCCAAGGGTAGGGAGAGTCACCTAGCCCAGTGCTTCTCAAACAGCGTGCCCACAAATGACCTGTGTGTCTTGTGGAAATGTGGATCTTATCTCAGGAGCTCTGGGGCAAGCCTAGGAATCTGCATTCTTGACAGGCTCCTAGTGTGTGGACCACACAGAGAGCAAAGACTGATGATGAGACCCTCCCCCACGCCAGCACCCTTGTGATGTTCAAACACTATTCCTTTCCCTTTGGTGTGGAGAAGGCACCAAGGAGGTGGCTGGGCAAGGGTGGTGAGGTTTTGCGTTGTGGTGGGGTTTGGAGCTGACAGCCAAGAAAGAATTCTCGAAGACATCTTTGGTGCAAGCGTATTGTATTAAAGCACGGGGACGGGACCCGTGGGCAGAAAGCGTTGCACTGGGGTTGTGAGGAGTGACTGGTGATATACTGTGGGGTTGGGGGAGGGAAAGGCACAAGGGAGGCCTCCAGAAGGACGTTCATGTGCTAACGAGGACTCCTGAGATACCTGAGGCCCAGGGATTGGCAAGCTGAGGTGGTTTTTCCCTCTCACAAACCATTGTCCTTAAGACAGTAGGGAGTTCCTGTAGATTAGGCTATTGATAAGATTATCCTTTTCTTATAATTTGTTAAGGTATTTGTAAACTGATGGAGAGTCTTATCAGTTTGACTATTTGTTTTCTGTCCTTCCCTTTGTCCTTGGACTGCCAGGAGCGCCTGAGGACTATCACACTTGTCCCACCTGGGGGTGAGGGACGTGCCAGCTTGTACTTTGCCCTCAGCCTGCCTTATGGTCCCTCATCAAGGTGCGGTGGGGGGGGAGGAGCTGCAGAATTGGGGGGATGTGAGGGCAGAGAAGAAGTAGCCTTTGGAGGGTGTGCCAGTGTGAAGCAGAGGAGGGAGCATCTGGCTGGTTTGCTTCTCTCCGGGGTAGGAATCCAGCAGGCGACTGGCCGAGGGGATGAAATGAACAGCCAGGAGACGCGGCCTTCACGGAACTCTGGGTGGGGACCCCAGAGCGTTCTCTGGGCTCACATGCTGCCAGCAGGTTGGTGGTCTCCACGTGTGCACTTCCCATTGTTAACTCTTTTAACCATTCCCGGATCCCTCCGTGGGACCCACAGACGTCCAGTCGAACCATCTTTGAGGAGTTAAAGAGACATCTTGTCCATTAGGATCAAGAGTTTCTCCATTTGAATGCAGACCGCCCTCCATCATTCGTGCTGAGGTCACTTAGAGAAAAAGAAGAAAGACTGAAAAATCCAGCTGACTGTTGCCAAGGGAGGTATCAGTGAGCCACCCAGTGTGACCACCACAACTTCGGCATGAGTTTCTATTGACTCAGCACTTGGTTTTCTTCGTGCTGCTTGGATTATGCTGTCAAAGGCCAGCCCCCCTGTGGCACATCCAAACTGGTGGCAGCAGGCACAGCCTGTGACATTTCAAGTCCACGTGACAGAGCAATACTTAAACTCCGGAAATAGAAAGTTGTCTGGACGACACCCCTTTCCCGTCGATACAGTGATAGTATCTTACGTTTCTTTACTGTAGGACTTCATATTCGCCTTTCTTCATATTAACAACACAACCGTGTTGTGGTTGATGCAGTTTTCAAATGATTATAAAATAAACGCATGCTATAATGATTATTTTGCTCTTTTTATTATCCCGATAGTAAATCTGGGCCATTCTTGACTGGTGCAGTAGGAACCGGGCAAGATGAAGAAGAAGGCGCCAAGATTTGCTCCTTTTGGCTGCTCAGGATCGGTGCTCATGAGGCCAAGACCCCAGGCCGAAATTTGTTTCTTTCTTTCTTTTTTTTTTTTTTTTAACTTTTTTAATGTTTTTTTTTTTTTTTTTGAAGGAGAGAGACACACAGAACATGAGCAGGGGAGGGGCAGAGAGAGGGAGACACAGAATCCAAAGCAGGCTCCAGGTTCTGAGCTGTCAGCACAGAGCCTGACGTGGGGCTTAAACTCACGAACCGCGAGGTCATGACCTGAGCTGAAGCCGGACGCTCAATCGACTGAGCCACCCAGGCACCCCCCCACCCCCCAGGCAGAACTTTCTTACGGGCTCTGTTCCCGTGTTTTCTGGGATAGTTAGAATTTCAGATACTCTGTTTTGTTATTTTCATCCATTCAAGTTTGTCAGGTGTGAGTGTCCATTTGTTATAGGACGTCTTCTCTAAGGATGCGTGCCCCTGGCAGAGGAGCCCGTGGAGAGAGTGTAGACAGATCAAAGCAAGTCTGTCCTTAACAACTTCAGGGACGTCCCAATGGTGTATCCATGGTGCCATCTTCTCATGTGAGAGAGAAGTTTGCAGGAACATGTGGGTGAATGGGATATTTCAATAGTAAAAAGTGAAGTAAAAAAAAAAAAACACTTGGATTCTGGGTGCTGGGTTTTTTGGTGTTCCTTCCAATATTTTTGAACTTAATTCTGGGTCACAGATTACTTGGAAACGTTTGATCCTTTTGGGTCTTGCTTTGAAGCATCGTTAGGCTGAACGGAAAGAGTGCCTGGTTCAGGGCTAAGGTGCCTTGCTTCCGGGATGGTAGCCCCAGAGTAGGCTCAGTGCCCCTTGCACTGTGGACATGAGCCAGTCCCCACTGCGGGTGAGCTCCGGGAATCTTCCGTCCCATCCTTTCCAGTGGTTCTTTCTGGGCCTCACCTGCGTGTGCTCGTCAGTACCCCTCTGAGACCGTGAGGTGGGGCCTCCACACCCGTGTGTGTGTCTGTCCTCTCTGTCACTCTGACCTGGGAATTCTGTGCCTCAGTCTCCCCGACTTGGCATCAGGAGGACTGCTGGGCGCTGCTTGGGCTCTCCCTCCTGGCACTGCGGCCACCCTGTCTCTTCAGGCAGTGAGCCGAGGGCAGTGGTGGGACCCACCTTTGCGCACAGATCTCTGCCCCGTGATGCTTATCGTCCAGGGTCCGAAAACCCTTGTTCTGTGTGTCTCGTCCAGGTTCAACGGGGAGGCTGTACCTGGGGCCCGGGGCTGCGTCCCAGAGAGACGCTGCCCTGCCAGTTCCACCCTCGACCCGCTCAGGACCATCCAGGTCACATTCTTTCACTCTTCTCTTTTCACCTTGCTGTGGTTCCGCTCGATTCTGCGGTGTGCCGTGTGCCACCGAGCCCCACGGTGAGGACACGAGTTAGCCAGGCGTGGAGCTCGTGTCCACAGGTACCAGGATGGGCACAGAATGGGCCCTGTCTTCCCGGGGCTCCGAGTCCAGCCTTGGGGAGTGCGTGTTGGGGGAGGGCCAAAGAAGCAAAAGTAAGGACTCCAGTAGACACACGACCAAACGGTAATCGGATCGTCTTACTGAAGAGTCGTGTGCAAAGTGGTAGAGCCTGCGAGGAAAGGAGTGAAAAGTTCCGGGAGGACAGGCACGCCAGGGACCGTAGAGGGCCTGGGGGTTTAGCAGCAGTCCCGACAAAAACCCGGGAGTGATCGAATCTGGCCGTACCCGTCCCCCTGTGTCCCCTGGTCTGGCAGAGTTACAGAATGACCTGTGTCCTCAGCTGCACGCGGCAGCCCCGTGCGGCGCTCCGATGAAGCCGAGGAGTCAACCTTCCCCGGGTCTGTATCCAAATCCTGACATCTTGCCGGGTCCCAGGTCGCCACGTGGCGCCACGGGCGTTGGCCCGCAGCTCCAGGCGCACGTGGAGAGGAAGCTGGCAGGGGGCTCCTGGCCGTGACTCTCCCGCTTGGGGGAGGGAGACGCGGCCGAGCCTCTTTGCCCCCAAACCCGGCCTCGTGAATGCTCCGAGTTCGGGCCCACGTGATGAGCAGCCGTCCTTCCCTGTGGATTGGTGGGGGCTGACGTGAACATGGGGGTGGGGAAGGAGCTCAGGCGGTCTCTCCTGCACGGGGCAGCAAGGGAAACTGAGGCTGAAGAATACAAGTTTGCTAGAGGTCCAGGGAGGAAGTGAACAGGCACCCACGTGGAGCCGTGACCTCATGAGAGAAATGAAAAGGTGGCCCAGAAGCAAGGGTTGTCTCAGTGCCGGGGCGGCTCACCCCCCCCACTCTGCGCCGGGGCTGGAAGTCAGGGTCAGGGTGCCGGCAGGTTGGCTGTTTTCGGGACTTGTGAAAGGCCATCTGCTTCGTGCCTGTGTCCCAGCTTCTGACCGTCTCCCGTGACCCTGGGCTTAGGCTCCCTGGCCTCTGCCTTCTTCACGTCTGTGTCCACAGTTCCTCCTTTAGCAAAGGCACCGGTCGTGTGGATTAGGGCCCACTCTAGTGATCCTATTGAGACCGGATCACCCCTGTAAAGACCCTGTGTCCAACTAAGGTCACATTCTGAGGTCCTGGGAGTTAGGCCTCCAACACATCTTTCCTGAGGGGCTCAGGAGACAAAATTCAGCCCATAATGGAAATATAAGAAAAGCGTGGGATCTACAAGAAAAGACTGGTGTTGTGGCTTCAGATACGAGGCTGAGAGGTTTAGAGATTGCAGAGAAGGCTCCAGAAGTCACCAAAAGCCCTTAAGCAGAAGAATGGCAAGATTGCGTCTGTGTTTTAGAGAACAGCCCTGTCCTGAACAGGAGGCTGGAGCGGGGATGGCAGATGAGAGGCCATTTCACTGTGTAGACCCCGATCCGATGCCGAGGGCCTGGAGATGGGCAGTAGCAGTGGGAATAGAAAGCAGGGCGGCACGTATTTTGAGAGGGATTTTATTTGATGGTATTGTATTGTGTTGTGTTGTATTGTATTGTATTGTATTGTATTGATTTGATTTTTTTATTTGATTCTATTCTATTCTATTCTATTCTATTCTATTCTATTCTATTCTATTCTATTCTGTTGTGTTCTATTCTGTCTTGTCTTGTCTTATGCTTATTTTTGATGGAGAGATAGAGCATGAGTGGGGAGGGGCAGAGAGAGAGGGACCCAGAATCCGAAGCAGGCTCCAGGCTCTGAGCTGTCAGCACAGAGCCCGATGCGGGGCTCAAACCCATGATCCGCGAGATCGTGACCTGAGCCGAAGTCAGACGCTCAACTGACTGAGCCACCCAGGCACCCTGAGAGAGATTTTAAAAGCACGATAACTTTGTCTTGCCAAAGATGGCGAAGGTGGGCTGTCCAGAGGTGAGGCTTCGGGGGTTCCAGGAGTGGGGGGCTTGAAGTGCATCGCAAAAACATGCCCCAAGGCCCAGGGGAGACAGGCAGAGAAGAGAGATGGGATGCATGGTGAGGGCAAGCAGAGCCAGGAGGGTGAGAGCTGGCTCCCCCTGGAAGGGCTGCAGGAGGTGAAATAGAGACCATGCTCCCAGGTCCCGCTAGAGAAGGGGCAGTGTGAGGTGAGGACTTAGTTTAATGTCCCTGGAAGTGTTGTGTTTTGAGGACACTTTTTGGAAGTCACAGAAGTTGTACCCCAAAATAATCTGAAGCATATTGTGAGCGTTAATTTGATGTGGTAACCTGGTTGGGTTGTGGCCCAAATATCTAGTCAGATATTATTCTGAATGTTCTGTGATGGTGTTTCTCAGATAAGATTAACATTTAAGTCGTTTAACATTTGATAGACTTTGAGTAAAGCAGATTTCCCTGCATTGTGTGGCGGGCCTTACCTAATCAGTTGAATGCCTAAATGGGAAAAGACTGAGCCTCTGAAAAGAAATTCTGCCAGCAGTTGGACTCAGCCTGCAGCATCAACTCTTGCTGGGTCTCCAGCCTGCCGTCCTACCGCAGATTTTGTACTTCCCAAACCTCACAGTCATGTGAGCTATTTCCTTAAAATCGCTATCTGTATACATACACTACCTGTTGGTTCTGTTTTTCTAGAGAACCCTAATACACACATCATCTCGGTTGCTTTTAAACGTAGTTCTGTTTCCTCAGCCCAAAATGCAAACATGGGTTAGAAGTTGTTAAAAAGCAACATTTAAAAAAAAAAAAAAAAACAATACATTACAAGTATGTTTTGGGTCGTCACCTCTTCTTTGTCTTCCTGTAGTTCACAGATGCTCCCCCAGTGGAGGCCCTGGATCCCAGGGAGAGGGCGAGAGCCCTGAGCTGCTGAACAAATCCTCTGGTTGAGACGAAGGATCTGTTTTCCACGCACCTGACTTGCTCACTCACTGAGGGCATAGTTGGCCGAGGGTCCGCACATCCAGCTGCTGTCTTTGACCTCTGCCTGTCCCGGGAAGTAGGCAGAATGCAGTGAGTGGCCGTGACGTTCAGCTCCTCTCGCTGAGTTTCTACAGAGAGGACCTCAGAAAGAGGAGGAAAGTCGAGTACGTCATTTGGAGAAAGGACACGGTCACACCGGAGACGTAGTGAGCCTACCCAGTTAGACGGGTAAGTGGGACAGCAGAGCGCATGCACAGCGAGTAAAAGTACCTCCCGGGCCTGGCCAGTAGGAAGGGCCGGACAAGGTGCTGGAGACAGAGCGGAAGTGGACACCATCTTCTGAGGAATGTGTCCTCCCTCAAGCCGGGTGAGCCGTGTAGACCAGATGTGACCATCACGTGTGGACCAGACATAACCATCACTAGCTGACTCTCCCCTTCACACTTGGATCTAGGATAGCTGGCACCCGCTTGAAAAGTACAAGGAAGCTACTAGAAAGATTAGAAGTCTTCGCACTTCCATTTGGAACATTTTTCAGGTAGCTAAGGGTGGTGATGATTCGTTTATTTTGTCTTTAAATTCCTGGTAGTTTAGAAAAATTTGGGGAAACCTGGCAAACTAGTCACAATCAAGGAGCGGGTGGACAAGCACGTGGTGACAGTGCAGCCGTAAGGCCTGAATTTTAAAAGTCGCCTCATACTCAGCTGTGCGCACAGCCCTGTCCAGAGCCCTGGACATCCATTTATGAGCACTGAGGTGCCAGGGTTACTCGTTTGTTCCCTTCTGCTCACGTGACTTTTCTTCAGCGAAGTCTATGGAATTGTAGTAAGGAAACATTGAGTGGATTACAGAAGCGGGAAGCATTAGAAAGGAGCTCCCTACACTGGGCACCGTTCTGCATCAACACACACACACGACCGCTTCTGCACCCCAGAAGGAGGCCCCTCGTGGCTGGCGTGCTCTGGAACCCTGCTTCTGGAAGTTTCCCCATCACGGATCTGTCCACAGCAGCGTTTCTGTGCGCCCCGGCTGGGCAGCCCAGCATTGGGTCGGACCCGGACGTGTGGCACAGACAGTGTTTACGGCTCGAGGCGAGGTCTCTGGTATGGCTGCGGCCACTTTGAGTCTGGGCCGTGACCGATCTGAGAGCAGAATTAAAATCGCGGATCCCCGGCCTGTCCGGAGGCCTGTCCTGGGCCTCCAGCCTGCCTGGGTGAGGGTGACGCCCTGGCCCACACAGTGGCCTCCGAGTCAAGAGGTGTGGCGGCCCCTTCGTGGTGGTTTCTGGCCCAGATTTTCACCCGAATTGAGCCGGTGCTCCCGTGTCTTCATGAAGTGCACCTGTGTGGGGGGTGTGGCCGCCAGGCTCTCCCAGGGTGTTGCTGTGGTTGGTAGTGAACAGTCCCGGGGGCCTGTCCCCGCGTCGGTCCGTGGGTTGCCTCGCCTGGCCTGGCGGAGGTGCGGGAGAGCCCCAGCAAAGCCAGGCCGTCCGCGCAGTGCTCTTGGGATTTGTTGGACTCAGCCCGTCAGATCTGGACGTTGACGGGGGGTTTTAACTCCTAAGAGGTAACAGACGGTCCCGAAAAGGGTCCTGTGAACAAGCCTTCTGTTCTGAGGTCCTGGTGCCAGCAGAGGTGGAGGGGACCCGGTAGCAATGCGGGCTGAGGGTGTGATGGCTTGGGGGTCCCCTGCAGACAGAGTCCTCCATCGGGGGCACTTACGGGCACAACCCTGCATCGGGGACACGTGAGGGCACATCTCTCCATCATGGGCACCTGTGGGCCCGTCTCTCAGTTGGGAGCTGTGACTGGGGGTTCAGACGTGGGGTGACATCTATGTCCCTCTCTCCCAGGACCACACGTGTGGGATCATGCTCTGTGGTAGGTTTACTCAAAATTTAGGGTTGCATAGATGGGATTTCTCCTCCATCTGGAAATACCACGGACAGCACGAACACTAGAAACCTTTGTTAACCTAGTTTACTCGGAGATACCATTTTGTTGTAAATGTTCCCAGTTTTAAACAGGCGGTCGGTCCTCTTCTGCATTTGGGAGAAGGTTTAAGTTCGTATGCGAACCAACCCCTGAACAAGTGCACAGCCCTGCTTGCTAAAGTGTGCGGCCCACGTGGTCCCCCCCTCCCCCACACGCCGTGGAGACCTCCGCCAACAGGTAGTCTGTTCCCCGGGACACCAGCGGTCTGCCTTCTAGGGGGCGCCTCGGGGCAGGTGGTCCCTCTCGTCACCCGGCCGCCTGCCTGAAGGTCCTTTTGTGGTTGGGTAGCTGTTGCTCACACGGCAGCCCTCAGAAATCGGGTCCGCTTTCTTCCAGATGTTTCAATGCAGCACAGCTCAGCAGCGGCCCGCCTGCGGCCCCTCTGAGGACATTCGGACTGATGCCGTCACTAATGTGGCTCCGATCTAGGGCTGGGCCAACTCAAAATAGCTTAACATACGGACGCCTCATGATGAGCCTGTGAGGTTAGGAGGTGGGAGGGTTGGGCACAAGTAGTCACGAGGGGAGAAGGTTCCAAGAGAATCGTAAACGATTATAATCTTTTGAATAAGTGAGGTGTTGTTCTCCAGGTTGGTGTGAACATTAAGTGACAACCTCAGAAATAATAAAAGAATTTCATTTCCCTTTTCTTAAGTGCTTTTTTTTTTTTAAATGTTTATTTATTTTTGAGACAGAGAGAGAGTATGAACGGGGAGGAGCAGAGAGAGAGAGGGAGACACAGAATCTGAAACAGGCTCCAGGCTCTGAGCGGTCAGCACAGAGCCCGACGCGGGGCTTGAACTCACGGACCGTGAGATCATGACCTGAGCCGAAGTCGGGCGCTTAACCACCTGAGCCACCCAGGCGCCCCATTCATTTCCCTTTTCTAATTTGGAATTAGGATTGAAAATGTTTTTAGAGCATAAGACACGCTCAGCAAGAGGTCTGTACGCAGCTAGTCTACCTCGAGGGGCTCCTGCGTGATGATGTTCGAGCTCAGAACAGCCGGTCCACGTGGTCAGGAAGCACCTCCCTCAGCGAGCACGCATCCTGCTAGAGGCCCTTCCTGTAGGGCATGTCCCGGACCTCCCTCTTAAGACGCGAGTGTCTCCTCGGGCAGGCTGTCATACTGTCATCAGCATCGTTGCTACCTCACCATGACTCGGCAGATGGCTTTTCAGTCTGTCGGTTCTCTGGGAACGGCGTGGGACGCAGACTTGCACGTTGTGTTGGGTGTGAAACACCGAGGAATCGTGGTCTTAAGAGAAGCGGAGGCGGAGCAGAGCCTTCCAGAAGCCAGAGGGAACTTTAGGACCTGGGTGAAATCGCCACCACTCTGTGCTACACAGGAAGGCTGTACCCGGAGCCACAGACGGTCGGGACGAAGGGACCAGCGATCTTCCCACCCTCCTGTCACGTTATAGGCAAGAAGAGGGGACACTTGAGAAAGGAGAGTGACAGCTCGTTGACCCCTGGCGCGTCTCCTGTTTGCTTGCGTGTTTCGTTGATTTTTTTTTTTTCTGATTAAAAATTAGACGTTTCTCATTACAGAACATTTGGAGAACACAGAGAAGCATCAAGAACAAAATCAACGCCATGCGAAAGGGGGTTATCCGACGGAGACCGCAGTGTGGAAGGGACCTTTCAGAGCAGCAGAACGGGCAGTGGGAGGGTCCAGCTGGCCCCTCTGTCCTCCGGGCCCCTCAGCGGACCTCGCTCTCTGACTTCCCTTCTACCCCATGGGGGTTGTTCTGCGGCATCACCTCTGTTGCTTCTCCACAGTCAAGGACGGAAGGAAAGTTCTGTCCTCTCTCAGTCCCGCGAGTGCTGCTTGCTCCCATGCTCGGGCAGGTCCGTCCAGCCCACAGACTCGGGAATCTTTCTGGTGCACTACTGACCGTACCCGTTGTGATGGCCGCTTAAAAATCCCCACAAAAGCGTCCTTTGTTTCAGAAAACGTCCTGTAAGTTCTCAGTTCTAAGATAGTTTTGTAAGAGGAAGGCGCAATGGAAATGATGGAAATGTTCTAACCCTACTTTTTAAAGCTGTGGAATCAAAAGAATGTCTTCTGCGCAGCCCTTTAAATCCTCCAGAAGGCCCTATGTATGCCAGATTTTCCTGAGCGGCCCGTTTTAATCGTGGACCGATCAAGATTTTTAATGAGAGTTTATCTGGAAATTGCCGGGGCAGCTTCCATAGATTTCCCGGCAGCGCTCCTGCCAGAGGTGATGTGGATTTACTCTTACTGTTGTGCTTTGTGGAATAAGGTGTTTCACGTGAAAGGAGGTGAATTAGAATCTCTTGCTTCGTTTCTGGCCTGGTTTCTTGCTTCGTATTCCTCAAAACGAAGCCGTCAGTCTCGATAGGATGCGGCTCTACCTTGACTCCAGAAAAGCTCTGCTCTGAGTACTTCTGAAGTTCTGGTATGATCTTCTCTTTTATTTCTTTCTTCTTGCCCTTGAGGTAGATTTTAGGCATTCCAACGAAAAGAAATGTTTTCCATCTTGAAGCATTGCATTTAGTGGTAATTGTCAAGTGTTACTCCAGAGAGAGCGCCTTGCTGTGAGAGAGAGCCACGCGGTGTGTGAAACACACCCCCAGGGCCCCTTGGGGCGTGCCTTGTGCTATGGTGGTGGAGGGGAGTGGAGGGGAGCGAGTATCTTTACTTCCGTGATCAAGGAGACGGAATCCTGTCTGTCTGTCAGAGGGGATTAGGGAATGATGGTCAAAGGTGTGGACCCGATGAGATTTTACTAGTGTCCCCAGCTATTTCTTTCTTTGCCCTTTGCCCTCTTTCGGGGTGGGGGTGGTGAGGGGCTGCTTCTCTACAGGGTCCCTCTCCTCCCTGCCGCTAGAAGTCTTCTGTGGAGCAGGGGACCGTGAGGTGCTGTCTGCACCCAGCAAGGGCTCTCCGCATAAGGGACCCAGAGTACTGGCCAGAAACCCTAGGCAGCCTCGGTGTCCAGGGTCTGGATGACCTAGCAGGACTCTGGCGGCCTACAGCTGGTGCTGGCAGGGCCCGGGAGGAGCTGCAGGCTGGCCAGGGTCAGGCTGGCAGCAACAAGAGACCTTCTAGAAACTGCTCTAGAGACCACTCGTGACAGGAAAGGCGCTCCAGGGCTCTGCCTTGGTCGGGGCCCCCTGATTGTGACCCAGCCTGGTGAGGTGAGTTGGGCTTGGCATGGCAGGAGCTGAGCCAACTGCTGACGCCTTGAAGGACCACACGGTGCTGACAGCTGCATTCAGTTTCTAGAAGCTTCACGGCATGAGCCACGGGTCTTCTCCACGCGGTATCTTCACATGTTCTCTTTTCTGGACGTGACTCTCGGCATCTCAGAGGACAGGCCAGGTGTTAATTCTCATACTGGCAATGGAGCAAGAGGCCGGCCCCGTCTAAACCCTGGCTGGTCACGTCGGCCTCGAAACGCCAGTAGCGCTTTTGGCTGCGGCACCCACTCCCGTTTTTGTAGCTGTGTTGTTGGTGATGATGACAGTGATGGTGAGATATACACAGAAGTTATGGCAACCGCTTTCAAGTGTATGGTTCGGGGCATCCCGTTCACGTTAATGTGCAACCGTCCCCACCGCCCACCTCTAGGACTCTTGTTAACCCCAAACTGAAATTTTTGCTACCTTGTTTTTTGAATTTTTGAATTATCCTATTCTGTGTCTTGCCAAATAGACTGTCCGTCTCTTGAGGATAGAACAGAGTGTGCACAGGTCCCATCCTGTGTCTCACACGTAATCAGAGCTCCAGTACGTGTTCGGTGACGCCAGCGTGCAGCTTTATGGTAGAGTCTGCTTGTTTCTCAGCAACCTTTTTTTCTCAGCCTCCTCACTCACGGACCCCTGTTTATTAAAATTAACCACAGCTCTCAGATGGCAGGTGATTGGGTCAGGACTGGGCCCCTGGCCCAAGAAGGACCAAATATAGTCTTCACGGCCTGGATTTGGGACAGTCTCTTTTACTTGAGTATGTGCCAGGAAATGTAACATTGAACTGAAGAGCTGTGGTATCCCTAAAATTGCAGATAGAGGAGAATCTGGGATAAGATGCAAGAGAAAGAATGTATGTGTGAGAGAGAGTTCGTGTGTGTGTGTGTGTGTGTGTGTGTGAGACAGAGAGAATGTGAGAGTCTGTTAGAAAATGTGTGTGAAATTAAATGTGTGAGAGACTGTATAAAAGAGTATGTACACGTGTAGGTATGTGAGAGGGTGTGAAAGTGTGTGGGAGCTGTGTAAAATGGAATTGTGAGAGTGTGGGAAAGAATGAAAGTTGTATAAGAGAATGTGTGTGTGCAATGGCATGTATCTGAGAGGATGTGTAAGTGGAAATATGTGAGAAAATGTGTGTATGAGAGACTGAGGGTGTGTGCGGGAGAGATCATGTGTATTGTGCGTGTGAGAGAATGATTGTGAGAGTGCCTGTGGGCGAATGTGTGTGAGACAGAATTATGTGTTGAATGTGCGAGAGAGAGGATTATGTAAGAGTTTGTAAGAATGTGAAAAAATGTGAGATACTTTGTGTGCATGTGTGTGAGATAATGTGGATGTGAGAAAATGTGTGAGAGACTGTGTGTGGTAACGTATGTGAAAAGGTGAGTGTGAGGTGAGTGTGTGTGCAAGAATGGAAAAGAATGTGAGAATGTGTGTGCAAAAATGTGAGTTTGTTGGAAAACGTGTGTGAAATTAAATGTGAGAATGTGTGTAAAAGAGTGCAAAAAATGTAAGAATGTGAGACAGAGGATGTGTATGTGATAGAGTATATGAGAGACTGTGTGTGTGACTGAAAATGCTTGTGAGAGCATCTGCGTGAAAGGGAATTGTGAGACTGTGAGAGACTATGAGAGTAGTAGAAGAGAATATATATGTGCGATAGCATATATGTGAGGATGGGTGAAAATATTTGTGAGAAAGTATGTATGAGAGACTGTGATGGTGTGTGTGTGACATGCTGTGTATTGTGCATGTGAGAGAATATGCGTGAGACAATTGTGTGTTGAATGTGAGAGAATTGTGAGAATTACGTAAGGGTGTGTATTTGAGAATATGAGAAAATGTGAGATACCACGTGTTTGAGAGTGTGTGTGTGGTAATGTGTGTGAAATAGGCTGTGAGTGGGGTTGTGTGTGCAAAAGTGAATGAGAATGTAGGAGAGTTGTGAGAGAATATGTGTAAGAGGGTGCGTGTGAAGGAATTTGAGAGTGTGTACCAGAAGGTGTGTGGTTGCCTGTGTGAAAATGCTTGTAGGAGTTGTGAATGTGAGAATTAAGTGTAAGTATGTTGAAATACGTGAGAGAACGTGTGAAAGAGTATGTGAGTATAAGTGTGAGGATGTGAGAATATTGTGTGAGGGTGCGTGTGTGTGATTATAGAAGAGAATGTGAAAATGTGAGAAAATATGTGTGAGAGTGTATTTGAAAGAAAGTTGTTAGAGTGCATGTGAAAGCACAAGAATGTGAGAGAGAGTATGTGTGGACAGGTGTGTATGTGAGAGAGTGGTCATAATTGTGCGTGAGAGCAAATGTGTGTGAGAGCGTGAAAATATGTGTGAGTCTGTAAGGAGATGTGCGTAAAAGGTGTGAGAGAACGCGTATGAGAGTGTATGTGAACAAATGTGTGAGAGAATCGTGTAAGGGATTGTGTGTGAGAATGAGTGTGAGAGTGTATGTGGGAGAGTGTGTGAGTCAGTGGTTGTGAGGTTGTGAGTGAGAGAGAACACGTGTGAGTGAATGTCAGAAGGCATGTGTGAGAATGTGTGTATACGAGAGTGAGTTTGTGTGTGAGAAAAGTGTGTCAGTTAGCCTTTGCTTCTGATATTTATCCCACTATTTTTATTTTTTTATTTTTAAAAAAAAATTTTTTTTAACGTTTATTTATTTTTGAGACAGAGAGAGACAGAGCATGAACGGGGGAGGGGCAGAGAGAGAGGGAGACACCGAATCGGAAACAGGCTCCAGGCTCCGAGCCATCAGCCCAGAGCCTGACGCGGGGCTCGAACTCCCGGACCGCGAGATCGTGACCTGGCTGAAGTCGGACGCTTAACCGACTGCGCCACCCAGGCGCCCCTATCCCACTATTTCTTAACATCGTCCCTTTTCGCAATTAGTTTTTCTTTCTTCTTCCCATAATTTTGACTGTTTGTTCTTCCATTTTGCCGGAGAAGATCTTTGGGAGACTTGAAGTCACCAGGAGCCCGGCGTGTTCAAATGTGTCTTTGTTCAAATGTGTCTTTGTTGTGTCATGCCTAACAACAGTTCCCTCGGAGATCCAACACTAGATGTGAATGGTTTCTCTTCAGAATTTTGAGGACATCGGTCCGTTCTTGTCTTGGGGAAATTCAATGCCATCTTGATTTCCGAACTTTTAAAAAGTGACTCGTGTTTTTTTCCTTTCTCTTTCCTCTCGGGAAATCCTGGATCCTGCCTTTATCACCACCGTTCTTAAATTGCATGGTGATGTCCTTGATGTAAGTCATTTGTTGGGTTCTTTCAATCTGGACCTCGTGGCCTTCAATTTGGGGGACTTTTCTGGTGTTATTTCTTTCATTATTTCCTCCTCCATTTTTTTGATTCTTAAAATGCTGCCCTTTAGGGAAAGAGAAAATAGTGGCGTTTCCCAAAAGCATCGCATCACACACCCCCACGTCCCGTCTTTCACCACCCCACGGGCGCACGCACACACGAGCACACGCACACATGTGCACACATACACGGGCATGTTTGCGTGCCTACCCCGTCGCTGTTTTTCCCTTGTACGGAGCTCCGTTACCTGACTCCTAGTTAAACTGACTTAAGATTGTGCCGCATCTGGACACGGACTGTGGAGGAATGTCGCAGGCGGGCACCCGGGCCCTGATGCCCTTCACGGCGTGAGGTGCCCGAGCGAGAACGAGGAGAGCGGGGGAGGAGGGTCTGCCACCACTCCCACCGTTCCTCGGGTGTGAGCTGGGGAGTCTGGCTGGACCTGGGGGTTCGGGCTGTTGTGTGAAGGACAAGGGTTAAGGCCGGGACGAGCTCGTTTAATCCCCAGTCCAGACCCTCACCCCCTCCTGTCTGTTAGATGGGATCACGGAAAACACAACGTTAGCGGCTCGCTCAAGGTCACCCCGGGAAGTGATGGAGCCGGCGTCCGAGCCCAGATGCGGTGGGCAGGGAGTCGGGTCACCTCTGATGGGGCTACAGGTGCAGGTGTCGCGGTCAGAGGCAGGGGACCAAGAAGTGTCCGCTTCCCCCAGGGGTGAAGGTGAAGGAGGCAGAGTGAGGGCGGAATGGAGTGGTGCGGATTGACACCCCCTAGCACCCACCGGAGACCTAAGTGGAGGGGTGGGTCACGGCTCGTCAGCCTGTCCCTTGAGCGGCCGCGTGTCCTGGGAAAGCCACCTGCCCTGGATCTGTTGCCTCATCTACAGCGGGGGGGGGGGGGGGGGGGGGGGGCAGCCAGAACATCTCCACGGCTCTTGGCGACTCTGAAGTTCTGTAATTGGGGTGCTCGCTGTCTGCGGGACCTCGTTGTGACCTGTTCACTGAAGTTATTTTCTGTGAAAAAGAGCAGACTTCTGTTGTAGGAGAGACAACACCGTCACGGGCCAAGCCGTGTGAGTTCCAGGGATGTTTCCACTTCGCTTTCACGGACACACCAGTGTGATGTCAGATTTCAACGTTCGTCACGCCACCGGCCGCACCCCCCCCCCCCCCCGTACTCAGTCCATCACCACGTCCTGTGAGCCCTACCGCCCTCCGCCCCAAATACCCGCAAAGTGCCTGTGTCTGTCTGCCCTGAGCCCAGCCCTTCGCGGGCCCCGCACCCCTAACTCCTCCAGGCCGCACAGGGCCGGGCAGCCGCGGGGAGCACCTCTGAGCAGGGTGGCTTCCGGAGGCTCCCGGCTCTCCTTGCTCCCTTGTCCCCGCTCAGTCTCGCTTCTGCTGGGTCTCCCCCCACAGAAGGAAAGCGGCTGGGTGGCAGGGTCCTGCCTGCTTGCTCGCTGATGTAGCCCAGCGTCTGGAGCCCTGCGGGCGCCAGGAGGCACTCGGTAAACGTGTGCAGGGGTGAATGAGCGAACAGACCACAGCTGGCCAGGGGAGGGCACAGGTTCCCAGCGAGAGCTGGAGCTGCGCTCTCTCCCGACCCCCGCCTCTCTGAGGGCTCTGAGCTGAGTAAGTGTGGACCCGCCCTCAAGCCTTAGGTACCAGGAAGTAGGTGGAATTGATTTTCAGAGTTAAGAATTCGTGAAAGATACCTAATTGTTATTATGCTTACATTTCTTTCCAGTTGGTTCTAAATTGTGTATGATCCGCCCATCAGTCGATGCTGCTAACAGCCAAAGGAAGTGACAGGTGTATTTTCTCCTTCATCTCTGTCTAGAGTTCCTAGGGGCCGGTGAGCATCCCTGTAACGAAGGCCCCTCTGTCCTGTGTCCTATGATGATGCAGTATCACCAGGGGCCACCTGTGCAGAGGTCCCCCCGTTGTCCTGGCGTCCGTGTATCAAACACACACGGGCCCACGGCCCTTCTGCCACTCACGGACCCCCCACCAGCACAGGGACATGGTCCAGTGGGAGGCGTATCATGTAGGGCGCAGGCAAAATAGAACAGGCCACCGCAGGGTCTGGTGACGGGCACTGGGTGCACACGGGGTGGCTGAGTCTGAAGTTTTAGGGGGACGTGAGCCTCTACCTGAATCTGCGGACACGGGGCAGAGTATCCCCACGGCACACGTGTTAACACCACTGCCACACGCTGGCAGACCCGGAAGCCAGAGGAGCAGGCGTTTACTCTGAGCCCCTGGATGGATGCCGCGCCCAGAACCTGGGGGTCTTACAAAAGAAGGAAGAAACAGGCAAGTGCCAGGACCCCACTGGGGAAGATGCTGCAGGTCAGTGAAGTGATCGTGGCGCACTGCCAGTTTCTGGCCCTCTCCGCGCCTGCGTAACCTTGCTTAGAGGATAAGAGCAAATATACAGATGCATCTGGGACTGGGCAGGTGCCGAGGCGCGTGGGTGCCAGGACATGTGACCTTTGTAGCGGCAGCAGAGAGCCAGGCATTCCTCAGAAGTACGTCTGGAAGGTCAGCGCGTCCTATAAATTGGAGAGAGGCAAGTGGGTGAGGCTGGGGACCTTGGGCCACGGCCGGAGCCTAGTTCCTCCAGTGTGTTCCGGGCGGAGCAGATACGGCCAGGGAACCCTGGCTGGACTGCTCTGCCCTTGGCTTGCCTTTGGGGGGGTGGATTTGGAGAGTTCTGGAGAACTGCCCCTCGCCGTGTCCCCTGTGTCCCCCTGCCCTTGTCGGGGGATGCCCCGGATGGATCCCCTCCCACCACCCCTGCCAGCACCTCGGTGTCTGCCCCGGAGAGCTCTGGACACTCAGGGCTGGGTTAGCGTCATGCAGACAACCCTTCTTTACTCTTGCTGCGTGAGTTGGTGGAAACAAGAAGGTGACACGAAGAGTGCATTTGGACACCAACAGGGTGGGAGGCACAAGCGGCAGGCGGTCACGTCCCGTGCGGCCTGCGCACAGGCTTCCTCGCAGGGCACGTTGGGGGCGAGGTCCCCACCTTCATCGCACCAATAGTTGGGAATCCCTCCCCTGGTTACAAACATACCTTGGTTTTACTTGAAAAATAACAAATGATTTAACCAAGTGTCTCTCGCATAGGATGTTATGAAGTGATTTGGGAAGAAATGAAAATACATGGCTGTCTCTTCTAAAAGGGTCACCTGCTGACCCACAGAGGGTGACAGATTTTCACCTGTGCTTCTGAACTTGGCCTTTCTCTCCTGCTCTGTTTTGTGCTGCACGTGTCCACCCATTTCCTCTGTGGCACCGGGCCTCCCGCTGATTATTAACGGGGACTGCAGGGAAACCGTTCGGGAAGGACACCTCTGAGGGATCGTTACATCTGCACAGAGTCTGACTTAAGGAGGGTGAGTGATTCATCCATGTGGGCACTGTGCACAAATAGGTTTTTTCTGGGTGTAACACTGGACCGTTGTCTTCAGACTCCAAGAGGAAACTGCTTGTGATATGTAGACGAAAATGGAGAACAGGCTTCTAACCAGGACAGCCTGAGAGCTCGTGACGAATTTGACCCTGTGCACAATAGAGCTCATTCACACTTGAGGGCAGTTGAAATGTCAAATAATTCTTAAAGCATAATGCGTGGCTTGTTGATCCCTGCAGAAGTCTTCATGCTCTTTGTACGGCGGAGAAGATGGGCGAGGAGCAGGGTGGAGCGAGAAGAGACGCTTGTCCAGAGGCTCCTGTCCCCAACCCCCCCCCCCCCCGCCCCCCGTGTGTGCCCTGCTGCCCTGGGAGCATGCCGGAGACACACGAGTGTTTCTGGACCAGCAGTGAATAGAGGAAGCGGGGCCCAGCATCTTCGCGGCTTAGAGATGTTGTACCCAGTTTACCCGTGGGAGGCAATGAAGTTCGAATGAATTGCTAATTAGTATCTACAGCAGTGTTTTTGGTGATCAGTACATAAAATACTCTTACAGACCGCTGAGAAAAGGCAGCCCAATAACTCTGCTCCAAAAGAAAAGTAGATTAAGATCTGAACAAGTATTCGCAAAAGAAAGAGTGCAAAAGGCCGGTGAACGAATGGAAAATACCCTGATTCACAAACTGCTAAAGAAACGTGCAAAAACTGTGTTGTGTTCTGCACCTTGGCGGGCTCTACAGACAGCAGGCTTCCCCTACACCGTAACGCCCAGCTACCAAAGGTCTGGGAAGCGGCCCGCGTGTGCTCCTGGCGGGAACACGAGTGGGCGGCGCTGTTCAGACGGGCTTGGCTCCAGCCCCGTCACATCTGTGCGCGTAGTCGACCCTGAGGGGGACGCGGGGGTGAGTACGTGGCGTCACCCCAGCAGCATGCGCTCCACGAGATGAAGGCAGAAATAACCCAAGTATTGGGTGACAGGGACACGGCAGAGACTGCTGGCTGTTCTGGCTCCCCACTTCCTCCCACAGTGAGAGGACTTGGCCACGTTCATTTTTTCTTACTGGATCCGTGTGCACCAAGTTGAAATAATCAGTATCCTGGGTTCATGAAAAATCGCCACGGTTAGCCTGTGCGTGCGTGTTTTTTTAAGTTTGCGTCTTTGTAGCAACGAGGTAAGCGCCCGTGAGCACAAGGCACAGCGCGAAGGCCAGATCCTCGCCAATAACTGTGTTAGCCCACGTGCCCGCTCGTCCTGGCGGAGGGGACCCTGGCTCTTCTCTCCCTTGTGTGCATCATGTCATGTTACATGTGTGCATATATTCCAGAAGGTAGATTTCTAGTTGATTGTTAACTTTGCAAAATAGTGGCCTGTGGTATGTCGTCTTTGAAACTTACTTTACATGCTGTTGTATGTTCCTGTAATTTCTCCACTTTGACTGTTTGTGTTTTCTGCTTATATTATAATATACTAATCACGTTCCTCTCGATGGCTATGTGAAATGTCTCCTGGTTTTTTCTCCCAGGAGCAGAGCCACTGTTCAAGAATGAATACGACATTCCCATGTACATCTGCGGGTGCGCGTTTGCAGTTTCTCTCTGTTGTGTTTGTTCTCTGGGGCTGCCATACAGGGACCTGTTCCCTTAGTCTGGGGGCCAGGAGTCTGAAGTCAAGGCAGGACTGAGCTCTAGGGGAAGGATCCTTCCTTGTCTCCATCAGCTTCTGGTGGTTCCTGGCGATCGATGATCCCATTTACATGACATGTTTGAGATGACATTAAAAACAATTTTTTTAATGTCTATTTTTGAGAGACAGAGCGCGCAAGCAGGGGAGGGGAGAGAAAGAGAGGGAGACACAGAATCTGAAGCAGGCCCCAAGCTCCGAGCTGTCAGCACAGAGCCCGAGACGACACGGGGCTCAAACCCACAAACCGTGAGATCGTGACCTGAGCCAAAGTCAGACGGACGCTTCTCTCCAGCGCAGCCGTGAACAGAAATGCCACCTTATTCACACAGATCTTTATTTCTGATGTGCCTACGTGATCCTACTTGGTTCTTTCCTGTCTGTTCTCCACCCGACGCCAGCGTACTGCGAGGCTGGAGCGCGGGGTGGGAACACTGCCAAGGAGGAATCCCAGAGCAAGGTGTGCGTCGTTCCCGTGGTTCAGACCCAGACTCTCCTTGGCTGCCGCCGCCCCCTCCCCCCCCCCCCCCCGCACGCTCCCCGTGTCCGTGGAGCACAGTCGGGGAACCTGCAGCCCCTGTATGTGTCCGGGACTCCCCAGCCTGTCAGAGCCGAGAGGAGGCCCCTGTGGAGGGCGGGGCGGGGGGGCGTGTCTCAGGCTCACCTGGTCCCAGCCCGGTGGTGACTCAGGGACACGTGGGCTTCTAGGATGGTGTGGAACCAGGACGTGTGCCTGCAGGCCACAGCTTGCTGAGATGGGTGGGAACACACGTATTGTCTGCTTTCTATGGTACAGACCTTGTGAGCGTCTCCCACAGGTGATCGGTTAGTTACCCTGATTGCATGAATCCAGACACCCGCCCTCGATTTCCCACCGAACAAACAGGGTCTGAGCGTGGCCACGCAGGCTGCCCGCTAGCACACAGACCTAGGAAGTGGCCGAGCCCCTGGGCACATACGCAGTGCGTCCTGAGCGCTGAGCCAGCGTTGGCCAGTCTCTTCCTGGCGCTGTTTCTGAAGCACAGAGCGGCCCCGGCGGCCCCTGAGTCATCACGCCCCTGCCGCCTTCTTCAGCTGCCTTGTCTCCTGTCTGCAGTCGGTGCCTGGGCCTGCCCGCCCTGCCCCCTCTCGTCTTCCATGTGATTGCCGGGGCAGGGAAATAATGCAGCTTTCCTAGCGTGAGAAACCCGAGCGTTAGGCCAGCGGCTGCTGGACGCTCGGGGCCCCCTTTTGTTGTTGTTGGGGGATTTTACTTCTATTTCTGGGCTCGAAGGCCCATGTCAGACGACCGTGCTCAGCAGAAGAACCGTGCTGTGTCTGTGTCAAGGCACAGTTGATGCCAAGCTCTACTTGGTCAAGAGCCACCCCGAAGTATAAGGGTGGCCACGGCCCCCTGACCTCTCTTTCCGTCAGCCGGGCAGGTGGGCCTGGGTTACATCCCATAATGCTCCTCAGGAGGCCCCCAGAGGGTCCGTGGTGGCCGCAACTAGAGAATACGTTGCACTGGCCTTCCTTCCCTTGTTCTGTTCCCTGGAGTCACTCCCAAATACAGCACCTGCACATAAGCCTTTGTCACAGCCCTGCTTTGGGTCGAAGCAGGTGAAGGCCCCTCTGCTGCCAGCATTCTCATCATATAGAAAGTGAGGGAGTGAGAAGGAGTTCCTTCGTGCTTCATGGATCGAGAGCAGTTCTGTCACTATCCGTTTTGGGTCCTAATTGAAATTTCAACCACTATGAAATATCCCGTGCCTCACCTAATTTTCTGACTTTCTCCTTTTGCTCCGGGGAAATCGTCAGTCACCGACTGACGCACTGGGTGCGGGCACCTGGAGAGCTGAGAGCACGCGCCTCTGGAGGAGGGGGGAAAGGCCCAGGAAGTCAGCGCCGCGGCCAGCGTGGTGCCACAGGGCCTGGTGCTAGAAAGCGGGCGTGGCTGCGCGGCAGAGGCTGGCCTCTACTGAAGGCCGCTGCGCTGCTGCAGGTACTCTGCACACGCCGTTTACAATTCGTGACGACCTCGGAGGGAGGCACGAACACCCCCCTTGTTCCACAGACAAGACACAAGGTCAGGGGGATTCTTCAGCCCATCGGCTCCCCCGGTGCCCAGGGCTGGTGGGTCCGGCTCCTGAGATCAGCCTTGGGCTGTCAGATCAGGCTTGGGCCGTTGGTGTTCTTCGTCCTGGAATGATGGCAGTTGTCTCATTTTAGACTGGAATTGTCTTTGGAGGTTTTATCTGTACTTCCGTTGCTACACGTGTGGCTCCACGCACGTGGTGTTCATCACGCACTCATCACGACGAGCTCAGATGGGCCTGGGATTTTCTGCTACAACTGTGCTGTTGGTTTCAGGTCTCAGCTGGGGTAAGATGCAAGCTGCGTTTCCTTCCTCTTGTGGCTAAATGTCACACAAGCCCTGCCACTTCTGCAGTTTTTTATGTAGCAGTTTCCTGTGTCTTAAAGGTGAGCTCCAAAAATCATTGAATCATAAAAGTGTCAGATTTAGAGAGAACATTAGCCATCGCTTACTTTAGGTTAAGAAACTGAGCCTCCGAGAAGTTAAGAGACCTAACATCGTGCATGATCGTTTGCCGTCAGAACTTGCCTCCTGCCTTCTCTCCATTCTCTTTCTGTGGTGTCCTTATTCAGAATATCTCTTGGAGAGATCTGGAATGCAACAGAAAGTTACATGGCGTTTGCTGTACATCATTTCAAGCTAAAACTCACCTTTCTTTGGTAGGGGCGCCTGGGTGGCTTGGTCGATTGATTGAGCGTCTGACTCTTGATTTCAGCTCAGGTCATGATCTCCAGGTTCATGGGTTTGAGCCCCACATCGGGCACAGAGCCTGCTTGGGACTCTGTCTCCCTGCCCTCCCCTGTTTGATCTCCCTCCCTCTTTCTCAAAATAAATAAACATTAAAAATTTTTTTTTCCAAAAAAAAAAAACAAAACCCAACTCACCTTCGGTATAGGCATCATGTCTGAAACGATTCTACTACGAAGACCTACCTCTGTGAGAGCAGCTGTTGTGTGAAGGTATTGTCATGGAGTGAATGTTTGTGTCACCCCGCCCTCCCCAATTTATGTGTGGAAACCCAGCCCCCAGGGTGATGGTGTTAGGAGCTGGGGCCTTTGGGGGTGATTAGGTCATGAAGGTGGAACCCTCGTGAATGGCATCGGTGCTTTAGAAAAGAGACCCCAGAGAGCTCCCTGGCCCCTTCCACCACGAGGGGACACAGCGAGAAGACCGCGTCTGTGCCTCAGAGGAGAGCTCTCATCAGAACCCGATCATGCCGGCTCCTTGGTCTTGGACTTCCAGCCTCCAGAATGGTGAGCAATCAGTTTCTGTGGTGTATAAGCCACTCGGACTGTGCTACTTTATTATAGGAGTCTGAAGAGACTAAAACAGGTATCAAACATTGTGAAACAAATTTAAATCTGCATGTCGGTGCATCCCCAAGCCACGTCGTATGGAACAGACGTTGTGTATATTACGCCGCAGGCACCATGGGTCAGAAGAGTCCCCTGGTTTTGAAACAGATGTCTGAGGGGCGCCTGGGTGGCGCAGTCGGTTAAGCGTCCGACTTCAGCCAGGTCACGATCTCGCGGTCCGTGAGTTCGAGCCCCGCGTCGGGCTCTGGGCTGATGGCTCAGAGCCTGGAGCCTGTTTCCGATTCTGTGTCTCCCTCTCTCTCTGCCCCTCCCCCATTCATGCTCTGTGTCTCTCTGTCCCAAAAATAAATAAATGTTGAAAAAAAAATAAATTGAAACAGATGTCTGAGCAGGGCTGCAACCTGTGGGAAGCGAGCCTCCATGGACACTATTCTGGTTATTTTGCTTTAATTATAGGCACGCAGAAATGTATCTGTTATTGCCGTTTCCCCTTAATCGGAAGATTTAGGTAATACTTCCCCAAATGTTGTACATATACCACAGATGGCAGAGGACATGATTTTAAGTGACAGCCCAACAAATATGTTTGAGTGAAGCATCTGTGCGTTTCTTTCATTTATATTAAAATATATTGCAAAACGTATTTGATAAAGAACTGGTACCCAAAATATACAAAGTTAAAATTCAACCACAGGCAAACAATCCAAATTAAAAAATGGGCAAAGACCTGAACAAATAGTTCATCGGAGAAGACGTACAGATGGGAAGTAAGCTCATGGAAAGATGCCGTATGTCATGTGTCGCCAGGGAAATGCAAATTGAAAAGAGGGAGACACCACCACGCGCCCGTTAGAAAGGCCCGAGTCTGGAGCTCTCGCGACCCCGCGTGCTGGCGGGTGCGGAGCCCAGGAGCGCGCGCTCAGCGCCCACTGCGGGCGGCCACTGCCCACGACGGTTTGGCGGAACACGCCTCCCATGCATATGACCCAGCAGTCGTGCTCTTTCGTGTTTACCCAAAGGTTTTGAAGATAATGTTCACGAAAAATCCCACACTCAGGTGTTCAGAGTAGGTTTATTCATAATCGCCAAAACCTGTAAGCGATCAGTGTCCTTCGCAGGTGATGGATAAATAAACCGTGGGCCCTGCAGACAATGGGATGTCGTTCAGCACTAACAAGAAGTGAGCTGTCAAGCCACGGCAATCCATGGAGGAAGCTGAGATGCGTATCACTAAGTGAAAGAAGCCGGTCGGGAAAGGCCACGTGCTGTGACTCCTGGAAGAGGCAGAACTATGGAGACAGTAAATGATGATGTGTGGCCGCCAGGCGATCCAGGGTGGGGAAGGCGGAGCGGCGCATGGGTGAGGCACAGAGAAATTTGAGGGCGTTGACACTGTTCTCTACCCCGTAATGGTGGGTACATGACATGCATTCGTCCATACCCGCAGAATGAGCGTCCAAGACCAAGAGTGAGCCTTAATGTAAGGTGTGCAATGTATCGATATTGGTTCCTTCACTGTAACAGACGTACCAACTAATGCAAGATGCTGTTAGCAGGAGAGACCTGTGATGATGGGAGGGCGTATGGGGGCTCTGTACCAGCTGCTCAACTTTTCTGTAAATCTAAAGCTGTAGAAAGAATCTATTTATTAAAAAAACCTTCCAAGTTGTTGGTACCTGTTGTTATTTTAAGCAGCCAGTATGTGCCAAACACGGTTCCAGCACTGGAGGTCAGGCCCCTGTAATAAATGGCTCCAGTCCTGAGAAAGTGACGGTGGCATGGCTGGCCACCAGGTGGCGCTCCCTCATCTCACCCTCCTCCGTCCCCCCTCTTCCCTTCCCCCATCCTTCCCCTCACCCCCTCTCCCCTTCCTGCCTCCCCATCCCTCCACCCCCTCTCTCCTCCCTCCCTCTACCCAATTTCTAATTCATTTTCTCAATTCCGTTCCTGTCTTTCCCTTTTCCCCTTTCTGCGTGTAAACCATCATCCCTGGACCTTATGACGAGAAGGTGGGTGGGGGAGGACCCCGGCCCTGCTCTTCTGGATAAGCATTGCCCACCCGGGCCAGGGCATGCAGAAAGGGGCGCTGACCGGCATCAGCCATGGTGATTGCACAGTGTGCTGGGTGAAGGGGTGAGGCTGCTCTGGGGCGGATCCCCCTCCCCCCACCACATACACCTAAGGTGAAGGGAGTGCAGTCCCGCCTGTGAGCTCTTAACTGCACCTGGGCACCCCTTGTCCACTTGCCGCCCTGTGCCTCCCCCTTCCCCCCCCACCCCCGCCCACCCAGGTTTCTTTCCCTGTGGCTCCCTGAGATTCCCCTCGAGGGAGACTCCCTCCCGCACCCTGGCCCTGGAGGTGATGATGAACGGTCTGCAGTGTGCTTCTGGACTCTCCAGCACTCTCGCGAGACCTGGTTTTGCTCTTGGGTTTCCCGCCCTGATGGGGGTGCATCTGCACTCAGACCACTGCCCCCCACCCATGTTGATCCTGAGTCTGAACAGCCTTGCCACCTCCTACAAATCCCCCTACCTGAGCAAAGGGGTTAAAATCCCCAAATCTAGTAGGGAAAACAGACACTCAGGTAACCAACACGAGCTATTACCAAAGGGATGGCCAGGATGCCCCATGGTGGGGGAAGGGGCAGGGAGAGAGCTGGATCTGATGGAAGGAAGCCTGGGAGGCCGTGAGCGTCACGAATGTGGGGGACATGGGTGGCGGGTGGACACATGGGCTTAGGAAGCTGGGCAGGGCTCTTGAGGTGAGTTAGAAAGGATCATGAATGTCCTGAAGGAAAAACTTGAAATCTCCTTGGGATGAGGAAAAGGCTGACATGTGAAATTATGATCAAATTGAAACTTGATTTTCTCTGATAAGATAGTATTTATCTGATAAAATACCCATATTTGTCATATAAACTATTAGTATTCAGAATATACAAAGAATTACAATAGATCAATGAAAATGCATACAACTGAATTTTTAAAATAGGCAAAAGCCAAACCAAAGCAAAAAAAAAAAACAAAACAAAAAACAAAACAAAACCAGGCAAATCACCAAAGAGAAAAACAAGTGAGAGGTTTCGCCTCACTAGAAATGAAGAAAACTCACAACCTCACTGGTCCACAAAAGCTGAGAAGTCTGGTAAATACTAGATGGTGATGAGGACACAGCACACCAGACATTTTCAGACACCGCTGATAAGAATATAAATTCTTGTGATCACGTTGGAAAATCACGCTGAACCCCAGCAAGTCCATGCCTACGGCCCAGGGTATTTGTATCCACAGGGAGATGCGCTTTAACGATGTTTGGGGCAATATTATCTGTAGGAGCAAAGAGAAAACTAAAATTAGCCTAACTTTCATCGACAGAAGGGATAAGAAAATTGCAGTGTCGTCGTACAATGGAACTGTTTGCAGCAGGGAAGGTGAAGACAATACGTCTGCCATCACAACATGGAGAAAGGAAGCAGATGCCCAAGTATACGCGGCACGATGCCGCCTGCAAAGAGGAGGCAAAGCGATACTCCATGCAGCTCAGCAGTGCAGGGGGAGCGGCCCCGTGGAGAGGAGCGTGCGGGCCGACACACGCCCCCCGGCTCCGTCTCTGGGGGTGACTTGGTGGAGGGGAGCCTGGGGGCAGGTAGTGGCACAGCCCCTGTGCGCGTGCCCTGGAGTTGTGCAACGTAGTAGCTGTGAGGACACCTCCACCTGTGATGTCGGGGCAAGTGGGGTGAGGAGTGGGCAGGTGTTAGTGTTTATACACCTCTGTGCAGTTCAGCATTACACAAGGTATTTGAAAATTTTTTTTTTTTAATTTTTTTTTTTCAACGTTTATTTCTTTTTGGGACAGAGAGAGACAGAGCATGAACGGGGGAGGGGCAGAGAGAGAGAGGGAGACACAGAATCGGAAACAGGCTCCAGGCCCTGAGCCATCAGCCCAGAGCCCGACGCGGGGCTCGAACTCACGGACCGCGAGATCGTGACCTGGCTGAAGTCGGACGCTTAACCGACTGCGCCACCCAGGCGCCCCTGAAATATTTTTTTAAGTTATTTATTTAGAGAGAGAAAAATCGGGAGCAGGGCAGGGGCAGAGAGAGAAAGGGAGAGAGAGAATCCCAAGCAGACTTTGCACTGTCAGCCCAGAGCTCAGGTTCAGTCCCATAAACTGTGAGATCACAACCTGAGCCGGAATCAAGACTCAGATGCTTAACTGGCTGAGCCACCCAGGAGCCCCCTATTTTATTTTAATGTATTTCAAAACAGAGTTTAAAATTCATACCGCGGGAATTGGCGGACCCTCCGAATATTTAGGTTTAGGAGTGGAAAGGTCAGGTTTACACTCTAGAAAGATAACCTTGCTGGCAGGACAGGATGACTCAGAGGTTAACCCCACGGGGACGATGCAGGGGCAGGAGCCACGGAGCCACGGTCAGCAGATTCTGGGGACTGGCTGCCAGGAAAGCCCGAGGCGCCCCCGTGGAGCGGGCGGGGAGCAGCACGGGAAAGCCGGCAAACCGTGTCCTGGGAACGTAGATCCTCGACCCGGAGGCAAGCTCGGCGGGAGCAAGGCCGTCCCGGTTCGGCAGGACGGCTTCCAGGTGACGCTGGGCCGTGGGTGCGGGGAGACCTGGCAGGTGCTGGAGGGTCTCCACGGCGCACGGCCTGAGCGGCTTGAGAAGCAGAGAGTGCGTCACAGGGGGTTGCTGGCTGAGACCACGGGTGGACGGATGGACGGGTGGGGGGCAACCAAGGGCAGGCCACAGCCGGGTGAAATGGGGCATGAGCTGAGCGAGGGCCCCACACGGGGACCAGGAGTCAGGGGAAGCATGGGCAGCGCATGAAGAGAGCAGGTGTGTGGGGGCCCGCCCTGGGGGTTCCCAGGACATCTGGAGGACGAGGGAGCGGAGGATGCGTTTAGACGGAAGAGCACACGTGGTCTTGCAGTGGAGGCGAGGGGGAGGCACGCTCCACAAGTGTGAGCAGTGGGTGAGCCCCGGGGTCCTCAAGGACACCGGGAGAGGGACAGGAAGGGGCCGTGGTGGTGGGGCGTCGGAGCACAGCCCCTGCCCTCTGTCACTTGGCCCCAGGGAGACCTTCCCGGGCAGTGGGCCGGCTGTGTTTAGGTTTGAAGACGAACGGGCTAGGATGCAGTCCTCTCTTTCAACGTGGCTGCCCCTGTGCTCTTGACCTTCCCAGAGAGGGGCGCTGGCACCACGGAGCCACACAAATGAAGCTGGGGTCTCAGTTTGCCAGTGAACTGTTAGCACATTGGTGTTTTTGTTACAGGCAAGCGCGACTCTCACACCTGCGGTCCGCAGGCAGGCAGGGAGCCCTGGAAATGTATGTGTTCAACAGACTCTTCCTAAAAAAATTGTGTTTGATGTTTTCTGGTTGAAGCGTACAGGGGTGATAGCATAGAGCGCACCAAACCTGCATGGGGACCTCAGAGAGCAACGAGCTCAGCTCTTAGTTCTAATTTTGCCATTTGAGACCGAGAAAGGGAAGGTGATTTTCCTCGGGTCGCACAGCCTGACATCTGGAGTGAGAAGGTTACTGTCAGCAGCTGCGGGGAGGCCACGGTAGGAAACGTGCTGGAAGTTTGTAAGCTCCACGGAGTAATGGCCGCAAAACGTCGACCGTAGAACGTTGTTGTGAGCTGAGTGTGTAAAAAGATCTGGTTCATGGTGCATCTACGGCCTCCCACCTGGGCAGGTGAGGCTGGGGTTATCCGAGGTTAACTGGCTGGCAGAAAGGTCCCGTTTACATAAAACCTCTTATTTTTAGGGAGCAACTGAATGGGTGAGGGTTTCCTGCCCCCAAATATGAGGCATAATTAAGAGCCCTTCCGTGTTTTATCTACTCAGGAGAAAAGTGGTCAGGCGCTTGCTCCAGCCCAGAACGCAGACAGCCTCGAATTTTCTGGAAGGATGAATCGAAGCTATCAGCCGAGGCCGTAGGCTAGCGGGCCCGAAAGGTTGTGGCATTTCTGTGGGGTTCCATGGGGCCGGTGCTGAGCCGTATAGATGGAAGCACTCACGCGGGTTCTACTTCGGGAACAATAGTCCATGTCACCTAAGTTCCTCGTGGACGCTGCTCTGGGACTTCTTCTGGAACGGAAATTTGAAAGATTCCTCAAGGGCCGCCGAGCAACGTCAAAGGGCGCTGTGTTCCGCTCACCGGGAAGGGCGGCTGCGGACTGTGGAAGGAGTCTGGGCAGCTGTGTCCGAGGGCTGGATGCGGTTGTCCTTCCGCGATGGGTTATCACGTTTCCCCAGGAAGCCTCTGTGGGAGAGTCCGCAGCCGCGGGGTGCTCGCGCTGAGCTCCCTGCACCGCGAGGCCCTGAGCAATGCCGTGAGAAAGAACATTCCTGAACTGCGGGGCCGCAGGAACGTGCCCTGTGTGAGGAGTGAGCGTGGTGTGCACCTGCTGCCTTCTAGAAAGTGGGAGCCGCAGCCGAGATGGGGATCTCTGCCTCAGCCCCCGGTGCAGGTGCGTAAAGAGTAAAATACAGCCTAAGACACCAAGGGGCTGGAAGGTGCTGGTGTGGGGTGTGGGGCATAAACACGGACATCAGAGACAGAGCGTGTGTGGGTGCAGATGGGAAGGTGTCTGGAGAACAGCTCTGCTATTTCCTTCCGTGAACCTTGAGCAAGAGAGGTACTTCACCCCTTTGGGCCTCGGTGTCCTCATGACCCCTTGTCCATCTCACGTGGTGTCATAAGGGTCAGGTGACAGCACAGACACAGACAGCGTTTTGGAGAAGGGGGGTGAATAAGCATTAACTTGCAAAGACTGCGAAATTGCCGAACGCCCCCGAATTGAATTTAAGTGCGTCATTGTCCGTATTACCAGGACAATCTGGAAATTTTATTCAGAAGTTTGATGTTTTGCCTGTTCTTTCTTGGGCATTTCCATGACTGAATCCGTTAGTGTATACAGTTTAAGAGAGCGAACGCTGTTATCTCTGTGATGAGTAGTCTTTGGCATAAAGAACTTAAAATCTGCCTTCTCCTTCCAACACCACTTTTTCTGGTAGATGAACCCCTCGTGTTCCCCATTTTCTTTACCCGTTACTTTGGTCGACACGGGTGTGGAGGAACTGTGTGGTGAAAGAGGGAGGTGCCGTGCCTGGTGCGTCGTGAGTGCCCAGTGAGCCCTATAGAAGGCAGAAGACGGGTAGGTAGGTGCTAGACAGAACAAAGCAATCGCTTACTCCCAGGAACCTGTGGTCACTCACAGTTGTTCTGCCCTCGGGCATCGTCCCCTCCCTGATAGCACTTTCCTTTCCCACCTCTGTACTCCCATCACCGCTGCGGACCCTGTTCTGCGTCCTCATAAAGCCTCATTCTTTCCTTATTATTCCAGGCGTTCACACATCACTTGCTTTCTTACTTGAATGTCTGAACATCATGCCTTATTACGTATCGGCTGATTGTGCTTTTTGCAATCGTGCGGTTAGGCCGTAGATTCCCCCCACCCCTCGCCCCCCATCAGTTCTTTGCTAGTCTTTACACCACCCCTCGCGTGTGGACTGTGCCCATTCTCTTGGGCGACTGAGTGCTTCTGAAGGAGTCACAGGATGGGGCCGATTGGTATCACTAGGAGTTCTCCTTGGACTCAGCAATCATCTTATTCGTCTGCTCATTGTATATCATTATTGTTGTTGGTTCACTTATCATGTTATTTCCATTTTCTTACGTGTCACACTAAGTCAATTGATTCTTGAAACTACTCCAGGCAGCTGCAGCGTCAGGTGGATTTCAGAGTCTAGTTCAATGGGCAAGCTGTGAGTGTAAACAACTCTGGAGTGATGTGAAATTCACACTCCCAGATCTCAGTTTCTCAGACTCGTAGGTCTACACTTTAGTTTGCAGGTTCTGGAGACTTTGACACCTGCCTCCCCACCTGAATTCCTGTGCTGTGTTATCTTAGGCAACTTATTTAACATCTTTTGACAGACTTGTAATGTGGGAGTCATCGTGCACACTTCTACACCTAGGGCAACTAAAAGAGATTAAACATGTAAACATGCCTGGCTGCAAATGATGGATGCCCAATGTTTTTGTTTTCTTCCTCATTAGCCTTAGCTTGGATTCCGTCTGCTGGTACTTAATCCTTGGGAGCTAAGAAAAAGACAACAGCAGCAAAATTGAAAAGTCCAAACATTATAAGACTTGAAAAGTGTGCTCACGCTAACCTCTCCCATAAAATTCAAGAGAAAGGAATACTTCACAATTCCTGTTAGGAGACTAGTATTACCTTGTTACAAAGACTAGAAAAACACACAATAGGAATAAAAACAAAACAAAAGAACTACAGACTGAGGATATCCCTCATGAACACAGACGCCAAAGTTCATAACAAAATGTTAGTGAATGCAACAACATTCATTCATTCATGATGGAAGCTCTCGCCATCTAGGAAAAGAGGGGAATGTCCTTAATATGATAAAGAACAACTACAGAAAACCTCTAGCTAATGTCCTAATTAATAGTGACAGACCAAATCCTCTCCCCTCTCATATCAGGGAGGAAAAAGATAGTTGCTATTACGCCATCTACCCGTTAGTACTATAGCTATTACCAGAAGTTCTGGCCAGTGCTCAGGGCGCCTGGGTGGTTCAGTCAGTTAAGCGTCTGATGTCAGCTCAGGTCATGATCTTGCAGTCTGTGAGTTCGAGCTCAGGTCATGATCTTGCTGTCTGTAAGTTTGAGCCCCGCATTAGGCTCTGTGCTGACAGCTTAAAGCCTGCTTTGGATTCTGTCTCTCTCTCTCTCTCTCTCTGCTCTCTCCTGCTCGTGCTGTGTGTCTCTCTCTCTCAGAAATAAACATTAAAAGGATTTTTAAAAAAACCTGAAAAAAGTTCTGGCCAGTGCAATAAAGCCAGAAAAAGAAAGAAAAAAGGTTCCATATTGGAAAAGAAGTAAAACAGTTTATTTTCAGAAATCATAATCACTTATTTAAAAAAAAATCTTTTGGAATCTATAGAAAAAGCTATTTTAAGTTTAACAAGGTTTCAGGATAAACAACCAATATCAAAAAATAAATTAAGCAATCAGTTTGAAACTACATAAACAATATGTTTAACATAACATCAAAGATGTGAAATACTGGGGCGCCTGGGGGGCTCAGCCGGTTAAGTGTCCAACTCTTGGCTCCAGCCCAGGTCATGTCTACTGGTTTTGTGAGTTCAAGCCCCGTGTTGGGCTCTGTGCTGGCAGCACGGAGACTGCTTGGGATTCTCTCTCTCTCTGCCCCTCCCCCACTTGTGTTCTCTTTCTCAAATAAAGAAACTTAAATAAAAATATATGAAATAGGAAGGATATATTTGACAAAAGATGGACAAGAGCTGATCACCAAAAACTAGAAAACATAGCTGAGAGAAATTAGACACCTGAGTAAGTGGAAAGAGACATTGTGGTAACTCAATATTGTTAAGGTGTGAATTTCTCTCAAATCAATTTATGGATTCAAAGCAATTTTTTAAGGTTTATTTATTTATTTTGAGAGAGAGAGAGAGAGAGAGAGAGAGAGCATGAGAAAGGGAGGGGCAGAGAGAGAGAGGGAGAGAGAGAATCTCAAGCAGTCTCCTTGCAGTCAGTACAGAGCCCAATGTGGGGCTTGATCCCACAAACTGTGAGATCATGACCTGAGCTGAAATCAAGAGTTGGACACTTAACCCACTGAACCATCAAGGCACCCCAGATTCAAAGCAATTCTACTCAAAATCTTAGTTGGCCTAAAAAAAAATTTTTTTTTTTTGAAATTGACAAGCTGATTTTAAAATTCAGGAAATGTGTGTGGCATTGGAGATAAGCTAAACACAAAAAGTAATAAAACAGGGTCCACAAGAGACCCGTACATATATGATTAATTAATTTTAAACAATGTTGACAAGGCAGTTCAATGGAGGAATAATCATCTTTTAATCAAATAATGCTGGAACAAGTGGATCACTTGTTGAAAAACAATGAAACTGAACTCTTATCTCATACCATATATAGGAATCAACTCATAACGAAGAAAGACCTAAATATAAGAGCTAAAACTTCTGAAAGAAAACACAGAAAATCCTAGTGACTTTGGGTTTGGCAAAGTTTCCTTGAAATGACACAACAGGCATGGAACAATTGATAATGTGAACTTCAAGAAAAGCAAAAACTTATGCAATTCAAAAGACACTGTAACGGAAATGAAAAGGCAAGCCACGCACCAGGAGAAAATACTACAAAACATATACCTGACAGAGAGATTGTATCTGGAATACGCAAATAACTCTTCATCTCAGTGGTGTGACAAACAACCCAATTAAAAATGGGCAAAAATTTGAACAGACATTACATCAAGGACCATAGTATATACAATTACATATAATTACATTATACACCTGAAATGAACATGTTATATGTAAATTATATCAATAAAGAAAGGAAATAAATACTACTTAGCAATAAAAAGGAATGAACTATTGATTCCTACAATACACGGGTAAATCTTTTTTTTTTTTTTTTTTAATTTTTTTTTTTTTCAACGTTTATTTATTTTTGGGACAGAGAGAGACAGAGCATGAACGGGGGAGGGGCAGAGAGAGAGGGAGACACAGAATCGGAAACAGGCTCCAGGCTCTGAGCCATCAGCCCAGAGCCCGACGCGGGGCTCGAACTCCCGGACCGCGAGATCGTGACCTGGCTGAAGTCGGACGCTTAACCGACTGCGCCACCCAGGCGCCCCTACACGGGTAAATATTAAAATAATTATTGTGAGTGAAAGAAGTTAGGCAAAAAGAATACATATCGTATGATTCCATTTATATAAAATTATAGAAAATGTGATCCAACTACAGTGACAAAAAGAACGGTAGTTGCCTGGGAACTGGGGATCAGGGAGGGGATGAGCACATGGGGAAACAAGGAAGTGTTTGGGTGGTAGGATATGTTCACATCTTGATTGTACTGATGACTTCACATTTGTATACATGTGTCAGGTTTTATCACACTTTACTCTTTAATATGTGCAGCTCATTGTATGTCAATTATATTTCAGCAAAGCCATTAAAAATAAAATGAGGCACAATAAGAATTTAAGACATGAGCCCTTTTTGGATCCTGACTGGGAAAATAAGAAACCTTAGAAATAATTGGGAGTCTTTGAATCTGGACTGGATAGTAAATATATTAGGAGAGTATTGGTACTTTTCCTACGTATAGTAATGATACCGTTGCTCTGTAAGGAAATGCATGAATTCTTTTTTTTTTAAGTTTTTTTTTACATTTATTTATTTTTGATAGACAGAGAGAGACAGAGCACAAGTGGGGGAGGGGCAGAGAGAGAAGGAGACACAGGGTCGGAAGCAGACTCCAGGCTCCGAGCTGTCAGCACAGAAACTGACACAGGGCTCGAACTCACAATCCGTGAGATCATGACCTGAGCCGAAGTCGGACACTTAACTGACTGAGCCACCCAGGCACCCCGGAAATGCATGAATTCTTAAGAGAGTCATGCTGGCACAGTTAGGGGTAAAGTGATCTGCAGGTTATTTCAAATAGCTTGGCAAAAACAAAATAACAGGAAACAAAAACCACACACCAGAAAAACGAAAGACAATAGAAAAATAAATAGATAAAGCAAGTATGGCAAAAATATTAAGACTGTTGAATCTTAAGTGTTCAGTATATGGGAGTTCATTATACTATTTCGAGCTGTTTTGCTTGTTTGATAATTTTGTCATTAAAAAGTTGGAAAAGCTTACCAAGTAGATTAGAAAAATAACCAAATTAGAAAAGATAAAAGATAATTGAATTATCAAGCTCAATGGATAGGTTCAACTGACATAGCAGAAGATAAAATTGGTCAATTGCAAAAGAAATATTAAAAAATCATCCAAGGTGGAGGACAGAGAAAAAGAGAAAATATGAAGGGAAAGTTAAGAAAAATGGAGAATAAAATGAGAAGGCCTATCATAAGTCTGGCTGGAACTCCAAGAGAAAGAGAGAGAATGGAGCTAGGGCCATCTTTGTAGAAATAATCCCTGAGAATTCCTAGTGAATCCCTGAATGTATAAATGAAAAGAATTCACACTTAGGCACACCTTAACGAACACGCAAGGCATCAATGGCTGAGAGAAGGTCATAAAAGTTTCCAGTGGTGGGGAGGGGGAGGGGAATGACGTGCAAAAGAAAGAAGACGGATAACTGACCCTCCATCAATTACAACCGAAGCTAAGCTAAAAGTGGAATATTTTCAGTGGATTGAAAGAATTGTTTAACCTAGAATTACTTAACCAGAAAGAGTATCTTCAAAGAATGAAGACAAAATAAAGACATTGTCAGGTAGACAAAAAATGTAAGAGTGCTTGTTGCTAAGCCGTGTTCACTAAGTGAAATTGTGCAGTGTGTCTATGATACCGACAGAGATAGGAGATGAAGTCTGGAGGTGTAAGGAGGAATGTAGAGGACAAAAAAGTTGGAATATATGTAAGTAATTTCCACAAATGAGACAAATAAAACAATAATATCTTCTGCATTTTAGAGTAGAATTGAAACACCAAAAGACAATAGTATATGAATTAGGAGAAGACTAAAGGTGTTGATTGACATTCTACTTTCATAAGTATCATCTTGAAGTTTCTAAAGTTACCCTTAACAGAATAGAGAATATAATTTTCAAACTAGCAAAAGGGAAAAAGCAGAATGAGAAAAAAAAAATGTCAGTCCAGAAAAGGCAAGAAAGTAGAGGGAAGTAAACTTAGTTGACATGGAACAAATTGAAAGCAAAAAATAAATATTTTTCATCCAGTGTTAAAAACAAAACAAAACAAAAAACTCAACACCAGAAGGCAAGTGCAAAAATAGTCATAGCAGTGTGTTCACAAAACAACAGAAAAACAACTTGACATAACCCAAAAGTCTGTCAACAATGGATTGAATGAATAAACTGTGGCATAGTCTTACAATGAAATGCTGTCCATCAGTGAAAATAAATGAACTCCAGCTGTATGTATCAGCACCGATTAATCTCACAAACCCAATATGAACAAAGATACAAGCCACAGAAGAACTTGGAAAAACTTTGAAAGTTGAAAAGCTGGACTAACTGACCAATAGATTAATTTAAAGCCATCTAAAAAGACGGTACAATCAAGGCAAGGGGATGGTTATTAGTGTCAGGGGAGCAGATACCTGTAGGAAGAGGGCAGCCTCAGGGAGGAGCACCTAGGAGTCTTCCAGGCTGTTGGTCCTATTCTCCAGCTGTGCCTTGTGTGGTGGTTCTGGGGAGCATAGGTTTTACGTGCCCCTTTTTGTGTCCCTATAGGTATCAATTTCAAAATGAGATGGAATAAAAGAGCAGCCTTCATGGAACCCTCTGAGACATCTAGGAATATGAGTCTAGGAAACTAACCTACATACAACCTACCAAGACTGACTCATGAAGAAATAGAAAATTTGAACAGACCAATGAGTAAGGAGATTAAATCTAATAAAAAAAAAAGTCTCCCACCAGAGGTGGGGCGCCTGGATGGCTCAGTCAGTTGAGTGTCTGACTCTTGATTTTGGCTCAGGTCATGATCTCATGGTTATGGGATTGAACCCTGCGTCTGGCTCCATGCTGGGTGTGGAATCTGCTTGGGATTCTCTCTCTCTCCCTCTGCCTCTCTCCTGCTTGCTCTCTCAAAAAATCTCCCACCAAAGAAAAGCCCAGTAACAGATGGTTTCACCAGTGAATTCTACGAAACATTAAAGAATAACACCAATCTTTCTCAAACTCTTCCAAAAAACCGGAGAGGGAATACTCTCAAACTTATTTTATGAGGCCAGGGTACCCTGATACCAAAGCCAGGTAAGGATACTACAAGAAAGCAAAACGAAACAAAACAAAACTATAGGCCAATATCCCTGATGAATATAAATGCAAAACTTTTCAATGAAATACTAGCAAACTTAATTCGGCACATTAAAAGAATTATACACCATGATAAAATGTAATTTATCCTTGGAAAGCAATGCAAATTAATGTGATACATCACTTTAATAGGATAAAAGATTCATGTTCACGTCAATAGACACAGAAAAAGAACTTGACAAAATTCAACATCCTTTCCTAATAAAAGCTCTCAACAAATTGGGTATGGAAAGAATGTACCTTAGCACAATAAAGGTCATATATGACAGACCCACAGCTACCCTCATACTCAAGGGTGAAATGTTCAAAGCTTTCCCTCTAAGATCAGGAATAGGACAAGGGTGTCCGCTCTCAGCAGTCGTACTCAACATTGTGCTGAAAGTCCTAGCCAGAGCAATTAGGCAAGAAAAAGAAATAAAAGACATCCAAATCACAAGAAGTCAAATCGCCTTGGTTTACAGATATGTTGTGTATGCATACGGATGGTAAGGAAAGAAACAATTGTAGGAAACTACATAGGGATACGGTGATAGGGATACAGCTGTTTTTTTTTTTTTTTTTAAATTTTTTTTTTTTTTTTTCAACGTTTATTTATTTTTGGGACAGAGAGAGACAGAGCATGAACGGGGGAGGGGCAGAGAGAGAGGGAGACACAGAATCGGAAACAGGCTCCAGGCTCCGAGCCATCAGCCCAGAGCCCGACGCGGGGCTCGAACTCACGGACTGCGAGATCGTGACCTGGCTGAAGTCGGACGCTCAACCGACTGCGCCACCCAGGCGCCCCTACAGCTGTTTTTTTATGGGTAAGTAAGAATCTTGTAACTAATCATGCCTATTTCTTGGGCTAAGACACCTGGAGTTCAACTCCTAGTCTCCTTTTATAAGTACATTGGACTTTATTAGTTTAGGCACTTACTCCCTTTGGTTTCCTACTTTCTTCCTTCATCCCAATTTCCTCATTTGTATTTTCCTGTGCTTCACATCTTCTTTGGAACAAAATAGGTATACGTTTATACACATCGTCATCAACCAAATTGACTTACAAATCCTTATGATCTGCTTCCAGTCTATCTTCCCAGCCTTGTACCTATGCTAGCCCTGATACACACGTTAATACTGTCCTATTTTGTCTAACCTTAGGTGTATTTCTGCTTTGATGCAACTGTGTACATGGGACGAACCAGTGAGATTGGGTTTGCACCTTGGACTTGCTGACAGGCTAGGTTCTCTTGATCAAATTACTTAACCCTTCTGAACCTCAGTATCATCTGTAAAATGGTATTTGCAGGATTGTGAAAAACACTAAAACGTTAAAAACAGCGGATCAAACGTTATTCAGTACCATTTGCCACTCATTGGCTAGCTGATGTTGGTTAGATAACTTGTCTGAGCTTGTTTCTTTTCAAATAGGATCCTCTGCTTAGTTTTCTTTGGCTCCTTGTGCCATCATGTCACCTCACTCTTTGTTGTCCCCTTAGTGTCGGAATTCTGTGGAAGCTGGTATGAGCAACAACAGAAATAAAAGACCAACACCTTTGAAAGTGTACATTTTAATGCGTTACACCCGACGACGGGAACATCAGTGACGTCTGGGGCGGTCTTCGCCGGTCCAGCCGCCTGGGTTCTAAGTTCGGCCGTGCAGCGTGTGCCGCGGGCGGGTGTCCGAGGCCTTCCTGCGAGACCCCGCAGGACGACGTGCCGGGTGTTCCCTGCCTTAAGTGACACACGTAAACGTACACGAACACGCCGGGGGCACCTGGCACGTCAAGGACCCTGGTCTTTTTCCTTCTTGTGTGTTGCTTCCACCGGGAAAGCGCTTTCTCAACACCTGTGCCAGTTCAAAGGCCCCCTTTCCGATTTTCCCGACGGCTGTCCCAGCTGCGGGCTTCGGCCTGACACACTGCAATGCCCGCCCCCTCAGGCCAGACGTGGGGACGGCGGGTGACCGAGGGTGACCACAGCCCGCTTCCCTCAGACCAGGACCGAGGAGGACCACGGTCGCCCACCCCCCCTCAGGCCACTGGCACGGGGAGTGACCGCGGCCCTTCCGTTCCCCCCGGGCCGGCCATTGGGACCCAGGGTGACGGAGGACGTCCACATGCCGCTCCCCTCCGACCAGGGCCGAGGGTGACCGATGGCGACCGAGAGTGACCGCGGCCCGCCCTGCCAGGCCATAGGGGCCCGAGGTGACCGCGGCCCTCCCGCTCCCCCCAGGCCGGCCGTCGGAGGCGGCGGCCGCCAGGCGACCACGGCCCCGCAGGCCGCCAGGCCGCGCCAGGCCCGAACGGCGGAACGCGCATGCGCACGGCGCCTCTCCCCGCCCCCACCGCGCACCCGCGCCCAACGCCCCTAACGCGGCCCGCCGGGCCATGGAACCCGCCGAAGTCGGCTCGGTGCTAGCTCTCCCGTTCGCTCCCTCGGGCGCCTTCCCCCCGTGAGGCCCGCGGGCGCCCAGACAGGGCTCGGCGGCCGCCCGCCCTCCCGGACCGCTCCGCCCGCCTCCGTCGCTCGGCCGGGCGCGCGCCGCGTCCCCGCGGCCGGTCCCCGCGCGTGCGCGCTCCGCCGAGTGTATGTGTGTGAGTGTGTGTGCGGCCGAGGGGTGGTCCGCCGCCGCCGCCGCCGACGATGCCGCGGGGCCGCCCCCCGAAGCCCAAGGAGAGCAAGGCGCGCGGCGACACCGGTAAGCGGCCTCGTCCGGGCCGGCCGCGCTGTGCCGCTCCGCGCGAATATAGTCCCCGGATGCGGCGCGGAGGGCGCCGGGAGCGGCCCGGGCCGGGGGCGGCGGGGCCGGGGGCGGCGAGCGGGGCCGGGGCCCGCCGCCGCCGCCGCCGCGCCCGCCGCCGCACCCGCCGCCGCCGCCGCCGCCCGAGTGCGGGCCGCAGGGCGCGGGCGGAATGATACCGGCGCGGCGCGGCGGGCCCCTCCGCCGGGCTGGGCCTACTTTCCTGGGCCGGGCGGGCGGCGGCGGCGGGGGCCGGGGGCGAGGTGCGCGCCGCCGCCGCCGCCCTCCTCCCTCCCCCTCCTCCTTCTCCTCCCCCGGCCGCCCTCCTCCCCCGCCGTCCTCCGCCCGCGGGGATCCGGCCTCCCCGGCCCGCCCGCCGCCCAGCCCGGCCCGGCGTTCCGGGGCGGCGGGCGGCCTTCCTGAGGGAGGCGCCCTCCCCGGGCGGGTCGCGGGGACGCCGGGCCCCGCCGCCATCTCCGAGGCCGCGCGTAGCGTGGGCGGGCGGCAGGGCCCGCCCTACCCGCGGGCCTGAGGGAGCGGGGCCCCGGCCGGCCTGGCCGCCCCGGAGCGTCGAGTGCTCGCTCGCTGCGCGGCCCCGGCGGGGAGGCCCTGGGGAGGCCCTCGGGCGCGCGGCCCCGGGGGGTGGGGTGGGGTGGGGGTGGGGAGGGTCGGACCTGGGGGACGGCCGGGTAGACCGGCCCCGGGGCCTGGAGGCCGGGGGACCGGGAGGGCACCAGCGGGGCCCGGGGGACTGGGGGAGCCGGGGGTGGGGTGGGGACCAGAGCCGGGGCGGTCGTAGAGGGGGCTGCGTGGGCGCTGGATCCGGCCGTGCGGACTTGGAACGCGCTCCCGGGGCTCGTACCTGTCGCTGGCTGGTCCCCGAGCCGGGTGGCCCAGGCTTACCCTTCCCCGGAGGAGGAGTAAACTGGGACTCACTCAAGGGCTGGTGCCAGGCGGCGCGCACGGGCACTGGTTTTCAGAACGGAGCAAGGTCAATTCTGGAAACTGCAGATCGATAGTGTTTAACTGAGCCCTTCATCGCGTTTAGGGAGAGAGGTCGAGACCAGCCAGCGGTGTAAACTTACTGACGGGACGTACCGACCAGACGGTCTTACTGGTCTCATAACTGATCAAGTTAACAGACGGGCAAATGAAGGAGACGTTAGGACAGGAGCGCGTATGAATTTGAGCACGAACCCGCACGCCTCGCACAGCGCTTAGGGAGCTTAGTGGGACGCTGGCGGGGGAACCGTGCAGGTTTGCAGATTTGTATTTGGGCAGTAACTGCTCAGAATCTCGATTAGTGGCTCTTGGCTTCTGGAAGGAGTTCTGAAAGACCTCACTGCCTTGGCTTTGGCCTCATTTCGTCTACTGTTTGTACTTTTGTTAATGTGCCCTCTGCCAAAAATAACAGAAGGTGCAGTGCCTCTCAGGTGCTCTAACGAAGGCTTAGGATGGAGAATGTAAAATCTGCCTTGACGGAGGGCTGGGAACCTAATCCCCCCAATCTTCCCCATCTTCCCGAATGGCATCACCGTTCACTTGGGTTTTCAAGCCCCGAACTTAAGAATAATACTCCTCCTCTTATTCCTGAAGACGGTTCATAATGAAGTCTTGTGGCTTCTTCCTCAAAAATGTGTTTGCAGTGAGCCCCACCTCTTCTATCGCCAGTGTCCTTGGCTCCCCAGCCCCCTTGTCTCCAGGTGGACTTGAGTCCCAGGTAGTCTGGCCCCAGCCTAGGTCCATCACCTGTCCGTGGAGGGGCTCTTTAAACGGATATCATAGGGCCACACCCCGATTAAAACTCCTCAAAGGATTTCTCTTAAAGTCAGATCGACATTCGTGCAGGATCCTAATTGATCTGGCCTTTGTCTAGGGCTCATCTCCCTCTTTTCCTTGCTGTAGCCTTCAATTCTTCGTGTTCCTCGCAGATATTCTGAGAATCCGCCTCCTCTGACTCCTCCCTTAGGTCTCAGGGCGTCAGCTTCCTAAAAAAGGCCTTCCTCAAACCTGCCTGCAAATAACTTCACTTTACACCAGTCTTTTTCTACCACAGTGGTTCTCAAAGTGTGGTTCGTGGACCCCTGGAGTTCCCGGAGGCGCTTTCAGGGGTCTGCAAGGTAAATCTTTTCATAGCGGTACTATTTGGTTTCTCCACTCGGTTAACCTTTGCCCTAGTGGTACAAAAACGATTAGGAGTAAAATTGCTGACGCCTTTGCATGAATCAAGACTGGTGTATTTCACTCAAAACGGCAAACTCAATCTATCAAAGTAAAATGATTTGCAGGAAAATGAAACGCAACATATTGATTGCAACAGAGAGAATGCATAAGCAGATAGGAGGATCTGCTTGTTTTGTCAGACATTAAAAAGATTTCTAAAAGTGAAAACTCTTCACTGTTTTTTTTTTGAGAATATACTTTTCATAAAAATATGTATTTGCATTAACATACGCTAGATGTTTGCTTTTAATTGAAGAGCTATTTTAAACAGTGCTCGGTTTGAGTAGGGCGAATAATGATGTAATCTATATAAACTTAAGGTCTTCGGAGTCCTCAGTAATACTTAAGAACGTGAAAAGATCCCCAGATCAGAATGTTTGAGGACTGTTGCTCTGTCACTCTGTTAATGATACCTCTCATCGCCTGAAATTACCTTGTTTTCTGTGTTACCGTTAGGAATTTTATTCCTAAGAAAACGTGGAAGATCAGTGGGGATTTTTGCAGGCGGGGAAATGCAGCTCAGAGAGGTGAAGGGATTTGGAAGGTTTCCCCGCCTAGTCAGCACAGTTGAGATTTGAACCTACGTTTGACCAGATGGTGCGTTCGTTGTATTGTTCCACCTTGATAAATATAAAGGCCTACACATGGGTTAGTTTATTTAAAACGTTTTAAAGCACTGCCTGTCGCCGTGCTAGGGGCTGGGTTGCAAAGTTCAACAGCAGAGAGGTCATCTCTGCCTTGGCTCCTCAGGACCCTGTGTCCTGCGACGGTGGGGACTCTGCTTCCGGCGGCAGGTAACAGGCGCTGGAAGTGCAGGGTTCCCGGAGAGGATGCTGTCAGTGTGGAAACCTCAAGAGGAGGTGGGGGTAGGCCCGCTGACAAACCTTTCTGGAAGTAATTGGCTCAGGACGAGTGCAGTGGTCCACCCTTCTCCGCACTTTCCATTTCCATCTGTTGGGGCCCCGCGGGCCGAAGCACGTGATCCTCTTTGCGGCCTGTCCTCAGGAGGTCACGGTGGCCCCACGCTGTGTCCCAATGCCTCACAGGCCTAAGGTCACTCACCTCCCTTCATCTGGTCATGCGGGGACTGTATCATCTGTCGTCACCAGAAGGGCAGGTGCAGCACAGTAAGAGAGAGGGCGACCCCATGCACACGGCTTCTGTAGAATGTCGTCACGGGTGTCTACTCGGTTATTAGTTCTTGGTGATCTCGTACTGTGCGCAGCGTATGCTCAACTTTGTGGTAGGTGTGTAAGCGTAGGAAAAGACCCGATGTACAGGGTTCCACGCCCTCTGTGGTTTCTGGCATCCGCCGGGATCTTGCAGGACATCAGCTGCCGGGGAGGAGGACCCCGTGGTGAGTAAGCCTGGGTTCCCAGCTGAGGGGCGTGTTTGTCCAGCCCTTGCTTGGCGCCTGGCACTCTCTCCTGGGTGAGTAAAGCTGGGTGAGATAGGAGTGCTTCCTCCTCACGCTTTAGTTTTGCTAAGCAGTAGTGACTTGATGGAAGCCACATTTTGGGACCTTGTCTGGCCTCCGTTTGTTTTTTCCAGTGCGCTGGTACACGCTTTTTCTCCCGGGCTGTACCTGTGGTCGGCCTCCTGCTCACTTTCTGTTTTCTGTCGGAGGAGTATTTGTAACGCTTCATTTCCAGAGCTGAGAGCTGAGACGGAGCTTGAGCCAAATGGATCCACAAGTCCTCTGTTGCTCAGATGATCACTTCAGGCCACTTCAGATTTTATTGCGCGTGTTCAGGAAGCTGCTGTCCCCTCCAAGGGCACTGGGCTAGTGGGAAGGGCTCAGCAGTAGGATTTTGTGTGCGAGACGGCAGGAGGTCCCGTGCCCTCAGATTTAGAGGTGAATCCTCTGCTTCAGCGGGCGGAACTAGGTACTCCTGGCGGTAACAGTTAAGGGGAGACAGATTCTGCTTCGAATAAGAACTTTCTGACAATATCAGGTGTCCAAGGATGAAAATATATATTTTTTTAAATTTATTTTGAGACAGAGAGAGACAGAGCATGAGCAGGGGAGGGGCAGAGAGAGAGGAAGACACAGAATCCGAAGCAGGCTCCGGGCTCTGAGTTGTCAGCCCAGAGCCCGACGTGGGGCTCGAACTCACGGACTGTGAGATCATGACCTGAGCTGAAGTCGGACGCCCAACCACCTGAGCCACCCAGGCGCCCCGAAAAGATTTTTTCATAAAGGAGTACCCTTCACTCTCTGTAGTTGAACTTTTTAGGTAGGCAGAAACTTGGAGTTTTTAGTATTTTGAGGAAAGTGTATTAGGCAACACAAAATTTAAAGATTTACTATCCTGGAAACAAGTGGTGAGTTAACATGAGTTCAAAATCTTGGTCTTTTCACAATAAAGGAAAAATATTTCATTATAAGGATGTATTTAAAAAAAAATCTTGGGGCGCCTGGGTGGCGCAGTCGGTTAAGCGTCCGACTTCAGCCAGGTCACGATCTCGCGGTCCGTGAGTTCGAGCCCCGCGTCGGGCTCTGGGCTAATGGCTCGGAGCCTGGAGCCTGTTTCCGATTCTGTGTCTCCCTCTCTCTCTGCCCCTCCCCCATTCATGCTCTGTCTCTCTCTGTCCCAAAAATAAATAAACGTTGAAAAAAAAAAATTAAAAAAAAAAAAAAAAAAAAAAAAATAAAAATAAAAAAAAAAATCTTGGTCTCTGACACAAATACAGCCTGGGAAAACTGGACTGCACCGTAATCCTTCATTAGATAAAATCAATTCAGGGGCGCCTGGGTGGCGCAGTCGGTTAAGCGTCCGACTTCAGCCAGGTCACGATCTCACGGTCCGTGAGTTCGAGCCCCGCGTCAGGCTCTGGGCTGATGGCTCGGAGCCTGGAGCCTGTTTCCGATTCTGTGTCTCCCTCTCTCTCTGCCCCTCCCCCGTTCATGCTCTGTCTCTCTCTGTCCCAAAAATAAAATAAAAAAAAAAAAAAAAAAAACGTTGAAAAAAAAAAAAAAAATAAAAAAAAAAAAAAAAAAATCAATTCAGTGCTTTTTAAAATGATCGTTATCATATATCAGGGTCTTTATATTTTCTCTGTATACAAAGACTGTGTCTCTGTGCCCAACTGGTTTTCAAATTACTTTTAGTGTTGGAACTTTCTTACGTGAAATAATACAGCAAGGTCTCGAGATGTGGTTTTCACCCTTGGCAAAACGTTGAAATTACCTTAGGAGATTTAAAAAATCCCGATGACCGGGCCTTGAGTCCAGTTACTTCCAAACCGGTGAGGTGGAACCCGGGTGATTCTGCTGTGTGGTCAAGGCTGAAAACCATTGATCTGTGGCAGGGCTGTGCAGGTTGAAAGGCATGAGACTGAGGGTTTCTCTAGGGTGCCGTCCCCCCAAATTCCTCTCAGCAGAGCAGAAAACTGTTGCTTTAGTGGATTAGAATAATTTACTTAACATAATAAGCAGCACCAACCGGGGTCTGAATTCTGATTAAGGGAGTCAGCCACAGAGGCTAGCAGAGCAGGGGAAGGTAACAGGTGCCAGTGCTTCTGGGGGTTTCAGAGAAGTGTGGGGGTCCTGTTTTGTCCACGGGGGCAGGCTCCTGCTCTGCTCCGTCCACTTATCGCCGTGGCTTGTGATTTTTCAAGAGAAGCCAGACCTGTATGTTTTTGAAAGCCTTATCGTATTTTGGTAATGATGTTAATCAAACAGAACATCTATACAGGAAGTGTGCGGATTTTAAAGTGAAGAACTTCACGTATGCGTATGCAGAACATCGGTGGTATCTTAAAAGTTCCTTTTGTTCCTCCCAGTTACTACCACGTCCCTCTCCGCCCCACTGTCCTCTTCTGATACCTCAGGTTAGTTCGACTTGCTTTCAAACTAAGTTGGATTCACAGTATGTACCCTTTTGTTTCTGGCTTCATTCATTCAGTGTTTGCTTTTATGAGATCATCCCTGTTCTCGTTTATGGGTTTTATTTTTTAATGCTTTTATGTATTTATTTTGAGAGAAAGAGCAAGTGGGGAGGGGCAGAGAGGGAGAGAGAATCCCCAGCAGGCTCTGTGCTGTCAGCACAGAGCCCTGCTGGGGGCTGGAGCTCAGGAAACCTGAGATGGGGACCTGAGGCAAAATCAAGAGTCTTGACGTTCAACTCACTGAGCCACCCAGGCGCCCCTCCCTGCTATTGTTTGGCAGAGATAGGTTCATTCACATGGTTGTATATTATTCCGTTGTGTAACACACTGTCAGTTTGTCCTTTCTGCTCTGGGTGCTTGGATGGTTTCCACTTTGGGGCTATTACAGGTCAGCGCCGCTGTGAACTTGTATGCGTTTCTGGGTCCCAGCAGACACTGCCGAACAGTTGTCTAGTGACTGTGCTAGTTTAATCTCCTTCCAGCAGTGTCCCAGAGTCCCGTCCGCGCTGTCCTTTTAATATCTTAGCTATTGCGGTCTGTGTAGTGTTAATCTTGACTTCTAACTTGCGCTTCGGTGCTAATGAGGACTTTATGTTCATTAGCCGTTTGTTTTCTCTTGTGAGGCTCCTGTTTTAAGTCTTTTCCCACTTTCCTGCTGGATTGGATATCTTATTTATGTATTTTTAGTTAATAGACTTTGCTTTTTATAGCAGTTTCAGGCTTACGTTAAATTGAGCAGAGGGTACCTAGTTCCTCTATACTTCTTATCATCCCCCTCCCCAATCTCCCCCCCCCCCCCAGGATTTCCCCTCTTATTCTCATCTTGTAATAGTGTTATATTTGTAACAATGGATCAGTTTTGTGGTAAAGTCCCTAGTTTACATTAGGGTTCACTGTCTCCATCGTTCTGCCTGCTCTCAAGCGGGAATCATACCATACAGAGCTTCGGACTGCCCTCTCTCACGAAGCGATATGCAGTTAAGATTCCCTCACATCTCTTCATGGCTTGACAGCTCATTTCTTTTTATTGTTGAATAATATCCCATTGTCTGGATGTGCCACAGTCCGTTTATTCACATTTTGAAGGATATCTTGGTTGCTTCCGGTTTTGGGCAGTTGCGACTTGCTATAACCGTTTGTGCGCCGGGTTTTTTGTGCGGACATGTTTCCGGCTCGTGTGGGTAAACACTGTGCTGGATGGTGTGGGGAGACTGTGTTTCGCTCTGCAAGAGATCGCCGCCCTCTTCCAAAGTGGCTGTGCCGTTGTGCATTCTCACCAGCAGAGAGCGGGAGTTTCTGTTGCTCCACATCCTCGTTAGCACCTGGCATTGATTTGTTTAGACTTTAGTCCTTCTCCTAGGTGTACGGTGGTGTGTCGTTTGAATCCGCAGTTCCCTTCTGAGATACAGTGTAAACCATCTTTTTGTACGCTTGCTTGACATCTGTCTATTTTTGGTGAAGAGTCGTGTGTCTTTTCATTATTGACTTATAGGAGTTCTTTGTATATACCGTGGGGGAGTTCTTTTACTTTGCCCTTCACTCTTCTAAGGATATCTTTCCATGAAAGAAATTCCCGATCTTAATATTGTCTAACATCAGTTCTTTCACGTTTAGTACTTTTGGGGCCTGTATAGGGAATTTTTGACAGTCGTAAGATCACGGAGACCTTTCCTTAGGTGTTCCATCTAGATGCTTCATTGTTCTACTTGTCACCTGTAGATTGACAATTCTTCGTCTACTATTTAAGGGCATTTGCATTGTTTTTAGCTGCCGGCTGTCATAGTAATGCTTCTGTAAGCATTTTTAAACATGTGGTTTGATTTTTTTTAAGAGAGGGAGAGCACGTGTGGGAGAGGGGCAAAGGGAGAGAGAGAATTTTAAGCAGACTCCACACCCAGAGCGGAGCCCAGTGCGGGGCTCGATCTCAGGACCATGAGATCGTGACCTGAGCTGAAATCAGTTAGATGCTCAACCGACTGAGCCACCCACGTGCCCCTAAACATGTTTTCGGTCCACGTATGTGCAGGTTTCTGTGGGGCTATACCCGGGAGCTGAATTGATGGGTTCAGGGTTTATGTGCGTTCAGCTTTGGTCAATGCTGCCAGATGGTTTTTGAGTGATTGTAGTGATTTTTAACTCTTTCTCATGGTACGTGCGATTTCCAGTTGCTTCATATTCCATCAATCCTTGTTTTTGTCTGTCTTTTTAATTCTGGCCTTCCTGGGGCGCCTGGGTGGCGCAGTCGGTTAAGCGTCCGACTTCAGCCAGGTCACGATCTCGCGGTCCGTGAGTTCGAGCCCCGCGTCGGGCTCTGGGCTGATGGCTCGGAGCCTGGAGCCTGTTTCCAATTCTGTGTCTCCCTCTCTCTCTGCCCCTCCCCCGTTCATGCTCTGTCTCTCTCTGTCCCAAAAATAAATAAACGTTGAAAAAAAAAATAATGAGAATTTCATTTAATTCTGGCCTTCCTAGTAGATGTGCATTTTGCTTTTCTGGAGAAGTATTTTTTGTTTCCTATTTATTATAACTTGGATTTCCACAACCACCCTGTAAATTCCCTGTAAGGAAACCAGCCTCATCTTTGGAGGAAGAATTGAGCCAAGCGACGGATTATCTGGTTTGCGGAGACCTTACTGACCACTTGTCAGGACGGACACTCAGAAGTCTCATGACTGCTAGGCCTGTTTTCATCACCATCTCTCTAATCTGTGACCAACGACCCAAACTTTAAGCTATAGATACCCGTTTTTAAAGATAGGTACGTTAAAAATAGCATGTCCTGCACATACATACGTCATTGGAAATCGGGACAGGCTCTCGGACGGGGCCACGCACAGTTTTCTGTGGCAGTCTTCATTCAGCTCTACCTGATTGTCGTCGCAGTGCTGACATGAACCGTACGTTCGCAGAGATGAGAAACAGCGTTGGCAGCGAATACATTAATACGAAGTGATTCTGTCACGTATGGAAAATTAGTTTTGTGCATCGTCTAAGGAGGTTATTCTCAGCAGTACACTCTCAGATCAGTCTCAAAAAGGCCCTGTTACTTTTAGACCTTGGGCCTAGATACGTTTTAGCTAGCTGGTGGGGCTTTAGATCCTGGAGGCTTTATTTTGTTGTAATTTTAACGCACTGTAGTTTTGTTAAATTTGGGTAACGTGTGGTGTCTAAATATACAGCCACCTGAGTTTAAAGTCTTTCTTTAGAAATCAAAATTTACAGGTAATAAAAGCAAATATTTGAAAGAGGACTTGATACTCCTTTTAAAAGCAGAGAAAATGTAATCTGAGTCATGAAAGGGGACCTTCACACAGGTACCTACTGACGGGCATTGAAAGTGCTCCTGGGTAAAGGTGAACTTTACCGTGGGAATATGAGCGGCCTGACCCTGTTAGGGATCATGTAATGAGTTTCTTCTGACCAAGTATTTATCTTTAACTCTGTGCCACAGATACGTTTCATATCATGTATCATGAAACCAGTGCCAGTGTCTCTGACTCTGATTCTCATTGAAACTCCTCATGGTTCTTTTTTTTTTTTAATGTTTGTTTATTTTTGAGAGAGAGAGAGAGAGAGAGAGAGAGAGAGACAGAGCATGAGTGGGGGAGGAGCAGAGAGAGAGGGAGACACAGAATCTGAAGCAGACTCCAGGCTCCAAGCTGTCAGCACAGAGCCTGACATGGGGCTCGAACTCACCAGCCATGAGATCATGACCTAACCTGAAGTCGGACACCCAACCGACTGAGCCACCCAGGCACCCCAAAACTCCTCATGGTTTTGACCAGCGCTTTGGCTTGACAGTTCGTTGAATCTGTTTTATACGGAAAGAACATAAGCAGTCTTGGGCTGATCACTGACAAAGTACTGTCGATAGAATCCCAGTTCATCTGCTGTTTTTACAGTAGGCATAATGTTGAAATTGGGGTCTTGTCTCAGAAATCAGGACCTTAAGAGGCAGGGAAGCCTGATTCTAGAACTTGAAAATCACTCCCACTTCTGCCCTGGCTTATTGTGTGATTTTGACCAAGTAGCTAAATTTCTCTGGGGTGTTGGTTTCCTTAGTTATGCAGCAAAGGTATGGACTGTATAACTCACCTTTCCCCCAGAGTAAATTTTATGTCTTCCTTTTTAATTCTTTTTAAACAGGTAATACATTCTAATGGTTTGGAATTTTAAAAAATGGAAGTCCCTTTCCCAGCCCTCGTCCCACTCTCGTAGTTGCCATTTTTACAGGTCACCAATGCTGTTATTTTTTTCTGTAGTTTCTCAAGGATATCGTGTGCACATACAAGCAAACTCACGGTAAATCTCCGCCCCATCATCCCTTTATTAAAGCAGTAATAGCACCGCAAACGTACTGCTTTTTTCGTCGACTGCGTTTTGAGGATTACCTTCATTTCCAAATGAATATTTACTTAATAGTAGATACATTTGAATAGATGATAGAGGTCAGATTCAAACAGTGCCAGAATCTTCCCTGACAGTACTCGCCTCTCTCGGTGCGGGCACTCCTGAGTTGACAGATGCTTGTTCCTTCTGAGAGGAAAGCGGGTGCTTGCGGCTGGAGCTGTTGACCGGAGCACTGGCTTTTCTGCAAGATTCTAGGGAGAAGATAATGGCTCCCGGAGCAACCACATGGCTAGAGAACATGTGCACAAAGTCAGAACGGTTGGTGGATACGCAACGAGCTGGAGAAGTACTGAGTGTAACTTAGGTCATTTTGAGGCGTGAGTCAGGCTGAAGGTGGAAATCAGATACGTTGGTCTTGGGAGCTTCAGACAACTGGGGAGAGACCGAAAGAGTCATAACTTTCATCTTATCTCCGACTGCTTAGCAAATACTCGCTGGGCGCTCAGGCTTTGAGCGAGGCTTCGGAGACACCGTGATGACCTAGAAAGGCTCACGGGTCCAGACCCCCCCCCCCCATGCTTGACCCTGAACCGCTCCTGCCCGAATGCTGGCCCGTGTGGGGGGAGCAGCAGGAATCCGAGAACAGGAGCAAGTAGGGAGCAGTAAGAGAAAGGAGAGAATGGTAGGGAAGTGGCCTCACGTGAAGCAGGGTGGTGGCTGTCAGACTCCCCGGGGCCCGCGGGGCGGCCTCAGAAGGCAGCTGGGGTCAGGGGACAGAGGTCACGTGGGTAGAGAGCTGGGTTCCTGGGGACAGGGCGGGTTGTTGGAAGACGGGCCTATCGCAGAAGATAGGTCAATGATACTTTGGAAGGTTTTTATTCAAAAACATGAAAAGAGATACAAAGTTTAGGGGTTAGCTCAGTCTAGAAACTGAAACTGGTGTATCTCATTTTAATATTGAATATATAATTATAATTATATAATTAGTATGCACACTATGTAACATATAATTATAATTATATTGATTAATAGTAATTATCGATACTGATACCCGATATTTAATACGGAGAATGCCTCAGGATTTATGGATAGCCGAGGTCATCAATGCACCGTGCTTAAGAATTTCAGTCAGGAGATGCAGATTTGAGGTCGGTCAGTGGAATGCTATAAATGTAATAGATTTTGTGGAACTCTTATGTCACAGACAGGCATTTTGTAGAAGACATCAACTTAGAGGGGCACCGGACTGGCTCAGGCAGAGGAGCACGGAGCTCTTGATCTCTGGGTTGTGAGTTCGAGGCCCACATTGGGTGTAGGGATTACTTCAAAATAAGATCTTTGAAAAAAAAAAAAAGAGAGGGGGGGCCTGGGTGGCTGAGTCAGTTAAGCGTCCGACTTCAGCTCGGGTCATGATCTTGTGGCTTGTGGGTTTGAGCCCCACGTCGGGCTCTGTGCTGACAGCTCACAGCCCGGAGCCTGCTTCGGATTCTGTGTCTTCCTCTCTGCCCCTCCTCCCTTACCCTCTGTGTGTGTGTGTGTGTGTGTGTGTGTGTGTGTGTGTGTGTCTCAAAAATAAATAAACATTAAAACATGTTTAAAAAAAAGAGAGATCAACTTAGCTCTTTAGATTGGAGATAAGGAACAGGCCTTTGCCATTAAGATTTAGCTGACTGGGCTGAGCTGCCATGCCTGGTCTGGGAAAAGGACCAATTCGTAAGAGAGCTCATCCCGTCCCAGGTCCTTACAGAGCAGGCCTGCATAAAGCTGTGGAGCAGTGTGGTTGTGGAGGGCCGTGGAGGGCCGTGGAGCGGAAGGACAGCATTAGAGGTGGCTGTGCGCCTCAGTCATTGACAGGCTTGTCCTCGTAGTGCCAGGAGGCGTTATCTGTCTCATTTCACCTGAGTGACTCTGAGGCTTTATTGTTTTGGGCCTGGTCAGTTATTATATACTCTTGAGAATCTCCGTGTGGAGTTAAATGATTCTGAAACTAGCATTCACATTTTTTTCGAGGAAAACAAAGCTGCTCAAACAATTTTTGTTTAAGTTTATTTATTTTTCGGAGAGAGAGGGGGGGGGGGCGGGGGGGAGAGAGGATCCCAAGCAGGCTCCACCTCCGCGTAGAGCCCGACACAGGGCTCGGTCTCACAGACCCTGAGATCTTGACCTGAGCTGAGTTCAAGAGTCTGACTCTTAACTGACTGAGCCACCCAGACGCCCCTGCTCAATTTCTGATCTTTGTACAGTCAGTGTTTGTTTAAATTTGGTGGTGAATTTGTGTCCTTGGAGTCAGGGAGAGCGGACAGTTGAAGAGAATGTGTTGGTGCCTGTGTGTGTTAGGTGACTGGGTAAACTGATCTCGGAGTGATCATCCCCTGCCTCTGGGGGCAGGGACGGGCAGAAAGGCGTACTTGAAAAATCCTGGCCTGGGTGAACTCTTAGATTTGGGCCCTGCTGGATGCAGGTGGCTCTGTGCTTACTCTGCGTGTGTGGAGTCGGGTACAGAGGACACCGACCTGATTTGGACAGCATCAGGAACGTGTGCTGCCTGAGTGTCACGTGACGTTCCTCGGGCCGCTTCTTAACAATGCAGCTGTCCCCAGGAGGGCGGACCATTCGTGTGATCACACCTTACTTAGATCCGTGGCCCCTTAAACAATCTGGTGGCCTCTGTGGCTGTGGACATGCTACCTCTCCCCCAGCACAATGGGAAGTGTGTGGACGTGTGGGTTTCACAGGGTTTGTGGACCTCCTAAGCTCGTCCTAAGGATACATTTGTTTCATAGGCTTCTTTCTGAACAACAGGTACTCTGTGGACCGGAAATTGGACATTCGAATGAACTTGAAGAGGTGATAGGCGAAAGAGTTCTTTGTAAGGCCTGGGACGCTGTCCGGAAAGAACAGTGTGAATGATAGAGCCCACCTCGCCCTGGGAGGAAGGCTTCGTACTTTCTCAGTGCAGAGAAATGACGTGTGCAAAGCCTGTGTCCCCAAAGCAGAGCAAAAGTCGAGAGATGCTGTGGATTTTAAAATTATCCTCTCTGTGGAAACTAAGACATGTTTTTCCCTTGTAGTTATGCTTTGATTTGAATTATCATTTTAAGTTTGTGTTTGAACCAAATTAATAGTGTATTATCGCTGGTGGAAGGGACATACTGAAAACATGATTTTAGTATGTTTTGAGCTTCGTTAAGGAGGGAGGTCTTGCTTCTTAAGATAAAAATCTTCCCTGGAAAAGTCTTAATTCATAAGCAAAACAATGTGATTTTCAGGTTTGAGTGTATAGTCTCTTATCTGTTGGGTTTTATCTGTTAGTTGCAGGTAATTACATAATTACATCCTTTCTCATTTTGGGCTGTCATTAAGCAGTTTCAGCATAGACGCTATGAACATCGTTTCGTTCTACATCCTGAAGTAGCCTTTTAGTTTTGTGTTTATTGAGGAGCTCTGTCACCTCTGTATTCAGCCATTTGGTGGAAGCAGTTGCTACTGAGTTCTTAAAACACAATTTTCAACAGATATTTTACTTGAACATTCTCAACCTCCCAAACTGTTTCTTTCCATAGTACAAACTTTTCCAAAGGGAATAATATATCAATTGATGTCCCAGCAACCATTTTTGGGGGGACCTGGGGAGTCCTAAAACATTTGTTACTAATTTACTGTAGAAATTTTGAATGCATGTCTGTGAACAGAATGTGGATATAGTTGAAGACAAATAGAATAAAAGCTATGTGCATCTTTTCTGTAGTAGACCCGTTTGTTTCTGGATGAAGTTGTGGTCTATCGAACTATGCCAGTGTTTCTAGAAACGAATCGGCTTTACCCGGGGTCCGCCGGAGGAATTCTTGAAGGTGCCACCCACTCTCTGTGCCCGGCCACCCCACCTCCTCCGTGGCCTGGCCTCTGCCCCGCCCCCCATCTGTGGCCACACTTCTCCTTCAGGGCACTTGCACCTTAGGAGAAGGACTTTTGGCCAAACTTGGAACTGTGGCTTCTTTTCTCAAGGGAGGCATTTAAAGGTCTTTTGAAAATGTGGAATGCCCATGTTTACCATGGCATTCCATGAGAAATAGAACACTTTCTGGAGCTTACTTTAACACTAGAGTCTTAAAATCAACCCTACTTTACTTCCAGATTTCTAAATTTTAATATTTTTGAGTCAGATTTGATACGAAGAGTCGTACGTGCTGTTATTTCTAGCTCTTGTATCATTAACATGTATTATGTATTTGTGTCTAAATTATAGTAAGACTTGGAGTTTATTTAAAGAGTTGTAGCAGTTTTGGACATCTTTATTTCCTGAAATTCTTGACGAATTTTTGTGATTATTGCATATTTTTATTAGAAAATACTCTTATGTTTGTAGCTGTTGACCTGAGTGGTGTCGAGAAGCGTATCGTGAGGCCCAGGGCTCATCCGGAGGGAGCACTGCTGGCCTCTGTCCGTCTGACCAGTAACCATCGGGGGACGAGTTTTCTCCTCTTTGACTTATCTTGCTCTGCGGCAGTTTTCAGAGGTGGATTGAGTGCTCTAGTTAGCTTTTCTGTCTCCACCTGAGTTTTGTTTGCTGCGTGATGGAAGAAGAACAGTGGGGGTTATTGGTGAATCCTCAAAGTGGCTTAGAGGTGAAATGCCTCTGCAATTTCAGGTGACTTTGAAACCATGTTAAGCCCAAAGGCAAGGCTAAGAGACTTGGCTTTCGTGTGTCTTTGCGTGGATATCAAGCTCAGGAGTTTAGCTTCAGGTTTCTAAAAACCCTACCACGGGGACTTAGAATTCTTTCCTGCTGTGCCTCAGGCGTCCCAGCATTTCTCATATCTAACTTAAGAACGTGTCCGCTTAAAACATTTAAGATACCATTAATTTCTTCTAAATTCTCTCATAAATCCCTGACGTCATTTGGTTTCTAAATAATAACCAAATAACTTAGTTTTATTTATGTGATGAGAATAACAACTGGTATTTATTGTCTATACTTATGCAATTTTATAGATGGAGTTTTAACATTGAATGCGGAGAACACTAATTATGCCTATCAAGTTCCAAACTTCCATAAGTGTGAAATCTGTCTGCTATCTTTTCCAAAAGAGTCCCAGTTTCAACGCCACATGAGGGATCACGAGCGAAATGACAAGGTATGTATTCTCAAGAGGGGTGTCAGAAATGTGAGCGTTGAAACTGGAGGTATTGTGAAAATCACCACGTCAAATAAAACTTGTCCTTGTAAGTTAGATTCCTCAGTAGTGGAGCGTTTTATCTTACGTCAATAAATCTTTGACGTTTTGTGTTAAGTTGTAGTCGTTTCCTAGCCATTATATTGGTTAATGAGACGAAGGGGGGGTTTGCCTAGGGAATCTAGGTGTTGAAGTTCTCTGTCAGCGGACAAAAGAAATAATCTCGAAACGGGACTTTCAGTAGTTCGGTTTCTGTATGCCTGAACACAACATTGGTGTATCTTGATGGGTTTTTCTCCAGCAGGGAGCGTTATCCTTAAGGTGTCTTGCATTTTATAAGAGATTCCAGATACTTTAGATCGAATTTCAGCACTATCTTAAATAGAGATTTGAATCCTTCTTTTCAGGGCCCCTTGTGGGCTAGGTTAAGAGTATTAGTGTCTTAATGGAATGATCTGCCCGATAGATAGGAAGTGGCAGTTAGGACCACCATTAAAAAGTGGTTGTTGACTTTCCTCTGGATGAGGAGAATGTAAGCCGGTGAGCCATTCGAGTTCAGGTGACCAGGGAAGTCTCCTCTGGAGAACAAGAGGTGACTCACTCTGGCTTTGTCTGCAGTGCGAATATTAGAGATAACATATGACCGAGTATAATAACGTTAGTGCTGGTACTGACTGGGACTACCCTCCCAAGCGGAAAATCTGAAAATACTGACTCTTCAGGGTCTTGATACTTCAGAAATGCCAGCGATTACTTTATCTTTCTACAAGTAAGTGGCAGAATACTTTTCATTTGGGGGAAATTTTAGACTGTGAGAAGCAACTCTCTGAAAACCTAAAAACGTTGATTACTTGTTTTACTCGAAGTGATATTGTTCAGAGCAGTAGAGTTGATCAGAAAAGAACAGAAAAATCCAACCCAGTGAGTTGAAATTTCTCCCCTTTCTTTTCTTTTCTTTTTTTTAAATGTTTGTTTGTTTGTTTGTTTATTTATTTGAGAGAGAGAGAGAGAGAGAGAGAACACGAGAACGCCCAAGTGGGGGAGGGGCAGAGAGGGAGGGAGACACAGACTCTGAAGCAGGCTCCAGGCTCTGAGCTGTCAGCACAGAGCCCTACTCGGGGCTCGAACCCACAAACTGTGAGATCATGACCTGAGCTGAAGTCAGACGCTTAACCAGCTGAGCCACCCAGGCACCCATACATATATTTTTTAAAATGTTTATTTATTTATTTTTGATAGAGAGCAAGAGAGCATGAAGGAGCACAAGTGAGGGAGGGGCAGAGATAGAGAGACAGAACCTGAAACAGGCTCCGGGCTCTGAGCTGTCAGCACAGAGCCCAACGTGGGGCTTGAACCCACAGATTGCGCTAAGTCGGATGCTCGACCGACTGAGCCACCTAGGTGCCCCACGTTTATTTTCATAGAGACTATATCCTGATGCATTTATATGCAGCATTTCTTATTCAAGATATTTTCTACATACACGTGTTGTCATCTTTATAATCTTCTGAGGAATTTTGCAAGGAGCTTTGCTGTGTCCATTTTGGATTTATTGACTTCAGGTCCAGAAGAGACTTCAGAAATTCCTTAGAAAGGTTGTAGATCGTGGTACTTGTTGATATTTGAATGACATTTATTATGGAAAGATTGTGTTTCAGTGGCTTCTTGACTTTTCTCTCCAAATAGCCACATCGATGTGACCAGTGCCCCCAAACATTTAATGTTGAATTCAACCTGACACTTCATAAATGCACCCACAATGGGGAAGACCCTACCTGTCCTGTGTGTAACAAGAAGTTCTCCAGAGTGGCTAGTCTCAAAGCGCATATTATGCTGCATGAAAAGGAAGAGGTAATTATTTTGGCCTATACTTTGTTCATGGATTTTTAAAATGCATCTAATCCTTAGGGGGATTTTAGGTGGAAGCTAGTGTAAAAAAGCCTTGCGTATAGATTTCAAGGAGATAATTATCACTAAATGTGCCTTGGCTGAATCTCTAGTTGACTGACAAAACGTTTTCTTTTTCGCCTATGTCAGTACCTTAGGGCAGAGACCCTTCAATGTTTGGTGTATTTCCCCTACCCACCCCCCACCCCCACCCTTTTTTTTTTTTTTTTTTTTTTTTATCAGAAATGAACTTTTGTAGGATTCCGCAGTGGCCAGAAGTAAATATTCTGTCTCTCAAGATGGTAGTGTCTCCTTGCTTGGCGTCTGAACCCCCTGAGGTGTGGGAATTTGGGGGAAGAGAAGTTCATGATGACCCAAAGCAGGTCAAACACCACAGTCAGGGGCTCTGTGAGGACCACAGGTGTGGTATTGGGAGCACCTGAGGGCCGACGGGGCTGCAGTGCTGATGAGGGAAACCCAGGCTCTCTGTCGCTGGTGGGGGGGGCGGGGGCGCTTGTGTCTGCAGTGTGTAAATGGGTGCTTCTTTGAAAATATTAACCCCCCCATATCTCTGCTTATTGTGTAAAATTAGGAACATGCAAAAAAGTAAAAAGGGGAAAATAAAGTTTTAATTCTACTCTCCAAGGATGGTTACAGATAACTGTTTGGTATACTTTCCTCCTGAGACAGAAAAACAAATACATGATTGAAGTCGCATGCGGAAAATTTGCATCCTAAAAATTGGGTTCATACTTTCTACGTAGGTTTGTCTCTTCTTTTTATATGTCTTTGCTTTTTATACAAAATAATGTGTTTTTATCTTTTTGAAACTTACTGTATAGGTAATATGTATTTACTTTGGAAAAAAGCTGGAAACTAAAGATTAAGAAGAGTAACATTATTAAAAGAACCAATAATCACAACATTTAGAGAGAATGCGTGTGTAATCTTTCAGACTTTTTTTTGCTATATGTGCTTTCCATGATAGTTTATATATATATAAGAGTAGTTTAAAATTGTTTTTTTAATGTTTATTCATTTTTTGAGAGACAGAGAGAGATAGATCATGAGCGGGGTAGGGCAGAGAGCGAGAGGGAGACACAGAATCCGAAGCAGGCTCCAGGCTCCGAGCTGTCAGCACAGAGCCGGACGTGGGCTCACAAACCATGAGATCATGACCTGAGCCGCAATCGGGTGCATAACTGACTGAACCACCTGGATGCCCCTATACTTTTTTAATATTATAAATAATACGTCTTTCTATGCATCTTTAATCATTTCGTTAGGATAGATGCCTACAGTTGGATTTGCTGAATTGATAATACTTTTTCAGGTCTTTATAGAATGCCACGTTATGTTGTGGGAAGCCCGTGCTGCTTTATACGTTCTCCCGCACGGTGTCGGCGTGCCTTGTCTCGCTCGTTGTTTTTTGGTTTTGTTTTTGTGTTTTTTGAAAAGCAGAAAACGTGTGTGTTGAACGGTGTATTAAAATACTCTGGACTAATTTTGACACGCACGTGGTAAGAAATCCGAGTGGGGAGGGTGAGAGCGAGGTGTCGAGGCGTCCTGGAAGCGGTGTCTGTCCGCTTGCCTGGCGTTCCGGGCGTGTGCAGGTCTCTGCAGCCTGGTCAGTGCGCGCCGTCCGTCCTGCTCCTGTTGTCTTCAGCTGTGCAGCCTCGGTGTCATTCCGCTTGTGTTCATCTGGGCCGTCTCGTTCTCTTCAACAACCGCACGGTGTCACCTGCAGACGCACGTGCGGAAGTCGGCAGGCTACCGTCCCTCTTGTGAGCGGCCTTCAGCTTTTCGTAGATACGAGGCTGCAGTGAGCAGCGCGTTCAGCTCCAGATCTGGTCCCTGGGACTTGCTCAGAACTCCTTCCCACATCTGAAATTACTTTGCAAGGCCCCGCCGCGTCTCGCAGTGCAGGTGCGCGTGCGGCGCCCGTTGCACCTCGCGGGCGCTCACACCGATCCCTCGGTTCCGGTCCTCCTGTGGGCCTCGCTCTTGCCCCCCGGCTCGGCCCGCGTGTCCGTCCTCTGCAGTCGGCACGCCCCTCCCCTCCCTCTGCCTTGCAGTTGTCCCTGGAATAGTCCCACAGCCACCTGCTGCGACCGCTGTCCGCGAGCCCGGGAAGCCTCGTCCATCTGGGGAAGTCAGCGCCGGGCTCTGGCGTCCAGCCCACTTCTGTTTCACGTCCGCCCCTTTCCATCTGATTAAGCACCCGCCCCGGCTTTGGGTTCAGTGAGTGTGACCACACAGCCCACGGCAGAGTAGGGATTGAGGGGCGAGGGGGCGTTCGGTTTCGAATATCTGCAAGGTAGCCTACTAGTAGAAGTCGAGATGACACAGAGAGTGGCATCAGAACTGCCGTCTCCCTCTGCCCGGTCCTCTCGCGGCTTCGTGGGGGTCACCACCTCCTCGTCCTCCACCGTTGTCTTTGCCGTGGTCCTCTGTGACCATAAGCAAATTTCGTATATTTCCTGTTTTCCTTTTCTGGTTTGTTACTAATGTGAACTTTAGAATTTCGTCTAGTTAGAAATCGGTTGGTATTTTTATTTTGTTTGAATTACATTTTTAGATTGTTACGGCTGAAAATTGAATGTGTTTACAATATTGAATCTTTGTTGTCAAAACATCTCAGTAATGTTTTATTCAGTGTATTATTTACACCCTTAAGTATTTTAGGATTTTTATTAGCATCGTTTAGGGTTTTTTTCTGTATGTGTTTGTCGTTCGTCTGTAGGAAAGCGATTTTGTATGTTAGCCTTTGTACCTTGCCATTCTGCCAGTTTCTCTGTAAGGTTTTAGCTACACAGCCTCGTCTAGAAATAGTAATCGGGTGATAAGACGTTTTGTTTTCACTAGCATATGGGGGGAGCGTCTCCAATAAAACCAGCTTCTGATCCTGTGTGTCGTCATGGTGTGTCGTCAGTGGTAGCATATCCCCTGACTTTTTATTCTGAAAAAGTTCACACTTGAGACGGGTCCAGTGAGCACCTGAGAACAGTGAGTCCTTTACCTGGATCGCCAGGCACACCTCTGTCCCCCCGGCCCCACCGCATTGTCCCACTGCTGTTGCACGTCTGAATACTTGAGTGTGGCATCTCCTGAAAGCAAAGACCATTTCCCTCGTCGTCACAGAACAGTGGCCGCGCTCCAGAATTTAACACTGCTGTAGGGACTCATCCTCAGAGGCGGCACCTAGCAGAGCAAGGGGTGACCCCCTGTGGGAGGGCTCACGGGGAGGGAGGGCACCGGTTTGGGGTGGACACCCGGCGGCTTCTGCCGCACTGGGCAGACTTCCCAACGTGTCTCAGTAAGTTTTTTCGGAGGCCAAAACCTAAGAGTTCCTTCTTTCCCTCCCCTCCCCTCCCCTCCCCTCCCCTCCCCTCCCCTCCCCTCCCCTCCCCTCCCCTCCCCTCCCCTCCCCTCCCCTCCCCTCCCCTCCCCTCCCGTCTTTTTTCTTTTCTTTTTCCTTTCCTTTCCTTTCCTTTCCTTTCCTTTCCTTTCCTTTCCTTTCCTTTCCTTTCCTCTTTCCTTTCCCCTTTTCTTTTCTTTTTTCTTTTCTTTTCTTCTCTTTCCTTCTCTTCTCTTTTCTTTCCTTCTCTTTCCTTCTCTGTTCTTCTTTTTTCTTTTCTTTCAAGTACTTAGATCCAAACAGCATAGTGAGTATTGGTCTTACTGAGTTATGTGAAAGACTTCCGTGCACGGATTACGTGCTGCACAGCTTTTTGAACCCTGGGATTTCCCATTCCACACTGATTGTCACTCAGTCCCTGCTTCTAACCACAGCAGGTACCGAAAGCCACTTCGCAAAGGTCTGATGACAGTGGAGCTGAGTGTCTGGAGCCACTCGTGCGTCCGGGACCGGACAGCAGTGAGCATCGCACAGCCCTTGACAATGCCCGCTGTCCCCGGCCCCGTCGTGACTTTGCCCTGGGGCACCCGGTGCCCCGTCCACAGCTTGGGCCTGTGGCTGGCTAGCCTCATTCTTCTCGGTGAGGTGGGAGCACTGCTCTGTCTTCATGAGGCCAAGAGCCGAGGCACTTGGACACAGAGCGGGCGATAAGAGTGGAGCCTGATGAGAGACGCGAGCGGGGCGGTGGTGCAGGTGACGCGTGGCTCGTTGCTGAGAACGGGCCAGCGTGTGTTGGGTGCGAGCAAATGGCTGTGTGCAGCCTGGTTAGTGCTTCTGGAGCCCGTGTTTTGTGGGCAGAAAGCGTCTGGGCTGGGGTGTGTGTGGCTCCTCCTGCAGGATCACTCAGGCAGGGGCGAAGCGGGCCGGGGTGCCTTCCCCGGGCCACCCGCTCTGGCCCCTCGCGGCCACCCGCGGCTCCCCGACGGCCACACTCCCCGTGCTCCCCTGTAGCGCTTCTTCGGAGTGGCCTTTTGCAGTCGGCTTGGACCCTGACAGTCGCCTCTCGCTGGCAGGAGTTCTTAGTTCCTCGTACGTAACTTTCAGAGTCGTCCGTTGGTCGTATTTTCTCTTGCACACGCTTCGTCCGTATCCCTTCCCAGGTGGTTCCTCCCAGTGGAGCTCACCGTCCTTCCCTCTGATCACGGTCTACGGTTTAACTTCCCTCGTGTCAGTTGTTGTTAGGCTGCAAGACGAGGCCCCGCCTGCAGGCAGCTGGTCCCACCTGACCCTCAGCGTCTTTGCCTTTTACTGTTACGGCCGTGACAATGTCAATGTTCCGTACTTTCCGACTCTGTTACGGTTTTTCTAGAAAGTCTTCTGAGAGACGTGTCTTCCTGAGATGAGGGGACTCCACGTTTCTCTTGCTGCTGTCCCTGCGATCTGGCTCCTGTCTTTGAGTATAGCAGCCGGTCTCGGATCGTGAAGGATGGCGGGAGGGGAAGGGTGGCCACCATCGGGGAAGAGAGGTCTGCGGCACGTGCAGGGACGCGTGGGTGCCCTGTGTGTGCCAAGAAGGCTTCCGGAAGCTGGAGGCAGATACTCGGTGACCTGACTTAGTAACCCCACGCCGGGCAGGAATTTGTGTCTGGGGGGCTTTCCAGGGGCACAAGAAAAAGGGTTTGCTGTGCTTACTTCAGGTGTGAGAAACGTGTTGGCCTTACGTGAAAAGGAGGGAGCTCGTTGTCTTAAATGCTTGTATCAGGCTCCATCTGGGTTCTGTATCCATCGCTCACCTGTCTGGCCCCGTGCAGCTCAGAGCTGGCAGGGCCGCGCTGTCCAGGACCCCCTCTGCCCTCCTCTCTCTTTGAGGTGACCCTGTCGCGTGGTTCGATGAGGAGGACGAAGAGGGCTTCTCCCGAGAGGCACGGTCCTCACGCGGGCTGGTGGTGGGTGAGCAGGATTGGGAGGTGGAGTATTTGGTCGGGTAGGAAATCTGTTACTGTGTAAGGAAAGTCTAGGTATTGGACCACAGTTCTCTGTCTTTCCCACATATGTGAAAGTAATACGGTTTTGGCTGCCTTTCTCTGTGCGGTACGTTTGTATTTCTGGGTGATTGTAGAAGAATATGGTGTATGAATGTGACTCTAGGCAGAAGTCCTGTAGTCAGTCACATGCAGAAATAGGCCGTAAGAATCCAGCTAACACGGAGAAGCCCTTCGTCCCAGGCCCCCTCACGGCTGAGATGCCTGGACGAGGGGGAACCCGCGGGTGGAGAGGGCCGGGGGAGGTGGGCGGAGGGCAGGCAGCTGGAGGGCGGGCCTCGGCTTCTTTCTTTCCTCCCCTCCCCCTGGGCAGGTTGCTGGAGGAGCCTGGTGCCCCTGCCAACACCGTAGATGGAAGCTGCTTCCCCGTAGCCAAAACCGGCAAAAGAGTGGCCACCGTGGGAAGTCTTTCTGACGATGCCCATCCTGCTCCGGCCAAATACCAACTGAAAACCCGCTCGGCAAGGCTTCCAGTGATCTTTCACCACGCCCCGTCCCCGTTCTCAGGAACAGATGGCCCTCTGATCCCGTGACCGCCTGGGAATATGTAGGAGCTGATCCCGCAGCCCTCCCCTGGTCGGAGGCGGCACCCAGGTTCCCCCACCTGATGGTGCCCGTGGAGCCGGGCTGGGACCTGACCTCCCATACTCTGTCTGGCAGGTGCAGGCAGTGGTCCGATTCTCTGCCCAGATAGTGTCCTTTGAGCCTCACCGCACCTGGCCGCAGCGACATTGAACCAGTTGGCGCAGGAAGGACTAGTCTGCCCTGGGCTTTCCACCCGTGGGGTCAGCGGGGCCCTGCGAGGTGAGCCTCTGCCTCTGACCTGCTCCTGTGCTGCATCTAAGCAGAGTGACTGCGGGCTGAAAGATAAGCGGAGATCTGGAGTCTACAGCATAATACCCAAAGTGTCCAGGATACAGTTGAAAGTCATCGAGCAGACCAAGAGCCTCGATAGTTCCAACTCTAACGAGGAAAGACAGCAAATACCAACACTGAAATGACCTGGCTGTTGGAATTATTTGGAAGGAATTTTAAAGCAGCCATCCTAAAATTGCTTTACGAATGGTTTTGAAATAAATGAAAAAAATGGAAGAGCCAAAGGGAAATGATAGAGCGGAAAATGCAGTGATTGAAATAGAGAACGCAGTTGAAGGGCTCAGCCGTGGAATAGAAATCCCAGAGGCACCTGAGAAGGCCAGGGGCAGACAGCAGCCTTAGATGCTGGAGCCTGGAGGGTGTGAGCGCGTGACTGAGAGATGGGGCGGCAGGGAAAGTTCATTCGGTGGCCCCAGGGCTGGGGAGACGGAAGGACAGGTGTTACAGGGGGAGTGGTCTCAAGGCAGTTAGTATTATCATATTTTATACCCTGACTTGTAAAAATTCTGTCTTCAGCAAGGTGGAGGCTGATTAGAATGCCATGCATTTCTCTTGACGATTTCTGCTTGCCACTTGTCAGTGAGGGAAACTACGCAGAAGGGTCTGTTCTAGGGGAGGAAGCAGTCGTCACTTCTAGCCTCAAAGATTGCCGTTAGCTCTGACTATGGAGAATGCGGCACGGTGAGAAGACCCTTAGGTGTCCTCCGTGGCTCGAGGGCAGGCTCCTTGTCAGGCTTCTGCAAGTGTCGCCAGCTGGCGGGAGGGCGGAAGGCGTGTCCTGGCTCCTTGGGCTTTCCCGGCGTGAAGCAGAGACCATGATGACGCTCTCCATCGCGTGGCCTCTTGCTTTGGCCCGGGGGGTGGTTCTTGCCCTTGCTTTTACCAAATGAGCAAACTGCATAACCAGAGTTTTCACTCAGAGAACTGACAAACATAGAGCTCTCCTAAAATATACTACTCTGATCATTTGGCAAAAAGGTGAGTCAAAAGAGGATGGGTCTGAGCCAGAGCAATAAAAGAATAAGGTGAGGACGGGGCAGAGTGCTGGGGTCAAGTTTTATTTCACAGTGACAAGATGGGAGGCCCGGGGGAGTCCTTAGTGAACGTGAATATTTTGCCATACAAATTGAGGAGCGTTTTCTAAAAGATGCAGCAAATTAGGTGTATTTTTTCTTTTTGACAGTTTCCGGGAGAGAGTTTTCTTACTATCAACAAGATGCTAACGATTCGGTAGTTCCTTATTTCCTTAAATTATTATAAAAGAATACTAACTTAAAGTTCTTTGAGTTGAAATCATTATGGGGTTGCCCAATATATTCCATTCATCCCTGTCTTTTCCTGCTAAGGATGCTCTCAGTGTCAGTGAACCAGCTCATTTTAATAGGGTTTACGCACATCCACAGGGCCATTATGTATAGTAAATGGAAGAAAGTCTGTTGAAAGAAATGGTTATATGTTTTGTTATTTGGAGGCAATAGTTTATGCTCATTGACGGGTTACACTCACTTTTTCCCCCTTGCTGGGACAGTTTATTTTGTGGATCATTTAAAAAATTGTATTAGGAACTCTGAATGGGGAAGCTAATCAAACCTCGTGCTCAGTCAGTAGCCCCTACTGATTCGTGTCATGCTGAGTTCTTCCTCTGTGCTGCGCTCTATGCGGTGTCTTTAGAGTACCGGTGAGGTCAGGTGTTACTGACATCCGTGTTTCACACACACAGTGGTTAACACCCAAATGCACGTGGCTCGTAACTGGCAGGCTTCATGTGAACCAACGCAACTCCAGAACATCTGGACCAGTGTTACCTAATTGACATACGACTGATTTAAAATGTATACTAAGTAGTCCTACTACAAAAGAAAAAAAAAAAAAGAAATTTTAGTTTGGTATATTTTGTATTGAAAATATATCCAAAATATTATTCACATATTAAAAGTTACTGACCTGTCTTATGTTCTTTGCTTTTTGCAGTAAGTCTTTGAAATCCCGTGTGTATTTTATACGTCCTCACGGCACTGTTCAGACCACACCTGTTTCACGTACGGAGCAAGCCAGGTCTGGACAGAGTCCCAGACTTTTCTGTGATAGACTCCCTGTAAACAAATTGCAACAATGAGAAATGTTTCCATTTAAAAATTTGCCAGCTGTTTTGTTTTAAGGTAGTCTATTAAACTATAATCTTAAATTGTGTCCTGACCCTTCTGTGGAGGTGAAGTCGTCCTGCCTCTCTAATGTGTCCACAGCACAGAAGGACAAGATGCCAGTCACAACAGCCAATTGGAAGCCGTTCACTTTGCCCAAAAATGGCAGTGTTCTCTCATCCCTTTCCCTATGTTTCTTTTACTTCCAATAAAGATTATTTTTATATACTCACATTTGGACATAATGATGTATTTTTTGAGGCGAAATCGTGCTTGTTCCAGAGGAAAGTGTAATCTGTGTATTGACTGTTCCCAACACCAGTTCTTGTAAGAAGTGATGGTTTTGAAACGCTTGCTCTGCTCACGAATGGTCTTTGCTGTTGCAGAACCTCATCTGCTCGGAGTGTGGGGATGAGTTCACCCTGCAGAGCCAGCTGGCCATCCACATGGAGGAGCACCGCCAGGAGCTGGCCGGGAGCCGCGTGCACACCTGTAAGGCCTGTAGGAAGGAGTTTGAGACGTCATCACAGCTGAAGGAGCACATGAAGACTCATTATAAAATTAGGTATGAGCCGGGGCGCCTGCGGGGGTCGGTCAGTTGAGCGTCTGACTTCGGCTGACATGATCTCACAGTTCGTGGGTTCGAGCCCCACGTCGGGCTGTGTGCTGACAGCTCGGGGCCTGGAGCCTGCTTCGGATTAGAGCAAAAATTTTAAATAGGCAGCAGGCTGTACGGGTAGAGATTTTTCGCTAGTATAGAGTATTAAAAGTTGTATGGGGCGCCTGGGTGGCGCAGTCGGTTAAGTGTCCGACTTCAGCCAGGTCACGATCTCGCGGTCTGTGAGTTCGAGCCCCGCGTCAGGCTCTGGGCTGATGGCTCAGAGCCTGGAGCCTGTTTCCGATTCTGTGTCTCCCTCTCTCTCTGCCCCTCCCCCGTTCATGCTCTGTCTCTCTCTGTCCCAGAAATAAATAAAAAACGTTGAAAAAAAAAATTAAAAAAAAAAAGTTGTAGAACAAGATCCTGGCAATACGTTTTTACAGGTAAGTAACAGGGTTCAGATGAGCACCCTTTTTCATGAATCGCTTTATTTATACCGTCTGTTTAGAACATTTATGTTCTGAACACTGCGCTTAGCGTGTGTATAAAAACACATAAATAAAGCTTAGTTTAATCATTACGAGCACCCCTGTAAGACCGGGTTGCCTTGCGGATGAGAAACCCGAGATTCCAGGACCAGGTTACTTTCCCACGGTTGCACAGCGCCGAAGTTTCCAGTGTCAAGGAATCAAACCCTCATCGTCTGCTTTCAGGGCTCATAATGCTGGCGGCATGAGTGTGCATTTGCTTCCAGTAAAACTTAACACCTCTTTCAAAGTTTCCTGTTCGATTTATTCCTGATTGTGTATTCTTGTTGCAATTTCACTTTCTTGATGCAACGAAGACGGGCTCTTCCCGGCCTGTGCTCCCGGGGCCTGGTGTCGATGCTTACGTGTCACGCTCGCGGAGCGGAGTTCTCCGCCAGACCCTGAGAGCCAGCGTCCGTTTTCTTGTTACCTACCCTTGTCACTTTGGCTCGCCACCGTTCCAGCCCCAAAGCTTAGGGAATATGCAGACCCTTAAATAACAACTACAGCCACAACCAGAGTGTCCGCAGCGGTAAATAAAGTGTGTGCACCGCGGACTCGGCAGGGCTCGTGTATCCTCTCGGGCGCTGTGGTTTGGATGTGGGGCCTGCACCCCATGTGGGGTCAGAGCTCTCTTCCCCTTCCCGCTCCCTCCATCTTGCCCGTTGTTGAAGATGCAGAGCCCAGCGAGGACGTCACCGTTTGAGCCGTGCTGCGTGTGCCCCGTCACACTAGAGTTTTATTCTGATGAGGTTTTAGCGCAGGCGGTTTTGATGTGTCTGGGAGGGTTTTGGAGAGATGATTAAGGGTGACTGGGTGGTGGGCTTGCACTCGGCCACGCTGGCTTCTGAGTCTGCTGGGGCCGAGGGACACACTGGACAGACAGACAGCCTCGTCCTCACACTCCGTGAGGACTGCTCATCTACTCCTCGGGAGGCAGGGAGGCAGGCAGTGAGCAAGTGAGCGGAGAAGGGCGGTGGGTTGGGAGCCGCTGTGAGGAGGGGTCCTTGCGATGAGGAGGGCCCTTTGGGTCCAGGGCAGGGACCTGCAGCCAAGGGGAGAGCAGTTACCGCAACTCAGCAGCGGTGAGTTTTCTGCGTTTGAGAGCAGAAGGGAGCCTGGTGTCTGGGAGCCCACTGTGGAGGAGAGTTTGTGGCGCTGAGGCCATCCTGGGCTGAGGATTTTATCCCCAGGGTAGTGGGAAGCCCTTCCAGGTAGGCATGCCTGTCCCAGATCATGAGCGAACCACCCTGGCGCCCCGTCTCGATGGTACTGACAGCGGGAGACCGGAGGATGGAGGGACACTTGGCAGCATAGAGCTGTTTACCTTTGACCGTCACGGTAAAGCTTTGTCCACAAGGGACGTTCTGACCTCCGCACCCCGGCCCCCAAGAAAACAAGACAAAAGGAAGTTTATCGTTTCATTATGTAGCAAAAAATGAATTTTATGGTAATGAACACACAAAACAACTGCATGTATGTGTGCACCTGTGTGTGTGTGTGTGTGTGTGTGTGTGTGTGTGCATACGCACACTCCTCTGTGATTTCTCACTGCTGTGTGTTCTGACCACCAGTCCGCCACACTTTCCGGTAGCATTTGAATTTTGAAATTGTAACACAAAGGAGATGACTTCATGAGTGTTTCCCCCCCGTGTTACACTAGGGTGTCAAGTACAAGGTCGTACAATCGGAACATCGACAGGAGTGGATTCACGTACTCGTGCCCACACTGTGGAAAGACGTTTCAAAAGCCAAGTCAGTTAACTCGGCATATTAGGATACACACAGGTATGAAGTACGTTCACTTTTGGGTGATTTATGAGGTGGTTTAAGGAAAGAACGAGTGCTCTAGAGCCAGCTAGACCTGGAAGATCATCTTGGTTTTTCATCCTTTGTCGTGTGCCCGTGGTCTTCATGTTGACTAGGTCGTTAGATATATGAGGCTACAGTTATGGGGCGGCGTTCTGCCTGGACAGATAGGTTTTGGGTCTTGAGTTTGGCGGAACGTATTTCTCTCTTCGCTCATCCGGGGCTCCCACACTATGGAATTTTATTTTGATCATTTTTCTCCCTCCCTAGGTGAAAGGCCGTTTAAATGCAGTGAATGCGGGAAGGCTTTCAACCAGAAGGGGGCGTTGCAGACGCACATGATCAAGCACACAGGTGAAAAACCCCACGCCTGTGCCTTCTGTCCTGCCGCCTTTTCTCAGAAAGGGAATCTGCAGTCACACGTGCAGAGAGTTCACTCGGAGGTAAACGTCGCACGTGGGTGGGTGTGGTTTTCACGGGGCTGCGCTGCGCGGCTCTTGAGCCAATGGGTGAGCCTGAGACATTCTTTTCTAGATTTAGGGTTGGTGCAGAGCAGACTTTGTTTTAAACAAGAAACAGATACCTGTAGATGGAAACCTTTTAGGCCGATATGGCAGAAACATAAAATATTATCCCTTTGTGGCCTTGCACTGTCATAGCTCTGATGAATAAATGTTTGAATATCATCATACCTTTGCTAGTTGTGATTGTTAACCTGTGTCATCCCTTTAGCAAACTTGAAACACGGACACTCTGAAGTGTAAGAAATTGAAAGATAAGAAACAGATTGAGGAAAAAAGTATATTTCCTATTATTATTATTATTGCTAAACTTACATGTGGCCTCATTCGCATTTTTTGTCAGACAGACCGCTGGTCTGTTTATTTCCCTCCGTGTTAACTCTTTCAGTGAAACTGATGTTGACAATTTTTTATTGTCTGTAGATCTTACCGACTTGCAAGGCTTCTGGAAGTATATCTCTTAAGCAGGTTAACATTTGTTCTTACTGACTATCATGATTTGGTGTTTTTATAGTCTAATTGTAGACTATAAATAAATGTTAAAGCGACACAAATACTTTTATCCAGGATCTGTTTATTTTGTGTAACTTTTGCAGAATTAAAACTCATGTATTTTTTAAATTTTTTGTTTTTTTTAAATGTTTGTTTATTTTTGAGAGAGACAGAGACAGAGATTGAATGGGGGAGGGGCAGAGAGAGAAGGAGACACAGAATCTGAAGCAGGCTCCGGGCTGTCAGCACAGAGCCCGATGTAGGGCTCGAACTCACAGACCGTGAGATCATGACCTGAGCCGAAGTTGGACACCCAACGGACTGAGCCACCCAGGTGCCCCAGAATGAAAACTCATATTAAAATCAAATGTGTCTCTTTTTATTTTCCTTGGAATGAAGTCTTAAGTATCACTAAAATAAAAAAAACCCTACACCCTTCACGTAGTTTATAAACAGATTCAGACTTCCGTGTGCGGTGAGTTACTTTTAAAAACCAAGGCTTGGGGCGCCTGGGTGGCGCAGTCGGTTAAGCGTCCGACTTCAGCCAGGTCACGATCTCGCGGTCCGTGAGTTCGAGCCCCGCGTCAGGCTCTGGGCTGATGGCTCAGAGCCTGGAGCCTGTTTCCGATTCTGTGTCTCCCTCTCTCTCTGCCCCTCCCCCGTTCATGCTCTGTCTCTCTCTGTCCCAAAAATAAATAAACATTGAAAAAAAAAATTAAAAAAAAAATAAATAAATAAAAACCAAGGCTTATTATCTCAGACCCAGAAACATGAGGAAGAACACGTAAATGCTAGTGAGGTGGTAACAACGTGAGGTGAGGCTTCCTGTAGATCGCAGAAGAATAAATGTGGCCTGCATGCGGCGTTCTCCCAGAGCTGCTTCTGCCCAGACGAGGTTTCGGGATGACCGTTCACTTGTGTAGTGCCCAGAGAGACCTCGCTGGGACCCCGAGCCGCCCTGTGAGGTGCTCACCAGAGCTCCTGAGTTTGGAAAAGCCCTCCACATCACTCCTTATCTCTGGTGCCCACTTCTGGCTACGTCACAGTGGTAGAAAGTAGTTGCTGATGTGGAATATTGGAATTGGTGATGAAAAATGTACACACTGGGTGACCATCTGTCCTCACGTGTGTGTATGAGCTCCCTAAAGGCTCAGTTAGGGTGATGTTTATATCTGTGTAGCCTTTCTTTTTTTTTTTTTTTTCTTAATGTTTATTTATTTTTGAGACAGAGAGCATGAACTGGGGAGGGTCAGAGAGAGAGGGAGACACACAATCTGAAACAGGCTCCAGGCTCTCAGCTGTCAGCACAGAGCCCGACGTGGGGCTCGACTCACGGACCGTGAGATCAGGACCTGAGCCCAAGTCGGACGCTTAACTGACTGGGCCACCCAGGGGCCCCAACTGTGTAGCCTTTCTAATTGAACATTGTGCTTAGCCATTTAAGAACTGAGAGTGTAAGTCAGATATTTTTACCAAATTGTAATAACTGAACACTTCTTACTTCCAAACGTGTCCTGATTTATAGAAAAGACTGAAATTTCAATTAATCTCAGATTGGCATTATTGATTAAAGAATTGGGTCATTGATTTTAGAGCTGTCTAATTTGAATGAGGAGGTAATGTTAAATGGTTAGGCTGTTTCTGTCATTTTCAATAGAACGGTAAATTAGATTGGCTATAATTTAAACATTTTTATCTAATTGTCAATTGTAAAAAACATTTTTTCCTTTTTTGTTCCTTAAGGTCAAGAATGGCCCTACCTATAATTGTACAGAATGTAGTTGTGTATTTAAAAGTTTGGGTAGCTTGAACACTCATATCAGCAAGATGCATATGGGTGGACCACAGAATCCAGCAAGTTCTGCAGAGACGGCGCATGTGTTAACGGTGAGTTTAGTAAGCTGGCTGATAAGAGGATAATCTCTTACCGAAATCTGTCATCCTAATTTTGACCTTTAAGATTGAATATTACTTAAGAGTATTATTTAGTGCCGGGGCACCTGGGGAGCTCAGTTGGTTGAGCATCTGACTTCGGGTCAGGTCCTGATTTCGTGGTTTGTGAGTTCGAGCCCTGCATTGGGCTCAGTGCTCACAGTTCAGAGCCCGGAGCCTGCTTCAGAATCTGTGTCTCCCTCTCTCTCTGCCCCTCCCCCACTTGTAAAAAACATAAAAAAAAAATTATGTAATGCCATAAAGTGCTATGAAAGTTTCTAGCGGGTAAGGGCTGCTTTCTTATTTTTTTAGTTAGTGAAAGAAAATCAATCTTTTTAGACTTCAGAATGATACCAGATGACCCTGACTTATGGACTGTCATTTGAACCAGTGAAAAAAGGACAAAATGTAATCATTAATTTCTGACTTTGTAATTCCTACAGTGCTACTGACAATTATTATTGAATGATCTCTATCCCTATGTTATTATAATTTAAGAATCAGTTATCCTTTCCAAATAAGATTTCTCCATGTCTGACGTGACAGTGATAATTTTTTCCTGAGACTGTGGACTTTTGGGAAACTAAGTTGTATCTTCCAGTACACGTATTGAAAGTTGTCTGACACACAAACTTTTGGGAGGAATCTCCAGCTTGGCCTTGGTCTGTTGCCTCTATGGCAGGATCTAAGCGTAGGCTTGTTTCCACCACCGCAGACCCGCTGCGTCCAGGAATCTTGGAAGCGTTAGTGTGTGTTCGTCAGCACCTGCCTCCTGCCAGTGTAGACACTCACTGAACGTGAGGGCCTCGTGTGCGCTTTGTGTTTTCTTCTCTTTTCTGCAGTATCTGCGGCGTGGGATGGTTCCTCACCTTACCCCTGATCAGGGGGATTGTTGTCCATAAGTTCTGAAACTGGAGAACAATTAGAGACTAACGATTAAGTCTTCAAATGTCTATTTTGGGCTGTTTTTTAAATTAAAAAAAAAATTTTTTTTAAATGTCTATTTATTTTTGAGAGAGAGAGAGAGACAGAGAGCACGAGCAGGGGAGGGGCAGAGAGAGGGGGAGACACAGAGTCCGAAGCAGGCTCCAGGCTCTGAGCTGCCAGCACAGAGCCTGACGCGGGGCTCGAACTCACGGACCGAGAGATCATGACCTGAGCTGAAGTTCTATCCTTAACCAACTGAGCCACCCAGGCGCTCCAGCTGCTAAGATTTTTAAATTCTGAGACTGCTCCTTTGCCATCTGATTGCTTCTTTCTTTTCTGGTTTGGTGAGGTTTCCTGGGAAGCCTAGTTAGCATTTTCCTTTAAAAGTTCTCTTCTGCTCCTTGAGTGGCCTGCCCAGGGCCACTGCCCACCCTGCCCTCGTCAAGTTAGCCTGTGGCTCCCGGTGGCCGGTGGTGCTGTCGTCTTGCGCAGTGAGGCAGCAGTGAGCCCGTGTGGGATGGAGCTGTGTGGCCTCCAGAGCCACTTTACATGCAGTTGACCGGGGAACCAGCTCTTAAACTTGGGGTCCCTGGGGCAGAACGCAGACTTTGTTTAGTTGGGGGACTAAGTGCCAAGAAGGTGCCCTGATCCTCCCAAGGTGCCCCCGTTGTTGCCCCTTCTAGAGACAATCCCCCATTTCTGTTGCCTCAGGGTAAGTGCCTGTCACTTGTTCTGTGGAGGAAGACAAGGGACTCACCGGCAGCCCTAAGTAGTTTTCCATCATCTTTTTTTTTTTTTTCTAATTAATAGACTTGATTTCTTAGAGCAATTTTAGGTTTGCAGGAGAATTGAGCAGAAGGTGGAGAAGTCCCGTGTACCCCACCAGCCCCATGCGTAGCCGCCCTGTTGCTGCCCCCTTGCGTTTCCATGCCGCGTCTGTCACAGAGGATGAGCGAGCGCTGCTGTGCTAGCAGTGACTCGGGTCCACGCTCTGTGTCGTGTGCCCTGTCGATTCTGGCAGACGTGTGGCGTCCTGTGTCCACCTTGATGGCACCGCACACACGAGTGTCTCTGACTTCCACCCTCTTCTTGGTGTGGCGTTTCAGATTCCTGAGTTTCTGGGTGATCAGGTCGGTCCCTGCTTGGATATTCTTGTCTGTAGCTTCACTGCGCATTTATTCCTCTAGCGCACGTGTTTTCCCGAAATGTCTTGAACTGTTTTGGCCACAGTGGTTTCTCTCTTATTTTATTTCGTAACCCTGTGCTCAAACCCCCACCTTGAACTGATGGTCTCTCCTGCCGCTTAGAAAAATTTAAAAAGTGAGGTGAACAATTCACCGAATACGTTCCTTTAACAGCCAGTATTGTGGCTCACGTAAAAATCAGTGAGACATTTTATTTACCATTTATCTTTGGGATATTGTTAGATTTTAATGGTCGTAAGGAAGAGGTGCTGTTCTTTTTTCTTGTAAATTGAAGTACAAGTTAATGTGCTTCTTATGTTTTCAACGACAATACTGCTGCGTTTCAGGCCACACTGTTTCAGACGTTACCTCTCCAGCAGACGGAAGTCCACGTCACGTCCGCGTCGAGTCAGCAGAATTCCCAGGCGGTGACCGATGTCATCCAGCAGCTCCTGGAGCTGTCCGAGCCGGGGCCGGCTGAGTCCAGCCAGCCCCCTCAGCCCGGCCAGCAGCTCAGCATCACAGTGGGCATCAACCAGGACATTTTACAGGTGAGACGCATCTGCCTGTTCCTGTCCGTGCTCATCTGCGTCTGGGCTTCGGGACCAAAAAATAAATAGGCAGGGGCTTGTCAGAGGGAGGAATCATCAATAAAGATGCGTCCTAATTGAAAACGTTGTGTCGCAACAAAACCTTCTTATTGAGTTGCTTATGGACAGTGCGGAATCCTAGATGGTTAATGCATACATTTAGAAATAGTTTAAAACTTTAATTTTCTCCATGAACGGTTTACTTGAGATGAATAGGCTTTTCAGAACCTTCCTGTATTTATCCCCGTTGACGGAGGCCTAAGACATACTTCGTTCTTTGTTGAGGCTCCCGTGTTAACTGTTTCGAGAGAGTCAGTCCCGTGTCTCCTCGGCCATGTGGATGGTCCACGCTCCGGTGGGAGAGCAGCAGAACGAATCGGGGCAAAGTGCTCTTTTCTGATTCTTTCACCCCAGGCCAGCTGTATCCTCAGATCCTTCCTTTGCCAACAGAGACAGCCTGCCTTCTCCACCCTATTTAGTTACTTGCTGTAACAACTAACCTGTCTCCTCTCTGTACATTTTGGGACGAGTTGGTATAAAGAATCTCAGGGTGCATGACAACCGACGTAAACTTTTGGGTAGACTCGCTGTAACTGAAAACAGCGAGTCCCAGACCCGTTTGGAGATAACCAACGTGGTCGGAGGTAAAATTCCTAAAAGTCTAATAAGGAATTAACTTCAGTTCCTTTTAATTTTACCGTACCGTGTTCTGGGTGGAGGGGAGATGTCAGTTATCAGCTTCCTAGAGTTGGGAGTCGAGCTTACAAGTGATGATCGGCGGCGTATAGAGTTTTATGTCTCGTGGGGCGGGATTAGAATTCTGTGGGCGAGCCTTATTGCATCTCTGTGATTGATTTTGGCAGGCGGGTTCGGGCCTCACCCCTCCTAACCTGTTAGTTCTGTTCTGTCTCAGCAAGCCTTAGAAAACAGTGGGCTGTCTTCAATTCCAGCTGCAGCGCACGCTCACGACCCCAGCCACGCCAGGACGCCCTCCGCGCAGGGGCCCACCGCGGACACGCCTCACGCCTCAAGTGAGCCGCCCCCCCCCGCCGATGCAGAGCCAGAAAAAGAACAAGAAAGCCCAGAGAAGTTGGATAAAAAAGAAAAAAAAATTCTAAAGAAGAAATCGCCATTTCTCCCTGGTAATTTTCATATGCGTTAAGGCCGAGATGTTTAGGCTGGCATAGTGCTTATCTTTTAAGAAACGTGCCTCCTTTTTTTTTTTTTCTCGCAAAGGCGATAGGTCTGTTGAAAGTTCTGGTAGTATCAGCCTGTTTGTTTGATATTTCAAAACCACGACAGTTGTAAAACTTAGGCTGCTTTTCTCCCTGTGATTGGTGTCTCCTCCCGACAGCCCCTAGGGCTTTACCCCGGCGGTCTCTGCCTGTCCTTGATGTAGCAGCCTCTCGGCCACCCCAGTCCTCCCTTCCACCACAGCACCGCCATCCCGCAGGCTGGACCCTTGCCGGTTCCGTCCGCGCTCACTCCTCGCCCTGTGGGTCCGTGAGCTCTCTGTGAGCTCTCTGTGAGCCGGCCCCCATGCCTCTGCGGCCTCCCTCCCTGGTCTTCGGGATGCTGGCTCCCTGGGCGTTTGAAACAGTCACACTCTTTTTCAAGGGCCATCCTCTGCCACGGGCCTTTCTTCAGCGGGAGTGTCTTCTTTTCTCCTTCTCCGCCGCGTCCCTGAGAGCTCCGGCAGGCCTATGAGGCCATCCGAGGCCGGCACGAATGCAGCCTCCTTGTGGAGGCTCGGAACCTGCCCTTCCTCTGCTCAGTGCCCGCAGCGCTGGCCCTTACAGCCCCCGCGCAGACTGTAGCGACATTCTGTTCGTTCCTGAGCACCCGCGGGGCTCAGCATGGCTTCATAGAGGAGCAGGCGTTCCTGCATCGTTCTTGAAGGAAATAGGTTTCTGTCTTTGGGGCAGGAGTGTTCCCACAGAAGTGTTTTCTTGGGGACCGACTGTATGTCTCCCGGAGTCTGGGGAGCAGGTGCTCTCTGAGGGGCAAAGCGCTCATCTGTTAACGCTGCCTCCTGACACGCGTTTTCTCAGTGTTGACATGTGGCCACAAAATCCTTGTTTCTCGGCCCACAGACCACGGTGGTTCTAGTCTCCTCTTCCCCTTGATCTGGCCCCTCGGCCCCAAGTGAAAAACCGGAGGTTGAATTCTAAGCGGTTTATCATCCGGGGATCCCCGCTGTCCAGACAGGAGGGAAGGAAAAAAAGCACATTTCCACGTATTTTTATTCACTGTTTGAAGCCTCTGGGTTAGAAGTTCCCCTTGCATTTCTGAGTATCTGCTTCATGTGCACCAATAAGCTGCTGGAAATCCACAGCCCGTGAAACCTCTTCTGCGAGAGAGCACCGGCCACTGTCCGGTTACTGTGCCAGAACCTTCCAAGGTGCTGTGATGTGGCCGCAGGCAGCACACGCTTCTCCAGACTCGCTTCCCCACAACACTGAGGCCCCCCAGATGGAGGGAGGCACTCGGCCCTGGGCCCGGAGACCGCGCTCTCTCCTGCCCCGAGTGCTGGGTGGGGCTCCAGAGGCCGTGAGGTCACATGCGGTGCTCCTCCTGGAGAGCTTGCATACAGTGCGTCCGTCTGTCGGGATGTGACCCGAGTAAGCCACATACACGTGTAGACCGCTGAGCAAGGTTATGCAGTTCTGCTGCGCTTTCGGTAAACTGATCCTCAGGACGAGCTGGAGCTGGCGCTTGTTTTCTTCGTGTGCTGAGAGAAGCTTGAGAGACGGGTTGATGTAAAAGCTCTTTCTTCTGACTGACACTTTTCAGGGAGGAGCACACGTCTAGCATAGGGACTGTCTCTGCAAACACCTGTTTGAGGGAGGGGAGGGCTGTTGTCGTCCTGAGGAGACCTCACGAGTCAAGGTTTTGTTGCTAGCTCATAATTAACCATATATTTCCAGATTGAACACACTCCATCTAAAGCTGTCACTATTTGATTTATTTAGTTTTGTGAGAGAGAATGTTTTTAGTAGAATTTGGTTATTTTAAGAGGTATTTTGCCTATTAATTTAAAATTTAATATGCTTTTTTGTATATTTGTCGTAAAACTTGTGACATATAAATCATTATTAAAACTTCACAGAGTTTGAAATTTGTTATAAGTTATTGGCTCTCTAGAAGTCACAGTGAAAGGTGTTTTGAAAAGCTGGCAGCTTATTCCTTTAGGTATGACAGTGGTTTAACTGCTCCGTGTGGACGTCTTTCCTAAGGCCAGAGAGATTTCACCCTCTTACACCAGAGCAAGGTCTTGAAATCTTAACCTCTTCTTGATGACTTAGGACCGTGAACTTGACCCCTGCTCTGTGCTGTGATAGGCCGGCATCTGCTTGACCCGTTGCAGGACCTGTGGGCTTCAGTTCATCTGCCCTGGAAACTGCATTTATTATGGCGTGCGTATTGTTCTCAGCTGCCTGTAGCAGTCTTTGTCCCGCTCTCTTATTTTGCTGCTTGAGGTCTGCTAAGTGCTTGCAGCTCTGATACCTGAGGGCTTTTATAGCCGCCTAAAAAGTAAGTATGAATTGGGGCACCTTGGCTCCGTCGGTTAAGCATCCTGGCTCTTGATTTGGGCTCGGGTCCTGGGATCGAGCAGTATGTTGGGCTCTGCACTGAGTGAAGAGCCTGCTTGGGATTCTCTCTCTTTCTGCCTTCTCTCCCCAAAATAAGCAAACATTTAGAAAAAAGTAGAAATTTGTTCTTGGTAAGAACTTTTGCAACCATTATACTTTGTCTAAAAATAACACGCATGAGCTTATTTGGAGTTTTATGTCTACATAAAGTAATTCAAGAGAGTGGTATTTTCTTTTTATTCTTCCTTTTCTTTCTCTTTAGATGGTCTGTGTTGTGAATAAAGAAGATTTCTGGGTTCATCGTTCAGATACGTTGCTTGTTATTTTGTATTGTTTTATGCTTTTCATATAATACAGTATAGAAAAACTTTAAAAAGAAAAACATTCATTTGGACGTAGTTGAATTTAGTTTGAAAATTCCATGATTTATCTCATTTGTGTACAATTCTTTGATGGTAAGGTTCAGAGTATAGAGGATTTTCTTCAGGTTTTGTTTTGAATTTGCCATTTGTAATTAAATCTAAATATTATCTTAAAATTTTTTTTAATGTTTATTTATTTTTGAGATGGAGACGGAGCATGAGCGGGGGAGGGGCAGAGAGAGGGGGAGATACAGAATCCGAAGCAGGCTCCAGGCTCCGAGCAGTCAGCACAGAGCCCGACGCGGGGCCCCCGAACTCACGGACCATGAGATCGTGACCCGAGCTGAAGTCGAACGCCTAACCGACTGAGCCGCCCAGGCACCCCAAATATGAATATTATCTTTACTTAAGACCTTTATTGTTTTGAATGGTAGTCTGGTTTTGAGCTGAGTCCCCGTTATGTACTAAATATAACACACCATCAAGTATTAAAAAGGACACTGAGCTACCAGACGCTTAAGGTGTAGCGGAGTCTGTGCGTGGACGGTGTGCGGCAGTCGAAAGCAGTGTCTCGGTCGCAGAGGCGTATTGTTACAGATGTAGAGATAGGAGAGCTCAGCGGACCACAGTGAGAAGGTGAAAGCTTTTGTGAGTTAGAGGGACGAGAACTGAGCACTGACGGAAATAGAGTGAAGCGTGTGGAGGCCTCGGTGAGGGTCATCGTGACCAGTTCATCACACTTGTGTTTCTGTATCAAAAATTATTTTAAAAAGGTTCTAGCGTTAACTTCTGTTGACACATAGCTCACGTTGTATGCAGACTGAACATTTAATTTTTTTTTTTTAACGTTTATTTATTTTTGAGACAGAGAGAGACAGAGCATGAACGGGGGAGGGTCAGGGAGAGGGAGACACAAAATGAGAAGCAGGCTCCAGGCTCTGAGCTGTCAGCAAGCTGGAACCCATGAACTGGGAGATCAGGACTGAGTACCTGAGCCAAAGTCGGATGCTTAACCTGCTTAACTGGCTGAGCCACCCAGGTGCCCCTTCTTTGTTATTTATATGTGTTTTGAATACCATATCCGACACTCCTTAAGGTGTCTTTTCTGCCACAGTGTTAAGTAGACAAAGTAGGGAGGGTGGTCCCTACATAATGCAGATGAGAACTGCCTCTTGCCTCCTGCCTTTTAAGGGGTTTGGTTTTAACGTTTCACAGTTGGATTTGGCTTTTTACTATAGGCTTTTCTTAGATCCTCTCAAATTTGGGAAGCTGCCTTCCATTGTTGGTTTAGTAAGAAGGCTTTTTATTTTCTTCTCTATGTTGAATATTATCAAATGCCTTTTTTCCCCTCTGTTGTTATGATCATGTGTTTTCCTACTTTAATCTGTGAGGTGGTAAATCACAGTAATTGATTAATGGGAAGCAAACCACGTCTTCTGTTTGGGCTTTGATGTGACTCTTTCTCTTTCTCTCTCCCCCTTTCCTCCCTCTCTCATGTTTTCCCTCTATTGTGTTTTTTTATTACACATTTTTGAATTTGCTTGGCCAATATTCTTTTTCTCAATTTCACTTAAGAAAATATGCCTTTTTTTAAATAAAAAAAATGGATAACCGGTACTCACTTTTAAATCAGCGTATGAGGGGCGCCTGGGTGGTGCAGTCGGTTAAGCGTCCGACTTCAGCCAGGTCACGATCTCGCGGTCCATGAGTTCGAGCCCCGCGTCCGGCTCTGGGCTGATGGCTCGGAGCCTGGAGCCTGTTTCCGATTCTGTGTCTCCCTCTCTCTCTGCCCCTCCCCCGTTCATGCTCTGTCTCTCTCTGTCCCAAAAATAAATGAAAAACGTTTGGAAAAAAAAAAAATAAATAAAAAAAAAAAAATCAGCGTATGAAACCGTTCCTTTTTATAGAATGTACGTTGGTCTTAAAACAACTTGAAGAAATGTAATTGCTCTCTAGAAGAAACTAGTTTTGATCATTGTATTCTTCTCCTACTTTGTGTGCAGACACATACAGGAAAATTTTTAAACATTTATATCCAGCAGTTTTTAAACAGTACAGTTTTCAACAGTGGTGGTCTTTGTAAAGGCCTTAAGGAGTCAGGTAAATGAAGTTTAAGGTTCTAGGTACTAGGATAGGTCTGTAACGTTTTAGCAGCATTTCTGTATGCAGTGATCTGAGTTGGCTTGTAAGCAAATTCTCTGGTTGTCTCTCACCTGCATTACTTGGGGAAAACACCCATTTTACAGAAAGTTATAGTACGGACACTGCAGTAAGCTCAAAGCAGTGTTTAAGAGTTCAGTGTGACCAGCACAGAAAATTCTTTCTTTATACGATCCTTCCTGGGACGAAGCAGGAGGGAGACGGGCCGTAGGCTTTGCTTTCTGGGAGACACCTTTGCATCACTTCGAAGGACTTCCGCATCAGGCTTCTGGAGCGCTTGCGAAAACTCGTGAATTATTTGCAGGGCTCCCCGAGAGGAGGGTGGGTGTTCTGGTGAACACCGCGCACTGTGGGCTCCCTTCCGGGTGGATTGTTTCTAGGGACGCCGCGCACACCCGTGGAGCCGGCTCCGAGGTTCCCGCTGTGGGTGCTGGGGAAACACGCAGAGAGGCGCTGCCCTTGGGGTCAGAATCCGCGAGGCCGCTGGCCGGCTCCTCCACCCTTGACTCGGACCGGCCCTGAGCGGTCCGGGAGCACGTCCTCTGTGCACTTAGGTCTGGATATCGGATTGTTCCTCGGGGACGGTGTCCCCGCACCTTGCTTGCCCTGACCCAGCTCACCCAGTGACGGTTTGCGGGCGGCAACGTGGCTCCTCTGTGAAGCAGCAGATTGGTGGTTTTCTCCTCAGAGCAGCACCTCCAGAATTGCATGAAGCAGAGGTGAGCAGAAGTAGCAAACACAAGGGTTCGTGCGGCATCACCGCGCCTGTAATCTGGTCGATAGAAGGCACCAACTCCCGGGGGGACCTGTGCCCCAGCTTCCGAGCAGGTGCCGGGAGGTAGATGGAATGGACGGCACCTCCTGTGGGCAGTGGGTCACGCGGGGACGGAAGCGGGGACTCCCCTGCTGAGCGCACCCCTCTACGAGGGGCAGGGGAGCGCCGGCAAGCCGTGCGGTCCACATGCGCTTTGGAACAGCCGCGTGTCCCACGGTCTGTGGAGCAGAGAGCCTTGCCGGCCCCCCGGCACATCCACAGCTGGCTCAGTCCGCCGGGGAGGCCTGCCTTCCTCATCTGCGCCAGCGAAGGTTCTTCTGAGGGGACCTGGAGCCTCTCCAGGAGCGGAAGGGACAGATCCCTTCCCAAATGCTTGCCGCCTTTCCGCCTGGGTGCCAGGTTCCGGCTGGCCCCGCAGCTGTCTCGTTGTCGGCACCTGCACAGGCGCTCACAGGGCAGGTCGCCCTCCTCCGCCACCCTGCCATACCCGGGAGAGCTCTGGCGCATCTCGTCTCCTGTTCAGGGTGCCCTCCGTGAGAAAGAGGTCATCGGTCCCACCGTCACCGGTTCCTGGAGGGCCGCCGGCAGGGGAAGGATGCCATGCTTTGGCGGTGATAGCTGCTCCCTGGACAGTTGCAGCTTCGGAGACCTCGGGGATCTCCCGGGAGAGCAAACCCCCGGTGGTCCCTGCGTCCCTCCCCGTGGAGCACCCGCTCTGGGATGCCACGTGGGCAGGGAGCACCGTGAGACGGGGGCCGGGGGGCGTCTGGTGGCAGGACAGCGCTCTTACTGCCCCTACCTCAGGGCAGCGCGGGGTCGCCGGTTCAGCGGGACTGGGGGCCCGGCCCAGGGGACAGCCGCGGGGTCCGGGAGACTCGGTCGCACACAGCACTAGTGCCGGCCGTGCCCTCTTCCCTGCAGACCTGGCTTCCTCCTCCCCCCTCGCTCCCAAACACACGTGCTTTATCCCAAGTCCGGTTGTCAGCCGGCCAGCACGGTGGCCTCTGCCCCGGAGCCACGTGGGCCGTTAGAGCAGGTGCCATCGCGCTCAAGGCCCATAGCTGCCACGGGGCCCGTTTTAGCGCCTGGGGTTGCGTCTGAGCATTCCTGCTGTCTCCCTGCCTCATTGATGTGGCCCAGCCAGCTGCCAGTGACCGTCCCCTCCATTTCCCGCTCCGGGAATCCGGCCAGGAAGTCCGAGGCGTCCTCCCGCCGATCGCTGAGAAACCCGGTAGACCGCGGGACTGGACACAGAAATTGTGCGCGGTCCACTTCACCAAGAGTCTGTCCCTTTGTGTACGACTCCAAATAAGCGGTCCCGTGGCGTATGGCCCAGCAGCCTATTTAACGGCCCCCCCACCTCAGGACACTGGCCTGTCACTTCCGAGTGGGTGTCCCAACGTTGTGCAAGATTCGGTGTCCTGCCTCCGCCAGGTGCGGGCTGCGCTGTTCCCACAGGGTGTCTTTTGTCAGAGGATCCTGCGGCCTCTGGTTTCCACGTCACTCCACGACCCACTGGCTGAGTCGGAGGCCGCGAGGGTCCAGTGGTGCTAACCTCTCTCGCAGTCCCGTCTGCCGCTGAGACGGCGTGAACGACAACGGCCGTTCAGGCTGGGGCCACGTAGGGAGACGCTGTGGAACAGAAAGTGAGGGCACGCTTGGGCTGCTTTGCTTCGTTTGAAGTCTTCTCTGTAGATTCAGCATCTGAACTTGGATCCTGAGATATGAGCGTCTCCCCGCTCGTTGTTGAACAGTAGTTAAGTCTGAGTATTTGTATTCAGCTTCATGTTCCAGTAGAAAGCAGAATGACTTTCTGTGACTGTCACTGTATGTCCTCCGGACTGCACCTTCTGTGTGCACCCGCGGCCTCTGGGCACACCTTCCGTTGCAAGAATACGCCAGGGCCTTCGTCCAGCGTCTGAAGCGGCCCTTGGAGAGGGTCCTAGAGGAGCCTGTCTGTCTGTCTGTCTCTCCTGCTGTCCTGCAGTTCTCTGACAGCAGTGGCTGTGCGCTCTGGCCCCCGGACGAATCCACAGGCGTCTTCCCGTCCCTCGGTCCTGCCTCCCCCCTGCGGCACCCAGGTCCTCATCACCTTGTCACCCTCGTCCTCCACCATGGCCGAGGCCGATGCCGGGGACACGGCTGGCCGCGTCCCTAGTAATTCCTCCGGTGTGGAAACCGATTCAGGAGTGAGGAGGACACCTCTAGGGTACGGTTTTCTTCGTCCTGCCGAAAACCTCTCGTGGCACGTAGGCTTTCCATCACGTCCCCCTGTCTGCCTCAAGCTCTGCGTCTCGCGGACCCCGCGAGACCTCTCACGCTGTGGCCGTTGTGAGCTTTAAGTTTCCAGAACTTCATACCCGGCTTTGCTTCTTCTTTGCCTGGTAAATGTACTTCCAAAAACTGCCTTTCGAATGCAGACTTTTTTATTTGAAGATTTCATTTTATGTTTTTTTTAAATAATCTCGACACGTGGGCCAACGTGGAGCTTGACGCATAATGCTGACACCCAGAGTCACGTGCTCCGCCGCCGAGCCAGCCAGGCCCCCCTTCCCTCGAATGCGGACGTTTCTGAGTGTCGTGTCGTCCCCCCCTGCCCGGGGCGAGTCCACCCTGACGCAGGTCCCTGAGCTCTGCTGCACGTGCGTGCTCGAATCCCGCACCTGAATCCCTCCACGGGCAGGGGTCTGCCTGCTGTGGTCGTTGGCATGTGGTGAGCACTCTCCTTGAAGTGGAGCTGGGAGGGCAGAGTGCTCTGAGAGAATCGCTCTCAGATTCTAGAATCACACAGATGTCAACGTGTGCCTTGACTCTTCCACTTATTGGCACCTGACCTGGGGCAGGTTCGCTAACCTTCGTCTGTGCGATGGGGCAGTGGCAGAACGAAAGGGAGAGACCTGAGTGTGAGGAATAGTGCCTGACCCGGGATGACTGCTGCATGGAATGCACAAATTTAAAAATTATTTTTTAACTAGGTGAAACTTGCTCTTGCCACGTAATCAAAAGATACAAAACGGTGTGCAGTGAAATGTCCCCTGTTCATCCTTGTCCTCCACATAACCCCTCTCCAGGGCAGCTGCTGTCACTGGGGGTCTCTGTCTTTTTTTTTTTTGTTAATTTTTTTTTTTTTTTTTTCTTCAACGTTTTTATTTATTTATGGGACAGAGAGAGACAGAGCATGAACGGGGGAGGGGCAGAGAGAGAGGGAGACACAGAATCGGAAACAGGCTCCAGGTTCTGAGCCATCAGCCCAGAGCCTGACGCGGGGCTCGAACTCACGGACCGCAAGATCGTGACCTGGCTGAAGTCGGACGCTTAACCGACTGCGCCACCCAGGCGCCCCTCTCTGTCTTTTAAACAAGTACAGGCATGTTATTATATAGTATGTATCGTATTGTTTTTCAGTATGTTGGGGGGCATACTGGGTGTGTGTGTGTGTGTGTGTGTGTGTGTGTATAAAATCTATATATAATCTTTCTTGCAGTTTACTTTTTTCCACCTGATATTTTAGAAAATATCTAGAGATTGTTCCATTTTATGGATAAATAATTATGTAGCTTATTTGCAATCTTGCAAATACAGGTGATAATAAATACAAATTTATTTAATACCCCTTCAAATACTTTAGTGTGTGTGTCCTAAGGTCAAGGATGCTGTCTTCTAGAACCAGAGTATAGGCATCAACATCAGGGTAGTGAAATTGATCCAGTCCACAGATCTTGTTCAAATTTCAGTATTTGTATCACTAATGTGCTTCATATCAAAAGAAAAAAACAATGGGATAAATATTGCTGATTATCCTTCTAGGGCTTTCTGACAGTTTATACCCCCATCCACAGTGCATTGGGGTATCTGTCCATTTCCTCACAGCCTTTTGAAGGGATTGTTATCAAAATTTGGGGACCATTTTTACTCATCTGATAGGTTAAAATGGTTTCTGATTGTAGCTTTAATTTCATTTCTCTAATAAGGAGTAAAAAGGTTGAGCAACTTTTCATGTTGAAGAGCCACCTACATTTTTTCATTAGCCTGACTTGATTTTTATTTGCCATGATACATTAAGGATGATAGTATTTTGAGAGCATATATTCTTTTCTAATTTGTCGTTTTGAATTAAAAGGGAGAAATATTTTCTATACCCAAATTGGTCAGTGTTTCACAGATTTTGGACTTCTACAATACTTAGACTTCAACGTGGACATTATGGGAAATAACCTCTTTTATCCAACGCTTTCATACTTTCAATTTTTTTTAATGTTTATTTTTGAGAGAGAGAGAGCGAGCGAGCACGGGGGAGGGGCAGAGAGAGAGGGAGAGACACAGAATCCGAAGCAGGCTCCAGGCTCTGAGCTGTCAGCACAGAGCCCATTGCGGGGCTTGAACCCATGAACCGTGAGATCATGAGCTGAGCCGAAGTTGGACGCCCAACCGACTGAGCCACCCAGGTGCCCCTCATATTTCATATTTTAAGCTGCATCTCTGACTCAATTTAATTTTTTGTTTTTAGATGGGCACCGCGCTGTCCAAACACCATTTATGGACTAAGTCCTGTTTTCTCCACTGAAACACTGTGATACCGTTCTGTTCGTTACCCTTCCAGACCTGTATGGGTCTTTTCTGGACTGTGTTCTGTGCACGAATCTGTCGTCTTGTTCATGTCTACTACTGGTACGCTTTCTTGCCTATGGGCCTAGTCCTTTCCTGCTACGCTTGACGGTGTGTTTTGAACGATTTTCCCATACTTATTTTTTCATGTGTACTTTAGACTTGTCTGCTAAAGCTCCAAAACTCTAGTTTTTAAAAAAGTCCTTTCGGTATTTATATGTAAGTGATTTAACCAGTGAGAATTGATGTCTTTATAACTTTTAGTCTTTGTACCAAAGAATAGGGTGTAGATTTCCATTTCTTCAGATCTTTTCTTTGTATTTTTTCATTTTTTAGTGGCGTTTTAAAATTTTCTTCTGGATTTTGCTTGTAGATATGATGTTGATTTCCACGTACTAAAATGTGTGCCTCTTTTTGAGTTTTAAGTTTTTTTTTTTTTTTAATTTTTTTTTTTTTTTCAACGTTTATTTATTTTGGGGACAGAGAGAGACAGAGCATGAGCGGGGGAGGGGCAGAGAGAGAGGGAGACACAGAATCGGAAACAGGCTCCAGGCTCTGAGCCATCAGCCCAGAGCCCGACGCGGGGCTCGAACTCATGGAGCGCGAGATCGTGACCTGGCTGAAGTCGGACGCTTAACCGACTGCGCCACCCAGGCGCCCCGAGTTTTAAGTTTTTTAAGGCATTTAATCATATCATTTGTAAATCATGATTTTTACCTTTTCCTTTGTAGTTAGTTAATGCTGTATATTTCTGTATTTTACCTAATTTCACTGGCTTGTATCACTAGAACACAATAAATTCATGGCAGTGATAGCGGATATTTTCTGGACTGTAATAGGATTGTTTTTAGTATTTTCCTATTAAATGAAAACATACTGAGATATGTTTGTTCAACTCTTCCTGTGTTCAGACAATTTTTTAGGAATTAAGACTAGCTATTAAATTGTAGTAATTGCCTTTTCATCTTGAAGACGATTATAATGTATGTTTTTTCTTCTTAAATTTATTAATGTGTTTGAAGAGAAAAGCAGTTGTCCAGCACCAGGGAAAGTTGCCGTGTGGGAATGCACATCTGGTTTTCCAGACCTTTCAGTTTGTCAGAGGGTCGAAAATCTGGATTTAATATTTTAGTAGCAGCGCGTGGGCCAAACAAAGCCCATGCAGGCCACGTGTGGAGACTGCTGCAAGGCCGCCAGTTTGTAATTTCTGTTCTAGTCCATTCCTGGAAATAATTAGAACCTGGTGACAGTTGAATGTTCTGTCATCTTAGATAGTTAAAGGTACAGCTTTCATTCTTGCCTGGATGAAAACCTGATGGGGAGGGTTCCCAAGTTTATTAGCTCATAGATACTCTAGTTCTGTCGCCTTTTTATACCTTGGCTTTTTTGATGTATCATAAATAAGACCTTTAGGTAATTACTGCACTTCTATGAATTAATTTTTACCTATTGGTTTTAAACAGCCTTAAGTTTCAGACTTCCTTAATGTAAACGGTGTCACCATAAAATAAATGCTCTTCCATTTTTGAAGCTGCTTCCCTTATTTTCTCCTCTTTTCCCTATGGTTTGCATGTGTTCCTGACTTGACCTAGTTTCTGTTGCATCACTGTTTTTAGAAAAATGTAAGTTTTTTTCTTTTACCTAACCTTATTTCCTATGTTACTCTTGCAAAGAGCATCGTCTTCAGGAAGATACATTTTTGCTCCTTGTAGATTCACTTGTACATAAGGAGAATTCCTTGCATTTACTAATAACAGAAGGAAACAAATTATTTTTTATCTAATAAAGCTATGTCTGTAAAGACACAGTTAAATAAACAGTTAAAATTTCCTGATGAATTTTGTTAACCTGGCCAAAATCTTTCTAATTTTAAGTGGGTTCTTGACCTCACTGTAAATACCTATTTAATTTCAGATAAATAAAGCTAATCAAAATTATAAAAGATAAAAAGTGGTTCTGCTGAATTTTGTTTTTAAAATTTTTATAATTTAGAAATCATTTTACTTGTATTTCAGTAAACTCGTGATTTTTCTTTGGATGGGAATAGATTTATTTATTTATTTATTTATTTATTTATTTATTTATTTATTTAAATGTTTATTTATTTCTGAGACAGAGACAGAGCATGAGCCGGGGAGGAGCAGAGAGAGAGGGAGACACAGAATCCAAAGCAGGCTCTAGGCTCCGAGCTGTCCGCACAGAGCCCGACGCGGGGCTCGAACTCACAGGCCTTGAGATCATGACCTGAGCCGAAGTCAGACGCTCAACCGACTGAGCCACCCAGGCGCCCCGATGGGAATAGTTTTAAACCTGATTGAAAGTTGAACGATAATATTTAAAGTTACAAAATAGTCTTTTATATTTGGTCGTGAGCTATTTCTTTGTCATAAGTATTTATGAATGCCTTTTCATAGGGCAAGAATTCATGGTCTCCCAATTACTTGTGTGGGGATTACTTGTTTGTTATTCATGGTATCAGATGGGCTCAGACAGTGCTTTCTCCGCCTTCGTCTCCTCATATCCCGAGTTAACTTTGGAGTCGTTTGGTCACATGTGCTTTTATTCACATGTACAGTGGCCTGAGTTTGTACGCTTGCCTTTGGTGTATGTATATTACCTGTCCAGTTAGCCCTCTTCCCTCCCTTGGGCCATGATTTGTGTTCTCATGTGACTGTGAAGATTTTCTGCAGGATTCACTCATAGTCTTCCGTCATTTCAGTGATGATGGAAATTTCACCTTTTTCCCTAACTGATCGTATATCTTCTGCTGTGGCAAAAAAAGTAGATAGCTCTTTCATAGGTGCACTGTTGTTTCGATCTAACCCCAGAGGGTCAAGTGCCTTAACAGTGGGTAGAAAACACAAGGGCCAGACAGGCCGAGCCGGACTGGTTGTGTTTTCTTTCGGCCCCAGGTTCGATCCGCGAGGAGAACGGTGTCCGGTGGCACGTGTGTCCCTACTGCACCAAGGAGTTCCGGAAGCCGAGTGACCTGGTGCGCCACATCCGCATTCACACCCACGAGAAGCCCTTCAAGTGTCCGCAGTGTTTCCGGGCCTTTGCCGTAAAGAGCACCCTGACCGCGCACATCAAGACCCACACGGGCATCAAGGCATTCAAGTGCCAGTACTGCATGAAGAGCTTCTCCACATCGGGGAGCCTCAAAGTGCACATCCGCCTGCACACAGGTGCCCGGGGCTCGGGACCTTCCCCTCCTATCCCCTCCGATTCACGGGGCCTGCGGGCAAGAGCCGAACACCCTTCCCAAGTCTCTGTGATCACCTTGGTAGGCTAGGCTGCAGGTATATGCTGGTCCACAGAGTGACGGGACTAGATGCCCACAGAGCCCACGGCTGAATGAGGGAAGCACTAAGCACTAGCACTCGGAATGAACACAGGAGGCAAAGGGCCAAGAGAGGGGTGGTTGGGGGCCACTGCATGTAGAGGTGGAGGAGGTGGGCCTTTGTAAGGAGACGCCTGGGTGGTGGTGGGGGGGCGTTTGTGCTGAGGCCTGGGGCAGGGACGCAAAGCCTGATGCCTCTTCACCCTTTCAGATGTTTTGTCGTCAGGATGAAGGCATGAAAACATTCATATTTAGGCTGTAATTTCGTTTAGGATCGTTTTGTTGTGATCTATTCACAGATCATAAAATGGACTCTTATTTTACGGTGAACTCAGAATTCACTTTATTCAGAAATTGTGCAACCCGCCCAACTGTCTATCTTCAACGTTTTTATCATCCCGGCCCCACCGAAGAAACCCCATATCCATTAGCAGGAACTTCTCCTGCCCCCCTGGGGTTCCGGGGCTGAGCTGATCATGTGGAGGAGTGTTTAAAAAAGCTGACATTTGTTGCTTTTGTTATGTGCCCTTCTTTGGAACCTCCGTTTTCCTTTACCGATAAAATTGTAAATGAAGGAATTTCCTTCAGGAAAGGGAATTGATAGTAGAGAATTGTGAAGAGGACATTATTACTGTCAGCAGCAGCAGCAGCATTGTTATTATTTACAATCACTGACAACTACCATTTACTGCTGTTTACTAAATGCCCGGAGCTGCTGAGTGCTAGTTAAACATGAGTGTCTACAATCCTGGCAGCCAGCCTGGAGGCAGACGTTGTTCCACGTTACAGATGATGATTTGAGAGAGAGCAGTCTTACTGCCCTGGAGTATTCCTAGGGACTGAATATTTGAGTATCTGAAGGTTTAAATGTTTTACAATGCGAGGATAGCACATTTTTTTTTACTTCCAGTGATCTTAAGACGTACCTTAACATCTATGGTACGCACTGTGTGCACACAGGGGAAAATAGCTGCATGAGATGCATGAAATTGTACGCGTGAAGCGAGAAACTCTTCAAGTCAATATTAAACTACTAGGATTTTATGTTGGCATTAATTGTCGAGATGTATGTTCTTGAAATAATTCTGCTGCGTACTTCTATTTTTATTAGGAGTCAGACCTTTTGCTTGTCCTCACTGTGACAAAAAGTTTCGGACCTCAGGCCACAGGAAGACTCACATTGCTTCTCACTTTAAACACACGGAGCTAAGGAAGATGAGGCACCAGCGTAAACCGGCGAAGGTTCGAGTCGGCAAGACGAACGTTCCGGTCCCTGACATTCCTTTGCAAGAGCCGATTCTCATAACTGACGTAGGTAAGATTCTCTTCCCTCTTGCACCTTGCAGAGAGTATATAAGTATTTTGTCTACACAGTGCTAGACCGATGGTTACAGGGAGACAGTTTTAGCATGCTGTTCATGAAGTGTTTGTGTAGCACTTTTGCTTTACGGCCCGGTATGTTCCACAGTCAAGCTGAAAATCCTAGCTCTGTCTCAGCTACTGCCCAAATTGTGTTCTTGGTTAAGAAAGAAAGGATGTGTCCAGCTGGAGATACTAGCACGTAAGTCCTCACTGAAGACAAATTTCTGTCTCAGGGGAACCGTCAGCGTGGACGAGGGTTCTTCATGTGAGACGCGCAGTCCGCTTTGTTACTTTCATCTTAAAATCCCTACGTGACAGGTCGCAGGTTTTATATGGGCTGCTTTCATCTTTGGACTTAAAAAGGAAAACTGTTAGCGTTTAAGGCTTTTTTTTTCCAGGCTCAATGTTATTAAGGTTAAACTATGATTTTATTATCTAGAAACACTGCTTATGAGAAAGTGCTAAACAAAATGAAAGAAACTGCATTAAATTCTGGGATAAAACTTATATTTTTATACAGTGTCTGTGTTTTATTAGGTCTTAAGCAAGATAATCCAGTCCACGAACAAAATTAACATCAAAGTATAGTTTAACATAAATAAAGGTCATATGGTATAAAGGGAGATATTTTAGATTAATATGAATTACAGTTTGCTAATAAGATGATCAATAATCATGAATTTTTTTTAAAGTTTATTTTTTTGAGAGAGAGAGAGAGAGAACGAACATGAGCAGGGGAGGGGCAGAGAGAGAACCCCAAGCAGGCTCTGCACTGTTAGTGTGGAGCCTGATGCAGGGCTCGAACTCACGAACTGTGAGATCATGAACTGAGTGGAAACCAAGAGTCAGACACTTAATGAACTGAGCCATCCAGGCACTCTTCAACAATCATGAATCTAAAGAAAAAAAAATCATGAATCTTTATTTAGGAACATAGCATCACATATATAAACCAAAAACAATTAGAAGAAAGGAGAAATATTCAAATTGTAAAGTATAGTGAAAATTCCTCAATTAGATCAATTTAACTAAACGGTGAAGCTGAAGCGGATTTGAAGAACACATATATATAGAAAGGGTTATTTAATAGCTTCATAGAATCTTTTACTCTATAATACTCTTTGAAACATGCACGGAATTGAAGTTGGTCAAATCCTAGGATAAGGAAGAATTTCAAATTTTCAAAAGTAGATACTGTACAGGACACAATCTTTGATTGTAACTCAATGAAAACATAACAGAACAAAGCTAAATGTGTTAGCTGTAGTTCAGATAGCTAACACATTTGAAAATTTAGATGAAATGGATCTTTTCTAGAATCATGTTCTTCTATCATGATTTACTCTAGAAGAAATGGAAAACCCCAAAACAGACAAAAGATTGAAGGTCGTCATCCTCCCCAGAGTATCATTCTCTGTTGATTTTATGTGTGTGTTGTACTGAGCTTCCTGGAAACTATAATTCTTAGGGTATTAATTGTTCAAACCCTAGAAACTGACAAAGCTCCCATGGAGGTTAGAATGTCTTGATGTTCTTGTCCACTTTTGGTAGCTCACAAAGCAAAACAACACGCTAATTTAATGTGTATCTGATCTTCACCATAATCTATAGGTTCTCAATGGTTTGTGTCATTCCTGAAATGAGGAAAGTCTCTGAAAGTCAGGACAGATTCAACATTTGTTGAGTGGCCCTAGAATTTTCCTTCATGCTTTCAAAGTTACCCTCAAATTACCAGTTTTTTTTTCGGGTTGCCATTAATAAAATTAAACATCTGTGGGTTTCTTGACTTTAACTTTCTAAACCTGTAGTTAAACTACAGTCCCGATACTCCAGACTTTTTCCCAGGTTAAAATGGGTACATTTTACTTGTTGGTTTCACAGATAGTTGGGAAACCAAACTTAAATCAAATTAGTGGAAGCAGAATTCTCCTTTGGTCCAGGCTGAGTGAGACACACGAGGGAAATGATTCATATAGAGAGGGTTTCGCATTATAGAAGGTAAAATATTGTAAATAATTATTTACAATGCTTAACGTCATTGTCATTTATATTTGTGTCTGTCTCTTCTTTCAGACTCTGAGCTCCTCAGGGGCTCTGTAGAAAAGATGTGACTTTAATAACCTTCCGGGGACAGATTTTGATAAAAGTGTGACAGAGAGGGTTTTAGCACAGATTAGTTACAGTTATTTGACTTCATTGAGAGACGAGCTGTTCTAGTTTAGCCAAGTTACTTAAAACACAGTATGTCACTTAGGCTAAGACTATCACTTCAGAAAGTTAGAATGCATTAAAACTACCATAGCAAGTAATTTAGTCTGCATATTAAGGAAGCACAGTTGGTGGTATGGTATTATATGGTCAGAAAAACTTTGAGAGCTGTATAGGAACTTGAAAATAGTCATTCAAAACTTCTCTACATTCTTCATTTGTACAGATATAAAAACTAAGCTCTAGAAAGAGTTATGATGTTGCTTTTCCATCATACAACTAGTTTGTACTCATGGTAGAACTAGAATTCTGGATCTTCTGGCTTGTAGACCAGGGTTGTGGTCAGTTAAGTTCCCTTCCTCTGCACATCCATTACCATTGCACTCCCAGGCACAAAAGTATGGGAGAGCACACCATGATTTTCAAGGAGTCATTGTATCTTGGTATCAAGCACCAGTAATTTTTACTGGACTTGAGTGTTGTGAACTTTATTGTGTGTCAGGGATTGTATTTCACTAGACATGCTCTCTTGTACTCTAAATGTTTTTTCTTCGAATTCAAAAACTAAATTTTAAATACAATAATGTGTAGACTAAGGAGGTATTGGAGTCATAAGGCAAGCATGATATTCAGAGGGAGCTCATTATTACCATCATAAAAAGCTGAGAGAGATCATTGCCACCAGACCTTCTTATAAGAAACGCCGAAGGGATTTCTTTGAGTGGAGGCAAAAGAACAGTAATTAACATCATAAAAACATAAAAAGATAGCATGAATCTCACTGGTAATGGTAAATATGTAGTCATAGTTAGATTCTGCATTACAACAATAGTGGTGCACACTTTACTTACAACTCTGGTTTAAAAGTTAAAAAAAAAGGTGGTAAAAATAACCATAACTATAGGCATTTGCAGTTTTGTAGTATAGAAAAAACATAAATTTTATCAGCAGTAACCTAAAATGTGAGGGGGAAGAGAAGTAAAAGTGTAAAATTTATGGATTCTATTGAAGTTATTATCTGTTTAAAACAGTATGTTATAAGTTTAAGATAGTCTGTGTAAGCCTCATAGTAACCACAAGGGAAAATCCTACAGTAATCCCACAAAAGAAGATGGTAAAGAAATTAAAACATACTGAGGTATCAAAACACAAAAAGCAGGATAAGAAAACAAGGAACATAGGATTCAGAAAACAATTAACCAAATGGCATTAGTAAGTCCTTACCTATCAATGATTACTTTAAATGTAAATGGATTAAATCCTCTAATCCAAGGACACAGAATGGCTAAAGGGAGAACAAAACAAGATTCAGTGATATGCTGCCCAGGAGAAGCTCAGGTTAGCTGTGAAGATAACACATAGAGAGTGAAGGGGGTAGAAAAAGACATTTCAAAAATAGTAACTGAAAAAAGCAGGAGTAGCTCCACTTGTATCAGACAAAATGGACTTTAAGGTAGAAATGGTAAAGAAAAAAAAGACAAAGGAGGTCATTATATAATGATAACGGGGTCAGTCCATCAAGAAGATACAACAATTGTAAATATTTATATGCCCAACATGGGAGCACCCAAGTATATAAAAGCAGAAACAGCTAATAGGAGAAATAAACAGTAATACAGTAATAGTTGAGGACTTCAGTACTCCACTCTCAACAATGAACAGATCATTCAGATGGAGAATCAATAAGGAAACAGCACATTTGAACAACACTACACACCAAATGGACCTAACAGGCAAATACAGAACATTCTAACCAACAACAGCAGAATACCCATTCTTCTCAAGCACACATCAGACATTTTCTAGGGTAGACCATACGTTAGGCCACAAAAAAAAGCCTTAGCAAATTCAAGAAGATTGAAATCATACCAGGTATCTTCTGTGATCACAGTGGTGTGAATCTAGAAATTAGTGAGGGAAACTGGAAAATACACAGACACATGGAAATACTCTCCTGAACAACCAGTGGATCAAAGAAGAAACTAAGGAGGAAATAAAAAGTCTCTCTTAAGACAAGTGAATATGGAAACACAATGTACCAGAATTAATAGGATGCAGCAAAAGGAGCTCTTAGAGGGAAATTCATAGCAGTAAACACCAAATTAAGAAGCAACAAAAATCCCAAATAAACAACACCTTAAGGATCCTACACCTTAAGGAACTAGAAAAAGAACAACAAACTGAGCCCAAAGTTAACAGAAGGGAAAGAGTAGTAAAGATTAGAGCAGAAGTAAATAGAGAACATAAAACAATAGAACATATTAATGAAACTAAGAGTTGGTTCTTTGAAAAGGTAAACAAAATTGAGAAAACCTTTTCTAGACTAACAAAGGTAGAATGAGAGCATCCAAATCAACAAAATTATAAATGGAAAGGAAAACATTACAACTGATACCACAGAAATACAAAGGATCCGAAGAGGCTACCATGAACAATTAAATGCCAACCAACTGGACAATCTAGAAGAAATAGAGTAATTCTTAGAAATCTACAACTTACCAAGACTGAATCAGGAAGAAATAGGAAGTCTGAATAGACCAATGACTAGTAAGGATGTTGAATTAATAATCAGAAGTCTCTCAATATAAAAAGCCCAGGACCAGATGGTTTCACTGGTGAATTTTACCGAACATTTAAAGAACAATTAATACCAACCCTTCTCAAACTGTTCCAAAAAATCAAAGAGGAAGGACATTCCCCAAACTCATTTTACAAGGCCAAAATTATCCTTACACCAAAAGCAGAAAAGGACACTACTAGAAAAGAAAACTACCCAATATCCCTAATTAATATAAATGTAAAAATTCTCAATACAATACTGCTAAACCAAATTCAGCGGCACATTAAAAGAATTATTTACCACGATTAAGTGCGATTTATCACAGTGATGCAAGGATGGTTCAACATATGCAAATTAATCAGTGTGATATGTTACATTAATAGAATAAAACAAAATAGTCATATGATTCCAGTAGACACAGAAAAAGCATCTGAAAAAATTCAGCATCCATTCATGATAAAGAATTTTAACATAATAGGAGTAGAAGGAACATAACTCAATGTAATAAAGGCTACAAGACTACAGCTAACAATATACTAAATGGTAAAAGGTTGAAGTCTTTTTCTCTAAGATCAAAACAAGACAAGGGTGCCCATTCTCACTGCTCTTATTCAACAGAGTATTGGAAGTCCTAGTTAGATCAATAGCATCAAAAACAGTAAAATACTTAGGAATAAATTTAACCAAGGAGGTAAAAGGTCTCTACTCTGAAAACTACAAGACACTGATGAAAGAAGTTGAAGAAGACACAAATAAATAGAAAAGTGTTCCATGGATTGGAAGAATTAATATTGTTAAAGTGCCGATACTACCAAAACCATCTATGGATTCAGTGCAGTCCTGTCAAGATTCTAATGGTGTTTTTTTACGGAAGTAGAAGAACTGGTAAGGAACCACAAAGGACCTGATTAGCCATGGAAATCATGAGAAAGATGAACAAAGCAGAAGACATCACACTTCCTGATTTCAAGTTATACTGTAAAGCTGTAGTCACGGTTATAGTGTGGTACTGGAATAAAAACCAGTAGACCAATAGAATAAAATTGAGGGCCCAGACACAAATCCAAGTGTATGTGGTTAACCGATACTTGACAAGGGAGCCAAGAACACTCAATGGAGAAAAGATGCTCTCTTCAATAAATGTGCTGGGATAACTGAATATTCACATGGAAAAGAATGAAACTAGACCTTTATCTTATATCACTTACAGAAATGAACTGAAAATGGGTTAAATACATAAATGTAATACTTGAAACCATAAAAGTTCTAGAATAAAACCTAGGAACAAAGCTCCTTGATGTGGGTCTTGGTAACGATGTTTTGGATATGATGCCTAAAGCACAAGCAGCAAAATAAAGAGTAAGTGGGACCACATCAAACTAAAAAGTTTCTGTACAGCAAAAGAAACCATCAGTAAAGTGAAAAGATAGCCTATGGAATGCAAAAAAAAAAAAAGTTTGCAATCAGTGTATCTGATAAAATGTTAATATCCAAGATAAATAGAGAACTCCTAACTGAATGGCAAAATGATAAATAAGTAAATAAATCTAAAAAAAAATTTAAAAAGTGGGTAACGGACCTGAATAGACTTTTCTCCAAAGAAGATAGTCAGAAGGCTGACAGTTACGTGAAAAGATGCTCAACATCGCTAGTCATTAGGATATGCAAAGTAGAACCACAGTGAACTATGCCTGTGGGACAACAAATGCTGGTATGGATGTGGAGAAAAGGCAGACTTTGTGCACTGTTGGTGGGACTGTTAATGGTACAACTGCTATGGAAAACAGTAAGGAGGATCCTCAGAAAATTAAGAATAGAGCTGCCATACGATCCAGCAGTTCTGCTTCTGCGTCCATCTCCAAAGGAAATGAAAATACTAACTCAAAAAGATAGCCACACCCCCATGTCCACAGCAGAAGTATCTTCAGTAGCCAAGAGATGAGAACAACCTAAGTGTCCATTGATGGACAGATGGGTAAAAACATTATGGAATATTATTCAGACATAAACGATGGGGAAATCCTACCATTTGTGGCAACGTGCACAGACCTTGAAGGCATTTTTTTGCTAAGTGAGACAAGTCTGAGAAAGACAAATACCATATGATCTTACTTATGTGTGGAATCCAAAAGGAAGAAAAAACAAAAACAGATGCATAGAACAAGAGGTCAGACTAGTGTTTATCAGAAGAGGGGAGTGGGGGACAGGGAGCGTTGGGGGGAGGGGGTCAAAAGGCACACACTTCCAGCTGTGAGATAAATACACAACAGCGATGAGAAGGCCGCCGTGGGGACTACAGCTCGCGCTGCCGTGTGATGTGCAGGACGGTTGTGAAGAGTAGGTCCTGAGAGCTCTCATCACAGGTAGCACTGTTTTCTTTTTTCCTTTCTTTCCCTTTTGTTGTATCTTTATGAGAGGATGGGTGTTAGCCGAGCCCACCGCAGTGACCACGTCACAATACGCGTCAGACCATCCCGCCGTCTGCCTTCCTCTGTGGCGATGTGTGCCTTTTACTTCTCAGCTTCTCAATAAAGCTAGGGGGGAAGAAAAAAGGAAAAGCGATTCTGGTCTATAGTTTCTTCTCAGTTTTCAACTCAGAGATACATCTATTTTTTTAGAAGTCACTGTTTTTCCCCATACGTGACGACGTGTATGTGTGTGTATAAGTGTAATGTCCCCATTTTTTCATTTTGTGTAGCACAGATGTTTGAAATACCTTTTCTTTGAAAGGGAGCCGGGCTTTGGTTATCTTTTATTTAATTTATTTTTTTATTAAGTTTATTTTGAGAGAGCGAGCCCAAGTGGGGAAGGGCAAAGAGAGGGAGAGAGAGAATCCCAAGCAGACTCTGCACCATCCGTGCAGTGTCCAATGCTGGGGCTCGATCCCGTGAATTATGAGATCACGCACTGAGCCAAAATCACGACTCGGACGCTTAACCGGCTGAGCCACCCAGGCACCGGTTATCTTTTATTTTAAACCTCAGGGGTGTAATGATTGATCTTCCAAGTTTATCTTCATGTTTTAATTATATTGATATTAGAGCATTTATCTTGCTTTTTAAAACACATTCGTCTCACCTCAAATATCAAGTTCATTTTATATGGTGTGCATTATCTATAATAATGTTATGTTTGTCATCATGTTGCAGTATTTGCATTCTCTTACTGTTTATAACGTGTGAAAGCTCTTCTAAGGCTTAAATGGATTTCCTGAAATACTGTAGCAAGATAAAACTTTTTCTCCTGTTACTACAGGAGGAATTTTAGGAGTTTTAAGCACATGTCCAGTTTGTTTTTGAGACACGTTAATCAACTAGAATTTATTCGTGCCTTTCTTTGAGAAGAGTAGTTTACTTAACATATGTATATATGTATATATGTGTGTATATATAGGAAATTTATGTATGTTTAATTCTCCCTTAATTTTTTTTTTTTCGAAGATTGAGACCTTATAATTAGTCTAACTTTGTAACAGGAGTTTATGTTTGTAAAATTATAGGTGAAAAAGCATCTAACAAATGAGGCCTATAATTTTACTGCCTTAATAGCTCACAGTAGGGAGCCCCCTCCCCCCACACACTTGCAAAGGACTCAGGATCATTTAGGGGTCTGTTTCTCAATACATGTGCCTGGACACCACCCCAGAGGTTGTCATTCCGTGCGTGTTGGGGAAATGACTAAGGCAAAGAGTTGTATAGACTGGATTGTTCCTTGCAGCACTGTGACGGTATACAGTTAGGGCAATAGAGATACTCACCAAAAGTGTGTGATATGCACTGGACACATTGACCCAGCTGAGTTCCTTGCAGAGGATGATGAGGATGTCCTAGGTACTGACCTGGAAAGGTGGCAAATATGGAGTTGAAGTATAACCAGAACAGGGTGTATGGCCGATCCCACTTGCGTTTGTATATAACAGACCCTTTTGTTAGAACACACACTGTTAATTATGATTATCTCTGAGAGCGGATTCTTTCACTTTTCTCTTAACGAGCTTCCTAATTACCGGAGAGGGGGCCAGAGGACTTGCAGAGTACACAGGAGCGCATCCGCGAGGGGTTGGATACAGGACTCTGCTCATGGAGTCGCAGGCAGGTCGGGAAGGAATGATGGCAGACCAGGAGGCAGCACTGGGCCAGGGCTCAGGGCGAGGGCTCCTCGTCAGAGAAGCACCAATCCCTAGGAGTGAGGGTGCCAGCTTCAGGGGACTCACTCTTGACGGTAGGCTCATTGTCATGGAAAAGAAATGAGGCACTAAACATTGTGTGAACTCGTTTACGGTGGAGGACATAGGTTCCAGAAGCCCCAGGAGAGGGTTGGGTGGGGAACCACGGGGGGCTGAGGGGTTCCTGCAGAGGTAGGTGGCTGGGGTGGGGCTTGTACGATCTTGGTTTGGATTTGTGTGTGTGCTTCTTTCCTTCAGTCCCTGGTTTTCTCGACACTGCGGGCGGGAGCATTAATTTCTTTGGTCACGATCCCTGTCCTCCTTGGCAGGTGACTGTCACGGGCTCGGGGCTATGTCCGTGACCACGGCACAGGTCCTGGGCTTCCGCTGCAGCCAGTGGAGGGGGGGAAAGAGACCGGGAGAGTGAGCCAGAGGGACTGGAGGGAGGGTGGGCGGCCGGGTGGAGCCGCCAGCGCAAGCGGGCGGAAGGCACCCCGAGCGGTGCTGATCCAGAACTCGGTAGCAAGCCACGGAAGGCCTGTGAGCACGTCGTGTTCTTCAGTAACAGGGTCTTTCTGTTGGGGACCGGAGAAGGTTGAGCAGAACCGCGATTTGATGGAGGCGTCGTCGCGGCATATGTCTCCGTGGGATTCGGTCTGTGGGTCCTGGGGGAGGCGACTCCAGCTGTTTTGAGCGGGAGCTGAGTCCCCAGGACAAAGCCGGGGAGCGTGGAACAGCGTTGCAGCTTCCAGAGAGAGAGAGTGACTCTGAATGGCACTGATACGGCTCTGCTGGTCCCAAACACTCGTGAACTGGGACAAGTTTGGGCATAACGGTTTGTGCTCTGTCGATTAAACACAGGTCACAGGGAGGGTGCCGAGTTCTCTTTGAAAACCAGGTGGGCTTCTGGCGCAGGCATCAGGAGGTACAGGCCCCTTTCCTGAGTCTGATATGGGAGTGACGTGACTTGCTGAGCCTCTGAATCCTCCCCAGCTTTGCTTTTTCCTCCGCTGTCTGAGATTGGCGGCAGCGGGAATGAAGAAGGGGAAATAGGTCTCTGAGGCCGTGGGGACGTAGGGCCCCCAGGACGGCAAAGGACCGAACGAGACCGGGGAGGGAGTTCTCAAAAATTCTGAACTCCTGGCCCCATGTGACTGGGGGGATTGTCGTTCACGTGCAACAAGGAGAGTTGAGAGGGAGAAGTAGGTTTTAGGGCAGAGAACCGAGCTGTGGTCTGAGTGTCCAGGAAAGCCACGGTGTCCTGAGAGGTGCCTGCCAAGAATCCTCACACGGGAGTTAGTGGCCCAGGATCCTGACCGGCAGCCGTGTGGCCATGGGGCAGGAGGGGGCGCCTGGGCAGAGCGACGGTGAGGTCTCCCTCTTAACGTTCCAGGTAAATAGGAAGCGATCGAAAAGGCTCAAATGCGTGTTTGTCCTGAATTGCGTACTTAGCTCAATGGCTTGATCAAGACCTAAGTTTCACAGTCAACCTAAGGGGGTTCTTTATTTATTGAAAGTCGGTAAAACCTGGAATACTTCAGTTACCAGTTTTCCTATTCACAGATAACCCTTTAATAGCATTTCTATAAAAATAGACTTTTTTTTTTAGAACAGAAGATCATGTTAGAGTCATTTGTGTTTTGAGTTTATTGTCGTCCTTGGGGTACAGTCTTTATACTGAACAAATAAGGGATTCAGAGTCCTGGTTAACCTACAGTTTGGATACGGTTATTTTGATTCCATGCCAGCAAATGTAGGAATGCATTAAAAATTGGCTCTAGAACCAGAGGAAGGAACTGCAATGTACGTATATCCCTTGTGTTGGAAAATACCTGTCTTACGTTAACTTTATAAGTGTTTCCCAGTTTTTTAAAATAGCCAGTTTCTAACACAATTAAAATAGCATTTAGCTGCAACACTGGAAATCTAGATCTTAACTCCTCCAAATTTTCATCTTTTGGGGAAAACAGATGCCTTTTGACATTTAACTTTTTTAGTAGCATTAACAGTGAATTATTCCTGATTTTCTTTTGGTTTGTAGGTCTTATCCAGCCCATTCCAAGAAACCAGTTTTTTCAAAGTTATTTTAATAACAATTTTGTAAACGAAGCAGACAGACCGTACAAGTGTTTTTACTGTCATCGTGCATATAAAAAGTCTTGCCACCTTAAACAGCACATCAGGTAAGGTGATGTCCACCCAGAAATGGGAGATGTAGCTTAATTGCAGTGATTCGGTGAGCGGGTAGCTTGTAGAAATAGTAAGGACGGGTAGTGTTTGTTTTTGGGATTCGAAAATGTCACATTTGACCCCACAGTATTTATTGGTGACTGATATATATATATTTTTATGTTTATTTATTTTTGAGAGAGAGTGTCAGCATGAGTAGGGGAGAGAGAGAGAGGGAGACACAAAATCCGAAGCAGGCTCCAGGCTCTGAGTTGTCAGTGCAGAGTCCGATGCGGGGCTCGAACTCACAAACCGTGAGATCATGACCTGAACTGAAGGCTGACCGACGCTTAACCAACTGAGCCACCCAGGCACCCCCGGTGACTGATATGTTCATTCATTAGTGTTTTGACTAGACTATTCTACCCAGAAATTGTCACCGCATTTTATTTGCACTATTATATGTCAGCATTTGCAATTTCTAGGACGTGTCAAACAAGTACTGGGTTTGTTGAGTTACAGTGAGGTACTGTAACGGTTTTCCAGATTCATTCATCAGAATTTAGATGAATGCTTGGTGCTAGCAACAGTGAAAAGAAAGCAGAGACTTGGTCGCGAGAGATGGTGAAATGTCATGAAAACGTTGAGAACTTCGAGGCGGACTTGCCATAGACCTTTGTCTCCGCCGTGCGCCGCTGTGTGGCTCAGGCAAGTCCCTCGAGCTCTGAATCTCCAGCGCTCTCGCTGGTAGAATGTCCAGAAGGGTGTCCCCACTGCCGAGCCTTCCGCCGCCGTGGCGCTCAATGAAACGGTGGACACGTGTGCTCTAGTCTAACGTACAAAGCATTGTAACGTTGTAAGACGCTCATTCACTAACATATTTATTCTTTTTAGATCACATACAGGTGAAAAGCCTTTTAAATGTTCTCAGTGTGGAAGAGGCTTTGTTTCTGCGGGAGTGCTCAAAGCACACGTCCGCACGCACACTGGAGTCAAGTCTTTCAAGTGTCTGATATGTAACGGGGCTTTCACTACTGGCGGTAGCCTACGGCGACACATGGGTATCCACAATGACCTTCGTCCCTATATGTGTCCCTATTGCCAGAAAACGTTTAAGACCTCGCTAAATTGCAAAAAGCACATGAAAACCCATAGGTAGGTGTAATTCTGATGGTCCTTTTTTAGTTATCTGTAATTCCCAGATGGGGGTGCAGAGTGGTTTTGAGAAATAATGGTCTTTGTTTCCTGTTTTATTACTTCTAGCTGAGGTGTATGGACTAGATAAACTTTTATGTCATCGTCTAAGAGCCACACGCTCAAAACATTCACTCTTTTGTTTTTAATGTAATATCGAAGTGGCGTCTGTTGGGCTAAAGGCTCTGTAAATTCTCTCCGAACAGTCAGCAGTCGCCCAAGTGCGGGGTAGACTGCCTGGTACAATCAGGTGGTGAAGAGGGCAAAAAAGACAGTGGTAGCCACTCGCCCTGTGATTTCCCGGCACATCATTAGTGTCTCCGAACGCTCATCGCTCTGTGTTGTTGACTTGAAAAGAACGTGTGTTTTAGCGATCACACAAACCCGTCATTAAAGCTCGCTGACGTTTGTATCTGATTCGAGGACTCTCTCATCTCCAGATGGAGGTGACCCAAGAAGCCCTCGCACCGGTGCATTTCTGGCTGTGTCTGGAGCTCATTCACTGGGATTTCTGTGAAGGCACAGTATTCTGTGTTGTACTGGGAAGGCTGCACAAGGTCACCACATCCCGGGATACTGTGACAGGAAGAGTCGCTAGGTCTGCCGTAAGAGAACATGAAAGCGTCTGCTCCCGAGTATTTCCTCTTCAGGCAGTATTTTAACCCAGATATCTCTGCCTGATACTATCAACAAGGCCAAACCCCACGTGTTAGGACAAGCTACTCGGGAGAGGTAGTTGTTTGGTATTAGCCCTCTGGATGCCTCAGCACGTAGGACAAGGAAGAATGGTGTTTGATTTTGGCCCAGTTATCACTTAGCTGCGAGGTTTCACTGCTTCTTGAGACCATCCTAGGGCACGTGATGGTGCTGGTGTCGACCAATCTTCTGTCCAGTTTATATTTTCCTCCTTTTAGGGAGTAAATGATGTGCTTTGTGTGCGTTTGGACTGGGGGACTGGTGGCCACGGAGGTTCAGGGCTCTGTGCTCCCTGGCTGCTGTGCGGGCGTGCCTAGGAGCAGCGTGTGCTAACAGGGTAGAGCTTGGGTTCGACCTGGCCTGGGGGCAGGCGGATAATGCTTTTTCTCCGTCAAGAACTCAGGCCTTTTCAAGTCTGTGCACTCGCCACAGTAGCGTGGGGGTCCACATCCGAGGCCTTGTTTATGGACTCGACGGCCAGTAGTAGAATTTCTGGGAAGTAGGTCAGCTGGTTTTAGCTGGGTCACTTCTCTTAGGTGGAGTGTCGTATCGGCCACTGCTTGTCACGGGTTATGCTGTAGGACACCTGCCACAGTTACTTGAGATGAATGTGTGACTTTGAGGTGACAGCCTGGAGACTGGTAGGTCTGTGGTGGGGCAGAGCTGGGTGTCGTCTTACAGATTGGATGTGTCTGAACCCACCTGCAGGCAGCCCGTAGCTCCGGTGTTTCATCCCTTTGTTTGAAGTGATGGGAATTCCTAAAATGCCATACACAGTTATTTTAAAAGTAAGTGTAAAAGGCAAAAGTATAGAAAGTAGCAAAGGTGCAGAAGTTACATACAAGATGCACTTCCGTCCTCTGGGGAGTGACGGCAGAGCCATACGTGACTGTCACGGGCTCCCCACAGTCCCCGGCGTTGTAAAGCTGTGACCGTGCATATTTCATACTTATCTGTCTTATTACATTTTGTTTCCCCTTCTCAGTGAAAGTAGTTTAGAAGTGACTGGTTTTGATATTAGAAAATGAAGCAGGTAGAGTTTGTTTGGAGCTAAGAATGGAATTCCCAGGAGGCGGATTCATGCGATTCTGGAACCAGGCAGATGGTGGAGTGTATGTGGGTGTGACCCTGGCATCTTAGAGGGGAGCAGGCTGTTCTTGTCCTAGATGTTGTCCACCTGTTAGCCAGGTAATCGTTTCAGCTGGGATTTTACGTTCTTTGATCCACTCACTGAATGCCTCATTCATTTCTATCTTTGAAAGCAAATTGTTGACCTTGGTGGAAACGTACCGGGTATACTTACAGTACGTAAAAGCAGTACTAACGTGAATACGGGTTCTGCAGAAATACGGAGCAGCCACGTACATACCTCATGGTCCGTGCCGTGTCACGCATGGGTCCCTGGAAGATGTCTGTGTCCCCAGACTGTGGGGCCAGCAGACCACGGCACTCGGGCCCTCTTCTGCACCCCGCATTTGTTTATGATACTGAAATCTGTCCGTAAAGGTGCTATCTTGTTTCGTTCGGTTCTTTTTCTGAATACTTGAACTCCTTGCAGAGTCTGCACTAGGACAGTTTTACTGTGGAACGTATGGTATCTTTTAAACTCTTTTTTAAGACGTTACCTATTCTGGTGCGTGTTCTGCTCTCTCCTCTTTGCTGCCTTCATATCCCTATAATCTGTGAAAGCACTTAGAGTCCGGAGAACGTGATTTTTTTCCTCCGGAACTCTTACTAGTGTTTAATTTGAGCTGGATTGCCGCCATGGCTTCAAGGTGAAGTCGTTCTTTTAAATGTTGTTAGTAAGTGACCGACCGCACAGCGGTCCTTCGCGCCAGCGGTTCTCGGCGGCCCCTGACCGCGCGGCCTCTCGTTGCTGTTCTGAAGGTACGAGCTCGCCCAGCAGCTCCAGCAGCACCAGCAGCATCAGCCAGCCGCCCCCCTGGACGACGGCACCGGGGACCAGCAGAGCGTGCACGCCCCGACGCACGTGCAGGTGGACATCGAGAGTGAGGAGCTGCGGCGGGCGGCCGCGGACACCGCCAACCCCGAGGCCATGCTAGACCTGGAGCCACAGCAGGTCGTGCGCACGGAGGACGCGGGGCTCGGCCAGCCGTTGACACACCAGCCTCTGGAAGCGGACGAAGGCAAATATTCCAGAAGTCCTAACGTTTACAGTCACCCGTACGGTTTTTGCAGCCGTTCACACTCTCTCCAGTCTGGGTTGGGGTCTCTGATCTCTGAGTTTTCGGATCCCAGTTTGTGCCGTGTGCGAGCCTGAGAGGGTCTGCTGGGATCCCGAATTCCAGAGATAGGACCCTTCACACACACTCCTCTTGTAGGCACTTTTAGCCCTTCGTGTGTCGAGAAGGGCCTGCGTGCTCAGGAAGTGTACATCTTTGTGACCTCTAGCATTGTGTAATGGCGCCCTGAGCATCTGACTCATGGAATGGTATGGCTCTGTGAATTGTCGCGCATCCGCAAGCGGGTAGGCCCCGGACCCAGCGGGTTGCTTTCTTCATCAGCAGGGTCTTGCTGCAAACAGATGTCAGCTTAGCTGTAGACAGTGAGCTCGGTGACGTGGTTGGTTCGTGTCTGGCACAGTTTCCTTGTCTTTCACGAGCCTAACAGACAGTTTGCTGGCCAGGTTACTGTTCCGTGTTACAGGGCTCCCAGACGTATTTTGTCTGTGAGCACGATTTTGTGCTTTTTATCCTCTGGGTTTCCTGGAACAATGCCCATCCAAAAATATATATTTTTTTTAAATGTAATTTTTTTAAGTTTATTTATTTATTTTGAGAGAGACAGAGACAGCGCAAGTAGGGGAGGGGCAGAGAGAGAGGGAGAGAGAATCCCAAGCAGACTCTGTGCTGCTTCTGCAGAGCCCAGCGTGGGGCTCAAACTCACGAACTGTGAGATCCTGACCTGAGCCGAAACGAAGAATCGGATGCTTAACCGACTGAGCCACCCAGGGCCCCTGAAAAGGTTTTAAATAGTCATTGAATGTAATTGCATTTAGGATATTTTCCCTGTAGAAGAACGTCTAAGTTTTAGGGTAAACTGTGAAGTGACATTCTGGAAGTACAAAGGTAATGCCTCAACTATAGTATCTATCTATCGTGTATTTTGTGTTGTGTATATATTTATACAGGTATATGTACTTCCTACTGTCTTTCCAAAAGAAGGAGGCTCATTTTTGAGAACTCACTAACGTATCATTTTGGACGGATTGGTAGATCTGAAATGACTTCGGAGTTTACAACTTGCCCCTTGTGTTTGCATGTCTACCTCAGATGGGTTCGTGGCCCCGCCGCCCGCCCTGCCAGGGCCCGTGGACCAGTTTGAGGAACGGGCTCCAGCACAGTCCTTTGAGCCGGCTGGCTTGTCGCAGGGTCAGTGAGCTGCACCCGGGTTGGGTTGTCTTCAAAGCAGCCTTTGGTGTTCGTTTTAAGGCCCTTCCGAAGTTTATGATTTCAAACCGATAACTTTCTGCATGGATCGTGTGTGTGTGTGTGTGTGTGTGCGCGCGCGCACTGCGTGTGGCCACTCAGTCGTCTGGAAGGCGCCTTAGTGACCATTCTGCACGTGGTTTGTAGCCGAGCAGTGGTGACTAAGTAGAAGGGGACTCTGGGGTGGCTGCGTAGACGGCTCGTGTGCTGGACGCAGCACCTGTTCTCAGAGCCTGCCGATGTCGGCTAATCCTCATTCTAGTTCAGAAGGTAGAAATGTCCCTTTAAACATCTTTATTTGTAAAACTGACTTTTTGTTTTTTTTCTTTTTACCTTCTTTGTGTGTGACCGGAGCATCTTTTGTAGGACTCGTGTTTTCTGATTTGTTTCAGGCTTCCCCGTGACGGATCCGTATGGTCAGCAGACCGCGTTCGCGCCCGTCCAGCAGCTGCAGGACTCGAGCACGCTGGAGTCTCAGGCCCTGTCCGCCAGCTTCCACCAGCAGAGCCTGCTCCCCGTGCCCGGCTCTGACGCCATGAACGTGGTGAGTGTGCGTGGCGTGCCTGGCGCCGGCGCCTTCAGGCTTCCCTGTAACCTCGTGGACGTCGCTCACTTAGGAGGGCACGCTGATGTCTCATACCGACAGTGTCGCGTCGCCTGTGACGCCGAAACGTTCAGCATGAGCGTCTTCTCTTTTTTTTTTTTTTTTTTTTTTTAATTTTTTTTTTTTCCAAACGTTTTTTATTTATTTTTGGGACAGAGAGAGACAGAGCATGAACGGGGGAGGGGCAGAGAGAGAGGGAGACACAGAATCGGAAACAGGCGCCAGGCTCCGAGCCATCAGCCCAGAGCCCGACGCGGGGCTCGAACTCACGGACCGCGAGATCGTGACCTGGCTGAAGTCGGACGCTTAACCGACTGCGCCACCCAGGCGCCCCTGAGCGTCTTCTCTTTGAAAACATTTAAACTTGGCTGAGAGATTTCAGTCTCGTGACGTGGGATTTTACAAAACTTCTTAGAACTCAGGGAAGTCAGTAACGTGTAATAACGTGAAGGATGTCATGTTGCGTTAGTGACAAGCTATGTGTTTTTATTTGCGGAATCTTACATCTCAGAATGGAAATACAAGGGATGCTGATGTCCTAAAAATAAATATCTGAATACATCATTTAAAAGTTTTACTCAGTCTGGGGCACCTGGGTGGCTCAGTCGGTTGAGCGTCCGGCCTCGGCTCAGGTCATGATCTCACAGTTTGTGGGTTCGAGCCCTGCGTCGGGCTCTGTGCCGATAGCACGGAGCCTGGAGCTGCTTCGGATTCTGTGTCTCCCTCTCTCTCTGTCCCTCCCCCACTCACGCCCTGTCTCTCTCTCAAAAATAAATAAACATAAAAAAAGTTAAAAAGAAAAGTTTTACTCAGTCTCATTGGGGACATTTAAAGTTTTGTTTTGCTTTTGATTTTTTCCACGTTTGGAAATTTTTCAATAGTGAAAGAAATGACCGGCCAATGAATGGTTCGCTTTCTGTGAAAGCCGCTGTTGAAAACAGCCGGAGCCACCGTGGGTAGCTTCTCCAGCTATCTGGACCCTCCAGGCCTGGACCCTCCAGGGAAAATTCAGAGCACTTCTTCAAAGCTTAGAAGGCCTGTGGTCCAAATGCTGCATCCGGGTAGGACCTGGGGAGTGGATGACATGCTGTCTCTCCCTGTGGTTCTGTGACAAGCGAGGCAGTGGGAGTTTATTCATTTTCAGTAACACGAGAGCAGATGAGTAATCTCTCATTAAGAATTATAAAAAATATGGAAAGATCAACAATTTCATTCTTGGCTAGCCTTTGTATCAAAGCAAATTAATAGAAAATAAGTAAGTATTTACTAAAATTGATATGAATGATTATTTTGTTTTTTGAAAAACATTTTTTAATGTTTATTTATTTTTGAGAAACAGAGCATGAGTGGGGGAGGGGCAGAGAGAGAGGGAGACACAGGATCTGAAGCAGGCTCCTGGCTGTCGGCACAGAGCCCGATGCGGGGCTCGAACTCATGAACCGTGCATGGGATGTGTATGACCTGAGCCGAAGCCGAAGGCTTAATCGACTGAGCCACCCAGGCGCCCCTGAATGATTTTCATTATTAATCTAGCCAGATGATTATATGGAGCTACTTAGCGTTACTCCTTTGAATCTGCATTTATAAATCTTATCCTTAGTTGTCGGTTGTTTTGCATTTATGTATAGATACTCAGGTAGTCTGCTTTATACTTGTGCTAAATTTTAGACAACTCGTTTGATCCAAGAGTCGTCCCAAGAAGAACTGGAACTGCAGACCCCACGCCCCGAATTCCTGGAGGCCGGGGAGGACCAGGGCCGGCGCTCCTACAGGTAGCTGTCTGCATGGGGGGCCGGCGGACGCCAGTCCTGACCGCCGCTCGCCCAGCGCACGCGTCACCCTTCCCAGGGCCTTGTGGTTTAACTCAACGACTCTGAACGGGCTCTGTTCTCATCCCATTTTATTGTAACTAAAGGATCGGAGACCAAAGAGATTAGCTTGCTAAGATTTCTACAGCTGGTTAGTGTTCGCCACCTGCCTGTGCGTTTCACCTGCCGTGCGGTGACTTCCTGTTACTGCCGAGAGCCACTGTTACCACGTTTTCAGAAAAACTTCAATTTGTTGGGTGTCTTTTTGTTCAGGGTTCTGTGCGTGCCGTATATATAACAGCCAAGGAGCACCGTGACCGCGGAGACTGCGTTTACATTCGCCTGTTCCTCATGCTTCTGTTCCCTTAGCCGTGTGCGCCGAGTGCCTACGGTGGCCGTGCGCTGTTTGGGACGCGTGCGGTGCCCTGCAGAGTGGGCAGGCCACAGCCCAGCTTCCACGGGATGGGAATGTTCACAGGGAACAAGATAGACATACTCGTATACAATTAAATAAGAGTGTTGTCTTTGTAGAGATAGTCTTGGCTTTATAATATTTTAGTAATTTTATTTGCTGAAAATACTTTTGAAAGTCTAAATTTAAATTTTTTCCACAGCCATTTAACAACAACAAAAAATACTTTATAGTTACTCTTAAAAAATGGTGAGCTATCTTATCTCAAGTCAGTGGTCTTAATTGAGGATTTTGAAAATGGCTAAGATTTGCCAATGTCATTAAGCTGTAATGTGTAATGTCACTCTCCCATTTCCATAGGTTTTGTTTTTCACACACAACCTCGAGTACCTTGAACTGGTGTTTTTATACAGGAGGTTTTTCACTTTTGGGAGCATATTATCCTGAGATCTTCACGAATTTGCAAATCCAACACGGTATTTGTGCAGTGGTTGCTAATTCGGGGATCTGAGATACACAGAGATGGGCCTCAGGACTTCTGAGACTCTCCTTCTGTTTTATTCATACTCTGATCTATTCAGTGGGTATTCACTTGCTCGTGTTTAAGTGGGATTTTGCATTGGTATTTTTAAGTGAGATTAATCTGATTGATGTTTTCTCATGATTCCTTTGTGACATGTGCTTGGTTTTCCAGGACTTGTGGCCTTGCATCATTTGTGCATTTATTCAGTGTTTATTAAGAACCCACTAGATTAGTGAGCAAGACAGAACAAAAGCTTCATTCCTCAGGAGTTGACAATCTAGTGGGAAGAGATGATAGCAAGATGGATGGGCGAGGTGCACAGCAGATGGGGACAGAGACAGCAGGAAGTGGTGGTGGGTGCTGGGTGGCAGCCAGTGGGAGAGCAGGTGCTACTGTCCTGGGACTGGTTGTAGATGCCTTATCCATTCAGAAGGTGGGGTCTTCACGGGACCTCCAACAGGCAGAGGTGTGGGAGGAGGGGAGGGGCTGAGGACGGCCTCTGGGACTCTGACCTCAGAGCTGGGAGGGTGAAATCACTGCCCCTAGAAATGGGCCACCCCTGGGGGAGCAGGTATGGCACAAAGACCAGGACTTGGTTTCATGTCATCAGGGCTGGTGTTGGGGAACAGGGGTGGCGTCATCAGGGCTGGTGCTGGGGAACAGCAGACGGTTTGCCCTCAGTGTTGGCCTCTGTGACCCAGGCTGACATTGGACACGTGAGGGGACAGCTGTGTGATTGCACGGCGGGCAGGGTAGTTCGTGAGGCGAGGGGAGGCAGAGAAGGGTCCTGTCTCCGCGTGGACGGAGGCTGGTCCTGGGGCGGGAGCGTGACTGGGCGGGGGTGACGTCCTGGCTTCAGACTGTTCTCTGAGGGCCGGTGTCTGTCCACACAACTGCCGATGTTGTTCCCGTGCTGGAAATTGGTCATAATCTGTAGGTATGGGCGCCGGAGCCTTCCTCAGCAAACGTCGTGTGGTTTAGCGGTACTCAGTTCTGCAAATGGAGTATTTTCCTCGGCTGCCCTATATACAGAGCCAGTCCCGACTTCATTGGCGGAATTAGCTTTCTCACATCAGCTGGTGAATGCTGTTTGCTTGCTTCTCTGGTTTTTTCAAAAAGCAAGCTTGCGTCAGAACGAACTTTGGAAAACGCATCTACATTTGCCAGTCTTTAGATCGGTGTGGACACTAGGGGGCAGTAACTGCATCTGCAGATGTCTGGTCCTAGGGAGCGTGGTTTGGAACCTGACTCATTTCCTACTGCAGGTAAAACTTGGAAAAGCTAGGGAAATATAATAGAAGAAGCTTTCTAAATCTTTTTTTTTTTTTTTTTTTTTTAGTTTTTAATAATATGTGAATAAGAATTTAGAAGTTTATAATTATTTTATCCTTGAAGCAATTTTGGTATATTCTGTAACAACTTAGGGGAAAATAATACTGTACATTTACATAGTATTCAAAATAGATCTAGGAAAATGTGTTTTGTGAAGTATTTTATAAACCAAAAGAGTATATGAACTGGCATTTCCAAGTGTCTGGACTCAGGAATGATTCTGACCCTGAAGCAGTGGAAGGTTTCACAGTGTCTCCTATGACTTAGTAAAGAAAATAGTACGTGATAAATTATCTTCCTGTTCTGTATAAAGGAGGAGTTTCCGACCAATCAAATATTACGCCTGCTGGGGATTGGTACGGGATTTACCAACATTGAAATAATAAAGTATGTGTAAGACCACAGACCCTCTGAGCAGAATTTGATCTAATGTCATAATTTCTGTAATGGCGACGCCTGATTGTTTCCTGATCACTGGTGAAGATTGTTTCTCTTCCAGTCTCAGGTGTCAGATCTGAGTGAGCTCTGAATGAACGCATTCTCCGCTTTTCACTCTGTGTTCGCAGGTGTGAGTACTGCAACAAAGGCTTTAAGAAGTCCAGCCACCTGAAGCAGCACGTGCGGTCGCACACTGGGGAGAAGCCCTACAAGTGCAAGCTCTGTGGCCGTGGCTTCGTGTCCTCAGGCGTTCTCAAGTCTCACGAGAAGACCCACACAGGTCGCTGTCTGCCTCGCACTGGGGTTTTGTGGTTTTCAGTGTGTTCGTGGAGGGGCGCAGCCGTCGCCACCCCCTGATCCTAGAACATTGTCGTCATAGCCCAAAGAAGCTCTGTGCCTGTTGTGGTCCCTCCCTGTTTTCCCTTGGTGCCCTCCCCACCCCAGTGTCCCAGGCAACCACACATCTGCTTCCGTGCGTTGGCCTCTTCTGGACATTGCATGCAGGGGGAAACATACAAGATAGGGCTCCTCGTACTGAGCTTGTGTGGGGACCGGTCCACATTGTAGCGGGTGTTAGCACTGCGTTCCCTTTTGTAGGGATAACCTTCCCCCGTGTGGGTGGACCCTCTCATTATCACCAGTTGTTGGTCCTGTGAGTTGTCCTTAGGCTTCTAGGAATTAGCCTGCTGTGAACATGTGCATACTTTTTTGTGGACCTATGTTTCCATTTCTCTGTTTACTGGTGACATTGCCCGGTCATTTGGTAACTCCGTGTAACCCTTCGAGTTGATCAGCCTGCTTTCCAAAGTGGCTGCACTGTTTTACTTTCTACCAGCAATGGATGAAGGTTCTGGTTTCACTCTCTTGTCAACACCAGGCCTATCGTGTGTCCCTTCTGTCATGACTGTCCTTGGGAGTGTGTGGTGGTGTCTGATCGTGGCTTTGATTTGCGTTTCTCTAGTGGCTAATGGTGTGGAGCATCTTTTCATGTGCGTGTTGAGAAATGGCTATCCTAATCCTATGTCATTTTTAAATTAGATAATTTGCAAACATTATTGCATTGTTTAAAGAGTTTTCAAAATATATTCTTTATCAGATCTATGATTTGCTGTTGAGTATATTTTAAATATATTTAATTTTGTACTTTTATTTTGTATATCATATCTGTTTTACATCAGTATATTCTGTATAAGGCTTTATCTGAAAATAAAAACATACAGACAAAACAAGGGAGCGGTTTGGCGGGTGCTGGGAAGACAGGCCGAGGGCAGGGCCCGTGAGGGCAGGTCTGGGGTCCTGCTAAGGAGTCCGCTGTCCCCGCAGCAGAGAGCAGCCTGTACGACTCCTGCAACGAGCAATGGCCGATGGCCGCTGTGGTCAGTCAGGGGGGCCTCTGTGCCCTCAGTCCGGAGAAGAGGGTCCTCCCATCGGGCCCGACTGGAGACTGAAGCTGTACAGAGGGGCTGTGGGCCGCTCCCCCGTCATTTGCTGTGGGAATGAGGAAAAAAGATGTATTTGAGAAAACGTCTCGAGGGTACAGTCCACGGCATGTTGTCAGTTTCAGTGTAGCAGACGGAGGGGCGGAGAGGACTTGGCGTTGGTCTGGAGCCGCGCGCTCGGAGGCTGTGATCGCACGAGAGAATTAGTAGGAAGATGTGCTGTCGTGGCCACGTCCTGGCACAAGACCAGGGCGAAGACGGTCTCGGGTTTTGTGGCTTGTTGAACGTATCTCTGTGTGCCCTCGAGTACTTAGGGCTGTAAGGTAACGAAATGCGGTTCTGTTGTCACAGGAGTGAAGGCGTTCAGCTGCAGTGTTTGCAACGCTTCGTTCACGACCAACGGCAGCCTCACCAGGCACATGGCCACGCACATGGGCATGAAGCCCTATAAGTGTCCGTTCTGCGAGCAGGGCTTCCGCACCACAGTCCACTGCAAGAAGCACATGAAGAGGCACCAGGCGGCCCCCTCTGCCGCGCCAGCCCCGGGGGAGGCGGACGGAGGAGGTACTGCCCGTGTGGGTGGAGGTCCGGGGAGCGGGTGCTGACGTGCCCAGAGATCGTGTACGTGTCACCCCTTCCAGTGGTTTCTTTTCTGACGACCACGGCCTGAGTGCCCTGAAAACCAGGTTCGGAGAGGCGCAGAGAGGGAAACCCCCCGTCACCGGTCACCGCCCCCGGGGCGGCCGTGCACGTGGGTGGAGGTGCGGTTTCCCACTGGAGAGGGGTTCATGCTCTGCATCGTGGGCGTGTTTGGTACCCGGCACAGGTGCGCGTCAGGTCCGGGGACTGCACGCACGTCCCTCGTTTTCTCTCACGCGCTCCCCACGGTGCACGCACCGCAGTGCCTCTGCCGATCCACGTGGCGCACCGCGCAGTTCCACGGGAGCAGGCTGACCCCCCCCCCCCCCCCCCGAGTGGGCGCAGTAGCCGTAGGGCTGCCATTCCGCGCCGGCCAGACCGAGTCTTTGTAGCACATCCCATGGCGGCACGTCCACACCGCGCGGTCGGCGCTGCATGTCGCCGGGTGGGCGTGACGGGGCGGGGGTGTGAGTCCCCGGGCTCCTCTCCCCGCCTGTGGCCCCCGTGTGCTCCGTGTTCAGCTGACCTCAAGGTCACGGTCATCCCTGGTGGCTCTCCTGGGGAGCGAGTGCTGTAGCTCCGACCTCTGGTTTGGGGAAAACGTCTTTCAAACGTGCCTAACCCACCCAAGGCGATAAAAACCCCCAGCCTCCCCGCTACAGGCCAGCTGCTCCGGCTTCTTCCGCAGGTAACTCAGAATGTTGGCCCCTCCTCCGTCACACAGCGCCAGCTTCCATCCTGCTCGCTCCTCGCAAGGCCTTTCTTTCCACTTCCGTCATGTAGGACCTCTCCCTGCGCTGACTTACAGAATGGGGGCATCCTCACAACAGGTTCTGGAACCCTGTAGGGGGAGGGCGCCACCTTGTCAGCTGATGCTGACCGCCTGGGGGCTCCCGTTGTGGCCTCGCCACCCCCCTGCGTACACAGCGTGCACCCGAGGGCCTGGTGTTCTCCTCGGTGGGGTCACTGAGAAACAGAGCTCCGCGGGAGCCTTCTTAGCCGCAGAAGAAAAGCCACTTGCGCTGGTTTCTTTTACCCAAACCTAGAGCCACTCGGTAGGGTTTAAGCTGCTCTCGGTGTTGGGACAGTGAGTCTGTGTGGCAGACACCATCGGATCCTGTCTCTTCCGTGAGTGGTGCTCCGTTTCGCTCGCCTTTTCCCGCCAGTGGCTTTGCCCGGTGGATGGGGTTCCTGGTACTTTAAGTGTTTGAATAGTTCTCTCCGCATTTCGTTACCCGTGCTGGTGGGGCCACCAGCTCTACCCCACTGCCCCCAAATCTTGCCAAACTTTACTCTCTCCTTCACGGCCGACCTTTCCTCACCCTCCCCTGGCCTCTCTCTTCCCTTCTCTCCTCCTCTCCCTCCCTCCCATCTTTGTCCCTTTATCCTGACGCGGCATCTAGTTAGTTTTTATCACTGATGTGGTGTTAGCCACTGTCCGTTTGGCTAGTCGATGTTTCTGTTGAGTCCTTATTCTTTTATTTTTTAGCTGTCTGTGCAGTTCTGACCTCCCTCCCAGCCAGCTCTTTTCCTTCTTGGGTTTTAATAGCACCTTCTTCCTGTTTACCATCCATGTAAATACATCCTTACGTCTCACTCAGAGAACGCTTATATGTGTATGTTTGAATTTTTTTTTTAACTCTTTAATTAGGGCCTTTTTGCTAATTTATCTCTGGCCTCCTGTCTTGGGCTCTGCTGATTTCTTTACGTGACGATATTTCAGGTTTTGCCCGTGGTAGCGTGTGTCTGCTTAGGAACGCCGGTGGCCCGTGTGGACACCGTGGGTCGGAGCTGTCTGCCGGCTGGTCCTTGGGCACTGCTCCCACGCGGTGACCGCTGTGCCCCTTCCTCCTGGCGACCCCGCTAGGCCGAGTGACCCGCTCTAATCCTACATAGGTGTTTGGTTTTAATATATTTGTGGTGTTAAAACCTAAGTTTTTATGAGGATTTGGTCCTTCCTGTTTTGTGTAGATATGTGTGTGGAGGAAGAGGAAGAAAATCCCGAGAGAAACCCATCTCGAAAGGCTCGTCCCGAGGTCATCACCTTCACAGAGGAGGAGACGGCACAACTGGCCAAAATTCGGCCGCAGGAAAGCGCGACGGTGTCGGAGCAGGTCCTGGTGCAGTCGGCGGCCGAGAAGGACCGCGTCAGCGAGATGAAGGACAGACAGGCGGAGCTGGAGGCCGAGCCCAAGTTCGCCAACTGCTGCTCCTACTGCCCCAAGAGCTTCAAGAAGCCCAGTGACCTCGTGAGGTGAGGTCGCGGTGTTGCCCCGGGGGTTCGGGAGGGGCGTCCCCGGGAGCCTTCGATGGTGCCGTCGCGGGGTCCCTGTCGGAACCCGGTGCCTCGCGAGGGGCTGAGGAGTCTCCTGAGTTACGATTTGAAGCCCGCGTAAATTTTGAGGCTTCCCTTTGGGCTCATTCAGGAAGTTGGTGAGAAATGAGTTTGCTGCGTGGATTGTACTCCTTTCTGTAGAGCCGTGGGGTGCAGCGTCCCCCCCTCATCTGCGGTTTCTGCTCGTTACCTGAAGTCAACCGTGGCCCATAAGTGGGCGACCCTCCTCCTGAGCTGGGTCACGTGCCCATGTCTGTCACCTGCCGTCATCTCACGTGGACATGTCATCACTGCCCGTCATCGCGGAAGGAGGTGGGGGGGGGATGTGGCACAATCCGGTATTTTAACTTCTATCACAGTGTGTTGTTGTGAGTGTTCCCGTTCATCATCAGTTGCCATCAACCTCACCGGGCCTAATTTAGAAATCAGACCTCACGATAAGTATCAGGTATAGGAATGAACGGTGTAATACGGTTTGGTACACACACGGGGCGTCTTGGACCGTACCTCCCGCGGGGGGGTGTGCTGCTCTAGTTTAAAAAAGAAAAGAAAAGGAAATGAGTTATTTCTCGAAGACAACATGGTGCTGAGCTTTGTACATTTGCAAACAGCATCAGGGACATCCTTATCCCCAGGGGTGCTGGTGTGCGTAGGGAGCGGGGGGCGTAGGCTCAGGCCGGGGCGGGAGCGAGCGTGTCAGGAGGCAGCGTGCAGTTCACACCAGTCTGTCCAAGCAGTGACTGACGATGTGAGGTCAAGTCCAGCAGGATGATGCAGACTTGGAAACGGGACACCGAGGGCTGGGGGCAAGGTCAGCCTGCGGGAAAGACGGGGAGGTAGAATGTTCTCCTGCAGTCTCTGCAGGGTCGCTCTGGACGGCTCAGGATTAGGAGCAAGCTGGTAGGTTGGGGGATACCGGGCCCCCTGACACAGGGAGGAGCAGTTCGGAGTTGGAGGCGGGGGAAGGAGCAGGCTGCCCTCCAGCTCCTCCTGAGCCCTCAGTGCCCTCCATGTGGGTGGGGCTGGTGGCAGAGCGGCCACTGGGCTGGAAGTGCTCATCAGTGAGCCTGGGTGACCGCTGGACTGCCCTGTTCCTCCCACTGCAGCGAGGGTGGCGGCGAGGGGGGTGAGTGGGGCGACGGCGCGTGCCGAGGAGGTGGTGGTGGTGTCCCTTCTGGGCACCCGGAGGTCAGGTGCAATTAAGTGGGGAGTAAGACAGCAGAGCGTTCAGGGGGAGAGGACCAGGTCCTGTGATGAAGCAAAACAAAAGAAAAGCACAGCCCGGGACACCATCAAGTGAGAAAAAGTCCTTCCTGCTCCCCAGAGACAACCGCTGTCAACTGGTTCTTACGTGTTTTTCCCAGAAATGTCCACGTGTCACCATTAAGTTCTACAGTTTTATTTTTTGGTATAGTTTTTACATATTGAGTCGTAGACACCCTTCTTTGTTTGTACCTGCAAGCTTGTTACCTTCTTCTTAGTGGTGACGTGTTCTGTCGCGGGGGAATGCCAACTTTCATCTCATGGCACGCTTTCTGTCTCTGGTCGCTACAGGAGCCCTCGCGGGTGCACCTGCAGGGGGGTTGGGTCACTGCCGCCAGGTGGTGCCCAGACTGCCCCCCTGACTGAGGCCTCATCTGACTGACAGCAGAAATGCTAGCTTTGTGTTTTCATTTCCTCTTTTTCAATTCTGGGTATGGGTGAAACGCTTTCCCGTGGCTTTTGGCTGTATTTCTTCTCTGAGCTTCCTATGCGTTGTCCGTTCTTCTACTGTGGTGTTTCTGGTCTTATTGCTGATTTATAACAACTCTTCGGTTTAAGAAAAGTTAGCGCTGTGTTCGTCCATCTTGCAGATGTTTTTGTTTGCTTCTGAGTTTGTTTCTGCCGTTTTTGTGTAGATGGAGATCAAAGGTTTTATTTGGCCGAGTTTATTCAGCCCATACTAACACATATTTTTTACTTACAGGCATAGTTACGAATTTAAAATCATGAGATTGCTTGTAAATGTGTATAAAATTAAAAATAAAAACACTTACTGTAAATGCTTTCTGGTTAGGCACGTGCGAATCCACACTGGAGAAAAGCCATATAAATGTGATGAATGTGGGAAGAGCTTTACTGTTAAATCGACCCTAGACTGCCACGTGAAGACGCACACAGGTACGATTGGGCGCCTGTGCTCCACGTCGGTGCCTTATGATGGCGCTTTGTAGAGAATTTTAAATGTTCATTCATTTATTTTGAGAGAGACAGAGAGAATGAGCAGGGGAGGGACAGAGAGAGACGGAGACAGAGAATCCCAAGCAGGCTCGAACTAATGTCCTTTGAGATCACAACCTGAGCTGAATCCCGAGAGTTGGCTGCTAACTGACTGAGCCCCCTAGGCACCACGATGGCATTTTGTATTTGTCCCCGTCTACCTTTCAAGATCATAGGAAGCTTAGAAGTCAGGAACCATGAAGAAATAGGTATAAAAGGAGTTTTGATTTCTGACTTGGGAGAAATGATCCAGAAAACACGGAGGAAAAGGAGCCCGGTCTCCGATGCCGAGCTGCCTGCTGTCAGTGTTCTTACTGCGCCTTGAACACCTTTGTTAAGAAAATTCTTTCTTAGTCTCATTTAGGCCAGAGACCTTTGGTTTGTCGAGGTTTTACAAGAACTGGGGATTTAGCCAAGCTGATTATAGTTACCAGCTAATAATTCTTTTCAGGTGGGGGGAAATCTTATAAAGGAAAAACATTAATGTACGATTCCCAATAGCCATTTTTTTCTTCATCTCATTTGAGGAACTGAAGGTTAATGGTGCTCATTAAAATACAGCAGGGCTTTGCTGCTTGCCCTGCACAGGGTGCCCAGTGGTTAAGGGGCAGGCCTGCACACCCCGCGCAGATTTGACGTCTGTGCTCGCTTCCGGGCCATTTCTCGGAGCCTCTGGCTGTCGCGGGAACTGTGGTGAACTCTCAGTAAACGGGAGAGTTGTTCATGTGATTCATAGGATTATGATTGTGAAACTCATTTATATTCTTCATTTTTGGTTCCCGGCAGAATTGACCAAAAATGTACAAGGGAATTTCACATGTTTATGTAAAGTCCTATGATTCTTTTCTGATGGGTTAGTGTTTGGAATTTAATAGATAGATACAGGAACTTAGCGTGCGCCCCTGCTGTGGGCAGTGTTTCCGCTGGTTCATCGGGTGCTGTGTTTTTGTCCCTCTCGTGTGATGCTGTGAGCCGCCAGGACCAGAAGGGGCCTCTCACCTGGCCAGTGCCAGTGGTGTTCACGATGGCTCGCACGCCGGGATTCTGTGTTGGCCCCTGTGCCTGAGGCCCAGAAAGAAAAGTCTCTGTGAGAGATACCTTTCAGGCCTCGTCCTGCACTCCGGGCTCCCCGGGTGACCTCTGAGGGCCCCGAGCAGGGCTGGACAGCTGGCCTCCCTAGTCCCGGGGTGGGTCCCAGCGTGCCCGCCCGGTTAAATAGAAGTCAGTATTGTTTCTGGGAGAAATAGAAACAGAAAACCGGGACGCTTTAGTCCTCCCAGAGCCTCTCCGGGGCAGGGTAGGCGGGTGACCGGGCCCTCGGCCCCACCTCCCGGCCTCCGTCATGCCCTTGGCTCAGAGTCCCAGGAGCTGAGCACGTGATCCACACCTGTGGCCACTCCCCACCTGCGCAGGTGTCCCGGGGGCCCCCCTGCAGAAAGAAGATAGACGTGTGCTGACACGTACAGGTGCCCTTTGTAAACCGAGGGGCGAGTGACAGCGACACGGGGCTGAGCCGCTTAGTGCCCCCACCCCGGGTCCCGTCGAGGCTCGGTGAGAGGCGGTGCAGACGCCCAGGTGCTGTGGGGTCGTGGACGCAGGCTGTGGCGGTGCTCACCGCGAGGTCTCTGCGCCAGCACCCGCAGAACAGGGTCCTCCTTGACGTACCTGGCCCCGCCCCCCGCCCCGCCGCTTGCGCGTGGGTGTGGCGCGTCGTGGGCCCCACTGACCCTTGACCTTTCCGCAGGTCAGAAGCTCTTCAGCTGTCACGTGTGCAGCAACGCCTTTTCCACAAAGGGGAGCCTGAAGGTGCACATGCGCTTGCACACGGGAGCGAAGCCCTTCAAGTGTCCGCACTGTGAGCTGCGCTTCCGCACGTCCGGGCGGAGGAAGACGCACATGCAGTTTCATTATAAACCCGACCCGAAGAAAGCCAGGAAGCCCGTGGCCCGAAGCCCGTCGGAGGCGCTGCAGCCCTTAAATCTGCTCAGCCCGTCATCCGCCGACCCCAGCGTGTTCGTCATGAACAACTCTGTCCTGACGGGGCAGTTCGAGCAGAACGTGCTTCCGCAGGGGCTGGTGGGCCAGGCCATCCTCCCTGCCTCCGTGTCGGGTGAGCGCCGGGCCTGGGCGGCACTGGTGTGCTGGGGGTGGGGTGGGAGTGGGGGGGGCCCTCCGTCCACGACGTGCGCTTCTCTCCCTTGAGGTTTGCCCGTGTGAGGCAGGTGGGAAAACGTACATTTCACTCTTGAGGCGAGTCACCCTCCCGTCCCTGTTCCTCCCGCTGCAGCATCTGCTTTGAACCCTTCACGGTGCTCTGAGCTGCTTTGCCTGGGTTTACGTATGCCTCTTGCTCTGCACCCCACAGACGTGACAGTGACACACGTGACCGGTGACTCCCCTCCGACATCGTGTGTGCTATCCTAGAGTTCTTTAAATAATCGCTCTCGGGTCACGTGGGTCACCCAGTGCTTGAAAAATAGGAACTTTCAGCCATTCGGGCTTGTCGTGCACTTACAAGTCACAGAGTGAGTGTCAGCAGCCTGTGGATGTGACCCGTGGGGCCATTAAAGATACAACACAGCCGTGAGTTGTTGTTTTAGACCTTGGGCCAGTCAGCGTAGTCTCTTTGAGCCTAGTTTGCTCGTGTGTTTAAAATGCGTAACATCACCTATTTCAGAGGATGCTTTGTGTTGGGTGAATTAGATCATGCGTGTGTCTGGTGGCAATATTAGTATGCCTTAACTACACACATCACGTTGATGTACGAATAAAACCGTGTACACAAAAATTCCCATATGGAAATGAGGGGTTTTTGTTCTGTTTTGCTTTCTAAGAAGGCTTTCAGATACGCAGTCATCCCGGTTCTCTTCCTCTGCAGCTGGTGGTGACTGGACAGTGTCTTTGACGGACGGGAGCTTGACCAGCCTGGAGGGCATACAGTTACAGCTGGCTGCTAACTTAGTCGGGCCAAACGTCCAGATCTCTGGAATCGATGCCTCCAGCATTAACAACATCACGTTACAGGTATGCCGCTTCTGAGGTTTTCCGGGCTTTAATTGGTCAAGATCGCACGTGAGCGCGCTTCCCGTCACAGGTACCTCGTGACACGATCACACGTGAGCGTGCGCTGCCCGTCACAGGTACCTGTTTTGCCTTTCAGATTGACCCAAGTATTTTGCAGCAGACGCTACAGCAGGGCAACTTGCTCAGTCAGCAGCTGCCGGGGGAGCCCGGCCTGGCCTCCCAAAACGGCGCCTTGCAGACACAGGACAGCACGGTCCCGGCCAGTGTCGTCATCCAGCCCATCTCAGGCCTGTCCTTACAGCCCACGGTGACGTCTGCCAGTCTGACCGTCGGCCCGCTGTCTGAGCAGGACCCCGTGATGACCACCAGCAGCGGTAAGCGGCAGCCGGGGGTCCAGCTCCTTGCTTGTGGTCACGCATTTGCATTTCGGGCTCCGTGGCTCCCCTTTCCTCTCCTTACCAAGCTCAGCAAACACGTGGAGCGTCCCCAGCACACGCGCACTTTTCCCCTGCTAAGTGATGTGCGTTCAGTCTACGCACATCCCTTTCCGCCCACACGTAATTCCCGCGGTCCTGTTGCCTTCCTGTTTCCAAGGCGTCTTGTCTTTTCGGATGAGGGGATTCTACACGTGGTTGATGTTTTCTTCTGAATCTTCTCTTGAAATAACAGTTTACGATTAAAATAACATTAAGATAACACATACGAAAGAAAATTACTATTCTTTTAAGCCCAGCTTTGTTTTGTTTTGTCACGACGACCAGGGACTCAAGACCTCTCTCAGGTGGTGACGTCGCAAGGCCTGGTATCCACCTCCAGCGGCCCCCACGAGATCACCCTGACCATTAACAACTCGAGTCTGAGCCAGGTGTTGGCGCAGGCTGCCGGGCCCGCTGCCGCGTCGTCCTCCGGGTCCCCGCAGGAAATCACCCTGACCATCTCTGGTTAGTCACTTAACGTCTTAAATCTCCTCCCCCCACAGTTGAAGTGTGTCTTAGTCGTATGTATGTATGTTTTCGGCAACACCGAATTTTGCACAAAGCCAGCGCTCCGGAAGTGTTGGTAACACGTGTGGGAGATTCAGGCTTAGCGAAAGACCGTCACAGTTGAGATCGAACCAGAAGTTAAAAGTGAGAGTTCCTCACGTCCACTCTGAGACCACTGTGTGGCCACCTCGCTCTGGTTAGCAGACAGCAGGAAGCTGTGGCTTCATGTGCCGTTTTCCTGCTACGTGAAACTAGAGGACTGTGGTCGGCACAACCTGAGCGTGAGGATGCTCTGGGCGCCTCCTGACTTCCCAGGACTCTGCACAGGCCGTGTGGAACAGCGTTAAATGTGGGGTAGAGCACCGAAGAGTGGAGAAACGGGAAGATGATGGCCTTTGGCAGTGGAGGTCACTTGAAATTGGCAAATTGATCCCGTGTGTCAGCCGAGAGCAGGCGTTCCGTGTCTCCGGGCTGTCACGTCCACGACCAGACTTCTCTCCGTCTGTGTCGTGTGTGACCTAGGTCAGCCTGGAACACGTTTTACAGCGGTGTGCTGCCCACATGACTCTTAGCTGTGAGCCCTTTGTGGTCATTAACAGTCATTTTCAAATTTAGCAGCCCTTTGTATGACCCTTACTATGTGCCAGGCGCTCTTCTACGGACTTTTACAAATATGAACTCATTTAATATTAATTCATTCAAGCCTCATAGCAACCTTATGAGGCTGTTGTTACAAATAAGAAAAACATTTCGCTGGGAGGCGAACGCTGCCCCTGGAGAGAGGGTGTGATGGCGGAAGAGGAGCGTTTTCCCTTAAACACTGGGGAGGGCGGAGGGCGGAGGGCGGACCGGGTAACGCACTTGCGCTTCAGGGAGATTCCTGCGGAGATTACTATTGCAAAAGGAGGAAAATTTACTTAGAAAACTGAAGAAAGCTTGCTTTCTTAGGGAGCATCTTTTCCTTTTAACGCGGGTGAGAAACTTGAGGAGCTATTCTCAGAGTTTTGATTTTGAGCGACGTGAGTGATTTTAGACGCTCTTAGGCAGTGGAAATTAACTTACAGTTTTATAGAATTCGGTAACCTTCCTACTTTTGTTATATGCATCTGAATTTTAATGTTTTTTATGTTGAGAAACCTTTGTTGATCAAATTAACTTTTTGGTGTGCCCTCCGTGTATGAGGCATTGTGTGAATCCTGTACAAAAGACACATAATCCAAGATTCTGGCTTATAGTTGAGAAAGTGTGTTATTTAGCTTATGGGTTGTGCTTCTGTTTCTCCTGTATTTTCCTATCATTGATCATGTAGATACTTTGCATATTGGCATATTCAGAATAAGGAAGTGAATTTAACTAATTGTTTAAAAGTTAGCCTAAAAGGTTTACCCTGGGAGGAATCTTTAAATCAGTTGATGACACGAGGTTTTCCCAAACTTTGGGCCGGAGGCTTCTAATTCTCAATCCTCACTGTTACGCATCATGAGAGTTGTCAAGTCACAAGTCAGCGTTTCCTTATCCCGTTCGGAAAAGGCTGTAGGAAAACAGTTTGCGGTCTCTGTAGAGATTTTCAGTTGTTTTTTCCATTAATGTGTGTAATTATGAATGCTTGTCGGTGCTAGAAAGCAAAACTTCGATTGAGCTTTGTAGACTCTTAGCAATTCGGAAGTCAGTTGAGAAAAAAATATGGGGTACAAGGCAACGATAGCCCCCGGGCTCCCCAACTTGTCTCGTGTCTCCACAATAAGGTCCTCTTCTCTGATGGTTTGGTCCGGTTTTCAGTGAAAAGTTATGTCAGGCAGAGAATCAAGAAAGTGATGACCTTCATCCACAGATCCTTTGAAGACGGGTCTGCTCTGCTGATAGGAGTTTGCGTTTTTCCTTTTGCCCGTGCTCATGCCCACAGCACGCAGCTTCATTTCCTGCTCCTGTGTCTTTACCGAAGCGTGACGATGTCGATAATTACACAGCACGGTGGCAGTGCAGCATTCCTTTGTCTTTTGACGCTTTCCCCCCCGGTTTAGTCTCGCGTTTGCCTAACTTGACAGCAGATGTTTTTAAAGTAACCCGTTCACGTCCGGTCTTTGCAAAGATTCCGTCAGCAGCCGTTCCCCTTCTCTGTTCGTCTGTTTTCCATGCGGTTCGCTTACGCTTATGTGACTCCTGTGGCCATCGAAGCTGGCATCCGCGGGCGGGTCTGGAGGCGAAGGCCAGCGCTTCCTGGAAGGCGAGCGGCACAGGTCCCCTCCCCCCGCCTGCCCTAGTGCTGAGTGTCCCCGCCGCGCAAGCCCGCTCGGCGGCGGCTGGGTTCGGGGGCTCTAGGGTCACCTGCTTTTACAAACATACCCAGCCACACCTGCCAGTCTACCGCATTTGGAAGTATTTTCAAGTCAGTTTAAGTTTTAGTCAACAAAGTGTAATTTTAAGTGCCTAAATACGGAGTTAAAATAGAACTCTTTGGAAGCACTTGAAAATACTTAACAGCTTAAAAAATGGAAACAAATACCGTCATTTAGGGAAAATGTATTGCTGGTCTTTTCAGTTTTTCTAGGAATATTATTAAAAGTGAAATAGCTTTAATTTGAATAAGATGTTATTATATGCTTAGCACACGTGCCAGTATGTAAGTTAACATGTTATTTTCAGATATCACAGTATTAATTTCCATGTAGGTCGAGACCTCATTCAGCACAATTCTTACGGAAATAGTGACCTAAACGGAAGCATGAGATTGTCAGCACCTGCAGTCAATGATCAGTGTCCAGGTGCCACCCTAACCGGAGGCAGTGATCAGCTGCTCTCGTGGAGTGTACCGCTGAGCTCTTCAGGTGTGCACGCGGCTGCTGGCTGAGCCACGGACACGCTGTGTGCCACGGCGTGGCCACAGGGCTGTGCCCCCGGTCGGGGGGTCGGCGGACGGGAGCAGGACCCCCGTGTCATCTGTGCTCTGTCACGTGTCACGTGATTCCATACTCCCTGGCCTTACCCGTGCGTGTGGGGTTAGCAGCCGAGCCGAAATTCTGCTTGCCAGGGAGGGCAGGGGAACGGTCCTGTTCCGACACACGAGGCGCGATGGAGTTGCGCGAGTTAGCACTTGGAGGGCTCGTCACAGAACCGTGCCCTGTTCCCCGTGCGGGAACCCAGCCCGTTCCTCCGCGCCCTGCAGCCTGAGTCTCCTGTCACCCGCTGCTGTTAGGAGAATGCAGTTTTAAAATGGCCTCTTGCTAAGCTTTTCAAGTGTAGAGTTCTATAAAAACTTAAATGATCTCCAGTAACATAAATGACAGCTTCGCAAGTAATGGTCAACGGTTTCCAACGACATGCCTGTCTGGTTTATCTCCTCTTGTAGAGATCTTGTTAATTTCTTAGCCTTCTTATTTTCCAACTCTCCATATCATCTTTTGAGAGGAAAAATTTAATTTTTACATATATTTGGAGGCGCAGCTAGGCTTTTTTTCTTTTTCATGCTCATTTGAGATGCTTTCTTATCCGGTAATTCATTTCTTCACTAACAGACTGTATAATGTGTACTGTGTGATAAGAACTGTACTCAATCTGGGAATAGAATACTGAGCAAGGCAGACGTAGCGCCTTTGCACTTAGGATCCTAGGAACTAATGGGACACAGGCACTTACTGAGGAATCCGTAAATCATTGTAAACTTGTGGCGGTAACGATGTATAAAGGAAAATAGGCCATCGGTCCTGGGGGATTTAACCTTGTTGGGACAGGGCTTCTGTGAGAGTGGGGCTGGGAGTGTGGGGGCATCTGTCCACCCCTGTCGTTTGCTGAAGCATGAAATGAGGCCTGAGTGGTTAAGAACTTTGTTCGAATCCCATGTCGGCAGATCCAGAGTCTGGATTTCTGGCCCATGATGTCCCCTCTGTATCTGATCCTTGTGTCTCGTAGGCCGGAGCGAGTGGCTGTCCGGCTCCGGTGCGGACTCTGTTCTGGAATGCTAGCCATGTGAGCTCTCTCAGCCCGCTCCCCTGGGGCCGTGACATCTCGTGTCTCCCTGGAAGCTCTGCTTAACATCTTTTTGAATCCTGGGCAAATGGTTGGAAAGACCAGTGGTTTCAGGTGTTTCGATTTACATGGAGTGGTTTTCTTGTGCTGCTCTGGGGATTGTGGGTGTTTGCTGGTGCAGCAGATAATTGAAAATGGGAGATGTTCCGATCAGGATGGAGAAGCGGATGGCCTGAGGGCCCTGTTTTGGCCACCAGTATACTTCATTACAACACTGTCGTCTGGTTAGAGAGGAAGTGTTTTCCCTTGGGATCGCCCCCGCACAGAGCCGTAGAGCCTTGCGTGCAGGGGAGGGTCCCTCGTGAAGTAGAGCTGACCACAGCCAGTTGTGCCTAAGGGTCCTGGGTGTTATTCACTAGCGTTTCTTTGAAAACAACGAACGAGCCCTTTTCCATGATTTAATTATTTTTCCCTTTGGACTTACTGTTTTTTAAAATTTTTTTTTTTCAACGTTTTTTATTTATTTTTGGGACAGAGAGAGACAGAGCATGAACGGGGGAGGGGCAGAGTGAGAGGGAGACACAGAATCGGAAACAGGCTCCAGGCTCCGAGCCATCAGCCCAGAGCCGGATGCGGGGCTCGAACTCACGGACCGCGAGATCGTGACCTGGCTGAAGTCGGACGCTTAACCGACTGCGCCACCCAGGTGCCCCTGGACTTACTGTTTTAGAGCCAGCTGAGAATACTTTTTTTTTTTTTTTAATTTTTTTTAACGTTTATTTATTTTTGAGACAGAGAGAGAGAGACAGAGCATGAACGGGGGAGGGGCAGAGGGAGAGGGAGACACAGAATCGGAAACAGGCTCCAGGCTCTGAGCCATCAGCCCAGAGCCTGACGCGGGGCTCGAACTCAGGGACCGCGAGATCGTGACCTGAGCTGAAGTCGGATGCTTAACCGACTGAGCCACCCAGGCGCCCCGAGAATACTTTTTTTTTGATGTCACTTGAGCTTAATTTGGTGCCTTATTCAAATTTATTTTCCAAGCAATTTAGTGAAATAAAATAAAAGTTGAGCTCATAACGTGAACACGTTTGTTTAGTGATGTAATAGCAGGTGTCATAAACACAGGATCGAGTTTATACGACCAGGTCAGTTGTATTATGTTCTCGTGTACCTTTGCCATCTTTGAACGATTCCAGATACAGGAAGAAATTCTTCCACATGCTGAACTACTCAGGCCTTGATAGCTGGCAACTATTTTGCGAGGTTTGCGTATCCACTGGTACCGGTGATAATGCGGGAGCTGACCCGTCAGTACAGTACAGGGCGGGACATTGCTTCTTGAAAGGGCGGCGTTTTCCTGAGCGTCAAAGTCACTCCCAGACCAGGCTTCAGGCCACACCGTGCCAGAGTTGAGACCAAAATGACTTTGACATGTGACTTAGACATGCCTCTTCTAAATTTTTTTTTTTTTAACGTTTATTTATTTTTTTGGGACAGAGAGAGACAGAGCATGAACGGGGGAGGGTCAGAGAGAGAGGGAGACACAGAATCGGAAACAGGCTCCAGGCTCTGAGCCATCAGCCCAGAGCCCGACGCGGGGCTCGAACTCACGGACCGCGAGATCGTGACCTGGCTGAAGTCGGCCGCTTAACCGACTGCGCCACCCAGGCGCCCCAAGACATGCCTCTTCTAAAACCCTCAGTGATTTTACAAAACTTCTGTTGCCAGCCAGTCCGTTAGACCAGAGCAGGCTGGCATGCCCGTGACTGTTCTCACTTGTAGTTCTTTCCGTCTTGTTCACAAGATGGGCCGAGGCTCCCCAGCCCCCCGGGACGGCGTGCTACCTAACTGAAGCGTTGAAAAGAAGTGTGTTACGTTCCAGGGGGGGCTATACGTGAATCAAAGTACTGCAGTCAGCGTTTCACATGCGAGACAGAAACACGAGCTTGTGTTCGGGTGTCTGACACGGGGCCGAAAGCCATTTCATTGGCTCCAAGGGCGTTGGTGACAGCATCGGACACACGTGCTTGTATCAGAAAACGGTCAGATGTGACGCAAGTGCCCTTTCAGAGGCTTGAGAGATTTAGCACAACTTTTTAAGGAATTGATCTCAAACGGGAATCATCTTTTTGGTCTTACCCTCGTCCACTGTTAAGATAATTTTGATGAATAAATTGGGTTATGCTTTCAGTGAAAAAAAAGGAATTCTTTCCTTCCTTTGTAAGGTTATTTTAGCCTTGGTGTCTTCTAGATTTAAGTATAATCAATTGCTTATTTCCCATTCCCCATTTGTTGGGAACATTTTATAAGTAGGGAGGACATTCTCCCCACTTTCTCCTTGGAAACGAATGGCTGGACTGTGTGTTTCCCTGTTCCCGTGACCCCCCCCCCCCCAACCTTTATTGCCACATCTTTGTTTATCTCAAGAAAAAACTGATCTCACATCCTTTAAACTACTTATGAAACCTTCCAAAATCGTAATTAAGTTTTCTTAGAAGCTATGAAAACTTATCCCAACAAAGATTGAATACAGTGTTGGGTTTGAGGACCGGAAGAGATTTGTTAATCCTTTAGACGTTCCTGTTTTTGGAGTTAGAATCATATGCTGAAGTAGGACCTAGCTCTCTGTGGTACAGCCTGAGTGTTTGTGCTTCAGAGCCGGTGAATGAAAACTGAAAGTAAGACTTTTTGCAGCCTTTGCTCCAGTATTCAGTCTCAGTTTCCATGTTGAGAGTATTTAATTTGAGTTAAAACTGTGGTTTCTGAGCTTTAAATAAATCTTCTTCTGTAATTTAGAACTATATATTGAACAAATGTGATTTAGTTACTTAATTTCATGCTGAAGAAAATTCCATTTTTTTCCTACTCACATCACCTGTTTTTGGACCATTTTGAGGATTGAAATTGTACTTGAGCTGATATCCTCTTTGTGGGAAATGTCTTGAACGAAGCACGCACGTGAAGTGCACCCCCACACTTGGAGAGAGACGTGAGCTCCAGGCGTTGTGTGAGGTTAGTGTCTCCACTGGCCCGTGTGTCAGGATTCGCTTCAGCGAAACGACACACAGGCTTCTGTTTTCTCGTTGCGTTTCTTGTGCTGCACAGCCCTGGACCCTCTCCCTACGTTAATAATCGTCAGAGAGAAAGATGCTACTGGTGGGAGGGAGAAGAGGTCTCGTTCCTTTATTTCAGGAATTCCTTTATTTCGGGTGAGGTTTGACCAAGTCTTGGCCATCCGAGGAGCAGCTCTTGGCTTTGCTTTTTGTAGATGTGATCCTGGCGAGCCTGGTGCCGGCACGCCTCTCTCCGCCCGGCGCTTTGACAGCCCAACCCCCGTCTTCTCCTTAGTGATTTTGACCGGACATCAGTTCACCCGTCTGGTCACTGCCACGTTTTACAGGATCCTTCTTTTTAATCTTTGCCCACTCCTGTTAAAATCATGCTGGTCTGCAAGAGTAAGGGTGCGTGGAGGTGAGGTTAGAACACGAGCTTGACCGTTGTGCTGGTAACTGGAGTGCTTAGAACATACACCCTCCACAAATCCACACTCCTCCGGTCCTAGCGTGTCTTAGCAGTCCGCTCTGCGCAGATGCCCGGCAAGGTGGGAGGGGTCCGGCGAGGTTGTCTTTGGAGCCCCGGTGGCTGTGCAGAGCAGAGACTCCTAGCCTCCTAATGGTTATACTGCTTTTGAAGGTTCCAGGTCTGTGCAGCACAGTGTGGGACTCCAAGAGTGTGGATCTATGGAGGCATTGTATTTGGAGGACTCCAGTTACAAGTAAGTAACCTAGCTTCCCTGTTGGCCCCTGATCAGAGCAGAGGCTCTGGACCGATGTGACCCAGGTCACTGCCAAGGATCCGCAGGAGTCTCTTTTTGTTTTGTTTTCACACCTAATGAGGACATAGTGTTTTCAACTCTGCTTCAGTTACCATCTTGGTGTATCTGTAGCACCGAGCCCAGCGGCTGACACCGTGGATGATAAGTCATGTTTGTTAGATGAATGGAAGCCTAGATCGTGAGATTTGTGCGTGCGTGTGTGTGTGTGTGTACACGCATGTGCATGTGTGCTATGCTTACCAGTGAAACCTCACAAGCGTGTTTTTGTCGGTGCGGACCGCAGGCCCTCGACACCCCGTGCTCAGCCCTCTCATTTGCCAGTCGGGTGCATGAGTTTCTGTTTCGTAGAAGAAGAGGCCCTCCTTTGCCTGATTCTGTCCCAGATACCTTCCTTTCTCTTCTCATTGGCTACAGGGGGAAAGTGTCAAAAAGTCTTGTTGTCTTTTCCAAAGAAGAGTAAGATATCACGAAGGATAAATTAATGTTTATAGGGCGCATGAGGTTCATTTCAGACGAAGCAGACCTAAAGGAGGTGGAGGGGAGGCCTCAGCAGAGATGGTCACGTGAGCTTTGGAGCCGATCGGTGCTCAGGGGGTCACATTCGGTGCCTTCAGGCTGCTCTCTGGTCCTCGACGGGGACGGTGTCCTGGAAATTCTTGGCAGTTTCCTTCTGCCTTAGCGGTAGTGACTAGGACTGTAGGGTCATATTTTTACTCTTCTCGTCCTGTTTTGTTTTTTCTCTACGTTATACTTAAGCAGAGTGTATTTACGTATATAAAGATATTTAGAAACTATAGAAGCCTTGCCATGAAATGGGAACAAAAGATTCTCTGATTATCTTGATGCAATTTCAAAAGTGGGGGCGATGTAGACGCTGATGATGACAGACGCAGTTCCTCTATGAAAGCCGCTCTTCCTGTCCCAGCAGAACCGGGCTTATCTAGCTCCACCGCTGATGTGTTCATTCTTCTCTTTTGCAGAACTTAATGCTACAACTGGAAGCCTGCCTTCGACGACACCCATGTCTCCGTCGGCCATATCTACTCAGAACCTGGTCATGTCTTCATCAGGGGCGGGGGGAGATGCCAGCGTCACGCTGACTCTGGCCGATACTCAGGGCTTGCTCTCCGGAGGACTGGACACGGTCACACTCAACATTGCTTCTCAGGTAGAGCACGGCCTTTCCTTCATGGAGACTACCCTTTAGTTCTTTCTTTCCTAAGTGTGTATTCTGATCGTCTGTTTCAAAATTGTTTTTTTTTTTTCCTGATGAAAATACAAGTAGTATGTTCAATGCACAAGGGAGAGAACAAGAACATTCCGATAATACAGAAAACTGTTTTCAAAAAATCCTCCTCCCCAGGGGCGCCTGGGAGGCTCAGTCAGATGGGCATCTGACTCTTGATTTCTGCTCGGGTCGCAATCCCAGGGTCATAGAGTCAAGCCCCAAGTCGGGCTGTGTGTTGAGGGTGGAGCCCGCTTGCCATTCCCTCCCTCTCCCTCTGCCCCTCTTCTGCTCGCAGGCGCTCACGCTGTCTCTCTCTGTGTCTCTCTCTTCCCCCGTCTCAAAAAAGAAAAAAAAAAATCCACTGCCCAAACGGAACTAAGATTAATGAGTTAGTCTATATATCCTTGTAAACCTTCACGCGTTAACGTTTCTACAGAAACGAGTTCGTGTGTACGTTGCGTGGTGGGAACCTCTCGCCGGCTACTGCTCGGTGAATATCTTCCCCATCAGTGATTTCAGGAATACGCAGTTTTCGAGTGGCTCCGCAGCATGTAGCTCTAGGAGTTTATTGAGGGGCGTCCTGTGGCCCTCAGGGGCCCCACAGGTGGTGGAGGGATCTCACGCTCTCAGTCACCGTGTCCTTCGATGAGTCAGCAGGTGGCGGTGCTGGATTGCAGGTGTGCGTTTTGAATAGTGCGTTGAGCTGGGACACCGCCACACGTCTTGGTTGAGTTGGAAAAGCCACGATACGGTAGAACGAAGGTAATTAAGGAGAACCTAGTTTCCCTCTGACCGCCTGGCTCCGAACCCCCTAGGACGCAGAGCGCGTTCGGGCAGCACCATCGCTCTGCCCCCGGCGGCCCTGTGCGGAAGGGTACTTACCGGGCCTCCGGGACGACAGTGTCCCGGACCCCATCATGCCAGGCGCACGCTGGCTGTTTTGACTCTGCAAACTGACTTCCCTCTTCTAGGTTCTAGTTCTTTCCATTTGTAAAAGAGGGATGTTTCCCGCCTCGCCCCCTGGCCAGTGCTGAGCCAGTTTCCGGCCGTACGAACACAGGCCGTCGCGCTTGCAAAGTGCTCGCGGGCTGCTGGCCAGTGGCCCTGTCGGGGCCCCCGGGGTGACACGCACGCGGTGCCGGCGCTGCCCGGGCGCCCACCTGGGAGGGCCATTTGGAAGCCAGCGTCCATGAACCTCATCCTCACTGAGTGGCCTTCTGTGGAAAAGCGTGTGGTGGGCGCTGTGAGCGCGGGGGGGGGGGGGGGCACCTGCTGAGTTCTGTGCTGCGAGTCCTTGCTCACATCGTGTGACAGTTATGTGTTCTCACGTGTTACTCAGCACCTGTTTGTCATGACACAGTCACCCTTCTGAATACCGAAAATTAGCATTGTGTTGGGGGGGGGGGCGCCTGAAAATTAGCATCCTGATGTGGGAGGGGGCGCCTGAAAATTAGCATTGTGTTGTGGGGGAGGCCTGAAAATTAGCATTCTGATGTGGGGGGGGGCGCCTGAAAATTAGCATCTGTTGTGGGGGGAGTGCCTGGGTGGCTCAGTCGGTAGAGCATCAGACTCGATCTTGGGGTTGTGAGGTCAAGCCCTCTGTTGGGTGTGGAACCTACATATATACGTATATGGGGCACGGGGGGTAGCCGTCTTAAGAGGTCCATGTGCTGTGTTTTCTTTCTAGATGCAGGATGCAGGGAGCCTGATTTCTGGTGAATCGCTGAGTGTTGTTATTTCCTACCCTGATTCTAGCGCGTCCGTCACAGGGCTGGGTTTGGGTTATCCGTGATCTGGGGCGGGCGGGTAGGGAAGGAGGCTGCGCAGAAAGTACCTTTTACGCACTTACTCTGCGAAGAACAGACTGCCGGTCCAGGTCCACGATGCCATAAAGGGCCTTAGTTTATTTGCTCCACCTTCGACTTGCTGCTAAGCTGCCGATTTTATATTCACACGGTGGTAGCTGTAAATAGGACCTTGTATCACGGTCGCCATTCAAAGCCTGACGTACGTGTGGTGCTGCCTTGCCCTTGACCGGCTGTGGCCAGTGCTCGGCCTCGGCGACATGACTGCCATCCTGTTGCATTTCTCTCCAGCCCCCAGGCCGTGTCCCCGTGTGCACTTCTAGCCACGTAGTTCTGGAAGCAGCGTAAGGTAAAAACTATTCAAGGTGCAGATTTTAATGGAATTCAGTGCCTTTGAATAAGTTTTGCGGGGTGGGGTCAGTTTTGATGAGAAAGAGCCAGGGAACCATTTGTTTTTCTGATTATGGGTTTATTTTCTGTTTGTTAAATTAGATCGCTTTGTTTTTTGCAACAGTAGTATTACTGATCTCCAAGAGAAATTCTGTAGTTTTAATTTGAATCTTTCCTGTCGGCTGCCAAACTTGGATTCACAATGATTTAAAACTGAAAATATGAAAAGAAAAACAGAACAAACCTGTCTTAGCTTTAGGAGTGTAATTTTTCTAAGTGTAATGAATTGTTGTACAAATAAAACCATCATTTGCAAGAGGTCAGTGAACATCTATGGAAGTGTCTATAAATATGTAAATTATTAGGATTGATTATGACTATAAAAACGTGACCTGGAAATCAAAGGTATTTGTGAGAAATTAATCGTTCTAGCAGTAAGTGTTGCATACAGGCGAGAGTCACTAAGCCGCAGAAGTTGAATGGCTTAATATTAGTCCCTTAAGACTGTTCACAACATGTGCTGCTTGAATTCAGTGAGGAAATAAGTGAGAGCAGTGAGAAGGAGCTGCTGTCTGCAGGTGAAAGTCACACAGCACGTGGAAGATCAGGGTCCCCCTAAAGGCACGGAAAGGACACGAGATTGTGAACACGTGAATTACAATTTAAAGAGGCAGTATATTTAAAAAGTAGTACACTTTTTTGAGTGTCATTTTTGTATTTTTCTGTGTCTGTTTATAAAGTCCACAAAAGAAAATGGTTCTCAAAGCAAAAAGCGGTGGTCTTAAGTAGTTTACTTATGTCGTATCGTTAAATAGTTTTTAGCCAAGGGTCGAAGTTGAGTCTGTCGTAGCAGAAGGTTTGGAACGAACACATTTCTGTAAGACCACGATTAATCGTAATTTAAAACTTGCAACTAGCCCAACTAGAGAAGAATATTTTGTGGGGTAAATGATCATTCTGAGACCGAAAAGAATTAGTTTATTTAAAAATACAATGTGTGGAAGCCAAAGTTAGAATACAGTGATTGACACACACTTGGATTAAGAAGCGACTTTGTAGTTACTCCACTAGGAGAAGTATTAAAAGAAAAATTGGTGAGTTACGAAGATTCCTCTTTCAACTGCAAACCTGAAGTTAGGTTTTCTTTCCAAATGTTGGACTGTTGTTGGTGGGGGTGGGGATCAGGCCCAGGGTGTGTCACCGCTAGGTGGCTAAGTGTGACAGTTTTTTTTGTTTGTTTTTAAAAATTTTTTTTTCATGTTTATTTTTGAGAGAGAGAGAGAGAGAGAGAGAGACAGAGCATGAACAGGGGAGGAGCAGAGAGAGAGGGAGACACAGAATCCAAAGCAGGCTCCAGGCTATGAGCTGTCAGCACAGAGCCCGATGAGGGGTTGGAACCCATGAATTGCAAGATCATGACCTGAGCCGAAGTCGGACGCTTAACCGACTGAGCCACCCAGGCGCCCCTAAGTGTGACAGTTTTATAAGGAAATGCAAGCATACGTTTAAAACTCTGTTCAAGAAAGCAGAGTGATTCTTCAGCATTTATTCTGAAAACAAAAAAAAAGTAACTGATTCTTGATGGGAATTCTATTTTATATGAATTCTTGTGGGTTTTGGTTTCTTGTTTGTTCGTTTGGTTTTTATTAATTAACTCTGTTAGTACAGACAACTGGCCCGGTACAAAACATAGGAAACTTCGTGGTTAGACATGTAAATGTGGTTTTCCGGGTCTTAATAAGAAGTCAGAATTTGACAGTGCGGTGAAGCGGACACTGACAAGTCTGATTGGAGACTCTCGATATGAAAAGCAGCCGGTTCTGAAGTAATGGGACTTGTTTTAGCCCGGGCTGCTAATTCCAGCTCCTCTGCTTCCTTCCTGTACGTGTCTCGTCCTGGTCCTGGCTTGTTCTAACTCTCGCGGCATTTTCATTGAGGCGCAGCGTTTATTGTAGTTCATTAAGAGTTCTACAGGGAATTGAGGCCATGAGCTGCTACGAATATATTCCTGGTGAGATTAGCACATGGGAATATTAAATTAGGTTGACTTAGAGGGACCTGACAGGGAGTCAGATTTGCCGTCATACCAAGTCTCACCCATCAGTGTGGCAACTCTTGGTAATTTTGCAGCAGTATTTCCCAGACTTGTTTGCACGTGACAATCCTTGGCTCTCGTCCTGCAGGGTTGATTCAGTAGTAGTGGGTGGGGCTGGAGTCTGGTAGTGGTCCCCTCCCTCCCCGTGACTCTCCTGCAGCCCTCGGCCCAGCAGCGTTCAGGTGCTTGCAAAACCCACGTGTGCTTGAGAGCGAGAATTCCTGTAACTTCTAACACAGTGCGAGCCAAATATAGCAAAGAAACACACTGTAAGTAATACTGCAAAGCGAAAATAAATGACTTTCAGATGGCGTCATTTTAGCAGAGTCAGGTCACTGCATTCATGAGTGTGGCTGATGGTTGAGCATTTATTTTACTAGATGCTTGGTTTTTATGTATTAAAAAAAATTTGAATATTCATTTATTTTTGAGAGCACGCGAGAGAGAGCAGGAGCAGGGAAGGGGCAGAGAGAGAGACACACACCCACAGAATCTGAAGAGGCTCCAGGCTCCGAGCTGTTAGCACAGAGCCCGACATGGGGCTCGAACTCAGAAGCTGCGAAATTGTGACCTGAGCTGAAGTTGGACGCTTAATCGACTGAGCCACCCAGGTGCTCCTGAATGCTTGATTTTTAAATCAGGGTGTATACATTAAGAGGACTTAATATTAGCAGTTGAACCACCAACAGTAAGCTAGTAAGTTACGTTGTGTTTGGGGTTCTTTTCATTAAACTTTTTATTTTGAGATAATTATCGACTCGTCGTCAGTTTTAGGAAAGGATACGGGGCTGGTATCCCCAGTGGTAGTATCTTGTAAAGCTGCAGGGGCAGTATCACAGGACCTTCCAGCCCACAAGTTCCAGCCCACAAGGTCCCTCACGTTTGATTTCCTGCATCCCCTTCCCCTGACAATTGCTCGTCTGTCCCCCGCTTCTGTGATTTTGTCCCTTCGGAACAAAAGGAGTTGCGATTTGTCCTTGAAAATCCTATAGAAGCTGAGTATCTCAGAGGCCTTAGCTTTCTTTGAGAGTATATGGATTTACTGAGCCAACGCTGGTTCTTAGGTGTATCAGAATTTCTGGCCAGCAGTTGCATTTGTCTTTGATGGGTAAAATTACGAAATGTGAATTTATTAATTTTGATTGATGCCATTCCCCCAAATCGGGTGGTTTGGCGAGAGGGCAGGCAGAGCCGGCCGCAGACAAGGCACCACTGTGCAGGAGTCACCAGTACTTGAAGGGAGCCTTATCGAACCGTCTTCCCCACCGGAGGGGGATAGCGAGCAGGAATCTCTGTGGATGTAGATCAGAACTTTTCAAAATACGTCCGTGTAAAAAAATTTGATATATGGAGACACCTAAAATATCATTTTGTTTTTTTTTGTAAAGGTGCCTGCAGAAAGCAGAGAATCCAAATCAATTTAAGACACTCCTTTTGTCTAGAATCTATGACGACGTCCTTGTAAATTTATGTTCTGCCCCATGTTTCCCTGTGTGCCTTGGGAAGTGTCTTTCCACAGGAAGTGGACCTAAAATTCCTTCACTGCCTTCTCAGTCCGTTTTCCACCGCCCACCCCTGCTCAAGTCTCTGCCCCATTGGAGCACAGCTCGTGCAGTGTCCCAAAGACACAAGAACAGCCCTTGTCTTCAGCCGTGGGGGACCTGTGACACGGGCCACGTTCTTTACGACCCAAGTTCTCTTGGAGACTCCTGGCCCCTTCGTGCGTGGGCATTGGCTCTTGAATCCTTGTGTTTCACGCACACGTTCTGATCACGGGTCGGCCGTGTTGGAGTCTGTGCTGATTCGGCAGCCCGTGCTGTGTGTGTGCGACGTTTGCGTGGCTCCCGCGCTGGCGTGTGCGGTCGGCCCGCCGGGTGCAGTGGGAGGTGTGCTGGAGCAGGGGAAGGCTCAGAGCAGCTGGTGGGCCACAGCAAAATGGAATGTGTGGTGTTTTGGGTTTTTTTTTAAAGTTGATTTTGAGAGAGAGAATGAGCAGGGGAGGAGCAGAGAGAGAGGGAGACACAGAATCCAAAGCAGGTTCCAGGCTCTGAGCTGTCAGCACAGAGCCCCATGTGGGGCTCGAGCCCATGAACCGCGAGATCATGACCTGAGCTGAAACCAAGAGTCAGATGCTTAACCAACTGAGCCACCGGGCACCCCCGAAACGTGTGTTTTTAAGCACGAGTGCTTATGATATATATATATATATATATATATATATATATATATATATATATATATTTACAACTTTGTTGAGATATAACGTGTGTGCTGTAGCGTTCACTTGTTCAACTTAAAGGATACAACCTACCGGTCTTTAGTGTGTTTACAGAGTTGCACACCCACGACCACATCTAGTTTGGGAACATATCATCACCTCAGAAATGTGGCACCGTGAGCAGCTCGCGGTCACCCCCATGTCACCCCTGCCCACCTCTCGCTGTCTCCCCCGCCCCTGACAAGCACCAGGCACTCTCCCCTTCTGTGGACGCACCTGTTTGGGACGCGTCACATGAGTGGGTCTGCACCGGCCCCCCTCACTCAGCGTCTTCTGTTTCCACGGCTCACCCTTCTCGTGGCTGAAAAAAGCGTAGATACACCTCGGTTTACAACCCCTTCTTGGTTGCCATGAACGTTCGTGCATAAGTGTTTTTGTTTCCCTGGGGCAGATACCTGGGACGGAGCTGCCCGGTCGCCTGCTGATTCTGTGGTTGTTCCCGAGGGCCTGCCAGCTCATTTTCCACAGTAACGGCTCCCGAAGCCATCTTTTAAATTCTTCCTGAGTTTGATAACGGTACGGCCTCTAACACAGTCTGTCTTCAGCAGGGTCAGCAGTTCCCAGCCTTACTCACGGATCCCTCGCTCTCCGGCCAAGGGGGGGCGGGCTCCCCACAGGTCATCTTAGTGAGCCACACCCCCCAGCCCTCCTCCACTGCTGGCGAAGACATCACCTACCAGGTACGTCGCTCACACTCAGCCCCAGGTGCTGACACACGGACCGAGAAGGGCTGGTCCCTCCGGGGGTGGGGGGGCGGCGTCTGCACCCACGCGGGGATAAGGAGTGGGCACTGCGGGGCAGCCAGTGGTGAGCGGAGGACACTGGTCTCGTCCGGGCCGTGATATGTTGCTTGTTGGGTGGGCTTTCCGTATTGCAGAGTCATGTAGAAACAACTCGTGAGTCTGGTTGTAAATTTATTCCTCTGGCCAACCGATCCGACTTCACTTGGCCATTTACCTGCGTTTAGTTCTTTTCATAGGTTTTCTTGTCAAGCCTTTGCTGATTGTTTTAAGTCTGGTTATACTTTTTCATGCATCACACCTATATGTGTCTGCATGACCTATTTGTCATTTGACCAGTTTTGTACTTAAAATGCACGTTTTCAGGGTCTAAGATTTAGTGAATGATAGTTCTAAATATACAAGAATCTAAAAGCTCTTTCCTTAAAACTTTTCAAAGTTAAAGTACAGATAATAAATACTGACTGTAAGCAGCATTACATTTTATGCAATTTTAGCAAGTAAGTTTTCAAGAAAATTTCTCATTGGCCTTTCAATGGGATGAGGACTCCTTTATTTTTATTTTTTTTTTATTTTTGAAAGAGAGCACAAGTGGGGGAGGGGCAGATGGAGAGAGAGACACAGATTGTGAAGCAGGCTCCAGGTCTGAGCTGTCAGCACAGAGCCCCACGTGGGGCTTGAACTCGTAAAACCATGAGATCATGACCTGAGCCGAAGTCAGATGCTTAAGTGGGCCACTCAGGCGCCCCCCGAGGACTCCTTTGTGTTGAAGAATTGAGACACGGTCAGCCTCATGCAGCTGCATGTCAGCGCGGGTCATGGTAGCCCACTTGTCTCTGGGGCTCTCGGGCTGTGCTGCCCGTGGAGGACGGCCTGGGGAGGCTCCCCATCTGATCTTTCACTTGTGGTCCCAGCGATAGGGCGCCGCCTCGAGTCTTCATGTCTTGTGATGGCGTCCAGTTACCATAGCTACTGGGAAGGACCAGCGGAGGAACAGAGGCACGTCAGCGCCATTAGCTCCCAGGGTCTGTTTCAGGGACTGCACTTTTTGCATCATTTGCTTTAATCGTGTGGTTTGTTTTTGTTTTAATTTTTTTTAATGTTTATTTATTTTTGAGAGAGAGAGAGAGATAGAGCACGAGCAGGGGAGGGGCAGAGAGAGGGGGAGACACAGAATCTGAAACAGGCTCCAGGCTCCGAGCTGTCAGCACAGAGCCCGACGCGGGGCTCGAACTCACAAACCGCGAGATCATGACCTGAGCCGAAGTCCGACGCTCAACCGACTGAGCCACCCAGGCGCTTTGGTCTGATTTATTCCAGGGGTTTTCAGACTTTTTTTGACTCACAACAAATATATTTTATGCGCTGATCTGAATACACAGTGTGTCCTTGTTTCTTTGCTTTGCACACACCGTCACACGTAGAAACGTGTACGCCTAACAGGCACCATGAAGTGACACCTATTTATGGCACGTGATGCAACTGCATCATCTTTGTGCCTCTCATGTTTTCTATTTTGTTTTTTCATTCCATTCTTTTTTTTTTTTTTATTACGGCACAGATTAATAATATTAGAGCACCTTGTAGAAATCTTTTCTTGTTAGGTGTTTAAATTTTATCCATTTCTGTATATTACAGTATTATGAAAAAGTACTTGATAAACTAGAACAAAAATGTTGAAAAATCCCATCAATTATCTTTATAACTATTTCTGATTTTCTTCCACTAAATTGTCCTATATAAGTTTTCACCTGCAAAACCAAAGTCTTTTTTATAAAAGTGAGTAGTAAACTCCTCTGGCTTTATTTATTCTCCGGGTGCTAATAGCATCCCATTAAAATGATTTGAAAACCTAATTCGTTGTGGTTAAAGTTTGGAGAAAATGCTCTCATCCAATCAAAAGCTAAAAACACCTTCTACTAAGTATTGTTTATATTGCACTTTGCTGAGAAACATCTTCAGCCAAGGCAGCAGCATTGTGGGGGCAGTGTCCTTTATACTTGTCTCTGCTAAAACTACTATCACGAATAGCATTTCCTGAGTACGTGCTGTAAGCCAGGCGTTATTCTCAGGACCTTTCATGGGTTACCTCATCGAGCCGTCACCAGCCCTGATAGTTATGGTTGACCGGATGAGGAAGCCAGGGACAGGGTGGAGAAGCTCTCTCCAGAGCAGCCGGGACGTCAGGTGGGAGCCGAATTTGCACCTGGGAGGTCACGTGTGCGGAACCCCGTTCCGTTCTCTAAACTCTGCCCCGAGTGCGAGAGCGGGCCGGTCAGATAGGATGCCTGGGTCCCCGCCGCCCCCCCTAGGGTGACAGACGACACTCGGGGCTGAGCGTGCCTGTGTCGAAGGGTGCCTCTGTCGCTCTGCTGCAAGCCGCAGCCGTGGAGTAACGCCCGGGCTTTCCGGCCCCACCGCAGGTCACTGACGTCTCTGCCGGCCTGGCCCAGGGCGGGCCGCCCGAGAAGGAGGCCCGGCTGCACCAGTGCGTGGAGTGTGGCCGTGGCTTCGCGTCGGCCGCCATGCTGCTGCAGCACAGCAAGGAGGTACACGGCCGGGAGCGCATCCACGTGTGTCCCGTGTGCAGGAAGGCCTTCAAGCGCGCCACTCACCTCAAGGTAGGCTCCCCCGCGGCCCGGCTGCCGTCCCCCAGCACCGCCACCCCCTCCGAGGGTGACCGACGCGATTCGGTGGAAGTCCTGAATCTCACCGGTGGAAAGAAAAGGGTAACAAATGTGTCGAAGGCACCCGGGAATTCTCTGGAAGAGCTCCCGGCGGCCAGAGCTGGAACAGTTGCAGCAAGAAAAGGTATAAGGTAGCATTGGGTTATAACCCACGGCGCACGATAAATCCCCGCGAGTCCTCGCGGAGGTAAATGTGCTTGGAGAAGCTAATGGCCAGGAAGAGGAGACAAACCCAAGCAATTTGTGTGGACACCGCCCTCGGGGCGTCCCCTCCTCCTTCCTTCTTCCCCAGGGCGCACGAGGATGCGCGAAAAACAGTTAAGTGTGCCTGGGAGGGGCTGACAGGTGAGACGTCAGCCACGTGGTGAAGCTTGTCCACGGTCACGGAGCAGGCTGTGCACCCCTGATAGTCTGGGACCGGGACACCTCCTTACCCCCTAAGCCCAGAGCCACGGTCCCATCACGGGAAACATTTCAGACGGTTCTCAGTCGACGAACATCCTGCAGAATAGCTGAGCGGTGCTCCTAAAAACCGTCAAGGTCACGGGCAACGAGGGAGGGCAGAGGCCCTGGAGAGCCGCACAGCTGGTGCCCGAGGGCGGCGGGGTCGGCCTGCTGTGTCCGACCTGCGGGGTGGGGCCCCGGGTGGGCTGTGCCGCGGACGTGATCCCGTGGCTGTGTTGCCTTTCCTGTCACAGGTCTGTGGTCCCGGCGTGACCTCAGGTGTCTTGTGTGGTCGTTAACAGGAACACATGCAGACGCACCAGGCCGGCCCTTCCCTCAGCTCCCAGAAGCCCAGAGTGTTCAAGTGTGACACCTGTGAGAAGGCGTTCGCCAAGCCCAGCCAGCTGGAGCGGCACAGCCGTATCCACACAGGTAACTGGGCCGCGCCGTCGGGCTGGGCGCCGGGCGCTGGAGCGCCGCCGAGGAAAGGGGATCGCGGCACACGTGCCCTGTGGAGCTGGGCCTGCACGCTGCCGTCGGTCCCTTGGCCCGCTGGCTTCCGCAGGCCACAGAGTTTGTGGTTTCCTGGGCGACCACAGAACTCAGGACGCATGAGGCGCCGGCTGCTGCGTCCTCTGGGGCTGGGCCCGCATTCGGGGGCGTTCCTTCCCTTCCCCTACATCCTCAGGCTTCTCCGTGCGGACGTCCTGTCCCCACCTGAGCCTGCTCGGGTCTGTCCCTGCCTCTCCCGCGCCGTGACGCGCCACCCGCCCTGATCCGGCCCGGTGGCCTCCGCCTCAGCGCCTTCCCTGCTCCGCCGAGGCCTGGTCTGCCTCCGCGCCGGCCGGGTGGAGACCCTGGGGGGCAGGCGGACGTGGCCGTCTCGTGCCCTCTGAGGACCTGCAGCTGCGCCTGCTGTCCGGTGACTGGCACTACTGTGCGCGACCTGTGCTGGCCTCCAGGTCTCCCTCCGCCCGCCCTCCTCTGACTCCTCTTCAGGTGTCAGCCCGGACACCACCCCCCACGAGGCCTCTGCGCCCTTCGGTGCCCCTGGCCGGCCCCGTCTGCGCCCCTCCCGGCCCCGGGCTCTGGTGTCCTTGGGGACGTCCCCGGTGGTCCGCACAGGCCGGCACTCGGCAGTGTGGGAGTGAAAAACAGCGAGGCCGTACCTGCTCGTGTATTTACGCGCTAAGGGGCTTTCCCAACGAGCCGGGTGCGTACGGAGGTGTGGAGAGCCCGCTGCTGGCACGTCGCCCTGTGCGCTGCGTGCCGCTTTCCGGGACCGCCCCCTTCCCGCGGGCGCTCCGTCTGCAAACCAGCGGAGAGCCCCGTGCAGCCTCCGGTCCCTGCGGCGGCCGCCTCTGCTCTGGCAGGGTGTGTGTGGGCCCACAGGGACGATCCCCCTCCGGGTCCCCCGAGTCCGCTCCAGTGGCTGTAATGACGTCTGTGATACCGTTCCCTCTGTGTGAGGGAGCACCGTCACAGGTACAACGTCCTCGCATGCAGAGTCCCGGGGATTACGGCAGGACAGCGTCGGAGCCCTTTCACGGCTCTGCCTGGCACCGGTGAGCCGTGGTTGAGACCTTCTGTGTCTCAGCCACTGGGTAGCAGGGACAGACTTAGAGCGACACCCTGGGAGCAGAGCAGGTGATCTCTGAGCCACTACGCGGTGCTTCCTGCTGACACGTGGTCCAGGAAGGCTGCGCCGGGAGAGCGGACAGACCCCTGACCAGGAGGCAGCCGTGCAGAGTCCACGGGAAGGAACCTTGTAGGCCCAGAGGAAGGGGTCGTGCCCTGGGGGCTTCGCGGTGGCCCGGCGTGTGGGGCAGAGGCAGGGACGGTGAGGGGCAGGGCTGCGGCCGGAGCGGGCACTGGAGACGAGCCCACTGCCAGACAGGCTTGCGGCAGGAGGCCAACATGGAAGCTTTGCCTTCGGTTTTCAGTTTCTACATTAACTCAAAAGCAGCTAAAATGACATTTGAGAAAATACTAGATAAACTATCCTTTTAATTGAGTGGCTTTGATGTTCTCCGTACTTAATGTTTTCTTGCCTTACTGCCTAAGGTGTATTAGCAACATTTTGTGTAAGCCATGGGTGCTCTACTTTTATTTCCGGATGCTTCTAGGAGTTGCAGTAGCTTTTGATTCAGGTTTTAGTTTGGGTCTCGCTGTGGGGTACATTCACACTAGCACTCTGTGTAGACTGCTCAGGACGCTTTCCCTGTGTGTGCCCTCGGGTGCGGCGTCGCGGGGGGCGGAGGGGGGCGCTCACGTGTGTGCAGCGTCCAGGAGGGCGCTCACGTGTGTGCGTCCCCCCAGGGGAGCGGCCGTTCCACTGCACGCTCTGCGAGAAGGCCTTTAACCAGAAGAGCGCGCTGCAGGTGCACATGAAGAAGCACACGGGCGAGAGGCCCTACAAGTGTGACTACTGCGTCATGGGCTTCACCCAGAAGAGTAACATGAAGCTGCACATGAAGCGGGCGCACAGCTACGCCGGTAAGGCCCGCCCCCGCCTGCTACAGCCTGTCCCCCCCCCGCCCGCCACGGCCTGTCTCCCCCCCTGCCCCCCCCCCACGGCCCATCTCCCCCCCCGCCCCCCACCCCCCCCACGGCCCGTCTCCCCACCCTGCCCCCCACCCCCCCCCACGGCCCGTCACCCCCCTGCCCCCGCTGTGCCCCCCCCCGCCCGCCACACCCGTCTCCCTCCCCTGCCCCCCACCCCCCCCCATGGCCCGTCTCCCCCCCTGCCCCCCACCCCCCCCCCACGGCCCGTCTCCCCCCCTGCCCCCCACCCCCCCCCACGGCCCGTCTCCCCCCCTGCCCCCCCACCCCCCCCACGGCCCGTCTCCCCCCCCGCCCCCCACCCCCCCCACGGCCCGTCTCCCCCCCGCCCCCCACCCCCCCCCACGGCCCGTCTCCCCCCCCGCCCCCCACCCCTCCCACGGCCCGTCTCCCCCTGCCCCCCACCCCCCCCCCCACGGCCCGTCACCCCCCCCGCCCGCCACGGCCCGTCTCCCCCCCTGCCCCCCACCCCCCCATGGCCTGTCTCCCCCCCTGCCCCCTGCCCCCCCCATGGCCTGTCTCCCCCCCCTGCCCCCCCCCACGGCCCGTCTCCCCCCCCGCCCCCCACCCCCCCCATGGCCCGTCTCCCCCCCTGCCCCCCACCCCCCCCGCACGGCCCGTCTCCCCCCCTGCCCCCCGCCCCCCCACCACGGTCCATCTCCCTCCTGGTCCTTGGTGGCCCGCACAGCACCTGGCTTTGCCAGGGAGGCAAGGGGAGCACATGGCCTCGCCGTGGCCACCGTGGACACTGCCAGCTGGGCGGGAGGCCCGAGCTGGAAACGTGCAGGCGGCCCGTGCTTCTGTGTCTCGAGATCATGGTTGTTCAGGACAGCGGGTCCGGGAGCCAGCGGGACGGGCCTTCACCTGGGGCGGGGCATCCGGAGAGGGAGCCTTTGTTGTCACACAAACATTCTGTGCTGCTCCTCCTGTGAGGAGGCCACGCCCGCCGTATTGGTGGGATTCATGATTAATCGCTCACCACGGCCCGCGTTGACGTAATCGTCCGGCAGCGAGTGTGCACGGCAAGGGCCGTTCATTCACATTCCAAGAGCGGAAGTTGTCACCCCCATAATTATTTAAGCTGCAGCTCAAATGATTTTTCCAGTGGGACGGAAAGCAAACCAATTTAGAGATCTCTGGTCTCTGTTTAATCGTCTCTGTGTAAAGGTGAGTAGCCGTGTGCCGCTGGCCCAGCCCCCGCCTGCTCTTTCCCGTCTGTGCTGCAGGAAGCGTGCAGGAGCCCGTGGCCCCGCAGGAGCCCGGAGCGGAGGAGCTGAGCCGCACCCTCCAGCTGGAAGACGTGGTGCAGGAGGCCGCGAGCGAGTGGCAGGCCTTGGCCGGTGTGTTCTGACGCACCCGTCCCCGCCTGGAGGGCCGTCCCTCGCGTCGCGTGTCGCGGAAGAACAGAGCGCTTGGAGTGTCCGTGTTGAAGCTCCAAGTGTCAAGGATGTTACCACCGCGGTGTTTCAGTTATAAAATTATCTAAGAATCATTGTCTTTCAGAGACTGAGAGGAAAAAACCGGGGACGGTGTGAACGCGGTGCCGTCATTTGTCTACGAATCATTGAGCTCAGGTACTACGATAGGTAGTTTCCCCCTCTACTCGGCGGCCAGTGCATCTAGTTAAACAGAACTTAACTGGATCTCACTGTCCTCGTGGTGTGACGTCTTTGTATTGGCAAAGACGAAAGTTACCATGGAAAAAGTAAGATAGTTTCCTTCATGCTTTCTGTTGTAAGAAGCAGAGCTTATAAAACACACATAAAATAGGTGCATGAAGTTCGAAAAAAGTCAGAACACACAGGGAAGTTTTTTCCATTTCTTTTCCTCTGTGCATTTCGAAGTTAGAAATGGACTGTTTTTGGTCTACCGTAAGTTAATCTAACTAGTTCCTTGAGAGCCGGCTGGACCAGTTCTCTCCGCATTACGTTTGTCTAATCATTAGCTACAGGAACACAGCATCGGGGCAGAAACGTGGGGGGCTGTAAACCCGACGCCGAGAAGGATTAAACCGTCCTCGCGGGAGGGGCCGCACTTGCTTCTTTAGTCGACATCCAGGTGCGCGGGTCAGACGGTTGCAGAAAGCACAAGCCATACGTCACAAGCAGGGAAGGGCAGAGCTGGCTCCCGGGAGTGAGGGCGCCGTGGCCCTGCCCACCCCGACGCCTGAGAGGTGCGTTTGTAGGTTAAAGGTAAGGACCGTGCGAGCCCCGTGACTTTCTCTTCACGCATAAGCAGGTGTACTTTTTATTTCAGGGAATTCTTTACTATCATCAATGGTGCCACACTGAACACGTCCCAAACCAAATCCCACCCCATGCGGGGGGCAGTGTGCGTTGCTCCCACAGCATTCCAAAGATGGAAAGTTCTTTACTTCATGTGAATTTCTCCTTCAAAGTTATTTATATGTTCTATATATAAATACATATGTACATACGCAGATATATGGGCCTCTGTGTGGCTGAACAGTATATTTTGTAAATAGAAGCTCTAGTCCCCAGATTCCAGAGAGAGCGTCAGAGTTTTTAGCTCCCTGCGAGCACTTCAGATCAGTATTGTATTTGTTATATTCACAAATGGGTATCTTTTCATTGTAACATAAAGGTGGGGTTGCTTTGCTTTTGGTTTTTTCTTCCTGAAAAATAATTGCTTTTATTTTCTCTCATTGCCTCCCTGGTTTCAGAAGAGAGCAGTTTTATTATAAATATTGTATGGACTTTGTATATTAAGAGACGGGCTCATTTCAGATTCCTGAAGAAAGAGACATTCTCACTGTTATTTTTTCAAAGGGCATCTTTTGATTTTTTGTTGTTGTTGTTGTTGTTCACTTTGGGCATATGTATATAAGTAATATTGATGGTGATATAAAAACTTTTGTTATGTGAAAATATTTAAGTCAGAAAACTGTTAAATAATATTACTTTTTTTTCAAACTGCTTTGTGTATTGTATATTTTTTTAAGGAAAAAAAAAAGCCTTATTTGACTTATTCTTGTGATACTGGACTTCTATATCCTGAGGTTCTCCTTGAATGTCATTGTGTACCGGCAGTAGTCCATATATTCAGAATAATTGTAATTGTGCCAGAGTTTTAAAGATTCTGCTTTTAATGCACTTTTCTTTTATAATTTTGTATTAAAATATTTTAGAAATGTTGATTAATTTTGGTGAACAGAGATCTCCAAAGTTGAAATTATTGCATTTAAAAAATTTTGTTCTCGCTAGGTTATTTATTTTGGTTTGTAGCATTAAATGTCATCTCTCAGGACAGTGTCTAAAAGGGTTTGATTCCTACTTGTACAGAAAGCGTAGTTCAGTGAACTGTATTGGTGAATTGCCTGTTTACGTAAGGCCTTACCAGGTGAATCTAAAGCCTACTTTTATTTTCGTCAAAGAAAATGAGGAACAATCTATCAATAATTCATTTTGTGAGTTTTCTCGATTTATTAACTCAGCAGGCAAACACAAGACATTAATATATTATTTTTATTTACTTCCTAGTTATAAAAGCTGCTTCTTTGCAAAACATTCCTTGAAAATATAAGGTTTTGTAAAGACATAATTTCACTTGAACCTTTGGTGGAGTACAGGTTGATCTTTATATTTTACTGGTTAATAAATGTCTTCTGACAAGAGATTTCTAGCCTCCTGCATAACCAGGGTTTTGAGAACAGATAACTGTATTTTTAGAAATATCTCCTCATAGCGTACCTGCTTTGGAATAACAATAAATAAAAAATGAAGTTAGGAAGTGTGATTAATTTTTTTCTTTTAAAGTATTTAATACGTAATAGTTTGGCACATGAATTAATTTCAAGTTCAGATCATTTTTAACAGAGCAGAACTTTAGCGATCTTTCCTTTTCCCTCTGTGAAGGCCAGACGACGAGGACTTAACCCCCTGGAAGGTCCCTCTGAGGGGCTCCAGACCTCACAAATCAGGATGTGGGTCAGTGACAGGCGCACCATCCATGTGAGCTATGAATGTCCCTCCTGTTGTCCGTTGTCTTCATGATTGGCCACCTTAGACAATCCCCTGGTCACTTGGGTCCCTCTGGAAAGTGCGTGACTGTCCTGAACCCACTCTGGTGGTGAGGGGAGGGTCCGGGAGCACTCACGTGAGCCTAGAGGGTGACCTGCCTTTGCACAGACACTGAGAACCAGGGGATGCTTCCTGGGGCGGGCGGGCAGGCAGCCAGGGTGTGGCGGGCGTAGGGTCCCGTCCCCTGGAGGACACAAGGGTGGTCCTGTTTTCCCAGAACAATAGAGTAAAATAAAAACATCTCTTCAGAAATGTAAACCGAAGTGTCCCTACCCTGGGCCCTCCTCTGTGGGTCCCCCAGTGCTTGCACGGGTCGGGGGGCGGGGGGGGCAGACCCCACAAGGGACTGGGGGAGATGCCTGCCTGGCTGTTTGGTGCAGACCTGACCCCCCGCCGTCCAATGCGGATGGGACGGGACCGTCTGTCCTAACGAGGAATTCCCACTGACTGCCCCCTCGGGTTTCTGTTCCGAGCAAGTGCGACATTGAATGGGGCAGCGACTCTAGTTTGATATCCTGTGCTCCCTGCCCCATTGCCTGTAAGGGAATGTGAGCTTGGCCTCCACGATTATACCCAGTTCTCCCATCTCCTCTGAACCTCCCGTGGAGCATTTATGTGCCAGAAATGCTTGCACTGGTACAGGTACAAGGTTTTCTTAGAAGTGTGAGTAGGTTTCTGTTCTTCGCAGACAAATATCCGTAACTCGTGAAGGTGCACGCTTTTGACATTAAATGATCACTCAGATTTCTGTAAGTAACACCTTTGAAAAAAGATAGGTAAGATACGTAGGTCTGCTTTCTGGGTGTTCTTCTTAGAGACTTCTCATGCCTGCTTTTTTGTCTTTTTTTTTTTTTCCCCAGAAGTTTATTTCAAAATCATTATTGTGTCCCCACCACCACCACCACCACCAAAAAAATAATCCAAGGGTTGGTCATTGCTAATGTATTCTTTTTCTCAAATCTATGTAAAGTGAGGCAGAGATGAAATTATATAATTGGCGCTTTGTAGTAATCTAGATTTTTTTTTCTCTTTTTGCCACTGAATCCCTATTCATGCAACGTAGGGGTTTGGCTTTTTAGAACAGAATTTCAAAGGTGTTGACATCCGGGGCCTCTAGATCTTTGCCTTATCCTAATGAAAATCAGGTTTTTAAAACCTGCTTTCATTTTCACTGTTTAAAAAGTGGAGCCAACCCGCCATGTCTGCGCATCTCTGGTAAAGACGTTTTCTTCGCCTTGGTAAGTTTTGTAAGTCAAGTTTCTCTTGGTCACTGTTGACCTCATCTGAATGGACTGCCCTTCCTGAGGCATGTGCGCTTGTGTTGCACACACACACACACACACACACAGATGAGCTCGCAGTCCCTGTCATACCCCTGCCCTTTACATAGAGGTGCTATGGTAGGTTCTCATGGATGATGAATAAACTATTTGAAGCACTAAAAAACATAAAGATTACGTGGCAGGAGCAATAGGCAGTAACCTTAAGAAATCTTGCTATTTAATCTTTTTTACATGTAATGCTTTACAACATGAAGACTTTTGTATTAAATCAAGGTTTGTGATCTATTTGACAAATCCTACAATGACATTGTGATTCACTCTTGATTCACCAGTAAAGAAAAATAAATTTTTTTTTTTATTTACAGAAGAATTTTTTTTCTACCCTTCAAAATTGTCCCATGGTCTATTTATACATTGGATAATATTTATTTAATCCAATTTTGTATTAGAAATGGATAGTTCTGCCAAAAGCCACTGTGCTGGCTTTAAGAAGAATAAAAATAGTTCTGGTATTATTTTAAAGCTCCTGTATATTTACATTTTTTGGGTTTGGGGTGAGTTACGACTGTTTTAAAGATGGATGTTTTCTGTAGGTAGCGTTTTCAGCAAGGGTTAACCCAACACAGCGACGCTGGATTTGCAATGAATTGAGATCCATGGGGTTTGAAGAGTGTGAACGGGTCTTCTTTTCTGTCCTTGAGGATAACTGTTCGTTTTCTCTCTCTCACAAGGTATTTGGGAGTAACAACAAGGAAATGAAATGCCATCACGGTATCACTGTGTCTGTTCGTGAGCTGTGTGGGGTGTTAGACTTCCTCAGAAACACCAGTGGAGTTCGTTTATATTATAGCATCTAATCCTCTATTTAAAGATCTATTTCCAGGGGCGTCTGGCTGGCTCAGTCGGTTAATTGTCCTACTCTTGGTTTCGGCTCAGGTCGTGATCTCACGGCTTCGTGAGTTCGAGCCCCTGCTTGGGATTCTCTCTCTGTCTCTCTCTCTCTCTGCTTCTCTCCCGCTCAGCAGTCTCTGTTTACCTTAAAATAAGTAAATAAACTTTAAATAAGTAAAGATATATTTGCAGACTTTTAGAAGTTGGAGGTTTATGAAGTCCTTGTCCTGTTGAGACGACAAACTGGGGACATCCCTGTGCACCTTGTTCCTAGCACAGAGTGGAGGGAGGCTCCATACCTTGTTGGACTGAACTACCTAAAATGATTTTGGGTTTCCTTTCCTGGACTTATATCAGAGGGAATGGTGAGAAATTGACAATTCTTGTTTGTCGGAGGAATATTGCTCTAACAGGTTTTAAAATGTGATGGGTGGGGGGAACGGACTTTTTAGAAAGAATTCCCAGATTCTGGAAGATCTGCTCTCTTCCAGAGAGACAACAGTGGTTGTCTCCGTTTAAAACGCTTCTCCAGATGCATTTTCCCGGGCTGCTTGGCTCTCTGATGATGTAAGAGTCTTTGTGTCCAAACACAAAGGCATGAGTTCACAAAGCTTCCTGTGCGCCAGCAAAGCTGAGGGGCAGGGTCAACCGGTCCTGGGGCTGATGGCTGACCGTGTCGTCAGGACACTCAGTTAACTTCTCGGGGCCTGTCCCCTCACCTATAAAGTTAGTTGTTCTCAGTTAATGAGCCGTCATGGGTGGGAGGCCACGGTCCGCAGGTGCCTCGTTCCTGGGCGTCCTGGGACACAGTGCTCTCTGCCTTTGACCCAGGATCTTTCCGAGGCTGTTCGTGTAGGACGCGGACTCTGGAGCTGGGGAATCTTCAGAGCAGAGCCATGCTTGTTTCCTGACCGGTCTAATCAAGACGTGTCTTCCTCTGGGGCCAGGTCAGGCCAGCTGGCTGCCTTGTATAAAAGCCCCAGGTTCCCTAAGCCCGGGCTCCTCTCCTGCACCACGGTGCCCTGTGCGTATGGGCATCACCTGGCCCACTTTGGGTCGCCCTGTGGGAGTCGGGCGTGGGGATATCTGCACAGAGGCTGATGCCCTGCTTCCCCCGGTGCTGTGACCGATCACCCCCTTTCTCTCTGACCCAGGAGCCCTCTGCCAGCGCCCAGGAAACTGGCGTCTTGTGAGAAGTTCAGATGCATCGCGGCTGCCGGTGCTACGTCGTCCGATCACTCAGGAGGCCGTGAAATGTCCCTGGCTCGGCTTGCTCTCTGAATGGGAATTTTTATTACAAACGTCAGTGGCCAATTTACCCCACACCATCCACGATGCCGTCCCCATCACCGAGAAGCTGTTATTGTCACGTAGTACCTTTGAGGTATTGGCTCTTTTTAGTCCTTCAGGAAGAAGTGAAATGTGGAAACTGTCTACACCCACACACACTGCTTCACACTCTCTACCGACAAACACGTTTCCCTGATTCCATTATCCTGGATCAATCAAGAGACACGGTCCTATGCCGCCACTCTAGTATCAGAACCAAGTTACCCTGGTAACCACACTCCCTGGGAAGACGGTCCTATGACTCAGGCAGAGCAGCTCATCTTGACGTGAGGTCCGCCAGTTTCTTGGTGGCTCTGTGCCAAGTGGGACAACAGCTGGCCACCTGCCCCGGGGCGCTCTTCACGTCGCCCTTTTCCTGCTTCCCTTGGGGTGATCTTTCTCAGGTTTAATGACCCACCATCTTTTTTTTTTTTTTTTTAATGTTTATTTCTGAGACAGAGACAGAGCAAGGGTGGGGGAGGAGGAGAGAGAGGGAGACACAGAATCTGAAGCAGGGTCCAGGCTCCGAGCTGTCGGCCCAGAGCCCGACGTGGGGCTCGAACTCACGGACTGTGAGATCATGAACCGATCCGAAGTCGGACGCTCACCCGACTGAGCCACCCAAGCGCCCCATAATGACCGGCCGTCTTTATCCCTTCTGTGTAACCCTGCATTTCTGAAGCGGTTTCAAACTTCCATACGAGTTACAGGAAGGGCACGGACAGTACCGCCCTCACACCAACAGAGGACTTCAGGCTCCCACCTACCCTGACCTTCGGGTCGGAACTGCACCCCCTCTGGCCGTGGCTCCCATCACGGCGACATTTCTGAAAACCGGGCCGGTCATGCAGGAGGCAGTCCCCCACTTTCTCCCCCAGCGTTTCTTCGTGACACACCTTTGGTCAAGACATCACGGACGTGATGCTGTGTTCTCGTGCGGCTTTTTAAAACTTACTTATTTTGAGAGAGGACGGGAGCACGGGGCGGGCAGAGAGAGGGAGAGAGAATCCCAAGCAGGCTCAGTACTGTCAGCACCGAGTCTGACACGGGCTTGAACTCAGGAACCGTGAGCCAAACACTTAACCAACGGAGCCACACAGGCACCCCCTTATATTTTTTTAGTTTCAAAAACCTGTATTACGTGTCCGTTAAGATGCCCCTGAAAGAACACTATTTTCACAACGTGTCTATCTGTGCATGAGTTTCACAATTCGTCAGTCTGAGGGTTGGGCCCAGAGGTGGAGAGGAGAGGGGTCGGTCCCGGCCGAGCAGGGCGGCTTCCCCGTCCGTTCTTGGGGGGATTCGTACGACAGCGGGCCTGGGGCCCCTGGAGAAGGGCTCCCACAAGCATCCCAGAGTTGGGGGGCTTCCCTCGCTAACCCGCAGGCGTGCACGGTTTCTCATGGCTGAGGCACTAGGGAGTCCGGGATTTTAGTTAAAAGCAAAACAAGTGAAAACTTTGGTTTATCTTTTGGAAACAGAACTTCTGTAACCCACAGCAGCTAACACACAAAATTTCCCAAACCCCTTATGGTCGTTGAGGTCTCCGTGTGGCAAGAAGTAATTTCTCAGAGTTTCTTCAGCTCACGTTAACAGGTGTGCACTCTGGTAAAACAACAAAGTGTAAATATACTTCAACAGGCTGTTCAGGGACAAATTGAAAATTCTTTGCCTTGTGAGTGAGCAAACCAGTGCCCTAACCATGACCTGTGTTCCACTTTCTCTTAACGGGAAGCCGTCCGGTGATAACGCACTGACCGGCGGCTCAGCCCCTGCTCAGGAAGCACTGTCACACGTCGCCTCCGAGACGCGACTTTTGCTCTGTTTGGCTCACGGTCCACAGACCAGAATAAAGATAAAGTAAGACACCCGTACAAATATCATTAAAAGTTTATTATTTTATTTCAATATTCAAGAACAGTGTGTACTTTCCATGAGACCCCCCCATCACAGCGCACGCTGACAGGGTGCGTAGCCACGAAGAGAGATCACTCGGTCAGCAGTTGGCTCAAAGATGTCGAGTGTGTGTGTGTTGAGCAATTTGGAGGTTCTGTTTCTGGAATTTTGTACCTTTTTTCTACCCCCCCCACCCACCCTCTCATCATTGAGGCTAGGTATTAATAGACGCTACATTAAACCCACACCGAGCAGGAATTAGGACAGGATTACGCTCACTACTCCTCATCTGGGTTCTAAGGGGGCGGGGGTGCCGGTGTGGGGCTCTTTGGAAGGCCTGTGAGAGATACGCTAAAATCAAAAGGTGGGGTCAGTATGTTAGGAGGGGCGCACGGGAAAGGTCAGCTCGCGTTAGAAGAGACACAGCTCAGAGGAGTCCCCCTCTGCTCGCACGTCCAGGTCAGCGATTCGGGAAGAGAACCCTCCGAAGCCTACCGACTACGCACGTCTGTGTCTGGGATGCGGGTGGGCGGGACGCTGCCCGTCCTCCCAGGGTTAGTGTCTGCTGTGTGCCGTGCCGTGGTAAGCATACCGCCGGTCACCTCCCGCAGTGACCAGGGTGACGCCGTGAGGCCACCCAGAAAACTCCTCCAGTCCCGCTCAGACCCTCCTGCTGGGCTCTGGGGGGAAACAGGCGGCTCGCGGGGGCCGCTCTGGCTCCCGCTGCGCCATCGCCTAATGTCCAAGAAGACCCTGTTTCCTGTTGGGGCCGCAGCCCGGCCCAGGTTTGCCTCCCTGTTCCCCTCTCCGCCACGCCTGAATTCTGCCAGCCGGCCGTGGTGGGCAGCCGCCCCCGCAGGCGCCCCCTCTGCGCCCACCACACGGGACTCTCCACAGCTGCCCGCCCGCACTTCACATACCGAAGCCCCCTGTGCCGCTCCCGACTGCCTAACCCTGGAGGGAGAGTGAGTGTGTGTTAGGAGGTGAGCAAGGGCAGGGGAAGAAACCAAAGGAAGCTCGGATCAACAGTCCTCACCGCCCCGCACGTGTCTCTGTGTCCACAGCAGCGTCGCCACGGCAGTGCCCGGGAAGCCGAGGGATGCCGAGTCAGCAAAGCGAGTCCGAGGACGGAGGGTGAACTTGGAGGCGCGCCGTGCACCTGCACCACAGTGCGGCGGGGCTGCGTCGCAGGGGGATGAGAGTCCCGGGGCGTTTATCTTCAAACTCAGAGTCGCCGTTTAATTTTCTGTCTGCGTTTTCTCCATTTAGCTGATGGCCAGAAATTGCCAGTAGGATGCGGCGTGCCTGCCCCTACTGTGTGCACAACTCAACGGGCATTAGGCAAGGGGGGTTTGCTACAAGTAGGTAATTTATGTGAACAGTATTAAAATCTTAAGGCAGTTATATTAAGAAGCTGAGGACGGGATTCTATAACAACAACGAGGCGGGGCTTCAGCGTCTAGCCATGGGTGATCCGGAACGACTGTCTCTTCCTCCCTGAGAAAAGGAAACATGCAGTTAGGTGGCTCTTACGGGCAGCCTCGGGCATGCGTCCCGCTTGGGAGGAAGCCGGGTCACAAACCAGCCGATGCGGGTGCTAATGCGATTCTCAAGCGGGTAAGATTCTCACGTGCCAAGTGCGATTCTCTTACACGGGGTAAACTCACTTGACCTCCTGCCCAGGACACAGAGAGCCGGTGCCTCATGGAACGCTGCACTTCTGGGGGTGGAAAGCTCACCCACCCTGTTCCCGTGCAACTGACTGAGCCCTGTTTGTCCCAGCTGCACCGACTGAGCCCTGGTTGTCTGCAGCTAGAGATTCTGGGGTAATTGAGGCAGGTGTCTGCAAACAATAGGGACAGCTTCATCTTGGAAGAGATTTCAGTCCCGTGATCACACCTGCCGCTGTGCCCACCAGGCAAGGGCCAGACCCTGCAAAGTCACCCCCAGGAACAGTCCTGTTCGCGCTCTGCCCCGCCTCACCCATAAAACCAGCTGCCCAGAGGGGTCATCCATAGACTCGGACATCAAGGTCTTAAAACCACGAGTGGACGTATTTTCCGGACGAACGAAAACCCGAATTGGCGATCGCCGAGGTGGCACACAGCTGTGCAGAGACCAGTGGCGGAGAGGGGGCTCGGTTGAGGCATCAGCTCCCCAGGAGACGGGGCCATTTGTGGGTCCAGATGCCACTTAGACGGACCCGGGGGAAATGTACCTTTCTTTTGGCATTCACAATTTTATTCAAGGTTTAGGCTCTTTCTCCTTGGATTCCCCTTTCCTTCTTGGATTATGAACGAACAATTAAGTCACCTCTCAAAGATTTCCTTGAGACTGTGAGCCCCCAGAAAGCAAGATATACATGAAACATGCTATTTGCCCAATGACACGTGCACTGAGCCCACCCTGCCCTGTTCTAATCACACGTTTGCCACGTTGCCCGACAATATCAATAATGGGAGCGCTAAAGCCAAAAACGCCTTATCAACAGCACAGTCAACAGAGTGAGGTGACGGTTCTGATTTGTCAGGGTTTTACGTTTCAACTCACTTGTGGGATTTTATGTTCAGAAGTGAAAACGTTTATGGAATTCTAGCCTCTGAAGTATCTGAAGGCGTCACCGGAGGGGGCCTTTCTCCTATACCTGAGCCGGGTCCTAGGGGCCAGCCCCCCACCCGTGTGCCTGGCTTGCCTTTGACCACCGGCCCTCAGCGCTGCCCTCGGGAGGAGGCAGAACAAGTGCGCACCGGCTTCACCGTTCCCTAAATTCCCAAGAAACCCACCTGCGGGCGTCCCTGTACAGTGTGATTTATTCCCGAAAAGCAGCAGAACCACTGCTCTGTAGAGCAAAGCCCGTGTGTGCTGAGATGGACCAAGTTCCCCACACCCCTCGCAAGACACCTGGCCTGAGGCCCCGTCTTCACTTCCTGATGGCTCCTTCTGAGATGGAGACAACGGTGGACATTTGGTTTTGTTTCCTATTGTTGTACCTGCAGCTTACGGAGTGTCTCCCGTGAGCAAAATCCATTACATCTGTTTCCTCTGAGGAAAGAGAAAGCCGACCCCGGAGGCAGGGATTCTTAGCTTCCCCGTTTTACAGTCGGAGGAGCCAAAGCACAGAGACGTGGAGTTATTTCCCCAAAGTCAGTCAGCCAAAGGCGGAGTCAGGTTTAGAGCCAGCACCCCTGCTGCGTGGGTCTCACGCTTTTCTCTCCGTCGGGTTTTTAGCACGTTTGAACCGACTGATGTCCAGCGCTTGGTCGGCCCTGGGCTCCGCCGAGTGGATGAGGCTGGCCTCACTAGGAGAAGGCTGGCCCGAAGCTGAGTCGTGGGCTGGGAAGGAATAGAACCTGCCGGAAGGTCCTGCGCCCTCTCCCCACTTGTACCCCAGTGCAGGGAACTGTTTCAGCTGCGTATTTGGAAATAGCGAACTCCAATTACATTTTGATTCCGTTCCCTAACGATTGGGAGAAATACAGTGCTCTCCACCCAGTTTCCAACCAACGAGGAAGGAAACAGCACCACCGTGACTACCGTGAGGTCTCCGCCATCCCCTCCTCCCCCCCCTCCCCGAGCCCTTCTCACTTCTGGAGGGATCGTTTTTAATCTGTCACCGCACTGCGGTGGCTCTTTCAGCAGCATGTGACTGTAGTCGGCCAGTTCACGAACGTTTCATGTGGTAAAATCTGATCAAACCCATATGAATTGAAATTTGAAGTTTCCCTGGGTCTGTACAGGAGTTTTAAAATTTCTAAAACACTTTGTACAAAAAGAAATTCGTAGGAAAAGCGCTGAACCTACAAAACTCAAATGGGCCTCAGGCTTGTGTTAGTCGTGAACCGTAAATGTGCAGGATAGACACGGGGCTCTCTCGGTGGGGCTGGTGACCGGGCTGGTGACCAGGCTGGCACACAGGCACGTTCCTTAGACGGAGGTCCCCTTCGGCCTTCCCTTTCCCCCGGCCATTCTGTCCGCGGGATGAACAGTCACCACGCCGGAAAGCACAGAACTGCTTACCCTGAGTGGGTACGTCTGCATTTCTCCGACGAGGGGGAGGCCTTCCAATTGCACACTTCCGGGCTCCGACCCGACCCGGGGCGCTCTGGGGCAGGAAGCCTTGGGGGGAGCCCAGGAGCGGCGTGTGCACCGTAGGCAATTCAGACGCAGGCGAGGGCACGCCTGGCCAGGCTCTGGGCACCTAGGAAGCGCTGCTCTCCCAGACGCGGCTCTGGGTTTGTACCCGGGGCCTCCACACGGTGCTTTTCCTCACCTTCTCGTCGCCACATCTCAGAACTGAGCAAAGGCATCGCGATGACCTCAGTTACTTGAATATGCGGGGTAGGATTTGTCTTCTTACTCAGATTTGCTTTAGAATTGACCTTGGGGAGAAGATCCTGCCTGCACTTTACCTGACATAAGACGACTTAGCAAGCCAATTGGTGACCACTCACTTCACAGATTTGAGCCTTTTCCCGGATACAGCTCTTTCCTCAACCACAGTCCTGCTTCCCCTCACCTCTGTGTGGGCCCAGCATCCGCTGAATCTGGACTCACCGTGGCGGGGGGGGGGGGGGGGGATTCTACACGCACTCGCTCACTGGGCCGTTCTCGCCACGTGTCCCGGCCACCGGGCACACCACTCATGCGACCCCACGATGGCTATTTGGGCCACACGCCAAATTATCCCGGCACAAATCGTAAAACCTCGGCGTGTTACGAAGCCATCAGCAAGCTCACACAGGTCGGAGGCCTCGTGTCAACGGTGAGTCGGGTTGAGGAGCCTCGTGCTTGGCTGGCGGAGACCGAGCCCGAGCCGGGCGTGACCTGGAGCTTGCGGGAAGCGTGGGTCCCGCCTTTCAGCCGCCCAATCTCTCGGAGTGACACCGCCGAGCCACGTACAGCAGGACCTTTTAATGTTAGATTAACTTGTTCACTGGGACCCCTCGCGTGGTCTGAGGACAGGCGGAGAGAGGCCGACCCCCTGTTCTCATCCGCGACCAAGAACACCGACAACGTGCAGTTTCCGTGGAAACACACGCCTCCCCCAGAACGTGACCACTGGCCTGAAGACACAAGGTGAGGAGGCCGTCATGTGGAATAAGAACCCGGGATGCTTTGTCTGCGATGGCTGGACGCCGCGGACGAGCGCGGACGGAGCAGGTGCGCCCGTGCTGGTGTCTGGGAACCAAGCCCAGACCATCCCCCCACCCTCCTTGGGGCGACCACGTCTTCTGTGTTCTACAGCAACGCTCGCTCACCTTTCTTTCACCCGAGAAAGATAAAAGTGAAATCTTTCACGATTTGTGGTTCTCTCGGCAGGGCGCTGCGGGCATCGTGGGGTTTTGCGCCTTTTCTGATGCCTTTCCTGCCGTGACACAGGAGCCCTGTCTTTTACGTGCGGGCATCACACTTGTTCAGGTCGGACAAAGGGCGGACTGGGCCGCCTTGCAAATACTCGCGGCTGGTTGTTCAGAACCGGCTCTGGTGCCATCAAGCAAGGAAGGGGACGGCCTCGTCTGGATTCAGAGTGGAAACGGGCTCGTGGTGCTACTCTAACGACAGTTAGTGTGACCACACCGGGCAGAGAACGGTGCTCCCGGGGCCTTCAGTCAGCCTGGGGACTGTCCCGCACTGCCCAGAGGGGCGATGCATCCCCGCTGGGGTCGCCCCTCTCCTTTTCCAGCTGCGGGCCCTCGAGTGCTGGCTCGGCCACCAAGACCCCGCATGGGTGCCGCGGACACCCCAGCCCCACTCTTACAGGTCTCTGCCAGACCCGCACGGCTGGCCCCTCGACACACACACGTAAAGTGTAGGTGTCATGGGACCCAAGTGACAAAGCCCTCGGGAGGTCAGAGGGCCCTCTGTGGGGGGAGCCCCATGCCTCACCCGTGGTCTCCCCTCAGCCGGGAACCCCTGGGTGTGAGGCCAGCCCTGCAGCCTGGTGGGGCTCTCTCCCTGGAGCCGTGAGCAGCTCTCTGGGGCGCGGAGGCCCGTGCCCCCCGTGGGCCCTGCCCTGCTTCTTCCCTGTAACACCCATCTTTTTCCGTCCCCACCATGAGAACCCGCTCCTCTGGGAGGCCGTGGATTCTTTTGTGCGGGGGGACAGTCCCGGACCCCCAACAGCACACGGCAATGCTCAACGAGTCCCTGAGCCCGACGAGAATTGTGTCCCATCCCAGGGATGGGATGCCTGGGCAGCCTTGGGCCCCTGACTGTGGGCTCACGGCCTGCCCGCGCTGGGAGCAGCCCTGGGGGCGCAGACCAGTCACTGTGCCCACCCCCGGGGACAGCGGCTGCCATCAGGTGGGTCCCGTGGCCGAGGCCCTCGGACGTCCGGCTCCCAGGCAGTTACAGCCTGTTCACGGCAATGTTCTTCCTGCCCTCCGGGACCGACAGTGAACCCGGGACGTGACCGTGAGCCACGACAGGGGCCGGGAATGAACAGAGGCCAGACGGGGTCCTCCCACAACCCAGGGGCAGGTGGCGGTCTGGATCCCAGCCCAGAGCAGGGGGCTGCAGGGCTCTCTGACCGCCTGCTGTCCTTACTCTGTCTCCTCAAGTCCCGTCCCGGTGTCCGGGCCTTGCTGAGCTCAGGCGCTAACAGATGGTGGCCCCTGTGACTCCAGCGTCCACATCAGCCAGTGCGGCTGACCCCCGTGTGGCCTCTGGGGGGCTCCGCCCGATGCAGTGACCTCCCCTCTGTTCACTCGGCTCCTACTCCTTCCCTTGGGCACATGGGACCCTCTGCGTGTCCTCAGGCCCCCGAGGGAGCCCGGCCCAGCCCAGGGCTTGCTCACATAAGCCTGGAGAAGGCCCGATGAACCGGCCAGCCTGGCAAGCTAGCCCCGTGGGAGAGGCGGTGTGGAAAGGCTGCAGGCCGCCCCAGGGCCCCCCACCCGCAACCCCGACGCACCCCTGACGTTAAGAGGGGCTACATTACCAGTTTGAAGATTTTGGAGAGCGTGCCCTGGGCGTCGGCCCCCTTGAATCCCTTGTGGGCTGCAGCTCGGCCCCCGTAGCCAAATCCCGGCTTCTGCCCCTCGGCTCCCTGCAAGAGACCAGACGGCTCTCAGGGTGGCGCCTGCGGGGCCAGGCGAGGCACGGGGAGACCCCAGCACCGAGCACTCCCCCGCTCCTCACTGCAGCGCTGGCCCAGCCCCGGCCCCCGCGTGAGGAGCCGTGCACCCAAGTGCTGTCACTGAAAGACTAGATCCCTTCCTCACACCGTGTGGCTTTCAAGAGAAGTGCAGCGCGTCAAGCAAAAGCCTTCTCCCCCACGTCTGCGGAAGGGGGTGGCTCGTGTCCCTGGAAAGGAGTCTGCGGGAGGGCCGGCACCTGTCCTGGGTGTGGGGAGGGGGTGGCGGGGTCCCTGCCTGCTTCTTCGTGCAGACCCCTCACCCCTGCCCCCTCCTGCTAGAGGCCCGGAGGGTGCAGAGCTTTGCACTTAGCACTCTGCAAAATTTTGAGGCTCAGACTTTTTCTAAAGCACAAAGACAAGATCCACATTCTCTGGCCTCGAGGAGGCTCTCCCAGGAAGCACCACCCCTGGCCATGGCTTGGGTCCCTGAGCGCCGATGTGTGGCGCCAGGACCAGAACCCTCCTGGGGACCCTGGGATCTCGGCCGGTCGTGAAGAAGGAAATGGGGCGGGGCCGGCCAGCAAGCCAGGCACCAGGGCGCAGCCTGGGGGTCTCAGCTCTCCACTCCCTAGCTGTGTGACCTCGGGCAAGTGTCAAAACCTCTCTGAGCCTCAGTTTCCTCTTCTATAAAATGGGGATAAACGGCCCCTCCTTATGGGGTGGTCAGGAGGCTCTGCTCTGTGAACAGAGCCTGTGGGCTCACGGCGTGTCATGAAGGGAGAAGCCAGCCCCTGCCTCCAGCCCCCAGCGGCCCCCCTCACTCCTCACTTCCGGGTCTGTGGCACAGGGCAGTGGCCGCTGACGGCTAAGAATATCTGTGTCCCTACGACCAGCTTGTTTTCCGACGTGCTTGACTTTCCTCTGCGATCACGGGGAGGGGCTGGGGCTCGGGGTGTGCAGACGCGGTGAGTGGGCATTCGTGGCACACGCTCCAGCCTCAGGTGCGACACGGGGGCCAAGTAAGCCTCTGGGTGTCGGCGGAAGGTCGCCGGCAGCCCCCCGGCTCTGTCCTCGGCGGACAGGCCCCGAGGTTTCACCGTCGTGCCAACAGGATGTGGGAGACTCCGTGCCCCGCCCCCCAGGAATCGAGTCGACGGGACAAAACCATCTTCTGATGGAGCCCCCAGGACCCCGTGCCTCGGCCTACTGTCCTTTCGACTTTCACAAACGCGTTAGGGCTGGAGGGGACGGGGGAGCCATGCAATCTGTGTCTTGCTTTCAAAGGTGCCGGAGACGGGGTCAGGCAGGGCTGTGGCGGCGCTGCCCCGGGGTCCAGACGTTTCCGCGGACGTGCTCCCCGCACGGCCGCACACGGAGGGGCAGGCGGATGGCTAAAGCGTGCAGAGCCGAGCACAGACACGTGACGTGGCGGAAAACCGCACCCCACACGCCAGGGCTAAATCCTCCCGTCCCTGCCGCTGTTCCCCGAAAATGAAAGCTTGCGAGGACAAGATTCAAGCATAGGTTCTCAGATTAACAATCTGCTTGACTTTTCCTCCTTTCAAATTCTGGGTCACTTATGTCTTTAGGCAACCTAGAATTTACCGAGAAACACTCAGTGTAGTTTAGAAAGAGAATAGGGGACACTCAGAAACTCCAAGCGGGAAGACAGTCCTGTGGCTCGAGAAAACAGACAAGCCAAGGAAAAACGTGGAAGCATCTTGCTTTGGAAAAAAGAGAAATTGAATACACGTTAGTAGGAGCCGGAAGGGAGATGTGGAGGGAAGGGAAGGTCCTTTCGGTCAGCTGTTGGGTCGAGTGTGCGGGGGATGCCCAGAGGGACAGAGGTCCTCTTGCCCCGGCCACTGGCTGCGACAGTGCCCGGGAGGCCACGCCTAGAAAGTCGGGGGGCAGACCAAGGAGTTACGGGAACAAGAGTTCGTCCTTCCATTGTCGTCTGTCTCCTGCTGGCAGAGAAAGTCAAGTGTCAATCGGCTGCGGGGTCAGCCCATGTGACAGTCCTACACTGTGTCACCTTTTTGGCAAATTGATTAGCTTAGGAAGAGGCTCAACTATATTCCTGTAAAATGGTGCGGCAAATATCTGCGTGTAATTCAACGTAAGAATGCATCGGACGAGGCAGCCGCTTCGTGGAACCCCCCTACCCCTGCGGGCCTCGCCCTCCCCCTCGCTCCCCTCCTCCTTACTGGTCTTTCTTCCCTCTTCCTTTTCTCTTTCTTTCTTTTAAAATTTATCCATTTGTTTATATGATGCTTCTTAATTATGCACCAAGTAGAGGTGGGCTCTGTGCTAGAGAATCAGGAGGTGTTTCCAGGATGGACATGACTCCCGGCCTGTAGGTTAGTGGCTTTTCTTCTATTTTATCCCGAAAAATCACAACTTTTGTCAAGTAAGAACTCTACCCACCATGACTACTGAGTGGAGTCTGTGGGTTTGGTTAGACTCTACCAACAGCCATTCTAGGCTGGCACAGACACAAAGTTCACTGGTATCTGGAAGGCGGGCAAGCTGGCCGTTGGAAATCTTCACTGACACTTTGTTCTTAGTATTCAAAAGCCCAAAATTCCTCAAAAAGACTTTTTCTGGAGGGGCCATACCTACCCTGTGGCTGTTACCACACTATAGTCAAACCCCACATCTCGTGGCTCAGTTAGGCTGTTGTGAGTGTGTAACCGAAGGCAGCGTCGTGTTTCCTCAACAAGGCGTCAACCCCGGGGGGGCAGGGGTGGCCATGGAGAGTCCTCTGGCCGCGGGGCCTCCCTCGGCCAGCGCTACGCGGACTCGTCTCCCATCCCCTGTGCTCCCATCCCTCCAGCACGGAGCCGCACCCTCCCGGGGAGGGGCTCAGTTCCAGCGTGGCAAGGGGGCAGCGGCCCAGCACTGGGTTCCCCTCGGGAGAAGCAGGTGGCCCCCCGATGGCCGGGCCAGCGGGCTTGAAGGGGAAGAAAGGGGACCGTCGGGCAAAGGAACGGAGCCCAGCGCAGGAGCTGGGTGGCTGTGAGAGCAGGAAGGAGAGGCAGCCGCGTGGACATGCGCGTGTCACCTACCCAGCTAAATCTGCTGAGGGACAGTCCTCGCCCCTGTGTGACAAGAGAGAGAAACAGACACTGTGATCAAGGCAGGAAAAAGTAAAGTCTTTTGACAAACCAGAAACACCGATCGGGATCGTGCTGAGGGGGTGAATCAGTTTTAGGACACTTGCCGCTTCCCTGGGAGTGTGGGGGGGGGGGGGGCGGCGGCTGGGGGAGGGTCTGGGACCAGGTGGAGGGGGAGCGTGCTGGGGACCAGCAGCACCGAGTGACCGGCGGCCCCCGGGGCCTGTTCCCGCCGGGACCACATGGTGAACATTCCGGGGTGAAGCTGTGAGTCCGGCCCTCTTCCGGGTACGTTTAGGGATTCCGGGGAAGGCCTACGCACCGTGATAATTAACGACAACACGCGGAGGTCTTACCTTTCCTTGTGACGGAGGAGGTGTGCGCGGCGTCACCTACAAAGACAGGCAGACCGGTGAGCGGGCCGGGAGCCTCCCTCCCTCCCGTGTCCCCCCCTTCCTGCTCCTGGGGACCTCCTGTCTGCTGGGGGCCCCCCGGGTCTAACAAGTCACCCGCTGGCTGCCTGCCCACCCCGCCCCCTTCCCGTCCTAGTTCAATGTCAGGGAACGGGAGCGGCTCGGCAGGCAGGAACCAGCCCTCCCGGGGCACGCCTGCTGCACGAGGGTGGAGACGGTGAGCCTCCTTCCCCACGGTCCTTTCCCGGGTGGGAGGTGAAGCGTCCCCCACTCTTCAGGGCTTCAGACGGCGCGCTCTCAGGTCTGCGGCTCCTAAAACTCGCTTGCAAAACACCGTCTTACAATGCCTGCTGCAGAAACGCTCAGGGTCAGAAGTGCGTGGTTTCGCTTCTGTTTTCAAACCTGAATTTGTCAGGGGCCCCTGGCCGGCTCAGTCGGCAGAACGTGCGACACGATCCCTGTGGGTTCGAGCCCCGCGTCGGGCTCTGCGGACGCACGTGTGATGTCGTGTTCCCCCCAAACCCTGACGGCCACTCATCTTTTTATCTCTTTGGTCTTGCTGTCCCCGTGGTTTGGCAAAGCCTGTGTCTTTAAACTAAGCATCTCGTAGCCCTGTAGTCTTAAAAGGAGTGAGTTCTGTGCTAGAACCCAAAATTCCAGTGAGTGGCAGAGACGGCCTGCCCCTCGTGATGAGGCCCAACTCTCACGGCCGGCCTCACCCCGAGGAGGAGGGAGGCATCGCTGGGGATGTAGTCACGTCCCTTGTGGATTAGAGCTCAGGGGCCTCTGGGGACATACTCAGAGCCCCTGGAGGGTGCGGTGGCCAGCCCTCCCTGCCCCCTGTGGCTGGCACTTACGATGTTCTTGAAGAAGTGCACTACGGGGTTCTCGTCTTGGGGCCGGCCGTGCTGAGACTTCTGGGGCAGGGAGCCATAGTGGGCAGTTCTCGCCGCGTGATGTCCATCCTGAAAGAGAGAGTATGGTGACCTCAGGCCGGGTTCCGCCTGTCGGGCCTCCCTGGAAAGCTGCCTCTCTCCTCCTCTGGGCATCTAGATTCTGTTAAAAATTTTTTTAAACATTTTTTATTTTATGTTTTGAGAGAAAAAGAGAAAGACAGAGAGAGAGAGAGAGAGAGAGAGCAGGAGAGGGGCAGAGAGAGAGGGAGACACAGAATCCAAAGGAGGCTCCAGGCTCCAAGCCGTCAGCACAGAGCCCGACGCGGGGCTCCAACCCACGAACCGCAAGATCATGACCTGAGCTGAAGTCGAAAGCTCAACCGACTGAGCCCCCCAGGCGCCCCTAGATTCTGTTTAGACCAGGACCTCACACTGGGAAGTGGCTGACCCGGCAGGGGACACTCCCGGGGCATCAGGGGACCAGGAGCATCCCGGGGGTCAGGCTGCAATGTTCTGGGCTGCGTCTCCATCACCGAGCCAGGCTCTGGCTCCCCAGAGGTCACATACACACCGCACAGGAGGGCGGAGTCCACCCACGACGGACACGGGGCAAGCCGGCGTTCATTCCCCAAGCTGCTGGCATGGGTAAAAGAAAATACTCTGGAATTTTGGATCGGACCACCACTAACAGCAGAAGACCAGCCTGTCTCGGCTCCGGGGTGGCTGCATCGCATGAACTAGCGTCTGTTTCCCGTCAGCGTGTCAGGTCACAGGGTCCCTGGGCCTCCGCCCCATTTGGGACGGTCACGTCCGGAGCAGAGGGAAGGGCCGTGGGGAGTGACGCCCAGGGCTTCCCCACTCGGCGAGTGCTGCCGGGACGACGCCGGATGGGGGCACCGATGGGGGGGGAGGTCCACCAAGCAGCAGCTTCCAGTGACCCCACGGGCCGAGTATTGGCCGCCTGTGCCCACCAGCAGGAGACACGGGCTCATCCCACAGCGTCAGCACTCCGGGGCTTTCCTCCCGCTCGCCCAGAGACAGAACAGGGCGAAGAAGGTCCGAGGAGTCGGCGCCAGACGGGCCCTACACCCGCGACGGGGATTTCCTTTAAAGCAAGTCAGACAAATGCGCTGGCGTCACTGGGGGTGCCGCCCCCGTCCGCTCTGTGCCTGTTGCACGAGATGACGCTTTCTTAGGAGACACGTGTCACCAGGACGGCTGCAGCCGGCTTCTGCAGAACGCAGTGCCTTTGAGGGGCCTCCTGTGAGCGGCGCCAGCTGCACCCCCGACCGGGGTGGCTGGAGTGACAGGTGCCCTGTCCGCGGCACCTCGTTGCCGGTGACATCTGAGGCTGTCCCCAGACGCCCCCTTCCCTGCCTCAGAGCACCGGGCCTGAAACCCCGCGGTCGCCCTGGCCTCCGGGAACAAGTCCTGTACGTCTCCCTTTCACATCTCTTGAATCCCTTCCCCTCCCCTGCTACTGACATTAAGACAAGAGCCGTGAGCTTCTCCTCTGATTCCTCCCTCGGCAGCCCAGACACACCTGTGAACCCTTCCCTCCACTCCCACCCCTGCTCTGCCTCACCAAATACGGCATCTTCTCTCTGGCTGGACATCTCGCTGTGCTGCGGACAAGGTGTCCTGTGCCCTGCCGGCCTGAGCAGACTGCTTAGGTCGCTTTCCATACAGAGCCTCACACAAAGAATTGATCTTAAGTCACTAGGAGGATGGTCTGGGAATCACACGCTTCTTTTGTTACATGCCCAGTGAAGACTGACTTGACTTGGGCTCCGGGCTGTAAATTGTCAGCTGCACAAGTAATCTGAGGTAGTCACACAGTTACGACTACATTGGTATATTTTTAGTGGCCTGGTTCTAAAATGACATTTAGCGAGTCATATTTCTATATACTAAGCAAAGAACAGTTAAAGAGGAAAATTTGAAAACACTACCATGTGTAATAGCATCAAAGAAACAAAAAGTTATGTACGAATCTAGAAAAGCAAGGATAGGATCCTTCTGCTCAACACCAGGAAAGGCTGGAGGAAGAAAGCAAAGGAGGCTTGGGTGAGCAGAGAGATGTACCATATTCATGGATGGGAAGACTCAACATGGTCAAGATGTCAATTCTCCCCAGGTTGCTCCACAGATTTAATGCGCTTCCAGTCAAAGTCCCAGTGAGGTTTTCTTTAGATGTAGACAAACTGTTTCTATAACTATACAGAAATGCAAAGGAACCAAAAAAGCCAAAAAAATTGCGGAAGAGAAGAATAAAGTTCGAGGAGGCACATCACTTGATTTTAAGATTTCTATACAGTAATAGTAATCAAGGGAGTGTGGTGTTAGAGGAGAGAGAGACACATAGATCAGTGGAACTCTACTGCATCCAGAAATAGCCCCCTCCCCCACCCCCCGCCAAATATGATCAGTTGATTTTTGAGAAAGGTGCAAGACCATTCAACGGAGAAAAGACAGTCTTTTCCAGAAAATGTTATTGGGGCAACAGCTTCTCCATACCCCCCAAATGAACCTCAATCCCAAATCACACCTATAAAAAAGTTAACTCAAAATGGATTCTAGATCTTTATCTATAATGTCAACCTATAAAATTTCAGAAGAAAACATAGTTCTTAGACCCAACACGCAAAGAACGGCCCATAAAAAACGCTGACAAACCGGACTTGATCAACATTTAGAACTGTTGTTTTGCAAAAGACACCATTAAGAGAATGAAAAGTCACGCTACAGGCTGGAGAAAACACCGGCAAACCACACATCTGACAAAGGACTTGAAAGCAGAACATACCAGCGTATGTTAACTCAGTGGTTAAAAAAAATAACCCAGCTAAAAACGGTGGACAAAATATGGAATTGACACCGCAGGAACCAGGATGGGTGGGGGCCGATAAGCATGTGAAAAGATCCCCAACATCATTAGCCATTAGGAAAATGCAAATCAAAGCCATGGGGCGATACGGCTACACACGTATTACAACGGGGAGAATTAAAAGTACTCACAACACTAAGTGTTGGCGGGGATACGGAACAACAAATGGTCTTGCATTGCTGGCAAGATTGCAAAAACGGTGCGGTCACTCCGTAAAACCATTTGGCAGTTTCTTATAAAGTTAACCATCTGCTTCCCCTATGATCCTGCTTTGAGTGGTAGAAGGAAAAAAAAATATTTTTGGAAGTGATTTTTTTTCCTAGTATGGGTCACCATTTTTGAGGGGAAAAAGTAATTTATTTATTTATTATTTTTTTTTCTTTTTTTTTCAACGTTTTATTTATTTTTGGGACAGAGAGAGACAGAGCATGAACGGGGGAGGGGCAGAGAGAGAGGGAGACACAGAATCGGAAACAGGCTCCAGGCTCTGAGCCATCAGCCCAGAGCCCGATGCGGGGCTCGAACTCACGGACCGCGAGATCGTGACCTGGCTGAAGTCGGACGCTCAACCGACTGCGCCACCCAGGCGCCCCGGGGGAAAAAGTAATTTAAGTCTTAACTGCAAACTTACGTTCATGAGAAAATGCGTCCACAAATGTTTCTTCGCAGCTCAATTCATAATCCCTAAATCTGCAAACAACCCAAATGCTCATCAGTGGGAGAAAGGAGAAACAAAATGGCGTATCCATCCAGGGGAACGCCACTCCCGCCATAAAAGAGAACAAACTTTGGATGCCTGCGACAGCTCAGAGGTATCGCCATGGCGCAGCGCTGAGCAAAAGACGCCGTTCTAGAAAAGATTTCCTTCCGTGCGATCTCATTTATGTGACATTCTTCTAACGATCAAACCACAGCGAGGTGAGCAGGGCGGCACGTGGCAGGAACCGCGATGGGGGAGGGGACGGGTGTGGCGTGGGTTCGACGTGGACGCAGTTGGGACTGTCCTGGGGTGCTGTGGCCTCACAGCAGCTACACAAAAGCCCACCTGGCTGAAAATTCGCAGAACTGGACGTGGCCAATGAGCGTCACTGTGGGTTAGTATCTAAACGAGAGGAGACCCGTCTAGCGGGGCCGTCACGACCAAGCCCGGCGTTGATGGCTACACGTTGCCCCTCCTTGCTGGGCGCCTGGTCCCAGAGTCTGGCCTTCCCTCCACATGCAGCATCTCATTTCCAGGCCCGAGCTCTTGCTCCCACGGCCGCCCTTGCCGCAAAAGCCTTCACCTTCCACATGTGTCTGTCTCCTGAGCAACGCGGTCCCTTGAGGCTGCAAGACCTCACGTGCCGTCGGACTGTTATTTCTCCCTCGGCATCTTACCCCTTCAGCTGGATCTCAACTTTGCGGCCTCGGCAGGGAGCACGCCGCGGGGGTCGGGGAGGCCCTGGCACCAAGGCCTGTGTGATTCGAGCAAGCCGCGGCGTGCGCTGGGGCTTTGATTCATTTGCTCACATGAGAAGCCAGACGCACTGAGGGTCTTCCTCCTAGAATATTACCACCGGGCCCCTGAAGAGCAGCCACGGAAGGAGAATCATTCTCCAGGGAGGTTTATGTCTCAGGGCGTTTCCTAAGACGCTAGACCTCGTGTTTAACCTCCTTATTTTTGGATCACTAACTAAGGAGCTTCTGCGGTGAGCACAGGAAGAAACAATGAGAAACACACCCTGGTTGTCATGGTGATGATGCCCTCGCGCAGCGGTGGGGTGGGGGTGCCAGCTATATCTGAGCCACCCGTTACATATGTCTCTAGTTGTGGTCAAATGTACATGAAATTTACCACCTTTGCCAGTTTTGAGGGCACAGTGCAGTGGCCCACCCACTGCTCAGCACCACCTGCAGAAGCTTCTATTGCCCGAGCTGAGACCCCGTGCTCATCAGACACTAAGTCCCCTCCCCAGCCCCTGGCGCTCGCCCTCTACTCTCTGCCACCACGAACATGACTGTTCTCGGTATCTCATCCGATTTGCCCTGCTACGTCTGGCTTGGCTCACCCACGTTGTCGCCAGGGTCAGAATTTCTTTCCGAGACTTTCAAGGCCGGATAACGCTCTATCGCACGGACACGCCGCATTTAGTTTATCCGTTCACCCGTTGGCCGGCACTTGGGTTGCTCCCACCTTTTGGCCGCTGGTCCGACCAGATCTGGCGAGGCTGATGTGGTCTGGCCACATTTCCGTGGCCTCCGACACCTGGCAGAAGGGACGCCCAGACCCAGACTCCCCCCGCCTCCACAGCGCGAAGTGCAGCTGCCTGGCAGGGAGTCTGAGCTCGAGTAGGGCGCGCACCGTGACGAAGGCCTGTGGGCTCTGCTGGGACGAGGGGCCCACCCGCGGCTGGAGGGCTGTCTGGGCTGTGAGGCCGAGGCCCTCGAAGCCCTGCCCTGGCTCTGCTCAGGTCGTGGTCAGAGCACGGCACCTTTGTCCATAGAGCAGCGGGAGCCCCTGGGAGCCCTGCGGAGTCACTTGAAAGATAGCGGGGTTGGGTTATTGGTCATATTTTAGTCTGTGGGGAGCCTTAGCCCTCACCGTGAACAAGGGGACCTGTTTGCTGGGGCAGGACGGACGGGGAGGATGCTAGGTCTGCACGAAAGAGGGGCAGCTTCCCGGGGCACGAGGGTGACCTGTTGGCCCCACGGTCCAGCTGGGGCCAGGCCGGGCAAGGGCGTGAAGGCCGGGGGCCAGGCGGCAGCCGCCGAGCGTCCCCTGTGGAAACCCTCCGAGTCTCGGGCCAGTGACTTGTCCGGTTTCCTCCCTCAGTCCCACTGGCCCACTGGGCCGGGGCTCCCTTACAGGGGAACGGTTTTTGTCATTTAGTTTTTAAGACACACAGTAATTCTCTGATGAAGAACTTTTGTGTTCACTAAGGTTGAAAAGAAAAGGAGGCCAAACTGTTAACATTTTCCAGTTATTTCTCAAGACTGCTGTGTCCTCGCCCGCGTCTACCCCGTCCCGGGAGCTCGTTTCCTCCGTAGGAGGTTAGCGGGCAAAGGAGGGCGTTCGAAGGTGGGCCACGGGCCGTGGGTGAGGGGCAGGGCAGCGGCTCCCCGTCGGCTGAGAGCTGAGACGCAGAGACGGAGGCCGTGGGAGTCCCACCCCACGTCCACAGGTCTACACCCCAGGCTAGGCCATCTCAACACGGTATCCCCGAAGCGTGTGCCGCTGGACATTTTGGACAAGCGAAATTCGAAAAAAAGAATCTACTGAAAGCATTTCGGCTAACGGGCAAAATAACGCACACTCATATAAAGAAGCCAAAATTTGAAAGGTTGTAGAAGAAATTCTACCACTTAAGGATGACCCTCGTTTCTCAGTTTGGTGAAACTATGTTCAGACCTGGCTTAACGCGCCTAAACACGGCCACGTGTAGGTGCCCTGAAACGCGGTCTCAGAATGCACGGGTGCTACTGTGTTCCTTTTTCTTTTTTTTTTTGGCATCATGACCAATAACACAGCAACTCCTTGATGGCAAATAACGTCATGCTGAGAAGTTTTAAACACCATGGGAGGGAAGCCAGGGGACAAAGAGCAACCATTTCATAAATTTTGGGGGTAAACTGCTTTTTCCACTAACCTCTGTCATCGTGTTGCTTTTGAAAAACAAACAGGATTTTCCCCCCACTTGGGATAATGTCCGTCACCAGCAGGGGGAGCTCATGTACTGGCTTCCAGGCCCCTTCCGCGTTCCGTCCAGACCTCGGGAAGGGATTTTTAACTGTTTTCCAATTAGCCAGGGAGCTGGGAGTTCTTAAACTGACAAGTAATAACAGGAGATTAGTTTCCACCTGACACATCTGAAGATCAATGCACATCAGGTGGGGTAAAGATTCGTTCCTTTGAATACAGCGCCCCGCTCCCGAAAACACGGAGAAGACATTAGTCTACACCACGTTTGCATTTGGATTTGATTAGAGACCAACTGATGGCAGTCATTCCCTCTCAGAAGAAAATGGTGTATCTTGAAAAAAATTAATATCACCGTGCCTGGGGTTTTGCGGTTAGGGAAAAAAAGTTCTGGTTCTTTCTTTCTTTTCTGAGAGAGGAATTTAAAGTCGAGGGAGTCAGCCATCAGCATGTCAAGGAAGGGAATCATAGTGAATCCGTGTCTCCCGGTGGTCTGTGTGCTCGGCGCTCACGGGGCCTGGGCCCCGAGATGCACCTGTGTGTCCCCTGTTGCACCAGGCACAGCCCAGGGAGACTCGGGTCCCCTCCTCTCACGGGCCGGGCTGGGCCTCTCACGGCTGGCCTTTCTCTTCTGGACGGGGGGTGTTGCATGAGTGCAAAGGCGGAGCCGAGACGGTAGTGACTAATCACTAGATGCACGCGCACACATGAAGACAGCTAGAAGATCACCCACGTGTAGACCAAGGGCTTTGATTAGCCACGTGGTCGATGAGGAGCCCGTGTGAGGATCTATTCTTGCCGGTGTTTTACAGCCCAAACTTCACATTCTGGTGCGTCCAGCCCCCTGTCCCTGACGGTCAAGAGTGTTTACAACGTGCGACGACTCGGGATATGTTACAATATTAGACCATCTTTCAAATATCATTAAGTGTGGCCCGGCTTCCTGCGGATCACACGCGTTGACTAACACTACATTCGGTCCCTCCGCCGTTTACTCTGTCGTGCGCTAGTTCGGGGGACGTTGGCCCTTGGAACCCAGTGCGGACCTGACAGTGCGTGTGGCTGGTATCAGCTCCGTCTTTCCTACATGACGGACAAGAAATGAGCTCGCTGCTCCTCACACCGGGCTCTCTCCCCTCAAGCCCTGGTTGGTGCCGAGACCTCCGACGTGCTCCCGGTCTGGCCCGTCAGCTGGCTCGCTGGTGTTCAGCAAACATCGGAGCCTGTGAAGAGAAGCCCGGAGCCGCCGGAGACCCCTTGCAGCGGCCTCACTCTGTGCTACGGCCCCTGACGTCCGGCGACGGTAACGGCAGGGACACTTTTCTTGCTGGCACTTTCCCCATTACGTAAGTCACGCAAGTTCCAGGAGTTTCTCCATGTGTCCCCAAAGGACTCGATTTAAAAAGGGAATTAAGAGAGCAATTGTACTTGCTTTCAAATATGGGGCGTATGATTCTTACGTTCACCCTCGTTGTTTCTGGACCAAAAATGTTGCACGGCACCCTCTGAACCAGCCACTCCACTTAACAGGTGTGACGACCGGTACCCGAGTGGAAAAGGCGCGTGCCGGCCCGTCTCCTAACTTGGGAGTCCGGGGCCCGTGCCTGTGGGGTCGACGTGGGACAGAGGCTGATGCTCCCGACCTAACACTCCTCATGGGCTAGCCGGACGCCCCAAGGGAAAGGTAAGAAAGAAGAATAAAATTTTAAAACCTGGAGGTTTATTTGGTTTATTTTTGTTTAAGTTAGGAGACTTACCTTACGTTAAGCTGTGGAGGTACGATGGGCTAGAAACAGAAATGTTCTCGTGTATAAGGAAAAATTAATGCGTGTTGATGGAGACAGAGGTGTCAGCTAATGCCCGGAGCACTGGGGACCCGTGCCCTCCACTCGTCCCTCCAAAATTGGTTCCTGCTTGTTTTGGCGACCGTGATGGCCGGGGACAAGGAGAGCAAGTCTGGTTAATGAAGCGGGATGTCTCTGCTTCGTTGTTGGTATAAAGGCTGCGGTTCTATGCACCGAAAGCTAGAAGCCAGTTCGCTCCCACTGTCCAGGGGAAGTTATGGCTCCACGCGAATGACGGTCTCATCCGCGTCATTCTGTTTTGTTCCTGTCACTGAAACCAGCCCACCAACCAGCCGTCCAACAGACAAACATATCTTGGATACTTACTCGTGTAGCGGACAGGGTCGACAACACGGAGCGCTGCCCATACCCATGGCGTGGCAGGGAGGACACTTACCGTTTAGGAGGTTTCCCCAGACATCTTGAGAGGGCGGGAGTAAAGGAACGTGCCCTTTGCTTTTTACCCCCAGAGAAATCTTTGCTTCTGTGGCGGTCTCGGAAAACTCAGATCCGGGGAGCCGCGTGGTTAATCCCTTTCCCTGTTTGGAGCCACGGACTGTAATGGTGTCATTATTGTTCTGAGTGGCCCACACCTAAGCAAGACTTGGAATCAACACAACGGTTTTCTCTTGTGAAAGTGGTCATGAGTCCTAATACGCTTCTGCATACGATGTACTTTACACTTATGAACCGCTAACAGTTTACTACGAAACCTGGATACTTTCCTGCCCCTTCTCTCGTACTTCACGCTTCTTCCACGGCGTGTACAAACCCTTTACGTCCACAAACAATCTTGCTTAAATGGTTTATCCTCCTGGAGGACTTCCTGAAAGACTCCGTGCCTGAACAGCCTCCTCTTTCTATCCAAGACTCTTCCGTATACCTGCCCAGCCACACCTATTTCCTACCGTAGAACTGGCCTGTCCGCCCCCTCCTACCCCGTCCTGTCGACCTCGGGGAGGTAAGGACCGTGGCATCTTCCTGTTCCCACCGTGGCCACTGGCCCAGGTGCCGACCCAGGTGCCACTGAGGTAAGTGTTATTGAATCCAGCGTGTGCACCAAGGGGCACAAGTTTGGGGACGAAATGACAGGTCCGACCAAGAGGTATTCGAGGCGTCACCTTCGTCCCTTTCAGAGCGGGTCCCGGTGTGTGGGGTGGAATCCCCAGGGGCGTTGCTCTGATCCACACATCCCAGATGCCCACGGCCCCCGGGTGTTCCCAGAAACCACCGATGGACACGAGGTTCTCCTACAGCCCGTCGGGCCTCGCTCACTAGTTCTGTTCACGTACGTTTTCCAGAGGAAGCAATGATGCCATTTTGTCCAGACTTCTGCCGTGCCTCGGGAGACAGGGTTAGTTTTTGTTTCCGTTTCCGTTGTTGGCAAGGTCAAGGCATTTTAGATTTTGTAAACCGGAGAGAGTTCTTTTCCGTCCGGATGATATGTGCAAGGTGCCCTGTGCAAGTTTAAGAATATGTTTGCTCCTGGATTGCTGACTCGAGTGAGTTTAATTAAAGCTGCGGCTTCTTCCTTTGGTGAGAGAGAGAGAGAGAGAGAGAGAGCTGTGCAGTGGCAGCGGATGTCTTTTCTCTATTTCTGGAGGACTTTACAGGCAGACCTGTGATCCAGATGGAAATTCTAGGTTACCTGGCGGTTGTCCCGAAGCGGCCTTCTCCGCGGACACTGGGAAGTCAGAGCGCCGGCCGGTGCGGGCTGCTGGCAGGAGAGTGGTGTGGGGTTTGTGCTGTTCCTGGCGTTCAGGAGGGACTGTCGCTTTGTCCCGCGATCGGAGGGACCAGCTCCAAGGTCGGCAGAGAATGAAGCTGTGGGAAACTACCCCCCGCCCGCCTCCCCTGCGGGGACGGCTCTCCCTCCCTTGGCCGCTGGTGCGGGGCTGAGGCCAGAACCAGGATCTCCAGGAAATGAACCGAAATGCGAGCCTGAGGCCGTCACCCTGGGCGCAGAGAGACGCGGCCAGCCTAGTGTCTCGGCCCGCGGTGCCTGGTGCTCAACCCCCTCATCCTGGGAAGTGGGTGCCTTGGAGGGGAGGGCGACGGAGGTGGACCAGGGGTGCCCGTTGGGGCAGGAAGCGGTTCCCAAGTTGGGGAGAAATGGTGGAGAGTTTGCCGCCCTCCTGGGCTCTGTCTCCCATCAGCGAGCTGGTGCACCCGGTGCCTCACGGGCGCTTTAGTGAGGAGTCCGCGTGGGAGCGCGTCTGCGAGGACCAGCGTGTCATCTCCACCTTGTCACAGGCAGCCCCCCCCCCCCCCACTTGCTGCAGGAAACCGGGGACGGCTCGTAGAGGAAGGAACCGGTGGTCTTCCCCGCAGGAAAGCTCCGTGCCGCACAGCTGGGGCAGCGGGCGCTGACCAGAGCCGGAGTCCGGCTCAGCTCCGGTCTCTGCCGCTTCCCTGCCGGCTCCTCCAAAGCGGTGGGAGGCAGGGTCGGAGGTCGGCCCGCACCGCTCTGACTTCTGCCCCTTGCAGACACACATGCTTAATGACCTCAGTGTGTCCAGCGTGCACGGTAGACTCTTCCTGGCAGGAGCATCGGGCTAGCTTCCCGGGGGACAGAAGCCAAAACCATTTCCCTGGACGTCTTTCCTGGGCTTGGAACCCAGTTGTCTTCGTGCGCAGGTTGTGCACAAGCATGTTCGGAGCTGCGGGGTCTGGACAGTCTTCTTCGGAAGGAAAAGGCAAATTGCGAGATGCTTTCCGGCAGGTAAGGGCCGTGGGCCCCCAAGGCGGCTTCGGTGGGCAGAACGGACCGCCGGCCCCGCTCTGGGGCGAGGACATCCAGGTGGCCTGCGTGCCCCCCCGCCCCAGGGGCTTGGTGGGCTCCCGGTCTCCACGGCTAGACCTCCAGCGCCCGCCCAAGGTGCAGCCGTCGAAATCATTCGACTCTGTCCGAGCCGTCTGTCCGGCGACGATGAAGAAATCGGACCCAGGAAACGCCAAGGAGGAGCACGAGGGAATCTCTGGAGGCCTCCCCGTGTGCGTGACGAGCGTTCTGTTCCTAACAAGCCTAGCGCACAGGAAGTCATGCCCCGATGGCTGCCGCCTCAGCAAGACTGGAGTCCCCACGTGCGGCTACAGGCGTCCCCGAACACCGCCACACCGTCGTCCTCAAAGGAACGTCATCTGACACTCTTAATTTCTGGTCGAGAAACTGGGGTCTGAGGGCAGAAACCGGTGAGCCCGAGGCCAGAGCCGGTGAGCGGCAGAGGGGGGCCTGCGGTTGCCGGGGCCACCGCGTGTCCCTCCTGGGCAGCTCAGGCCTCGCGCGGCCGAGGGGCAGGGCTCCCGGGCTGGGGCGGCACGTTCGCCCCTACTATGTCGCTCCGTTAGCACGGGATCCGCACGGTGTGGGCAGCGCTCGTGGCTGCTTTCGCTGTTGTTGATGCTTTAAGGTGAGGACGGGAGCCCGGTGGTCAAATCAGAGCCACAGCCCGTGTGTCCGATTCGTGCTCGGCGCTTTTCCGCAGTACGAAGTCTTTGGTCCCTTAAACCCGTTGCGCGTGGTGGCCGCCCCTCACCCTCTCCGGCCCCAGCGAGGCCCGAGGGACCGGGAGCTGGAGAGCAAGCAAGAGTGTGTGCCGTCCCCTTGCCGCCCCTCGCTCGTCCCCGGGGCCCACGTGGCGGCCACACGCGGGGCGCTGGCTGCGGGACCAGGTGTCCCGCGTAAGGCTCGACACACCCACGGCACCCTCCGGCTCTGGGCGTATCCCGCCCCTCTTTCGTCCACAGGCCCTCGCTTCACGCAGTGATGCCAAGACGGGGACCCTGTGCGGGGCGAGGTGGCCGGCTGTGCAGAGCAGGACCCCAGGAGAACAGGCTTTGCTGCTCCCCTCCACCGGTGTGCTCCCTGCTCCTCTCTTGGAATTCTTGCCTTTCCGACCTGCTTTTGGGTTCCCGAATACGATGCCCTCCTCGTCAGCTTGTAGCTACCCCTCCTCGCCTGCTGTGGTCACGCGCCTCCCTGGAAAAGTGGAGCTCTGTATTCCTAGAACAGATGTCGGGTCTCCCGGAATCCAAGAACTCCTGGTGGGGAGTTGGCTCTCAAAGGCCGGGGGCAGCGCTGGGACCCATCTGCCCTTGGATGGGTTACCTCTGATTTCATGGCAGTTCTCCTAGGCTTTCCTATCTTTTTGGTGTATTTGCAGAGGGCAGAGAGATCGACCACGACAGAGAGAGAGAGAGAAGGAAGAGTATTCTGGAAGGTAGGAAGGCGGTGCTCATCGACCCCGTTGGAGTTTCCAAACCACAGGGGCGGGAAGGCACTCTTGGTTCTGAGAGCTGAGAGTCAGCTGTTCATATTGTGGTTTCATCCAGCGGCCTTCCTTCCCTCCGCAAGCCTGTTTCAAGTGCTCTTGGTCACAGATGCTCAGACAAGTGCATTTTGAAACCGTTTAGTGCCACCCTTGCGATCCTTCCCCACGGCGGGTGCCGTCAGACCTCCAGTAAACACACCCACCTTCTTGAAAGAGTAAGGAATCCCAAGCTGCTGGGGGAAGGCGTTCCAAGTAACGGGAAGTCCTTGCTCAGAGAGAAGACCCCAGCTGGAGAAGAGCACGGCCGTGCCACCTGCTGAGGCCCTCTCTGCAGAAAGGGGGTTCCGGGGGGCGGGTTCCGAGGTCCTCAGACCAGGCCGCCCCACCTTCCGTGTGCACCTGATGCACAAGCACCTCCTGAAAAGCATTTCGCGTCCCGAGCACCCACCGCATGGATCACGGACGCAGCGGCCCTTGGAACTCAGCCCGTGAGGGGCCTTCGGGGTCAGCGAGGACTTTGTCGAGCCCACGGGCTGGGTCTGTGTGGCGAATTTGCCCTTGGTTCCGGCTCAGGCTCTGTCTTGGAATTCCCGTCACTTAACAGGCATGTGAATACGTACACAGTCAGCTGGTACTTTCCGTGTTTTAACAGCCTTCTCGTGTGCATCCTCCAAAGCCAATCCCAATCCTACTTGGACTGGAACGGGGTCTCCATGACCGAACAAAGGATAAAGGCAGAGGAGGACCCATTTCCAGGAGCCTGCAGTGCGTCCTGTGTGCCTTACGACGTGTCCGCGTGGTCCCGCAAAGATGCTGTTGGGCAGAATGTTTCTTTCTTTCAGGTCAGGTTTTTTTGACGGATGCACAAAAGTCAGTCTGGGGTGAGGACGTGGAGGAGAGGGGTGTTGTTTTTTCTCTGCCAAGCAGTTCTTTAAAAGAGGAAAATCAACATTCCGTTCAAAGTGTCTTGACATGACCTCAGGAGCACAGCCCTGTGTTCCTCGACTTTGCATCTGGGCGGTTCCGGTGAAGTCTCGGCCTCTCCGTGGATCCGTCTGCTTCCGATGGCAACTGTCTCCTCAGCGGAGGAGAGAATGAGGCAGGGAGGTGCCGGGTGGCGGCAGGGTGAAGGGAGCAAGCCAGCCCCCCCTGGGGCTTCTAACTCCGCTGTGGGGCTCACTGCTGTCCCGTCACACACGCTGCTGTGGCTTTGGCACTCCGGTGGCTTTGCCGGGTGTCTGGGACCACGCACCTCCCGGGTAGGGTGTTTGCTTTGACCGAGGAGCCTCTGAGAGAGGCCTTCCCAAAGCGAGTGGAGCAGGAGCTGAGATGCCGGCCGCCGCGTGGACGCTCGCGGGTGGGGGCTCTCCACACGCACGTGGGGACAGCGGGCTCACCGTCCTGTCCATCGTCTCCGGGCCTCGCTTCCCCACCTTCTGCATTCTCCCAGGTGAAAAACTCAGACATCCGGGTCCGGCGCCTGCTGGAGGCCTGCGGCCGCCGGCTTGCATGTGGGCCGCCCCCACGAGCAAGGAGCACTGTTACTCCCGCCCGACTTAGGGCCTCCTCTTTCCTGTTGCCCCCCTGCCAGCCAGACGCGCCCGGGGGCTCTAGGCGCTGCAAGCAGTAGAGGACAGGCGGTGGCTTGTCCTTCATCCCAGCGCAGGCTCGGCCGAGCCCGGGCGGGGACAGCGACCCGCCACCCGACTTCCCAAGGGCACGCGTCACGTGACAACCCAACCAGCGAGGGCTCCACGCGTGTCAGGCGGTTTCCAAGGGCGGGTCGACCCTGGCGCGCCGAGGCCCCCGTGGCCCTGTGGGCTCGTCCGCTGCCCCGGCCCCGCGGCCGGCCCTGCCCCGGGCACCTGCGCGGGACCCCACTCGCGGATTCAAAGGCCCCTGGAAGGGTTTTCTGCCACCACGCCTTTCCTTTGCCTGCTTCCCCTCAGGGGCTGCCCCACTCGCTTTGGCAAAAGTGACTTCCCCACGCATTCGCGACCTGCTGTGGCCCGGACGCGGCCCGTGCTGACCGAGGACGGGGAGGGCCTGGCAGGGTCAGCGCGTCTTACCTGGTACATGTTGCACAGCCCGGGCTGGCTGCGGGCATGAGAGGGCACAGGGCTCCTTCTCTGCTTGAGCCAGGGCACCTGCCGGGGGACACAGAGTGGCCGTTGAGTCCACGAGGCACCAGCGGCGAAGCCCCCAAGTCCTCCACCAGACGTCCCCTCCTGACCGGGCTCGGCAAGCCCCCGCGCGGCGAGGAGGGTTAGTGGGGGACGGAGGTCAGGGGAGACGGTGTGAGGATGATGGGTGCTGGCCGCCAAGGGCGCGGGGCGGGAGGAGACGGCAGGGAGAGAAAGGAGCGAGAGGAGAGATTCAGGGGCGAGGCTGGGGCTCCGGCCCAGTCATGTGAGCCAGGTTTCTTAGCGCTGGTCGTGGCGGGCCCAGCCCTGTAAGGCTTCGCACGGAGGCAGCGCGTTCCGGGCGGCGTGATGCGCTAACGGGCTTTCCCGGCCTGCGTGGAGCGGGTGCCCGTAGAGGCTTCTTCCCCGTAGAGCAGCTGTGGCCGCTTCCGTGCGGGACGTACGGTCGAGACCACGCCCGCTCCGCGGGGGACACAGGGCGCCGGGAAGTAGTTCCGCGAGGAACGCGGTGGCCGAAGTCAAGCCAGGCGACGGTGCGGGGTCACGCTCTCTGACACGTCTCCTGCTGCCGCCGAGACCGAGGAGCTTAATATTAACGTAACGTTCCTGGACGTGAGCTGCGCGTTAACCTGGACTCTGAGCGCGATCGCCGTAAATCTTCCTCAGTAGCGTTTGCCTCTAGTGTCGCGTTCTCCCTGCTCTGTTTGCTCCAGGGAAGTACCTGCGTGTCATGCGATTTTGAGTGGTGTGGTTGACAGTATTGCAGGACCAAGGAAAATGGCCTGCAGAGAGGTCCTCTTGTCTGCGCGTCGCAGAATGGTGTGTGCGTGGGTGAGAGACGGAGAGAGGGAGACACACAGAGAGAGGCTGGTAGAGAGACAGAGAGAGACAGAGGCAGAGAGACAGAGAAGCTGGTAGAGACAGAGACAGAGAGACAGAGAGAGGCTGATAGAGAAACAGAGACAGACAGAGAGAGGCTGATAGACAGAGACAGAGAGACTGACAGAGAGAGGCTTCAGAGAGAGGGAGAGAGAGGCAGGGAGGGAGGGAAGGAGCCTTACAGTGGTCAAGAGACAAAATCAACATAATAGGTTTCAAGAGATGTCTCAGGTTGGCTACAGATTAAATGAATGTTTTAGAAACAGGTTACCAGCTGGTTATGTGTGGAAATGAACAGTGGTTATGATACATAAGAATGTTAGGACGCTCTAGAAGTATTATTGCAAAGTGAGCACACGGGGTTTCCAGAGGCAACTCTGGGGCGAGTCTGGGCTCAGCTCTACGTCCCACAACTGATCCTCCCCCGCGAGAGGGGATCTTTCTGTTCCGGTAAGAAGCCCTGGTGAGTTTAGTTCAGGGTCCTGAGCACTTAAGAGGAAGGCGACTGAGTATTTGGGTTCAAGTACGTCTGGGAGGGTACGCCTGGGGTGGCTTCTGCCTTGATGAGGCCGGGTTGTCCCCGCAGGGCGTGACGTGCCTCAGAGGGTGGCAGAAAGGCAAGTCTGTTACGCCCTTGGCCAAAAGGCAAAGAAGAATTCTCCAGTTTGTTTCCCCCGTTTGGGACAATGTCCCTTCTTAAGGACGGGGCTCAGCTCCTCGAGCTGTGTCAGGTGGCTGGGGGGGTCCGTGTCAGCTGCCTCCGTGGGCTGCTGGCCACGCAGCTCAGGGCGGGGAGGCTGGGGGCCGGGACCTGCCTGGCTTGCAGGAGACATGCCCCCCCCCACCCCACACCTGCAGGAGGGGAACGCGGCTTCCTCCCCCCTCTGCAGGCGGTGCTCGGCCTGCTTCTTCTGCACAGGTGTGGGCAGGGGTGCAGCCCACGGGCCTGCGACGATGGCAAGAAGGGCCCCTGAGAGGAGCCCTCGTTCCTGTGACTCTCCCTGCCCATCAGACTTTCTTAGGAAGCAGAGGAAGGCTCCAGAGCACCTAAGGGTGTGGTGTAGACGTGTGTAGAAACGCTTACTATGTGAGCCAGAGTTTGACCAGAGATTCTCCGGTGGTTAAACGCTCTAGACGCTCCCAGGAGCTCCGGAGAGCGGGGTACGCTCCCTGAGATGTCAAGTCAAGATCTCCATCAGCCGGCCAGAAATTCCTGCCACCAAGTGGCTCATGTTTTACCCAAAGGAAAATCAATAGATGCCCCGTATGGAAATGAACGTCGAAGGAGGTGAGCATCTCCCGGCAGAGTTTGTTGGAGAGGTCAGTGCGTCCAAATTAATCACATTCTTGCTCTTGTGCCTAGTTCATCCACGACCCAACCTTATGCATGACCTTCACACTCGCCGACGCCCCCCAACGCCAGACTGCCCGGGTTCCTGGGACCCCCTCGGAGGTACCCTCAGCGGGGCACACAGTCGCTCGGGAAGTGCTGCCCTGGGGACTGTGTCCCACACACACAAAGGGGACCGGAGTGTGCTCAGTGCCCACGTCTGCCCACCCGCGTGGGACGGCACTCCCAGACACGCGCTGCACACGTCGAGCAGAACGAGAGCAGTCACGGCAGAAAGACTGGGACGCTTAGCTGTCTGTCCGTGGAGAGAAAAGAGTAAATGAATGTCTGTGCAAAAGCACACGAGCGAGAAAGAGACCTGGGTGTGCACAGGTGGCAGGTGCTCACACACTCACCTGTTGGCTGTCCCATCAGGGGACCACAACCACACCAGTGATGCATGTAGTGAGGGAGGGAGGGAACCCGAAGGAGGCAGCTTAGGAAATTCACGAGCAATTAGTACACCACCGTTGGTCTGTCAAAATGTTTAATGAATGCATAAAAAGGAAGAAATGTCTATAAAACAAAAGTTCATCACAAAATCAAACTGGCATACAATCACCAGAAGGCAGTCAGCATCAAACCCATCAGCATAGCGTACAGACCTGTGGCTCGTACAGAGGACACGGCAAGGCCCCCACCGTCCTAACTCAGGTCCCGCCCGCTGACACCAGTGGCCGTGGACTCGGGGGCAGGTGCCGCGCGGCCCGGAGGACCCAACACACATGTCCTACCACGTCCCTCCTGCCGCCTCTGAACACCACACTCCCCACGAGAGTACAGAACGTATCTACACAACTGGGATATTACACGAACAATGAGGAATTGAGCTACGGCAGAACTAAAATGTGTTAAATGAAATTAAAAGGCAGCAAACAGGACGCGGTGATTAATCTACAAGACCGATGACACGCCATAGCAGTAAATGACAAACGGTCTTCATCCCGTACAACCAAAGCTAGCGGCCTACACATCATCCTCAGTGCTGAACAACGGAGAGCAGGTTATAAACGGAGCCTTGACAGTGAATGCAGAAAGGCAAGATCATCAGTGCAGGACCAACTTTCAAAAACTCTTAAAATACAGCGGTATGGAGAAATCCGCGATGGGCATGTTCTGGCTGCATTCTTACTTGGGAACCGTCCAGGTGTTACATCACCGTGTCCGGCTTAGATTTTCATCAGACCTCACCTCTTCAAGATAAAAAGGAACATGGACAGTTTCCAAAGCTAACGGTCAGGGCCCGAGTGGCCGCAGCCCCCGTGTGGGCACGTGAGGTCTGACGGGGTGGGGACGGCAGCGGGGGGGTGGGGGGGTGGGGAGGGACAGCTCTGAGAGCCGCCCTTCTCACAAAGACCACATGCATCTTAAACTTTGTCCTAAACGCCTGTCCGTTCCTCCCGGGACCCCACGTCCCAGGGCGTTGGAAAACCTGTCCTTTAAAGGCAACAACACGGTCCTTCTTTCCTCCTGCAACAAAGGAACGTGTTCCCCATGAATACACTTTTCATTTGTGGCTCTCAAAAGAATATGCCTCCTCAAGGAATTTATAATGCACTTTCCCTGAATGTCAACGCCCCGGCCATCCGAGGGTGGGTGTTGTCGGTGCATTCCGAGGATCGGGGAGGGGGGGGGCAGGAGTCCCACGTGGCCTCAGCGGGGGGAGGGACACCGGAAGGGCCAGAGGCCAACAGCCTCCTTCCCAGGGGCCATGCATTCAGTCTTGCATGACTGTCCCATGAAAAACCTACTCCGGACAGAGTAACTGAGTAACTGCTTCCCCCCAAACCCACACGGTGGGGGCAGGCCGCCACTCAGGCCTGGGGGGCCCCTAGCATTCCCCGTACCTTACCCAACGACCCCGGCAGCGACAGACGGTGGAAACCTGAAATGGGCTTTTATGGATGATAATCGGGCCTTTGGATTCTCTTCTTTTCTCAAGCTTCAACCCAAAGACCTCTCAATAAAATGAGGGTTCTCCTGATTTATACACAGAGCAAAGCAAGAATAAAAACAAAACCCAAAAAGAACCCCTCGGCAGCCCAGGCCAGTAAGGACCCCAGAATCCTAGGGCCATCGTGGGGGTGTGCCTGGGTGGAGAGTGTATTAAGCGCACATCTGCAGTGTTTAAAAGCAAACAGAGGCCACAATAAAACAGGTGTGTTGAAAACACACTGCTTTCCGGCCGGTGTGCCTGGTAAGCACTCGTGTGAGTATACACACCCAAACTCCCAACTTTTTCTCCGGCATCAAAAGGCAAGGCTGTTCATTTTTAAACCTTCTTTATTCAACATTCAGCAGTGAACAGGGCTGACACTTCAGAAACTCTAACACAATTATTTAAACATTGTTTTTCGTTTTTAAAATCCTGTGGAAATATTGTCATTTCTGTGGGTCCTTGATAATCTAGCAACCCTATTTTGCAAAGCTGAGGCCTACTTCTGAGCTGAATCTTTTCTTTGAAAGTATTAAAGAGGAGGAGAGCCTTAAAGCAATAAAGGTTGCAATCCTACATATAGGAAGAAAAACGTGTATGCGTGCGCGCACACACACACACACACACACACATATACATCATTCGGAAATAGAGTCACAATGGTTGATATAAATGCATTCACAATTTTATTTTCATTGAAGCCACAAGCACTGAAATGAAGTTTGTTTTATAATATATGCTATATAGCCATTTAATCTTTTCTGCACACTTCAAATACATTTTTTCCTGTTCCTTGAGTTCAGCAGAGAAGCTTATGGTTCCAGAGTGGCTGCATGCATACGGGGTGCTTAGCATCATAGCAAGGCTTCATTGGGCAGCCAGAACCTGGTGTGGTCAGACAGCTGTGCTCGAGAAAGCACCTCGGACTGAAACCAGCATTCGAAACAGATCAGAGGACCGACACTTTAGGGTGACGTGAGACTGCCCAGAGTAAAAGCGCACGTCTCCAAACACAGACACTCAAAGAACCAAGCAGAAGACGAACTCCGTCAGCACGTAGGATGTACCAAGTGTTAGTCCCAAGAAGGCATGACAAGAGCCACATGAGCGGCCTCGCCTCGGGGCAGGTACCAGAGACATTAGCAGCGCCCAGGGCCCTGCGTGTGCAGCGAAACCGACCGCGTGGTTCGCGCGTGACCGTTTCACGATCATCAGTCGTTTTAAGAATTGTAGTTAGAGATGAGAGCAACTTTTAGAAGCTCCTTTAGAAACCGCAGGTCGGGGTCCCTGCTCCACACTTTACCCAAAAGCCTCTTGACGTTCCCAAGACCGAGTTCAGAACAAGAACAATACGCAGCCAGGGCAAGACCTACGGCGTGTGAGTTCTGTGCGCCCGGCCAGTAAACCCGGGCTTCTTTGAAAACACCCTCTCCTTCCGAAATGCTCAGCTATGCGCCACCCCAAAAAGGCACGTGACGTGCTATGTGTCTGCTATGGGAAAGCCACTTGGGATTTGGCTCTTGGATGAAACATGAGCACGGATGACCCAGTGACAATCCAGTCCAGGAGCCACCGCTGGACATGGGAGTATAATGGAGGCCTTTTGTCTCGTGATACAATTCTCATCTACAGAACATTCAAATAATGAAACTTCACAGATTCTAGATTCAGGCTAATGGAATAACAGAATAATACAGTTGTGATTCATAGGCACACTCAACCCTCCCGCCCCCCCCCCCCCACCCCTTGCCCCCAAAATAACTCAGACAAAAGGCAAAATCTGCTCAAGGCGAATTTAAATCTCGGCTTTGTGCGAAAGTCCTCAATCGCATTATTGTTGCAAGACAACGCGAAGCTAGCAGTGCGGACTCCAAGAAAAACAAGCACGACCCAATGTCGAACCTGAAAGCGGGGGCGCAGGAGGCAAAGCAGCCACGAAGCCCCCAAGCATGAGCCACCAAAGAGCCGAGAACGCGGTGCCCTTCCTGCAGTGCCCACGCCAGGCCACCCTAGAGATGCCCGATTCGGAACGTTCTTGCAGCCCTGGGCCACATCCCGAGGGCATCCCTTGGGAGGAAGGGAAAGAGGCTGAGTTGTGTGCCAACACGGCAGGCGGCCCCCCGGGCCCCTCCCGCGGCCGGGGGGCACGTCCAGCAAGGATGGCAGGTGGAAAGCGGAGGGGCCGCACCAGCATCTCCCCTACGGCTTAGCTCACCTGCGCACTCTCCTTCCTTCTCCTTGTCAACTACAGCGGACACACGTTCTGTGCACCCCTGTTACTCCTCAGAGCTCACCTTGCCTGAGCCCCGCTTGGGCACACCCCTGTCACCGCCAAAGAAGCGCCCGAGGGAGTCAAGGATGCCCGTGTCTCTGTGCCTCGGGAGGAAGCCGTGCCTGGCGTGATCCATGGCACTGGCGGATGCCAGGTACTTGGAGCCGTGCCGCTGGGAGGGTCTTTTCTGTGACGCCATCACATCGAGGCCCTCGGGAGTGGCTGTGCTGTCCTCTTGGATGGTCTGGAGCTCGTCTGACTCCGAGGGCCGGTCTTTGAAGGTGTTGTCCTCCCTCCCGGGGGCATCTCGGGAAAAGAGGCGGATCAAGTGGGGGCGGCCCCCTGGGTCAGCTGGGTTGGCGTCCTGCCAGGCATTCTTTGGGTCCGCTGTGCGCTTGGAGTCTGTCACCGCCGTGTCCTGAGAGGGGGCCCCATTGTTCTGCTCCACATCTGCCTCCCCTGCAAACAACAGTGAGATATGAATACGGGCCGTGCAAAGCGGAGCGGGGGACAATGACGCTTTCTTCCAGGGCTAGTGTCCTACCGAATCCACAGGACGCGCGAGGGGCCATCGAGCTGCATGGCAACCCCACATCGCTCGGGCAGGACCCGACCGGGACCGAGCGAGCACCCTACCTGCCGCTCTTGGGCCCCGGGACTTGCCTCACTGGCTCAAGGTTTGGCGCCCCACATAAAGAGCACCCCCGCTTCCTGCCGACGTGGCCAATCCCCCTTGGGCGCCGCCTTGCCGCGTTTGGAGAGGCCAGCACCACAGGCACCTTAGTGGGACGTTGAATCTCGAAAATTCCACTGGTGCATAAGCTAAGCGTGTCCGGGAGCATTTATTTGACCAAAGGTATTTTTAGCATTCTTGATAAACATGGAACTTCCCACATCTTTTTGCAATTCATGCCTTAAAGAAATGGGGCATTTAGAATTCTTCAGTTTGAGATTCCACAAGAGGCCTGTTGCACTAGAGAACTGCTTATTCAGGACATTTTCATTTGGCTTCTCTTCTGTAAGTGGCCACGACTGTACAGTTCGAAGTGGGAATGGTGGATTTCAAGTGGGATCCCACCATCTCATAGCTTTGTGCGCACACACGAACGCAGCGTTTCCTCCCAGAATGGCAACGCATCCACTTTCCTCTCAAGTTGTAGGTTAGGTTTAAGTGCACGTCCACTCCAGCCCCCTCCACCTCCATCGTCCGGCCACCCACCTCTCTATCCACCCGCCAATCCGCCCGCAGACCATCCACCCAGCTCCCCACCACCCATCCAGGCACTCACCCTCCCTCCCGCCCACCACCAGCTCCCCAGCCACCCGCCCGGCCACCCCGGCCATCTACCCACCCAGCCACCCAGCCATTATTTGCTGAGGACCTAGTAAGCGGGGTGCACTGTGCTAGGCGCCTGGTTTGCAGTGATGAACATCTGGTCCTTGTCTCAGGAACACTGATGAGAATGAGTGTCATGTATTGAAGTGTCCCCCCAAAATGGCGGGTCCCCACCCTAAACCCCAGTAGCTGTGAATGCGAGCTTTTTCAGAAATAGGGTCCTTCGTAGACAACAACGTAAGATGAGGCCCTACTGGAGGAGGGTGGGCTTAACCAATGGCTGTTGTCCTTGCAGAAAGAGGGGGCTCTGAATCCAGACATTGCCACATCGGGAAGAAGAGGCCACATGAAGATGGGGGCGGGGACCGGAGTGATGCGGGAGCACCGGCCGGTCAGAGACCTGGCGCCCACCCTCCCCTAAGCCGGCAGCCACGGCACAGCCCCGCGGACACGCTGAGTTCGGATCTCCAGCCTCCAGAACGTGAGCAGCATGGAAATTCCCGTTGTTTGAAACCACCCAGCGCGTGGTGGTTTGCCCTTCGGCCACAGGACACCAACATAACGTACAATTTCGTGTCAGCTGCTGATACGGAGACCACAGGGCAGGAGCAGGGGCTTCAGGGAGGCCCCTCGAAGGATGGGATGGGTGGGCCCAGGTGGGGGTGCCCCGGCAGAGGGGAGGGCACCCAGTGCGCAGGTGGCAGGAAGAAGGGGCTGGGTCTGCAGGTGCACAGGTCCGGGGGGGGGATGCCACCCACGGGAGAGATGGAGGGAGTATTTGAGGATGTTTGTGCATCTACACGACACATACTTTCACGAACACATCAGAAACAGAAGGCGAACGATTCCACTCTCTTTCAACAAAATCCCGGCCGTCAGGAGACGGTCCCGTGAATGACACTCATCACACAGTTTCTTGACCTGTACTTCCAAAGTAGAGTACCTCACTCCCCACGTCCCTGCTCAGTGTTTGCCAGTGACAAAGTACAAGGCAGAGCCCGGGACCCGGGATCCCCGTGACCTTATCCAGGCTCCTAGGAGACAGCACGCAGGGTCAGCTGTGCCCGACGCCTCAGAAACTCGTCCCTTAGAGTATGGCACGTCCTTCGGGACCCCTGATGAAATTCAGCTAGGTAGCAACGCAAGTATTTTTACAACGTATGTACTAAATGTACTAAATGGCTCGCGGCACAGTAGCAACATGAAAAAGCAACGTACAGAATCCTAGGGCCGCACAAAGCTGTCGATTTTCGCAGGGATGGGATGCTAATTTATAGGTTGCCACAGAAAAAGAGTCTGATTTTCTAGCTGTGCCTTATATTCTGTGGTTAATATAAATTAATGCAAATGCGGGAGAGAAAACAAAAGCTATATTGTACATAATTAAACACATTAACAAAACACAAGCGCATCTGAATACTAATATTTGTGTAACAGTTGGGCCTTGTGTCCCTGAATACGGCTGTTTGTGAGGGCACAGAGAAGGCGTTCCTGTCCTGAAAGTGGCTTCTCTGAGCACACAAGGGGCACGGGGACACTGAAATCTGTGATGTGCAGCATTTTGGGTAGGGACAAATGCAGTTTTAATTTGTCAATTAATATCAGCTTTCATCGAATTACAGCCCAATGTAGTCTTTTTATTGAGACTCGAAGCGTGGAGCATAGCAATTTAGGGCACAATTTGTGAGCCATGAACCTGATTCTACCAGAACATGCACTTACAATGCTCTATTGTTGTTCAAATTCTACACGAATTCGCAATACAACTTTTTTTTTTTTAAAGCCCACCTCATCTAAATGCTAGGATGGCCCCCAGAAAGCTTCGGAGGGGCGACATATTGGACTTTTGAAAGTAATGCTGTTAAAATCACAGAATGGCTTCCTGGAACATCTCTGAGAAACAGAGACGTCACTCACTCGAGAGTGGTTTCTGGAACAGAGACACCCACCGAACCGGAGGGTGATTTTGGGGGAGGCGGTGTGTATTGTTGGAAGAAACTCAGACGTCCTAACCACAGCAAGTCTCCAGCTGAAGGTCCCAGTGGTCCCGCTGATCCCTGTGTGTCTGGCTCCTTCCCAGGCAGGGTGTCCTCAATCCGGCCCCCCTGGGTGATTTCTTATTTGACTGACTGTAACCATCTTCTTCTTTTCTTTTTCTTCTTCCTCTTTTTTTTTTTTTTTTCTGCCACTTTATGCTGGGGTTTTTGCTTCACCATCACCGCTGGTCCCAAGGCCGTGGGCTTCTCTGGTGGGATCCCACACTGTACCCAGGGCCGATGGAAGGACCGTACAAGGTTTCACGGTACATGACCTTACTTGCCCCCCGATGTCACGTGCACCAAGGACAGACTCGCCCGCCTGCTCTTCCGTTTGCCCTCCACCGTGTCCCACACGTGTGCCCCCCGTGTTGTTTGATCTCTACGCATCCCATGCGGTGCGTGGTTGGCACTAGGTGCCCAGCAAGATCACAGCCATGCCGATGTGAGCTGGGCCGTTCCTCCCAGAGGAAAGAAGTCAAATCCCCGCCTCTTCTTTGCTAGAAGAACTTCGCCATTGGCATCGCTGCTGTTAAACTGTTTTTTTTATATGCTTATTTTTAAGTGAAGATTTCCCTTCGGTCCTGAAAGGCCCTGCAGCAGGGTCTAAGCTCTGGCTCAGAAACGAATTTCAGTTGTATCATCTGACTCTTTCCGGCTATGCAAAGGGTTTGTAATAGTCTAAATGTAACCCGTCAGCGTGGCTCTGAGGTACCAGCATGAGGAATTCAGTCTCCCGGCTCTATTCTTTCATCAAGTCCAAATCCAAGTTTGTGTGTCAGGCCTGATTGCTCGTGATGTCCATGGTTCACTGAGTGGGACGCACCTGACAAGCTCTGGGACCGCCAGACCGCAGCTGAGCCCGTGGACAACAGAGAAACTGCCATCGCCGCATGCTATGGACAGCAGTATCCGGAGTCAGGGCCAGCGAGGGCCCGAGGTTTGCAGGGCACAGCGGAGAAGGACCCTGCAGACCAGCCTCAACCTCTCCGACCGGACGATGGCTTTGGGCAGGTCGCTGAACTGGGCATCTGTGGTGATGACGTGGGACGATATGGCTACGTTCTTGCCTCAGATACCTTCAGGCCCCTTTCAGCAGCACGCGCTAGGGTTTGGCGAGCTGAGTTTTCACCCAGGGCGGCCGCTCCCGTACATGCGGCTGTCCCCAGAGAGCCCGGGACGGGAGGCCTTGGCTGACCGCGCTGGGTGTCTTCTACACATTATCAACAACCCTAACAAGCAGGTAGTTCTAGGATCGCTTTTACTCACATGAGGAAACAGACACGTAGGGAAGCTAAGCAGGACTCACTGGAGGACGCGGTGTTAATTCCAGGTCTACGATCGGAACACCACGGCTCCAGGCCTCGCTCGGGGTCTCTTCCGGCCCCGACGGGCCTTACCTGCAGCTGGGCTCTTGCCTCTACGGGGAGAATTTAACCGCACACACTTGACCGCTAAGCCACGTGTGGGTCACAGCTGCTGAATGGAGAGGGACAGGCGTAGGGGCGGCAGAGGGACCTCACAGAAAGCCGCCCGTCCCGAGCGAGCAGCTCAGCCAGCGCCCCCACCTGCAAACAGGAGACCCGCCGGAGGCACCCCGCGGGCTCAGTGCACCCTGGGCTCCGGGAGCTGTGCAGGCATACGCAGAGGTGCCTCCCTGCACGTCCCCTGCTCCCCCCGAACCAGAGCCCGATATTCCTAGGATGGGCTCGGATGAAACTGAGGACGAAGTGCATATTGTCCTGTACTTAAGTATCGCTGCATTTAACGTGGAACATACCTCGTCTGTTCCACTCCGCCGCACCCGTGGGAATCACAGCTCATGAATAAGTTCCATCAGAACTGCCCGCGTGTGCTCGCACATGGGAAAAAATACAGACGTCCAGGCACACCCCAGACCCCATAAGTCGGGACGCACGGGATGGCACCCGATTCTGCTTTTTTAACAGGTCGGGCGAAGTGCCCAGTCGGTCATTCTGAGGACACCTCGGCTCACCGTGTGACGATGGCACGTCCCCTCCCCCCACCCGCCCCTCCACCCCCTGCTTCCACTCACAGACCACAGTCTCTGGGAGGAGAGCTTAGTCTCGGAGACTAAGCGGAGCATCCTAGGCCCGCTGTGTGTCGGGCCCTTTCCCACCGTCGTTGGGCTGGGGCTCAGCACTTTTCGCCCCTTTGGGTTGGCTTGAGAAGGTGCACCCCCCTGCGTGCTGAGTCTGTGGGGCTGAGGTGATGAGACGTTTTGCCAACATTGAACTTAAAAACGTGCCCTATACACTCATCCTACCCAAACCACCGCTGTTGGCTTCTTTTACATATGCACACTCCTATCTCCACCCCAGGCAGAGGAGGCCTTGAGCCCAGCCCTGGTGAGCGGCCTCCTGGAGAGGTCAAGGCTGGGAAAGCATTAGGAAGCCTGGGGTCTGCATCGGACCTGAAATTCAGATCCAACTCCCCACCCCCCACTCGCTGCAAACGTCCCAAACCCCACAAGTTGCACGGCCTCCACGTGGGGCAACAGCTACAATTTTCCCCACAGAGGGGCTTTTGTGAGCCACCCCCCGTCTGTATTTTTTCTACACGACATCCATCGACTGTTTGGGCAGAAAATAAAATTTGTGCATTCATTTTGAGGGATCAGACTGAACGGATTTCATGCATCTTCTTACCTTGGTTTTAAAAGCACCTGTCCTGGGGCACCCAGGTGGCTCAGCTGGTTAAGTGACCAACTCTTGGTTTTGGCTCAGGTCATGATCTCAAAGTTTGTGAGTGCGAGCTCCACATCAGGCTCTGCACTGGCAGTGAGGAGCCTGCTTGGGACTCACTCTCTCTCTCTCTCTCTGCCCCTCCCCTGCTCACGCTGTCTCTGTCTCTCTCAAAATAAATAAATAAACTTAAAAAAAACAAAAGCAGCTGTCCTGGGGGGAGATCTGGTCAGGTCTATAGCACAGAGTACAGGTCAGGCTTGTTTGAGGTGTTTGAAGTTCCCATAAGTGAGCAAACAACCACAAAGCCACAGCTGAACTGATTTGATGAGTCTGTCCTCCATCACAGGGTTTTTTCACCCAAGGAACTAGGATTTTTCCTGGCTGAAAAACACAGGTTCCCAGCTTCCTATCCACACCCCCTCCTTGTGGGGGCCCCAGACACAGACTGGACCCGGACGGGGTCTCGGAGACCCCACGGGAGGCCTCGCGGAATCTCTTCCTCCGCGGCTTCCGTGGGGCCTGCAGTACAGACAACCAACGAAATGGTGAGATTCATAAAGAAAAGACAAGCAGCTAGAAACGCACGTTCCCAGACGCCCAGACAGCAGTCGGCATCACCCTGCTGTCCTGTCCTTTATTGTGCCCCGCGGACAACCTTGCAGCACCTGCGACAAGGCAGGGACCCCGCACGGAGGAGGTTCTCAATGGGGCTCAGTCACCTTCCGGGGCCGGAGAGTGCATCCGCACAGCGATGGGGACACTTGGTGACTTTCATCTAAATACACAATGGCAGAATTCAGAGGCGCTGTATGCGCCCTTGTCCTGGTACACTGGATGGTTTTCTCCTAAGTGATTTGCAATCTGGTTTTCTAGCTCATGGTCCCTTTGGGAAGTATTATCCCCACATAGGTCCATATATCCAAATGCACCAATGTGTCCTGTTTCTGGTAATTGTCCAGGCTAGTCCTTCGTTCCTAACTCAAAGCAGCAGCATGACAGATTAATGCCCATCATTATGGAATCCACACAATGAAGGAAATCTTCAATTACTGGGTCTTTGGTTTCTTGTTTTTAAACTCACGCTTTTTTAATTTGTACTTTCTTCCCCAGAGCTTTTCCTCATCGGGTACGTTAGAGATTCCTGAGACTATTAAGGCCACTGTACAATCTAGAGAAACACCACCGACCTGATTTCGGGTCCTCTCTTCCTGGGACGAGTTGCCATAGGCAAGCAAGGGCACGCCCACCCAAATTCACTTGCCAAGTTCACGTCCTTCAGAGCGGGTGAGCTGAAGTCACACAAGGGACTTCTCAGGCTAAAAGGTCTTGAGATGCAGAGACGGCTGTAAGGGGCTCAGGAAAAGCTACCTAATACTTCGCACCTTTGCAGAAGAGCCCCAACCAATAGAAGGTGGCCCTGCCTCGTACGGCCTGGGGAAAACCGTCCGGAAACACGGCTTGAACTGAAGCGACACCATTAACTCTCCTTTACGGGTCTTGTTAAATTCTGATCCTCTGTTCGCTTCTGTTGGGGGTAGACGGTGTGGATCTCTCTGTTCAGGACTTTTAGGGAAGGCAGCTTTGCAGATGAGCCCACGGCCTCCGGGAGCGCACCTGTCCGCCCGCCAACTGAGCCCTGCCTGTCCGGCCCCTCAGGCCTCCCGCGCCTGTCCTCTCCCAGCCAGCCCATCGATAACCGCTCAGAACGCCAGCTCCTGGGGCTCCAATTCCCCCAAGCGCAGATTCCAGGAAAGAACCAGGAGGCAGACACCGTTCCCTCTGCTTAGACCCGAGGCTGGGCTACAGTCGCATTTTCACTCAAAGTATGAAATCAGTCATTACCGGAACAAAATCTCCAGGTTGCTTTTCCGGAAGGGTGGTGTTTTGGTTGTTGTTGCTTGTTTAAATTTTTTTTTTCCTTTGCCTCGCCACTCTAGGCCTGGAGGTGCGGGACCCCCTGCGGTGTCCCACCACCAGCCGGTCCCACGGCGAGAGTCCAGATGGCAGACTCTCCTTGGAGCCCTCACGAGGACCCATGAAGCTAAGAGCACTCTGACAGCCGAGAGGCGAACGTAGAGCTCCTTGGACCCTCTACAGACAAGTGCAGAAATAAAACCTGCGCGTGTGTGAAGGGCACGCGATGATTCGTGGCGGATGCTTGGAAGCAGATGCTGGGAATAACAGGTACAGGCCTGGCTGCCCCACCTCACCCCTACCCGCCTCCGAGCGGGGCCAGGCAGCCTTCCCAGGAACGGAGTCGCTGGGGAGCCCCTGCTTCCTTGCCTAAGGCCTGAGAGGCTGAGATGGGGGGTGGGGCTCTGGAGGTAGGGGCAATGTGCCCTCCTCCACCTCCAGCCGGAAGTCCCCTCTTCCTAAGTGACGTTAACATGGGGCACGCAGGTGTGTCCCTGACGTGGGAGGCCCCAGGAGAAGCATCCTGCCCAGTCTGCGTGTGGACCAGCCCCCGCCCATCGTGGGGAGGGCCAGAGGACCGCACTGGCCACCAAGCGTGTGGCTCCGTCGGGCTCTGGTTAAACTCAAACCAAGAGCCCCCGCGGGAAGGCCAGGGACTGGCGGCAGACAGAGGCCCGCAGGCGCTGTGGTGCGGACCGCGACCTGGGAACCGGTGCTCGTGACCAAGCCCCCAACTCCCGTCCCGGAGACGAAGGCAGGAGGGACCCCCTCCCTGCGAGGGGCGGCCTTCTGAGGCCACGCCACAGGCCCGGCATGGACGGGACCTCAAGCTGCCACAACGTGGCTGACCACCCGCTTTAAGGAACAGGGGCGCTGTGAGTGCCTGTGTGTCCCCGTCCCGGCGGCCCAGCCCCTCTCCGCAGAGGAGCCCTCGGGGCCCTTGGGCGGGTGGGGCCGTGGAATGTGCCAGTGTAGGCCAGGGCTGAGAGGACCCTCCTTGTTTGTGGAATACTTCTGTCCTTGGCTCCCCGTGCTCAGGGTCACCAGGGAGGGCGATGGAAACAAAAAGGCCCATGGTTGTGGCCCGTGGATGTGCTGTGGCAGAAATTCTGCATCTATGAGAGGCATGCGGCCGCCCGCCAGGCTACTGGCAGAGACCTCTTTAAAACTTTTCCACAAGCGAATCTTATCAACCCACCCATCGCGCACAAATGCCTCCTTTGTGCGCCCAGAACATATAGTTTTTATGTGCTCTAAATAGCTCACCCCTGGAGCCCTCCCACAGCAGGGACGGGGTCGCGGGAGAGGCAGCCCGAGTGCAGAGCAAACGGCCCGCGAGGGTCGGGCCGGGGCTCCACTGCGAGTCTGCACCTCGTGGGGCCCGAGTTTCCTCATCGTACAACGTGGTGCCGGCTTCCCCGGCACAGCTGGTGTAGAGATACGGGATTTTTTTTGTTTCAAAAGCCCGATGTCCACGTGGGTTCTGTGCCCTGAGCAGCCTCTGTCGATTCTCAGTGAAACTGGGTACCAGCAATGAACAGGCCCGGAGAGGCGACGAGATCGCCCGCAAGCAGGTGGCATCCCGGGAACACTACGGGCTGCTCTCCAGCGGGGGGTGAATAAGCTGAAAGAGGTGTTCCTGTCTCCACGTCTGTCGTACCCAGTGGGGCTCGGTAATCATGGCAGAGTTAAACTGACTTGGGACTGTGAGACCAAAGGTCGCTGAGGTCAAATCCAGTGGACTTTGGTTCTACCGCTGACTCTGCGGCCTTGAGCACGTGAGTCCATGTGTTCACGTCCTGGCGCCTCAGCTGCAGAATGGAGCGAATTACTGGGGTCCCTCACGGGACTGCTGGGACAAGTACGTGAGGGGCACGTAATAAAGTGGCTTAGCCCTGGTGCAGACGGAGTACCCATCAGTCAGGGCTTCTGTTACTGTGGCTGGTGTGATATTTGAAACACTAGTCTGGGGATACCTTGTATACAGCAGTAAGAGCCTACACGTTTTCCACATACCAACTATCCATCCATCCATCCGTCCACCATCCACCATCCATCCACCGTCCACCCACCACCCATCCATCCATCCATCTACCCACCCACCCATCCACCCACCCATCCACCCACCCATCCATCCACCCATCCACCCATCCATCCATCCACCCATCCATCCATCCACCCATCCATCCACCCATCCACCCATCCACCCATCCATCCACCCATCCATCCACCACTCATCCATCCACCCATCCATCCATCCACCCATCCATCCATCCACCCATCCACCCATCCATCCATCCACCCATCCATCCACCACTCATCCACAATCCATCCATCCATCCACCCATCCATCCATCCACCCATCCATCCATCCATCCATCCACCCATCCATCCATCCACTCATCCATCCACCCATCCATCCACCCATCCATCCATCCATCCACCCATCCATCCACCACTCATCCACAATCCATCCACCCATCCACCATCCATCCACCCATCCATCCACCCATCCATCCATCCACCCATCCACCATCCATCCACCCATCCATCCATCCACCCATCCATCCATCCATCCATCCACCCATCCATCCACCACTCATCCACCATCCATCCACCCATCCATCCACCCATCCATCCATGCACCTACCCACCCACCCATCCACCCATCCATCCACCCATCCATCGATCCACCCATCCATCCATCCATCCACCACCCATCCACCTACCCACATACCCATCCACCCACCCAGTCACTCACCCATCCACCAGCCATCCATCCATCTATGCATCCAATTACCCACCCATCTCTCCAGCCATCCATGTGTACATCCCCCCAATACTCATTTCATTCCTATGTTTAGCAGAATTCGAACTGCCCCCAATAATTCTCACCCTTATATAATCCTAAAAAACTTATAAAAATGATGAGGCATCCCTTGTGATTATATTATGTCACATGGAAAAAGGGAGGTAATCTGGGACTGTTTACTCCAACCACAGGAGCCTTTTGAAGGCAGAGTTTTCTTCAGCTGGCAGTGGAGGCAGAGGTTAGAGAGACTCTCGATCAAGCAACGAAAGGTGGAAAGCACCGTCTCTGGCTTTAGAGACAGAGGGTCCACGTGCAGGGTCCAGAGATTGGCCGCTAGGAGCTGAGGGCGACCCCAGAAGACAGCCAACAAAGAAATGGGGATCTCATCCCAACAACCACACAGAACTGGATTCTGCCAACAACCTGCTTGAGCCTGGAGCCGGATGTCCCCCCGGGCCTCCAGATAAGGGTCCGACCTGGCTGACCCCTTGACGTCGCCCTGGGTGGTGCTGGGCAGAGAACCTAGCATGTCACGGACAAGTTGTGTTTTCAGCTGCTGAGAGTGTGGTGACTGGTTACGCAGCAACAGAAAACGTATCCATGTCTGCTGTGTGCTGGGGGAGCAGACGGAGGCAAACAAAACCGGGCTCCTGTCCCCATGCGCTCGCAGATTAGGAGACGGGAATTCATAGGACAACCTCACAGATAAATACACGGGCTTTACACGAAAGAAAGAATCTCGTCAGTGGGAGGGCCTGGGGGTCAGAGAAACTTCGCTTCCCTGTGGCCTGGGGTGAGAAAGGGTCAGCCACACACCAGGGCTGGAGATGGAAAGGGGCCTGGACACGGAGGGGAACGTGGTCCCAGCAGGCCAAGTGTGGGCGCGCTGGGTGTTGAAGGTCACGTAATGTGCTTTGTTCTTTATTCTATGAGCATGAGATGCCACAGAAAGGCCTTTTCAACTGGGACACAACATAACCAGACGTATGTTTTCAGAAAGCCCTCCTGGGTCCACTGAGGAAAAAAGCCAGAGCCAGGGAACAGCAGAGAGGTTGAAGGGTCAACCAGGCCAGGGATGATGGAGGCCTGGGCTGGGGTCAGTGTTTGGGGGCTGGAGCAAAGTGCAGATCCGGGAGTTTAGGGGATAAGAATCAGCACGGCTTATGGCAAAGCTCTGGGGGTGGGGAGGGGGGAGGGGGGGACAGGACAGCTTCCAGGCAGCGTCGGCATCGCCTGGGAACTTGCCAGAAGTGCAGATTCTCTGGCTTGTGCCAGGCCTGCTGACCAGAAGCCGGGCGGGCCCCCAGTCTGCGTGTTGAGAAAGCTCCGCAGGGATTCTGATCACGGGGCACCTGCAGAGCGGGAAGTCTCGGGCGGGCGGAGGGGTGGGCATCCACCAAATCAACACGACCGCCCAGAGAGGCTGTCACGTACACTCCCAATGCGGGCCGCACTCCCCTCCGTCCGAGCCTCTGGACGTCCCGCCCCCAGACCAAGTCAACAGAAAGCTCAGGGCACGGTGAGGGCACCTTTAGAGGCATCCCCTGGGCTCCGGGGCCACCGAGGTGGCGGGTGTCGGTGCCACCTTCCCCACAGTCTCCCCCGAGTGGCCCAGGACCTGTGTCACCACTGATGAACCGCCTTCAGGGCAGGGCGGGTCTCACTCACGAACACGGGTGTCGTCCTCTCCCCCAGGGAACGTCGGGGAGCTTTCAACACCGACCTGTGCTGTGGTCCCAACGCCAGCCTGGCTGACGCAGATCTGCCCGTTCTGGAAGCGGGCCCCACGCATCGCGCTTAGATTCCTGCAGCGATTTTAAAGTGCAAACACTTCAATACATGAACGGGAACCGCAGGAGGAAGTGCCGGGCCAATTCCTTCCAGCTTTCCGTTCTTCTCCTTCCCCCCAAAATTTGGCCTCAGAAAACAAACAAGAAGGTAAGAAGACTCCGGGCTTCGACGAGCTACAGTCAGTGCAGCAAACAGTAAAGAAAAGTGGAAACATTCTCAGAACACGAAAACAGCATCATGCACCTTAAACATCACCTTTAAACCGTCTCGGTTTACCTTTAGCCCAAACACAAGTTCAACAGCGGCTTTCCAGAGCTCAGCGGGCACCACGTTCCAGCTCTGTGCTGACGCCTTCAGCCAGGATAGTAACCTTTCCTCGGGAGAAGCCGTCTGGCCCCGGGTCACGACTGTCAACAGCCGCAAAGTAGCAGCCGGCGGTCCGAGCCCTTCCTGCTGGCCCCAACCTGCGCTCAGGTCACTTCCTTCACTTTGACCCCGTTCAGCCCTTGTCCCTGTTGCAATTCTGGGCAGGTCTGAGATCTCCCAGCCGGATCTGTGACCTCACGGCTGACTTGTGTGAAAATCACAATGTCATCTGATGTGTGTTATCACACCCTGAAACACCACACAGAGTAGGTGGGCTGGAAATGTCGTGGGCAGGCGCTCCATGCCCAGAGCTCAGGCTGCCACCTTCCCCACCAGCCACGGGGCCACCCCAGGCTGCCCAGCGCACCCTCAAGACGGCCAACTCGGCACAGGCTTGAGATGGAGATCCAGGGGCGGCTCAGGGTCTCTCGGGGGCCGGGAGCCCCGTCCGGGGCATGTCACAAGTCGAGGAGCCCTCGTCCTGGCTCGGGGCAGTCAGGCCCCCCACCCCCTGCTCCCAGTCCTCCCCGGGGGCCAGGAGATGTGAACAGGTGCTTGCTTCCTTTGTGGGCAGAAGAAGTACCACAGAGGAAAGCTCAAACACGCGCTCCACACCTTGACCCCCCCTGTGTGTATGCTCACGCATTTACAGCAAACGTGTGTGAGGGGCACCCATGGGGGCGGTGTTGGGGGGAGCAGGTGCACATCAGGCCAAAGCAGGAAAGCCAAGTGCATGGCCTTTGCTGGCGGTGGCCATCGTGCACCAGGAACGAGGCTGAGTCTGCACGCAGCCCCCGCCACAGTGACTATTAAGAAGGGAAGAAAATGCTGCAAAAGCAGAGGAGGGGTCTCTTCTCAGAGGCCACGTGGCAGGACGACTGCAGGGGGGCAGGGGGGTCCCTGTGCTGTCAGAGTCTCCCAGTGCCGTGTGCAGCGGTCAAAGAAGGTCGGAGGGGAGGTGACTTCCTACTGTAAGGAACCTTTGGAGCAGGTACCATCTGGGCGCTGCCTCAGACTTCCTCTCTGTAGGATTGTGGGAAAGACAGTCACCTGCTGGGAGAAGGTGGGGGGCAGGGAGGGACACGCAACACCTGTAACGGTGTGCGCGTCGTGCGGAGCTTGGTGACAGTGCCTTTCTGCTGCTCCTGATTCCTCTGCTCCTCTTGTGTGTGTGCATGCATGTGTGTGCATGCCTGTGCATTTGTGCACACATGTGAGTGTGTGCATGTAAGTGCATGCACACATATGTGTACATGTAAGTGCATGCATGTGTGTGCATGCATATATGTGCATGCGTGCATTGTGTGCACATGCGGGTGTGTGTACATGTGTGTATGTGTATATGTGCATGTAAGTGCACACGTGCGCTCACACGTGTACACATACATGTACATACATGTAACCGTGTGAGTGTACACATGTGCATGCATGTGTGCATGCATGTGCATTTGTGCGCACATGTAAGTGCATGCACACATATGTGTACATGTAAGCGTATGTATGTGTGCATGTAAGTGTGTGTGTGTGCATGTAACAGTATGCATGTGTGTATGTGTGCATGCATATACGTGCATGTGTGCGTTATGGGCACGTGTAGGCATGTGCATGCGTATATGTGCTCGTGTGCCTGTAAACGCACACATGTGTGCACATGTGTACACGTGCATGTGCATGCATGCGAGCGTGTGTACGAGTGTACATGTGTGCGTGCGTGTGTGTGCATGGGCACACGTGTGCTGGGGAGATTGGGTGTGCCGGGTCACGTTGACGCCACCATGCCGCTAAAGGACTTTTGCTGGAAAGCCAATGCTGTGACTTGAACACAGGTCTGTTTCCCTTCCTAGTGTGGGGGTGCCTGGAGAACTGATCCGGGCCACACCGGCTCTACCGGCTCCTTCCGGTCTCCCACGCCCTCCCAGCGCCCACCCTCCGCTCAGGCCCCTGCGTACGTGCCTTCTCGGGCACCCTCAGGAACCCACGGGGGCCCCTCTCCCGTCGGAGGACGCCACCTTCTCGGGCGGAAGCTGTCTGTCCTGCAGGCCTCGCTGACCTTGGGGCCTGTGCGACCATCTTCCTTCCAGCTTTCTTTCCCTACTTCCAAACGCTCTCCCTGGGTCCCGGGAGGAGGCTCAGGCCATCCGGCTCTGGCAGCTGACCCCTGCCCTCCGCCCGGCCTGCCCTCGGGTCCCGAGCAGCCCGCACCCTCCCGTCCATCCGACTGCCTGCTGATCCAGCGGGCAGAATAGGGACGTCATCTCTTGGGACAAACTGACAGACCAGGGAGGCTCGCTCCACATCAGGCCTCCTGCTTCCGAGCACTGGCTGACCAAGCGCTCGGATATCCTTCTCCAGTGATGCCCTGTTGTCAGGAGTGTGTCCAGCTTCTGGAGAGACTGGCCAGAGGCACAGAGAGACCGCTGGAGGGCTGCTCCCAACAGTCCCGGCTGAAGGTCAGTGAGCGGGATGGGGGAGCAGATGCCGGTGGGCTCTCCAGGAGGGACGCGGAAATTGGTAAAGAACAGACTCTCTGGGGGGAGGCTGCACGGACCGGCTCTGTGACTGTGGGGAGGTTCCTCACCTTCACTGGGGGAGCGTCTGTTCCCTGAGGGGTGGACGGCCTTTTGGCGGTTGGGGGAGGCTGCTCCGTGCACACCAGGTTCCGGGGGCCACGCTGATGCTTGGTGAGGGCAGGCACGGAGCACGCGCTGGTGACAGAGGGGACGTGGCCCCAGGCGGGGTGCAGGGGGACGGGGGGTGCATCCAACTGACTCCCTGAGTCAGGGCATGGGAACCAATTACAGAAAGACACGATTCTGAAATAAAACACTGTTGCACTTGGAGGGTATTTCCACACAAACTCGAAGCCACAGCAGGGAGTACTAAGGTGATCGATAATCCCCCTTGAAGAGGGCGAGCAAATTAAACGTTTAAAAACCCTCCCTGCGCACGACGGCTTCGGTCCGTACCAGGGCCAATAATTTAGCCCAGTTACCACTGGCAGGAGGCCGTTCAGTGAATCACCCAATAGATCGATCCGCTGAAGGATTAATCGATCCGCATGGGAATTAAGAGCTGGTGTCAGAAATCTTAGATGAAAGGAAACGGGAACAGCAGCGGCTGAAAGGACAAGAGCGTGAGAACACGTCACAGCACGGAGGGCAGGTTCGGAACCAACAGCTCCGAGGCATGGCAGCGGCCTCTCGAAGAACCGGCACGAGGGGACCTGGGGCTTACAGACGCTCAGACACATCTCCACGAAGAACGGACGTCACCGCCCCAATTTTACACGTGACGCAGTCATGCTTGGGCGGTCTTACCCAGCGAGGAGAAATGCCAACCCGGGCTTTCTGCTACCATATCGTGTGGTTTTTCACGCTGCTTCGTAACGAGTCCTGGGAATTAGACGGACGTACCGTCCGGGATGTGTGACGTCTCTGTTCAGTCTCCCTGTAGTCCCACCTCCACAGGGCCCGGAAAGGCCTGGAAGGGCCTGGAAGGGAGTGCTGCCATGCATGGGTGCATGCACGCACGCGGCATCTGTGCAGCTGTGTGCACGGACACACGCACACCAGCACGTGTGTGCATACAGCACTTGCTTAATGAAGGAATCCTTCGTCAGTTACTTCGTGGACCGTTTTGCAAGCACAGGAAATGTTCTCACTGGCTATAGGCACAGTGCTTCATTCCTATTCTGAACTGAGCAGAAATCAACACGACTTTACTGGTTAGCGGGCCATTTGCATCATCAGTGACGCAAAAGTTGTCGGCAAACTACACCCACGGCCAAATCTGGCCCGTCTCCTGTTCTTGTACAGCTTGCAAGCCGACAATTTTTTTTCTTACTTTCTTAAATAGTTTAAAAAGAAAAAAATAGTATTTCGTGACACATGGAAAGTATATAAAATTCAAATGTCGGTGTCCATAAATAAAGTTTTATTGGAACTCAGCCTTGCTCATTTACTGACAAAAGCATCTGTGTTCGCTTCCATGCTCCAAAAACAGAGTTGAGTAAGCGCCAAAGGGACCATCTGGCCTAAAACATTTACTGCCTGCCCCTTTACAGAGAAAGCTTATTGACCCCTGTCATCTATAATCTAATTTTCAGCTCTAAGAACAGGACTAATTAGCCATGCGGCCTTCGTAGGATACAAAACGGACAGTTACACATCACACAACTTCAGGAGAAGTCAGCGAACTGTGAGCCCCAGAGTCCAAGAATCTACGTAACTCTTTTTTTGCACTCAGTGTCAGGACGCATGGGAAGGTGTTCTTTGCGCTGTGGAAGTGTTGTGGCTTGACCCATAAGGCGGTGATAAAAATGCATTTGGTTTTAACGTAATGAGTAAAATTAATGACGATTATTTTATGATTCATTATCTTAAAAATTCTTTAAATTTTAATTTAGAGAGAAAGAGGAGGGGGGGAGAGAGAGAGGAGGGCAGAGAGAGAGGGAGACAGAGAATCTTAAATAGGCTCCTCGCTCAGCTTGGAGCCCGACACAGGGCTCGATCCCGTGACCTGAGCTGAAATCCCATGATCCCATGGGATCCCATGATCACGACCTGAGCTGAAATGAAGAGTCAGACGCTCAACCGACTGAGCCCCCCAGGCGCCCCTTCCTTCCTTTACAATCCTGAAGTTTGTTCGCTAACTCATCAGATGGCACACGACTGCTTATTTTGGAAAAATTACCGATAAAAGGCCTGTAGAAAACGCCAAGTGAGGACTGCAGCGGAGTTTATCTATTGGAAACCAGGTAAGAGCTGTGCCATTCCTACGAATCACAGCACAACAGAAGCCAAACCTGCAGCTCTCCAGTGTGGACGTGAAGAAGCACCATTCACGACGAAATGCAAATTGGTGCCAGAGTCTACAGCCTCTGAGATCTTTTTGGAACTTTTGCTTGCTGACTGCGTAGCTGCGGGTGTCCCGGATTGAAGGGTGCACGGAAAGTGGCAAGCTTTCTCATGCTTTCAGCCAAAGACACAGGTTCCAGAAACTGTGTCCTTGGTCTTCCGAGAAGATCGGACGCTGGCACCAGACCGCCTTACGGGGGGGCGTGCGCTGTGACCGGACGAAGAGGAAACAGGGGTCCGTGATTTAACTGTTTTGACCGGCCTCCCTTCTCTCAGCTGAAACAATTTCAAGCTTGACCGTCGCACCTCGAAACATGAATGCTATTTCGTAAGTATTCAGAGAATACTTTGGTCACGCCTTACCCAGGACGGGTCAGAAACAGGACGGCATCACCCACGGCTCTCAGTGTCAACAAATAATCGATACATTTACATTTTAGTAAATGAGAGAGTTATTTTTAGGTCTCTTCTTGGGGACAGTTGCAGATCTGTTCAGCAGCACTTTCTGTCCCTGGGAGCCAAGGAACAATGCCGTCAAATGTCTGGCACCGCGGAGATGGGGGTTCTTCAACAATGTCTGCTTTTCACAAGCAGCGTCCAGCACCGAGAAAGTGCCGACACGGTGCCAGCCTGGTACCAGCCCGTGTTAGCTGCTGCTGGTGTTTAAGGATAAAAATAACTTGAAAACTCTTCAGGTTGAGAAATGTTCAGGGAAATGCTTTAAAAAACTCAGGCAACGAGACATGTTATTCAGATTAAGAAACAGCGATGTCCGGCCAGATACACGGGGAGAAAAAGACATTCCAAGATACCATTTACACAGACGGCCTCAGGTGAGCCCTCTTCAGCTCACCTGCTGCTTTAACTCTTCTTAGAAATATGTTGTTTCAGTAAAGGGCACACGAATACGCTTTTTTTTGGTTTATTTTCTTTTTTGGGAACCATCTCAAGACCGTTTATCACGATCCTATCGTCAGATACCATCTGATGTCATAGGGTGTCCAACTGAAGAAACAGCAAAAACCCCCTAAGTACTTTTGAAGATTTATGTATGAAAATTCTAAATTAGCCACAGGGGTGCTTATGATAATCTACTCTGATGTTTTGTTCCATGAACCTTCACTAGGTTGGTCATTCCGAAAGGAAATTATAAGCAGAAAGTCAGCGTTTCCATCACATGGAAGTAAGCTCGTATGTGTGCTCTTACGTGGGTGTGTGTTACAAAGGTCTCTACGGGGAATCAGTCCCCTTGAACCAAACGTGACATTCAAACTTTTGATCACAGGGACAGTGTGCTCATTTCCACCAGTCTTGGGTGAATTCTGGGGTCCGGTTCCTGGTCCCTGAGTATCTGAGCCACAGCTGTGTGATGTAACCTGCCAGGTGGCTGTGCAGGCCCCCGGGCACTGAGCGGGTGTCACTGCTCGCTGTCATCACCCAAGGCCAGCGTCCCTCACAGCACAGCAGGGGTGGGTTGCAGAGTCACCTCGGCCTGTATGTCCACACGAGTTCAAATGCAGTGCATGAAAGGTCGTCGCCACAAAGTGGTTTACAGGATGCGAACCTTTTGATCTCCATGAATATCGTGCGTCTTGTAACGGACTGAGCAATGGTTGCGTTGTCACGTGAGGGAGCTACGTTCTCCCTCTGCTTTCACGAGGTCCCAGAGTCGAGGGACAACAAAGGCAGAACACGTCAAAGCTGAGCCATCCACATCTGCCTAAAATGCCGTTTTCACAGATGCCACTCACACCTGACGGGCAGAGCCGGGATCTCACACCGCCTCCCCCCCTGCTCACACCGCCTCCCCCCCTGCTCACACCGCCTCCCCCCCTGCTCACACCGCCTCCCCCTGCTCCCACCGCCTCCCCCTGCTCGCACTTCTCCCTGCTCACACCGCTTCCCCCCCTGCTCACACCGCCTCCCCCTGCTCGCACCACTTCTCCCTGCTCACACCACCTCTCCCTGCTCACACCGCCTCCCCCTGCTCGCACTTCTCCCTGCTCACACCGCCTCCCCCCCTGCTCACACTGCCTCCCCCCCTGCTCACACCGCCTCCCCCTGATCCCACGACCTCCATCTGCTCACACCACCTCCCCCTGCTCCCACTGCCTCCCCCTGCTCCCACCGCCTCCCCCTGCTCCCACCGCCTCCCCCCTGCTCGCACCGCCTCTCCCTGCTCGCACCGCCTCCCCCTGCTCGCACCGCCTCCCCCTGATCCCACCGCCTCCCCCTGCTCGCACCACTTCTCCCTGCTCACACCGCCTCCCCCCTGCTCGCACCGCCTCTCCCTGCTCGCACCGCCTCCCCCTGCTCGCACCGCCTCCCCCTGCTCGCACCACTTCTCCCTGCTCACACCGCCTCCCCCCTGCTCGCACCGCCTCTCCCTGCTCACACCGCCTCCCCCTGCTCCCACCGCCTCCCCCTGCTCGCACCACTTCTCCCTGCTCGCACTTCTCCCTGCTCACACCGCCTCCCCCCCTGCTCACACTGCCTCCCCCCCTGCTCACACCGCCTCCCCCCTGCTCGCACCGCCTCTCCCTGCTCGCACCGCCTCCCCCTGCTCGCACCGCCTCCCCCTGCTCGCACCACTTCTCCCTGCTCACACCGCCTCCCCCCTGCTCGCACCGCCTCTCCCTGCTCACACCGCCTCCCCCTGCTCCCACCGCCTCCCCCTGCTCGCACCACTTCTCCCTGCTCGCACTTCTCCCTGCTCACACCGCCTCCCCCCCTGCTCACACTGCCTCCCCCCCTGCTCACACCGCCTCCCCCTGCTCCCACCGCCTCCCCCCTGCTCGCACCGCCTCTCCCTGCTCACACCGCCTCCCCCTGCTCCCACCGCCTCCCCCTGCTCGCACCACTTCTCCCTGCTCACACCGCCTCCCCCCCTGCTCACACCGCCTCCCCCTGCTCCCACCGCCTCCCCCTGCTCGCACCACTTCTCCCTGCTCACACCGCCTCCCCCCTGCTCGCACCGCCTCTCCCTGCTCGCATCGCCTCCCCCTGCTCGCACCGCCTCCCCCTGATCCCACCGCCTCCCCCTGCTCGCACCACTTCTCCCTGCTCACACCGCCTCCCCCCTGCTCGCACCGCCTCTCCCTGCTCGCACCGCCTCCCCCTGCTCGCACCGCCTCCCCCTGATCCCACCGCCTCCCCCTGCTCGCACCACTTCTCCCTGCTCACACCGCCTCCCCCCTGCTCGCACCGCCTCTCCCTGCTCGCACCGCCTCCCCCTGCTCGCACCGCCTCCCCCTGATCCCACCGCCTCCCCCTGCTCGCACCACTTCTCCCTGCTCACACCGCCTCCCCCCCTGCTCACACCGCCTCCCCCTGCTCCCACCGCCTCCCCCTGCTCGCACCACTTCTCCCTGCTCACACCGCCTCCCCCCCTGCTCACACCGCCTCCCCCTGCTCCCACCGCCTCCCCCTGCTCGCACCACTTCTCCCTGCTCACACCGCCTCCCCCCTGCTCACACCGCCTCTCCCTGCTCACACCGCCTCCCCCTGATCCCGCCGCCTCCCCCTGCTCGCACCACTTCTCCCTGCTCGCACTTCTCCCTGCTCACACCGCCTCCCCCCCCTGCTCACACTGCCTCCCCCCCTGCTCACACCGCCTCCCCCTGATCCCACCGCCTCCCCCTGCTCGCACCACTTCTCCCTGCTCACACCGCCTCCCCCCTGCTCACACCGCCTCTCCCTGCTCACACCGCCTCCCCCTGCTCCCACCGCCTCCCCCTGCTCGCACCACTTCTCCCTGCTCACACCGCCTCCCCCCCTGCTCACACCGCCTCCCCCCCTGCTCACACCGCCTCCCCCTGATCCCACGACCTCCATCTGCTCGCGCCGCCTCCCCCCACTCCCGCCGCCTCCCCCCCTGCTCGCACCACCTCCCCCCCTGCTCACACCGCCTCCCCTATCACCTCCCCCTGCTCAGTCCATGTCCACCTGCTCACTCCACGTCCTGTTCCCTGGGTGCAGGGAGAGGCACCCATCTTGGAAGATGTGAGCGGCGGGCTTTTAGTCCAGGGAAGTGTCGGCTTAGAGAAGTTACATTGGAAGGTGATCACCCAATGACCACAACAGTTCGCGGAGGCAAGAGAAGAAATAACTAGGGTCTCTCCATCCCTCCGCTGCCTGCGCACCGGACATCTTCAAGGATTGAGCGAATCAGACACAAAAATGCACTTTTCCAGGGGCGGTGGATGGTGTTCGACAAACACCCAAATGCAAATGGCAGACATCCACACGGAAGCAGAGGCAGACAGCCTGCCCTCTGGAGCTCGGCGCGCAAACAAAATAAAGCCACGGCGGGTAGGCGTCCGCCCGAGCCAGCAAACGCCTCTGACCACCGAGGCCGTAAACAGCAGCGGGGCTCACACTAGGCAGGATGAAGAGGCAGCCCACACACCCACCAGCCGGGAGGGACCGGCAGCACAAGGGCCATCCCCAAGGAGCGAAGCCCGAGACACCCCGCCACGTGGACAGACCTGCAAAGCGCTGAGCGAAATGGCAGAAGTGTGCAGATCCACAGACAGAACGTGGATTAGCGGTTCGGGGACTGGCGGCGGCAGAGGGGGCGGAGAACCGCCATCGGTGCGTGTGGTCTCTGGGACAAGAAGCTTCTGGATTCGGTGATGGTGAGCACTGCCCACCTCCGTGAACTTGATGGGCTAGAAATCGCATCTCAATAAAGCCGCGAACAATGAAAGCGATGACGGAGGTCACTTCGCTCACGTTGCTTTAATACAACTTTTCAACAAAACAGAAGAGACACCAGAACAAAAAAGGGGATGCGTTCAGATTTTCCACGCAATTGAAAAAAGCCAAACCATGTTGAGTATTTAATTCCTAATGCCGGCGAGCGCACTGATGATGATGTATCTATGCAATAAAATAATTAGATCTATTACTCGTCAGGAGCAGGTTCTGAGCAAAACTTACAATCACAGGATTACTGAAAACCACTGCAGAGACAGAAATGTAACGATCTTCTGTACTGTGGCCTCCACACAGGACCGCCATGCCGGTAAGAAGGATGCTGTGGGCTGAGAATCAAAGATCTCAGTGTAACAGGTGTCTCTCTGGCTTTGTCTCCACTGGGAAGCACACTCCTGCTCAAATCCCCTCCCGGGGCTCACGCACTCAACAAGAAGCAGACGAGAAGTGGTCCCAATGGCTAGTACCCTTAGCGTGCAGGGGTGCTGTCCCCTGAGGATGACACAGGCAGGGACCGGACCCCCGGCTGAGAAGGTGGCCGTGGAACAAAGAGGCGCCAGGATGGCCCCGTACGGGGGGGAAGGTAGGAAAAGTAAATGTCGTCCTTACGAGGTCGGCGTGTCAGGCCCGTTACTGACTTCACTCCCCCCAAATTGCCGCTATTATAGCTCTGTTTTACCGATGTCAACAGCGAGGCCCAACGAGGTCAAAACAGAAAACACGCACTTATTAAGCAAGAGGCGGGATTTGAACCCCATTCAAAAGCAATCTCCAGGCAGGCAGGGTCCCGGCTGTTTTGTTCAGTGCTATACCCCTGCACTCAGACGCGGCCTGGGGCGAAAGCGTTGCACGATAAAGATCGGTGGGACAAGTGATTCCTATTTCAAATAAGAAGACAACCTTCGCGGGATGCAGTAGGCGATATGGGCTGTGTGGTGAGAGCGTCGTAGCCCGGCCCCCGTTTAAATCTGAGCAAAGAAAACGTTGTTCTATTTTCTGTCTTTGAAGTTCCTGCAAGTGTAGGGTCCAAGCCACGTGGGGAGCTCCAGGGGGACCTGGACGTGATGCCCGGTGGTTTGAACATCCTCACTTTGGGAAGCCAGGCCTCAGGTGTGCAGGGAACGGGGAACGCTGTTGTCCAGCCCCGCCCCTACCGACCACGGTCTCTGCTCACACGCAGGTGTGCTACGTGCTCACCACTGGGTGCCCCCTGATGACCCTCGACTCCCCACGGGAAGTCCACCCCTGCAGCCACAGGCACAGGCGCCGTTTCAGGTTTCTCGGAGTGCGGACGTTGTCACCGCCGAGGCCCTGAACCCGGTGACGGCAGCAATGACAGAAGCCACACGCTTTCCGCGAGCAATTCCATTCCCGCATTCTTGTCCTCTCTTGACTCCGAGAAGCTGCATGTCCCCGGAGCACCGCGGCTCCACGGAAGTGTCTGGAAACCTGGGAGCTGCTGACTCATCGGGACGATCTGGCAGTGAGCCCTCCCCTTCTGGCTCGTGGATCTGGCCGAGGACAGACATGGTTGCAAAAATAAGGACTTGAAGACTCACATAGTCTGTTACCGTTTTCGAAGATAAACTAGGGTTCTGAAACGCGAAGACGGCGTTCTATATATACTTTAAATGTCAAACTATGTATTTCCCCCTTCGTGAGCTTTGTGGGAGCCGGCCGCCAGCTACCGAGTCACCGTGCACTCGATGACGGGGCCCCAGCTCTACACACACCGCGTGGCCGCTGCCGAGCGCAAGTTCCGTGAATGGCTTAGAAACGACAGCCTTTGAAGGACTCATACTGGTTTGTACAGTACTTCTAAGGCACATCTCTGAGCGCACCAGCCCGCTGCTGATCGTCCCGGGCACGCAAACTTGGAAAGAACATTTCCTGGAATCCAAGGAGCATGTGCAGAAGACACGACCGTGATCCTGACGTCTCGGCCCCTGGGGCTCCCACCCTGCCCGAGGGCCAAGGTGTCCACACTTTCTCTTTGTCCTCCTGTGGCCCCCTCCCCCCCAGCTGGCTCCCCACCCCCCCCCCAGGATCTCAGGCCTTTATTTCTCTCAGTTGGAATGACAGTGAGAGCAAGAATGGCTCAGGGGACCAGACAGCATCCCCTGAAGGATGAGGCCGATTCCTACATACTGGAAAAGCCGGAACCACAACCCTCTGCTCAGACGGGAAATGCCCAAGGGACCCCCCAAGTCCTGCAGGATAAACATCCTGCCCCTCTGTTCCCAAGAAAAACAGCCCCGGTGACTACCGTGCTCCTCGAAGCAGCCCTGAGAGCACAGGCTTCCTGATCCTACTGAAGCCCTTTAGTCATCCGTCCAGGCAAGCCACCGCCTACAGGGAGGCCCCCAGGAAGCCCTCTGTCAGCACACTCCACCGCACAGCTGGAGCGGCGCTCGCTCCTTGTGCGCGGAGCCTCGCGGTCCACACGGCTGCCCCCGTGCCTGCAGACAGGCGCACCTCCACCCTCGGGCCTCTGACCCAGCTTGGGGTCGCGGGAGACCCCCTTACTGTGTGTGTGAGGGTGAGCACGTGTGTCCATGCACGTGTGAGTGTGTGTCTGTGCACGTGTGCGAGGACGTGTAAGGGTGAGCGTGTCTCTGCACGCGTGGGCGAGCGTGAGCACAGATTCCACTCCGCTGTGGCAGGTGCCACACAGGCCGGCAGAATGATGGACAAATCTTGTCCTGAGGCCCCGAGATAACCCGGAATCCGAGGAGCGAGCGTTGCGAGGACCTTACAGAGCATTGCCGTCTGGAGGCAAGTGCCCCATCCCCTCGTCCCTCCACGTGTGGCACGCCATAGTGACGAAGGGTCACATTCCGGTTACAGGACCACTGGTTACAACACATGCTCATGGTGTCTTTGGTTCTTAAGAAAGACTCCGAGACAAAGAAACTGAACAGTAAGACGTCATTTTTTGAAGTCACTGAAATACAAAAGTTTCAGCTAGAGGCAGAGGTAAGACCACCCCCCCCCCCACCGGCCCCGGCGTTAGAGAGACAGGGAGGAAGGTAGGGGTCCCTTCCTGTGCACATTTTATATAATCTGGAAAGTCCTGAAATAAAAGCGGCCCGGATACACAAAGTCTACCTAATGAAACATTCCAGTTAGAATGTGCACGAACTGCATCCGTTTACCTGGATTTCACCTGCTGGCGACATGATGTGAGTGTCTCCAGCTGCCTCTGACCCCCCGAACGTCACCGTCTCCAGCCGCCTCTGACCCCCCGAACGAGAACATCAAATTTGCTGGCACTGTGCTGTGTTCATCGTCTAGATTAGAAGCCCGCCTGTCACCATCATCACAGCTGTCCCCTATCACACAGACGTGGGACTGTTTCTTTGGATCTGGAGCCTGGTGACATTCCACACAACAGGAAGTCTGGGTGAAGCAAGGACCCGACTTTCACCTGTCAGTTGCTGTGAGCTAGGAGGCTGTGGCCACTGGGCCCGCGCGTGCGGGAGGGACAGGCAGGCGTAAGGACCACGGACAGCTTCCTAGGAAGTGACACATCACAGCTCTGAGGGCAGAACCAGTCAGAGTGCACCTGCAGAGCACGACTCAGTCGCCAGTGGTGTGGACAGCAGAGGGGTCAGTCCGTGTGCTGGGGAAGGACAGCTGTGACGCCCCGTGTCCGGCCCGCAGTGCCGCTAAACTGGGGCGTAGCATGGTGTTTTGCTTTCCTTTTAAAGACTTCCTTCCTTCAGTTAAAAACCATCCAGGGTAACGCTCTCGGCGGAAGTGAGGACGCGGGCAGGCTCACCCCGGAGAGGATTCACTGTAGAAACACGCAGGTCCCTCCCGCGGCGGGCAGAGGGGGCGTGAGCACTGCTCTGCCCGCGGGCTGGTCCCCGGCCCCCCTGGACGCGTTCCTGGCGACCGAGGCGTCAGGAGGACACGGTCCACAGCCGCACGGCAGCTCCTGAGTTCACCCCGCGAGTGAGTCCGGGCTGGGTGTGCGGAGGAAGCAAGAAATGTAACTTTTACTGGGGGGGCCGCACGCGGGTGCTTTCAAACTGGGGGCCTGAGACCCACGAGCACAGCAGCGGGGCAGATGAAGGGATCCATAGACAGAGGCCCGGAGGATTCTGAGTCCCCGGGTCTCAGGCTGGGACACGGTGCTGTCCACTGGCCACAGCCCATCACAGATGCTATTTGTGCCTTTGTAAGGTCTGTGTTCCCTCTTTGTTCTGGAAGTCTTTCAGTTGTCCTATTGTGGCTCTGATGGCCTCGAGTGACTCTTAGCCGCCCATTTTATGGCGAAGGCCACGCCAGTGGGGGCAAGTGCACACAGGGCAGCCACCATCAGGCCTCTGCGACTCCGGACGCCCAGCAAGCTCGCGGTGCTCCCGAGAGTCGTTCCTTCTGCAGTGAGCCTCCACGGGTGCAGTGTGGCCTGGGCTTGGACCTTGCGACGCTCGCGGCCACCTCCCAGCCTCCTTCTGGACCCAGTACCCCCTCCCTCCTCACCTGACCTCACCAGCGGAGACACTGGGGGAGGTGTTGGGAACGTGTGCTAGCCCGGGCCTGCTTTGGAGAAACCTCCCTCAGCTCTCTTTAGAAGATGAAACACGGGTTCTGTCTCCCAACGTAGAAGGCCGTGAAGAAGCCGCCAACACTGGCCTCTGCTGGGGCAGGTCAGTGGCGAGGACAGCAGGGCCTGCCATGACCGCGAGGAGATGCCCCGCTTGGTACCCCACACCCTTGTCTGCAGGGGCTCCTTGCTGTCACCGGGGGCATCCTCGGGGCGGCGTGCCATGCAGGGTGCACCAGAAGGTGGGACCGAGCTGCTCAGCTGGGGGCAGCCGCTCCCCACAGGGGCCGCGTGGCCAGGGTTTCACCATCATGCGGAATTTCTACGGAACAGGTTGACCAGCAAGCCCCAAAACTACAAACCGCGTCTGTGGACCCCGTCCTCACGAAAACACTGGGATGAAAGCAGTCTTGGCATCTGCCAGTTTCAAAGGACCAAAGCCACTCCCCGAGTTTCAGAGATAACTTTGTCAGTGAAGCACATGTGTGCACACAAGTGTGCATGCAAGTGGCCAACGCGCATGCACACGCACACGCGTGTTGACGTGCGGCGCTTATGCACACACGCACGCACATGCATGTTATGATGCATAACACATATGCACACATGCACACGCGTGTTCTGATGCCCGACGCTTATGCACACGAGGCGAGCTTCTCGTGAGGGCAAAGCTCAGGTTGAGGACGTGCAGTCGGGTGGCCTGATCTTGGAACAGAGCAGTTTGCGGAAGAGGGGGCAGCGGGCTGGGGCAGTGTCCCTCGGATCACCGCGTTATCGCCAGATGAGGACTCACCCACACGGGGCTGGCCCTCCGCGAGGACACGGACGCCCCTGCGTCCGCCACATGGACTCACCTTCCACAGGTGGCGGGGAGGCCGACAACACATGCGGGCGTGGTGAGCCCAACCCCAGACAGCAGGGGGCAGTGTCCCCCTGTCCCGGCCAGACGGGGCCACGACGGGCTTGTGTGCCGGGGCCACGTGACTCCTTCTGGCCCGGGGAGTGTCGGCGGAAGGGATGAACCCTGTCTCCCTGACGATTAGCCACCCCCCGGGTCCCCAGGCCCCAGGGGAAGCAGCCGGGGCCTCTGAGTCGCTGCTGAGAGGACAGCTGCCTGACCTTGCCGGGCTGTGACACGGTAAAGCCGTGTCACGGAGCTCTGAGATTTTGGTGTCTGCAGGGTCCCAATGCAGCGGTCTTCTCAGTACGAGGGTCAGAGGAGTCCTCGCTCTGCAGGGGACGTGGGGGTGCAGACTGGAAGGTGGGAAGCTTGCCTCCAGATGTCTGGGGAAGGAGGGCACAGAGGGAGGGCACAGCCTGTGCAAAGGCCCCACGCTCAGGAGCAGAGAGCAGGTGGGTGAGGGAGGCAGGGCCGTGCAGGAGGTGCAGTCGGAGGCCCCCGGGCCCACTGGGAGCCACAGACTGTGAGGAGGGTGGCGGGCTCTGAACAGGGAGGGGCGTGAGGGCGGGGCCTGGCTGGAAGCAGGAGCCAGGTGGGGCTCCCAGAACCACCCGGGTGAGTGCCGACGGTGGCTTGGACCGCAGTGACAGACAGGCGGGAGCTAGACAAGCCCGGGGGCGTTACAGCCGGGCGCTGTCAGCAGAGGCGCACCAGCCACACTGCTGTCCGAGCGGCAAAGGACAGGGAGGCCCAGAGTCCGGCCAGAACCGGTGCGTGGTCACCAGGCACCGGCCTCCATTCCGTCCTGCTCGCCCACTACCTTCCTCAGGCGTCCCTGTCTCCGGGAAGACAGTGCACACACCTCCACGCACCTAAGTGTAAACACTGCCCACCCAAGGGTCACACGGCATACCGACTATCGAAGGCGTGATGCATTTCGTTAGGGAGGCCAGACGCTCGGGGGCAGCTGCACCCTGGTGGAGACGCTGGGTGGCGGTCCTCCCTGGTGAGCTCCACCCAGCGTGGCTCCTCTTGGACGCCCTGGACTCGTCACGACAGCCCAGGGCTCGGCCGTTAGGGCGTCAGCGGGCGCCTGAGGCTGCGGGTCCTGCCCAGAGGTCTGCGGGCCAGAGTCCTAGATACGTGGCCAAGCCATGTGTCCAGCAGCTGGTGCTGGGGGCTGGCGAGTAGAAGCAGACATCCCAGGGGGCCTGAGCGCCCACAGTCACTGCGGGTGCCTCTGCGCTCTGCCCCACTCCCCACCCCCCCGGAGGGCATCGTGGCTGGAAACAGGTAAGCTCGGGGAGCGGGGAATTGACTTTGCTGGGGAGGGGGGGCAAGGGGCGGCTTGGGAGCTGCCCGGACGCAGCACATCTTCACAGATGTCCATGGGTCTAAGAGACACAAGTACCATCACAGTCACCGAAATGCACAGACTAATACGTATTACGTTGTCTCACTGTTTTTGAACTATCTGTCAAATAGAAATGGAAGCGGCCTCTGTTCTCCCCGGGCCCCCCGGGGCCAAGCCATTGTGCCTTCCGTGGGGCTCAGAGCAGGGCCAGGAGCCACAGTCTTGTCCTTGTGGCCTTTGAGCTTCTAACCGTCCTGGCAGTCAGGCCCTCGTCTCTACAACGAGGGGTCAGACAAGACGATTTCCAATGTTCCTTCAAGTTCTCGACTCGTGGTTTTGACTCTACGGTTTATATCTGCCCCCAAAGACACACTCAGGACTGATTCTGTCCCTGGTGCGCATACGAGTAAGAGGGCTCAGGCAGCCATTGAGCCACAGGTAGCAACAAAAGCCAGCAGCCGCTGTTCCAAGAGTGGGTGGTGCAACAGCCGTTCTCGGAGGGCACCGAGGACCGCCCCAGACAGACAGCTAACGAGGGGTCCCCAGGAAGGCACAGAGCTATTACTGAGCTGACCCAGAACCCTCTATCAGTAAGGACTACAACCTACCAGTTTTCTAGCTTAATCTACGAATCAGGATCGATTCAACGCAAAGATTCCTCGACAAAGCATCTCAAAGAGCTTTGCTCATGGAAAGGCCTTGGAAACCACAAAAAGCAACGATTGTTTTAACGCTATGTGAAAGCACTCAGGGAACGTATCTTTCTGTCTGCGGCACAGCATTCCTCCTCCTGGTCCTGCTCTTATGGACACTTCCCACCAGGAGGGACACCCCCACCCCGCCCAGGTCCCTGGAGGCATGTGAGGGGGCCATGCGGGAGACCCACAAGGCGAGGTCACTAGGAGGACGCTTGCATCACGCCGAGCGCCCGGGCACGAGGAAGCTCGTTACCCGGTTTATTTCAATTTGCCTGTGCAACTAACCAGTGCGTTCGCCGGACAAGAACCCCAGGGTTGTTGACGACCGCAGGGTTATCTGAGACAACAACTTAAACAGGAGGGAAATTCTTACAGCTGGCTCAACAGAGCTGCGCATCCTTTGAGGAAGGCAAGGAGCCTTGGTTCTGCCGGTAGGGCTGACGGTCCCGGTGGCAGACGGGAGCGTCAGACACGTGCACGTTCCCTAGCTGGTTCCTAAGCTGCGGGCACGTCTGCTGTCCCCCCTGCCTGCCTGGGGGGGAGCCAAGACACAAGATGAGCACACGGGCAGAGATCGCACAGCTAACAGGTGGTGCGGCCGCATTTCCTCCCACGTTAACAGGAGAAATTAAAAAAAAACAAACGGACTGGGTCTCACTTTCCATTTGGGCATCTAGGAATCTCCGGGTTCAATGAGAAGTCCAGCTATGAGCAACTGCTGTAAGGCAGACCCATGGTCTTACTTTAGTCGACCTCCACTCTGCGCTTTTTATATTGTATTGTTTCCTGGCGGGTGAGCCAACTCAAGCTTTGTGGCATGAAGATACACAAATACACACACACGTATCTATACTTCAGATACGTGTATACACTTCAGTGTTTCTAGTAGGACTACTTTTTGGCTTCGCCTTAAACATGGCTCATTGTATCTCCATCATTTGAGCACCAAGGTGGTGGTGGATCTGCACAGGGGTCCGCCCTCAGCCACGCGAGGGGTCCTGCAGGCGATGTTCTCGGGACCCCGACACGCTGCACAGGTGCACCCGAATCTCCCTGACGTGCTGGGGCCGCGTCGCTTCTGCTTGGACTTTTGAGATGCGGGTCGCGTCCGGGAGGAACCACGGTTGTCTGGGAAGAGCAGGGGTGCCCTCTTTTGGGGATTTTGCTCCTTTGTCACTATAACTGAGGGAGACCCAAGGCGTCTGCTCGTGGCAACTGCATTGTTCCAGCCCGTGTTTCAGTCCTGGGGCTGGTGAACTCTGGAGGGAGGGGTGGAGGTACGTGTTCCTTGCTGGCTGGGCTTCAGATGACAAGGACCACGTATGACACGTGTGGGTGTGTGGTTCAAAAAAAGCTCAAAAACAGGCCTACCACAAAACAACCTGGTTCCCCAAAGCTCAGACAACACAGGGTTCCCTAGGCTACCGTGTTTCCTTCCTCTTCGGGTAACTAGGCAAACAGTCCTGAAGTATAACCACACACTGTCATAAAAAAACACTACAGAAAGGGATCTGTACGTGTGCTCTGATGAGTTATTTACTTAGGTCAACAGCAATCCTTCATTTGGATTTTCCCTTGAAATGGAAAAGTCAATACAAATCTTGGGTGCATCGCTGTGTAGATGACCAGCCGTGGCCTTCCCAGAGGTGGGGGCTAACTGTGCCCTTGGTGATTCTGAGTGTGTGGCGTGCAGGCCGGCAGCTTAGGGCACCTGCACCACGGTCAGCGCAAACCTCTCTCGGCCCCTCTAGTTCCGTCCTCCATGCGGGGCTCCTACCGGCCGCGGTAAGACAATCTTTTGTCCTGACATTCACAGAGACCTTGAGTACATCCTGCAGGAGCGGTGTCAGGTAAGGGATAAGGACCATTCTTCTGACACGCGGACAACACGATCATTAGGAGCCTGGAGATTACCGCTAAACGGGTGCCGCTGACTCAGGGCTCACAGAGCATCGCGAAAGCAGGGCTTTTTATCGTACTTGGGAGACTTCTGCACTTTTTATCGTACTTTCCAGTCAGGAAAAGTGGGAGACGGCTGCCGATTTCATTTGGGGTGACATTTGTACAACACTTTGTAATTCATTTAAAATTTTTTTTAATGCTTATTTATTTTTGAGAGAGAGAGAGAGAGCGCACACGTGAGCAAGTGGGGGAGGGGCAGAGAGAGAGAGAGGGAGACACAGACTCTGAAGAGGCTCCAGGCTCTGAGCTGTCAGCACGGAGCCTGAGGCGGGGCTTGAACTCACAAACTGTGAGATCATGACCTGAGCCGAAGTCGGACGCTTTCCGGGTGCCCCGAACACTTTGTAATTTAGAATGAGTTCTCATATGTATTTCCTGAGATTATACAGTCAAGACCGGGAGCCAAGATCACGTTTGCTTCTCTTTTCCCTGTCACTCTGCCCCTCCAGCCTGGGGTTCCTTTGCGGACGGGTTACGGGTGGGAGACTCTCGTAAGTCGAAAGCAGGGGCCCAGCCGCTCTGCGGGGTCGCCTTGTCTGCGTCTTCAGTCTTGCTGAGCACAGAACAGTGGGAGCCAGCAGGCCCCTGGGCCGTCCTTACTCAAGGTCAGAGGGCGGGCTCCCCGCGCTTCCCTCTGCGGTGACTCGGCCTGGGTCCAGTGTGAGCCGCACGTGCCGAGGTGATGATTCGGGAGCTGCTTCCTGACCACGTGAGGGTGGCTGTCGACCCCACATCCGTGAGCGTCTCCAGGGCTCTAGGCCCCAGAAGTCACGGTAAACACAAGAGGCGGAGGGGGCCTGTGTCGTTATTCTTCCCACCGGGAGACAAATCTAAGTTTGTCACATGACTGAAACGGCAGCATCTCTGCTGGCTTTCACCGTCAACTGCAGGCAGCCATTGTCCAAAGTGTCCCTCTGGGACCACTGTCCAAACCCTCCCTCTGGGACCACTGTTCTGAAAACAACCAGGGGAACGATGAGGAAGGTGGTGGTTGCTTTAAAGATAAGTAAGCTTCGGGGCGCCTGGGTGGCTCAGTTGAGGGTCCGACTCTTGGTGTTGGCTCAGGTGATGATCTCACAGTTCGTGGTTTCGAGCCCCATGTTGGGTTCTGTGCTGACAGCGTGGAGCCTGCTTGGAATTCTGTCTCTCCCTCCCTCTCTCTGCCCCTCCCCCCACCACTCTGTCTCTCTCAAAAATAGGTAAATAAACTTTAAAAAATAAAAACAAGTAAGCTTAGCCAAATCATTCCAAAAGGTATTCTTATCATATAGAAAGCTTAAATTTGGACATTTTTATATTGTCATTTTCTTTTACGTGTGTATATACATATGCAGTTGGAATATAGGAGGAGAGAGAGAGTCGAGAGGAACCTTTGTGTTAGAGGTTCAGAGACGGACTTATTCTCGAAATCATCGACGCTCGGACATTCCCTTCAAATCTGCAGACTGCCTTCCCTCTGCATTCACAACACCTGTGGGGGGCGCCTCGCTCGAGAGCTGCCTCTAAGGCCTGGAGACCCCACCTGGAAGGCAGCGGACTATGCCCCTCCGCCCAATTCCCGTGAAAATCGACGCGCAACACGTCCACCCAGGCGGGTATTGATTCCTGTGGCAGTATCTGACTGGTTTCCGTTAAACGAATCTTCCTGGTTTTCCGTCTCTGGGCCTCTGGGTTGTGCTGGTTTTCATTACAGTTTAAGACACTGAGCAAATGGGCAGTGGGACTTGTGTAATTACGAGTGCTTACTCAGGGCAGGATCACAGGAACAGAAGTGATTTTTGAAAAAGAACAAGCAGATCAGGAACAAAAAAATTGGGGTGGCTTTTCCTGCCCGAGAATCAAACGACAAAGAAGCCCTTTCCGTAAGTAAGCTGCGGCCAGGCCAGGGAACGTGGCGAGAGGCTGTCGGCCAGGAGAGCCATGATGAGCAGGTGCAGGGGGCGCTTACTTCTGTAGCCAGAAAACCGCTCTCCTCCCCTCCCCTCTACCCTGCGCCCTCAGGGTCCTGGCCGGTCCCCTGCTGCCCCCCTTGTCCCCACCTCTTTGGCAATTCTTGGAGAAGAGAACACAGTAAGGCACGTGGACAGATCTGCTTGGCTGTGTGACCTTGGGGCATCACCGAGCATCGTGGTCACATGGGAAAGGGGAGTTTTTTCCATGTAAAATCAGATGAGAACTCGTTTATTCTCAGGGCGGGGGGTGGGCACAGAAATGGAAATGAACAACGTATGTAACGGCGACGTGTGTCAGCTGGGCTCCACAAAATGTACACTTTGATAGAAAGCGGTTATTTTCCAACGCCTCCTGAGTCATTCCTGGTGGTTGAACTATCTGGGCTTTGGGACCGTTTCACTTCCCTGTTGGATATTTTTCACCGGCACCGTTAGGTTTTCCACCCCCAATTGGTCAAACAGATGATGAGAGAAATATTGTATAGTGAGGATACACGTGGGAAGTCTCTGGCCTCTGTGTACAGACAGGCACACAACACAAGAACCCGAAGGGGACGGGCCCCCAGGGCGGTCACGTGGTTGGGGAGAAGAGACAGCAGGTGGCTAATGAAGGGGGCTTACCTCCACGTTTCTAGGGGGTCTGCACTTTTAATACTGAGAACAGAGCCATGGATTACTCATGTAACAATAAAATTAAAACGAGCCCTCAATGAGTGCAGGTGCACACAGATGTCACACGAAGCCACGACTACAAGTTCCGTGTCACCTACCGAACACGTCACTGTCTTCCGAGGCCTCCCGGGAAAGGTAGTGGGGGTTCCTCCTCTTGCTGGATTCTCCTGTGCCCGTGTCTGCATCCTGGGAACGAAACAAAACAGACAACACCCTTTCGTAAGATGCAGTGTTTCACCTGGGTGCCTGGGGGGCTCAGTGGGTTAAGCATCTGACTTCAGCTCAGGTCGTGATCTCACGGCTAGTGAGTTCGAACCCGCGTCGGGCTGTGCTGACAGCTCAGAGCCTGGAGCCTGCTGCGGATTCCGTGTCTCCCTCTCTCTCTGCCCCTCCCCTGTTCATGCTCTGTCTCTCTCAAAAATAAAAATAAACATTAAAAAAAAAAAGATGCAGTGTTCTATCAACAAGCTAGTTGTAATACATTTTTCTTCTTGTAAACTTTGTGGCAAGATAATTAGCTCAGGGTGGGTTTTCTGCAGAGGATTCTGGATTCTGGCCTGTTTTCTCTGCCTGGGCTTGCAAGCATTCTCTTGTTCCAGGGGATAGGTTTTCACACAAAGGAAATTGCAGATCACCTCGGATAAAATAAATCAGCTACACATCACGGCCTGCGCTCCGGAAGCCGGCCCAGTGGCTGTCTGGGTTGCAGGAAAGGATGGATGCCAAACCTGACTTTCTTGAATTCCAACTCTGGCCTCCTGGAAGCCAGGCAGGGCAGCCTTGGTGGGAGGCCGGGCAAAGACCTCCCCTCTCCTCCTTCCTGGGGCCCTAACGGCAGCACCAGAGTGCACATTCTTTTTGACTTTAAGAGTTTAAGGGCATAGAGTAGATATGGTTTAGCTTCTATTCTCTGCTATCAGTCGGGAAGGCTTGCATAGACGCCCCTGCAAAGGACCCTGACAAGCACAGCGGGAGGGCCTGCTCTCCCCTCCCCGCCACATCTCCCCCTGCCCCACCACCCCTGGCAGGGGCGCCCAGCCTTTCCAGCTTGTCCTGTGCTCCTTTATTTATTTATTTATTTTTTAAATTTTTTTAACGTTTATTTATTTTTGACACAGAGAGAGACAGAGCATGAACGGGGGAGGGGCAGAGAGAGAGGGAGACATAGAATCTGAAACAGGCTCCAGGCTCTGAGCCATCAGCCCAGAGCCCGACGCGGGGCTCGAACTCATGGACCGCGAGATCGTGACCTGAGCTGAAGTCGGACGCTCAACCGACTGAGCCACCCAGGCGTCCCAGTCCTGTGCTCCTTTAGAAGAGCCTCTGCACGGCGCCCGGCGCCCGGTGCGGCCTGACCTGCCTCTGCGGCCAGAGCACGCGCCCCGACCTGAGGCATTGCCACGAAGGCCGCCATTGCCGGTGACCGTTCACCTGGTTTGCACTTTTCCCGGTTACCAGCAGCGCCCGTGAGCTGGGGTTGCTGACTCACGGGCCACAAGCCCAGGGTTCGTTCCCGGACTCTGCCCCCGTGGCTTGAGGCTCCCGCAGCCGCACTCCGGCCTCCACCCTTGCTCTGCATCACTTTGTCCCAGGCCACTCTCGTTTCCTGAGGTTCCAGCTAGGACTTCTTCCTATTTTATGTTCTTTTCCTTCTAAAGAGAGGAGAAACAGTGACCAGGGCAGCGGGCTCCAGAGCCATACTGCCTGGGTGTATACTCTGGCTTGGCTCTTATTTACTGGCTGTGTGACCTGGGGCCAGTCACTTAACCTCTCTGGGCTTCAGTTCCCTTTTCTATAAAAGAGAGGAAATACTGATACTGCTTATCGTGCTGGTAATCGGGGTTAATAAAGTTAATATCTGTAAGTGCTTTCAACACACCTGGCGCACAGAAACCGTAAAATGACTGTTTGTTAAATAAAAGGGAAACTCTGAAAAAAAAAAAAGGTGAACACCCTCCCCTCTGTCTCAGCTCTGGCTCTTGGCTGCCCCTCCCCCAGCTCTGTTCCCAAGCTTTGTCTTACAGCCGGTGGGCCTCACCTGCCCGGCTTTCCCCCCTCCACTTCTCCCATGCTCTGGCAGATCTCTGGGGGGCCTAGAGAGCGGGCACGTGGCCCCGAGGCTGGGCACCAGCCCTGCAGAAGCTTCTGGGGCCGGCTGGACCGGCGTCACCTCCGGGCACCGCCAGCAGTGTGCTCCCCCTGGGCCAGGTGGGCAGGAGGCGGGGAGAGAGACGCCCTTTGGGACGCCAACGTGCCCAGCTAATCTGACCCAGGAAGTCCCGCCCCTCCGTCCCCCTCCTTCCCAGGTTCCGGGCTCTACTTGGGTCTGCGTTGCAACAAAACCCATCCTAATACGAGTCTTCTCGTGAGGAGGCCATAATGACTGTCCTGTCAACATAAGGTCTGATTCAGACCAGGACGGATTCACAGTCAGGGAGCAGCACAGGCAGGCAGCCAGCAGGTGGGAGAGGAGGTGAGGGCCCAGGCTGGAGGTGACCTCCGTGGCCTTGGGGAGGTGGAGGCCAGCCCTCTGGAGTTCACACCTGTGCTCCCCACCACTGCCCCCAGGTCCCTCTGGAAGGCTCTAGCCCACACGAGGGTAGGGTTCCCGCTCCTACATCAGCATGGGGTCTCCTCTCCCACACCGGCGTGGGGTCTCCACTCCCCATGGGGAAGACAGGGGCAGACGGATGGGTGAGATCCCACCGGCCAACATTTAGAACCCGGTTCCTACAATTAAATGATGTCCAATGTTATACATATAAAAAAGGCTTATTGTTAATTAACACCCTGAACACGGAGGAGGGAGAAGTTTGCTTTCATTTTCACAGTGAAGCTGATGTTACCAGCTGGGTTTTTTTAAATTTTTTTTTCTTAACGTTTATTTTTGAGACAGAGAGAGACAGAGCATGAACGGGGGAGGGTCAGAGAGAGAGGGGGAGACACAGAATCCGAAACAGGCTCCAGGCTCTGAGTGGTCAGCACAGAGCCCGACGCTCGAACTCACAGCCCGCGAGATCATGACCTGAGCCGAAGTCGGCCGCTTAACCGACTGAGCCACGCAGGCACCCCACCAGCTGGTTAATACACTAAATTGGGGTTTCCCAGACTGAGATCTAACAGTCTCTTAAAATCACTATTTAACAGCACACAGTCGTGTTCAAACTCACTGGTAATTGAAAAGACACAAAGCAAGACAAGAATGAGAGACTGTTTTCTAACATCCTGATGCATTCTCGACTTGACAAAGTTGAGAAAAAGGCACTTTGCAGCCTTGTTGGGGATGCAGTGACACAGGAGCCCTCTGGGAGCTGGATAAACATTCACAGCAGGTTCTGTGACACCAACAAGAACAAAACCAAGCTGTCCCTCCCCTGGATCAGGCTCTTGCCTCCTGCCCTCAGGGTCCAGGAGGGTCAGGGTGTCTGGGAGGGAGGACCTGACCAGGCTCAGCCCCACCCCTAGTGGCTTCCTCCTCCTGCCCTCAGCCTTCCTCCCCCTCCCCCCTCCCCCTCTTCCCCCTCCCCCCCTCCCTCTCTTCCTGCCCTCCTCCCCACACCCTTCCCCTCCCACAAGGGCAGGTCTGAACTCCTCTCCCCTGTAGACTTGGCCACCGCTCCCCCCCACCCCACCCCCGCCCCTGTAGGCTCAGTCCTCTCTCCCCCAACCAGGCTGTAAATTGTTTGACAAGAGGGACCTTGCCTTATAAACCCTTCTGTCCCCAGGCCTCGCCAGCGTCTGGCACCCAGCAAGTGCCGGAGAGAAAACTGTTTGGCTGTCACATTTACAAAGCTTTTGGTGGCAGAGGAAGCCAAAGGTGGCTCAGTGGGCGTTTTCTCATATCCACCTATTTACTCAGAGGAGAGTAAAACTTGGGTGGGCAAGCACTTCTCGATAGGTCCGTTCGTCAGCCGTGAATCCAGTCTCGTGTCTTTGTTTCACGTCGCGCTTTGAGGCTGACAGCAATGTCGTCTTCTTTGCCAAGCACACAATACCCATCACTGGAGAAGTAATCGATCGAATACAATTTAGCTGCCGTGTTCCTTCATCGCGGGTGCATCTTCTCACGCTTTCACATTTAGATCAAGAAGCCCCTTACGACCAGCAGCGTCTTCGACTTAGAACCGAGGACTCCTTCTTTCTGGGAGGCTTGGAGTCTCAGGGATGAGGGCACTTCGGGGTCAGGGTCAAAGCTCGGTATTGAAAGCGAACCACTCGGCCCTCAGTGACTGCAGCTGGATGATAGGGTCACACAGCCTGCCTATCTCAGCTGCTGGGGTCGGTGCGGCCGGACGTGGTGGCGAAGAGATAGCTGGTGTCCTCAGCCCGTGCCCGGTGCAGGCCTCCCTGCTGCAGCATCAGAACGGGCACCGTCTGCTCCTTCAAGGGGCCACAGGGGGAGGCGGGGCGGAGTCCCGATGACAGACGGGACCCCGAACCTCACCCACCTCCTCCGGTCATAATGCGTCATAACTCCACGCGCTGTGCAGGACGCTGTGCGAAAAGTCCACGCACACGGCCTGGGAAATCTACTCGCTGACTTCTGTCCCAACAAAGAGTTACTTTCTGAGACCTGATGCTGTTGCTTTACCGCGAACATAAAATACATCCTTACGAAGAACACACTTCCAACAAGCGAAACGTCCACCAGCAAAACACACACGATCAAGATGGTGTGGGTCAAACGTAAGGGGATTTTCACGATAAAGAAAGTAAATAACAGACATAAAACACTCAGATACACAGAGGGTCGGTGCCGACAAGACCCGCGACCCAGGGTGTCACTGCCCCAACGTGTCCTGATTCTCAAATCGTGTCTGTGACTGCACGTGTCTAAATGTGTTTCAAGCAGTCATGATTCCTTCATAATATTTGTACCAATTTTCATTTTCATCAGCCTAAATATGAGAGAGGTGACCGATGTAAGAATTCACTTACTTTTCCACATTAATTTTAGGGGTAAACACAATAAGGCAAAAGTCTCATAATTACAAATGCCGATTTAACAATATTTTTACAAAAAAATTTTTTAAACGTTTATTTAGTATTGAGAGACAGAGCATGGACAGGGGAGGGGCAGAGAAAGAGGGAGACGCAGAATCCGAAGCAGGCTCCAGGCTCCGAGCTGTCACCACAGAGCCCGACGCGGGCTGCAACTCACAAACCGTGAGATCGTGACCTGAACCGAAGTCGGATCCTTAACCGACTGAGCCACCCAGGCGCCCCTAAAAATATTTTAAAATATTGAGGCACCTGGGGGGCTCAGTTGAGTGTCCGACTCTTGATTTCAGCTCAGGTCATGATCCTGGGGTCGTGGGATCAAGCCTTGCACTGGGCTCCCAGCTGAGCATGAAGCCTGCTCAAGATTCTCTCTCTCCTTCTCCCTCTGTCCCTCCCCCCCTACTCACGTGCTCTCTCCCAAATAAAAAAAACTAAAAATATTTCTAAATGCAGATGAGACTTATTTTTCAACACGGATACCACACTCATGATAAATTAAGCAATTTACCGCATCCCTGGTCTGTATGTTTTCACTCAACAGTCTTCATCCAAGTGGGATTAAAACCCCCCTCTTAACCAACGGGTTCTCTGCTCACTGAATGACGCCCCTGAGGGACAGGTGCACTCAAGCCCTGCCCAGTGTCTGGCCCCCTCCCGTCCTTGTTCAGAAGAGAAGCGAGGCCCTGTCTGCTCCAGGCACTGGCATCCTAGGGGCCCCGGGTCCCTCGTCTGTGCTGTTGGACACAAGCTGAGCAGACAGCGTTTCTCGTCTTTTCTGGTTCTGGGCACCGTCCTGAATGGAAACCCCGGGACGGAATCTACTTTAGCGTTGGAAGTGTTTCAAAGTTCGCTTTCAATGTAAGTGTGGGTATTTGTTGCATTTCCTAAAGAAACACTGACTTTCGAAGGAGACCTGTTGAGGGGACCAAGAGTCACGTACTCACCTACAGGGAAAGGTGCGGTGTGTGCATTCGGTGCTTGGGGGACATGCTGTGTGTGCGGTCACCTGAGGGATGTGCTTTGTGTGGTCACCTGGGGGACGTGCGATTTGTGCGGTCACTGCTTGGGGGACGCTCCACCAAAGCCAGGCGAAGCGTCCGTGCTCAGGGAAGAGCTGGTTCCTCCAGATTTGACAGAAATCTAATCAGGTCAAACCAAAGACCCGCATCTGGCCCTCAACCAGCCTCAGGGAGGGCGCCTCAGGGGTCCACATGCCTGGGTCCAGTCTGAGTCCATCCTTGAATGTTAAAAAAATATTCAAACAGGAATGAGAGCTCCTGCAGATCAGCTATGAAGAGGTCATACTGCCGTGAGTGGGCCCCTAAGCCACGATGGGTGTCTTCATAAGAGGCAATTCAGACACACAGACACAGACACACAGGGAGGGGGCCGTGAGCCAACAGGGGGATACGTCCCCAGCCAAGGACTGCTAGAAACCACCGGATTCTAGGGCAGAGGCTGGAACGCAGCTGCCATGAGAACCTTCCGAAGAGCCATCCCTGCCGACTCCTGGGTTCTGGACTTCTGGTCTCCAACAGTGTGAGAGACCAAATTCCTGGTGTTCTTAGCACCGGTTTGCAGACCTTTGTTGCAGAAGCATCAGGAAATGAACACAAGTCCCTCTATGTCCCTCTATACGTAGCACAAATAGCTCTGGATGTTAACATGAATAGTGAAACAGAGAAAGGCACTGTTTTTGGCATTAAGGAATTTCTAGTGCTTTTTTTGGTATTAAGGAATTTCTAGTCTCCTAACCTACTTACAAACCAGAGAACGTTCTCATTTTTTTTGTGTGTGAATAAAACATTAAAAAAACCAACAAAACACAAAAACCTCACCTGGCCTTGACTTCTAAACTTTAAGCATCAAAGTGTTCCTCGTGGGCCAGTGTGGGTCCTGCACTAGGGTCGGTGTGAGGAGAGAGGGACCTGGGAATTCACAGGGTTCACCTTGGTACCCAGGAAGTACGATTCAGGGCCACCTCCATGAGGACCAAGCGGAACAACAAAGGATAAAATTGAGTCAAACCTACCAAAGCTGCAAACAAACCAAAACACTGGTAAAAGGCATCCGGGTTTAATTATTTTAGGCCCTGGTCTGTTCAGCCACTTGTAACTTTGTACCCATCTTGTCCAGTCATTTCCCTGCGACCTAACCCACCGTCCAGGGACCCCAGCCATCCTAAGAGATTTTCTTAAAGTGTAGCTATTTACACATACACGGAATTGTAAGTATAAAACGCGTTTAATCAGCCTTGAGTTTTTGAAAGGCTGATGATCTGGAAGCAACAATTTTAGGAGGAATGGCCCAGAAGATAAGTTTCTAATCACCGTAGCAACATCCGAAAAAAAAAAAAAAATTAAAAAGTCTCTGAGAGAGGGCAACCCTGGAGTCACAGTTTTAAAAAAATTACACAATTCACAAAATTCTGATTCAAACTAAAAAACAGGCATCAAGAGAGGAAAGATGTTGAAAGACATTAAAAGTGATATTTAAAAAAAAATTTTTTTTTCAACATTTATTTATTTTTTGGGACAGAGAGAGACAGAGCATGAACGGGTGAGGGGCAGAGAGAGAGGGAGACACAGAATCGGAAACAGGCTCCAGGCTCTGAGCCATCAGCCCAGAGCCCGACGCGGGGCTCGAACTCACGGACCGCGAGATCGTGACCTGGCTGAAGTCGGACGCTTAACCGACTGCACCACCCAGGCGCCCCTAAAAGTGATATTTTAAACCACAAGACCATTTTAAACTGTTGGACTCAGAGGCGTGACCCACCACGGGCTGCTTTAAAAAAGAAAAAAAGAAGTGATTTTGACAAGTCTGCAATACCTTAGAAGAAGACGACATTTCATGGGATTTCATAAAACTTGAGTTGGGACTCACAGGCTTAGACGCAGGGAGTTGGGTCTGGTTTGAGTTCCCTGACTAGGTTCCCATTCAGTCACTCACTGACTGGTTCCCACCCAAACGTGCTGGGAGCTGGGGCTGGGACAAGACAAGAGGGCTTCCTGGAGGAGTTCACAGTGCAGTAAACAAAGCGGACACGTCAGAAATGAAATCGGAAAACAAGCCAGCCGGCGTTCATTCGAACCAAGTGCGGGGTATGCAAGCTTGACTCCACCCCCGGGTGTATTTGCTGCAGGAACCACACCACACCTACTTTTCTGAGACCCCGCAGAAGAAAAATGACACAGCGATTCATTGTTTTTATAATGCAAACGATGTTCAGCAAGACAAGTGTAGAAGATTGGTTCATAAGATAGAAATTTTTGCATTATCTACTTTTCTGGAAAGAACTGACACCGGGTTAGTGTTGAAGGCCGTGAAAAACCCGAGATGTTACTTCTGTGCAGGCTGCAGGCTGACGAGCTGGCCTGCCGGTGTCATGGGTGCTGACGGAAGACAGGAGACTCCTGGATCGGAGGCCACAGATGGCTGATTACCCACAGCAGTCCTAGAACCTCATCATCTGGGCACTCGGTTCCTACAGGTTCCTACGGGCTCGTGGGGACCAAGCCCCGGTTCTTACAGGTCAGTGGGCACGGACCCGATGTGCGGGGTTGTGCTGTTGGAAGAAGGATCTTGGCTTAGGGACCCCGAATCCTATACAAGAGACAGTATGTTTGCCCCGCCCCCCCACCATCCTGAGGCTTTGCCTGCAGGATGTGTAGAATATGAGAGACGCTGGGGCGTCCTCCTAAGAGCTGGTTGCAGAACAGGCGGCCTCCCGAACGTCGACCACGTGATGGCTCAGTCTCTTGGCATTGACCGCTTCACGGTCACACCCAACCTGACACGTTTCCTTCTCCAGCTCAAAGTTCTCCAGGGCAGCTGTGCTCAGCCGAGTTCAGAGGAGACAGAGGGAGGCAAGACTTCTACAGTTGGGAGGAATCCAGAGGCCGCCCAACCGGCCCATTTTACTACTGAGGTCACTGAAGCCAAGAGAGGTTCCGATGATGTGTGCTCACGCACCAGCCTCTCAGGTCAGAGCCCAGACGGAAACCTCGAGGCAGATGTGCAGAAAGGGCGTTTCTGGTCTGGACAGAAGCGTGGGGAAGGTGTCGGGGGGGGGGCGCAGAGCATTCCTGATGGGGGGGTGGTTACGGCTCATGTCAACAGCGTGCCTCACGTGGCCCAGACAGCCCCAGACAGCCTCTTACGGCCAGGGGCCGCACTTGGGGCTGGGATGGCTCCACCGCCCAGCCTGCCCAAATCTTGTGCACCCCGAGGCAGGGAAGGCTCCTGGCCCTGCCCGGGCTTCCTAGGACCTGCCCAGGACACGCCTGGTTCAGCAACCCCCCCATCCACCAAGCCCCCAGGAAGGCGGCTCGGTGAGCCAAGAGGAGTTGGCCCCACGGAGCGGGCCTGCCGGAGCCGGGGAGGCGATGAGGGGAGAGTCACAGAGCACTGGCCGTCATCTCCCCCGACGTGAGCCTCCGAAGGACCCTCATGCTTCCCAGCTCCAGGCTCCAGAGTCAGCGAAGAGACAGAACACGGTCCCCACGTGCTCAGAGCGGGGGATGAAGAGCTGTGGACGGAGGTCACAGGGCCAAGCACTCGTCAGGTGGGAAGAGCAGCCACCCCGGCCCCACACCACTGGCAGGTGACACGGGCTCCCAGGAGGGGAGGGCTGCTGGGGACCCGGCCCCGGAGGGCTCGGGGCAGGGTGACGATTCCTCGGCCGTGGCTTGGGCGGCACGGGCACCAGGGACACGAAGGCCAGGCTGCCGGCACGTTTGTACGGAGAACTGTGGACGCTAAGGGAAACTCGCTCCCTTTTATTTTACTCAAGAGGCAAAACATTCTTTTATGCTCGGAATGTGTCCAGGCCCTGTACAGGCTGGCTGTGTACACGCCGAAGGCCTACAGCTCCGTCCTTCGGTTGCATCCCAAAGATGCACGTGCCACCGAAGCAGAGGAGAAGCCACGGCCAAGGTCTGTCTGGCCGACGCGGTCTGGGGCTGAGCTGCTCTTCATGGGCTAGGGTGGAGCGAGGGTCAAATCACCGCTATTTTATGTGCATGGAAACATCCTCCTGTATGTTCCTGTTATTTAAATGTGGTGATAAACTTTGTCTGAAACCGTGGAAGTAAAAATTCCTGAGTATGAGTGTGTGTGTGTGTGTGTGTGTGTGTGTGTGTGTGTGTATGCCTGTGTTGGGGGTGTAATAGAAATAGTTCTTACAACTTTGCACTCATTACTCCGCAATTTTGGTTTGTTTCTTAAAAACGAAGGATCAGGGACACCTGGGTGGCTCAGTCAGTTAAGCGTCCAACTTCGGCTCAGGTCATGATCTCGCGGTCTGTGGGTTTGAGCCCCGTGTCGGGCTCTGTGCTGACCGCTCAGAGCCTGGAGCCTGTTTCAGATTCTGTGTCTCCCTCTTTCTCTGACCCTCCCCATTCATGCTCTCTCTCTCTCTGTCTCAAAAATAAATAAATGTTAAAAAAAAACCCAAAAAACGAAGGATCGTACTGACTCCTGATCTAGGCTGGGTCTGGAGAAGCAGCAGAAGAAACTAGAAAAACATTGGAAGCTCTTAGGATCGAAGTAAAGAATTTGAAGCAAAATGAAAGCCAGACTCATGGCTCATCTCTACGGCATGTCTTCCTTATTGCAGACTCAGAATGCACGTATTAGTGCAAAAGGGCAGGCCTCCGACAGTCTAGACAACGGCTTCTCGGTGTTGTGTTACTGACACCGTGGGCTGGATGAGTGTTGGCTGTGCCGTGTAGGGTTTCTTGTCCACTGTGGGATGTTTCGCAGCGTCTCTGGCCTCTACCCACGTGATGCTCATGGTATCCTGCTGCTGTGACAATAAGAAATACCTCCTGACGTTGACAAATGTCCCTGAGGATGGGAAGGGAGGGTCACTCTTAGCTGAGAGCCCCTGGTCTAGACCAAAAGAAGTATTTGAGAAGGAGAGAAAACTGTAAATCCATTCACTAGTGTGCTTGCTGGTAACAAATTCAAATACTTTGTAAGTCATCAAAAACTCTTTTGAGTTTAATTTGAGAGAGGGGACAACATGACCGGATTAGAAACCGAAGGTGAGAACCAGATTTAATTTAGAACAAGGGGCCCGTTGGCAATGGTTCTTAGACGGGACCCCGGAACACAGCACAAAAGAAATAATGGATAAATCAGACCTCATCGAAATTTAAAACTGTGTGTTGCAATGGACGCCATCAAGAAAAGAAAACAACAACCTGGAGAAAGAGAGAAAATACTTTCAAATCATCTATCTGGTAAGATATTCGTGTCCAGAATATGTAAAGAGCTCCTACCATTCAACAATGAAAAGACGAAACGCCTAATTTTTTAAAAAACGGGCCAAGAATCTGAATAGGCATTTCTCTGAAGAAGACAGACAGATGGCCAGTAAGTACAGGAAAAGATGCGCAACATTATCGTGCATGAAGGAAATACAATCAAAAGCACAACGTGAGGCACCACTTTGCGTCCGCTAGGACGGATACAAGCAAGAAGACTGACAACAGTAACTTGGTCAGGACACGGAGAAGTCGGAAACCCTCAGACGCTGCCAGTAAAACGGTGCAGCCACTGTGCAAAACAGCCTGATGGGTCCCCACACGGTTCATCACAGAGTTACCGTAGTAGGACTCATCAGATCCAGTCCTGGGTACACGCCCGAGAGAAATGAAAACGTACGTCCACACAAAAACCTGTGTAAGAGTGTTTGTAGTAGCATATTCACAATACCAAACGACGGAAGCATCCCAAATGACCAGCAGCGAATGAATGGATAATTAAAATGCGGCCTATTCCTACAAGGGCATATAATTCTTTAACAGCAAGGAACAAAGTGTTGCCACCTGCCACAGGCATGAGCTTGAAAACACTGTGCTATACGGAAGGAGGCGGTCGCCAAACATCCATGCTGCGTCATCACCTATAAACGAAACGTCCAGAACAGTCAAATCCAGAGGGACTGGAAGCATGTTAGCAGTTGCCTGGGGTGGATGGGGTTAAGCGGGGGCTTCTAGTGGCTGCGAGGTCTCCTTGAGAGGTGACAAATACGTTATAAAGTCAGACTGTGGTGATGGCTGCACAATCCCGGGAAGATACTAAAAAGGACTGAGCTGTACGTTTCAGATGGGTGAAGGTTAAGGGTATCTGAATTTATCTCAATAGAACTATTGGTTAGAAGAAAAAGAGCGGAATGCACCCCATAGCCAGGACCCGGTGAGCTTCTGGCTATGACGTTAAAGGTGAGGCATCATTCCTCACATAGCTGGCTCATCCGCTGTGGGGACCGCGTGGGATTCCGTGCTAGGATCCCAGACTGGTTTTTGAAATGTGGGGGATTAAAATTTTGGAAGACTTTATTCTACGTCTTAGGCTGGTTATTTCTACACCTGGCGACAGTGATTACCTCCAATGCATTTATGAACAAAGGCACAGAAAACGTCTCCTGCTCAATATCGCAGACCCCAGAAGAAAGAAAGAAACAAACAATGATGTTACAAGTCTCCATGGGGTGAGATTGCAAAGTCAGGGCTCCTTATCCAGACCTGTCTGTTTTAATGGCATCAAAGAAAACACAGCAAGCATTTCTGCTAACAAGAGTATATGAAAATCCAGGTTTTTTTTTTAATTAAGAAACTATATAAGAGAAAAGAAAACACATATGCACACAAAAGCTCGTACATGAGCTTTTGCTGCTAGCCGTGGTATTTATAAGCCCCAAAAGGTGGAAAGAGCCCGATGCCCATCCGTGGGTGAACGGATACACCGAATGTGGTCCGTCCACACAACGCAACATTATTCAGCCGTAAAAAAGAATGGAGTGCTGGCCCGTGCTATGTGGACTCTGAAAACATTATGCTCCACGAAAGGAGCCAGACAGAGACGAGCACCTATCAGATGATTCCATTCGGGTGAAATGCCCAGAACAGGGAAACCTAGAGACAGAAAAGAGACTGGTGGTTGCTGAGGGCTGGGGCACGGAGGCTGAGGGCTGGAGTGAATGACAGCTTCTCTCTGAGATGATGCCAATAGCTAAAACTGACCGTTGGTGACTGTCCTGCATATCTGTGAATACACCAGAAACCCACCGAATTGTACACTTCAAATGGGTGAGTGGTACGGCATGTGAATTACATCTTCATAAAGGTGTTTTTAAAAAGCGTGCGAGCTGGGCCTGCAGGCAGTTAACAGCGAAAGGTCCCCGCATCACTGGAAGGGAGTCTGGAGCTAAGTATTCGAGGCGGTTTATGGAGCCGTTACCCTAGATTAGGAAGTGGCTCTTTTAACTACTTAAGTGTTAAAGCCACCGTCTCTGCCAAGATCATTTTGTAACGTAATTAGGACTGCGGTGTTCCAATAATCAGGGCAAAGAAATGAGCCCAGGGTTTGATTTAAACAGTGACTTTCAGAAGTCACAGCAAAACAAGCACTGACCAGCGTCACAGCAAGCCTGTTTATCGGGGCCCGTTGCGTAACCGGACACAGTAACTTCTATTTTTGGAACACAAATATCTTGCCATTTATTCCTGGAAGCTACTGCTGTATCAGCCGGTCACGTCTTAAATGAGAAGGATGGTCACATACGGAAGGGTGTGAGGGGGAGAGGGAGAGAGAGACTGTTGAGCGTAGCTCTTTTGCTTAGAGTTCTAGAGTAAATTGCAACTTCGATGAAAACGCACTGAAAGGCGATTCACGTAAGGAAGTTCATTCAGTTCCAAAGGATATCCCACATTACTGAAAACAGAACAAGGTGGTGGAAAACTCTGATCTTCTCAACTGGAAGCTGAATGCATTGCCTTCAGTTTCATGTAATAAAACCTCAGGGTCCTACTTACGTTCCCCTAACATATGCCCCCATGCCCACACATGCTTATCCACTTGCTTCCCCCAATGCGGACAGGGCAGAAGGACAGAAAGGTCTAACACTTCTGTATTTCTGACCGTAGCCCTCAGCGATGCCGGCCTCCCGGCCTCCTTGCTGAAAGTGGCCATGAGGGTCCCAACGGCCCCGTGTGGGAAGCCTGCCAGCTACCATTACTTATTTTGCAAACCTGCCTCTTCTATTTTCCGTACTTTAGAAGAGGTGAACGTAAAATCGTTTTTAAGTAACAGACAGGCTTTCATGAGCCTGTTAATGCAGTAAGGTTCAAACAGAAAGAGAAATTTCCCACAGAACTAGAATTGCACCTGCACTCTGGTGTCGTCGCTCTAAGCGTACACACTCGCGCTGCACATGGAATTATCCCTGGTCCACGCACACGCTCGTCTTCCAAGCGGAACCCTGCTGTCCCTGTGATGGGGGCCGAGCCGTGAGAGCCGCAGACCTGGCCCCAGCGGGCTCTCGGCGCCCGAGACACCAATCAGGCTACGTCTGTGGACTCCATTAAGAGACTGGGAATGTCTGGAGAACTTCACGAGTACAGGTGGTGATAGGTCCGATCACCAGGGGTGATAAGATCGAGTCCTCCCTCCATCAAGGGTCTGAACGTGACGTTGGCTGCAAAGGCACATTCAGGAGAAATTTTCTTTTTCAGGCCACAGACCTCTCTTGTTTCATAACTGACGATAAAATCAAGGCAGCGTCTAGTTAGGTGAAGATACAAATTATAAACATAGTTTGAACCAAGTCTTTATGGACCCGACAGGTCACGTGGAGGCTGGGTCACCCAGGACAGATGCGCTCCGTTGGGTTTCTCCGTGTTGCTCGTGAAGCATCCTGGTGTTCTGAGCACTGTGGGAACTGTGACTTTAAAAAACCACACTCCGTCTCCTAGTAGAGTGCTATCACGTATGTTCACGAACAAAGACCAGAAAATCAAAGACTGATTTTCTTTAAAACACTGAAGAGCTGGCAAGAAAGGCATGAAATGCAATGTTCCTAAACCGAGTAACTAAATACTTTGCATTCGAACCATCAAAGGAGAAGAGTCTGTGCATTAAACACGGCTCGTCAAAAGGAAGAATCATACACTCTTGGAATATTCTACAAATATCACATCACATTTCACCTTGAAATGCACTGCAATGAACCGTTTTTTAAAACACTGTAATTGTGACAAAGTAGAACAGAAGGACAAAAAAAGGATTTTGCATTCAATTTATTTGGTGTGTGGGTGGCAGTCACAAGAGCCCTTTTATTAATTTAATAGAAAAAAAAAAAATCTAAGACCCATGATTTTAGCGCCTCAGGAACAACGAGCCAGGACAGCCTAGACAATGAAGCGAACGTGGCCGTCAGCGTCACTGGGCGTCCCTCAGACACACGTGCTTTCACGGAGGCCTTACTTTCTAGAAAGACAAGGACATACATTCGATCAGGCCATTTCCTCTCATTGTTTCCTGCCCTGAGATGAGCCTGGGCTGGGGCCACTGCACAGAAGCCCAAGAGCTCCCAGGAGCTGTGGTGTCTGAGGGCATCCCTGGTTGGGGGTTCCACCACTCCTCTTTGAGAAGGCCAGCCGCTGCGTCCCCTCCCCCACTGAATCTGGCTCAAGTCTGGCCTCTTTCTTTCTTCCTCTTTTTTTTTTTTTTTTTAAGTTTATTTATTTATTTTGAGAGAGACAGAGATAGCATGAGCAGGGGAGGGGCAGAGACAGGGAGAGACTGAGAATCCCACGCAGGCTCCGTGCTGCCAGTGCAGGGCCACATGCAGGGCTCAAAGTCACAAACTAGGAGATCATGACTTGGGCTGAAACCAAGAGTCGGATGCTTAACCGACTGAGCCACCCAGGCACCCCTAGTCTGGCCTCTTTCAACGCTCCTCAGGCACCAGGGGGAGAAGGTCTGGACAGTGAGGAGCCAGCTGGGGCCCTGGTCCCTCATAGAGGCGGTGCTGGGATCCCCAGAGCGGTTGCTGTTGCACAAGTCCTTGCAAAGCCACTCCCGCACCCACGGGGGCTCTAAGCCTCCACCTGGGACTCCACTCTGCATGCAGAGTTCAGGGTTTCAGAAGCGGCTTCTGTAAATTCCACTCACTGAGTGCAAACTGGTGTCTCTAAATCGTAGCACAGAGCCTGGGGACAACAGGGCCCCACAAGCGCGTGCAGAGCAGACAGGCGAGATGCCCAAATGCACACAATGGCTCAGTGCTCGGGGCCAGCGGGGTGCCCACGGCACCTTTCACGGGTAAGGAAACGGGCTGAGAGTGGGTGCTGGCATCCGGGGCAAAACCCCAGAGACACACACAAGGGACCTGGCATTGGGGGTGGGGTGCTGCGCGAGCACAGTGACACAGAGTAGCTGCAAGAGGGGGTCTGGGAGAAGCCAGAGACTAGACAGCAGGTGCGAGGCGGCCTGGCCAGGCCCCGGGGGCAGGAGAGGACGGCCTGGCTGGAGGGAGAGCTGAGCCGTCAAGGCCCTCCTCAAACACATCGGAAAGCAACACCGGAGCTAGCCTTTACTTTTAAATCTGAAGACGCTGGTGTTTTCTTACGTGTCTTAACGCAATTTCGAGGCAGGAGCACACGCCTCCCTGCCCTAATCCTGCCACGCCGTGTGTAATTAATGTCATCACCCACCTGCCTTACTTGTTGACGTATGGCCCGTGTTTGGTTACACATGCCTCGTGCTCAAGTGTAATTTAGGGTGCATTAAATAACAGTCTGTTTTGCAAGGGCCAATAGCCACAGAAACATGAAGAATGAACTTTATCTAGGTTTTTGCCTAACTATAGGACAATTAAAGTAATGCAGGTACCAGGTCACGGCTAGGAGACTATGTTGGATGCATCTGACCGCGGAGCTGGGCTGAGCAGGAGAAGGTGAGCTGGAGGCTGGTGATTAGTGTTCACGGCGTTTGGGGCTGGTGGGCTCGAAACACCCCCTCCACACACACACACACACACACACACACACACACACACACGGAAGACAACTTTTCACAAGCATATTCCAGCACATAAAATCTCCTGCTTCCAAATTTAAACGTTTAAAACCACACTGCCAAGGGAGTTAAGTGAGAAAAGATAGGAAATAACATTTTGACACCTGGATTTTTACATTTCGTTTCGTTAAAAGTACCGTAAGAGGGTTTTACGAAATATAAAGATGTTCTCTCTCTCTCTTTTTTTTCTTTCTGAGGAAAACTTTTGGAGTTTTATTCAGTGAGAATTTTTGGTAAACTTTCAGTTTTCATTGAGATAGAAAAAACTCAAAATTTCATCATTAGACTTGAAAAATAGTTTTGCTGGTATAGAGTTCTAGGTTGACATTTATTTTCTTCTAGGTACATTAGAGAGTCTCCCACTGCTTCTGTATTCCAGCTATCAGGTTAAAACCATCCTTTTTGCTCAGGCTTCTATAGATATCCCACTCCATTTAGTGCTCCACAGTTTCATGTAAAATGTTGGATGACTGTGGCGCTTGGGTGGCTCAGTTGGTTAAGCATCGGGCTTTGGGTCAGGTCATGATCTCACGGTTCATGAGTTCGAGTTCCTCTTTGGGTGAGGATGAGCCCTGCTTCCGGTGAGCCTCACTTCTGTCTCTCCCACGAGGGATTCTCTCTCTCTCCCAATCTCTCTGCCCCTCACTCACTTGCGCCCTCTCTCTCTCTCTCAAAAAAAATGTCAGATAACTATATATAGTCATATATGGTCATATATGGATTTGTTATTTAAGGCCATCAGTGGGTTTCTGGAATCAGTGTTTTGTGTCTTTCCATAATTTAGGAACATATATTTTCCATATTTTTGTATCTTTGGACTACTTTCAAGTAACTTCTCCGTATCTAGCTTTTAATTCAATAATTTTTTCTTCAGCTGTATCTAACGTTTACTTCAACCTGTCAACTGGTTTTACATTTTTCATTAAAAAAATTGTATTTAACTTATTTCAAACCTTACTGTTTTTTATATTCTCTGTCCCTTGCTTATAATTTTTTTTTATTTTAACTTGTTCTATTGTTTTATTTTTTAAAATTTACATCCAAATTAGTTAGCATAGGGTGCAACAGTGATTTCGGGAGTAGATTCCTTAGTGCCCCTTACCCATTTAGCCCATCCCTCCTCCCACAACCCCTCCAGTAACCCTCAGTTTGTTCTCCATATTTATGAGTCTCTTCTGTTTTGTCCCCCCTCCCAGTTTTTATATTATTTTGGTTTCCCTTCCCTTATGTTCATCTGTTTTGTCTCTTAAAGTCCTCATATGAGTGAAGTCATATGATTTTTGTCTTTCTCTGACTAATTTCACTTAGCATAATACCCTCCAGTTCCATCCACGTAGTTGCAAATGGCAAGATTTCATTCTTTTTGATTGCCAAGTAATACTCCATTGTATATATATGCCACATCTTCTTTATCCATTCACCCATCGATGGACATTTGGGCTCTTTCCATACTTTGGCTGTTGTCAATAGTGCTGCTATAATCATTGGGGTGCACGTGTCCCTTCGAAACAGCACACCTGCATCCCGTGGATAAATGCCTAGTAGTGTGATTGCTGGGTCGTAGGGTAGTTCTAGTTTTAGTTTTTTAAGGAACCTCCATCCTGTTTTCCAGAGGGGCTGACCAGCCTGCATTCCCACGTTCTTTCTTAATAATAAAGCAGCACAGAGTTTTCATATGAAAGGACATGTTTTTCCCTGCCAGTATCAGAGACAAATCTGCCTTCAAAGATTAAGTTCCTCAGTGGCATCCCTGAGCTCACCTGGCCTGGACTGTGACACGGGGTTCAGCCAGCCTTGTGTGAGCTGCCAGAACAGCAAGGGACTGAGTCACTGGGGGTGATGACAGCCACTCAGCACCCAAAGCGGCCTCAGCCCCAGCACGGCTGGCTCCGGGAAACGTGGCTCGTCACCTGTCCCAGAGGCCCCCCCGTCTAACACCCTCCACGTCACTGATGATTCACGAACAAGTATGTGCTTGGCCCCACCCGAGACCATGTTTTTGGTCACAGGTAAACCCCAAAGAGAGCTTAAAAACCGCTTCACGCAGAGCAAGCACACTCATCACAAGCTCAAAAGCCTTCTCGATTGAAACACACACACACGGAATGAAAGGAGCTGTGCTTCTGCTCGCTCCGTGCTCCCTTTGACGCTAGGGCAAGATTTCGGACTCCCCTTCCTCCCCGTCCGCACACGCACGATAAGAGAGCATCACAGACTCAGCGACAGAGCCATTAGGGAAGATCGGCCAGTGAAGTAAGAAAGCTCGGTGCGTCCAGCTGGAAACAGGCCGGCAAACAGGCCCGTCTCACAGGAGCACCGGCCGCCTCGTCTCAGGCCAAGGACATAAGTCCGGGACGGGAGACAGAAGACAGGTTTGCGGGCCGGGCGAACACGGAGGACATGTGACATCTGGTGCGTGTTCTGTCCCGTCTGTAGTTTTACGCAAACAATTATTTTATTGGCGCCTGATTTCACTTTAATAACCAGTGTTAATATATCACTTACATCTAACAGCCGCTCGGGTCTCAAGTTAGCAGCTTGTGAACTGGGTCACAGTTTCTGATAAAAACCAGCTTTGCACACGAACTTGCAGACCTTGGAAACCTACGGTAGCATGCAAGGACACGGAACATGAGCATCGCATGGCTGTCCCGGCCACGGGGTTTTCAAGCCCCAAACCAGACGCCAGAGCCCTCGGGGTCCCGAGCCTGGAGACTGTCAGGAGCCCTTCCCAACCGCAGGCCCAGGATCCCGAGGCCTTGGCTTCAAAGGAGGAGCGGGCATGGAAGGGGTCCCCCCAGGGTGGAGGGTGGCCGGCTCCAAGCCACGGGGGCGCCGGGCAGGATGGGACAGCCTGCGGGCTGATGGTCCACAGGCTGGCTGCTGACGGCTCGGCTCGTGGGTTTACATGGCCTGGGGCACCGCGTCACAATCAGCCCGGCACTATTTTTACTAAGGGTTGTTGAGGGGTGGCTGTGTCACTAATTATACCTTCTGTCTTCAGTAATTACACGGGTGTTTGTCCACTCACTGACGCCCGACCCGCAAAGGTGTGAGTGTTCTTGCTTCAGCTGACGAAACAAGTGCCTGCTTCCGACCCTTCGACGGCAGAGTCAACCTTAGGGTCGTGTTTCTACACAAATCGGTGATAAGGGACTTTCTCTTTGAGTCCGTCCTACAGGCAGGAGTACTGCTGACTCAACACGTTCTAGAATCTGCTATAAACACTTAGTAAGACTATTCTGTAATGTTGGTAAAAAAAACTCTGTATCTCGGACACAGCACCGACATGCCCACCAGTGGGCACTGCGGCCTTTCCCTGCGGGGCACAAACACCTGCCCACTGGGTTGGGAGCCCCCCCCCCCCCCAGAGCTGGCTCTGGTCCCCAGCGCGAACGTGACTTTACAAAACCCAACGGCAGGAAGATGGTTCGCGTGACATTCTCTGGCTTGTGCTCAAGTCAGATGCAGACTCACCGTGAGTTTTCCAGAATTGTAATGAGAAGGTTATTGACTATTCACAGATTTTGGAAGGCTTCTTTCAGAGGGCATGTCTTTCACATTATTGTATTTCTCTCTTTTTCGGTGCTCACTGAAGTTCTCTGGAAGCAAGCAGGAGAGTGGCTCGAGTGCTCATTGAATCCCGAAACAGCCTGTGTCAACATACGTTGTTGGAACGCACACGTGCCTGAATTCTGACCCGGGCGGCCTGCCTTGGAGCGAGACGGAGACAGAGCCACATGCTGTGGGCCTTCCGGGCTGCGGGGGGCAAGAACACCTTCTTTCCGTCTCTTTTTTTTTTTTATGCTTATTCATTTTTGAGAGAGAGCGAGAGCAGGGGGGTAGGGCAGAGACAGAGAGAATCCCAGGCAGGCTCCGTGCCGTCAGGGTGAAGCCCGGCACGGGGCTCAAACTCACAAGCTGTGAGACCATGACCTGAGCTGAAGTCACATGCTCCACTGGCTGAGCCCCCCAGGCGCCCCGAGACCTCCTTCTCACCGTCGGAGGCTGTAGGGCACCAGCATCACCCTTGGCAGTTTCTGGTACTTCTAACTGTGTTTGTGTTGTTCACGGGATTTTGCCTTCTGCCTTCACCATTAACCTTTGCATGAAACTATATGACTTTGACAGAGACCAGAATTCTTTTCGCCGACAGAAAGGTGCTGACGCTTATCTGACGGGGTTCCAGGTACCCTGAGGATTAGGGTGACGGGGACGGAACATCCAGCGGGGCCGTGCCACACCTCCAAACTTAGACCATTTAAGTCTAAGTGATTTAAAAATAAATAACAGGGGCGCCTGGGTGGCGCAGTCGGTTAAGCGTCCGACTTCAGCCAGGTCACGATCTCGCGGTCCGTGAGTTCGAACCCCGCGTCAGGCTCTGGGCTGATGGCTCGGAGCCTGGAGCCTGTTTCCGATTCTGTGTCTCCCTCTCTCTCTGCCCCTCCCCCGTTCATGCTCTGTCTCTCTCTGTCCCAAAAATAAATAAAAAAAAAAAACGTTGAAAAATAAAAATAAATAACATTTCAAATGTGGCTCTTGGGTCGTGCTAGCCGCACATCACATGCTTCTGGGCCACATGCGTCTGAGAGACAGTTGAACGTTCCACCATCAGGGTCGGGAGGAATCCTTTACAGGGGTGTATGTGTGTGTGTGTGTGTGTGTGTGAGACAGAGATGCAGAGACAGAGACCAGGACTGACAGAGAACGAGCTCTGAGGTGCTGCTGAGGGTAAGGCACAGTGGAAGTTTCTACCTCGCCATCTAAGAATTTACTAGATGTTGTCTAGATGTGTCCATGTTTCAGACCATCAGACTATTTGGTACGTGCCTGTAAGGAAACACCTTCTGCTTTTCAGTTCCCCAGGCTTTCATTTTTTTGTGTTTTTTATTAATATTTTTTTAACGTTTATTCACTTTTTGAGAGGCAGAGAGAGTGTGTGGGCAAGGCAGGAGCAGAGAGAGAGGGAGACACAGAATCCGAAGCAGGCTCCAGGCTCCGAGCTGTCAGCACAGAGCCCGACGCGGGGCTCGAACCCACAGACCGCGAGATCATGACCTGAGCCGAAGTCGGATGCCTAACCAACTGAGCCACCCAGGCACCCCTTCACTTCCTGAAGCTTTTAAACATGATTAACACAAGAATTATCTGGGTTCTCAAAGTTTCCTTTAGGTGATGTGCCTCGAAACTAGACATTATGCATTTATGGCTCTAACAATTGCCAACGCACTGCAGTCAAATCAGGAAGGGAAGTATTTCCGGGTGAATTCCGTGCTCAGTCAGTCTCACGAGGCTGCTGGCTGGAGCCTGGGCGGCTGCTGGGAGTACAAGCCCCCGGCCCGGGGCTCGCAGGCTGGCGACCCCGGGGGAGCCCGGGCGACCTGGAGCTGGCGGTGGGAGGGGAGCACTGGCCACACTCACCCGCAGCGCCAGGGAGAGAGGGGGCCTGGGGACACATCCACGAGCAGAGCTGGCCCAGGTCAGGACCCTGTTGAACTTGACTTCCATGTGGGGAGGAGAGAGGATTAGCTCGAACCAATGATGGTTTCAAACAGAACTCCTTCTCACCCTTGAGGATGGTACAGCCAGAACGGAACGTTCCAAACAGGCGGGGCGGCAACCTAACGGCATCCATCCCATACCTGGGATGAGAACTTGCTGGACCCAGGGCTCCATGGAGGCGTGGCCTTGAGGAACCAGCCAGCAGGCGGACAAGGTCTGCCCCTCGCACAGCGGGGATGTCGGTGGTTTCAAAGGAAACGCACTTTCCCGTCAGAGGGAAAGACGGTCCGCACGTTGCTGGGTATATTTGTACATCTGCAAACTGGTGCCTTTTTTCTCAGAGCATCCTTCGAATGTTCTCTGGAGAGTCTCATCAAGGAAGTGGGTTTTAATGATCATTAAATACGCGAATGAACTTTTCAGGGATGTGAACGCCCCCGGAGAGGCAACGTGCACTAGCTGGTGGTTCCTGGCTGGCATGCGCTCGGCTTTGAACAACAGCCCAGATAATCCGTTTAATTGGAAATACCAAACTACGAAGTTACTCCCCACGGTAAAACTTAGATGTGAATGTGTGCAAGCTCTCAGATTTTGTTTTTCAGTGTGGTCTATTTTTCCTTAGGCTGATTAAACGGAAGCCTCCAGAAACATGGCCAGGCACCTGTGGAGAAAGCGTGTGAGGCCAGATACGACCACGAGGAGAAGTCCAGGCCGCCCCCAGATGAAAGCAGGTTTTCAGGACTGTTGTGCTTGGCTAGGATTTCGACATTTGAACTCATCACTTGATTTCACTCATTTTGGAAAAAGGAGAAAATATGTCAACGCAGACTACTGGCTGTCTTTATTTTTCACACTTCAGTAGGAATGATCCTGATGAGTGCCACCCTCTACTTTCACGGGAGGAGAAAGAAATCAGGGCACTTTAAGGGCTCCTTTTTTTAAAGTTCATTCCCGAGGAAACTGATGTCAGTGTTCAAAAACAGAAACAGGCAGACAAACACAACGGACAAAGCTGAGAATTCAGATGTTAAGAAATAGTTCAAGGGCACTGGAAATCCTAATTCCTTAAGGTAGGTAGGAAATTGGGAAATGGGGAAATGCGGGGTCCCACGCCGAGTGGGATACAAACCCAGGGCAGCCTAAGCAACATACGTGGTCTCTGGCTGGAGTGCCTGAGGTGTATGGACCCTAACCTCAGGGCCCGTCATCGGTGGACCCTCCGCTCAGGGCCCGTGGCATAAAGACCATGTCCCAAGTGCCCGTCATGTACGGACCCTCTGCTCGGGGCCTGTTGCATACGCAGTTCCTCCCAAGGAACAGTTGGTCTGACACCTATTCAAGCCGACGAAAGGTAAGGAATCCCTGTAGTAGCCAGTGAGCCAAATGTCTCCTCTCCCCGTGCAGGTGTCCTGCCAGGTTCCCCAGGGCCATCAGCCAGGTGCAGCCTCCCCAAAGGCAGGGGAGTCTATTTTTAGCTTGTGGAACCAGTTTTCCAGGAGCCTCTCTGTGAGGGGGAGGGGCCTGCTGAGAACCCTGTGAGTCTGGCCTGGAGCCGGGAGTGGGGGGGGGGGGGGGTGTTTCAGCAGCAAACGTGGGTGCCCTCTGGCTCATCCAGGGCAGCTGGGACATTTTGGTTCTACCAAGTCACCTTGCTAGACAGGGAGCGACTGATAAAGAGCTGATAAGTTAGTGAGCTGGCGCTATCTGGAAATCAAATTCTACCACGAGTCTTAAAAACATGGGGAATCAAAGGCAAAATAAGGGTTTCTTCATTTCTGGGAACGGGAAGGAATCACGGACACGTTCTGTTCCCGTGGTTCCTCCCAGGGCTGGGGTCTTTGTCCCTCACACTCACCATGGGGTGTTCTGCTCTGTGCTGGGGCCACGGGCACAGGGCTGTCAGCCACCTTGCTACACGGCCGTGCGTCCCGCCCCAGCGGTTACCAGCAATGCCAGGGTGGAAAGGGGGGCCTTTCCTTTCACCTTTGGAGAAACTCCAGAGTAATTCCTTCCGTAGGCTCCTCCCTCCTGCATCCGACACATCCTCTTTAGGAGGAGAGAGAAGCCAGGAAGAAGGCACACGGTGCTGAGTCACGGGCAGAAACCCGAGAGCTGGAGACTGGAAGGTCCCGGCAGGAAGCGACTACGTCTCCTTCCCCAGCGCTGGACAGAGGGCCTGGCCGGACCAGGAAGCTGTGCAAACAACCAATGCCAAAACCCTCGTGCACGGCACGATGCGGGAGGTGAGGGGTGGACAGGCCAGGGAGCAGCTCCCGCCAGAGGAGGAGGCCAGGGTTTGGGGGGGAAGGGAAGGGACTCTGCCTTGCAGCTGCCCCCCACTAACAGGTCAGCCCAGCACTCTGCCACGACAGAAGCTTTCCTTCCACTCTCCCGCGAGTCAAACACGCCTCACAGGATGACATGCAGAAACACACAGAACGGGCAACAGTATGGCAGGAGCTCGTGTACTTGTTTTCTGTCCTGGTACAAGTTTACGTGCCGTGTAACATCTCTGGCACTCGCTCTGAAAGGCATCAAACATTTTCTATCCAGTTACAAAACAGTTTTTTTACGAAGAGCTTTTACACCTAACAACCACCTGCAGGAACCAGTGTCCGTAAATTTCCAATGTTGCAAACCATCCAAACGTTACACATCAGATGTCAGGAGACAAGAGCCTCAAGTATAGGCTTTACTGCTGCTCAACAACCTTTCTTAGGTAGAATTAACAAATTAAGACCATGTCTCTGGGTTTTATGAGGTCCAATGACAGGAAAGAGACTGAGAGCCACAGAGTGGCGTTTAGAACCGGAGTCGCAAATCTGTCCGTACAAGACTTGTGCTCCCGCGGCCCTGACAGGCCAGAGCTCCGCCTAGGGCCCCTCTCCACTTTCACCTCTGGGGGAGACTCTGCTCTGGGTCAGAGGGCACCCCGGTCCCCGAATCTCCAGGCTCCACGGTAACCCGGCACAGAGCTCAACCCCTCTGCCCATTATGACAACGAGAGTATCACTAGAATGGTTTGACCTTTAAAAATTAACAAGTCAGTCCCCGTTCAGTATTGACTGGAATCGTTGAAGTATTCATAAAATTTTCCCCTTTCGGCGGGAAAGGGAGGATTCTGAACCCATAGCAACATCACAGGCACGTAACTCCCTTCCCGTTCACCTTGGGCCTGAAATCGTGAGTCAAGAAACTAGATGATGCTGTTTGCAACTTCAGTTGACGTAAAACATGGACAAGAACAGGGAGTTCTCACTCATTCCTTTGCGGGGGAAGACCTGAAAGCAAATTCCGGAACATGTCGCAGCCGGCTGGTACAGAAATGGGGTCCAAGCACCGAGCAGGAAGGACCCAGTGCTGCTGGGTGGGTTGTTATCATATAAGGACTATGCTACGCAACACAACGAGGGGGTGGGCCTCCACTCAGTTCGGTCCCACGTGGCGCTGGGGGCGCCCCGGCCTCAGTGCCAGGACGTTGTGAACTGCCATCTGTCTGGGGCTGTAACACGTGTCAGGTTCCGTGGAGTTAGGCACCAAGGACAAGGAGTGACTTCCCTTGCCTGCCCCCCCCTGAGTCAGGGGAGATTCAGCATGTCTCACCCCATGTCAGCCCCCTTTCCTCATCTGAAATGACCCTTCGGTGGTGGAGAAAAAGCCCCGGCCAGAGCGTGAGGCCACCAGGAGCCTGGTGGGTAGCAGACGTCGTGCAGGACATACAGAGGAGACTCCTTCGGACTCCCTGGAAGGAATCGGACCATTTTTATTGGCCCTTTCCCCTCTGGTGCGTCTGTACTTTCCAAGGGCGGTACGGCGATGGTGTGGGACGGGAGGGAGGGGGGTGTCACTGGCAAGGTCGTGGGCCTGGGGTCCCGGCGGAGGCGTGCGGGGTTCGGTCTGTCTGCCCTAGAGGTTTCTAAGGTAGGGGGTAACAGTCCACCAGCTGTACCAGGAGCCCTGGCAGCCACCGTGTGCATCGGGAGGGTCGTGTTTAAGGACAAAACCAAACGCTGTTGGAGGGATGCTCTGAGCCCGGCTCGCTTCTTACCTTGTGGCCCTTCTCGGCGTTTAACTCCCGCTTTCCCGCGTGGTTTCCCATCCTGAGCCGGTGCTCTGGTCAGAAGCTAGAAGAAAAACAGAAGGCGTTAGCCTTAAGGCTGGGACTCTCAAAGTTTCCAATCCGAGCAACAGTCCTGTGACACGTGCTCTGCTCTGCCCATTTCTGAGAGGAGAAAATGAAAACCCCCAAACTTGAGGCACAGGAAGCCTCACCAGCGGGTGCCTCTGTTGGCCCCCGATCCCAAGCCAAACACTGGGAAGTGGGGCCCCTTCCCGTACCCACACTCTGTTCAGTCTCCAAGACTCTCCAGTGTGTTCTCTTCTGTAGACAAAGAACCCGGGTTGAGAACACTCGTGGATGGTGTCGACCCGGCGACCCACACACACTTGGGGGTCACGCCTCCCCCCACCCCAGGCGTGGTGAGACGCACTGACAGGCAGAACAGGGCAACCCTCCTGAAAATGAGAGGCGGTCCACTCGGGCTCACTGTTTGGGGAATCACGTGAGCACAGAAACCGCAAGATCAGACCAAGGATTGCTTATCAGACAAGTATCCCAAGAATTTGCAGCATTTGCAAGGAAGATACAGTTGGATTAAAAAAAAAAACTCAGTTCCTCATTTGTATTTTTAACATAAACTTCAGCAGCAAATTCATGATTTTCCCCCCCAAAAGGATCAACACTGCAGAATGTAGCCAAACCCACTCTACACCAATTGTGTTTCCACCTTCACCCTTGGACGTGCACCGACCACCAGGACCACTCACTCCGTCGCTGTGAACCATCGATGGGCCGCGGGTGCTGGTGTTTAGGGGCAGTTCCGAAATGTAACTTTCCACGAGGAACCCTTTTTAATGACTATGAGAGAACCGACTCCCTGCTGAACGTGAAACAGCTTTCCTTGAAAGGTAACAAAACGAACCGTCTTCTGAAAACGGGAAGGATTTCTAAAACGTTACACATGCCAGGATGAAAGGCAAGAGTTGCCCCCCCAAAAGGTACTCCTCAGGAAAAAGGGGAATTAATTGCTTAAGATCCGAATTTTTCCAAAGCCTCCCATAGCTCTGGATGCCTCTCAGTGACCCTGAAGGATGCCCTTGCCTTTGTCCACAGGACCCCAACTGAGGGCAGGATGGGTGACAAAGGGATTTTCGAGCGTCACCTCCCAGGGTGTGTGTGAGTACGTGAGCCGTTACACAGCAGAGACCGGAAACAGCCAACCACGTGTGGACAGAACACCCTTCCCACCTCACGCTTTGTAAATAGAAACTGGGGCAGGCGATCCCATTTCCAGTGACGGCCCCGGGAAGAGAAAGATTCGGTGACGTGGCAATAATGAGTTCTGGCAAATCACAGACACAGCTCTGGCAGTGAGAAAACACCATAAACTTAGAGGATTCAGGTGAATTCCTCATTTTTGATGCATGAGAGTGAAAGAAACCTCCAATATTTAAAAATACATGCTTTAAACAAGTTTTTTAATGTTTATTTAGTTTTGAGAGACAGAGAGAGACAGAGCATGAGTGGGGATGGGGCAGAGAGGGAGACACAGAATCTGAAGCAGGTTCCAGGCTCCGAGCTGTCAGCACAGAGCCCGACGTGGGGCTTGAACCCACGAACCGAAGCCGGAGTTGGACGCTCAACCGACTGAGCCACCCAGGCGCCCCTAAAAATGCATGCTTTTAAAGATGCAAGTTTACCTTTGCAGATAATTTCAGCCTCCGGTGTGATTCTGTCATCTCTGTACTCATTCATTTAAATTGGATCACCACAGAACCCTCACGGGGAAAATGGAGGTTTGGGCACACATAGTACTTTACTCAATAAGGGGAGAACTCGTTTTTGTCATCTGGGAGTCTGCTCAGTCGTCAGGGAACGTGAGTGGGTGTTCTCCCAGGAGACCTGGGTCTGAATGTGGATGTGAAGCAGCTGTTACTCTGAGGTTTGACTTCTCTTGGATTCCACGCAGGGTTTTAACTGAATACTGAGAACTTGCGAGATGAAGAGAGGACACAGAATAACAACGCATTACACACTTGTGGATCTCCCACTCTGTTTTAGAAATAAGAATTGACTACTCAAAACTAAACGCAGGCAGTAACAAATATTGTTCAAAGTCCATGATACCCAAAGCAATCTACACATTGAATGTAATCCCTATCAAAACACCAAAGCATTTTTCACAGAACTAGAACAAACAATCCTAAAATTCGTATGGAACCACAAAAGACTCTGAAGAGCCAAAGCAATCTTGAAGAAGAAGAACAAAACTAAAGGTATCACAATCCCAGATTTCAAGATACGCCACAAAGCTGCAGTAATCAAAACCGTATGGTACTGGCACAAAAACAGACACATAGATCAATGGAACAGAATAGAGATCCCAGAAATAAAACCACGATGATATGATCAATTAATCGTGACAAAGGAAGCAAGAATATGTAATGGGAAAAAGACAGTCTCTTCGATAAATGGTGTTGAGAAAACTGGACAGCTAGATGCACAAGAATGAAACTGGACCACTTTCATACACCAACACAAACATAAACTCAAAATGAATTAAAGACCTAAATGCGAGACCTGAAACCACACAAATCTTAGAAGAGAACATAGGCAGTAATTTCTCTGACATCTGCCACAGCACCACATTTGTCTCCTATGGCAAGGAAAACAAAAGCAAAACTAAACTCTTGGAACTACATTAAAACAAAAAGCTTCTGAACATCAAAGGAAAGAATCAGTAACACTAGAAGACGACCTATAGAATACATTTGCAAATGACATATCTGACAAAGGGTTAGTATCTAAAATATGTAAAGTACTGATACAACTCAACACCAAAAGAACAAATAATCCAGTGCAGAAATGGGCAGAAGACATGAATAGACACTTTTCCAAAGAAGACATCCAGATGGCTAACAGACACATGAAAAGATGCTCAGCGTCACTCATCATCAGGGAAATACCAAACAAACCCACAATGAGATATCGTCCTACACCTGTCAGAACGGCTAAAACAAACAAACAAAACAAGAAATAACAAGTGTTGGCAAGGATGCAGAGAAAGAGGATCTCTTTTGCACTACTGGTGGGAATGCAAACTGGTGCAGCCACTGTGGAGAACAGTGTGGAGGTTCCTCAAAAAGTTAAAAATAGAACTACCCTATAATCCCGCAATCGTACTACTGGGTATTTACCCAAAGAATATGAAAACGCTATTTTGAAGGTATACACGCCCCCATGTTTACTGCATTATTTACAATAGCCCACGTGTCCATTGATACATGGATGAATAAAGAAGATGTAGTGTGTGTGTGTGTGTGTGCGCGCGCACATACAGTGGAATATTAACCATAAAAAAGAATGAAATATTGCCATTTGCAACCATGTGGATGGGACTGGAGAGTATTATGCTAAATGAAATAAGTCAGTCAGAGAAAGACAAATACCATATGATTTCACTCAGGTGTGGAATTCGAGAAACAAAACAAAGCAACAAAGGAAAAAAAAAAGAGAGAAACAGACCAAGAAACAGACTGTTTCTACAGAGAACACACTGATGGGCACCAGAGGGGAGGTGGGGGGTGGGTGGGTGAAACAGGTGAAGGGGAAAAAATGAAACACAGGCAAAAGGAGTAACTTGAAGTCGACAACTTGGACTTCCGGGGTCGTCTTCTGTCTGAACGTAACGAGCGATGTTCCGTGTTCTCACCTGGGCAGGTCTCCAACCCGGCGCCCTGCTCCCCAGCCCCTACCCCCTGGTGCCCACCGCCTCCCTCACCGTCGCCCTGGCTGGCATTTGGGCAACTCCAGAGAGATGTTCCGTCCTTCCAGAAGACACGCTCTAAGGATTTTAACCTCGACACACACACCGAGGCTGAAACCCAGTGACCGATCTCCCCCACCCTCCGACATACGCACCGCGGCTGAAACCCAGTGACCGATCTCTCCCAAGCTGCGAAAGTAATGCTTTTTCCAAGCTGGTCTGTCCTGATCAAAACTTCATCACACTTCCAAGCAAAACTTCAAGCTGTACTTGGGAATCCCATTCCCGAAATATTTAATCAATATTCAGAAAGCTCAAGACCACCGGACCCGGGATAGACGGAAGTAATGCAAGTCCAGGTGAGACTTTTGAAGGCGTACAAAAACCAGGTAGCTCTGACTGGCCTCTCGGATTCACCGAAGGAGAACTTACTTTATACGTATCATTTCGAGCTGCAGATTCCCGCCCTAAATGCACAATATGCAAACTGGGTGGGGAGAGAAAGACCGGGGATACGAGTGACAAGTAGCATCCGATCTTCGTCTCAGATTAGGGCCTCATCGCGGGCTGACGCCTTCCAAGGCACCTGTGGTGCTTGAGGGGCGTCTCGTAGGACTGTGGGCAAACCACAGCGCGCCCACGAGTGATGGCCTGACCGCCACAGGGGTCACAGGGGACTCACCGCCAGCCGCCGGCCTCCCGAACCCACTGTGGACACAGGTGGGACACTGGCAGGGCGTCTTTGGGCCACGTCATTTTTGCCATTAAGTGACTCGAGAGAGCAGGATTCTGGCGAACGTGTGGGGTGCTGCAAGGAAGCCTGTGGAGCGTGAGGCATCTTGGGTAATTCATCAAGCTTCTTGTACAACAGTGACAAGAGGGAGGTGGGGGAGGGGAGGGCGAATGGCCTCTGGCTGTGGCCGGCTGCCACCCTCTCCTTAGAGGGAAGTCCAGGTCCAGAGGACACTCCTGGTCAGCGCCGGGGGTTTCTGGAACCTTCCATAATGCCCGCACGGTTACCCACACTGGTGTGAGCTGGCGGGGGGGGGGGGGGGCAGGGGGAGCTAGAAGTGAGCATAAGCCTCACACATGAGTGATCCAGTCTTACTGGAAAGCAACCCAGCCGTAGCCGTTGGGCCTTCGTGGTTTATAGTTTGCCCCTCGTGCGGCCGGGACCCACGGCACCTCAGAGGGCACCCTGAAGGCACCCACAGGGACCGAATCCCCGGGGGGTGTCTGGGTGCACCTGCACAGGAGGCTGACGTGCACAGGGATGCGGAGGCAGAGACACCACACTTCCAGCTGCTGTCACTCTGTGAAGGGCACACGCAGCAGGTCGGAGCCGGGCTCCAGGGCAGGCTGTGCTGGGCGACGTGGGGCCGCTGGCTCCACCTCTCTGGGCCTCAGCTTCCTTTCAAGTGGAGGGAAGAAAAGCCCTCTCACTGCCCAGTGGTGAGAACAAGGCACCCCGTGGGGGGCTCTAGGCACCCTGGCTTCCGTCCCTCTGTCCCTCCATCCCCCCAGCAGGTGCATGGGAGCACGTGCTGGGGGGTAAACAGCTGCAGCCACCATCGCTGACTGCGTGTGTACCGCAGAGACCTTTCCAGGGGCTCCCACAGGCGGGGGCATCCCCTCAGGCTGACAAGGTCAAGGGAAGGGAAGGGGGCAGGGACAGCAGCGGCCCTTGAGAAGCCCGGAAGCGACACCAAACAAGGAGCCCGTAAGGAGAGCTCCCCGAACCACAGAGCAGCCCAGCACGGCAAGTTAACTGAGCACTTCTGCTGGTTCGAGACTGTAGTCACCACGCAAGCGACAAAGGAGACCGCGAGCAGGGGACTCCAGAGACAGTGGCTCCCCTATGGAAGAGCCTTCAGAAACGGAAACGCTAACTGGCTGTGTCTGAGGCACCGCCACGTGCGTTTTTACAGGCAACGGGCTAACGTTATTGTGACACAGAGAAGGTCTCCATACTGGTCTTCCCAGAAATCACCCAGACCCTCTTACGTGCGCCCAAACCTCCCAGAATGCGGGGACTGAGCTGGAGCTGCCCACGAAGCTGGGAGCGGCAATGCAGGGTCAGGGTGACGTGGGGAGCTGGTCTGCTACTGTCCCTCACGGTGCCTTTGGGCTCAAGGCATCCGCCTTGTAGGTTACGCAATTACAGGAAGAGCCCTGTGAGCTTTGTTCCCATTTCACAGCTGAGAAAGTGAAGTTCAGAAGACTGAATCTAGATTTGAGGGTACCGTGCTTTTAGGAAAGTATTTTCAGTAAAACTAGGAATTGTTTTAACATATTATAAATATGTCTTATGTGGAATAAACCATTGCAGTAGGTCTAAGCATCGTACATTTCTAAATTATTAATTGGTGCAACAAAAGTAAGACCTTACTCTAGCAAGTAGCCTTGAAAACAATACGAACTTGCAGGAACCCATTCCTTTAAACACCTGTATGGGGGGCGGGGTACACACGGTTAACAACGGGAAGGGCAGAGGCTTTCTTAAATCCCTACCGGGTATCTCACAAGAATAACTGGTGAGAAGTGCACGTGAGAAACTATTTGGGTTTTAATTCCCTGCCTGCCAATAGTTGTTATCTGTAGAGCTTCCTTAGCAAGTTTGATCTCTCTCGGCTTCTGGTTTTCCCTTGGGATCGGACACCTGTAGCACCGTGCTGTGGAGGGTTCGGTAACGCGATGGACCGACAGCCACGGCCCTGACCACACATCAGGAAGAGAACTGCCCTCTTCCCCTCTTACAGAATGACTGGTATGTCACATAAGGTGCCGAATGCAGAGTGAGACAGACAGGGAGTTAATTAGGACCCCAAAGAGCCTATCTTCCACACACGTCTTAACTGGAAAAGTTCAACTTTCCTGTAATACCATTTTTTTTAAATAAATAATTGCTTCGTGATCAGTGTCGAGCCAGAGGGCGATGTGCCTTTGTCATCGGTCTCGGGTGCGACTGTTCACGTGTGCTGTTTCAGAGCAATGTTTTCCCCGTCCTGGGTGCACTTGCGGGAGTGTGGGTGGGGCCAGTAAGAAGCGCAGTGGCAGGGCACTGGGGGGTGCCGGGAGGGACGGGCTGGGGTCTGCACTGACCAGAGACGGGTCCAGGCATAGAGCCCACAGTGAATTTGCTAAAATCTACCCCCTAGGAACCCTGAGAGTCATTGCCAGCCGAGAGGAGCATTAACATGTACTTACAGCGGCAGGATGTAAAATCCCACTGGGCTGGGAACTTCTGCTTTCTTTCATTTTTTAAATCACGAAGGCAACGTTTTCACAAGTCCATGTACTTTGTCATTAACCATTGACGGGATTTTTGCTTTTTACTAGACTTTAAAAGGTCAACAGACTTCACTGTCACTACTACGGTTCCTACTTCATCTGGGCCCTGGGTCCGAACGGCCCCCGCACCTCGTTACTGGGGGCCAGTAGCCAGTACCCAGGAGATGCCCTGTGGACACCTGCCGTGGGGCGGGGATCTGGGTCCTCGGGACGGAGTGTGTCAATCACGAGTATTGGAATCACCAGGTGCTCGTGAGTGTGCTGCTGGATTCTGGAGGTGGTCCGACTATACATTCTAGAAGAATGCAAACTGGGAGGAGGATTGTGGATTTGCACAGAAGTGGTCTATTTGACCTCTGAATCCCGGGTTGAACATGGAGAGGAAAACTGTAGAATTTAGACTGATAGGGTGTAGTTAGGGTAGCCCAGAAATGGGGTAACCTGAATAAAGGTAGTAAGACAGGAGGCTGCGAAATTGCCAAAGGGGCATCATCATTTCCTTTTTGGGAACGCGAACCACAGACAGAAGGATCCCCAGGAGAGCTCCAGGCTGACCCTCCCAAGGGAAGCACCCTCGCCGTATCTGCCCTGCGTGGGGAGACCGCTAACCTCAGAGATCCCAGCATTTCCCGACACCGTCCGCCCCAGTGGTGAGCGGGGCTCCACACGCTCGTCAGTCACACGTGACGTGTCCATCAATACGGCGAACTGAACACGAAGAGGGAGTCGCCAGCCATCCTGTCCACCCCGGGGAAGGCCACACACCCTTGGTGAAATGCACCCAAAGCAAACAGGGTCTCGTTTGATTTTCTTCAATTGAAAGGTCTAAAGGTTTCCTAGTCAGGAGGGGTAGTGTTTTAAGGATTTTGAGCCATCTCACAAAAGGAGACGTGGGAGGAAGGGAGGGTTTTCTTAAGTTCAGAAGCTCGTTGTTCAGGATGAAAGCGGCGTTGAGGGATGACAGACTCGGAGTCTGGGCCCCTGGTTGGCTGCGACCTGGCCCCCGGCCTTGAGCAACTCACCTAACCTCAGCCTCGGCCCCCACTTGTAAAGGGGGCGGTGACACCTGCCTGACCCACCTGAGCAGGCGGCTGTGAGGTTCGGGTAACACAGCCGCACCGTGACACGTGCAGGAAGCGGGAACGCGGGACTGTCTCCGCAGTAGACAGAGCTGGGCAAAGACGCTGAAAAGGATTTGCGAGCCGTCGTCTTGGAAACCAAGCCGCGGTCAAAACCCTCGGATTCGACCCACGGGCGCCGGTGAGCAGCCGCGACGCGGGCTCCGGGCTGGGCGTCCTCAAGCTCACGCCGGAGCGGCCGCGCTCTCTGTGGCCCAATTTTGAGCCTGGGGACAAAGGCGTGAGGCTGAGCCGGGCTGTTCCACACTCTGCGCGTCCGCACCAGGCTCCGTCACGGCAAAGGGGCGCGTGCAGATCTGCGGCGTGAGCAGCACGGGGAGGGGAACACAGGGGGCATCTGGAAGTTGGGGGTTCTTTCCAGCACGTTGGGAAACGAGGTAGGGAGGACGCCAAGAGCACTTCCGAAGGCCACTCGCGGGCTAGACCTCACGGCGGGCGTGGGGGTCCGGCAGCGAACAGCAGGTGACATGCTCGTCAACCGTGGGAAAGCTTACGGGAGCAGAGGTGAGAACGGGGAGTCTGAAGCAATTTCTGGGGCAAGCACTTGAACGATTCGTACAGCAGAGATGAGAGCAGGCGTCTGGATGCTGGTGTGTGTGCGAGCACACAGCCCCCAGGAGAAAGGAGGCAGGGAGGCCGAGGGAGGCTGACCGGGCTCGGTTTGAGTTTCCGACTCAACGGCACGCGGGCCTCGGAATGGCCCGGTGACGCCCCCGTTCTCTCCCATTTCGTGTCACTGGAGGGAGAGTCCTCAGCGGTCCGGACCCCCTTCCCCCTCCCCTCCTGGCTGATGACTGGGTCTCGCCCCACGAGGCCCCTCCCCGGCCTGCTACTGCGCACAGAGAAAAAAGTCTCCGTGCACAAACAGGCGGTAGGAAGCTGGCCTTGCTCCGTATCACAAGTCACGTTGAGACGGGCCTTGCCGACGCGTGGGGAGGGGATCGGATCGGGGCACCCCCTTCCCCCGGCAGGTGGGAAGTCTGGAGACCCCGCAGCACCGCTGGCCCGACTCCGTCACCGCGAGCGAATGCCGGGCCCCACTGCCCCTGTGAGGCTCCGTGTCAGGCAGGCAGCGCACAAGCTGTCCCAGCCAGGGGCCCAGCACCGGGACGAAGCAGGCGGGGTTCAGAGCGGAGGTATCTAGAGCCTGAGTAACAGGGGTGGGCAGGGCATGCCTTTTCTTGCAGACGCTCCCCGCCTGGCGCTGAGGGTTCTGGCCCACGTGGCTCCAAACGCGTAAACCTGGGACGGTGAATGTTACTTCCCGGAGGTGCTTGGAAACAACCGGTTAATATTTTACAGGCGCCTGAAGATACAAACCCTGGGTCAGAGGATAATCAACCCCCGCAGGGGCCTTGCCTTCTGGGACCGGCCCACGGGCGTCCCCCTCCTCGGCCCCCGCGGGGAGTCACGTGTGCGACATCATCACAAGGGTGTTAGGCCACACGGCCCAGGGCGCCGGCCATCAGCCACACCTGCCCGGTCACCAGAGATCCGGGGGTGCCTCGTGACCCGGGGCACCGTCAGCGGCAGTGAGAAGAAACTCAGACGCTCTGGGCATTGCTCAGAGGCCAGGCCAGTGATCAAACGACAGAACGATGCGTGTTCGACTCAGTGCATCTCAACCCACCTCCACGACGACTCATGCATTCCTTGACATGAGGCATGATGGCTCATGATCATTAAGCACAGGGAGGAAATGCGCCTGCTCGGGCAGTAGGTTTCTGTGTGGCCTGGGGCCAAAAGAGCATAGTCTGAGTCTTAACTAAGATAAAGCTGTGTTTCGGATCCTAGAACTGTTGATCTAAAACCTCCAGATCCAAATCACCAACCCCTAAGTGGTCCCACAGAGACAGCAGATCTCACTGGCACCTTATCTTCACACAGGCACGCAGCACAGTACTGAGTGACTTCTTTCCAGAACCTTCCAGATTGCAATCAGGGAAAAGAATGCTACGCCTGGTCACCAACCCACCATGGCCTGCAGGAGACCCGGCTCGGAGCCGTCTAGTGGGCCCGAGGCTCACCTGGGCGTGCCACAAGTTACTGGGTGAGTCTGCACTTCTGGAGACGCAATGGAGAGATCCAGGACGCTGCGGAGTGGTAATCGTATTTACAGAAACGGCGGGAAGACGCGTCGCGGGAGAGCAGGACGCAGCGACGGGGCTGTGGGTTTGGATCCAGGAGGCCGACAGTAGCTGTCATGACGGGGTGACGACGTGACAGGTGCTAGCTGGAGGCGTCAACGGTGTGGCTTCTTTGTGCTCCCCCTGCGCTGAGGGGGGGCTCTAACTGAGCTCCCGGTTTAGAAGATGAGCCTCTGACGGTCCCCGAGTTTCGGCTCAAGCTCGGCCTTGAATGGACCCGGGCACCTGGGCACGGCCCCCAATTTCCTCTGAGAAAGGATTTCTCCATGCATTGAGTCTTGGTTTCATTAAGGACAAAAGCTCCATCCAAAGGTCAGAGGGGGCCCCTCTTCCTCCATTTCAGGCCTTTTAACGTATGCTCTCCTGGTACAAAACACATTAGCGACAACTTCACAAAGCCTTCCTTCCTCACCTCCTTCTGCGTAAAAACCACCGCAAAGCAACGGTAAATAATGAAGCTTGACACGACCACATCATGCAATGAAGTCTCTTTTCAAGCTGTTCCTGAAAAACGGCACTTAAAGGAATAATTACAGGGGCGCCTGGGGGGCTCAGTCAGTTGAGCCTCTGACTCTTGGTTTCAGCTCAGGTCACGATCTCCAGGTTCGTGGGTTTGAGTCCCGCCTTGGGCTCTGTGCCGACAGCCAGGAGCCTGCTTCAGATTCGTGTCTCCCTCTCCCTCTGCCCCTCACCCACTCATGCTGTCCCTCTCAAAAAGAAATAAACTTAAAAAAAAATAAAGGAATAATTACATAACAGGCAATCAAGAGTGCAGGAAGCATATTGTGAACACAAGATTGCCGGAAGCTTGCATTTTGAACTTGAGCTTTTGAAGCAGTTTCTGCGCAGCATTTGGTTTCTAAGTGGTACCTTGAAGGCGTAGGAAGATCGATATCCTTTCAGAAGGCACTGATTTATTACTACCAGGTTGAGGCCTTATGATTTTCTTGTTCCATCAAAATCAAGATCGTCTGGGATGGCCTTTTGTAGGCTATAAAGTGCTTCCCTGGTGAACTGCTATAATACTATCATGAGGGGTCTTAACCCTTCATACTCCATACAAACCGCAGCATTTCTTACTTGACCCGCATCCCAGATTCAGATGAAGGGCGGGGACATCCAAAGGCAGAGCGGAACTAGCTCACTTGAAAGAGTGACAGCACTCACTTGAAAGAGTGAAAGGAGCAGGACGTGTGGGAGAAAACAGGCTTGGGGCAGAAAACCCGGATTCTAATACCACCTGCCCGTGGCAGTGAGGCGGCCGTGGATGGGCCCCCTGGCCTCTCTGGGCCCCGTTTGCTGTGTTTCTGGAGAAACAAGGGGCTGGACAAGGCTGGCTCCAGACTCGGCAGCCGCTCATGGCGTTCAGATTCCACCAGGGCTGAGCACAGACTTCGCACTCCCTGTGTCTTTACAACTGGAGCGTTTCCTGACAAGGTTTAGGCAGAGCCGCCCACGCTGTGTCCGACTGCTGACGACAGCTGGCTTCCTGAAGCCAGAGGCCAAGTCCAGGAGGAGATGCTATGAAAACTCACGACGCGAGCGTCTCCTTGGTGCTCCGTGCCAGAAGGAGCATCGGAGGAGCAGGGCGAAAAGAGCTGGCCTGCGTCACGTGCCCACACGAGCGTGTACTCGCCCGTGCACGCCCATGCACGGTGCGTCTGTGCTGTGTCTCTTCCTCTTCTGAGATCTGGGGCGGTAGGAGGACACAGACGTGTTGTCCCGCCGGTCACTTTGAAGGCAGATCCTCAGACCTCACCTAACCTACTTGTGCCTGAGACCTTTCTAGAGCGAGACAGGGTCCGCCTGGGAAAGAAAACCCCACAGGCTGTCGGAGGCCAGTTTCAGAGGCACACTGCTACCTTCCCAGCACCACAACGGTGACCAGGACGTCGTAGGCACTCGAAGCTGTCCCCTCTCTCAATCACATGTGCACATGCCCATTTACACGTGCACACACACACACATACACGGCACACGTGTGTTTGGAGACCTGTCGTTGGTCTGTGGCATCCCACGGAACCGGAGCAACCTGTGAACCGTGGGGAGGCCCGGGGGGGTAGGAGTGGCCCGGAGGTCCGTCCAGCCTGGTGCACCGGCAGGGGAGGAGTTTCGGATCCAGGGGCACTGAAGGGCCGTCTCGAGGCAGAGCCCTCTTAAAACAGAAGCCCTTGCTCAGAAGGAACCAGAAAGGAAGTGTGGGTCCACACGCTGGTTGGGGTGCCGAGCACACAGGGCGGTGGCCAGAGTCGCAGGCCCCGCCCTCAGCTCTGCACGGAGCCCTCTGACGCTTGGGGACCAGAGGAGCAGATGTGGTGGAGGGTGTGGAAGCCCCGGACCAGCAGCCTCCCCCACACGCTGTGTGCAGGTGCCCACGGTCAAGGGCAAACACGGGCTCCTATGGGTCCAGGAGGTGATCCAGCACAGACGTGGGACGCAGCCCTTCAGAAGACAAGGTGGCCCCAGGGTCACATAAAGCCCCACCTGTGCTCAGCTCACCAGTCACTGGTTACGACAGGCCTGGGTGACACCACGTGGAAACATACTACAGTGTGTAATAGATGTCGAGGGGCGAGCGTTCTTACGTGAGTTAATTACCCTTTCAGGGTGCTAAGGCAGACATTATATTCTAATAAAACTTCACCCAAATGTCGTTAAAAAGAAGCACCCCAAGCCAGGTGAATCCAAGCAGCATCCGGCACGGCGACTGGCCGCCAGGTGGAGGGCAGCCTGGTTATCTGGCCACCGGCCAGGTTGCCGGGGCAGAGGAGCCCAGCAGGGACCACTGGTGCGCGAGCCAGGCCCACGGCTGAGGCTGTCCCAAGACCTCACTGTAGGCACGGCGAGGGGCCTGGGCTTCCCTGTCCGCACACTTTCACGTCTGCCCTCCCCTGGCCTCCACCAGACACCATCAGATGTCTGTGATCAGTCAGGGAGCCCAGAGCAACCACGCCCGGGACCCCACCCGATGACAGGTGTCACGGTCATTAAGTGTCACTCCACTGGAGGAGGTCAGGGACAAACCCTGGTTGAGCCCGGGGTGCCTTCCTCAAATTCCTCTTGGAGCCCATGTCACGAGAGCAAATGGAGTCACGTCGCGGAGACGCAAGGTCCGAGGTGACCGGATCGCGGTAGCTCGTGCAAAGGCACCACCGGCGACCGTCTCTTTCTTCATGAGCAAATTCAGTTGCGTTTTTACTTTTGGAGGGGTTTGAAGTTTGTCCCGGTTCTAATGTACTCTCCCATTAAAACGTCCTTTTCCTACAGCACACTCACTTGGGTGTTGCTAATCCCCTGTAAAGGCAGATCTACGGACCCGAGTTTATAGGTGGTGTTAGGACGGTTCCCTAATGTGGTTTCGACCGTGACCTTGCACTGCATTTTCACACCCTGCTTCACAGAGCAAGTTCCCACCAGCAGCCTGAAATGAGTGAGGTCAGCTTCCAGCATCTGGTCTAAATCCCTCTCTCTCCCAAAGTGAGTCTGGACATACGCAGACGACGAGAGAATAAAACAGCCACCATCTCCCGTTTGGAACCACACCGCCTTTCAGACAGCAGCACACAGCGACGAGCGGAAGCTACGGATGCATTACGCAGTCTCTGAAGTGTCATCGATCGTCTTCATATTTCTAGGAAGGACAGGGCAGCTGCTGCTGACACTCAGACACCCTCGGTCCCAGCTAGTCCAAGGTGATTACATTTTCAGACACCAAAGAACCAGAATGAAAACAACCACAGCACCCTCACGGCCACGCGTGCACATATGCACACACAAGCACACACACACCACTACTTCCTAATTCTTTTTTTTTTTTATTTTTTAAAAATTTGTTTTTTCAACATTTATTTATTTTTGGACAGAGAGAGACAGAGCATGAACGGGGGAGGGGCAGAGAGAGAGGGAGACACAGAATCGGAAACAGGCTCCAGGCTCCGAGCCATCAGCCCAGAGCCCGACGTGGGGCTCGAACTCACGCGAGATCACGCGAGACCTCGCGAGATCGTGACCTGGCTGAAGTCGGACGCTCAACCGACTGCGCCACCCAGGCGCCCCACTACTTCCTAATTCTGTTAAATTCCTGCTTTAATTTATCTGGTCTTTTAAGGCAGGACAGTAAGCTGAGTCAACCTTAGGACTGGGCGTACTCCTGCACAATCCGGACCCTGCTGTGTCAGCTGTTGGGTGATGATCAGAATCAGCAGAGCCCGTCCCTCCGTGGATGCGGCAAGCACGAGCCCCACACGCTGTGAAACGACACCCAGGCCAGTAGACGTACGTGGAGGTTTCCCAGAATGCAAGGCGGGAGCCAACACCCATCCCTCATCGGCGAAACGCTACCAAACCACGCACGAGAGCCACCGCTGCTAAAAGCTGAGCGGGGAAGGTGGACACCCCGGAAACACGGCGAGGGAAGGGCCCCGGGGACGAGAGGGCCTATGAGGAAGCGGGACTTCCGGCACGGCCAGACAGGCCACCCCAGGGAGCGGTGCGGGGCTGCTGGGGGAGCAGGAGGCCTGGGAGGGACCTGGGTGCAGGGCAGAGTCCCCCTCACTGCGCAGTGCTGTTGGGGAAGGCTGCCTTGTCTCCCTCCCTCTCCCCGGGGGTCCCGCTCACCAGCAGTCCCGAGGCGTGGCTGTCTGTGTGCAGCGCGGGGCCGTGGGCAGACGTTTTGCCCTGGGAAACCTGTCTGTGTGCATCTAACCCCCCAGTAATACGGAGAAGCCTCTCGGGCCAAGAACCACACCCGTCTTATCTTGGTGGACCTGGGAACGCAGTGCGGAGCATGGTCAACGGGTTTTAAAAGATTAATCATGGCTTCGCTGCATTTGGGAAGCCTGCAACACAGCTCGTGGTGTTTGCTTTTAGAGCAAGTTTCGAAAAAATGGTAGGCTTCAGGTGTCCAGGCATCTGGATGAGAACAGGGGCACCCGTAAATAGTCCTCGTCAGAGGCGCCAGGGCTCACTAGGCAGGAAATAAAAGCTATTCTCCGAATACGGAGACAGCAACAAACAAGACACAGATAAAAACACGAAAGCACAGAGTTTATTTCCCATGGGTCCCTCTTTCTGACGCAAAGTCACTCGATGAGTGAAACACACGGATTTCGGTGCCCTTATGAAAACGTGTGTGAGCACATGCGTGTACGCTCGGATAACCCCGTGTAGACTGGACGTGGCTCCTTCCTTTCCTTAGAGCAGGCTCCTCGGAGTCTCCTGGGGACCTTACCAGAACACACACTCCTGCACCCGATCCCCAAGCTGTGGGTGGTGCAGCGGAAATGGGGGCCCGGGACTCTGCATTCCACAGGAATCTGGATGAAGTGTGCGCAGGTGGTTGGCCGACCCAACCCTGTCCCAGCAGCCTCGTAAGAAGACACGGGACCCGCGGGCTCCCCGCCAGCCAGCCGCCAAGCCGATTCTGTGCCTCCTGGAAATCTACACAGAGGCGGGTGGGGGGGGGGTTCGCTCTGTGCGAGCTTTGCCTCCAGGTTTCCACGGGACCCCGGATAAGGAAAAACTGTGCCTGCGTGAGTCCTTCCTCTCTGTTTCAGCTGCTGGTTGGGGAGGCGGTGGCCTCGTGTGTTTTCGAGGTCTTTGCCGGAGGAGCATCCGCCCGGCTCTCGGCTCCCGCCGGCAGGGACCGACGTTGTCCCTGGAGGGGCGGGCAGGACGTGGCTGGGGTGGGGGAGATCCCACGGTGCCCGACCCCACAAGGCGGGGACGGCACTTGTGCAGGAAGGCCAGCGAGTGGCGACGAGGCCCTCGGGAGCCCCGCCTTTCCCACCCTTACTTAAAACACTGGGGCCGTGGAGGCGCCCGGGGGGCGGGGTGGGGGGGCTCAGTCGGTTAAGGGTCCGACTCTTGATTTCGTCTCAGGCCACGATCTCACGGTTCGTGGGATCAAGCCCCACGTCAGGGTCTGTGCAGACAGCTGGGAGTCTGCTTGGGGCTCTGCCTCGCTCCCCTCTCTGCCCCGCCCCCGCTTGCTCACAGGCGATCACTCCTTCTCTCTCTCTCCCTCCCTAAATAAACTTTAAAACAAAACCACCTGCACGGCCATACTTGTCACCCTCTCCGACAAAAACAAACCGTCACCCGACTGCGCTGCAGCAAAGAGGAGTCATTCTCTGAGACACGAATCTCACGCAACGGGGTGCAGCGAGGTGCACTGCTCCTGCGGAGCCGGGTCTCCCCAGGCCCCAGGCCGCTGGGTGGTGGAGACGCTGGGCCGGTCCCCGGCGGGGGGGGGGCAGCACAGGCGGTGGTTGGGAGGGGGTATGTGGCGCTGTGATGAGTGAGGGCCCAGCTGCCGAGTACTCAGAGCGCACGGTCACCAGACGTCCAGGTGGTCAGCACCAGATGCTGACCACCGATCACAAGGAAACCCGCAAGGAGGTACAATCCCGTCAGCAGCCCTCGCGGTTGTCTGGGCGTTTTTTAAAAAAAAAATTTTTTTAAATGTTTGTTTATTTTTGAGAGAGAGAGAGAGAGAGAGAGAGAGAGAGAGAGAGAGAGAGTGGGGGAGGGGCAGGGAGAGAGGGAGGCGCAGAATTCGAAGCGGGCTTCAGGCTCCGAGCTGTCAGCACAGAGCCGACGCGGGGCTCGAACCCACGAGCCGCGAGATCATGACCTGAGCTGAAGTGGGACCCTTAACCCACTGAGCCACCCAGGCGCCCCTTTCTGGGCGGTTTTAAAACAGGGGAGATATATAAACCAACCCCAAGCCTTCGTTATGGCATAAATCACAATCCGTGTGCTGCTGAAAACCGCTCCACCTAATGAAATACTGAACGGCTCTTGTGACTATCGTTGTGTTTTAAACCGTACAAGGGGCGCCTGGGTGGCTCGGTCGGTTAAGCGTCCGACTTCGGCTCAGGTCATGATCTCACGGTCCGTGAGTTCGAGCCCCGTGTCGGGCTCTGTGCTGACAGCTCAGAGCCTGGAGCCTGTTTCCGATTCTGTGTCTCCCTCTCTCTCTGCTCCTCCCCTGTTCATGCTCTGTCTCTCTCGGTCTCAAAAATAAATAAACATTAAAAAAAAAAATTAAAAAAAATAAACTGTACAACACGTAGCAAAGAGAAGCACTTCATCCTCAAGAAAAACAGCCAAGGGGCTCTGAGCAGAAGCTCATTTCCTGTAAGAAGGCTGTGGCTACGGGCCTCAGAGAAACCCCCTCACACTCTGAAAGGTGTCACCCGCTTGGTTATCATCTACGAGCCGCTGACCCCTTTTCAAAGTCGGGGTCGGTTTCGCTGTGCTGTGTCTTACCCCCATCAAGAGAGAGCTTCTCATGCTCCTGCACGTGAAAAAAGTGAGTGTTTTCCTATCTGCTTCTTTCCTCCCAAGAAGAGCTGTTCTGCAAAGGCCTCTGGTTTCTGAGCGGTCCCCAGGCGCTCGTGTGGCCGGCCAGGCACGGGGCGGGGTTGAGCCCTTGGGCCTGCTGGTGCCACTAGGGGGTGGCCGGGAGGGGGCCTGCTGGGGATTCGACGGCTGGCTGAGGGCCTGAGAAGGAGCACTGCCAGGCTTCCCCATTGGGTGCCAAGGAGGGCCTGGACCCATGGACACACAGCCTTCCTGCAGAGTCCACCATTAGTCCGTCTGTGTCCTTCCAGAAAACACATCTGACTGGGGGAGGGGGAGCTTAGTTAGGCCTTTGAATGGGTTTTATGGATGTCCTGAAGATGCATGTCTATATCCAAGAACAGGTGTCACATAAACAGAAACTCCTGGGCCGAGAGGTTCAGAGGACTAACCCTTCTTTAAAATAACCTTTGGGCTGGGGTGCCTGGGTGGCGCAGTCGGTTAAGCGTCCGACTTCAGCCAGGTCACGAGCCCCGCGTCAGGCTCTGGGCTGATGGCTCAGAGCCTGGAGCCTGTTTCCGATTCTGTGTCTCCCTCTCTCTCTGCCCCTCCCCCGTTCATGCTCTGTCTCTCTCTGTCCCAAAAATAAATAAACGTTGAAAAAAAAAAAATAACCTTTGGGGACAGAGTGGCAGCTCTTCTGTGCCCATGGGGGAGTGTCCCCAACATCGGCCAGCACACATGGAATCCAGGGGCAAGCAGGTGGGGGTGTGCATGTCAGGTTGTGTGTGTGGAGAAGTGTGTGGGTTTATGTGTCTCTGCGTGTGTGGGGGGGGGTGTGGCCAAGAACTAGGCCCTCAGGCACTGAGAAAGCCTCTCTCGGCCCCTGCCCTGCTCTCTGCCTCTCAGCCCCATCTCCCCATGCTCTTTCCCCTTTGTTACTTGCCTTTTGGTATATTTTTTGTATTTATCTCTACCGTAACACTAAGCGTGCAACGTGGCTCATCGCTTATTACCAATAAAACCGCATTTCCCTTCTTTTGTTCTGGAAAATGTTAACCCCTTCACTCTCAAAGAAAGTGAATTAGCCACAGGAAGTCAAAATCCCACGGAGAGTGTTCTGATGTAAGCAAGCCTGTCGTGACACCTGCGTGGGAAGGCACAGGGCCCTCAGGAACCACCGCGATTTCTATTTTTTAATTAAAAAAATTTTTATGCTTATTTATTTCTGAGAGGGAGAGAAAGAGAGAGTTCATGTGCGAGTTGGGGAAGGGCAGAGAGAGAGGGGGACAGAGGCTCCACAGCCGGCTCCGGGCTGTCGGCACAGGGCCCGACATGGGACTCAAACCCACGAACCGCGAGATCATGACCTGAGTCGAAGTCAGACACTTAAGTGACTGAGCCACCCAGGCGCCCCGGCCACCATGCTTTTAATAAAAGCAGAGAGGACCCAGTCTGCCTGACATTAAGGTTTACTCCCCCGGGACAGTAATCCAGACAGTGTAGTCCTGGCGGACGGAACAGACACCCACAACCCTGAAACAGACGCGCACAAATCTGACGAAGGAGGAAAGCACCTTGGGGGAGGGGTGACCCTGGGAACAACCAGACACTCAGGCCAGAACCACCCGAACAAAACCAAAAGCCCTCAACCTGCACCCCACGCTTCAGGAGAAATTAAATCAGCCTTCAGCGGAACATGCAAAACTGCAATACGTAGAAAAAACAACGGGAGAAAAGCCTCCAGGATGTCAGGCTCACAGAAAATTCTTACTTACCCACCCCCGCCATCACAACTCATAAAAGGAAATCACTGCAAACCACCGGGACCCGCGTCTAGAACACATTAAGGACGATCAAGGCCAAACAGCCAGTCAGACACGAGCAGGCTGTTCGCCGACGGGATACGCAGATGGCCGTTACACTCATGAAAATCTTCAACATCGTTACCCGGGAGGGAAGTGCAAATTAAAATCAGGACGTCACGTTAGACACCTTAGCTGTTCTCACAGCTAAAATGAAAAGCAGCAAGGGCGCTGAATGCCCACAAGGTTGTGCGCATCCTGGGTCACTCCTCCCTTGCTGGTGGGATGCAAAGTGGTGCAGCTATTCCAGAAAAGAGTGTAGCTGTTTCTGTTTTTGTTTTCATAAAATTAAACATGTGCTTACCATATGACTTAGCAATTGACCTCTTAGGTGTGTATCCCAAAGACATGAGAACTATGTTCATAGGAAAACCTGTCCGTGGATGGCCACAGCGATTTTATTCTCAATAACCCCAAACTGGAAATGATCAGCGTGCCTTTCAAAGAGTGAATGGTTGAAAACCAAAGAATCCAGAGTGGTCCATCCGTACCATGAAATACTGCTCAGCAATAAAACAGAAAGACCGCCAGATATATAATCAACTTGGACGGATCTGAAGAGAATTGCGCTTAGTGGAAAAAAAAAAGCCAGTCAAAAAGAAAGGCTGCATATTGTGAGACTCCATTTCTACAGCATTCTCGAAATGATGAAATTGTAGAAAATGGGGAACAGGACTTGTGGTGCCAAGGGCTGGGGGGGGGAGGGGGGAGGGGGGAGGGTGCACGCTGGCGGTGGCTACAAAGGACAGGCTGTGGAAACCTGGGGTGGCACCGTCTTACTTGACTGTCGGCGACCACATGATTCAACTGACATTTAGAAGTTCGGGTGGCAACAGAACATCCCAGGGAAGGCTGCGGTCCAGTTTTCAGCACAAAGTCACTGCCATCACCCACCAGGCAGCAAGAAAGACCCAGCGTTCAGAACCACCACGGAGGATTCAGAGGCAAATCACAGAGCAAGTGACTTTTCCCAAACTTCCTTATCTGGGGGCAGAGTGTGATACTTTAGGTAAAGATTTTCACAGTGGATTTGAACCAAATACTTTTGTGTGACCCCAGGTTAATAAAAGTAGTCATTTCAGAACAGTTCCATCCCTGAGAGTTACTGTTAAGCGATGTTGTGCAGTAACTTTCAACCGGTTTCCTTCCCTTCAGGTTTTTGTTCATTCCATTAAAAAAAAACCCACCAAAAACTACTGATGGCCATTCTTCCTTGTCTGGGCTGCCCGCCTCGTGCGGGCCACCTGGCTTACCCTTTAAGAGCCGCTGTGTCCCAGGCTCCCCGGCTCTACACCTGGCAGTGATGTCTCTCAGGGTGGTCCCTGACTTGAAGGCCATGGTCTGTGAAATGTCTCCCTGACCTTGGCCGCTGAAAATCTCAAATAACCACGGGTGTCAGGTAGGATGCTCTCCACACTCCACTTCCTCTGGAAACCTCCTTCTAGCAGCGTGGGTGTCCCTGGCCGGATGAGCCGGCCCCCCGGAACCACGCTGACACCCCTCAGCACACACCCCTGCTACCTCAAGCAGAGAGGGACGCAACACATGTGGCTGCCTCTGAAGTTGTCGCAACTGGAAAACAGAACAGGAACCAGAACGCGCCTATTTCCTGCCAGAGCCTTACTGAGATCCCCCCCCCCCCACAAAAAAAAAACGTACACGTTTTGCAAACTCCACTCCGCCTTCCGATAAGAGGGGCGAAAGCAGATCCTAAAAGAAACCAGGCGCTGCCACCAGCATCCCACAAGACCCGGGCCACCTGGGCGCCACCGCCCTGAGAGCACAACACATACACCCTGGGGGTCACCGCCCCCCCCCCCCCCCGCGTCGGGCCCAGGAGGGGCGCGCGGGCCGCCGGCTCCCAGGCGCCAGGAGCGCAGGTGGGCGCAGGTGGACCCCGGTGGCCGCGGGCGGCGCGCGACGGAGCTGGGACAGGCCCCGAGAAAGCGGAAGCCAGGCGTCTCCGGTCCCCGCCCCCCGCGATCAAAGGGAAACTTGGTCCGTCTGGGGCGGGGCGGGGGCGTCCGCGGGGCTCCACGCGGGGAATCTGCAGGCACTTTAACCGGGTACGAACCCCCCCCCCCCCCCCAGCCTGCTCTTCAGCTCGCCGCCTCCGGCACCCGTCTCCACGCCGCCCAGAGCCGCCTCCTTTGACCTCGGTCACCTCCCACCCCCGAACCCCACCCCCACCGCCAACCCCAGGCCGCCCGCTCTTCCCGCGACGGGGCCGCCGGACCCCGCCAGAGACCATACCCGGCCACCCGTCGGGTTCCCGCGCCCGCCGCTGTAGACCGGCGTCCACACCCGCGCCCACCAGCTCGCAGGGAGACCTCGGGCGGCCTCCTGCGCGCCACCTGCGCCGCTGCCTCGGAGAGCCCCGCGCCCCGCGTCACCCACCCCCCTCCCCAGGTCCCCGCGGTCCCCGCTCCGGGCCGCCCCTCCCGCCCCCGCCGCGATCACCCACCGCGCGCTCGCCGCTCCGAGGCCGAGGGGCGCCGCGGGCTCCCACGCCGTCTCTCCGCTGCCCGGGTCCCCCTCGGGGGCGGCCGGGTCCCGGAGCTGCCGGCGCCGCCTTCCGGGGAGGGAGACACGGGCCGCCAGGGCCGCAGGCTCGTCCTCGCTGGCGCGCTGCGGTGACTGACGGCGGCTGCTCGCGGCCCGGAGCGCACCCCGCCCCCCGCCCCCGCCGCCCCGGCTTCCTGCGAGCCAGGTAAACACGGCCGCCCGCGGAGCCCGCCCACCTGCCGCCCCGCCCCCGCCCCGCCGCCCGGACCGCCTCGGGGACCGCTCGGGGACGGCCTGGCCACGCGGAGGGCCGCGGACGCGCGGGGACCGGGGCGCAGAGTCGGTGCCGGCGGGGCGAGGCCGGCTTGGGCCGCCTCCGAACCGCTTCTCTGGGAACCTTTCCCGGGGCCAATCCTCTGAACCCCAACCCCACCCCCTCCACCCCCGGGCCGCCAGGAGGGACCTGAGATAACGTCTCCAGGCCCCCGTTTCTCAGCCTGGCCACTTAGGTCCAAAGCGCAGCTGCGGGCCCGAATCCACCCACCGACTCCCCTTGAGTTCCCGGGGCTGGCCTTTGGGAGCCCCGGGTCATTAGCTTTGCGTGGATCCCGGCACCACAAACAGGGGCTCCGTGGGGGCTCCGCGTGTCCCCAGAGGAGGCAGGAGAGAACACACACAAAACAGACCAGAAAACGGCCAAGTGGGAGGGGCGAAGAACCCTGGGTCACCCAAGCGGCGGGCCCCTGGTCAGTGCCACACTTTTGGTCCTGAAGGGAGCCTGCGGTTTGCACGTTAGTCACCTGGACACACGGACTTGATGGGCAGGTGGGCTCTCCCCGGCAGGCTCCAGGCCTCCTCCTGGCGGTGGGGAGGTCGGAGGTGGGAGGGAGAGCTGACACGCTGGTGTCCCTCCTGACTTGGACTCGGGGTCAGGGAATTGAATCTGTCACTGCCCTGGAGCCCACAGGGAGCCGCAGTATTTGTTAGGAGCAGGGGGAAGTATGTAGCGAGCCTGTGTCCCCTGGGCCAGCCGTGTGTGGGTTCACGGCTGTCTGCCCCAACCGGCCGCCCTCATGGACCCCAGGGGTCTGGCAACCAAGTTCAGGTGCTGGTGATTCTAGGAGAAATCTGTCCGCAGTAATATAAATGTTCAAACTGATCCTCTCTTCGGGAAAGACAGATTCCCGAGTGTGAGGTGCGGGGTCAGGAGGAGGAGTGGAAACCTCACGCCCCTGTGCCACACTTAAAATTTCCTGCCTCATGCCCTCGGGCTCCGGGTCAGAAACGGGGAAACAGGGCAAGAGTGAGGGAGGCCGGCTAATACTGAGGGTGCACAGGGCCCTGAGTCAGACCCAGGCAGCTCCCAGGTCCCTGACTCACCCACTCCCAGCCCCCCCCCCCCACCCCAAGCTTCTTAAAGTTCAGACCAGAGGAGCCCAGAACCTGGCTTCCTTTTGGATGTCTGTTTCTGCATCACAAACAGCTCCTCCTCCCCCTCCTCCCTGGGGTCATACCCTGCAGACTTTCCTGAAAGCTGGGTGGGTGGGGGGGAGTCCCTTAGGCCGCACTGAAACAGCATCCTTCTTCCATTTCCAGCTGCTTCTGCTGGTTTTCAGGGATTTATAGAAACTTTACAAACGCCAGCGGGGGGGGGTCTTTGCAAATTTCCGGCTTGGCGGTTAAAATGCTTTTCAAAGTATTTATAAAATTCCGCCGTGCGTATTTTTGGGAGATAATAGTGACCCCAAATTCATATCCATGGGTACTTGAAAGAAGATGTGTGTGAGGGAGTAACGAACCCTATTCGGTAAAGCGACAGGTGGCATTTGGAAGGTCCAGTCGTAGGGCTTTCCAGCGTCTGGAAAGTCGGGAGACTTTCGGGAGAGTCACGCTTTGTGTAAGGATGGCCACGCACCCTTAACCAAACACAGACATCCATTTTGCTGAATAAAACCGAAAGAGGTCTTTCGACAAGTGAGGGAAAGATGACCCAAGCCTCGCCCTCTCTTTGGTATTTCTGAGAAGATCCTGTTACAATTCCCACCGACCCGCGTACACACCGGGCAAGGAGGGCACGGACCCCCAGGACTCCATCCTACTGCAGACACACACTCCGTAATTTGCGTTGAGGGGAACTGAACTTCAGATGACCCCAGCCAGAGAAGTAAGCAAATGAACCTAAATAATTTCCAGTGGCCAAGACGGCATGCATTTTGAGTTTTCTTTCTCTTCTGCACCAGGAAACTGCACCTTGGTGATTGTGTCTTTGCTCGGACGAGGACAGAACCTCACGTTCACCCCGGTTCGTCAGTAACAGTCTGCCGGTGACCTTCGCAAAGCAGAAAATGTAGCTGCAAAGGCTGGAGGGGTGGACTGCTTCCTCACACGTCCCGGTTAGGAGGTGGGTGGATTCGGCTCGGGTCACAAACACCGGTAGACGAGGGGCGTGCGCTCCAGAAAGTACAATTAAGAACAACGCGGCACAAGACGCGTGAACGAGGAAACACTCGAGGGTTCGAGACCGCGGCCACGACCCCCACCCCCCGCACGTCACCCCACACTCCTCTCCCGACTTGCAGATGTCCCCGTGGCCTCCACAGCGGCTCCAAGCACCTGTGTGTCCTGGGCCCCCGTGCCCATCCCCCCGCCCCCCGCTCGCCCAGCCCGTGTGCGGGTTCCGGGCCCCACTGCGGGGCCGCATGGTCGTGTTTGCACGGGCGCCGAGAAAACCCGGTGGCCGTTTCCCCTTCCGGGCGCACAGCCAGATGGGGAAGGAGGCAGGCGGCCCCCCCCACCCCCCCACCCCGCGAGCTGGGAGGACCTAGGGTGTGCGGTGCCAACCTTAGAAATCGTGCTCGGGCCTCTGCTGGTTCCAGCACGAAGGGCTTTCCAGGCTGCGCCCTGCGTCCTCCAGGCAGCTCTGGGACGGGACCTGCTTCCCGCGTCCCAAAGGGCCCTGGGCTCCCGAGGGCGCAGCTGAAGCAGACACGCCCCCCCCCCCCCCCCCCCCCCCGTCATCGCTGTTGCAGTTTAGGCCCGCGGGGCCCGCTGCTGAGGGCGACTGAAGAAGGTGCCCACTGGGACAGGCAGGGTGGGGAGGGGCACTGAGGCCGAGGGAGGGAGGGGTCTCACCGACAGGCAGGCCTCTGCCAGGCCGGTGGGGGGGGGGGGGGGTTCTCGCGGGACCGGACACCAGCCGAGGGGGAGAGGGAGAGATAAGGGCTCTGTAAGGGCGGGCTGGCTGTTCAGATAACACACCCCGTTAGGGGCCCTGCGCCCAGAGCGTGGCAGGATGGGTACTTACAAACAGCGGCGGGCTCGAAGCCTCCTTCTCACACGGTCCTGCCCCACGCGCCCAGTGCCAAGGACCTCCTCCGGAATGCAAGGGCACCAGTGGGTGGGCAGCATCTCCTTGGTGTCCTCGTTGTCCTTGCAGTTGTCCCAGGGGTTTGACCTAGCAGTGGGGGCTCACCAACAGGAAGATCACGGGTAGAATGAGGGCTTGATCCTTATAAAGAAGTGCCCAGGAGAAAAACAAGACAGGGAAGGGGGCTCACAATGTGATGGGAGCAAGCCCTGTGGTCGTCTCAGGGGTGTGGGTGAAGGAGCACATTCCAGGAAGTGCGGGTGGCGAGTGCAAAGGTCCTGGGGTGGGCATGTCTGCGTGTTCAAGGACTTGTAGGAGCCCACTGTGGCTGGAGGAGAGAGAAGAGGAGGGGGTGGCTAGGAACAGAGATGGGAGTTTGGGCCTGGGGCCACAGCACAGAGTCTGAGCGGCTGGAGGACTGAGTGACCAGGGAGAGGTCAGCCGCTCTCTTTCGGACGCGCCTGTTCGGTTCTGAACGGAGGCTCACTGGGTGTGTTTAATGGAGCCTTCCATGACAGACGGGGCAGGTGGGGGGAGGAGCCAGCCAATGATTCTCGGGAAGGTGGCCACATGCGGCGGGGGCCCCCGGGTCTAGCGGCATGGAGGTCTTGGGTCACCGTCGCCAGGACCAGAGTGACGATCTGAGTGTGGGGGGCAATCTGAGGCCGTGCCTGCACACCCTCCCTTCCGGGAGTTTGCTAAAAGGGTGAAGACACGGGTGCGAGGGGGGATGGGGGAGTCAGGAGATGCTTATTGTTTAGGATGTGAAACAGTGCAGTCCATTTGCACGCTGATGGAACCTTCCAGAGAGCAGGGCCCCTGGCTGCCTACATTCCTGTCTGAAAGTGCTCCTCAAGGATGGTAAAGGACCCTCCTCAACCCTCTTGTACACTCGTGGGGACAAGTGTCACGGGGCCCAGAGCTCGTAACACTTGGGAGCCCTTCTTAACAAACAGAACAGAGTGGTGATTCAGCGGGTCCGGGTCAGGGAGGGTCCTTCTGTCGGCTCCAGGGCCTTGGTAGGCGAGTGCCTGAGCCCACCAGCCGGTCTCTCCTTAGCCCTTGGACCAAGCATTTAGCTCTTCTGGGACTTCATTTCTTCACAGTGCAAGTGAGGCGGGGCTCTGGGTCGTCTGACACTTTAACGAACCCCGTTCGCCTTCGGGAAACGTTTCCGCTCGCACGTCGGTGTCATAACGGGCTCAGCACCACCCGTGACCAGCAGGTGGTTTTGTACTTGAAGCTTCTGGCTCAAAAGTGCAAGATAAATGCAACCCGGGGGTTTTTACTGAAACGGGTATACCTTGGGGCTTTTAATTATGTCCCATCTTAAAACGTCTGACCCTAATGGCTGATATGAAAGAAACCACGCGAGGGTTCAATTAACCTGCAAATCTGTATCCTGTCCCTGGGATCGAACATTTGTATGTAAGTGTTCTTACGGCAACCAAAGGCAGCAATTCCAGAGGTTTCGCTTTGGTGAGGAAAATAGAATTAGCTTCTGTTTGGCAGAGGGCATGTTTCACAGGCTACTAAAAGAAATGCAAACAAGCCTGGATCATACGGGATCATCGGTGATTTTATCTCTACGGTAGCCGAAGATACGACCGGGTTTGCACAAAGAAAAGCGGTCTATTCTGTGACAGATTTGAAGAAACGTTAAATGTCCCTAAGATCCTGTGTCCTCAGATGTGGCCTCACTAATTAGCCCCAGGAGCCAGCGGCGTGACAGAACCCCACGTGTCCTGCCACCCCCCTGCCCACGCCTGAGTCCTGTCCACCCCGGGAAGGACCTCACAGACCAGCCAGGGCCCAGGACACATCCCGATCCTGCGAGCTTACCCACATCTCCGTGTACGTAACTTCCCAGTGGCTTGGCCAGCGCAGGACCAGGGCCCCGGGCGGGTTAGGAAAATCGTCCCGTGTGGGTGTGCGTGTGGGTGTCCCGGCCGATCCCAAGCCGTGATCAGAAGCTGGTTTCTCTCTTCTCAGCCCCTGACTCCCAGTTCCCTCCCTTGTAAGTGTCTCCCCCTCCGTCCCTCTGTCTCTCTGTCCCACGGGGCAGCCGAGGGCCCCCTACCTTCATGCTTTGCCCTGCTTGTCGAGGGCTGCGGTCGGTTGGGACACTTTAAATCTTGGGACCACCCTTGGCCAGTTGGCTGCAGGTGGGATTTCGTGATTTGTCTGGACTTCAGCCCCAGAGCCGAGGCACGGGGCCAGCTGCCCCGAGTGCACGTGCTACCAGAGGCCGTATCTCGGACGGAGGGGACGTGGGACTCTGAACGGTGGCGTCCTCAGCTAAGAGAGGGCAGGACGCCGCTTAGGGCTTCCGCACAGACATTCACTTTCCAGAATGGCAGGAGACACCTTCACCGAGCCCTGCATGAGAAGAAAGCAAACCTCACACAGACTCACGGCCGCCCTTGGCTCGGGCCTTCGGGTGAGGTGAAGCCCTCTCACCTCACCAGGGGGTAGCTCCTGAGGGTCTGGGGACCCGTGGCTGCCCACCCCCCCCCACCATGGTAGAGGGAAACAAGGGCTCGTTGTAAAAGAGGAGGGAGGAAACCCCACAGCCTGGCCCTTTGGGGTGGACAGAACAGCCCGGGCTCCTGGGAGAATATCCCGCAGGCCCGGGCCCACGGGGCCACCCCAGGGCCTGGCGCTGAGGTGCCTTCCAGCCAGCGCAGTGTGAGGCCACTCGCCGGCTGGAGGGATCCGAGGGGTGAGGAGACCTCACCGTCAGCATCAGTCTCCCTGGCAACACAGTGTTTTTGACAAGTCAGGCTTCTGTCCTATTAGTTTCCTGTCGGTTGCTTAGTAACCGCCCAGGGCTCGTTCTCAGTCACTGTGTGTGAGCCAGCATTCGGGGACTCGATCCTGGAACAGGGCGTCCCTCTGCTTCGCTCTGCACCGAAGTGCTTTGCCCTGCGCCGGTGGGAGGCGGTGGGAGGGGCACGTCCTGTCCACCCCGCGACGGCAGATGGCGGAGAGCCAGTAGCCTGGGGTCCGCTTGAAGGTCAGGCTCACCGTCTGTCCCCGTCTTCCCTTTTTGCCAAGTCCCTGCTGTCCCTGGGCTCGGCCCTGTGGGGAGACACCCCTGCAAGGCTCCTGGTCCCCAGGCTGCCCCATAGACTGGATGGCATGCTAGAGGGAGACAGGTGTCCTGAACACCAAGCCAGCGTTTGGCTCCACTCTGTCCACAGACGGTGGCCAGCTGCAGGGTAAGCTTATCTGCTTCCTGAGGTGCTCAGTGCTCCCCCCGCCCCAATGGGACTTGTCCTAACATCCTGCCGTCCTGCGGCCGCACGCCTCCAGGTGTCATTGGCCAGCCGACATCGTGTAGCTGTGTGTTCACTCTCAAATGTCAAGGACGGCCAGTCACTGCCCGTCTCCAGTGCAGCCCGTTCTATATTCATTCCGTGTAAAGCTGCTGGTAACGACATCACACTCCGGGACCAAATTACGTTATCAGGTGCAAGTGGAAGAGAGCCAACGTGACCATGGCTTGAGCAATAAAAGGGCTCCACTGCATGCTGCCACAGGAAGGTCACAAAGAATGCTGCCTTCAGGTGCGGCTTGACGCGGCAGCTCAGGTGCTCCCTGGGCTTTGCGGCTCTGCCTCCTGATTTAGGCTCAGTCTCCGAGTGAGAGCCCGGGGCCTCGTCGGTGGGGCCGGCTGAGTTTGCGTGGTCCCCGGTGGTCAGCAGGGAGGGCGTCACTCTGGAGGAAGTGTAGTGGCAGCTCACGCTCACATGTGACACGCACAGAACAATGACTTTTGTCACTGGGACCGCAGGGACACAGGAGGCGGAAGTCTGGCTCCAGCCTCTGCCCTGCAAGAGGCTGTGTGATCTCGGGCGAGCTGGTTGGCCCCTGCGCGACTCGGTTTCCCCACTTGTAAGTGGTGGCAGTGGTCCCGCCCTTACCCGTCCACTGTCCCACGGATCCCGTGAGGTGCTGGGCGTAAGATGCTCACCTGGGGCCGGGACCATACAGACTAAGGAAGCGTCTGCCCGCGTCGGTGCATTTCCCACCCGTGACGGAAAATAGAACGGTTTGTCCAAAGCGCCTGGGGTAACCACAGCCAGGCCGACAGAGGAGACCCGAGTGGAGGCCGTGAGAGGACAGCTCTGATAGCGTAAGACACGAGTCAGGAGAAACGCTTGCCGCAGCCGGGAGCGTGGGGCGCGGGGGGGGTGTTTAAGTCGCTTACGCCCTTAAGCAGGTCGAACGTGCTTCTCCGACCGTCGCCTGCTGTCTGCCCGTCGATGCAGCGCTGATGACGTGACATGGCAGGGTGAAGTGAGAGAGCGGCATCCGCCGTCTTCGGGGCCTGGGCACCTGCTCCCCTTGCAGCCTCGCGCTGCGCAAACCCCTCCCCGTGCGAGCCTGCGTCCCCCGCGCACCTCGGGGCGTCAGGAGTGGCTGCCGTGGTGCCCGAGGGAGACCCCGCGGCGCTTCTCCCGCGCCCACACACACCTGCTCCGAGGCCGAACGACGTCAAACCCCAATCGCACCAGGCCGCTCACCGGCGAAAAGGAACTCGCATTTGTAACATTTAGTGGGGAATTTAGGGGGCTCGATCCTGCCTTTCCAAATATGTTCTGGTCCCGTTCTCTCTGTCCCCCATCCACTGCCCTTCTCTCCATATCTTTATATATACTTAGATGTCTGCAAATAACACCTTACAAGCGGTGGGGTGTGCCTTGGGATGGTAATCGGAGGCCGGACCTTGGGCGGTGGCAATGCCGCTGTGGGCCACTCAGCATCGGCGGGTGGTGTCTCAGCTGAGCGGAAAGTGCACTCGAGGTCCTGGGGTGTGAAGATGCTTATCTTGCAGACCAGGAGAGGCGTTACAAGTGCTCACGCCTGTCAGTGCTTAGGTGTGGGGCCCAGTGCTATCCCTGCCCTTCCCTGCCCTGACCCCTGGAGGCCGGAGGGAGGGGGCCCTTGGTGTGACAGTGATCGCTGAGCCAGGAGTGACTGGTAACACGATTACTCAAGCACTACCTGCTTGCGGTTGAAAGTTAGAAACTGCAGACACACTTTGCTTTTAAAATAAAAAGCTCCAGATTACACTCCTGAGAAGTGATTACTTGGGCATGGCATGCATTTTCACTTCCAGACATTTTCGTTCTCTCTCTGTTTATACAACTGTAATCGTGCCATTATTTTGTGCTATTTTGTGTTATTGTTTTGTAATCTGCTTTTCCTACTGAGCAGAATGTCATAAGCTAGTTTTTCTGTGTCAGTACATAGATCCCGACCAACCACCCTCCTCACTGCTCACCGTGGGGTGTGGGGACTGGCTGGTGGTCTTGCTGGGGACTCAGTTCCTTGTGTGTGAGTCTGCCGCAAAGGCCCCCTGGCCTCTTACATCAACCCTCCTTTGTTCTGCGTGGCTGTCAAGGTATCACTGGAGTATACTGGAGCACAGCTGGTCACTAGAGTGACACCGTGAAGCCGAACGGAATAAAGACATCTATCTACGCGCAGACCGGTCCTCGGCCATCCGTGGGGAAGGAAGAGCTCTCGGAACGTGAGGCGTCCTTACGCGGGAGTCCTCAAGTGGGTTTGAAGCAGCTAAGTGTCCGGGGAGGAGCTGGGGAAGGCGTCGGGGCCAGAGAACACGGCACGGTAGGACGCAGAGGGCACCGGCCTCGGGGGTCACGTCCCACTTTTGACTCCCCCGGGTTATCATATCCTGCCGATGACTCGCGTGTTTTTGCTCATCTGAAAGGTAAAGCTATAGGAGGTTGTGAGTATTAAGTGAGAAGATGTGTACGGAAGCACCGTGGAAAATTCCAAGGACCAGTGGAACCGTGGCATTCCTGTTACACATAATAACAGAAAGTCTCCACTGGCCGAAGTACCTAATCCACTCAACATCCCAGACGAAACACACGCTGCCACGGGTAAATGCACTCCTGACGCTTTGGGCCATCATTATGGGATGGATATGGCTGGAACGATCAATTAATCCGAATTAGATACCGGTGACTTCACGGCACAGGCTTATGTTTATACTCTTAGTAAAACCTGACCCAGGCTTTGAGAAAAGCCACCCAAATTCCAGCGTTCCAGAGAACTTAAAAAAACCAGAAGATCCTTTTAAGTTTATTTATTTGAGAGAGAGAGTGCACACGTGGGCAGGGGAGGGGCAGAGAGGGAGGGAGAGAACCCCAAGCAGTCTCCACACCCAGTGCAGAGCCCGACGCGGGGCTCGAACTCACACACCACAAGATCATGACCTGAGCCGAAATCAAAAGTTGGATGCTTAAGCAACTGAGTCACCCAGGCTCTCCAAAAGCCCTAGGAATCTTTTGAAAGAAAGGTCCCCTCATTCATTTTCAACGAATTACTTATAATTCCATGTATAATTCAAACTTGCCTTTATAAAATCACGGATACCACGGACTGAGACCCAGGACTCACAGCGTCTTGTAACATGTCACGTTGACACACTGCACGACGTGGTGCAGGTAGGGAGCCATGAGGAGATATGGCTGAGGAGAAGCCACGGGTCACAGGTGTCAGTTTATGTTAATGTGACAATCTCTTCCGGGACACCAGACTTGATCCCCTTGGAGATAGCCCGCGATTTCCACTTTTCATTTAGAGGGTTCCTAAATGAACCCTTACAGAGAAACAGTCAGGCAGGTCTCTTCCCAGGAGTTAATGAGGATCTTTCATGCATGCATGTGAATTTCACTGCAGTGAAATGAGACAAATATGTAATAATCAAGTTGGCAGAAAAGCACAGTTAAGCTGACTAAGTAGTAGTTGTGTGCTCTCGTTAGACCTCGGGAGCAGCAGGGAAGCATCTCAAGATTAGCCTGGTGTCGTGGTTCCGTGTGTGCACATGTAAGTTCCAGTTGCATGGTTCTGACCGATCCAGTCACAGGGAATCAGATCTTAAAGTGAATCCTGGAAATGATAAAGCCCTTTGGAAGGTTTCCTGCCTCTTCTGGCCTGTTGAGTCACTCTGCCGATGTGTTCAGGGCACCAGGTATGGCTTGAAAAAACCGATCTAATGCCATGAAGAATCTGTTCTTTAAGACAGTATATCTAAATGTATTCACAGGGCTTCTACGTTTGCAAAAACTGTCGCATGTGGGTCATCAATGAATTACTATTCCGGTAGGGGAAGGTGGCTTCCCTCCGGGGCTCTCCAGAGAGACAGAACCAATATGGGCCGTGGATGTCTACGTATGGGTCGATCCAGCTGCCACCCATGACGAGGTTGATGCCCAGGGAGTGGATCACAGACCCCGGAGACGGTGAGCTCGTCGTCTGCAGGCAGGCTGGGGACTCAGGCAGAAGCCGATACTGCAGTCTGGGGCAGAATTCCTTCTTCAGTAAACCTCCGTGTTTGCTCCCAAGGCTTTCGACTGATTGGATGAGTCCCATCCATATTCTCAAGGGTCATCTATTTACTGTCACCCGATTGAAGATACTAATCATGTCTACGATATATCTGCATGGCAACATCTAGGTTAGTATGTGACCGGACAGCTGGGCACCACAGCCCAGGCAAGTGGACACAGCGAACGTGCCCATCACGGGGGCATTGGCGGTGTTTCTTGAGAGAACTCGCAAATTTGTACGGACTCTCTCAGCTAACGTGGATGTCCTAGTGTCATTGGCTGAATTTATACCTGGGCCCCCTTTTCCTCACAACGCCTAGAGTCGTCGTGAATTTACTGTTTAACGTCTGTGGCCGCGGGATAAACAGACAAATGTTAAGATGTATTTTCTGTTTGTCTCCAACTCCTCATGAACTTTAAGGAAATAATTGCCTTCGGGATAGACATCTGGATGCTTTGAAAAACTAGCATTTGGCGGAGCTGAAAGACAGAGTGCTTAAAGCGGCCTCGAGGCCGCGTGGGCCCAGCTCGCTGCAGCTCGATGTGTTTCTTGTGCTAATGTGCGCCTCTGAACTTCTTTAAGATGCCGAATTATTCTCTTCTTGGATGGGGGCAATCAGTTCTCTGCCGACCATCGTGAAAAATGTAGATAAAAGCAAGATTTCAAATGCTGTTCTACAAAACTTATTTAATCATCTCTGGCTTATTGTGGAAATTTATGCGCGCTGTGTGTGGACGGATAGCTGCGCGGTCCTGTCTTGGCAGGTGCAATAATAGCCAGTTGAGTGAAAAACGCGGCTTACTCGTCTGTGCGGTAAATGCTTGCCCGGCGAGCAGAGTGCAGCCAAGGGCAGGCTTACGTGAGGGCAGGAGACAGTTGGAACTGCAGGCATTTGAAAGGTCGTCCCCTGCCTTCCCCCCGAACACAATTTTCTGCTGCTGCTGACGGCAAGTCTGGCATGATAACGTTATAACTTGATTTTAAGGCTTTGATTCATGATAGGATGCACATGCTACCAGAGCGGCAAATGAAATGGAAGCTCTTAGCTACTTTCGTGTCGCAGGGACCGGTTTGGGGTCTTCCCTGATCTGGTTCCTGGAGTGGGGAGGAGAGAGCTCCGGGGGGCTGGGGGGCAGACCCTCGGTGGAGGCGGGCTGGCTGTGCGCGCTGGGGTGCCGCGAGCTCTCCCTCCTCCTGGTTTTACCCAGAACAGACCTGACTGCAAGTGCTCGCACAGACGTGAGAAACAAGGGTTAGTATTTCAGCACAACTTACACGACACTAAGTGCTAGTGACGGAAGGAGTAACTACAGGGTGTAGAAAGTTCTGGACGTGAGGGAGAGTGTGGAAGGGAGGAGGTGGTGTCATGAAATAAGGCTGGACGGGTAAGAGAGGGGAGGTCACTGACGTCAAGAGCTCTGAGATTTACACTGGGGATAACCGGGGGCCATTAAAAATTCATAAGCGGGACAGTAGGAGACCATGTTGGCGGGGAAATGTGACACCTTCTACACATTTCCACAAACTCTTTAAAATTTTTTTTCAATGTTTAGTTATTTTTGAGAGGCAGAGAGAGAGAACGAGCAGGGGAGGAGCAGAGAGAGAGGGAGACACAGAATCTGAAGCAGGCACCAGGCTCCGAGCTGTCAGCACAGAGCCCGACCTGGGGCTCGAACCCACGAACTGTGAGATCATGACCTGAGCTGAAGTCCGGCGCTCAACCGACTGAGCCACCTAGGCGCCCCTCTCTTCGTTGTCATTTTCAAGAGTAGGTCTAAGAGAGTTTTCCATCTGCGTCGCATGTTATGAACATTTCATAAATATTTGTTAAATGATACAATACATTTCAGTTAAACTTTGGTGATTTTATATTTGAATTTTTTTTAATGTTTATTTGTTTTTGAGAGAGAGACAGAGCATGAGCAGGGGAGGGGCAGAGAGAGGGAGACACAGAATCCGAAGCAGGCTCCAGGCTCCGAGCTGTCAGCACAGAGCCTGATGCGGGGCTTAAACCCATGAACCCTGAGATCGTGACCTGAGCCAAACTCTGGTGCTTAACCGACTGAGCCACACAGGTGACCCAGTAATTTTGTATTTGGAAAACGGTTGGTAAGAATGTGTTGCCTAGCAGTATCGAATTTGGAATATACACACAAAATCACGAAAAGTCGGAATTGTACACACAAAAGTAGCACGTCATAAAATATTTCAGCATCTTCAGGTATAATTCAAAAAGCTTGAGGTCCTGTTTAGTGGGTAATTTTTAAACTCTTTTTGGGTGTAATCCCATCATTGTGAGAAATCAATAAAAAGATTATTACCACGGTCATTTATTTTATCGATGTTCAGAAGCCAAATAAACAATGAAGTAAGACTTTCTGCTTGTCAAAGCTTTATGCATCTGTACACGGGGAACTAAAGCAACATGTGTAATTTTAAAAATCAATGTAAAAATTATAGTAACCAAGGGAGATTCTTTAAATAATCAGAACACTGTGAAATTGCTCAAAGCATGTTAATAACTCATCATTTGGAAAGCCCAGCTGAAATGTGGTCTGTGGCATAAAATACAGGGTCCCAGAGGACAGCACGGAAGTGGGGGGCCCGGGGCAGGACAAGCTCCGTGTTGTGGGCTCCCAGATCCTGCGGCACCACTAGGAGCTGGTCCGGGGTGGGGGTGGGGCAGCCTTGAGAGAGCAGCATGGTACTGAGGGCACCTGGATGGGACTGAGCCCCGCTAAGACTTCTCTCCAGACTTTGAGTCGGAGACCTCCTCGCCTTGGGGTCCAGGACAACCCCCCCCCAGGTAGGTTCCCTGGCCCTTACAGCAGCCGCCCCCGCCCATCTGGGGTTCCCCACCCAGTTCTCTGGTCTCTCCCGCCCTCAGCGTCAGGGGCAGCTTGTGACCTGACGTTACGTCGATGGTGCTGGCTTCTCACTGGCCCCATGGAGTGTTATCAAGCTTCCTCTCGTGCGGATCTGGGAGGACAGAGCCAGCCCCCAGTGGAGAGACTACTGTGTGCGATCAACTTCTTTCCAGGGGATTAGTTCATTTTATATGATTTCTCTGCTCAGGGCCTTTCCCTACTTTCTTTTCCTATGCACATTTGGCCTTTTTATCAGCCTTTTTCTTAATGCTTTGTAAAAATTCTGTATTAGGGAAATCAGCCTCATGGGATGGGAGTTGGAAAAAAGCGGTTCTTTTCGCCTTTTTACTTTGTGGGGGGATTTTGCCCTTTTTGAAGATGTTCATTCGTTGTGAGATGTAATCTTGTGACAATTCTTGGGAGTGGCAGATCTTTGTCTCTTGAGGGACAGGGAAGACTGATGAGGTGTTGCTGCTGTTTTGAGGTAACAAGGAGACGACTTTGTCTTTAGCCGTCTTTGAAGGTGGTTCTGAAGAAGAGGCTTCAGGACGTTTTGAGCAGTGAGCGAAGCGTGCAACTGCCCAGGGTCTGTGTGTGCAGCTTCCCACTGGACGACTGTGAAAGATGACACCTTTCACAGGTGTATGAACCCCATCGTATTTGTTAAAAACAACTTTCGTGATGTTAGAGTCGCCCGAACTATGAGCAGGAGTCTGCAGGGCAGAGGACGTGCAGTAGGGGGGTGGTGCAGCTTCCCAGGTGGATGGAGTGGGTGCTGGGACAGCCGAGGGGTGGCAGGAAGAGGGAGGGTCCTGTCATGCCAGGCCCCGTGTGTCATCCCGAGAGGGTAGCTCTGTCCCAGGGCAGTGGAACCTCTGGACCCCTTGACTCGGGAGCTATGGGACCTGTTTTTAATCTAATATATTTGTTAAATAGAAGACATTCTACTTTTTATTAGTTGAGTTCACTTTAACAATATCGCCTAACTTCTGGCATCTGCGAATGTGACCTCATTTGGAAAGAGGGTCTCTGCAGACGTTGTATATGTGAGATGAAGTCAGGCTGATCGGGGTGGACACACCCCAGTGACCTGTGCTCTTGTAAGAGGGAACTTTGGACATAAAGTGCAGACAGAGGAGGCATGTGGCGGGGGAGGGGCAGAGGTCACAGCGACGCAACCACAAGCCACGGGGCGCCGAGGAGGGCCAGTGGCCACGGAAAGCTGGGGTGGGGGTGGCCGAACACCCTCCAGGACTGTGGGGCCACAAGTCCACCCAGGTCGTGGTACTTTGTGATGGTGGCCCCGGGAAGGTCACACAGGCATCGAGCACCAAACACGGAGTGTGGTTAGTGCCAGTGGAAAGAAAACTACAACACAAAAACACTGGAGAGGGCATCTCTTGCCACTGGTGAGACCCTAGCAGGGCAAGCGGTGTGAACTGGCCAAGCTCCCGCGTCCGCTCCGGGAGGGGTGAGGACTCGTGTTGGGCGCTTGTTCCCGGGAGAACACGCCCACTGGGGGCCGGCTCAGAGCCCAGCCCACAGGGGGACTCCTGCAGGTCGTTGCGTGCGTCCGAGGACAAGAGTGGTGGTGGCACTTTGTGTTTCTTTTCAGGAGACGTATTCAATGCGAGCCGATGTTGGCTTGGACGGCAGCCCACATGGCCCCGGGATGTCACATCGGGTGAAAGAGCTTTTTGAAAGCCTAACCTTTGCTCAGATAAGTCACACTGAAGTTCAGTTTGATTCTGGGAACTTGACTCCTGGCCAACATATAAAGACGTATGTTCCATTTTCAGGATTGGGAAGTAATGCTTTGATAATTGACAGAGATTTAAAATGATCACCACAAATATTGACCCAGTGGTTTGCTTTGTTTTAATTATGAAGGATTTTTTTTATGATGTTTTATTTTGAGAGAGAGCATGGGTGGGGGAGGGTCAGAGAGAGGGAGAGAGAGAATCACGAGCAGGTTCCACACTGACAGCGGGGCTCGGACCCACAAACCGTGAGATCATGACCTGAGCTGAAATCAAGAGTCGCACGCTCCACCACCTGAGCCACCCAGGCACCCCTTGATTATGAAGGGTTTTGAACATACTGAAAAGGAGCAAGTACTACAGACCCACAGGCGCCCCATGAGGATGACAGACGTGAGCAGCATGGGGGATTTGCTTCAGGTGTCTCCATTCTTGCTGGAACCTGTGACGACACAGGTGAAGCTGAAGCTCCTTCCTCTCTTTTCTATCCCTGCCTCTCTCAGGTTCATGGGCGTCATTCTCGTGCCCGCTTTGGTGCCTTCCTGACACGGGGAGGCAAACCTCACATGGTTTTCATTTCTCAGATATTTTGTGCGTTTAAAACACATAAGTGACTAAAGAAATTGTGGTTTATATACACAATGGAATATTACTTGGCAATGAGAAAGAATGAAATCTGGCTTTTGTAGCAACACAGATGGAACTGGAGAGTGTTATGCTAAGTAAAATAAGTCATACAGAGAAAGACAGATACCATATCTTTTCACTCTTATGTGGATCCTGAGAAACTTAACAGAAGACCATGGGGGACGGGAAGGGGAAAAAAAAGTTAGGGAGGGAGCCAAACCATAAGAGACTCTTAAAAACTGAGAAGAAACTGAGGGTTGATGGGGGGTGGCAGGGAGGGGAAAGTGGGTGATGGGCATTGAGGAGGGCACCTGTTGGGATGAGCACTGGGTGTTGTATGGAAACCAGTTTGACAATGAATTTCAAAAAATAAAAAATTAAAATAAAAAATGAAAAAAATAAAACACATAAGTGGTATTAGACCACATTGCATCTTTACACAGCTTGCTTTTTCATTTCACATTTTGGTTTTCAGATTTATCTGCAACGTACCTGTTGCTGTAGTTCACTCATTTCAACAGCCGCTGTCGATGCTCTTGTGTAAATGAATCCTAGGCTTTCGTCTCCCTTCTGAGGGCTGTTAGGTTGTGTCTACATTTTAATATTAAAGAGTTTCCTGCGGTAAACATTCTCATATATGTCTGTGCTCATTGGGCGTTTTTATACTTAATCAACCTTCTTTGTTTTTAATGTTTATTTATTTTTGAGAGAGAGAGTACAAGCAGGGGAGGGGCAGAGAGAGAGGACGACACAGAATCCGAAGCAGGTTCCAGGCTCTGACCCGTCAGCACAGAGCCTGATGCGGGGCTCGAACCCACAAACTGCGAGATCGTGACATGGGCCGGTCAGATACTTAACCTACTGAGCCACCGGCGGACCCTTACACTTAATCAACCTTCTTGATTGGACACTTAGCTTCTTCCTTTTTGGTCTTTTTTTTTTTTTTTTGGTGATATATGCAATGAAGTCGATAGGTGTCTGTCCATCCTAGCCTTATCTCATAAATGATTTCATGTTTGCTCATTTCAACTATTTAAAAATTCCCTTCGTGATTTGTTCTCTGACCCTTATTCGTGTGCGCGGGAAAACGCGTGCTTCCGTGCGTGATTCATTTCCAGATGGGTGTGGGGTGGGTCGTAGCCACCTTTTTGTTAGTCATTTGTAACGTGACTGCCTTGTGGACGTGCTTGCTTTGATTCCAGTTCTTGGGTCTCTGCTGAGAGTTGCTGTGTGATCCGGCACGTGGGTGATTTTCATAACCGTTTCCGGCCTGCACTGCCTGACCGTTGGAAGTGTGTGTCCATTGCGTTAAAGCTTCTCAGGCATGCAGTTTCAATCTCCCGCAGACATACTCATTTTTAAAACCTCTCACTTAAAATACGTTTGAGACCCACAGAATGTTGTGAACCTCTCTGTAGACAGTTCTCTCGTATATCCGTCACTCCGCTCCAGCTAATGTCAGCGACAGACGTGGCCAGACTACACTCATGGAAACCAACGCTGTTAAGTGCTCTCCAGACCTGGTGTGCATTTCCCGCTTGTCCCTCTGATGTCCTATGTTCACACCAATCGCTGGCCCAGGATTCCGCGCTGAGTTAGCAGTCGTTCCTTCTGCCTGTCTAACCTAAGACAGGGTCAGCGTCTGTCTCTTCAGCCATGAGCTTGAGGCTTTTGATGGGACTGTCCAGTTATTTTGTGGGACGGCCCCATACAGGGTGGAACAGTGTTCTCCAAAGATCCGTATTCACCTAGAATCTCTGAATGTCATCTTCTTTGGAAGTAGGGTTTTTGCAGATGTAATGAGTTGAGTTAGAATGAGGTCATGATGGATTGGGGGGGGCCCTACCAGCAGTGACCGGTGTCCTTACGAGGAGGAGACTTTGGTCACAGACACAGACGCCCAGAGAGCAGGAAACCACTTCTTTATCTCCGTTTGCTGATGAGCAAACTGAGGCACACAGAGCAAAGCAAAGCCTTGCACCCAAGGTCGCGCAGTGGGCCCTCGGCTTCAGAGCCTCTGCCTGCGCGCCCTGGGATATGCGTTTAAAATACGTTTCATTTCGGATGGATAGTTAACCAGCCTTCTTCTGTTCAGCTTCTTCCTGGTGGATCTCTTTTGTTGGCTGCTACTTTTCTGCCATTATGTCTTAGTGTGTTTCCTCTGAGCACTTGTTACCAGGTTTCTTGGTTGTGGCTTCTTCTGTTCAAAGCCTGGAATTCATGAGGGCAACAAGAGACCGCAGGGAGCTCACCGCCATGCTGTCCACTGTCCGCGGCCAGTATGCCGCTTCTCCCCGTGGGTCAGAAGCTTTCTGGTTTTATTGAATGTGACTTCTGTCCGGGATTTATCGTTGTACTAGTCTGTGGGGGGAGGTAGAAGTCCTACTCCATTTTCCTGGAAGAGGACGTAGACAGAATTGGCTTTTGAAATTCAAATACTCTTCAATCAAGACATATTTTAGGGGGCGCCTGAGTGGCTCAGTCAGTTAAGCGTCCCACTTCGGCTGAGGTCATGATCCCACAGTTTGTGGGTTCGAGCCCCGCATCGGGCTCTGTGCTGATGGCTTGGAGCCTGGAGACTGCTTCCGATTCTGTGTCTCCCTCTCTCTCTGCCCCTCTCCTGCTCACACCCTGTCTCTCTGTCTCTCTCTCTCAAAAATGAATAAACATTAACAAAACTTTGAAAAAGACATTTTAGGACTTTTGTCTGTTGTCCTAATTTCCCCATCTCCTTTCTAAATTTAGTAACACTTGAGGCTCAGCAAGAAGCCTGGCACAGGAGAACCCAAGGCCTCTGGAAGTTCCTTCTCTAAGTTTCTCTCCTGGGAGCTCACACACATCCATAGCTTCACTCCTGTGGCAGGAGCTCTGTGCCAACCCTCTTTCTGATTTCTGAAATCACTGAAGCTGTGATCCCCTGGGAAACCTGCCCCACATGGTATTATCTGCTCCCCGGGCTCTCGACGTGAGTTTGGAAATGAAGCTTGGAGTTTGGAAATGAAGACTGATACGTGGTGCTTCCGCGTATCTGTCCTGTGTTGGAGCGTTTGTTGGCAGCTGGGCTCACGGAGGTCGTCCAGGAGGATCTTGAATTTTTCGAGGAAGTGTTATTCGGACATCGAGATATCTGTCGATACTCTTTGATTCTGTATAAATGGTGATCAGTGAAGACGCACAGACTAGCTGTTCTCACGTTTTCACATCCTACAGTGACTACGAGAATGGCTTTGGGAAGAAAGGTCAATTCGCGGGACACTGAGTGCCAGCTCAGAGCCAGCCACAGCCCCGAGGAGAGAGGCCACGTGGGGCCATGCTGTCCACCTCTCCTGACTCCCTTCCCCATCACCCAGACTAGCTGGCGACATTCATGGCATAATTATACGCATCCCCGTGCAAAGACTTTAGAAAGTTCATCTACGTCAGACCCTCCCAAGATCACCCCGTGAAGTCTACCCTTACAAGTCACTTAATGTTTGTCTGGGCCTCGGTTCCCCATCGCACGTGATACCTTTGAACTTGATTTTCTCTCTGCAAGCTCCTTTTCAGCTCCGAATTCCCGTGACTTTTCAGTTCGGAGGAAGGCAGTGTCTAAATGCAAGGTTGTGATCACCACTTTCTTTTTTTGTTGTATAATTACGGTTATGCGAGAAAAATGCTTCCTCTCCTCAGGCAGGGCTTTTAAAAATGCAAATGTAAATGTTCCACGTTATTTTTCTTTAATGCTGTGACTCCTTATAAAGTAAAAAACTAGCAGGATTATGAATACGTGATGGATTTTTGGATGCCTTTCCAGGATGTTCTTTACTGAGAAACAACAGACCGTAAGTCCTGTCCAAACACCACAGAAATTAATGCCTCGTGTGAATTGTTGACTGTTGCTTAGCATTTTGGCCAGAATCGGTGATTAAAAACTGAGGGGTATGAACAGAATGGACTTGAAAAATTGTGGAACTCATGACACTAAGTCCAATTTTTATTTACACGAGACTGGCCAAAACCTTGAAATTTACTTATAAATATTGGTTCCTGGTGAAAAACTTGTTAAATTCCTTTGCATCATAAATATTGGAAATATGTAAGGACGGTGTAGCGTCTCCGATTCCAGACTTTGAAAGGCTAGGGGAAAAGCTGAGTTACGCACGGTGATGACTGGGGAGCCCTAGCTTTGCATGAAGCTGGTTTTCCAGATAAAGCCTCCGCGGTTCTGCCCAGTGTGAGTCAGGCCTCCCCGTGGCAGTGGACACGTCTGAGCGCTGTGTACCCCCTGAATTGTTTTCTTCCCTCCACCTCACTCGTCCTCGGGCCCTGCTCTCCTAGGTACCAGAGATGGGCACGAACCCCCCAGCTCTGGCCTTCTGGGCGGTGACTGATGACGTATTCTGAGGTAAGACCCCCTCTGCCTTGCTCCCTGATTCTCTCATCTCCCGAAACTCCACGGTGTCTCCCTCTTGCTTGAAACGTCCCTCATTACTGCACAATCTCTATTAGAATTGGCAGAAGAAAGTCATCTCCTTAACTGTCTTGGGATTTCCATTGTCTCCACCCGGGAAAGGAGGCCCTCTGGCCCTCTGTGCTCTGTCCTTGAGCAGTGATGGGTTTTACTCCTTGGAATTTTCACCCCCTTACGGATGCCGACTTCTTTTGGCTTCATGATCTGTCCATTTGGCGAGCTCTGTGAATGGATTAGTGGTTTATGGAGAGATTGTCTCTGTTATATGGAGCCAGAGAATCTGGTCTGTTGCTCTCTTGTCTTCGCTTTTGTTTTTGTTTTTCTGTTCAAATTAGTTCAGTGTCATCGTGCCCACTGGGAAGTGGCAAGTTGTGTTTCTGTGTTTATGCTTGATCCATGGTTGAAATTTTAGAATGGGAGCTGTCAGCTTTCCCTCTGTGTGTGTAGACCGCAGTCAGAAAGGCCTTTGTTTTGGGGAACGTGGGTGGCTCAGTCGGTTAAGCATCTGACTTTGGCTCAGGTCATGATCTCACAGCTCATGAGTTCAAGTCGCGCGTCGGGCTCTGTGCTGACAGCTCAGAGCCTGGAGCCTGCTTCCGATTCTGTGTCTTCCTCTCTCTCTGCTCCTCCCCTGCTCCTGCTCTGTCTCTGCCTCTCAAAATTAAGTAAATGTTAAAAAAAATTAAAAAAAAAGAAAGGTCTTTGTTTCTCATTGTGTAAATGTTGGTGTTTTTTACCTCCAGATGGTATTACCAAATTAGATTATAAAGTCTCTGCATGAAGGCCTATTCTGATTGGTTCATAGATAAATAAGTGATTATATACATTCAATTCTTAGAAATTTAAGAAACTTAACCTGTAATTCTTTCAATGTGAAAAGTTGTTCTTAAATCAATTTGGAAATACTTCAAAAATTCTGGTTCACACAATTTTGATAAGTCTTTGGCAAACAAGACTAGTTTACTATTGTTTTAATAAAAACAAACCCTATTCTTTGAGCTGTCACGGTGAAGTATAAACCAAGGATGCATTTTGTCTCTTCTTGGGTATATTCATCCTAACCCTACATGGGTGTACGGACCGAGCGGGCTCTAGGATTGCTTCTCCTGATGGCTAATGTGGTACAAAATGGAAAAGGGAAGTTAACTGATATTTAATCATTATTCTGACAAACTTGATTTCCAGAGTAATTATTCCAACTTGAAAGTAGTTCTCTAGACTTTTAGGTATTTTGAAAATCTTGGACTGATACTAAATTCAGTTGATTGACGTCTTCTTTAGATACATGCATCGTTTGCAAGTCAGATCGAATACTGAAGTGTTATTAACTATGATTTACATTTCTACACTCTTCTTTCTTATTTGCATTTGCTGCAGACAGATGCCAGCTCTCCTTAGGTTAAATTTGTGTGGGTAAATGTCCTGCTGCACAGGACACACAGATCCGTGAATGTCCTCACCATCTGTGATGTCTGTCTGTCTGAGTCCCCACCTGCTTTACCTGTAAGAACATGGTAATAACACGGTGTTATTGGTCATGGTTTCAATTATCCTTTAAAGGGTTAGTTTTGTCACACGTTGCTTCTTTAACTTGAATTTAGCATTTTCTAAGCCAGTGGTTTTCCACTGGGGACTCATGTCATGAACCTATGTAGTCTTTTCAATATTCAGGGGTTTAGGACCTATTCCAGGATGGGAGAGTCTCTTTACCTGATATTCTTGATAAAGTCTTGGCGTGTTCATGATGCACTAAGTCAAGGATATTGTATGCTCTGTCTGAAGATACCTTTCTCTGTAAGAATTATGTTCATCCATTCTTACAAATTACAAACACTCCTTCTTTGAAAATAGCGTCAATGATTATGTTTATGGATCTTTTTTGTCTAAAACCCACTTGGATTGACTTTTTTCTCTTGGGTTGAAAGCCACAAAACAACTAAAGCCCTCGTCAGTTGTATTATTCTTGTAGTGAACTCATCAGATCGTTCACTTTTGAAAATTATTGGTAGTAAATAAACCATAGTTATTTTAAGTCTTTTGTCATCGAGAGCTGTTTGTTAATTTTACTCTGCTGATTTCTGGAAATTGCTTGCAATGAGATTCTGGCAAGAGCACTTCACCTTCTACAGAGGAGGGCGTCCACAGAGCCCGTGGACCAGCATTAGGACAGGCACTCGCGGGCACAGGCTTCCAACGGCATCATTTAAACCATCAGAGCTCCACTGGTGGCTGAGTCAGGACTTTCAGATTCCAGCGAAGAACAGATGGGATCCCGAGACTCTTAACTCAGGATCAAGTAGAACGAGAATTAATTAATTACAATAGGACTGGCCAAGCTGATGAGGGATGACTGTGGGCTTTATTTGGAATATGCTTGATGCTTTCGTGGTCTGTTTTCTGAATGTGCAAGAAAGTTCTTTCTCCTTCCTCTAAGAGTTCTACAATTTATAACAATCTGGTAGACCTTGATTTGTAATCTGCAACAATCACTTAAATGACATCGTGTTCTCCCTGCTGGATGCATCTAGCATGCTGAAACATTTATGGAGTCTTCTTAATTTCATGGCAATATGGTTATCTTTACGGGTTCAGTAAGAGTCTGTCCTCATGAAAAGGGCATGATTGGAAACACTGGTTATGCCACTGAGACTTTGACTGGAACGTCACATTTGGGAACCATGCTCGCCGAATCACATGGGACCAGATGTTTCCAAGGAGCTAAGGTCCACCTTATAGAGCTGATGCTTCAAAGTCCTCTTGGCAAAACTTGTCTGGTACTTTGCTCACCGGGCTCCAAGCCTCACAAGTGAGTAAGGATGGTCACTTCCTGGAAGACTCAGGAAACTTGAGATAGTTTGGAGACCTCAAGAAGAGAGGAGTTCATCTAAATCTACATGTTTTGCAAGTGAAATCTGATGCAAGTTCTCGGCTTAGCTTCCTTGCGTCAACAGTGTGTTTTTTTTTTAATGTTTATTTTTGACAGAGAGAGAGAAAGAGAGAAAGAGACAGAGCATGAATGGGGGAGGGGCAGAGAGAGAGGGAGACACAGAATCCGAACAGGCTCCAGGCTCTGAGCTGTCAGCACAGAGCCCGATGCAGAGCTCAAACTCATGGACTGAGAGATCATGACCTGAGCCGAAGTCAGACACTCAACTGACTGAGCCACCCAGGCGCCCCAGTGTCAAGAATGTTTTGTAATCCAGTCTGAGGGTCCTTAAGAAAACCTCTAACAAAGCATCTTAAGAAGGCCTATATGGAAAATTACCATTCTTATAGCACCTAGGTAAAAATAAATGAAGCCAAGTCTAATGAGATCAGTTTTATTTTGTGAACAAGAATAATCTTTCTTTGAGATTACTTTTGATCAAAAGGCTGTAGAGAGACATTTCGTATTTCAGTAGAAAACTTGCACCTTCTGTAACACCCATCCTTCTGAGTTATCAGATCCTTGTTCATTGTCTTTGAACGATGTTATATTTTGTGTAAATTGTGGTTAACTGACGGATATGCAAACTCTTGCGTGGTAGAGATTTAGTTGGCTTTTCTGCTTGTGGAAAAGACGGATTTAAGGCCTGGCTGCATTTGGACTGACTCCTGTTGCCCAAATTGCCAACTCTTGCCAAATTTGAAATGTCCCCAGGTTCTTTCCCATTTTTTCTCATTTTCCCCTGATTTGAAGTTACTGAGGACTAAAACCCGACTGCCACTCCCGCCTGGGTCTCCAGGGTGCCCCCAGATGGCACATTTTCCCAGGATATGAAGGAGACCTGGTAGCTGAAGTCGATGACCCGTGTCAACCTGAAAATTGCCATTTTGATGAGTCCAGAGGTTTTGACCCAGTTCAAACAAAAGTGGGTAAGGTGGTTTCTCTCCAACAGTCACCCTGACTTCATTTTATTTATTTATTTATTTTCAACGTTTATTTTTTATTTTTGGGACAGAGAGAGACAGAGCATGAACGGGGGAGGGGCAGAGAGAGAGGGAGACACAGAATCGGAAACAGGCTCCAGGCTCCGAGCCATCAGCCCAGAGCCCGACGCGGGGCTCAAACTCACGGACCACGAGATCGTGACCTGGCTGAAGTCAGACGCTTAACCGACTGCGCCACCCAGGCGCCCCCTGACTTCATTTTAAATGGCTCCAATCATGTCGAATTTTTACACCTGATTATGCATCGTCACTGTTTTCGCTGACTGGAATTCTCTCTGAACAAGTCGCCATCTGGCTACTAAGGTGGTTTGGTGAGATGCCCTCATACAAGAAGTGACCAAGACCATGGACAATATGACCAAGAATATTGACAGTCTGCCATCAAGAAACTCAGTAAATGAATATTTTGTTTATTGTGAATAAATGGAGATTTTGCTTGTTATGAGCTCAGTATCTGTGAATGAATGATAGAATGAGCAGTTTTCTGTGGGCGTGTGACACAAGCCAGTGGTGCCTTATATTCCATGGAACAATGGCTTCTTCTGGCTTGTTTTTGGATTATATACCTAGTACCTGGAACAGATCTGGCTCATAGTGGTTATTCAGTAAATCATGGTGGAATGAATTAATGTCAATACAACCAAAATAATCATTTTTGATAGTCTGTTTGCCAGGACTTTTATTTTTTATTTTTTAAATTTTTTTTAGTGTTTATTTATTTTTGAGAGAGAGAGAGAGAGAGAGAGAGAGAGAGAGAGAGAGTGAGCAGGGGAGGGACAGAGACAGAGGGAGACACAGAATCCAAAGCAGGCTCCAGGCTCCGAGCTGTCCACACAGAGCCCGACGCGGGGCTCGAACTCACGAGCTGTGAGATCATGACTGAGCCAAAGTCGGACGCTCAACCGACTGAGCCACACAGGTGCCCCTGCCGGCACTTTTATTAGTGAAAGAAACCCAATTTGACCCAGGTAGATGAAGAGGAGATTTAATAAGATAATAAGATGTAATGAACCAACACAAGGGTCGATCTCGTCACAGAACCCAGAACAAGAAGGACAAGGATGCCAGGAATTGGAGAGCTATTGGAATCTCTCCCTCTTTTCCGCCATCTTGGTCTCCCTCTACGTCAGCCCCCTGCTATCTGCCCTGGCCTCTGAGCTCCCTTGAGTTTTATTACGGAGACAGTCAATGGAGAGAGAGGCTCTTCCTACTTCACAGGGAGTGGAGTCCTCTTTTCCAGGCCAGGCTGAGCACACAATCACCTGGTCTTAAGCCAGCCCAACCCCCATCCCCTCAACCAATCCTGGGAGCAAGTTCAAGTAGCGGCTCCTGCAGGGGTCCTATGGATAGAATGTCACTGGATAGTTTCAGGAAATCGGGGAGCTGGTCCCAGACCTGAGGGTGCTGGGCAGATGAGACAATGCATGGGAACCACGCAGATCTTCTCAAAGTCCCTAGTGGTGAACGGTAAGTAATTTCACAGGACAACTCACTTCTTTAGCTATGGAGGGATTACTCTTCTTGGTGGGCACAAGGAGAAAATCACGTTGCTTAGAATACAGTGTTCCATGGGATCCACTGAGGTTTTCCTTCCTCTGGGTGAGACACAGGTAGCATTTGGTTTGAAAGTCTTTCCAGCTGAAAAGAATCCTGTCTTATTCTATATGACTCAGCATATGGGGACTCAACAAGCATTTGCTCAAACACTGGGAAGGAAATCCTACCTGGGTTTGCAGATACCCCGGTGACCTACCTTTAGAGCTTATAACTATAGTAAAAAAAAAAAACAAACAAACAAAAAAAAACAAAACAAAACTTTGCAGACATAGGATTTACTTGCAGTCAAATCTTGCTTTGAAGTGTTCAGGTCAATGATTTTTAGTATATTTACCATCACTGTGATCTAATTTTAGAACATTTTCATCACACCAGGAAATAAAAGCCTGCCCATGAGCAGACACTCCCTATGTGCCCTCCCTGCACCTTGCCCTGGGCAGCCATGGGTCCACTTTCTATCTTTGTGGACCTGCCTGTTGTGGCCATCTCCTATAAGCGGAAGCATATCATCTGTGATCTTCTGTGGCTGCTTTCTTTCCTGCAGCCCAGTGCTTCTGATGTTCATTCATGCTGTGGCACGAATAGGGAGTTCATCCCTGTGCATTGGCCACATGGACTCTATTTTATGGACGGACCACCTTCGTTTACATCCATTAATAGCCTCTGGGGTATTTAACTTAGGTGTAGATTTGAGTTAGCTACTTAATTTTATTTTTCCATAAAATGGCACCTACCTCAACATAAAGTCACCGCCTTCTCAGTGGAGAGACGTTTGACCTACTTTAGATTTACCTTAAAAATAATTATTTTACATCTTTTTTTTCTTTAATGGTTCTCGCCTCTGAGCGCTAACAATAAATGCAGAGGGTGGAGGGAACACCTGATGGTTTTATTTGATCACTGTTCCCGTTTTTAAGTTTCGTTTTGCTACTTTATTATACACTTGTTTTGTGGCGATTCATCTCAAAGTCCTTTTCTTGAAAGAGGAGATATGTAAATAAGTAAAGATAAAGCATTTTAAAAAATGAGGAGTCCCCTCTTCTGTGCTTTGCCCTGGTTTAGAGAATATGAGTTGATTAAAAAAAATTTTTTTTTAGATATAGTTATAAGCTGTAAAGGTAGGTCACCGGGGTATCTGCAAACCCAGACAGGATTTCCATCCCAGGGTTTGAGCAAATGCTTGTTGAGTCCCCGTATGCTGAGTCGTATAGAACAAGGTTGTTTGTGCCAACGTATGATGCTTCGTTATTTGTAAAAAAACGTTGGCATTTCTAAAGCAAACTAACACAGTCCTGTACTTTTCTAAGAATGCCATTTTTCTGGGAGCTAATTGCTTGAGTTGTGTGATGATTTTTCCCAGAACGTAGATTCTCCCTGTAAACGTCAAGAAGAAATATTTTTAAAAAAATATGCTGACTTACTTGTTCCCACAGAATTTCACATGGAGGTAGAGACGCAAAAGGGCATTTATGCATGAGCACTCCTCCAGTCTCTCATCCATGTGTAACAACACAGGCTGTGATGTGTTTTCTTGGGCCGTTCAAGAACCTTCACAAGCAACATCTTTAGATAGAAGACTTCTCTCAAAGATATGTAGCTACGTTCAATATTTTTGCTTATACAAGAAACTCAAGGTGTTTCTTGTTGTGTGCACGATGCTGTGATTGGAATTGATAGTAACTGTGATATTTAAAATTTAGCTCCCTCCTTCCAAATGGTGAAGTCAGCTTTTATAGGACTGTGAGCGTGAACACAAGTTTTAAATGCAAGAGTAATTTGGAGAAAACATACTAAAAGTGTCAACTTTTCATATGGCTAAGGGAAGGATAATAGGAAGTTATAATTTTATTGATCGTGATTTCATAGTTCAAATTTTCATCTTCATGGGACATTATAATTCTTCATGCATTTACCACCTCACCGTGTGTATCCTAAGCTGTCATAACTTCCACGACCCTACTTTGAAGATCCAGACTTGTCTTTCCCAATTCTACCCACTTATGGATGCACGTTAGCGATGCACAGGCTCGATTTGGACCCTACTGCCCACCTGAGTGTCTTATCTCTGAAAGGGGGTTGCTTTCTGGTAGATTACGAGATGTTATTAGAGGAACACAGGCGAGTCTGTTCCTGAGTTTCTGGAGCCTGGGCCCTTGGGGAGTGAGTCCCTGGAGCTGTGTTGTCACGCCAGCCATCACCACGGTGGTCACCAGGCATGTGTTCAGTAAGAGTCATGGCGCTGTCCACTGGCAACAAGCGTGTGTCCTCGATTCGACTTTCACAACCAGTGTGCAACCTCTTCTGCTCTTTTACATCCATTTTCCTTATCCCTGGCTTGTTGTAAATCCCTAACTGCTTCTAAATCCCTGGCTGGTTCTAAATCCCCAGGTGGTTGGAAACGTCCTTCCCCCGGCTGGTTCCCACCAGGTGAGACCGTTCAGGCCACGGCCCACGGCAGGCGCGCTCCTGGAAACCGGGGTCACGGGTGATGGAATCAGGTGCCTACCCAGTTTCTCGACCTTCTCAGCAATCACGCTGTGATCACCTTATCTCTGAATCTGCAGAGACTTGTCGGCCATCTGCTCCTCCCTGGGCCCCATCTTCTATGCTGAGATGTTTGTTCTGTCTCCCCCGGAATCTGCCCAAAGCCGTCTCACATCTTCCTTCTCCATGGAGCCCGTGACGAGCTGGGGTAACCGGCCGTCTGTGTCCTCGGCATTTGTGATGGCACTTTTCACCTTTTGGGTACTTCCTGTGGGTCGGCACTGGGCAATAACACATTAATACTTAAATAATACTGTGAAGAATATGTCATCATCCCCACTTTGTAGAGGAAACACTGAGGGTCACGTGACTTTGCCCCCAACGCTTACGCAGACGTGCATTTCCCAAAAACCCTCAAAGCTTGAGCATGAGGGCTTCTCCATCTATGAACTCCTTTCTGGGCCCTGTACCTGAGTTGGTATTCGCAGTGTTGACTCTTTCTCAGAGATGCCCCACTGTTGTAGCTTCAGGCCCCAGCAGGTGGGTCTACCTCCACGTGCGCACCGGGTCTACACTAGCGTGGGCTCGGGCAGCCTGGGGGTGGAGGCCAGCGCCCCTTCCCTCAGCCCTGTGAGCTCGAGTTAGTGAGGACGACGGCCCAGATGCCGGTGACCACAGACTAGACACGGCTCTCTCCTGGGGGCCTCGCCTCCCCCAGACGGAAGGGGAGAAAATGGGGAAACATTCTTGACTTGACCAAGTCCCCAAAAATTGTTCCCAGGAACAACACCCCTTTAACGCGCACGGTGAGCTTTGAGGCCTACCTTCAATTTCAGAGAAAAAAATGTCATTTTTGCAAAGCTAACTCTGTGCCTGTGACATCTGTCCTGGGTCCCTGGGCACATCGGGTCACTTGGTCCCTGAGCACCTCTTTACAAGCAGGATATCGTCAGGAGCATTCTATAAACGAGAAGGTATAGGGGCTCTGGCTGCTTCAGGCCCGTGTGCGGTCGGACTCGGGTCTCGTGACCCCTCTTCTGCATTCAGTGAACCCTAATGTCTCGCCTTCCCCGTGGGCTGGACCTTAAGGCAGGTGGAGGATGTGGGGACAGCACAACCCTTGTGCACTGACGATGTGAATGTCGACGTTGCGGCCTCTCTGGAGAGCGGTGCGGAGGGTCCCCCACGCATTAAACACAGAACTACCATATGGTTCAGGGTATTTATCCGGAAGGACTGAAAACAGGATCTCAAAGAGATATCAGCACTCTGGTGTTCACTGCAGCAACGTTCCCCACAGCTAAGATATGGGAACAACGTAACCGTTCACCTACAGATGAATGAAGAAATAAGACACGGTACATCCAAACAGTGGAATACTATGTAGCTTTAAAAAAGACGTAAATTCAGGGCACGTGGGTGGTGCAGCGGGCTGAGCATCCAACTCTTGCCTTTGGCCCAGGTCATGATCTGACAGCTCGTGAGTTTGAGTCTCTAGTCAGCTCTGCGCCGAACGTGGAGCCTCTTTGGGATTCTTTCTCCCTCTCTCTCTTCCCCTCTCCCCCACTAGTGCATGCTCTCTCTCTCTAAAATAAAAATAAAATACAATAAGTGTTTGAAAAAGAAGGAGACTGCAATATTCAAGAACAGGAACGAACCTTGGGGATGTGATGCTAAGTGAAATGAGCCAGTGACAGAAAGACCAACGCTGCTTGATTCCGCTGAGAGGACTGATCGGAAGTGGTCACATTCCTAGAATCAAAGAGGGGAAGGGGGGCGGCCGGCGGCTGGCGAGGGAAAGGGGGAGATGATAGTCAAATGCATAAAGTCTTAAATAAGATGAGTGGGTCAGACATCCGTGGTCCAACTGTGGGAGGGGCTCCTAAAATTTGTTATAAGGGTAGATCTCATGGTAAGTGTTCTTCGCGCAGGAAAGAGTGAGAACAGAACCCATGTCCAAGACCCTTAAACCCTGCAGTTTCCTCTTCTGGTCAAAGCTGCTCTGCAATTTTTTGAGGGCGGTAAAAGCAGGAAGGGATCGTAAGATGGGCCAGAGACGAAGCAGGGCTTTGAAAACTCAAATGCATCTTGAACATTCAAATTGGGGGTCCGGCGTGAGCTATCCAGGTGTGTTTGAGCTATCTAATGGTGGCGGGGGCTCGGCGGAGGGCTCCGGGATCAGGTGCCGATGTGGAGGCTGGCTGGGCCAGGCCACGGTCATTCTCTGCCTGGCGAAGCCCAGGGTGGTGACAGAACCAGGGAAGCAACCCAAGTGGATCTGGGTTTAAGAAAAGGGAACATGGTTAAGTGTGGATTGCAGGGGGATGTGGTACAAAAGCGAATCGGGGAACGATTACCGAATCCTGGACAGAAAATGAAGGTCAGTGGGTGAGTGACTGTGGAGACAGGGGTGAGCGTTGGGGTGAGTCCAATTTAGGGTGACTCCCGGCTCCCGGCCATGGGGACCAAAGCTCCGGCATGTGGGGCAGTCAAGGCACAAAGAAACTCGGTAATGTGCCCCTGCAGATTTTTAAGCCAGTGCCAGAAAATGAATGCCAAGAACCCCCAAATATGAAAGTCCCTTCAGAGGGACTTTCCTGCTCAGGGAGGGACCCCAGCCCTGACACCGGATGGGCTCATGAGCCCTTGCGGAAACGCCTCTTTGTTCTGTCTGTGCCCCACGGGCCACTTGTGCCCGGAGAGCCTGGCGTCTCTGGTCAAACACGCGCACGGAGTTGGCTTTTATGCAAACAAACGTTCTCTGGGGGAGGGACACCGAGGGCCCTCACCCAGCCCATCAGATGATGAACGTTCCAGAGGCCCAGCTGGTCGGTGGGGTGCACGGGCCTCACAGACAGCCTTCGTTCAAACGCCACCACACGTGCAACGGGGCAGTTCCCGTGTCCTGGCTGACAGCGATAATCCACGTGGGGATCCAATGCCCTGTTTTGGAGGAAGGCTTGTGTGGCCCGTGGCTCACGGAGCACGTCCGTCCAGCAGTCGGTCTGTCAGGGGCACATGGAGTCTCGGTCCCAAGGCGCTCATGAAGGGCACCCGAGAGGACCAGAGAGAGGCAAGGGAAGCAGAGCAGTGGGAGAGGTTCAAGGCCCCCAGAGGACAGGCTGTCGGCACTGCCTGACTTGTCAGTACTGTTTCAACAGTATGTTAGAGGACCGCAAGCCTAGCTTGTATCCAGAACCTAAGCAGGACGGGCGGACCCTGCCACCAGAAGGCACATGTCACGGTTCCCGAGAAAATGCTCAGCCCTCCTCCCCTGAGAAACATCTCGGGCGGGCCCCTCACCCGCAGCCCACCTTGCTTACGTGGCTGTGCACAGGCCAGCGAGGATGCCGTGGGGAGCACCGAGATGAGGGCGTGCTTCTCGACCGCCCTCGTCTGTTGCGATAATGGGGAGCCCCAAGCTCCGGCAGGCCCACCGGACGGTTCCAAGGTGTGCCGGGGGCCCCTGTGTCTGAAGGTCCCCAGGTGTCAAAGCAGCGATTGTCCTGGACAGGGTGGAGCGGGCAAGGGAGATTTTATTCCAAGCCATTGCTACAGAGGAGGGAGGCAGACTGAGCTCCGTGCCACGAGACCACGGGTGGGAGGGACTCGCATGCCACATAAGCCACCTGCATTCACCAGCTGGCCTCACCTTGTAAACCTCCTTGTTTCTTTGTTAGAGGACGCAGTTTTTGCAACTTGAAGCAAGGCGCCCATGGAATTTAGGGGCTCTGCAGAGGTGGGGGGGGTGGGGGGGCTACATTCCTTGAGGATAACATTTCTTTTTTTTAAGTTTATTTATTGAGAGAGACAGAGGAGACAGCAGGAGCTGGGGAGGGGCAGAGAGAGAGAAAGAGAGAGAACCTCAAGCAGGCTCCATGCCGTTAGCACAGACCCCAACATGGGGCTCGGACTCACAGACCGTGAGATCATGACATGAGACGAGACCAAGTCGGACACTTAACTGACCGAGCCACCCAGGTGCCCCCGGGGTGATATTCCAAAGGGCTGGCCGCGAGTCCTTGAGAAAGACATTTCCTGGCTGGTACACCTGGCAGAGGCTTTTACAAAGATTTACACCTCAAAAGGGTAGAGAAAGAATGTGCAATGACACATGTTCTGAAGTCAATGCTCTAAGCGAAGGGAGGTCGGGGCCCAGCCTCAGGAAGAGGCCTGTCTGAGGTTACGTCAATGGGAAAGGAACAATGTTAAGGCCCTCTTGCTCACGGGATTGAGACCCGGGAGACCAGACCCAAGAGTAGACATTAAATGCTGCCATCCAGGTGGAAAGCGCGAGGTTTCCAGCTAAAAGGGTGGCGGGGTTGGGGGGTGGAGTTTACCACGTGCAGCCGGAGTGGGTGCTGGGCGTCCTTCGGCAGCTCGGGCCTGCCAGAGCTCCGCCTGGGGAGGCAGGGTGGTGGGGGTCTACCGCTCCCCCGGGGACGAGGAAGAAAGGCAGCCAGTCCCCTGTGACCTTGAACTGATGGGTGTTCAGACGTGCTGAGTTCGAGGCCCCCCCGGATCCTGGGATGGAGACAGCCCAGCACTGATGGGTCCTGGCAGCCGGAAACGGAGGGGACTTGGACCTTTGTCGCGAGACCTTTATCATCAGAATGAGCCTCCACGCTCAGGATCCTGTTTGAGTGGAATTATTCTTTTTTTTTTTTTTTTTAAATTTTTTTTTTTTCAACGTTTTTTATTTATTTTTGGGACAGAGAGAGACAGAGCATGAACGGGGGAGGGGCAGAGAGAGAGGGAGACACAGAATCGGAAACAGGCTCCAGGCTCTGAGCCATCAGCCCAGAGCCCGACGCGGGGCTCGAACTCACGGACCGCGAGATCGTGACCTGGCTGAAGTCGGACGCTTAACCGACTGCGCCACCCAGGCGCCCCTGGAATTATTCTTAAAATAAGACCCTCTTCCACCCCAGAGTGTAAAATTCTCAACCGCTAGCATCACGCGCTAAGTAGGATGCGACATTTTATTGTGGTCAGTAAGCCTTTGGGGACTTTTGTGCTTTTGCGGAGAGTTGGCGCGATATGCTGCGTATCCGTCCGCAACGCCTCATCGTCCGTGTTGGGAAAAGGGGTTGGGAGACAGGGACTGTCTGTTCCCTGCCTGTCTCAGCGGCCCGGGGGTCATAAAAAAGTTGAAGTGTGCGATGTGTATTTTAAGTGCAGAATCAGATCAACTTACCCAAGTGGGAGTACAGCCAATTCACAGACGCGCTTAGTATTTACTACAATACTTTCAGATGAAGAAATAGAAAACTACTTTAACTCGAATAGTAAGAGTTCGATGGACTTTATTTATAAAGTGTCTGCGGAGGATGGCTGTCCAGTGTTCGATTTGAGAGCTTTGTAATATCCTTGGGGATAAGATTGGCAGCGACCAGAGCTCTGGTCACGCTCACGCTGAGCTGAATGTTGTGGGCACTCGCCCTGGAGAGGGGTAAGTGGGTGGCTTTTCATCGTGTCTCCCAGGAGGCTCTCAGGGTCTCTGCTACTCGCTGCTTTGGGCCCTTGTTACCTCCCCACATAATGTCCCTTTTCTATGTTTATTTGTGTCCTTCGCTAACATGGGCTCCTTTTCCAACTGTTCCAATCCCTTGCCTCTGGGGATCCATTGTCCCCCTTAGCCCAGTGACTCTCAAGGTGATGCCAATGGTGGTCTTCTGTCCCCGGGAGGCCCTGGGGCCAGTGCCACAGACCTGCCCGATTGGATTATGCTTTCCCGGACCCCAGGGATCGCCCAGCCCAGGCCTGGCAGTGGCCCTTCCATGTGGGAGAAGGAGACGCCTTCCTAGAGTGTGTGTGTGTGTGTGTGCGTGTGTGTGTGCGTGCGTGTGTGTGTCTGTGTGTGTGTGTGTGTATGTCATGGTAACTTGGAGGATAAAATTCTGAGTTTCCTAGATGCTAGTTTCCTTTTAACATGAAGGATATCTTCCCATAAGAGAATTGTTTAAAGCAGAGACTAAGAGACACAGGCAATAAATAGAACGAGGGTGAGATCCCAGGAGATCGTTTTATTGCCGGGGTTCAGCTGTGCTGAGTCGACCCTGCCGCAGGCTTGTGGGTCGCGTGAAGCCAGAACTTTCCTCTGCGGCTGAATCCACTACGAAATCCATCGTCCTGGTTTACGTCTGCAAGGGTCCGAGTGAGTGCAGCAACTTGCTTCCTAAATGATAACAATCGTTGTAGTGATAGGAATACCCGTGGGAATGCCGTGACGGCTATTTATAGGATGCTCACGGGGTACCGGGCAATGTGCCTGGTGATTTACAAGTGTGGCTTCATTTCATTTTCAAGAGGGGGCTTTCCAGATGAGAAAAACGAGGTCAGAGACTTTGCCAAGGCCGCAGTCCCAGTCAGCAGTGGTTCCAGAATCTGATATCCGCGTTCCAGGTTTTAAATGCCCGTCGACGTGTCTCCTTAAGGGTTGAGCCTGCTCCTTTTATGTACTCTGTCTCTCCACGGTGTTCTCACTGCCTCGAGATGACGAGTGAGCGCTGATTGGATGCGTGCACTTGGACAACGTCAGTAGACCTGTCCTGTCCATGAGACACTAGAAACCCTCGTCCTCGAGTCCTTTATTACGCACCAGGCGCTGTGCACATGCCTCACATCAGTCTGCTGATAGGAAGGCAGGATGGTTTGCATCTGGGGACGGACAGGACACCCGGGGCTTGGGGCCCGAGGTTACGTGGCCAGTAGGTGGCCGAGCTCTGGGCCTGCTCCTGCTGAAACTCTAGTTTTCTTGTCATGGGGACAGCTGCGGAGAGGAGAAACGGCCACCGGTTTTGAGCGCTCACTGCACATGTCACACTTGCTGTGTCGCGTATTGTCAGAATGTCCTGCAGAGCATCTGATCCCCACCTTGCAGGAGGGGAAGCTGAGGCTCCAGAGGTTCAGCCTCTGGCCCACGTTCCCACGGCAAGTGACTGGGGCCCCGGGGCTGCATTGTTATCCCGCCCCAGAGCAGGTGGCAGGTGTACCGTCCCCAGCAGAGGCTGGTGACCGTCATGTTGGCTTCTCGTCCTTGGGAAGGTGAGCGGTGGGAAGTCAGGAGGCAGGAGGGGGGCGCTGGCCATCCCCGGGGATGCCTGAGCTGACGGTCATTGTTCTGGGCATTGACCTTACACTGCAAGGAGTCAGGGTCTCGCGGGGAGGGGTCGCCCTCTGTCAAGGGGCACCTCCCGCTTCTCTGTGCCTCTGCAGCCCTCACCTGCCTCACCGCGCACTCACCTCACCCCTTGACTTGGGTATTGTGTCGTCGTCCTGTCCTCTGAAGTGTGCAGACCCTCAGTGTGGGTACCGCGTGGAGCCACAGCAGGACAGCCACCGCAGCCCCGCAGGACACGGGGAGGCAGGAGGGAAGGCCAGCGCCCTCACTCTCCACAGAAGCAGTGCTGAGGGTCTCCTTGCACTAGGCTGGTGAAATTCTCAGCAAAGTTAACTGTTTCCCTTTCCTAAGATTCATTTTTGTCATTTTAACGGTAATCGTTTAGGTGATTTTCATATTAAAAAAAAAAAAAAGATGCCATGGGGCTCCTGGGGGGCTCGGTCACTTAAGCATCTGACTCTTGGTCTCAGCTCAGGTCGTGATCTCACGGTTGGTGAGTTCGAGCCCCACATTGGGCTCTGTGCAGACAGCACGGAGCCTGTTTGGGATTCTCTCTCTCCTCTCTGCTCTTCCCCTACTTACCCTCATTTTCTCTCAAAGTAAATAAATAACAACAAAAAAAGATGCCTTACATAGAGGTTTGAACTCCTGTCTTTGGAATGGGAATGCTGACATTTTTCTTCTTGTCCTACTCCTGATTTAGCTCTGCAGCAGACATGTTAGCTTGTCACTGGATCAATGTCTTCATAACATCAATGGCATTAGAGGTCATGTAACGTAACAGTATTTGTTCAAACACCTCATGTTTACCAGTGCCTATTCTGGACGGGGCGATGCGCCATATGCTGCGTAGTTGTGAGTTAGCAACTACGTAGGGTTCCAGAAAGGCAAAATGCATGCCCCAGAGACGCCCGCTGGAGCCCGGTGAATGGACACTTGTGGCGCCTGTCCCATTGCAGGGGGACGGCTGCAGGGTGGGCGCGTGCAGGGCGGTCCTGACACAGGGCATCTCACCCTGGGCTCTCGCCACATTCGGGACCCATTATTCTCTGTTGCAGGGCGTCCTGGAGATCGCAGGATGTTTAGCAGTGCCTCTGGCCTCCACCCACGAGATGTCAGAACACACGCACAGTGGGGACAACCACAAACGTCTCCAGCCGTTGCGCAATGTCCCTTGGTGGTGAAGCTGCCCCCGGAGCCCTGCTCTCGGTCTGGTGGCTCTGCAAAAAGGGTTTTCTAGATTGACAACGAGGTGACCTCGTCCTGGTGAGTGACTGGTGGCTGGTCTATAAATAAAACCGATTTGTTGCTTCGCCAAGCGCCAAGCTCGGAAGCCGTGGGGTTGAAGCTGCCGTCTGTGGAATTAAGATCGGATGTCTCGCGTCGGGATCCCCCAAGCAGGGCGAGGTGTGGCTGCCATGGCGATTCGGCTCAGGGGCCCTTGGGACGGAAAAGGAGAGCCATCGCTCCTGAGGCACCAGCATCTTCACACCAGGACTAGGTGTTGCTGGAGGGAGACTGGTTCTAATTAGAGGAGAGGGTCATGTGTCGAACGTTCAACCAGCACAAGGCAGGCAGAGAGCTGGAGGGGAAGATCTTACCGAGTCAGGCCCGCCTTTACCGTTAGAGTCAACACAGGCAGGTAGTGGAATTTCATCGTAATTGTCTCAAAACTGGGTCACTTACTCTCTTTTGACCTATAAGTTGGACATGCTCATATTTGGTTCATAGCGTTCCGGGGGGACCTTAATGAGCTAATGCACGTGGCAAGTTCTCAGTAAATATCACCTGTTAAATAAAGCTAATACCGATAATGGAAGTAAGTAGTGATTAATACTATATGGTCGCTGATAACAGTAAGGGCGTCCCCTGTAAATTAGACAGGTATGTAAAGTGTGTTTATCTAAATGGAGAAACTGAGGCTCGAAGAGTGAAATATTTTGCTCAAGTTTACCTGAGTGGTCGCCGTCTGCACCCGAACCCATGTCCCCCAATTCTAGGCCCAAGGCTCCTTCTGGGGCATCACTCACTCACAAAGGAATATGCACAAAACAAATCCAGACGGTGGCCACCTCCAGACCTGCGGAGCGGGAGCCCCCGAGGACGGGGCCTGGGTCTTCGGTCAGCGGTCAGCGCCCTGACCCGCTGCCACGGCTCTTGTCCAGCTGGCCTGGCATCTGTGGCTGGTGTTTGGAGGCGGGACCGGGCACGCCACACCATCGGCCGGGCATGAACACCCACAGTCCTTGCTACCAGGACTTCCTCCTTGCTTTCGAACTTTTGTATCTTCCCCTGGTTATATCTTCCCCTGGTTCTACCTTCCCCTGGTTATATCTTCCCCTGGTTATATCTTCCCCCGGCCTTTAAGGCCACTTACTCACATGCTGGGCTCTGCAGCGACGCTTGATGTGTTGGGGAACCCACAGGACTTGCTGACGGACGCAGGGGTGAAGGAAAGAGACATCGCATGTATTTCTGGACGTGTTTGTCGTCTAATTGAAATAGCACACTTCTGATTCTCTTCCCGGTTCATATGTCTTCATAATCGGAATCCGGGGATGCAGGCTTTCGGGGCAGCGCTCCAGCTACGAAGTGTGAGGATGCCAGCCTCAAGCCCCCTTTGAAGAAGCCCTTGTGAGGGTTTCAGATGTAATCATCTGATTATCTTCCATTTAAGCTGCCTTTCAATAGACCATTGTCTCCAGGCGGCCATGTGGGCTTCTCTTAATCATCTCTTCTTGTGATGGCTGATTTCTAACAACTGCTTAGGCCGTGGGCACTTCGCACAAGTTCCACAGCTAAGTGATCATGCTCCCGATTGCTAACATACTTTAGTCCCCTTAACGTCTCTGCTGGTTGCATTTCTAGTAGGGATCAGCAAGGGGGAATTCATTATAGTAAACGTATGCAGCCTATCATGCATTAGTCTATTTATTTTAATGACAGTGTTCTTCGCGTGCGGTTAAAAAAAAAAATCTTTGTTTCAGCTTGAAAGCGAGGGCGCTGGAAAGAAACAAGCTTGAAGCCTCTGACCAGGCTCTCAGCTTCTCCTTCACTAGCAGACCTCAGCCGTTGTCATTACCAGTGTCTGCTCTCAGTTCCTGGATTGGCTAGACACCACAGAGGAGGGCTCTGATAAATGAAACTCAGAATTTATAAAACACTCCTGAGTCGTCTGCAGGGAGCTAAGGGTGGAAGCCGGTGGACCAGCTAGAATATTATTACAATAAACGAGATCAGGGATGTTGGTGGCTTGGCCACGGTGAAATCCAGCTCATGAGGGTCCTAGAGATATTCAAATCATCCCAGCGTAAGATAAGGAGACTGGAAGTCCAAACGAAACACTTAAAAGGGTCTAGTTATGAGTCTAGTGATTGCCCATTGTTAATCACTTGCACAAAAGGCAACAGTTGTCAAGGTACTTCATTGTCTATTTGGAGCTAAATGTACTAAGTGGGAGATGCTTCGCAGATGGCAATGTTGAGAAATTCCTGACTTTTAGCTCTGTTTAGAGATACTAGGATGGGACAGATACCAAACTAGGTCTGCACATCATAAAATGCCAGATGACACTCGGGCGTCAATTACAGGGACAATGTCATCTACAAAACAAGATGTGTACAAACAGCAATCTCTTCCCAGTTCCCAGGAATCTAGATATTCTTCGGTTACTCCCATGGTCGTAACTCAACGACACGTAGACTCCTGTTAATGTTTTTTGGGGAATGTTTTCCTATCAAAATCCACTATACTTAGCGGTGCTGTTGTGAGTACAGTTAGAATCTCTAGGACATTGTTCATGTCTGTTTGTCCACCAGCATGAAAACGAGAGTCCTAATGCTTTGAAATGTCTCTCGCTACAGATACCAAATTATGATGGAGTGCCGCGGCAGAATGTTGTGATCTCTTGACTTGTCCCATGAACTCTACAGGCTTCTAGTTGACCTATCATAGTTAGCGTGGCTAAAGGCAGACAGTAGACAAATGGGAGAGGAATTCAAGTCTTCATATGAGTTAGCCATCCAAAATTACACTTGTAACCAGTGAACAATAACCATGTGCATGCATAAAAAAGTCCATCATTTAGGGGCACCTGGGTGGCTCTCAGTTGGTTAAGCATCCGACTTCGGCTCAGGTCATGATCTCACAGCTCGTGAGTTCGAGACCCGCGTGGGGCTCTGTCCTGACAGCTCAGAGCCTGAAGCCTGCTTCGGATTCTGTGTCTCCCTCTCTCTCTGCCCCTCCCCTACTCATGCTCTGTCTCTCTCTGTCATTCAAAAATAAATAAACATTAAAAAAAAAAAGTCCATCATTTATCCTGTGCAGGTGCAGAGGGCTCATCTGGGAATCGTTACCTCGAAGGCATGGACTAGTCACCGATAATCTCTAGCAGCACAGAACCCACCGCACTGTTAAAAAGACTACAAAAACGTCTTACATGCCAAGCTGCTTGGCATCATCCGCCATGGCCTTCTTCTCATGGGGAGGGACTTCAGACTCCTGGAGAATAGAGTATACACCAAGCTGGTTCTTCTTTCACCTCATTCCATCCCAAATTGGCCATTGCAGGTTTTTTTTTCAGGTACCTATAACACATAAATCTATACATCCTAATACACTGTGGTGTCTCACATGGGGCTGAGTTATTCTCAGGTGAATTTGAGGAATCTATAAGAAAACCATTAGGCAGCCATGATCAAGCCTCATTAATCACAAAACAATCATCCAGCTAAATGAGAACTTGAAGACCATCAGGGTAACCCGAAACAGAAAGTTCCGGAAAATAATAATGATGGAAATAAAATAACAACGCTATGTATAATGAAGTAGCAGTGATAATTATTGTTATTCTACAAAAGCCTCTAATAAGTTTCTCGTCTCTCATTGTGTCATTTCACGCTCAATATGAAAATCCAGCGCTCTGGGCCTTTTGATGAGAAAATGTTCCATTGTTTCAATCAAGACCACGTGAAAATTTATGAGGTCAACTGAAATGAATTTCAGACGTTCCTTCCCCTTTCTCCATCTTGTCTTGGCTCATTTCCATCGCAAACATGCGCGTTTGCCAAGAACCCCCATACCCTCAGCAGCTTTCTTCTGGGGTCAGTCCGCCTTTCCTGGATCCCTTGACCGTTCGTGTGATGCAGAATGGTCATCGTTCCTGCATCATCATTCCTGGTCATCGTTGTGTTCTGGCCCAGGCATCGGCTGCAGCAGGGTCACCTGGTGTCCTTATCACAGCACAGTGGAAAGCGTAGTCAGCCCCGAGAGGGCACAGAGGAGGCTGGCTGTTGTGTGAGCTGGAGGGTGGGGGAGATGGCTTAGGCTTAGTGTTCACCTCCTTCCCGTTGTTTTTGAGTTTCTGCAGGTGCTCCCATACGTATCTTCAAAGTTGCTATATGTTATTTGACTTTTGACTCACGTATAAATCCTTTGAAGGGGAGCCCCGATAAATACATACATATACATATATATGTATGTGTATATGTGTGTGTGTATACACAGGCGTGTATACAACCACACGTATGTATTATATGCGTACGTGTGTATGGGCATACGTTATTCTATGCCTATGACGACTCCCGTTAAAGATATTTCTTACGGTAATCTATGGCATTAAACCCTTTTCTAAATGCATAGACTTTCACAAGATAATCATGTTCAGTGAGCATTTGCTGTAACAAGTGTATCAACAGGCTGTTTGCAGGTAGTGACCTCTTTTCTCTACGCTTCAGCGCCCGGCAGAATTTTCCTGATCGTGGGCAAATGAGACGGCTTCTCCGGGACTCAGTTTTGTCATCTGAGAGAGGAGGACGTCCATCCGGGTGCTCAGTTAGATGCCTCACGGCTCTAACACTGTGATTCTATCACGTTCCGCGGTCCGTCCTGTGCAGCGGCCCCCGACACCTGGCATCCAGAACGCCTCACCCTCCTCAGGGGAAGCTTACACGGCCAGCGCTTCATCTCAACTAAGTCTGGAAGGGAGGATTTCTCAGTGTTTGCCTCTTAATGTTACTAATTCTTGTAAATTTACTGCTTAGGGGACGTGAATTTGCAGCTGTCAGTGTCTTTCATTGACATCACTCGAAAGTCCTCATAATGATCGGTGGTTGGTCCGCAATTAAGTTTGAGGGGAAAAAAAAAAAAAACCTCTGGAAATAATCACTTTCTGCTGAATATTTGGGCTAATTTGGCCCGTCTTGTATCGTTTTTTTTCTTCTAAATTAACTAAGAATAAGAAAAATATGCAATTTTATCTTTATCTATGTTTTCTCTGATGCTCTGCTTTTTTAAACATATTTTCTGACCTCTGTCATTTTCCCTCCGTGCAAAGAAGTTCTGCTGGAAATGAATTCCCTCGGTTCCTACGTGTCTGAGAAAGCCTTTATTTCTCCTTCATCATTGAAGGGTAAGTTTTCTGGATTCAGAATTCCAGGTTAGTAGGTGTTTCCTTCCAACGCTCTCGGTATTTCGCTCCGCTCTCCTCCGCCCGCATGGTTTCTGGCGGGAACCTGCCGAGATCGTCCCTGTCCGTCTACAGGCACAGCATTTTTTCCCTCTGGCATTTTTCAAGGTCTTCTCATTTGAATGTGGTATGCCCAAGTGTCGGGGTTTTATTTTTCTGTTTTGGCATTTGTCCTCCGGGGTATCTCTGTGCTTCTGGATCTGCAGTTTGGTGTCTGTCATTGACTTTGGAAAGCCTGTGAACATGGAGTCGGTAAACAGTTGGGACAATTGCAGCTCGTGGGCTGTACAAGCCAGCAGCAGCACCCCCGGACCCTGTCTAGAAATTAATATTAATAGAGCTTAAAATACGCCCTTCATCACACTCACAACGTCCCTACTGAGGCAAGTCTATCTTAGGAAACTTCAAACATTTCTTCTGCGCGGTCCTTTCTTCCTTTCTGGTTTCTAATTACATGCATGCTACACCTTTTAAAATCATCCTCCAGTGCTTGGCTGTTATGCTGTGTTAAAGAAAAAGTTCGTTTTTACTCCCTTTTCCTCTTTGCCTTTCAGTTTGGGAAGTTTCTATCGACCAATTCTGAAGCTCACTGCGTTTTTTCTTGGCTGTGTCTGGCCTACGGGTGAACCCGTGGAAGACGTTCATGACGTCCATTGCTCCGTCTTGATTCTTTCGTAGAATTTCGATTTCTCTGTTTACATAACCCACATGTTCTTGTTTGTTGCTTACTTTCTCCTTTAGAGCCCTTAACATAGCAATCATAGTGGGGCCCCTGGGTGGCCGAGTCGGTTAAGCGTTGGACTTCGGCTTATCTTGCGGTCTGTGAGTTCGAGCCCCGCATCGGGCCCTGGGCTGACAGCTCGGAGCCTGGAGCCTGCTTTGGATTCTGTGTCTCCTGCCCTCTCTGTCCCTCCCCTGCTCGCACTCTCTCTCTCTAAAAAATACACACACATTAGAAAGAATTAAAAAAAAAAAAACCAACATATTAATTGTAGATGTTTTACAGTTCCCGTCTGAAAATCCCCATGTCTCTGCTGGATTTGAGTCTGGCCCTGAGGATCGTCTCTTCAGATTATGCTCCTTCCTTTTAGTGCCTTGTAGTTTTTTTGTCGAGAGCTGGACGTGATGTACTGGCCGTGGGGATGGAGGTAAATAGGCCTATGGGGCGAGGTCTTCGGCTCCTCTGCTCTCATGTTTGCTGTGGCCGTCAGTGCAGAGCCATCAGCTGCGTCGGACCCTGGTTTCCTCTGCTCTCTGACTCTCGGCCTCCCCAAGCCCTCCTCATGCAGGGAGCCCTCCAGGTGGCCCTGCAGCCAGAACTCGCTGGTCCCACGTTGGGGCGTTGCTGCTGTGGAGGTGGGGAGGGTGGGGGTGGTCTGTGGTGTGTATTGGGCCTGTGTCCTGGGCTGTGACCGTCATCAGTGGCGCTCAGTGCCCCCCGCCCCTTTAGGAGGGGCTGGGGTGTCCTTCCCCTGGAGACAGGAGGCTCTGGTAAGGTCTCTCTGCCTGGAAAATGCACCTTTGTCAGGAGGATGCTCTGAGTCTATTTTAACAAACTTTTTTTTTTTTTTTAATTAAAACAACTTTGGAGAGCAGTTTTATGTTCACAACACAATTGAGGGGAAGGTGCAGAGGTTTTCCATTTACTCTCTGCCCCCCCAACATGCACAGCCTCCCCCGTAATCAGCACCCCCGGGGGCCCCCAAACCCCCCTTCCTCTATCACCATCACCCCGTGTCCACGGCTTACACGAGGGCCGCTCTGGGCGACCTGCGTTCCGTGGGTTTGGACGAATGCCTAACGAGGTGCATCCACTGTCATGGCATCGTGACAATCGCCCTGAATTCCTCTGTGCTCTGCCTAGTTACCCCTCCCCCTAACCCACCCCCTGACACCCACCCATCTTTTCATTGTCGCCACGGTTCTGCCTCTCCCCAGATGTCATGTAGTCGGAACCCACGGCACACAGCCTTTTGAGACTGGCCTCTTTCACTCAGTCACATGTGCTGAAGGTTCCTCGGTGTCTTTTTGGCTGCCTCCTGGTTTTGTCATCTGACCGCTGGTGGTTCTGGGAGCCCAGGACTCGAGAGCGCCTGCTGCTGCCCACGGACGAGGTGCAGGGCTGGTGTGACTGGGCTCCCGCGGGGGGTGGGACTGGTGATGGGGCGGCTGAGGCGGCCGCGGTTACGTGCACATTTCGATAGCACAGCTTCACCACCCTCTCTCTCTCTCTCTCTCTCTCTCTGCGTGTTCTACCAGATTGGATATTTTTAAGCTCTAAGTCTGTGCTGGTGCAGAAAGCCATGTGCTCGGCTTATTATGCTGTTTGGGGTTTGGATATTACTCATGCGTAAAAGCCAGGAGTTCACGGTGAATTAGTCATGCTGTTTTAGCCTTTGCCTTTACTATGACTCAGAAGCGGACAAAAATACGCAGTGTCCATGGGAACAGGGTAGCCCTGCTTCTTTCTCCCTTTTGCCCCTTTTCTATTTCTTGCTTTGTAGCCCGTGTCGCAAGGAATCGGCTAGAAAGTTTATGGGCGAAAAGCAGAGCGTCTCAACCACGGCATTTTGTTTTGGATGTTTGGGGCTGGAGAATTCTTGTTGGGCAGGGGGCTGTCGGTGCACTGAAGGGTGGTTACCCTCCTACCCCCCCCCACCCCCGCCCGACAACAGCCGTCCTCTGGGAGGACAGACCCACCCCCAGGGAGAACCACCTGGGTTCTAAGTGATCTAAGTGATCTTCCCGGCTGCCTGAAGAGAAAAACATACTCACCATCTCTGCCCAACCGGGTGTTTCCTAAGCCCCCAAACAAGGTGCACAGAGGCCTGTAACGCACACCTACTGTGTGTTACTCGGCGGCAGACTGCGTTTCTTCCCTGTTTGCCTCTCCTGGGACCTGTTTCCTGCCTCTGGGAAGCGAGAAGGGGAGGGCCAGTGAGTGTCCTGGGAGTTGGGGGGACCAGCGTCCCGCCGGGGACCAATCCCCCTGCAAACACCAGGCCTTTCTTGCTGCCTGCAGACGCTCTGACAGTCTGGCTGTGCCCGTGTCTTCTGGTTTGTCCCCCACCTTCCGTCTTCTTCATGTTGGGTGATTTGCAGGAACAGGTATCTCCAGTTTTGTTGAAGGTGCAGTTTGGGTTTATTTTCTCTCTCTCTCTCTTTTTTTTTTTTTAATGTTTATTCATTTTTTGATAGAGAGAGAGACAGAGCATGAGCAGGGGAGGGGCAGAGAGAGAGAATGGGGGAGACAGAATCCCAAGCAGGCTCCAGGCCCCTAACCGACAGCACAGAGCCCGACGCGGGGCTCGAACTCACGGATCATGAGATCATGACCTGAGTAGAAGCCAGATGCTCAACCGACTGAGCCACCCAGGAGCCCTTATTTTCTTGTTTTTATTACATTGGGCACATTTCTGCCAAAGGAAGCCTGGAGAGGCCTGATGGGATCAGCGAGGAGTGCGAGTGGGGGCAGGGACAGCAGCGCGTGGGGCAAGACCACCGCCCAGGGTGCCCGGCAGCCGGCTCAGCACCCACGTGGGCGCTTCCCAAGGAATTTCCTCTACTGCCGAAATGGAAATCTCTGTTTTTGAACTCATGAAACTTAATTTTTGCTTGCTTGTTCAAAAGGTGCCTTTCCCAAATGGAAATCATTTGTTGAAAGCCACACCTGTAAATACCGGTCCTGAATGGCATCTGTTCTGGGCACAGGATCACAAAGTCAGAGTTTCTTCTGTCTGGAAGGAATGGTTCAGGGGTTGCCGATGTGTTTTCCGTGTGCGCCTGCAGGGCCGATGGGCTCCAGGCCCCGGTGGGGGCAGTGCGCCCGGCACCAGAGGGAGGACCTCAGCGTGGGTGGGAGCCGCGGCTCAAAGCTTTGCCGGGAGGTACGTGGCTCTGCTCTCCGGCTTCTTAAAAGCTGGTCCTGGAACTGCTCCGTTCCTCTTGTCCCCTCCTGATCGGGGGACGGCCTTTGTGAACATCCTGCCTCGGAGAGTGTGACGTCCTTCTTCATCGGAGCAAAGGCAGACGTGGGGAGCAAGGCTGGCATTAAGCGGCTCTCGGTATGAAGCCGGGGCAGAAATCGGGGGCTCCACGGTCCCCCATCCCGAGTAAAAGTCAGAATTTTCTCAGCCTGTTGTCTGAGACCGGGGTCCAGCCTTGCTGGGCCTCCAGTGAGTCTGGACACACTTAACTGACTGTCGCCCCAGAAACGGGCGAGGGAGGGGGCGTCCCAGGTGGGGAGAGGCCTCGGGCAGGTGTGGCCGCAGAGCTGGTGCTAGCGAACCTTCCTCGCCAATGACGTGCTCCAGCTGGGGCTTCTCGGCAGAGGGGACACCGTGCCACAGAGCCTTTCCGTCTAGGAGCCTGGGACGCACCTGCTTTGGGAACGCACCTGGGCTGCAGACCAGCCGGCCCGCCCACTCCCTCTGCGGGCCGGCCAGCCTGGGTGACAGGGAGCTTTGAACACAGAAGCATTAGGCCACATCCTGACATTGGTGATGTCTTGGCTGCATTAACTGTGAGTGAATTTTAACCAGATTTTCCCACTGATGCTCGACCTGCCTCGTTTGGAAGGGGAGACAGACGGGTAACCTCTCGCTGCGTCACGTGCTGGGGATGGCAGCAAGCTCCCCGGCCGCTCACGGCCGTGGTGCCACGCTGGGTGGTGTTTCTCACGCCCGACGGGCCGGCCCTGACACGGTGTGGTGTGAGAGCCTGTCCTCGCCGAGACCCGCCACCACGCCTGCTGGAAACAAGCGGTCTGTGTCGAGTGCCTTTGGTAACAGGCAGACTTTTCCAGTCTAAGAACGACAGAAGCACTTTGTGCGCTGGGACTGGGGTTACGCTGCGGAAGCCAGGAGAGCGCCTGTGACCCGTCTGAAGATCTCAGGAAGTAGATTGATAGACAGGAAGACGCTGTCGGCATGAGAGCTGGTGATTTCATGATGATTTTCTGTCCCTCCTGGTTCAGAGAACTCAGGCGTGCTCACGCACAGCCCGGGGGGAGCCCTGTGTTGGCCTGCTCACGGCGGTCTCTGCTGCGGGAGGTCGTGCCTGGCATCTGGCAGGAGCGGTCGCACGGGTGACGGAAGGGACGTAACTCGCGTCTGCCGACCTGTGATGCGGGCACTGACTCTTCCCGCGGATACCTGGACGGACCAGGGCGTTCCCAGCACAGTACTCCCTCGCCAGGCTTCGCAGAGGCTCCGAGGGGCGCAGCGCTCCGTCCCCTCTCGGCCAGTGCTGGCCCGGCCCCGCCCGCTCTTTTTCCAGAGGACCGCTCTGTCCGGCGTTACCCTTCGGTGAGCCACTGTCATCTACAGCCCGGGGCGGGGGGTCCTGGGAGCCCGTGTCTACCTGTGTCCTCGAACCCACGCTTTTCCCCTGCTAATTAACGTTCTACAACATAGACAGATGAGTCTTATAGGCCCCCCGCCGTCCGAGCCCTCCAGCACGTTCCCGTCGGTGCTGGGGTGCGGAGCAACCCCCACAACACCCGCCACGCCTGCCTGGCCTGGCCACCCTCCTCCCACAGCCCTGCTCTGTCAGCCCCGCTCCCTCCTGCCCTGCACTGCCCCTTCCTGCCTCCCCCTCCCACCACTCTGCCCCCCTCCCTTCTCTCCGTGCCTCTGCTTGACCCCTGCACTCTGATATTAGACCCAACATCACTCCTCAGAGACAGTGTCCCCAGGCCTCCAGGCCCTCGGTCACATTCCCTTACCTCACCGTGCGCTTTTCAGAGGCCAGATCATAATTTGAAATTACAGATCGATTCTATCATCATTTGACGGGATCGCTCTCTCTCCCCCTGCATTCCACGGGCACGTCCATCGGGGCAGGGACCACCTCCTGTTCCCGCCATGACTACGGAGTTTCCGCCGTGGGTCAGCCACGTCCACCTTGTCCAGTAGGGAAGCCGCCGGCCACAGCTGGTTTTTTAAATCCAACAAAAATAAAATGAAATGAACAACTCAGTTCGCAGTCGCCCTGGGCGCATTTCAGGTGCCCACCACCCGTCAGCCCATTGCCACAGTGTTGGGTCCGGCAGAATTGCACGGTGCCGTGCCAGGTGGCGGCGGTCCGGACCCGACGAACGTCCGGTGAGCCGGAAAGTCCTGCCTCCGTGGCCTGGACTCTCTGACGGTCTCCTTGGTGGCAGGTCTGCTGGCCCTACCCAGAGCCGGCGCTCACCAAGTATGCGGGGAAGGAATGAACTAAGAGACGATGTTCCTGCAAGGTCAGGGCTAGGACGTTACCCAGCACGAACATAAACAGGGAATTCATCCTAATACGTCACGTGCCTGCCAAGAACCGCATGAGCATTCAGCAAGCCTATCTCAGTAACGATTTGCTATGGGCTCTATTTTCTGAGCTCGCTGGATAGAAAAATAAACAGCGAGGAACCGGAGACAGTTCGGTGGCCCCTCCAAGCTTCCTGATAGGCACAGAAGGTCTCTTGTGTCTTGTTTCTCTCTGAGTGAGGGTTCATCTTAAGCTTAAATAAATACTATCAACCCTTCTCTGAGGAAAAAGAAAGCTGAGAACGGAAAATGCGGGTAGAGAAAGTGAACGGTGGCCTTTGCTTGTGTGATGATGCTCTCTTTCTCCATTTTCGTCTTTGCAAATCTATTGTGTCTTTCAGGAAAAACGAGGCTGGCAGTCACCGTCCACGTCCTCCGGTGTTTTCTTTGCTTCTCGGACCTGAAGGAGTAGATCTGGGAGGTGGTCGCCTCTGACTTACCTGTAACCGGAGGGCACGATGAGCCGGTCACGTGGGGGGCTCTGGGTGGACCAGCTGGCGACCTACATGCTCCTGGTAGCCAGCAGCGTGGGGGGAGGATTCAGCGCTACCAGCAGGTGGCGCTCCTGTTCAACCTGCACGCGGTGCTCAGGAGCCACCAGAGTCCCCACCCGGCTCACCTGGCCCAACCCAGGGCTCCCCTGCGAGAGCGGGGTCAGCGTGAACTCCTGGAGGGTGCCCTGGGCTCTGAGTAGAAACATGCCACCCTTGTGGAAACATACTTCCGATAGTTGCACGAAAGTAAAATCCTGGCCTTCGTATGACGAGTGATTCTGGGCTGAGGCCTGGAAATTTCGGGTGTTGCATTAAGGGGAGCCCTGGGCCGGGTGGCAGCAGAGGACGGGGAAGCAGGGCGCCCATCAGCCCCTCCTGCCACCACCTTTTCTGCCCTGTTGAAGACCCAGGGGGCAGAGGGTCCTGGGGAGTGACCTGTGGGCTAGCAGTGGGGTCTCCCTCCCAGATGGCAGGGTTGACGCGCTGCCTGGTCTGGGGGCTTAGCACTCCTCCCTTCGCCACCCAACTGGAAGCCGGTGTGCTCTCTGTCTCACTGGGGACCCCCTCACTGGGCAGCAGCCCGTCTCCGCCCCACGCCTGTGTAACGCCGTGGCCCGTGGTGCTCTCTGTCCGGGCTGCATGACTCCTGACATCAGTGCAAACAGCCCTCAGCTTGCCCACCAGCCTTGCCTGTGGCTGGGTCACTCGCCAGTCTCTGCCTGCGGCCGGTGGGACTTCGCGTGGGGCGTCGTTGCCCCTCGCACTTCAACCCGCATAGGTGTACGTCACAAATAACACGCGCAGGGGCTCATGTGGGTAATCGTGAGCAACACTGCACACTTGCCTGACTCTGTTACACGATCTAAGGAGTGGAAGACGGTTGTTGGGTGTGATGAGGAAGTTTACACGTCAACTCGGCTGGCTGGGCCACAGGGGCCAGACGTCTGGTTAAACGTGATTTCTGGGTGCGTCTGTGGGGGTGTTTCTGGAAGGGATGGGCATGTGAGAGAGTTCAGGGGGGTGAAGCAGACGGCCCTCCCCCGTGTGGGCGGGAGGCGTCCAGTCTACCCAACCCCAAAGGACGGAAAGGCAGAGAAGGCAGAGCTAGCTAGAGGGGCTGTGGGTGTCCTGCCCTCCGTCTCCCACTCTCAGGACGCAAGCAACGGCTGGCCTTCTTGGGCGTCCAGCTTGCAGGCGGCTGATGGCCGATCTCAGCCTTGGGAATAGATAGTGCGGGCCATCCCTCACAATAAATGTCTCTATACACACACACACACACACACACACACACACACACACACACCCCTCTCTTGGTTGTTTCCCTGGGAACCCTAACACAATGGTTTAAGGAAAAAAAAAAGATTTCCCCCTGGAGTCAAGGATCCTTCATGAAAGGTGGGTCATCCAGTCTGCAGGTTGAAGTGCACGATGGCCACTTGCTTTGCCAGAGCTGTTCCTTTGTGTTTTTTGTTGAAGACTCCATATTAAAACTGTGGAGGAGAGATCAATGTCCTGCACAACATGCCCAGATACAGGCTCAAAGGGATGAAAGTTAGAAACTTCCAATGGAAAATTGCTTTGAAACATATCATAAAAATCTGCTTAACATTAGGCCAGGGGAATGCTGTGTATTACAAACTAATTTTGCAAATGACATTTCAAGGATATCATTTTAACCTAGTTTAAGTGCATTCCATTGTGATTCTCTACATACTGCTTGTGAATAAAAATCCAATTACTGTAGCTAGGCAAATTAAAATTTTTTCTGAATGCAGTAATCTTTTCTTCCTTCCTTCCTGAGCTTGCCAAAGAATATTGCTTGATCTTATAGAAGGCAAAGGCCCATGTAGGCAATCATTTTGGAGGGTCTGAAATGACTTTCCTGTTCTTGTGAATTTCGCTGAACTGTGTCTTGATGGGTAAAGGCACTCCCTCTTGTAACAGCTACAGATCGGAGTTGACGATGGAGAGGTCGGTGCTGCCCGGTCCATAACTGCTCCTTTGGATTAACTTTGTTGCCATCAAGTGGTGACAAAAAGTCACGCTTGATCAATCTGGACCATTTAGTTGAGCTGGACACCAGAAATTCGTTATACTCATTGTAAATTTCCAAGCCCTTCAATTATGTTTTTTTAAAGAAATTCATGTTGATTTCAAATTGAACTCTAACTGGGTATTATCTGTGTAGGAATCTACAAAGTTGCCTCTTCTTTCCACTGCATTTTATAGCTTATTGGCTTTGTCTGTTTTTTCCCTCAGGGACTATACTTTCCCCTGCTTCTGGCTGTTTGGTTCGACCCAGCTCATTAATCCCCTGGCTAAGTATTTTTCTGTACTTGGATGACATTTTCCCTGTTCTCCAGTGTTTGTTTTTATTCAAGTTCTTGGTACATTTTTCTGCGGGGAGAAGGGGGGGGGCTCTGAGAAAACTTGCCAAAATCTCAAGTAGAATTTAGGTCAAGGACGAAGGGTTGTTCTGTATTGTTCTGTCTTCAAAGAACAATGCTGCTGCCTGCCTTTCTCTCCTCACGTGTGACTTACCTTCCAAAGATTGAATTATCTGCCTTTGAATTATTTTCCGATTAATTGGAAGATAGGTATTATTAAGGCAATAGAAAATCAGATGAAATTTTAAAAGATTTAAAAAAGGAGTGATTGCCATTGCCTATCTGAATACTTAAAGTATCATGAAGGAAGCACAGTCCTGGTGGAGAAAAGTCTGGAAGGTGAAAGTAGCCAGATTCACTGTCCTGTGAGTGTCGTCCCAGCCATTCTGGGCACTTGTGGACACCTCCCACTCATACAGAAAGATACAATAATTTCTGCTGCTTCCTTAAGAAAAACAAAACAAAACAACGAAGGCATCGTATTATGTATTCTCTTCTGCAACTTGGTTTCTTCACAGATTTCTTGGAAAACTTTGCAAGCTGTTATTATAACTCTAGTCTGTTGTAATTAAAAATATTTGGTTAATGGGGCACCTGGGTGGCTCAGTTGGTTAAGCGTCTGACTTCAGCTCAGGTCATGATCCTGCGGTCTGTGAGTTCGAGCCCCGCGTCGGGCTCTGTGCAGACAGCTCAGAGCCTAGAGCCTATTTCAGATTCTGTGTCTCCCTCTCTCTCTGCCCCTCCCCTGCTCAAGCTCTGTCTCTCTCTCTGTCTCAGAAATAAATAAACGTTAAAAAATTAAAAAAAAATATTTGGTTAAAATAAATATGTATTCACTCATTAACAAATGAAATAGTATAAAAGGGCTGAAGAAAAGAACTCTCCTATTAACCTGCTGTTATCCAGAGACCATAGCTTAGAACTGGTTCTGTTTTCAGTTCTGTTGCAAGGTGCTCTCCTAACTTGAGAGGACACATTTATACCTATTTTTTTATTTGCCACACCAGACGGTATCTATTAACTCCCTGATATGAAAGACAGATACCTGGCCTACTTACAGTCTTTGTATCCCAGTATCTGATTATATGTCCTCGTTATTAAGATATTAACATACTTCAAAATATATTTAAAACATTTAAACACCAATATTTCCTATCAAACCATTGAAAAAGCAGCAATTCTGTGGAGGTATAACTGACATGCCTTAAAATATATCCATTTAAAGATTACAGTTCAGTAGTTTCTTGACAGAATTGTGCAACCATCCCTCCTTTTCAGTTCGAGAACATTTTCATCACCCCAGGAGGAAATGCTGCCCCCCTCCCCTGCCCCTGACAGCCATTAATCTGCTTTCTGTCTTGATGGATTCGCCTAAACACTTGGCATGAATGGGATCACACAGTACGTGGTCTTTTGTGATTGGTCTCTTTCACAGGATAATGTTTTCAAGGTTCTTCCATATCATGTGATGAATCAGTACTTGGTTCTTTTATGGCCGGGTAATATTCCATGTTGTTTATCCATTAATCAGTTGACACTTTTTTTTTCTATTGCAGGTGTTTTGAATAAGGCTGGCATGAATATCCATGCACAGGTGTATTTGTGGCCATGATTTTTCAATTCTTTGGGTATCTACCTAGAAGCAGAATTGCTAGCTTATGTGAACACTCGCCACGTAACTTTTTGAGCTAATTGGCTCTTTCTATATTTCCTTTGGGGAAGTATCTATTTAGACCCTTTGCCTACTTTTTAACTGAGCTGTCTTTTCACTGTTAAGCTGTAAGAGTTCTTCATACAACCTGGACGCACGGCCTTGAGCAGATACACCATTTGCAAACACTTCCCCCCACCTTGTCCTGGGAGGGCGGCTGTCTAACGGTCGTCTTTTAGCTTCCTTGGTGTTGTCTTTTAAAGCACCAAAGCGTTCCATTTTGAAGAAGTCTAATTTAGCCGTTTTCTCTTTGGTTGTTTGTGATTTTGGCATCACATCTAAGAAACTACTGACTAATACAAGGTGACAAGGATTTATGCCTGAGTTTTCTTCAGCGAAAACTCCTATTGTTAGGTCTTTGCTCCTCTTGGCGTTAATCATTGGATATGGTGTGAGGTAAGGGTCCAGATTCATCCTTTTGTAGGCGTCACAGCGCTGTCTTGGCTCCATTATTGCAGTCAATGGACCATGCCTGTGAGGGTTTATGTCTAAGCTCTCAATTCGATTCCACTGTTGTACGGGGCTATTCTGCTGTTTTCACTTAGCAATATATATTGAAGATGTTAATATATCAGGACATAAAAAGCTTCTTCATTCTTTTTTGTTGCCGTGGGGCATGACTTATGACTTGAACTTTACTAATATATGTGATTTTAACTTGACCCATTTCTCATCGATAATAAAGTGTTTACAGTCTTGTTGCTAGAATGATTATACGTACAGCTTTTTAACTGTGTATATGTGTCCACATATCTGTAAGACAAAATTATCATAAGTAAAATTGCTTATCCAACTACGTTAACAAAATGGGTGCTGTGGAGTTTTCTAGGGAGCTGGTGTGGACCCCTAGGCCATTATGTGAATTTGTCTCTAAACTAGCAGATGGATACTTTTTTCTTTACTCAGCCTCAGACAAAGCGAGATCTTTTCAGAAAGGAAAAATGATTTTCTTCTGTCTTTGCTCACTTTTTGCAGCGGAGGCAGGCTGTGTGGATAGTGATCTGTCCAATTCCAAGTTTACATTTGATTTTTCACATCGGGCTTCTCTTATAGACTGAAATACGTTCTTTTCTAGTAACATAATTTGCTCCCATGGCCCATAAGCGAACGACTAGAGTGCCAGACAGATTAAAACTCCCAGATTCTCCTCTAGGGTTTGTCTGTTCACGGTGGGTCTCCACCTTTGCCCACGCCTCGCACTTGACCATTACTGTCACCATCTCCCCCACCTGGTTCCAAGGTGCTGAGCATTTGACATATTTTCTTACTTATAACCATGTCCTCTGTACTATTCTCACCGCCAGATCACAGACGAGGAAACCAAAGGTCGGCGAGGCTCAATCTGTGTTGAAAACGTACGCAGGTAAAACGTCCGATTCCAGAACGCAGATATTTTATGGTGATTTCTAACGCCAGGGTGCACGGCTGCCCCTCACTCTGCCTTCCTCCCTGCCTCGGGGTGACCCCTGCCCGGCTCCCCCAGTGTTCTGCCTCCTCTTGTTCTTGCACAACCGTATGCACTTACCTTCCCTTTGCCCCTATTAAAGCACAAGCTATGACAGCTTTGCAAGTTGAATCAATTCCTCTTGAGAGAGATTAAACATTCAGAGCATCTCAAACGTATTTGCAGGAACATCTCAGTAAGATTCCTGAGTTCGTTTAGATAAGTCAGCTCTTTATGCAGCTTATAAATTCACTATGCCCTTGGTGCTGTTTTTCTTCTTCCTTATTATTTTCAGTTCACTGACTTTAAGCGCATGGTAGCAATTTGCTGTCAGAAAGCAAATGAAGTAAATTCTAAAAATTTTAGGGTCGTCTTAACTCCTGGTCAAATGTTGTAATGTTTTAAAGGGGTTACAGAAAGCTAAAAAAAATTTTCTTCTTAGGGATACCAATTGTAGGAATTCTGCAGTGATGTTTTTAAAAAGAAATAAAGCTATCAAAAAGAACAGTGTTGCCCAAGTCACTGCGCAGAACGGGACAATGTGCACATCCGTTAGAAGGACTTAAACGTTTAATAGACCTAAACCGGTAATTCTAAGTGCTAGCGAGGGTGTGGGGGAACTGGAACTTTCATCCATGGCTGGTGGGGAAGCAGAATGGTACAGCCACTGCGGAAGACAGGTGTGTAGTTTCTTAAAAACACGCAATCACCACCCCACCTGCAATACAACTCCTTGGCAATGATACCAATGAAAGCATATGTTTGCACAAAGACTGGCTTATCATGTCTACAGTAGCTTCATTCACAGTGGGCCCAAAGTGGATTATCCCAACTGTCCATCACCTGTGAGTAAAGAACCGTAGGTCATTTACTCAGTGGGCCATTGAGTAACTTCCAAAGGTGCACCAGCCGGAGGAATCTCGGAGCCCTGCTGCCTGGTGAAGGAAGCTGGACCCAGGGCTCCGAATCGTATGATCCCACATACCTGACATTTCGGAAAGATAAGTGTCCACACTCAGATTCAGATTGGTGCTTGCCAAGAGCTGCACGTGGCGGGAGCGATCGACCGTACTGGGTAGAAGGGAACGCTTTGGGGTGTCGGAAACAGGCCGCGTCTTAATTGTGGGGGTAGGTTCACAACTGCGTTTCTCTCTCAAAGCTCCCAGAACTGTACACGTATCAAGGGTGGATTTTGCTCTATGTAATTATTCCCGACAAACCTGATGTTAAAAAAATTGGAACGACTATGGAAAAGGGGCAGGGATGTATTTCTTGACTTCTCTTTTATATAAACTCGGCTATCTTTGCCTCAGCTCCTGGCCTTGCATACTAAGTGATGGCGGGGGGCCCCAGGACACCTGTTATTTTCTTTCCTCAAGCCAGTGGTTATTGACCTGACTCCATTTACATTTGTACAAGTCAGAGGAACCACTCACCGTGTTCCAGCCGCAGAGCCCACGCCGCAATAGCAATTTTAGCCGGTGGGCAATCTGGCACCTGGGGGACTGGTCTAGCGCCCAAGTCATGTTCCTCCAGGCAAGAGCAGTGCAGCCTTTCTTTCTGTGTGTCTTACAAAAGTGGTCCATTTTGTGTGAGCCAGGACGTGGGAGAGGTGGGAAGATTGCCCACGGAGCAGGGATGTTTCCAGGTGACCTGCCACAGCTCGGGAAGTGCCGGTAACTTCTCCGGGAAAAAGTGAGTAAGCACATAGACTCTATTCCTTCTCGTCAGGGATCGCGCTACTTTAGAAGTTTCAGAAAAAGTGCAAAATTCAGCGCAGAGCATGAAAATGTTATCTCCCCCCTTCTCTGATTCTGAGGAGTTTACCCAAGAAAAGAAGGCCAGAAAGGGGGAAATCCAGGTTTTCCAAATAAGCAACCGGTTTTTTGGAAGTTATTCATTCGAATTCAGTGTGGTGGTTCAAAGGTGGCCTTTCCATGGTCATTTATGGAAGGCTCAGTGGGGTCTCTGTGGGATATTGTTAGCATTCGGAGATCCTTCCTTCGCTTGAATTCCATTCATTCATTCATTCATTCATTCATTCGCATATACTTGACGAGCGTCACTTTGTTTGCCCCGGAAGTGCAGTGGGAAATAAGTTAGAAATGGTCCAATTTGTCAAAGATGGAACTATTTTCAGGCTATTTATTATGTGCTCACCTCAGAAGAGACAAAGCTGAGAATTCCTGCTCAGGGTCAGTGTTTCTGGAAACGGCCATGTGTGTGGAAGTTCTAATTAGGGGGCTCGGCAGAGAGACTGTCATGCGGGTTCGGCTGAGAAAGTCTAACCTCGCCGGGCAAATGGTGCCTTTGTAGCAGAGGAACTCGCGTCGGGGTCGCGTTCGGGTCCCATGTGTTTGGTGCTAGAAATGCTCTGCGGAAGGTACTTACAACTCAACATTAATCACATCAGGCACTTTGACCTACCCCAGTGCGACAGTGGAAATTCTGTCTTAAAAACGTGACATTTGGCGAAGTCCTCGGTCCTGGAGTCACAATTAGGAGGTCAGTGCTCCTTCTCTAGAATCTTTTGCAGTGGTTGGATTTAACAAACCAGTCCAATTCTGGCAGCTGGGTCCAGGCAGAGTAAAGTAGAAAGAGGGGACAAGAGAGGCACGTCCTAGAAGAGAAAGGAGATTCATAGTCCATCGGGTCAGTGAGGACCCGGACAGTAGCACCAATGTGGCTGGCCCCACCGCCCCCCTGCTCAATCAAGACTCCGGGGGCACCCGGGATGGCCAGGGGTGTGTCTACTGACCCTCCAGCGGGGTCTTCTCAGGTTGGAGAAACTCTCTCTGTGTTTTGCAATTTCACCTTCTTTGGTAAAACATACCCTCCATCGGCTGACAATTATATTCCAAAGACTTTTCAACCAAACGTCTTTGATGGTTTAACAGAGGACCGCAAGCTACTTGACACAAAGAGTCTGTGTTAATTAAATTTGAATGACACAGAGCAGGGCTGGAGGTTTTTAATAAGTAGAAGAATTGCAGAAAGGCCATTATTTATGAAAAATACATCCAAGACGACACTCGACCTTGTATTCGCCGGAGCTCACCGCTTCAGCTTTATTTTGCTGGAGTCATTCCCTGAAAGGAAGTGGTGATGTGTTGTCTAAACCAATGCATCACTTGTGAGTTAGGCTGGAGGGGCTGGTGGAGGCTTAGTTAGGTCAAGAAAAACATGATGCGGAGATATTTGGTGTGCTATATATACCTTACATTAGACGGTCTCTTAGATGATACTTGAAAACTTTATAAAGTAAATATTCTTTATAATTTTTTTGAACATTTATTCATTATTGAGAGATATTTCACAACCCCCCGAATTTATTAGTGTATAGAGTTTCAAACGTTTTAGCACCTTCACAGAGTTGTGCAACCAACACCACCATCTAACTTGAGAATATTTTCATCCTTCTTGAAAGAACCCTTTGCTCGTTGACAGTCGCTCTTTGCTGCTCCCAAGCCCCAGGCAGCCACTAATCCGCCTTCTGTCTTTATGATTTTCACGTCCTGGACATTTCATCTGACGTGGGATCACACAGTATGTGGCTCCTTGTGTCTGGCTTCTTCCACTTGGCATAATGCCTGCGAGGATCATGGATTTCATAGACGTACGAGAACTTCATCGTTTTTATGGCCGGATCATAGTCCACGGTATGGACAGACGACATTTTGTTTCCCCTTCATCTGTTGATGGGCACTGGGTCTTTCCGCTTTTTAGCTGTTATGAACTATACTATCATAAACATTTGGGTCCAGGTTGCATGTGGATGTAGGTTTTCATTTTAATGAGGGTACAGTGAGGAGCAGAATTCCTGGGTCATATGGAAACTCTTTGTTTGACCTTTTGGGGAACTGCTGGACTGTTGCCCAAAGCAGCCGCATCACCTTACGTTTCCACCAGCAACGCGTGAGGATTCAGATTCTTCTGCATCACTCTATGTCCTTTGGTTGCAGCCATCCTGGTGGGGGTGAAGTGGGGTCTCACTTGTGATCTACTCTCTCTGCTGGCAAATGATGTTGAGCCTCTACACGTACTTATTGGTCATTTTCACGTCTTCTTTGCAGACGTGTCTATACAGATCCTTTTCAGTATGAAGGGTTTTGATTCTTTTTCTTGCCTAATCGCCCTGGCTGGGACCTCAAGCACAATGGTGACAAGGAGCAGCGACAGTAGGGTTCCCTTGCTCCTGGTCTTAGGGGGGAAAGCTTTCAGTCTGTCAGCATCACCTACGACGTGAGCTGTGTCTTTATGAGGTTGAGGAGGTTCTCTTCCTTGTTCTTTGATTTTTTTTTTTCAATCGTGAAGGGAGGTTGAATTTTGTCAAATGCTTTTTCTGCACATTTTGCTGTCTGTGCACGAACTGAGAGCACACAGACGCACAGTGAAAGTTAGCAACAGGGTTTGAGAAAAGTGACGTGACTGGTCACCAAGCACCTGTGGTTTATGTCATGGTTTGTGGACTGAAGAACCAACAGCACTGCTTGCACTTCAGCCAATCACTCATGGTTAATATTCTGCTGTCATGGAGAGTTGAACTGTGTTGTCAGGGTTGAGGAAAGCAGATTACTCTCCATGAGGTGGGTGGGCCGCATCCAATCAGTTGAAGGTCTTACAGGCAAAGACTGAGGTTTCCTGGAGAAGAAGCAATTCTGTCTCGAGGCTGTCTCTGGATTGGACCTACAGCAGCAGCTCTCCCCGGGTCCCCAGCCAGCTGGCTTCTCCTGAAGATTCGGGACTTGCCAGCCCCACGAGCTCATGAGCCGATTCCTTAAAACCAAGCCCGTGTCTCTTTTCCACTCTCTTCCTCCACCTCCACCTCTGTGTCTTCCTTCTGTCTCTACATCTGTGTACACACGCATAGATACACATACACACACACGTATGTTTACATCCTGTGGTTCTATTTCTCTGGAGAACCCCGATTCATACCCTGGGGGTTGGCGGGTAGAACTGAAAAGTGGTACCTGAAACGCGGGCACATCAAACCATGCAGAGCGAGGACCTCCGTATCGTCTTTGGTTTTCCGTGGTTTCCCACATTGGGGAAGCGTTTCAGAGGCTTCCCCTTGACCTGCTCCCTAACAGCTCTGGCCCCACAGACGAAGGTGCTGGTGCAACCTTGTGCTTTCTGGGGGGGCCCAGAGGGCTGACGAGCGAAGTAAGAAACGAGATGGCACATGCATCACTGTGAGGTGCAGCGGTGCTCCCCATAGATGCTCAGGCGGGATGGGGTTCCCTGGTTGTACCGCTGAGCACAGGTATCCCAGTGAGGAGCACGGCTGGGGTGCAGCCCAGGGGCCTGACCGCGGGGAGTTTTACGAGCCGCTTCACTCCATGGGTTGCCGGGATAGCGACTTGTCACTTGCCGTGTCCCCACACGACTGCTAGTGCAGAGCCACGGGGGCGGTGGGGATCAGACGTCCCCACCCTCGGCTGCTATGACCACCGCAGTGACCTCCCGGACGGTGGGGGCGGCTGACCTTCCTGGCTGCCCAGGAGGGCATGGGCAGGGGAGACCCGAAGCCGGGCGTGTCCGGCTGAGAGTGGAGACCACGAGGAAGCCTGGCCGGGGACTCTGAGGCAGCCCCCCCCACCCCCACTCCCCATCCTGCGGTTGCAGACGGAGAGCTGAGGGTGAGCCCAGGCCCGGCTTGTAAACTGGGTTCTAATCTCCGCACAAATGCCCTACCTACAAATGCTCGTTTCTTGTGCTCAGGTAAAAACCGGAGTGTGTGGGGGGGGGGTTGCTGAGTCAGGAGGTGGAGACAAGGAGGCAGCCGGTGACCCCGAGCTCTTGGAACCTCCCACCGCCCCTGGCCTCCTCCCGCGTTGGGAGGCAGCACCCCTCCCACCTAAAGCGGCCACCTGCCGAGCTTTCCACTGTCTGTCCCTGGGGTGGGCTCCCTGCCTGGTCCTGATCCCCAGGACCCACCTCTCTGGTCCTTATTTCCTCTGGACGCACAAACACAAAGGCGATAGATAAGACTTGGCAAAGCGATGCCCCCGCCCCAGGGGACAGTGACTTCCCTGCCCGAGCGGGGCCTCGTCCGTCTTTGTCAACAGGAACCCGGGGCTGCAGAGAAGTGGCTTCCAGGGGGATCGGCCCCAAATGATAGAACGGGCTGAGCTCAGGCCTGATCACTGACCCGGGCCGTTCGTGGGCTTGGGGTTTACTTTGTTGGCTGGAGAGCTGGGCACGTGTGAACGGCTGGCTTGGCTAGTGACCCCACTGAGGCTCAGCGGGTCGGCCGCCAGCACGGAAGTCCGGAGCTCCCGGGATGCTGCCTGTCGTCGGCGGTTCCCTAGAATCACCTGAAGGCACCGTCAAACCGTATATTTCCCCAGGGTTTCCGACCCGTTAGTGAAGCGCGCGACCTGAGAACCTGCATCTCTAACCAGTTCTGGGCGGGGCTGAGGCTGCAGGCCCGGGGGAACCACACTTTGAGAACCGCCGCTCAGACGGCAGTGCGGGGGATTGGGGTGTGGGGGTGCCGCCTTGCGTCTCTCAGGTGCGGTCGGCTCCTAACCCCACTCCCGACGCGTGAGCAAGCAAACGGGCCCCGGGCGGCCTCCTGGAAGGGCCCCGCGTCTGCTGTCGTCGGCAGCCCACGGAAGACGCCGCCTGGGGTGCCCAGGCACGGGTGGGAGACATGGCATCTCAGGTTGCAGACGCCGCAGCGTCCCCCACATCCAACGGTGGGATCCAGAGTGTTGCGAGGTTCGAGCCTCAGGTGGTAAAGGCCAGTGATCACTGGACTCTCAGAAGACGAATACACGGGAAACTTATCACGATGTCACCTGCCACGCACAGGTGACAACCTCCAAGGTCTCTGGGCCGAAAGGTGACTCCTGTCAACACAGCAGGACACTTCGGAGACCAAGCAAGCGTGAGGACGTCAGGCCACGGAGAGGGCGACTGGGCAGGGCCACTTCCGGGACAGCGTGGCATCCGTTTTAGCAGCGAGCACACAGCTTCCAGTCTCTCCGGGGCCGCGCAAACGGCTTCGATGAGTTGACGGTATTTAACATGAGACACGTCAGTCGAAGGATCAGTTACCGCTCAGTCTATATTTATTCCTTATTTTCCATCTTTCTTCAGTTTCCTAATCCTTTTCTTCAGTGCCCACGAGTAAAAAAAAAGGGGTTTTTACAAGTTAAAAACCAAGGCTGACCCAGAAGAGACAGAAAAACCACTTTCGGGCGGTCACTCTGAGCGTTTTTCTCACGCGTGGGGTCGGAGGCACCGAAACTTCCCCGCGGTCAGGGGAACGTAGCGCAACAGGAGGTCAGTAGGTGGCCCGTCCCTCGTGGTTTCATTTCTACCGCTGGCAGGTCAGTCAAAGAAGCCCAATTTCTCCCACAAAATAAACTCCTCACCTCGGTAGCCTTACTACGATTTGAACAACCTTTCCTGATTATTTACGTAAATACTTTTGACAGATCAAGTTCTTTCTGTTCTGGACAGTGCTGTTAACCTTTTCGGAGTGCCCTCGCCACCGGGGAGCCAGGGGTTTGCATCTCCAGAGACTTCTTTGGAAAGAACTCAAGGGGGCGTTCGAGAACCACGCTCTGCAGCCAGCGGCCGGTCCTGTGGGCGTGTTTGCGTGTGCAACACAGGCCTCGGGGAAGATCCGTATCCCCTCTGCTGGCTTTCCCGCAGACGCTGCTGATGCAGGGTACCTGCGAGGTTTCAGACTGGTTTGTCAGACCAGACAAAAGTTCCCAAGTCACAAATGCTCTGGTAAAGAGCAAGGTTTCTATTTGCGTCTGAAAACATTTTTTAAAATCACTGAATAATTGCAAATTCCTTTTTTATCACTGACAAAACCTCCAACGCAGTCACTGAATTGACGAATCAAACAACGCCAAACGCATTGAGCACAAAGCGGAAGATGTCTCTGACCTTTTATTTTTTTAATTAAAAAAATTTTTTTAATGTTTATTCATTTTTGAAAGACAAGAGAGAGACAGAGCACAAGCAGGGGTGGGGCAGAGAGAGAGAGGGAGACACAGAATCGGAAACAGGCTCCAGGCTCAGAGCTGTCAGCACAGAGCCTGACGCGGGGCTCGAACTCATGAACCGCGAGATAGTGAACTGAGACGAAGTCGGCGCTCAACCGACCGAGCCCCCCAGGCGCCCCTGCCTCTGACCTTTTGATCCCTCCGGGGTCTGGTGGATTCTCCCGCATTTTGCTATTGACACACAAACAGAACTATGCACATACAGAAACATTTTATGTTTTCAAAAAGTGCGATCAGGCTGTGCAGATCGTCTCGTAGCTTTTTTCACCACTAAGTGTCTCGTGTTGTTCTTCCCTGTTAGCACAGACTTGGTATTTCTCGAGATGCCCCGCAGACAGTACGTATTTCAGTGGGTGCATGGAAGGCCCTGGAAGCAGATGTATCAGACTGCATTTATCCTGCACAACGTACACAGGCAGTGAGGTCATCTCCAGCTTTCTTACTATTACCAAACACAGCAGGGTGCACCTTTCATGTGAGTCCGCTGCCCGTGTTGATTTCTGTGGGAATGATTCCTGAAAGCGAGCAACCCACTTTCGATCTTTGCTGTCTCCAGGAGGACTCGTTTATTTCAGACGACGTTCTGGCCTTTTTACACTTTCCTCTTCCAGGTGAAGCTTAGAACCATTTTGTGAAGTTCTCCGTCACCCTCCTTCACCTGCAATGGAATTGTGATGGAAGGTGCATTGAGTTATGGATTGATTCGAGGGGCATCACTGCAGAGTATTTAATTGTTTTTGATATGAAATTTATTGTGAAACTGGTTTCCATACAACACCCAGTGCTCATCCCAACAGGTGTATTTAAAATCCCGGTTCTTCGTTGTTGTCTCTGGTCCGTTTGCACAGTGCGTCTGTATGATTTGCATATACAAAGCAATCTATCATATACCTGGATTAGTGCATAGGAAAATTACTGCTTTTCTGTGTTAATCTTATATTGACCTGCTTGATGGAACTCTGGGTTTAATAAACTGCTGTTTCCTCTAGATGTTTAGACAATCATCCCAGATGCAAAAAAAAAAAAAAAAAAAAAAAAAAAGTAACAGTTTTGTTGTCCTTTCCAGTATTTTTTAGCTATTTATTTATTTTCTTGCCATGTTTCATTAATGGCATGCCCCAGCAAGAGTATAAGGTTGTTTTAATTCCTTTTTTTTGTTCAGTACAAATATTTCCGAGAGTTTTGTTTTTCCCTTTATTCTGGAACAGTTCAGACAAAAGGAGAGTTCCTTGGCATTTGACAGACCCCATTTATGCCTTAGTGGCATACGGACTTAGATTGTTTCATTTTCTCCCCAGTATTATGGGTCTGTGCCCATTTATCCAATCTATTAAATTAACATAGAGTGGCATATGAAATTCTACTCAATCAAAGTCGGTCAAATAGTGCAGTGCAGAACTGGGGTTTGGGTCTAAATGGCTGGATTCCAGATTCCACTTTTTTAGCTTCCAGGGTCTCGCGGCCGGCTGTGTGGTGTGGAGATGATGTGCAGGCTAAGGTTAGGGTAGCTGTGTTATTAAAAAAGACAATGTTGGAGTGTGAACATCACATGGATTCTTTCCAAGAACTTTTTTCCTTGGGGCGCCTGGGTGGTTCAGTTGGTTAAGCCTCCCACTTTAGCACGGCTCATGATCTCACGGTTCGTGGGTTCGAGCCCCGCGTTGGGCTCTGTGCCGACAGCTTGGAGCTTGGAGCCTGCTTCGGATTCTGTGCCTCCCTCTCTCTCTGCCCCTCCCCTGCTCGTGCTCGGTCTCTCTCTGTCTCTCAAAAATCAATAAATGTTTAAAAAAGTTAAAAAAAAAAAAAAGGAAACTGAAACGTTTCCGTTATAAAAGAATTTTTATAAAAGAATTGCTTGAAATTATGCCAGCATAGAATTTTAATTTTCTCCGGTGAACTGGTGATTGCCTTTTTTCTTTCGCACTGACCAGAGAGACCTGGGCATCTAATGTCTATCCTCGTATATCCTCAAATGCGTCCAGGATCTTATAGACACTGTGTGTTGCACTGTGTCTTTTATTCCTGAACAGCATCCTGTTAGAACATCTTCAAGTCGTTTTATAAAAAAGTCAAGTTTCTGGATTATTCCATAGTCGCAAGTGCCTGTATCTTAGCCTCGCCTGCCGTTGCGAATTCTGCCGGGTGTGGGGCCGTTCGAACCAAATCGCGCAAACAGTGCCAGCTGCGGCCTTGTTCCTGCTCCCGGGCGGCCGATTTCTCTGCTCATCCCGAAATTCTCTGGGATGTCTCTGAAGACGAGCCTTTAAAAATCCATTTTATTGCCTCCGAGGGGACCCTGTCGACCTGAACAAGTGACGTCTTCTCCAGAGCCGCTGGACGAACCACTGCCACGATTTCTCGGCAGTCTCTTCACCTCTGTCGTTTCTTTCTGGGTCCGCGTTGGTCAGACACTGGGTGACAGATTCCGTCTTCGCTCACGTACTTTCCTTCTTAGTTTCCGTTCCTTGTTTCATTCTGGAATACCTCTCTATCCCGCTCTACTTTTAAAAAGTTATACCCTCTTGCGCTGTTGGTGGGAATGCAAACTGGTGCAGCCGCTCTGGAAAACAGTGCGGACGTTCCTCAAAAAATTAAAAAATAGACCTACCCTATGACCCAGCAACAGCACTGCCAGGAATCGACCCAACGGATACAGGAGTGCTGATGCATAGGGGCACTTGTACCCCAATGTTTATAGCAGCACTTTCAACAATAGCCAAATTATGGAAGGAGCCTAAATAGCCATCAACTGACGAATGGATAAAGAAATTGTGGTTTATATACACAATGGAGTACTACGTGGCAATGAAAAAGAATGAAATATGGCCCTTTGTAGCAACGTGGATGGAACTGGAGAGTGTGATGCTAAGGGAAATAAGCCATACAGAGAGGGACAGATACCATATGTTTTCACTCGTATGTGGATCCTGAGAAACTTGGCGGAAATCCATGGGGGAGGGGAAGGAAAGAAAAGAAAGAGGTTAGAGTGGGAGAGAGCCAAAGCATAAAAGACTCTTGAAAACTGAGAACAAACTGAGGGTTGATGGGGGGTGGGAGGGAGGGGGCGGGTGGGTGATAGGCATTGAGGAGGGCACCTGTTGGGATGGGCACTGGGTGTTGTATGGAAACCAATTTGACAATAATTTCATATATTAAAAAAAAAAGAAATCTCTTTCTTCTACCCAAAGTTAGTTAAAGGAAACATATTATATCTATAAAATTAAAAAAAGATGCTTCAATAATAATAAAAAAAGTTATAAAGCATAGCTTGATGTTGGAAAGCCTTTTTGTTCTCTGTTCCAGCTAACAGCGTACCCATTCATTTGTGAATCTCTCGGAATATGAATTAAAGTTCATTTTTTTCTATTTCTCGAGCTATCTCGTAGTTTCCCGACGTCAGTGGTTATGAATCTTTCTCTTCCAAGATACATATCTCTTCTCCCATGTCTGATGGTCTTTGAGGGCCGCTTGAACTGGAGTGATTCTTCCACATTGTTTCACTCTGACATTGTCGAGGAGTGCCGACATCTCGGTCACGTTATACGTGTTTTCTTTTTACTCAGACTCCAGCAAGTCGAGGCGTGCTCGGCCCGCGGACGTGAACGTGTTGGGCTCCTGTTCCCCGTCGCCGTGTGTGAGAACATCTCTTGGGTATGTCCCCCATAGCTGCCAGTCTGGTTCTGAACTTATCTGTGTTTTCCCCTCCGTGATTTATTGAGATGCACCTTTCTCAAACCCTAATTTCTGTGTCTCTCATACTCTGAGTACGTGAAGACTGAGATAATGACAAACCCCAGGCTGCTGGTCTACGAGCTCTTCCAGAGCCTGCTGCCCACCTGCTACCCTCCCTCTGAGGGCTCCCGCTGTCTCCTGGTCCAAAGTCTGGGATCGTCTGTATCTGAAAATACAAAAAATGGAGTTTGATGGGTGGAGGCGATGGCCAGCGAGGGTCCTTGCGGTAGAGGATTGCGCCACACGTAAGGAGCCGGGAGAACCTGTCGGAATTTCTAGACTGTGAGGCCCCCGCTTCTTTCTGTCAGGACTAATGGGCTGGGATTCATAAAGCCTGCCCATGCCACTTAATCTTTCAGGGAGTTAAACATTTCTGAGGGCATTTCATGGAATATTTAGGTTTACCTTTGTTTATTTTCATTTCTCTCAAGATTTTCATATTAATTTGATGGCCAGTCTTCATTTTTGGTGTGGTTCAAAGTTCTACATTGTGTAACAATTTGTGAGAGACTTAATGAGAGCCTGAAAATGAGCCTTGTATTCCTTAATGCTTTAGAAAATATTAGCTCTGTGCTAAAAGCACAGAATCGTGAATGTCAAGATTCATCCTGTGATTTATCCATCTGAGTTGTGACACTGGAGCTTGTTCTGGAACAGGGACACCTCTGTGGCTGCCATCAACCACTCCCTGTCAAAGTTCACGAAGGAGAAACAAAGGAGGCGGATTTAGGGGCAGATACGGGCACATTGAAGGGCGAGAAATTGAGACCACATGGAGTCATTATCTTCAGGACTCAAAATCCCTTGTAATTCCTGGGATTTGACTCTGATGGCAGAGTTTAATTTCTGATTTCTTAATAAGCCACTTCTATTTAACTTGAGAGGGTTATCTCAAATCTCAATATAGTAGTCTCCACGTAGGAAAGATGACAGCAAACTTTGATTTAAAAATGTTTTATTTATTATTGAGAGACAGAGAGGCACAGAGCGTGAGCAGGAGAAGGGTAGAGAGATGGGGAGACACGGAATCCGAAGCAGTCTCCAGGCTCCGAGCTGTCAGCACAGAGCCCGACGCAGGGCTCGAACTCACCAACCGTGAGATCATGACCCGAGCCAAAGTTGGACACTTAACCGACTGAGCCACCCAGGCGCCCCGACAGTAAACTTTTTAACGGTGATGGATTCTAGGTGTAATTTATGTATTAAAATCTACTGAAAATTTGTCTTTTTTCTAGTGATGTATACTCACAGGAGTACACTCCTATCATGGGATGCAGTAACCAGACACTGAATAATCTGAACACCGTTGTAACACCTTCTCAATGAAGTATCTGGAAACTTAAGGTTCATTATAGGTGTGGCCAGTGAAGGTCACTGGAATGTATCGCCCTTGAAGAAGATCGTACCTCTTTTCCTTCGTGCTATTTTTTGATCTGGCTCTAAGTATTTGGGGGGCAATTGATTACTTCCTGTGACTTGACCACTTTATGAAGAGCACCCATATTTTAATTGGTCAAATTCAATGCTGGATTCATGTTAGATTAGTCACTATTATGTTGTAGTCATTTAAAAAATTGCTTTGCTTGATGTAGCTTATAAAAATATTGGGGCGCCTGGGTGGCGCAGTCAGTTAAGCATCCGACTTCAGCGAGGTCACGATCTCGCGGTCCGGGAGTTCGAGCCCCGCGTCAGGCTCTGGGCTGATGGCTCAGAGCCTGGAGCCTGTTTCCGATTCTGTGTCTCCCTCTCTCTCTGCCCCTCCCCCGTTCATGCTCTGTCTCTCTCTGTCCCAAAAATAAGTAAAAAACGTTGAAAAAAAATTAAAAAAAAAAAAAAAAAAAGAAAAAAAAATATTAAGGTGGGGCACCTGGGTGGCTCAGTCTGTTGAGTGTCCAACTTTGGCTCAGGTCACGATCTCGAGGTTCGTGAGTTCAAGCCCCACGTCGGGCTCTGTGCTGACAGCTCAGAGCGTGGAGTCTGCTTCGGATTCTGTGTCTCCCTCTCTCTCTGCCCCTCCCTCTCTTGTGCTCTTTCTCTCTCTCTCTCTCTCAAAAATAAACATTAAAAAAAATTAAAAAAAAATTAAGGCAACTCAGTGAAACTTCAGGCCATGTGTTCAGACTATGGATAGACTTAAATTTATGTATGGTGAAACGACCTCTACTTATTAGAAAATCTTAGAAGCATATCGTTCCTGACATCAAGCAGCAGCCTGACGGCCAGAACCATCGCACCTGCACCCTTGTGGACGTAAACAGCTCAGAGCGTGCGGGTCCCAGGCAGAGTCCCTGGTCTGTGGCTCCAGCCTGCCCTTCCCCTGGGCTTGTCCGTTTCAGCAAATGGCACCTCGGTACTCTGTGTCTCCCAGGCTCCACGTCCACCCCATGTCTCCTGACTCATCAGGAGGTCCCGTGGCGCTGACCGTGAAACCCCCAGACAGCTTCCCGGCACCAGCGTGAGAACCAGGGTCCTCCAGCCGGCCCTTCTGTTCTGAGCCCAGTGCCACGAATTTCTCCACCTCGCTCTGCACTGGTAATGACTCTCCTCCAGCCTGGACCTCCCGGGCCTTTTCCTGCTTCTCTTCCTCCGCATCTTCTAACCATCAATCCTGCTGTGCGCGTACTTGGAGTGATGTCCTACGAGGTGCTCGTCTGTTACCTTCTGGATCGTTAGCACTCGCGATGCACCCGCAGTGACATGAGCGCTGGAGGCACGCTCCAGGGATGTGCGGTCAGGAAACGCTCCGTCTGGGGCTGCTTCCGTCTTGTGAATAAGGCTCCTGATCTCCTCTTGCATCTGTGCTTGCTGAGGTCTCGCCGTGTCTCAGACCCTAAACCCACTGGGCACCTGCCGGCGAACAAGGTCCAGCAGAGAGATCCAGGGCAAGGGGGGGTGGGGCAGGGACCAAAGGCCGAGTGGTTGGCAGGGCCGGGCTTGTGGCTGGGGTCTGAGGACTGTGCAGGGAGGCATGGCCCTGTTCCCGGTGCGCCGGGAGCCCAGGGCAGCCTCTGGTTTACATCTGATAGTGGGCACTCTGGCTGCCACGAGGAGCACGGCCTCCAGGAAAAAGCCTGGAGCGGGGAGGCCAGACTGGGGGCTGCCGGAGGGTCCGGGTGAGAGAGGACAGTGTCTTAGCTGGCGGGGCTGCCAACGAGGGCAGTCTGAGGCTTGGCATGTGTATGCAGGCGTGTGGGCACGGCTGCGAATAATTACGAGTGCTGACCTAGTTCACACTGCAGACATTGCTGTATAGGATGCTCCCTTGTGGGTTTTTTCCCCCTACGTTACTGGCTGCAAATTAGAAATAGTGAGCCCTGTAATGTGGCCATTATTCCAGTTAAGTTTCTTTTCTGGTTTCCTGGGCGGAGCTGGGATCCAAGCCCAGTCCCTCTATGGCACCCCAGATCCACACCGTTTCCACCAAATAGCGTCTCTCATTCATACGACAACTGAAGTACGTCACCCACTTTTTGGAGCCTAACTGTTTATAAAATCATCGGCTCTGTGGCTTTACGGCAATGGCAGGCATACTTATTCTGATCCTATAGGGTTTCTAAAAGTCCCAAACTTTGGTACCTCAAATTCAACGTCAAAACTTACCAAACGATCGTCGTTGAAAATATGTGCAATCTTATGTCGGCCAGGCCTTAGCAAAGCTGTTGAAATGTTTTGAGACCTAAACATTTCTGGTACTTCATTCTTATTGAAACAAAATCTAGTTGAAAATCGCAAGGCTCTCGACACAGAAAGTCGGAGGGGTTTTAGAGGTGAGGACGTTTGGGAATTTGAACGGCTCGCCTAAGACCTGAGAACGCGCAGCATTCAGGGGCAGGATGGCAGGCCGGGCCCCCCCCCCCCCCCCCCAGCCACCTGCCTGCACCTGCTGCCTGCTCCGCTTTGTGAACTGAAACCTGGGCGCGCGGGGCAACAGAATCGTGCCGGCTTTGAGACTGGCTTTCGACCCACCTTGCAAATGCCTACCAGCGCCACATTCCCGCGGTGCCTTCAACATGGCACTTCTCCGTCAACACGAAATCCTGGGAAGCAGACCAGGATGCCACTGATGCAATCTGCCTGTGTCCCTTCCTTAGGAAATGCGATCGTGGCAAAACTGGACAACAGCAGTGTTTTCTTACATGAAACACGTTAAAATATTCAAGAAGGTTTTTGATAGTGATATATTCGCAACATGGTAATTGAAGTAAACTTACTTCTCATACACGTAAAAGCTGTTCTTTTTTTCAGATGCTGGAAATTTGGGGTATCATTTGGGAAAAGTGTTACTATTCTTGATCATTGTGCCAGACTCACAGCTCGTCTTTCTGAATGCCTGCGGCTGAATTTCAGGAGCCATTTGAGTAAATACTGGAAGTTTTTGCTGTTAAAGCCACATATAGAGAATGGATTGAGTGTCGGAGGTCTTGATTATGAGGTTTTCATTCCTGTAGCACGTTTATACTTTCCACTATGGAATTAAAGATACTAACTGTAATATTATATTAATTACTTTTAAAGATATCAATATGAAAGATATTAAAGAAAGAAACCGTGTTTTCAAAATTCTAAACAATTTTAAGTGATGCAATGTAAAACTTTAATAAAATCTATCCAGAAGATTTTTTCAAGTTTTTCTTATTTAGACTCTAAGGCAATATTTAAAGTTAAGAGCATGCATTCATTAATAAAATTAACAAGATTAAAAATGCAGAGAATTGCATTTTTGAATGGTTCGAAGAAGAGGTTAGAATTGAATAAATTTCTGTCTTGATTCAGTCCTGATTATTTTTACTCTTTTGCTCATGTACTACAGAGACAAGTCTGGGCACATCACTTCACTGAGATGATTGTACGTGACCAAATCAAAGTGAGAGGCACACAATGAAAACATTCCAGTTAAAATAGGTTACAAGAGAATACCATCTATCTGATTAAAAGCAAAGATTTCTATATCATTCATATATATTTATACTTCGTTAGTGGTTCTCTAGATACCTGATTGAAAATCTCCTTCCTTTTCATATGCACAAGAACCTACTAAGTTCTTCACATTTTTATTAAGCATTTTTGATATTTCAGCAATACTAAAAGTTTTCCTTAACTTATTAAAAAAATGGGCAGGTGCACCAACTCATTTTGACGTCTAACTTACTGAATATTTTCTAAGACACGAGGCAAATTTGGGTTTGGTGTCTTTTTAAAAAAATTTTTTTAACATTTTATTTCTTGTTGAGAGAGTGTGAGCAGGGGCAAAGAGAGAGAGAGAGAGAGAGAGGGAGGGAGAACCTGAAACAGGCTCCAGGCTCTGAGCTGTCAGCACAGAGCCCGACGCAGGGCTTGAACCCACGAACTGTGAGATCGTGACCTGAGCCAAAGTCTCGGACGCTTAACTGAGTGAGCCACCCAGGCGCCCCTGTCAGGCTGTGTTCTCAATGCTTTTGTGTTTTATTAGCTCACTCATTAGACGGGGCTGGTCTGACATGAGCAGGAGAGACCACCGTCATCATGGGAGCACAGAATAGAGTCGCAAGGGCCCTACCGAAGCAGAGCGGTGGCGGTCCCCCTGCCTGAACCACCTTCTTCCCTAGGATTCCATGACACCCCACCTGGTTCTCCACCCTTCCCATAAGCCTCTGTCCTTCCTCCGCTGGCTCCTCCCGCCTCACCTCCTTCCACGCCTTCCCCAGGCCGTCGCCTGCCCCCGGGATGACTCCTGGCACCATTTCCCTTCCTGTCTAGTGACTCACAGAACCACCTGCCCCAAGTCACTGGTGACCATAGCGCGTGACGCTGAACACGCCCGACGAGAACAGCTGATGACGTCCCTTCGGGTGTCTCCCCCTCGGGAACTGATGCCAGCCTCCAAATTCTTTAGGCCAGAAAACTTGGAAGCGTCCGCTCCCCCAATCGGACGGGTCCTCACCAACTTCATCGCTAGAGTCTGATGCCAAGCTGCTGCATGACTCACCGGGATGTGGGCACCTGCTCCCCGCAGCCCATCGTCTGGGAATACTGGCCTGAGCCATTAGAAGTGAGTCGGGTCCTATTACTCTGCTCCCGAGACATCGACCGAGGCTCCCAGAGTGGCGTCTGAGGCTCACCAGGGCCTCGGAGCCCCACGGGAGCCACCTGGAGCCCACCTCTTCCGCTTCGCCTCCCCTCACGTGCTCTCGCTTCTGTTCCCTTCCAGGACAGACGCTCCATCTGCCAGCCGCGGGCCAGGGTCACTCTTCCTGTCTTCCGCTTGACATGTTCTTTCCAGACCTTTGTATGGCTGCTGTTTTCTCCGTGTGCAGACTCAGCTTACCTGTCACCTCCACTGACAGGCTTTCCTGGTTTCCTACCTGAGACACGGTCCTCTCAACCCCCTCAGTGGCATCCGCGATCTCCGTCTACATACTTGCCCGCCTTCCCTTCTTCGAGTATGAACCCCTTCTGGGCAGCGGTTGTATCACCTTGAACGCTGTTGTTCCAGTAATTCGGACACAGGCAGATATACAGCAGGCGCCCAATAAATATTTCTTGCTTTGTTGACTGAGACCAAACCAGAGGGGCCTCGAACGCGATCCAACTTCCTCTCAGTACACGGCTGTGAGAAACTAAACAGCCCCTTAGTGAGATAACATCCTCCCCGTCATAAACAGCAGCAAGAGAGTGTCAACACTGGGAAGATTGAAATGGTGCCTCTAGCCTGGCATCATTATTCTTTAAAAATTCTTTTTATTTTTTAATTCTATTTTTTACACTTATTTATTTTTGAGAAACAGAGTGAGACAAAGCGTGAGCAGGGGAGGGGCAGAGAGAGAGGGAGACACAGCATCCGAAGCAGGCTCCGGGCTCCGAGCTGTCGGCACAGAGCCCGATGCGGGACTCGAACCCACGAATGGTGAGATCGTGACCTGAGCCGAAGTCGGACACTCAACCTACTGAGCCAACCAGGCACCCCCAAAATTCTTGAAATATCTATCATTTGTCCTGGATCCTGTGGATATATGGGCAAGAAACCAGTCTAAATATCACCAGCAGCAGACTAGAGTGGCCCAGTTAAATGAATTATGCTAAGTCATGTAATAAGTAACAGCACAGGCAAGAAAGAGGGAGGTAGGTCTCCATCTGTTGACGGAGGAAGATTTTCAAGGAACGTTCAGTGAAAGAGAAGCAAAATCCAGAGCCTTGTATGTGATGGCTTCCTTTCCATGCAAAAAAAAATATGTTTATACTATATATTTATATGTAAGGGACTCTAGGCGTATAATATTTTCCTCAGAGAATACTTGAGAACCCATTTCAATGATTGTTTCTGGGCATGGACTAAGGGGAAGGAGGCTTTTATACCCTTTTTTTGGGTTCTTTTTATATGTTGCCAATATTTTTTTAAGTTTATTTATTTTGAGAGAGGGGGGAAGAAAGGGAGAGAGTGAGAAGGGGGGGAGGTGCAGAGACAGAGGGAGAGAGAGAGAGAGAGAGAGAGAGAGAGAGAGAGAGAGAGAATCCCAAGCAGGCTCCGGGCTGTCAGCGTGGAGCCCGGTGCAGGGCTCAGATTCACGAACTGTCAGATCGTGACCCGAGCTGAAACCAAGAGTCTGACACTTCATCCACTGAGCCCCCAGGCGCCCTGTGTTGCCAGTATTTTGAGTGTATTTTATTTTGGTGGAGCGCATATCACATTTGCCCTTCCAGCCGTCTCGAGCACACTGTTCCTGGCGCGTGGCACACGGGCAGTGTACGTGGTCATCTCCACTTTCACTCCCAGAATAGCTTCAGTGCCCAGACTGAGCATCTGTCCCCCCAAACAATCCGCCTGTTTGTTGGGCGCTGGCTGAACCGTCTCTGATCTGCTTTCTGTCTCTAGGGATTCACCAGCATAAGTACCTCCCACTGAAGGTCCTTCATTGGAATGTGGGCGTGTGTTACTTTCTTTTCCCACCGAGTGTCCCAGGGGCTGTCAGGGCAAAAGGAAAGGGGCCACGCTCACTTCCTACTAGTGCTTTCCTGTTTTTTTTTTTTTTCTTTAGCGGTGTGGTTTTATAGGTTATAAATAATAGTTCGTTCCACTATTGAAAAAAAATTAAGTGAAATATTATTAGAGTTCACCTAGAAATCTAGAGTGAAACTCAGAATTGGAAGTAAAAACACGCCATTTTATAAACCATCAAAACAAAGGCTCATCTAGTTTTCATTTTGCAGGAATCTGTATACTTTTCTGTTTCAAATCATCCCCACCAATGTTCTTTTACACGACCTCGTGCAGATCAAGGTAACGGAACATCCCCGGGTCAGAGAACGCATCCATGTACATTTCGTTCAAAGTACAGGAAGATGCTCATCTCTGAATAATTCCCAGTGATGTTGTTCCTCTATTAGCCAGTAGACTGGCCACATCGTGGAGAGGGTTTATTATTGCATTAATACGCGATAATTGATTCAGTTGAACTTCATTGCAACGAGCTGATTAGGATAGAAGGTCAGGAAATGTGAGATGCTTATTTCACAGCTTGTGATGGAATTGGTAAACTACCTCAATAAATAAAAGGAGTAGAGATATTAAATTAGCAGAAAATAATAGAACTAGTTTAATTTTTGATGACATAATTGTCGGTGGCTCTAAGCACCATGTACAAAATTACCATACTTCTAAGTATCTGCCTAAATAAGCCATCGCAAGAAATGATTTCTAGTTTTCTTTTTTTTAAAGAAATTGTAAGCAAATATTCCGTTTTTTAAAAATGTTTATTTATTTTTTGAGAGACAGAGCATGAGCAGGGTAGGAGCCAAGAGAGAGGGAGACACAGAATCCGAAGCAGGCTCCAGGCTCTGAGCTGTCGGCACAGAGCCCGACGCGGGGCTCGAACTCGCGGACCGTGAGATCATGACCTGAGCCGAAGTCAGACGCTCGACCGACTGAGCCACCCAGGCGCCCCTCAATCCTCACTCTTCCTGGCCCGTGGAAAATGGTCACAGGATTGTCAATTATCTGTGTGTCTAAGTTCTCTCCTCTCTGTGACTGTGTCGCACCTCTCTCTCTCTTTCTCTTTCTCTCTCTCTGTGTCCCTCATTCTCCTTCTACACCTATGAATCAAGTCACTTTCTTGGTTTCTCATATCCTTCTCCCTTACATCTAAGTATTCCTCACAGTTTTGTCATTGATCATCATTTCTTGTCACCCTACACGCACAGCATGGTCTAACCTCTCCCAGAGGGTGTGAGGACTGATATTTCAATGGCACTATCAAATGCAGATTTGTTTACTGCTCGTGCAACATTCTGAGTCTGTGCTCCCGGAGGTCATCGGGGATCCAGGCACCTATTTCCATGGAGAAACGGGGCACGGTTCTGATGGGTTGATGGCTGAAGAAAACAGGATGTGCAGCTCACGTTAAAGTCTGAGAAGTCACACAGCGGGGAGAAGTTGGATGGCAACTCGAAGGGAGGCAGACTTAAGGTAGAGTTTCTTTTAGGGTGACTTGGTCTTAGCATATCTGGGGGCTGAGGAAACAGCCAAGTAGAGGTGGGGAGCTCTGAGACCACTTAGCACAACTGCGAGGTAGATACCTTCTAGAATGAAGGGTCTCCAGGATCCAAGGCACCAGGCTAGCTCTGGCGGGGGCTGGGGGGGAGGGGGTACATTCAATACCTCTTTCCCACAGAGGACACGAAATAAAAATTGGCTGGCGGGAGTGTGGCACAGGAGCCATCTGCCCCAGCCGGTAGATTTGCTGTGGCACGTTTCCAGAAAGCTTGTTGTTAGGACCTGAACTTTGCCCGAGCGTTAAATCATTTTTTGTATCCATTTTGCCCACTCTGCTCTTTGTCCCAGGGACAGCTCTCTGTAAAACCCGCTATTTGCAAACAGAGCCCAAGTCACAGAGCCCGACGCGGGGTTCGAACTCACAAGCCAAGAGATCATGACCTGAGCCGAAGTCCGACACTCAACCCTCGGAGCCACCCCGGTGCCCTGCGTTCGTTAGTGTTCCAGTGCTGATGTAAACGGTATTTTGTTTTATTTTTTTTTAGTTTAAAGTCTTAATCGTTCCCTTCCGATATAAAGGACAATGATGGACGTTTGTACATTTGCCTTGCGTTCTATGATCTGGCCAAACGCTCACTATCTCTGGAGATGTTCTGTGAATTCCTTGGGTGCGTGTGGGTTTTCTACACAGACAATCGTGTCATCTGTGAGTAAAGTCAGCTTTATTTTTGCTTTTCAATCTTCATATCTTTGTACATCACCGGAGAATTTTTCATCCGAGCCGTGGTACTTTTCAGGTCCACCCTGTCTCCGTGGCTCATTTGTATGCCTTCCCTCGCGCTATCGATATCTCTACCTGGGGAGACCTTGGCCTCCTTGTTTGCTCTCAGTCTTGGGTATAATTAAGAAGCTGATGTGAAGTCTTTTTCCAGTGAGTCCAATGTCTTGGCTGTTGAGGTTTCCATTAATTACTTTTTTCCTGCGAATAGACCACACTTTTTGTTTCTTTGCATGTCTTGTCATTATCTGCTGGAAACTGGACAGTTTGACTTCTATAATGAGGCGACTGGGGAAATAAGATTCTCCCCTCTCCAGGATTTGTTGTCACCGTTGGCTGTGCATCTTCTGACGTCATTGGTTTGTTGAATGGCCTCTGCAGCAGTTTAGTAAACCCCGTCTTCTCGGCTGCATCTGGCCACTGCCGTCTGTGTTTCCTTAACGGGCAGACAGCGGGTATTTGGGCCGCGACTTCCGCAACCACATGGCTGTCCCAGTCCTCACAGATGGGGTCTGTGCTGGACGGTCCTCCCCCGAGCAGCCGGGCTGGCCACCGCTCCGTGTCAGCCGTGCTTCGCTGTGGCACAGCCAGGGGCTAGAGCTCAGTGTCCCCTCAGTTCTTTTCTGAGCGCCACCCCCCCAGCCCTGGGCATGCGTGTGCCCTGATATTCATGGACACCTTCAAAGTCCTCGCTCCTCCCGTGGATCTGTTTTCCAGCATCTTCTGTCTCAGGGCGTTCAGTCTGCCTCTTGCTTGCGTTCAGTGTTATCCTTCGCCCCACATGGCAATGGCTAACACATTTGCCTTTCAATGCTCTCCATACACACTACCCGGGAACCCCCCTGTGCCATGGGGACCGCCAAGGCAGGGGAGGCCACGACAGCCCTGGAGCTGATGCCGAGGGAGCCAGAGACATGGCAAATGCAAAACCGCTGTCCTCCAGAGTAAGGCGTGGGCCGCTTCCTGTGGCACCGGCCACTTGCGGCGCCACCGTGGTCCTCAGGGCCAGTCCCCCGCTGGCTCCCCAGCTGGCTTCCTGGCTGCCTGGTTGGCAGCAGGGGCCGTAAAATACCACAGAGCTCTCTCGCCAAAACCTGGCGGCTTTCCATCTGGAGCCAACTCTGGTTGCTTTAGACCTTCGATTAGACTCCAGAGTTCCAAAAGAGTTGATTCTGACAGTTTTTTATCAGCTTATTGGTTACTTTTGTGGGTGAACGTGGTGTGGAGTTCCTGGCTCTGTCATTTGCCCCGAAATCGCGCCCGCCCCCCCCCCCCCCCCCCGCTTACGCTTCTCTCGGGTTTTTAATGATGTTTTTTCTCTACCTCCTCTTTCCTCCTTCCTCCTTTTTCTCATACGGCTGTTTTCTCATCCCTGTGTATTCTCAAGAAATTATGTCCCCCCTCCTCCCCCTCCCTCTCCTCCTTCTTTTCTCCCTCCCTCCCTCCCTCCCTCTGTCCCAGAAAAGCTGCATTTTAACACCGATCAAGGCCTCACACGAAAAGAGTAAAATTGCTGGTCGATACTGAACGGCACGCACGTTCTCAGAACCAGGAAACCTCTCTGGCTTGACAGGAAACTTGAGCCATGGCAGCTGCCGTCCTTTCTCGTGCGTGGCGCAGGCCGTGTTGTGCTGGGGTGTGGCTTTCCAGCCGCTGCTTCCCGCAAGTGTTAGCGACGGTGCAGACTCTTTCTGATTAATGCCAGAATTTATCTTGCGTGAGCAGCTGGGACCGATGAAACAGGAAATACCTGACGTGGTCGCGTTCGGCGATGACCTTGGCGAAAGTCTGATCTGAGGGTTACCTTGGTGAAGTTCAGTTTCTACGGACCCTGTACGCACAGTTCAAGGGCTTGCCGAGGACTCCACATACACTTGTTTTCCGGGTCATTGACGTCATCAGGTGGCATCTGGCCAGAATCTGTCTGATCTCAATTAGGGGTGTGTGTCTGGCTGTCCTACAATCTTAGGTAAACTTACGACTTTTTACATGCATGCAAGTTCTGGTTTCAGTCCCTCTCTTTGGAAGCAAGGATCTTCTATTTCGGTCATGACGTTGAACTTGTTTGCAGGTGTGTGTCCTCCGTGGGGAGACCCGTGCGTGGTGGTTCTGTCTTCCTCCGGCCGAGGCAGTGATCGCATAATGGTGCCCCCTCCCCCCCATCCCCACCCACCCCCCACCGCGTGGCGCCCCCTCATGGCGCCAGCATCCACACACCTGACTGACTGGCGAGCTCCATCTGGGGGGCAGCCGCTTCCAGCTGGAGCTTCGCGGCACCTGCTCCTGAGAATCTAGCCTGTTGCTAACTTCTGAGTGTTACCGCGTGCCAGGCACAAAGGGTTCTACACGCGTTGTCTCCTGTAACCGTGAAAAGAGACCTTTTTACAGGTTAACTAACCGAGGCCTAGAAAAACCCAGTCGGTTGCCCTGGGCCACACGGAAGGCAAGCCGGGATGCTTTCCAGTTCTGCTTAATGCAAAGTTGGTGCCCTTTCCTGCTGTGCTGCGTGCCGTCATCACGCTGACGTGCGGTGACGTTTCCCACCATCGCTCCTGGAGGCTCCTGCCGGGTGTGCACGCGATGGTAACGCTCACGGGTCCAAGCACGCGCGTGGCGGGGTGCGCGTGCGCGTTCAGGTTCCCTGGTGTTCCAAGAGGGTGGCACGCCCGTGGCTGTGATCTTTCTCTCCTGTCTCTCCCACCCTTAAACAGGGTGCGCACACCCCAAGAAAGAATGATAGCCCCACACCAGGGAAGGAACGCATCTGTGACAGATTGGTATCCTGTCTCGTGGGCGTCTCCCCGCAGACAACGTCCCCGCGAGAACAGCGCCGGCCTTCCAGGTGCCTCTCTTCGGTCACTCACCCTTGCCCGTCTCCGTCTTTCACGAGCAGAGGGGCCGTGGTGCTGGCCACGTTGTACAGCAGGCACTCTCCGCCGCCCGCCGTGGGGCGTCCTTCCACGTCCTTCCACGCAGACCTCCCGTCCCTGCCGTTCTTTCAATGACCGCTCCGGTCGGAATGCCCAGATTGGATAGACGTCAGCTCTGCGCGAGTTCACTGTGCAGTGAGGGACTGTCACCCCCGCAGTGAGGACAGTGGCCCTCAGTGCTCTCGGCCGGGTCTCAGACAGGGAACGTGGGGAGCCAGAGCCCCCAGAGCAAGCTGACTTTGGAGAGAGACGCACATCTTGCAGAAAGCTGTGATGTTTTCGTCGTATCGTATGGTGGCAGCAGAAGCTGGCCGGGGACAAGGTCAGTGGGGCACACACAAAGGGACCAGGGTACCTTGTGAGCAAGACTGGGGATCTGCCTGCAGTATGGGAGACGCTGGGTGCCAGGCACCGGAAGGAAGCAGCCCCCTGGGGTAAAGAGGTGGGAGGGACGCGCCTTCTGAGCCACTCGTGCCCTTCCACCCGCCATCAGCCCGCCATCAGCATCTGGGAGGGGGAAGGACAGCTACTGGGAGCCGGCAGGAAGCCAGGGTGGCTTTCAATCGTAACCACACCGTGGGACAATCACAATTCTCTCAGGGCTTTGTAACCTTTGTCGGGGGCAGGGGAGGAGCTGCTTCTTAATTTACCGGAAGCCCCGACCGGACAGACAGGCCTGAGTGGCAGAAGGTGCTGAGGATCAGAGTCTTGACTTTCCAACCGGAAAGGAGGGAGATGCCAACAGTTTCCGACATTACGGGGCAGCTCGTGGGTCTTTCAAAGACAGATGGTTTTCAGAAGCCTCGGTTTGCTGACCCTTGTCCGTGGAGATGTCTAGAAGGTGGATGGGTGGACGGTGACCGTACTTCCACAATTTGGGAGAAATTTTGTCACCATCGATCCCCAGCTGTCATCACCGGCTTGGATGTTTCTCCTTTGCTGGCTGTCGCCCCTACATCCTTCCAGTTGGAGAACATGCCGTGACAAGCACTTTCTCCAGATGAGCAAAGCCCATCTCGATAGGTGGACAGCGCCTGGAGAGCACCCTCCCTAGTGACATCAACCCAGAATTCGTGTCGACAGTTCTCGTCACAGGGTCATTAGCATCCGCGTCCTCCTAAATAGGTTCTGGCCATTCCGATTTGCTTTATGCTGTCACCCCTGTCCCCCTGTGAAATACTGGGCGGGGCTCAGGGAAGGACAGAGTTTTGGAAAGAGCATCAACGAACTTAAAGCTCGTAGGTCTGAAGCCAACATCCTTAATATGGGTCGATAACGAATCAGTCACTATTGCTGGGGTTTGCGTTCAACTCTCCTACAGGTGTTCGTGCAAACAGGCGTATGGGCGTTGTGTTACACGCAGTGACTTTGTTCTTGCCGACCACATTCCCACATGGACATGCGATCTATCCACAATTATCAGAAAGATTGATTGCTAATTTTTATAGGCATTATTACACAGGCGTTCTGACCAGCTCTGGGGTAAGTCTCTTACGTACAGGCTGGTGGTTTCCATTGTTACTACTGCCATTTTATAGACAGAGAAACAGGAGTTAGCGAGATTTTTCCTACCTGAAGAGGAGAAGGCTTCATAAAACGGTTTTGAAGATTCATAGGATAACGCAGATAAGATATATAAAGGGTAAAAATGATCATTTATAGTGCCTATCATTTCATGTTTCTACGAATTGACTAGCTCAAAGTTACAGGGTCACGATGTGACCAAATGAAGTCCAACCTGGATTCTTCTGGTCCCATGATTCATAATCTTGTTTTTACTAAACTGCAGCGGTTTGTAAAATCTCCTAAGTATTTACTCGGAGATTTTTCATACATTCTTAAGTGTGGTTTATCTAGATCCAAGAAAACATGTTTTCAGTGACATAAGTATTCAGCGCTGTCATAGGCCCTTTGCCTGTGTTTCGCTCCCCAGGATTTGCTGTTCAACACATTTCACTCAAATCATAGCCTTGTTAAGATGTAAACGCTTCGGCCTAACTGCCTCTTGATTTTTTTATTGAGTTTGGAACTTAAATAAACCACAAACGCAGAGGCAATACCAGCAGAATCAGGAAGGAAGATACAAACGTTGGTTGTAAAGAAGGAATGCCCACAATGTGTTCAAAGAGGTAACCGTGCGTGCTGACGATTCCATGCACGGATGCTGGCGTGGGCAAGGTGGCCCTTGGTTTTCCTCATACTTCAAAGCGGCCTAGAGATGGGGGTCCCCGACAGGCGCGGTCCCTCTGGGTGCTGTGACCCGCCCCTCGGAGCCGCGAGCTGTTGCCAGGCACAGAGAGGGCAGTGACGGAGGGCCACTTCCCCAAGCAGGTGCCCGTCCTCAGAGGATGCCTTTGAAGCTGGAGAGGCACAAAGGGGCGTGAGCTGATAAACCGTGTCAGTAATGGAATTGGGCGGGTGAGATGAGACACGTTCGACGTGCCCCGAGTGACAGCTGGTGGTGGCACGGAAAGGGGAGGAGGCACCTGGGCTCCGAGGCGGCCTGGAGGGTCGGGGCAGCTCTTGTTCCCCCTTCCCCCCACAGCGTCCCCCCTTGGGGATCCTGCGGGTCAGTGGCGAGGGTGAAGTGTGGCCACAGACAGCCACTTGCTGCTGACGCACTGTTAAGTCTTTGCCACGAAACTACCCCTTTCTCAGTGAGAATGACGGATAAAACACATTCTGAAGACAGGGGGACATGAGAAGTCACATCCTCCCAGAGCAGACGACAGTTGGCGGGCACAGATCTGGGCCATATTCTGCAAGGTCAGGCCGCTTTCCTTTCTGCGGCAGGAAACCGAGGCTCACCATCATAACCCGTAATAAAGACGGAGACCCGGGATCCTGCATTTGTTTATATACTTTTGGTGTGGGTACGTTGTATTTTTTCATGAACACATGTCACACACACACAAAGAATTCAAGTTCTATAAGGAAGAGTCAAATAATTTGCAACCGGCTCATAAGGGCAATGGGGGCACCTAATTCTTGATGGAATAACTAAAAGAAATATGTAAACCTCACATCACCTCTGGATCTCTTAGCCAGAGGAATAAAACTGGCAATTATTACAGGAAAAAAAATTGGGCTGAGGGGCGCCTGGGTGGCTCAGTCAGTTAAAGGTCCAGCTCTTGGTTTTGGCTCGGGTCGTGATCTCACGGTTCCCAAGTTTGAGCCCCGCGTCAGGCTCTGCGCTGACAGTGCAGAGCCTGCTTGGGACTCTCTCTCTCTCTCTCTCTCTCTCTGCCCCTTCCTTGCTTGTGCTTTCTCTCCCCATATCCCTCAAACTAAGTAAATAAACGTAGAAAAAGATTAAAAAAAATTTGAGCTGAAATTCACATGAGACAACGTGGACCGTTTTGAAGCTCGGTGGCATCTGGTGCATTTGTGAAGCTGCGTAGCCAGTGCCCCGGGCTCGTTCCCAGGCGCCCGTCTGTCCCTCAGCTGCTTCTCCAGCTGTCCCCTTTGCTCCTAGAAAGACCCGGGGCTCCACGCCGCAAAACTGAGAAGATGGGGGCACGGCCACTCCATCGCCGTCTTCGTCCAGGCCAGCCGGCCCCCGCCACTCCGGGTGCCTCTGAACACGGCTCGGCTCGCCCCACCTTCTCCTGGAGGCCGCGCGTGCTCCCAGGCTGTTCCTCCCGTTGAGGGGGTACCAGTCTAGGGGACGGGAATCCCCTTTAACATAAATCTAGGTGCGTGAATTTGCAGCGATAGTAAAGCTTGGCGTGTTCTAGAGAAAGCCGTGTAAGAAATCTTTGAATCACCCGTGATTTGGTGTCGTCACTACTCTCGGCCGGTTACACCGAGAGCTGATTATGTCGGAAATAGGGTGAGAGGTGATAACTACTCTGATGATGGGTATCTCAAAATGCAGCATCCAGAGCATGAACTGATAGGCAACCTGAGACCTGAGCGTTCCTTCCGCACTTAACGATAAGCAAGCGCTGTTCTTGGTCTGCCTTGGACCCGCCTACGGTCCATTGGCTTTTCACAATGCCACCACGTGTGACAGCTACTGTCACTTCTGTGACTGCTGTTCTACTGAGGAAGGAGGCAGCGAGTGGGGCCCCGGAGCAAGTGAGTCAGCTCATCTGGGGCTTAGATGAGCCACGGTGCAGGGATGTTCACCCCTCACCCCTTCCCCCTGCCCAGGCCTGGGGCGAGGCAGCCGTGGACACGGGTGCTGTGGCCAGGGCAGGGCCAGGAACACAGGAAGCGGAGGAGATCTCTGGTTCCGTGGGGCGAGATGGAAGAGGAGACTGCAGACCTTCCTGGCTCCACCCCAGACCCCATTTCTCTGAAGCCCCCAGCCTTAACTTCTGAGAAGGGTCACGGAGTCTCTCTGCGAGACCAGAGTTGGACTTACTCGCAACACTCAACTGTCCTAAGTAAACATTTATACAGAGGAACAACAGATGGGAACAAGTTTCCCTAACTAAACAGATGGCTGTCCATAAACTTCCCAACCCAAACTTCTTGCCAGAAAACCATTTCCCGGTAGCTTCCGTCCCCCATAATCCTTGACATCCACTCTGTCCTTTAAGAAAACAAGGTCAAGGCACATGAACCCAACTTGGGCTGTTTGAAAGCTTTTCTTCAGCCACCCGGCAAACAATCACGAGAGCACAGGGTCAGCAAGGCCCTGTGTGTGCGAGAGTGTCCGTGTACGTGATCAGAACGATGCTAAGCCTTTGTGGACCCTCTGCCTCTCCACCGCGGGACTGTCCGTGTGACAACATGCTCTGTGGGTTTGGCCAAGTACTGACGCTTGGGTGTCTCCAGAAATCGTTACCCCGAACCCTCCTACAGGACAGGGGGTCTGTCCCAACTGGGGTGTCGCCGCTGTTCTCCAGCACGGCCGTGTCCAGAGGCGTGGATGGTCCCTGACCCTGGCTCCTTTCCTCTCAGAGCTGCCCTGTTGCCTCATTCGATTAGTCACCAAAGAGGGAAAAGCCCCAACGTCTACAACTTTACACTGAGGACAACTTAACCTTTATGTCATTACACACACTTCTCAGTGATTTTGCTGTTGTTATGGAGCTGGGTTGATTTTCTTTAGGGCTTAGACTTTCCTGAAAGGGTTTTTGAGACCTTCAGTCTGGAGGTGACTCCCCACGTGCTGACTGTGAGACAGAAAGGCGTCCTGGCTCTCTGCCATCGCTCAGAGCAAGCTCGATCACTTGGACAGTGGTTCTTTCGTCAAGTTGCAGATGAAAAGAAGAGAATAGGGATACAAGAGAGTGTCTGTACTCTGAGGCTGATATTCTATGATAAGCTTGTATGCGTAGACACGTGGAGATCACACCTTTCTGGCTGGTCCCTCGCCTGCCCGTGAGTGTGCACGCGTGGATGTGCATGTTAGAGAGACTAAAGCAGGACAGGGAGAACGGAAGGGGGAGCTTATTAAGTTTCCCCAGCTCTGTCATTCTGTAAGTTTCTAAAAATATAGAAAGAGTTCTGCTACTTGTGTCATTGTGCTAAATCCCACATTGCACATCGCTTTCCGTAAGTAGCATTTGTTCTCTCCTCACGGAAAACAAATGGGAAGATAGGGAACTCTGTATGTAGTTCGTACATTTCACTATTTACATAGTTTTATACACGCATTAAACATTCAGGTGGGTTGGGTGACATAGCGACAGACAGACGATTTCAAGGAAACTCGACCCTGAAATGGTGGTTTCCTCCTTGGGTGAGGAGGTCAAGGCTCACGGCGACGTGATCTCTCCAGGCTTGTGCCCCTGCTGGTGTGGGTGTGCCCGGGCCGGGTTCAGAGGTGTCCTCACGTCCAGCCCCGTCTACCCCCTGTCTCGGGTCTCCTCGGACACTGTGGCCGCACAGGACCCCCAATACGGGCCTCGGTGGGCCAGTCAGCAGTGGTGGGCAGACAGGAGCCGCCCGCAGCCCGGACCCTGGAAGGGTTAGGAGTTCAGCTCTCCAGCTGAGAAATGTGGGGGAATCCGGGTGGGAGAAGGAGGCTTCTGCTCGTGCTTGACTGGCCTGCGTCTCCCGACATGAAGGACGGCATTTCCCCAGTTGTTTTAATGCAAAGCTTAGGATGGAATTGAGGGAGTAAGGGAGGAAATTGTGAATGAAATCACACAGACGACATGACTGACACCCCTTAGGTGCCGGAACTCAGAGGAAAGTAAAGAAGGCAAACGTGTTGCGCAGACAGAACAAGGGCAGGTGTCACAAAGATACCTACAGAGTCACACAAGTAGGAAGACGGGCCATTCGCTCAGCGTGACTGGCCAGAGAACGGGCGTCATAGCGGGTGACCAGGGGTGTGGCCGCAGTGACCCGGACGCACTCGGAAGTTGGGAGCCGGCTGCGCACGTGCTCCCGGGGGGTCAATCATGGTGACGCCGTCTTGCTCAGTTTTGAGGGGGAGTCGGAGGACGTCCTGATTCCTGAGTGACGTGTTCTCTGCGTCAGGGGACACACACGTGCAGCCGGCCCAGGGCCCAGGCCCCTCTCATCCGTGATGTCCATGCCGCGTCCAGCTCTCTGGCTCGCATTTCACGGGAGGCAGACAGGTGCAGCTTCTACTGAGCGCGAAGCGACCTTTGCAGCTTCGTCAGCCTGTAAACGAATGACCGGCACAGGGTTTTGTATATTTATTCCAATTCAGTGAGGAATGTTTCTTTAGGAAAATACTGCACAGACAGTAATCCTGTGCAGGACTGTCTGTGATGATCTACCTGATTTCCTGCAGCGAAGGAATGAATGGAGGGGACGAACAAGTGTATTACAGGGAGAAAAATTCTTTGCAAGTAGATGATTTCTTAAACGAAACGTGGTGTGGCCCTCACTAGTCTTTGAACCGTATTTCCTTAGAGATGTTGAGCGTAAATATAACGATTCCTTTAAAAGTGAATAAAGAGAAATAAGGAGATAAAAAAGTTAAGTAATGGAAAACTTTAATCTGGAGAACAGACCAAAATAACTAGTTTCAAGTATCTATCCACTAAATTTACACCATCTTTCATATTTTCTTCACGTCTGCATATATCTCAGTTTTCAAACGGAGCCTAAATATCTAAACAGCTAAGAGGTATTATAGACATCTTTCGAAGCAGCACTATATTCAGCCTTTTCCAGTTGCAGAAACTGAACTCATTTACTTTAAAAAAAGGAGTGTGTTATCTCATATGACTGATAAGTCTTCAGTCATGGCTGGATCCAGCAGCTGTAGAGATGTAGTCCGAGCTCCTCTCCATCCCTGGGCTTGGTGTTCCTCCACATTACCTGTGGTCTCGAGGGGTTCACTTCACATGGCAAGAAAGGCAGTTGTCACCTTATATAGGTCCACGGACAGATGCTCATTCTCGAGCAGGGTGAGGACATCGGGGGTCAATGAGGATTACTGCAGAAGGTTAAGACAGTGTCTCCAGCAGGTGCCAGGGATGCTGGGCAGACAAACATGTACTCATGTCAGGAAGGCCCTACGCGATGGGGTCCCAGTACATTCACGCTAGGGAATGTTCCCCCCATATGCCCACACTGGCCCAGGCAGATCCCAAATATGGCCAGCAGTACAAAGATTAAGGAAACCACCGTGGGAACTGGTCCCGCTGAGAGCCCGCAAGGGGCTGGGCTGGGGCTCAGGAGCAGACAGGCCTGGGACCAGCCTCTGTTCTCTCAGAACCCCAGAGGAAAGTCTTGCTGGCTCTTGCAGGGGGAGATCAAGGAGAGCAAGGCACACACTCCTGGGTCTGGGGAGGGAGGACAGGGAAGGTTTCCCAGGGCAGCTCGCAGCCTCCGCACGGGGACGCTGACGTGAACAGACGGAAGCCATCCTGGGGAGGCCCACGGGGTGAGCAGAAACGGTGCCCAGGGCACAGGAGGGCGGTGACAGCCTTCCGCAGTGGCCAGAGGGGGACAGCAGCTGCCGCTCAGCATGCAGGGCGTGGAACCTTGCAGAAGCTGAGAGTAACGCCGGGAGGAGAGAGGGAATAGTCTAGAACTGACCTGAATACTTACCCAGAGGAGACTCGGGGGTTTTTAGCCCGGGAGATGCTTGCCTTCGACTCACAAAATTACCACGCATTGTGTTGAGTGACTGGAGAGAGCCAACAGGCAGGGTTTTCGTGATTCTGGCAGGAGGGGCGACCCGCCCGAACAGGGAAGGCCAACAAGGCCCCAGAGAGGGGGAGCGTGGTCCCCAGGGCGTGAACAACAAGCGAGAATTTCCCCAGTGTGACAGAAGGGGAACGATGTTCAGAGAGACGGACAAAGGCACACAATGACCAAGAAACACCGTGCGTCGCGGGAAGGTCGGCACCTCGGCGGGAGCTGCCCGCCAGCCGCAGGGCCGGGATGCTGGGCGCACGGGCCGAGCGGTGGATTGACTGCCTGTGTGGGGCCGGGCGGCCGGCTGGTGGGAAACCAGTGGGAAACCAGCGGGGGTGCAGGACGGTGGTCCCACAGCCTCTGCAGAGCCGAGAGCCACCTTCACATACCTGCCTCACGTCCTGCTTCACAGACCCTGGAGATAATTCTGTCTACTGCTCCTAAATCCAAACCCCATGTATTTTCAGACTGGCCTTCGATGACACAGGACAAAACAGTGAAAAACCTGTGAAAACGCATCTTTTGAAAAGATGTTTATTTATTTATTTTGAGAGAGAGAAAGCAGGAGCAGGGAGGGAGAGAGAGAGAGAGAGAGAGAATCCCAAGCAGGCTCCACACTGTCAGCACAGAGCCTGACTCAGGGCTTGAACTCATGAACCGTGAGATCATGACCCGAGCCGAAATCAAGAGTCAGATGCTTAACCGACTGAGCCCCCTGGGTGCCCCTCCCCTTGATTTCTAGACCTCACCGCCTGCCCCCAAATAGAGGAAGATATAAGAGTAGGTACCTGAATATGGGAACCTGGATATGGGATATGGGATATTTGTTTCTTCGTGTTCCCATGGAACGTTTCACGTTCTTTCTTCAGGGACATTTTTATAATTTTCTCTCCGCCGATGTATTTATTACACCTACGCCATTAAAGTCTGCTTTTTAAAATCTCATTTCGGACATAATTTTCCATCGCTATTATGGACTCCATACTGAAAAGCCTTACTGGGTTTTGTTTTGTTTTTTTTTTTAAGCAACTTGAGCCCATAAAGAAGCTTTCAAGAAACAGGGAAATGCCTAGGGTCCAAAAATAAAGCAGGAGGAGAATATCGCAGTGGTGGATGGACAGCCAGGAGGACGCGGCCCAATTCAGTAACCAGGATTTTGGGCAACCGCTAGGGACAGGCTGTGCTTTGCTGCGGCCAACAAGCGATCCCATCACACGTGTCCAGTCGTCACGTTGTACACCTGCAACTAAGATCATGTCACATGTCAGTGGGATCCCAGTAATGAAACAAACCGGTCCCTAACCCCACGGGGATTTGGCCCATGAGAGGGAGGTACCTCAGCTCTATGAACGGTGTTGCCGCACCCGGGGGCTGTCCCCATCTGTGACTCGGCATCTGGCCGGCTCCCGTCTGTGGCCGGCCCTGCAGCAGCTGCCCTCCACCGTCACCCCAGCGGGGGAGAGGACCCCCTCGCCGCGTACAGGCGTCCCCCTGTGCGGCCCGGCAACTCACACGTCTCCTCCTCTCATATGTAACTGGAATTAACACAGCATGAGGAGTGCTGTCTTACGCGAGCCTGGACACGGGAGCTGAGCCTTTGCCGAAAACCTGCATGTGTGCGGTTAGCATTCAATTTCCATTAGGTTAGACGGGGTCTCGGAGCCACACAAGACGAGGAACGGAAACCGGAACGCTTGCAACACACCACCAGGAGCCCTGCAGCCAGAGAGGCAGCCGTCCAAACACTCCTGCCCAGGAGACAGCCTCAAGAAGGAGACCCTGTCCTGGGTGGGCCGCCTGTGCTAACGCCGTGCAACGCCACGGCGTCCCCGGGTGCACTCGTCTCAGCGGCGGGAGTGAGCACAGACGGCCACGTGGTCACGGCAGGGCAGGGTCATCGTCCAGCAGAGAGGGCAGCAGGGGGCTGGGGGTGAGCTTCTAGGAACCGCCGTGCCTGCTCCAGAACTGGGCGGAGAAAAAGGCCTCTCGGAGAATTTATGCCACCTCGCCTGCCTCAAATAAACTTTGCGGTCTGAATTCACGTTCGCGTGTCCTGAGATGCATCGAGCTGGGAAATTCACCTAAAGAGCTCTGAGCTGATGGAGCCACGAGGGTGAGTGGCAGAAGCAAAAGACAATCCTTCGGTAAGAACGTAGTCTCAGCACAGGGGTCAGGAGAGTCCCACAGGTGTGTCCCGGCCACATGGAAATCTAAAGGACAAGACCAGAGGACAGCAACCACCGCGGACAGCAGCCACCAGAAAAGGGCTCCGTGAACATCGTGAACAGGAGCTCCGATGTTAGGATGTGCAGAAGATAACCTCAGCAGGCTTAGAATATTTGAACAGGGGCACCTGGGCGGCTCAGTCGGTTGAGCGTCCGACTTCGGCTCGGGTCACGATCTCGCGGTTCGTGGGTTCGAGCCCCGCGTCGGGGTCTGGGCTGACAGCTCGGAGCCTGGAGCCTGCTTCGGATTCTGTGTCTCCTTCTCTCTCTGCCCCTCCCCCGTTCATGCTTTGTCTCACTCTGTTTCTCAAAAATAAATAAATGTAAAAAAAAATTTTTTTTAAAACCCAGGGGGCATCATCCTTCTCGGCCTCTCTCCTGTCCTCATGCCATTCCGGTATTCTCTGCCGTCTAGATCCCTGTAAGCCTTCTTCCTGGTCTTCCTTCTCCTTCCTTTATTGTTCTTACGGCCTGTTCCGGAGAGCATTGGAATCCTTCTACAGGTTGACACGCCCCGGTGGTTTCCATCTGGCTCTGAATAAGACCAACGTTCTGTCCTCGCTCTCCCAGCGCCAGTATCACCAACCCCACTTGCCCCACCCAATCTCTTCTGACCTCACAGCCCACAAATCTCCCCAGAGAGCGACACCCTAGCAACGCAGGCCTCCTCGTTCCTCAAACAGGACGAGCGTCTTATTGCCCGAAGCCTGGTCTTTCTCGCTAGAATGTTCTATGCTTGGTATTCACAAGCTGCTGGTGTCCCCCCCAAAGTCCCATATTGAAAGCTAGCCCCCAACGTCATGGCATTAGGAGGTGGGCCTTTGGGGGGTGACCAGGTCGCGAGGGGGAGCCCCACGCATGGGATCGGTGCCCTTGTAACTGATCCCATTCTGCCCCGAGGACTCAGCGAGAAGGTCCTAGATGTGAAACGAAAAGCAGGCCCTCCAAGTCTGGCCTTGCTCATGGACCTCGGCCCTCACAGCTCGGAAATAAATGTCCGTTGTTTATGAGTTACCTGGTCTACAGCATTTCCTTACAGCGTCCTGCACTGGCCGAGACAAAGGCTTTCTGCTTCCCTGTCTCCTGGTTCCCGCTCAAAAGTCAGCTTCTCCCAGACCTACCTCCTGATTACTCTCTATGACGCGACCCTCCAACCACTCTCTTTCCTTCATCCTGTTTTCTTCTCCTTCATAGTATTTACCATACGGCATATTACGGTTTTGTTTCTGTTTAAGTGTCTTGTCTCTAAAATCAGACACAAAATCTGTGGAGGAAGGGGCTCGGCTTTGTTCACTGCTAGATCTCCAGGACCTAAAATAGTTCCTAGCATGTAGCAGGTACTCAAGGGTAACCAGGAAAAGAATAAGAATGGATCATATTCCTTCCCTTTTCCCATTTTGAGGTGGGGAAAAACCGGGTTAAAATGCAAAATCCAAACAATGTCAAAACGAGGGAGAGTAGCAGCAGCATGGAAACAGAAAACAGAGGAAAGTATAAAATAAAATGTTAAAATAAGTCCACATCCGGACGCCCAGGCGGCTCAGTCGGTTAAGTGTCTGACTCTTGGTTTCGACTCAAGTCATGATCTCACAGTTTGTGAGTCTGAGCCCCGCGTCGGGCTCTGAGCTGTCGGTGTAGAGCCTGCCTGGGATTCTCTGTCTCCCTCTCTCTCTCTGCCCCTACCCTGCTTGCTCTGTCTCTATCTCTGTCTTTCTCAAGATAAATAAATAAACATTAAAAAATAAAAATAAATAAAAGTAAGTTCACACAGATGAGTAATAACAATAAACGTAAACAGACTAAAACTCACCAGTTAAAAAAATAGAGATTGTCAAGTTGGATTTTAAAACAATCCAGTTATGTGCTCCTTCTAAGAGATACCCCCTAAATCACAGGACATAGGAAGATTGCAAAAAATACAGAAGACCAATAAATAGCAAAGCCTGTTGGTGTATGTACCACAATACAGGACAATTTACACTTTAAGGAAAAAGTATTACCATACCGACCATATAACATTAAAATAAAGTAGAAACTCACAGCATATTATATAAGAACATATGCAGATGCCATAAATACGTCAGTAAATGATGAAAAGACAAGACGTTAGGTTACCTGGAGGTGGGAGGGCGGCGACGGAGGTTGATTTAAAAGTACATAAAAGTGCCTCCAACTCTATTGATAATTTTTTTTTTTTATTCTAAGCCGGATGATGGACACACGGTAGTTAACATAACTTCATCAGATCTGTTCCATGTTGAAAATGGTTCATAATAATAATTAAAAAACCCTGTTTCCCATATCTGATGATAAATGACTTCCAACACAAGATCCATGAATGTGGAGGTCAGAGAGCCCTTTGGGAAGAAAAGCAATACTGACCGACAAGGCTTGGAGGCACCTTCCAGGGAAGGCGAGGCCCTTCTTGATTTAGCAAGATACTCTGCGAAACAAGTTACTTAAACTCAATTTCGGCCTCAGGGAAATGTGTGTGGACATTAAGAGAAATAGGTGAAGTACTCCGCACACGGTCAGTCAAGGAACTGCGTCAAAATCTTCCTGGAAATGAGGCAGAAGGGAACAGGGGAGGCAGAAGGGCAAATGCCATGGGGAGAGCCCCGCACCCCCCTCCCCTGCCTCCCCCACCTGTGGGCCCTTGCCGGGGCCCCTGTGGATTCTTTGTCTCTCATCCGCAGGATACGGTGCACCCCGCTCAGCTTTGTGTGACCTGGCTGCGTCTGGCACATAAGGGACACTCAGTCATTATCTGGGGAGCGCTGCAAACATGGGGTCATCTTGGAAGTGAATACAGACGCATCCTGTCAAGGCTGCAAACAGATGGGTTCGGCTCAGCTCTCCAGTTGGGAACCCGCAAGATTACACACAAGGATAATGCTTACTCACCACTAGCTCGCTCAGCTTCTGGTGTAGCCACGGTTCACAAGAGGGATGCGACACCAGGCGCTTTCTTTCCACCTCCTAAACACGGCTTGTGGCCGCTTGTGTTTGTGCCACTCGCATGAGAAACGTAGGGCAAAAGTGACCTAAAGGTGGATGGTGGGAACACGACACCGTGAATTCCGGGCACGTTTGTAAAGAAAACTCAGAGGCGTTCCCTTTTTCCCCTGCTTGTTTCCTCCCTAGCGGTGGGAAGGGTGGGGGCGGGAGTAGGGATGTGACAAAACTCGGGTTGCAGCGCCCATTCCCGGGGCGGGAGCGCTCCCGCTGACAGCCACCCCGGGAGGGGGAGAGAGGAGCGGGCTGCGCCCGGCCGCCTCCCCGCCCCGCGGCAGCCCGCTCGGCTCCTCTGGGCCGCGGGGGTGCGGCTCCCCGCAGCTGCCGCCCTCCCGGGCCGCACGCAGGTCCGCACCTCGCACAGGCGAGCGCGCGCGCCCCAGTCCGGGCGACGAGGTGGGCGGCGACCCATCCGGTAGGACCCGTCCGGTCTCTGCGCGCGCTGTGACCTCCGGGGGGAGCGGAGAGGCCCCCCGGGGCGCGGATCTCAGGGCGCTGTGTTTCCTACGTCTCGGGTGCACAGCGGAGGCCCCGGAGCACCCCCCGCCCCGCCGTCTCCCCCTGCGAACCCTGGGGAAAGCGCTCGCCCTGTCGATCGCCTGGAATCCCTGCAAAAGCTGGGAGGGGAGACGCGGCGCCGCCGGCGTGGGGGCGCGGGCAGCCGTCTCCACCGACAGCGCGGTGCGCCGGCCGTGCTCGGAGCGACGCGGGAAGGGAGCGGCTCGTAGCAACAGGTGCAGCCCGAAGCCGCTCCCGGAACGAGGCAGCCGGCCAGGAACCAGGACCCGGTAAGGCGCCGGCGGGGTCTCTCGGTGCGGCTGCCCTGGCGCGTCCCTCCTCCCCGGCTCGGGGCGGGTGCCGCGCAGAGGGACCCCCGCCCGGGAGGGTCCAGAGCGGGGCTCCCGGCACAGAGACGGTCCCAGTAGGCGCAGCCGCCGGGGCCTCGGGCTCGGGAACCCGCGCGCCCTGCGTGCTCGGGGCCGGGACCCCCGGCCGTCCTCGGAGCCTTCTTCCCCAGCAGGCGCCGTCGCCAGCGCGCCCGGGCGCCCCGCGCGGGCCATGGAGCCGGCAGCCGGGAACCTCAGCGACGGGAACGCGAGCGGCCCCGAGCCCCCAGCCCCGGAGCCCAGGCCGCTCTTCGGCATCGGCGTCGAGAACGTCGTCACCCTGGTGCTGTTCGGCCTGATCTTCGCGCTCGGCGTGCTGGGCAACAGCCTGGTGATCACCGTGCTGGCGCGCAGCAAGCCTGGCCGGCCGCGCAGCACCACCAACCTGTTCATCCTCAACCTGAGCATCGCCGACCTAGCCTACCTGCTCTTCTGCGTCCCCTTCCAGGCCACGGTCTACGCGCTGCCCTCCTGGGTGCTGGGCGCCTTCGTCTGCAAGTTCATCCACTACTTCTTCACCGTCTCCATGCTGGTCAGCATCTTCACGCTGGCCGCGATGTCCGTGGACCGCTACGTGGCCATCGTGCACTCCCGGCGCTCCTCCTCCCTGCGGGTGTCCCGCAACGCGCTGCTGGGCGTGGGCTTCATCTGGGCGCTGTCCATCGCCATGGCCTCGCCCGTGGCCTACCACCAGCGCCTCTTCCATTGGGAAGTCAGCAACCAGACCTTCTGCTGGGAGCAGTGGCCCAACCAGCGCCACAAGAAGGCCTACGTGGTGTGCACCTTCGTCTTCGGCTACCTGCTGCCGCTTCTGCTCATTTGCTTCTGCTACGCCAAGGTGGGCGCGCGGGGCGCGGGGCGCGGGCGGGCGGCTACCGGCCTGGCAGTAGCTCCTGGGTCCCCGTGCCCCTCTGGGAGCCCCTTGGACCTCGCTGTCTTGGGCGGTTCGGGTTGAAAACGGTCCCCAATGCACTTTGCCCTCGCCGGTCTGGTGGTGCGCGAGAAAGTTACTTGCAGTCCGGGAGACGCAGAACAAAGTGTGAGACTTCCCAGAGGTCCCGCCTCCCCTCGGCCTCCTGCCACCGCAGCCCTTGACCCCGAATTTGTCTTTGCTGCAGCGGGCAGCCGAGCGGTCAACGCCCACCTCTCAGAAGAGGAATCGGGCTCAGTTTTAGGCACTCAGACCCAGTCTCCAGGATGAAATCTCCGCGGCCCGAGTGCGGATCGGTTCCGAGCGTGCCCAGCAGGAGCGCGGCCCCATGTTCCCTCCCCAGCGCTCTGCTGGGACGCCCTGCGTGGTGGCCCTGGTCCCCTTCCCGCTCTGTGAAACCTTGCTCCTGGAGACGGTGTTTCGGATTTTATTTTACCCCAAGTTTAAGCTTTATAAGCCAGGTGCTAAGAGAATATTTCTTCACAGAATCTTGACCTTAGTCAGGACTGGGTGGGTTTCCAATTAGAAGGGTTGTGTAGACAATATTAGGTGATTCAGGCCTGAATCCCTAACTGTCCTCAAGAGATGCATTACTACGCACGTGGCCCAGCTCTCCCTCCCTCTGTGGCCCAGCTCCCCCCTCCCTCTGTGGCCCAGCTCCCCCCTCCCTCTGTGGCCCAGCTCCCCCCTCCCTCTGTGGCCCAGCTCCCCCCTCCCTCTGTGGCCCAGCTCCCCCCTCCCTCTGTGGCCCAGCTCCCCCCTCCCTCTGTGGCCCAGCTCCCCCCTCCCTCTGTGGCCCAGCTCCCCCTTCCCTCTGTGGCCCAGCTCCCCCCTCCCTCTGTGGCCCGGCTACCCCCTCCCTCTGTCCTCTGCTCCTTGGAGCTCAGCAAACCCACACCAGGACTTGAAGACGTCTTACCTACCAAAAGTCTTCAACTTTTTTGATAAACTCGTTTGTGTTTGAGTAAGAGTATCTGCTTAATCACATGAGTCATTCGTGGGGGTAAAAACTACAGTTCTCTGATGTACTGTGGTAGTATTATTAGCACTAGGAAAACAGCTTTGTAGCCAAAAATTGAAATTCCTACCATTTTATTTTCATCTTCTTGTGTCTCTGATTCGGTTTCTGATAAGGCTGTGACTGTAGGGCCGGGAGTAACCAGATGACAGAGAGCAATAATTTCTTTTATTCCAGCAAAAATGTTTACTACAGCCCCCTGGTCTTTGTTTTCTCCTGCCCCATATTCTGTAGGTAGAGTCATGTCTACTTGAATGGTCATAGTCTGGGATATTGTCTGGAAGGATGGCCTGCCTCAAAGGGTTACATATAAAGATATACCGAGGAGATAGGACAGGATAGAGCTTTTGGAAGATATCTGTAGCTTAGCTCTTTTGTAAATGCAAAAACAACAACCACCACAACAAACAAACAAAAAAACCTCATAAAAAATACACAAAAAACCCAAACCCAACAAACAACCAAAACAAAGCAAAACAAAACAAAAACAAACAAAACAAAACAAAACAAAACAAAACAAAACAGCAGGTGGTTGTACCAGTGCAGCGATCCACTGTGTGCACTGTCTCACTCAGTCTGTACAACCGTGGGGGTGGGAGCTGAGAAAAGGGTTTTGGGGGAGGAAGGCAACTGACCCAGATTATGAAGCCGGTAAACCGTTCAGGAAGGGTTTTAATGCAGAGCCACCAGTCCCTGAGGGAGGGCCTTGGCAGGAGGAAGCTCGGGGCTAGAAGTGTCCTTAGAATATTCAGTGATAGGCTCATAATCACCTAAAGTAGGCTGAAGCAGACCTTTCCTTCATTTTTCCAAAGTCCACAGGTCTTCTCAATGGAAATGACAAGGCAGATTTTTAGGAAAAATTAGGCTACATTTCCGTCGTTTGAGAGTTTATGAAAGCAAAGTTTATTTATTTATGAAAGTTTATTTATTTATGAAAGGAAAGTTTCAAAAAGAGCAAAGTTCAAAAAAGGGCAAAGTTTCAAAAGAGTTTTAAAACAATTCAACAAATATATAATCACTGGGAATTTTTTTTTTTTTAATAGGGAAATCATTTGCTTTGAAGCGTAACTGGGAATTTCTCTCAAATTCAAGCTATTTGCAGATTCACTCCAGGGTTTAAACAAGACCTTGGTTGTTTCTTTCTAGCTGATTTTCTTTGGCCCCATTGTTAGAGAACACTGTCCAGCTAATGGTTCTTCTTCTTGAATGTTAGGATCAGGACTGGCTGTTTCTCTAAGGCCCCGGACCAATGGCCACCATGAAAAATCACAAGTGGCCAAGAATTACATTTTTTCCCTTCTTCTTCTTCTTCTTCTTCTTCTTCTTCTTCTTCTTCTTCTCCTTTTTAACTCAACAAGGGAGTTGCATTCCAGTGTTGCCTTCTACTCCCCAAACCTTATGGCTTTGGTAGAACAGTTTGTGTCGGATAGTCCCCGAGAAACACGTAGAAGGCCCGGGCTGGACTGTGCCTGCCGTGCTCCCTCTTGCACAGGGGTGGCCCCTCCCCATCTTGCCTTAGAGGGAGTTCTTGTCTGGGACCCTCCACCATCTGACATGAGGGCAAACTCTTCACATACCCACCTGCCAGGTTCTGCCACATCCCCAGAGACATATGCTGCCCGGGATGACCTTGGCTCAGGTTTGAACGCGCACCTTCCTACACACGCTCCTAAGCGTATAGAACAATGGAGTGATGCCACCATGCTGCCATCGTCTTTTAAAGAAATGCGATTATGACCCATCATGATACCTTTGATGACGACCTCATCAAATGTATGTCACTATATGCATTATAATAGACCAATATATGCTCATAGTGTGGGTCCATGGACAGAAATACAGCTACTGAAGAAAACTATACTTGAGTGTTTTCTCCATGACCACTCAACATCCCACGGGAGTCTTGAAGTTGCTGAGATGTGATCCGACTGAGTTTACTGAAGGAGTCAATAGACCCTTGGGCAGCATCAGGAAGCAGATAACCCTAGACTTTTCTGTTCGGCCTCCTCTCCAGGAGGATTTTGTTTTGCCACCTGTCCTCTGTTCGCTCTTCTTGTCCCTCGTCCTCCATGACCAGTGTCCTCCCGTGGTCTCTTGCTGGGAAGGCTGCCAGCAAGGAAACTCACTAGGCCCGTCCTTTCCAGGAAAGATCTCACAAAAGTTCTTCTTCTGTTTTTCTCTTACATTCCGTTTCTGGGACCCCAGAACTGTTCTGGCAGAACAGTTAACTCAGCCACTGTCAACATATCGGAAGCGATCCTACATATCACTGTAAGACTTGTCACGTTGGAGGTGATGACACCCCACTGTTGGAAGAGAAGTAGTTCAGTAGGGCTGCAAATTTGGAGTCAGAAGTTCAAACCCCAAAGATGTCTGCTTAACTTGCGTGGAGCCCACGGAGTTGGTAAAGAAATCCTGTAGTTTCTTAATTTAGGGTATAACTGATCATTCCAGAAGTGCCACATCCAGCTGAGTGCTGCAGGCTTGTGCAGTGTTCCAAATGGATTGCATTATTTCCAGGCCGAGGTGCTGGAGGGAAGCCAGAAAATGTCTGGAATGTGGTTTCTAGTTCTCTCAGAGGCTCATCTGGGAAATGATGGAGAAGTCCAAGCCCTGAGTCATCCAGAGGCTAATTTTCCTTAGATGTCACTCAGATGGGATAGAAAACTCAACTCAAGTATGAATCTGCAGGCTTGGCTCAGGTGTGTGAGAGCAAGCTTACGCTGCAAATTCCTACACATAACCCAAATGTTTCACGTCACTTCTCCCGACTATTACGTCGACAAGAGGAGACAAAAATAGTTTCTCTAATGAACGAAGCCAGTGTCTGTCAGGAGATCCTCTGACAGGGATGTCAATTGTAAAACCTTGCTAAATAGTCTATAAACCTCCCGAGAAGCCGAATTCCCCAAATGTGAGTTTTCTAAAAGCATGGCGAGGTGGGTAGAATTAGAATAAAGAACGTAAGGAGATTGGATGGGTGGTAATTTGCTTTAAGGAGCCCACAACAGGAACACAGAAGGAATAAGTTGCAGCAAACATGGCCTGCACGGAAGAATTCTCTGCTGATATCATCGTGATTTGCTCACTTGCTGGCTTCCTGCATTGGACGGTTCACTGGAAGGAGACTTCTAGTGTTTCCACTTATCTAGGATTTAGCATTGCGTCTGACATATAATAGGGGCCTAGCGATTGTTACAACGTGGAAGCTCGGGGAAATCTGAGGTGAAAGGCAGACCAGTGAGGATGCATCCATGCATATCTGCGTTTTTCTGGACAAAACCCCAGAGCCACACAACGCAGGGCTCTCTGCAAACAGATGCTAGGAGCACAAACTTCCCCTGGATGCTCCTGAATGTGAGAGGAACAGACGTGTTTGGCGGTTCACGTTCGGTGAGACTTTGCCACCTTAAGGGCATTTCCACGTGAATGACCTTGCAGTGTGATTCCCACGCCAGAAGGTCGAGAATTATCAGTGCCAATCAGACGGTGAACTGTGGGCAGGAGGCGATCGGTTTAATCAGTCTGTGTTTTCCAGGTCCTCAATCATTTGCATAAAAAGTTGAAGAACATGTCAAAGAAGTCAGAAGCATCGAAGAAAAAGGTAATATTCCCAAATATATATTGTATATGTCGCATGTTAGAGCCTAGTTCATTTTTATTCCTAATTATCCTAATATCCACCCATTGCCTACGAAATTTAGGATCCTTGGCGCAGACCTTGAAATGAACCTCTTACCATTAGGTGGGGGTAGGAATGGGAAGTCAGCTCCCCTGGGCGTCACAGTGACCAGAGGCTGCATTAGAACTTAGACGGAGGTTTGGAGAGATGAGGAAACATACATTTTTTGGATTCTGAGCCTCTTTAGGAGGCGTGTTCTAAGTTGATTAGGTCAGAAGAAGAGTTGCTGACATCCTTCATTTGCACAAAACCATTTTATTGTGCATCTACCATAGCTGATGTGATATCAGAAGGCTTTGGCTTAACTGTCTTTGCAGGGAACATTATTATTATTTAAGAAGTTTTAAAAATGTTTATTTTTGAGAGAGAGAGAGAGCCAGCATAAGCCGGGGAGGGGCAGAGAGAGAGAGGGAGACACAGAATCCAAAGCAGGCTCCAGGCTCCGAACTGTCAGCACAGAGCCCGATGCGGGGCTGGAACTCATGAACTGTGGGATCATGACCTGAACTGAAGTTGGACGCTTAACCGACTGAGCCCCGCAGGCGCCCCACAGAGAATATTGTTGTAATATGCCCCCTAAGCCCCAAGATCAGATGTATTGTCCTCTCTTCCTCCCTGACTTGTCCTGACTGATGCTGGTTCCCAGGCAGGGGTGGGGGGAGAATTAAATATGAAAGGGTCCCCAAGGGGAATTTTTCCCACTTTTAATTGTCTTTCTCCTCCGGTGAATCCTGATTTAAATAAGCTTCTCCTGAGTAATATTAAAGCATTTAACATCCTGGTATTTGTTACAGTTCGCATTTTGAGAAAAAACTAAGTTACAAGTCAGGATTAATCTACCTCTTACACATCTTTGACTTTAGGAAGCGGTATAAGAGTATTGGACAAGATGTTTAGGGAGGGGATTATAGCCAGGCATTTTTTACCTGCAAATATATCATAACATCTGAAAGCACCTTGCTTGTCCTCACAACTACTTTTTTATGGCCAATAATACGGAACTCGCAGGACTTACAGTATAATTATAGTTATTTTTAAAAATTCTACTTACATAAAGCACAGCTCTTCTTGACTTTCCTCAAAACACATCTGCTCTCGGACTCGATGACGAGAAGGGGTAGGAGCTGCTTAGAAAGCATGAAGTTCGGCCTGGATTCCAAGTTCGATCGTGTGGCCTTCCGAATATCCCCCTAAGAGTAAACGATGGAGCATATGTAACGAGGCTGTCTTGCCTCTTCCGGCCACTGATGCGTCCGTAGGCTTTATTTTGCTTCTGGATCCCTTTAAACGGCCACCGCCGTTCAGTTGCGTGAATGGAGTGAACCCTAAAGCTGGTCTTTCCTTTCTCTGTTCTCCGTGATGTTGTGCTGGACTATTTCCATTTTTGGAGTCCGCCTCTCAGTCTGTCCTCTGAGCCACTCACCTCCAAGAAGATTATCGACTGCAAACAATTAAGGACTGTAATTTCCTGTGGGATAGTTCCTCATGGAGTCCTCGCCCTCCAGGGCCAGAGCCAGCCCCTGGGGCTGGAAGGGGCCCTGGTTCCCTGTGGTCACAACTCTGCAGGGGGAGAGACATACTTTTAGCTGTGCGGAGTGAGGCCCGGTAGGCGGGGGAGTGTCTTTGGGAGGAACTGGACTGGGGCACCTCCACAGAGGAGAAGCCCCTGGGCCGTGTGCATGCTCTTTACTGGGGTAAGAGGTTCACGCTTCGCAAAGGACAGAAGTCAAACGCTTCCTTAACATTGGCCGCATGTGTTTGCGGGCTTGGCTACTGTCCGTGTCTGTGTTTGCAAAGTGTTGCAGAGAAATCGCTGCAGTCTCACAGTGGAAAGAATGAAAATAGATCCTGTAAGAAGTAATTAGAAAACTCTCTGCTTTATAGCCAAGAATACTGATTAGCAATTAGTTTAAAAGTTGTGTTTAGTTTTATGTGTGTGTGTGTGCATGCATGTATACGTGTATAGGCACACATATATGCATATACTGTGTTATAGATTACACATGTGCATGTGTATGTATGTGTGTATGTGTGTATTGTGTGTGCATAAAATATACATGTTACATGCATGTATATATTACATGTGCACACATATATTACATGTCTTATAGATTATGTATGTGAGTGTGTATATGTGTGTGTGCATGTATGTGCATATATTATGTATGCATACATAACAGAAATGTGCACATATGTATGTGAGTGGGTACATACACACGTGTATATCTTGTACATGTGCACAGCGTATAATATATCTGTGTATATGTGCACTGGGTACATATTTAAACGCGTGTCTATCACATGTAAATGTAATTCCTCCCATAGGAGAAGGTGTGGCATTGAGAGGTGGGCAGATTTTCTCTTCCGTTTTCAGAGCCTCTGACCCTCACCAGCCCTGAACAGATGTCAGTTCTCTTCTGATACATTTAATCGCCTCCTTGTTTGCATAGAACAAATAAGGTGCAGTGCTGGGGGTGGTGCGCACGCCTGCGTCTGAGCAAGAGGCGGGGTGGGGTTGGGGGCGGGGTGAGAAGAGGGCAAAGGGCGGAGAGGTGGAGGAGGACGAGGGGAGAGGGTTCTGGTAGAGAAGCCCGGGTGGGCCGCTCCTTCCCGGAGGCAGAGACGGGTCGACTCCTGGCGGACACTCCCTCCCGCAGGGCTCAGCACAGGGAGGCGCTGGGCAGGTGCACGCTAGGGGCTGGTTTTTGTAGTTCGCTCAGCTCAGCGTCCCTCGTGTCGCGGCCCCTCCCCCCATGGTGGGTAGTCTCCCTTCCTCCTCGCCGTGTCCACCCACACAGGGGCTCCGCTTCAGGTGCGTGAGGGGCGTGGGGCAGAGAGGCCTTCCATGAACATGCTCAACACTTACCCTTCACGTTTGGAGGAACATACATAGGGCGACATCTCCACGGCAGAAAA